>NC_082712.1:43857099-45157599 GCF_030144855.1 Hypanus sabinus | reverse complement strand
AAAAATAGTTTGACAAATGGTCAGATCAAAAACAAATTTACAACCTGATTTGCTCTAAATCTGTAATAATACCGAATTTTTTTTGATGTAACGCATATTGAAACTGTTAATCAAGCTAATTAGGAGTACAATGAACCCCAACATCTCTGGTGGGTCACCACTTCAGAAGAAATGTAAATTGTCATTGAGTGATTAATTGAATAGTAATAGAAAGGAAATGAACAATGGCTCTGATCCTAGGAGATTGTTTGGATTTTGACAATTAACTGATGGATCATCAATTTTCAGCTGGAGGACTTGACCTCACATGAGTTCACAGTCTCCTCAAAGTCAGTAGAACTAGTAGAGCTACTAGGACTTGATGTTTCAATCCCAATGATAAAGTCAACACTCTTGATGTTGGCAGTAGGCTTGGAGTGGTGACAAGGAGGGTAGCTACGTCATCGGGGTCATCAGGTGGGCACCCTCCTTCTTTGACATTTCATTGACAAGCCCAATGAAAGTTGTGAGGTGATCAAGATGGAATTTATAAAATATTGTGAATTTTGATGGGGAACACACACACACACACACACATATATATATATATATATATATACACTTCTATCCTCCATCAGGAAGGCTTCAAAACTCCCTTCTTTCTTGACAAAAGAACCAAGCAATCTCTCTCAACTATCACCCACCGTCTGGCACAACTGACACAATTCTTCCTTCAGTTTCTCCAACTTTCTCCAAACTCGAAGAATAGCCATTGGCAAATGCATAAACCCAAGCTATGTCTGCCTCTATGTTGGCTATGCAAACAGTCTATGTTTGAAGCCTTCTCTGGTTATACTCCCCAATTGTTCCTCTGTTACATTGATGACTGTTTTTGTGTTTCTCCATGTATCCATTCTGAGCTCTTCAATTTTATCAACTTTGTGTCTAGCTTCCACATTGGCCTTAAGTTCACTTGGTCCATCTCTAGCTCCTCCCTCTCTTTCTTGATCTCTCTGAATCCATCTTTGGAGACAAACTGTCTACTGACATACTTTATAAACCTATTGATTCCCGTGGTCATCTTGAGTATGCCTCATGTAAAAATGCTCTTCCTTTATCTCAGTTTCTTTGCCTCCACCGCATCTGCTCTCAGGATATCAGAAATGTCCTGTTGAAATGAGAAGTTAAAGATCTCCAGCCATTTGATCAGCACAGGTTTTTAGTACTTGGCCAGGGACCTCATCTGGTCAGGAATCTTTTTGTGGATTCATGCTCCTGATGACTCCTCACACAGAGACTGAAAGCACAAAATCACTAGGAGCTGTGGGAGTTCATGATGGTTCCTTCAATTTTTCATGGTCAAAGAGAGTGTAGTAGGCATTGAGCTCATCTGGACGTAAAGCCCTGTTGTCACCTAAGTGACTTGATTTAACTTAATAACGGGTAATAATATTTCACCCATGAGCTGTCTTTCCAGAAATAGTACATGGGCTTCTTGTAACTTTCATAGTTTCCAGACTTGAATGTCTCTGATTAGGTCCTCAGCAAACTGTGGATCTCATGGTTCACTCAGGGCTTCTGACTGGGACACACTCGTCTACAACTGCTTTAATAAAGTCTGTGACTACCGGGGTGTTTTCATTTTAATCCTCAGATGGGTCCTTGAACACAGCCCAGTCCACAACTCGAAGCAATCCCGTAGCTGCTCATGAAAACGCCCCATAAGTTAACTCTTTCATTCCCAAAATTATTCTCATTAACCTCCTCTTGACCTTCTCCCATGCCAGCACATCTTTTATTAAACAAGGGACCGAAAACCTGCTCACAGTCCTGGTCTGACCAGAAAAGCTCAGCATTACATACTTGCTCTTATATTCAAGTCCTCTCGAAATGAATGATAACGTTGCATTTGCCTTCCTTATCAGGTACTCAACCTGCAAGTTAACCTTTAGGGAATCCTGCACAAAGACTCCCAATTCCCTTTGCATCTCTGATTTTTGAATTTTCTCCTCATTTAGAAAATAGACAATGCCTTCTACCGAAGTGCATGACCATACATTTTCCATCATTATATTCCACCTGTCACTTCTTTGCCTGTGCTTGCAGACTGTCTAAAGCCTTCTGCAGACTATCTGCTTCTGCAATGCTACCTGCTCCTCTACTATCTTCATATCGTTTGTAAACCTGGACATAAAGCTATCAATTCCATCATTGACATACAACATGAAAAGAGGTGACCCCTGCAGAACACCACTAGTCACCAGCAACTAACCAAAAAAAAACCCTTTATTCAGACATCAGCTATCTGCCAGTCAGACAATCATATATCCATGCTTGCCTCTTTCCTGTAACATGGGCTCTTATCTTGTTGAACAATCTCACGTGTGACATCTTGTCAAAGGCCTTCTGAAAATCCAAGTAAGCACCATCCTCTGCTTCCCATTTGTCTACTCTGCCTGTTATTATCTTTGTCTCCCATTACTATCTCCATCCTTATTTTCTAGCAGTCCGATATCTACTCTCGCCTCTCTTTATAATTTTTTTCTAAATCTGAAAAAAAATGATGCCCTCTTTAATATTATTGGTTAACTTACCTCCATTTTTAATCTTTTTAGTTACCTTCTGTTGATTTTTAAAAGGTTCCCAATCTTCTAACTCCTTACCAATTTTTGCCTCATTATATGCCCTCTCTATACTTTTTATGCCGTCCTTAACTTTTTTCCTCAGCCACAGTTGCCTCATTCTCTCTTTAGAATACCGCTTCATCTTTGTAATGTATCTGTCCTGCACTGTCCTAGTTGCCTCTAGAAGCTCCACTCCTTGCTGTTTTTGCTCTCATCCCTGCCAGTGTTCCCATCCAATCAACTTTGACCCATTCCTCTCTCATGCCTCTGTAATTCCCTTTATGCCACTGTAATACTGATATATCTGACTTTATCTTCTCCCTCTCAAGCTGCAGGATAAATTCTATCATATTACGATATTACAATAAAGTAACCAGGCTTTATTCTCTCAGTCTCTCACTGCAGTGCCTCAGCCATTCTGAGCTGGCTACAAATGAGTGTAAAAATACAGTCAAGAGCCAAAAAACAAGGGCATAGAACAGAGTTAATTTCAATGGAGATATTCTGCATCTTGAGAATAGACACAACGTGTAACTCGAGGAAATCTGCAGATGCTGGAAATTCAAGCAACTCACACAAAATGCTGGTGGAACACAACAGACCAGGCAGCATCTATAGGAGGAAGTACAGCCGATGTTTCTGGTAAAGACTCTTCATCAGGACGAACGGAAAAAGGATCTATTAAGAGATTTGAAAGTGGGAGGGGAGGGGGAGACCCAAAATGATAGGAGAAGACATGGGGGGAGGGATGAAGCTGGGAAGTTGATCCGCAAAAGGGATACAATTCTAGAGAAGGGGGAGTATCATTGGGTGGAAGGCCTTGGAAGAAAGAAAGGGGGAGGGGCTCTCCAGAGGAAGATGGAGAACAGGCAGGGAGTTATTCTGAGAGGGAAAGAGAGAGAATGAATAAATAAATCAAAAAATAAATAAATAGGGATGGGGTAAGAAGGGAGGAAGGGCATTATGGAAGTTAGAAAAATGAATGTTCATGCCATCGGGTTGGAGACTACCCAGCCGGTATATAAGGTGTTGTTCCTCCAACTTGAGAGTGGCTTCATCTTGACAGTAGAGGAGGCCATGGATTGACATCAGAATGGGAATGAGACGTGGACTTAAAATGTGTGGCCACTGGGAGATCCTGCTTCCTCTGGCAGACAGAGCATAGGTGTTCAACCAAACGGTCTCCCAGTCTGCTGCGTCAGGTCTCACCAATATATAAAAGGCCACACCGGGAGCACTGGACACAGTATATCACACCAGCAGACTCACAGGTGAAGTGTCGCCTCACCTGGAAGGACTGTCTGGGCCCTGAATGATGGTGAGGGAGGAAGTGTAAAAGCAGGTGTAGCACTTGTTCACTTGTACAAGGTTAGGTGCTAGGAGGGAGATTGGTGGGAAGGGATGGGGTGGACGAATGGACAAGGGAGTCGTGTAGGGAGCAATCCCTGCAGAAAGCAGAAAGTTAGTGGGGAAGGGATGTGCTTAATGTGCTTGGTAGTGGGATCCCATTGGAGGTGGCGGAAGTTACGGAGAATTATATGTAGGACATGGAGGCTGATGGGGTGGTAGGTGAGGACAAGAGGAACCCTATCTCTAGTGGGGTGGTGGGAGGATAGGGTGAGAGCAGATGTGCGTGATATGGGAAAGATATGTTTGGGGGCAGAGTTGATGGTGGAGGAAGGGAAGCCCCCTTCTTTACAAAAAGAAGACATCTCCTTCGTCCTGGAATAAAAAGCCTCATTCTGAGAGCTGAAGCGGAGAGGACAAAGGAATTGAGAGAAGGTGATGGCATTTTTACAAGTAACAGGGTGGGAAGAGGAATAGTCCAGATAGCTGTGAGAATCCGTGGGCTTATAGTAGACATCAGTAGATAAGCCGTCTCCAGACATAGAGACAGAGAGATCATGGAAAGGGAGGGAGGTGTTGGAAATGAACTAGGTAAATTTGAGGGCAGAGTGGAAGTTGGAGGCAAAGTTGATGCTGTCAACGAGCTCAGCATGCGTGCAGGAAGCAATGCCAATGCAGTCATCGATGTTGCGAAGGAAAAGTGGGGGATGGATACCCGTATAGGCTTGGAACATAGACTGTTCCACAAAGCCAACAAAAAGGCAGGCATAGCTGGGACCCATACAGGCACCCATAGCTACACCTTTAATTTGAAGGAAATGGGAGGAGCCGAAGGAGAAACTATTAAGAGTTAGGACCAATTCCGCTAGACGGAGGAGAGTGGTGGTAGAGAAGAACTGGTTGGGTCTGGTACTTTGTGTAACTTCGTTTTGTATTGACCATAGTACCAAAGTGGCAAACATTTGGAAGTAGTTGTGGGTATTTAGCTTTGAATCTTACTGAAATCTCTCAATTCTCATTTCAATAAATCACAGGAACAATCAACATTTCTTTTATACCTCTGTTTTTAAAACAGTTAAGCTACTTATTAATTAATTAATAGATGAATTGCAGCTCATAAAAACCTATTTACAGTGTGATAGTTGCTGGATAACTATAGTTTGCAATTAACCATGTGGAATCAAAATATTTCAAACTCATAATTAAAATACAAATTGCAATGTATGTGAGAGTGTCTCTCCCTTTGGATTATTTCTTAATTAGCAAAGGTAATATTATTTATCTGAGCTCCAGTGAACTGTGGAGGACATGATTTTGCATTGATGATCTTTTTTTAAATAACAAGTAGCTCTGAGCGGTTTTAAAGCATGTGCCAATATTATTTGAGTATGGTTATAATAATGATTTAATGTAGACTATTTTCAAGTTCTATTGGAGTTGCTTATTTACAACATATAGGATTACTTGATCAGCTCCATGAGGATAACTCAGAATCCACTCATCTATATTCATAACAAATTTCTTTGCTGAGTCTCCTCACCATAACCCTCCCCAGGCATTACACAGAATACAGAACAATGTGTTATTGGAATAGGCCCTTTGCCCACCATATCTGTCTCTATGCATGATAGCAATCCAAATGAATCCTTTGCATGTTCCATGTTCGTCTGTTTCCCTGCCTGTTCATGTGACTGTCTAAATGCCGCCTTAATTTTGCCCTCATTCACTTATACCACCTCCCCTGTCAGTCTGTTCCAGGCGCCTTCCATTCTCTGTGTAAAAAAAACTTCCTTTAAACCGCCTCCCCCCCTCACCTTAACCCTATGCTCTCCTGTATGTGGTAGTTTCAACCTTCAAAAATATTCCAAACACCTATTGTACTCTATCTATGCCTTTCATGATTTTATAACTTCTGTTAGGAGTACATAAACACCTTGGGACCAATGCTTCCTCTCAGCTGGAGAACGGTACAGGGTAGTGATGATTGTTTTATTATAGTCAAATGTACAGAGCTATAGTAAGAAAAACTTTACGTGCTATCAGGTTTTTGTATTTTCTGCCTGTATTTTCTGCCTGATCGGATAGAGAAAAATGACCAGGTTGGTTGGGGCCTTGATTATGTTGGCTGCCTAAAGAATCTTATGGTGCTAATATACACTCAGTTGCCACTTTAGTAGGTACCACCTGCACCTAATAAAGTGGCCACTGAGTAAATGTTTGTGATCTTCTGCTGCTGTAGCCAAATTGCTTCAATGTTTTGTGCTTTCAGAGATGTTCTTCTGCATACTATTTTCATAACGTGCGGTTACTTAAGTTATTGTCAGCTTGAACCTGTCTGACCATTCTCCTCTGACCTCTACGATTAACAAGTAACACACACAAAGTGCTGGAGGAACTCAGCAGGCCAGGCAGCAACAGTGGAAAAGAGTATAGTTGACATTTCGGGCTGAGACCTTTCCATGGATCTGGAGAAACAAAGATGAGGAGTTAGAGTTAGAAGGTGGTGGGAGAGCAGGATGAAGCACAAAGTGATAGGTGAAACTGGGATGGGGGAGGGGGAAGGGCAAAGTTGAATGGTGAAAAAGATATAGGGCTGAAGAAGGGGGAATCTAATTGGAAAGGACAGAAGGCCTTGGAAGAAAGAAAAGGGGAAGGAAAACCAGAGAGTGCAGGCAAGGAGATAAGGTGAGGGAGGGAAAAGGAGATGGAGAATGGGAAATGGTGAAGGATCGGGGCATAGTGTGGCCATTACTGAATGTTCAAGAAATGAATACTCATAACATCAGGTTGGAAGCTACCCAGATGGAATGGAATGTATTGTTCCTCCAATTTGAGTGTGGCCTTATCGTGACAGTAGAGGAGTCCATGGACTAACATGTCAGAATGGGAATGGAAAGTGGAATTAAAATACGTGGCCACTGGGAGATCCTGCTTTGTCTGGTGGATGGAGCATTGGTGCTCGATGAAGCACCCTTTCAGTCTACATCAGGTCTCACTGATATACAGGAGGCCACATTGGGAGCATCGGATATAGCAGATGACCCCAAAAGACACACGGGTGAGGTGTCACTTCACCTGGAAGGACTGTTCGGGGTCCTAAATGATAGTGAGGGAGGAGGTGAAGGTGCAGGTGTAGCACTTCTTCTGCTTGCAAGGATAAATGCCAGGAGGGATATCAGTGGGAAGAGATTAATGAATGTGGGAGCTGCATATGCAGTGATCCCTGCAGGAAGCAGAAAGTGGGAGGGAGGGAAGGAGGGATGGATGTGCTTGGTATTGCAATCATGATGGAGTTGGCTGATGTTACAGAGACTTGGATTTCCAGCATCTACAGCTTATCTCTTGTCTCTCACTTACGAGGTTTTTCATGCACAGAACTGCTACTCACTGGATGTTGTTTTCTTTGTTTTTTGCACCATTCTCTGTAAACTCCAGAGACTGCTGTGCATGAAAGTCCCAGGAGATCATCAGTTTCTAAGATACTCAAACCACCCCTTCTGGAACCCAAAAAAAAATCACTCCACATTCAAATTCACTGAGATCACATTTCCTCCTTATTCTGATGACAGGTCTGAACAACAATTGAACTTCTCAACCATGTCTGCATGCTTTTATGCATTGAGTTGTTATCACATGATTGATTGATTAGATATTTGCATTAACAAACAGTTATACAGGTGTACCTAATAAAGTAGGAACTGAGTGCATTTGGGCATACAAGTATCGGCATTGTACAGTTTTTTAAAAATTTATTTTCATAATGTGGGCATTGCTTCTTAACATAGACAGGGATTAGTGTTGACCTTGACAGCAACACTCAGAGCCTGAGAAAATAAATTCTCACCAGCTCCTTCAAGGTGACATTAACAATGCCTGGTTCAATCACATTCTTTTATATACGCATTGAAATTTCACAGAAAACAAGACAGAGGATTTTTTCCCCATTGTTACAATGCATGAGCAGAAAAAAACAAAAATTCAAGGAGACAACCACTTGCATGGAGAGCTATCTCTAATCACTTGCCATTAGCCTAAAAGCATGTAACATCTTCAAAGATTTTAATTCTTAAAGTAAACAGTTCTTGACCCCCTGTTTAGAGCTGAGCATTGAGTAAGAGATATATGCTTCTTGTAGCAAAAATATGGGTTCAATGTGAATAATTTTAATATCTGTTTCATTTCTTATGATCTTAAACTAATACATTTGTATTCCTGAGGCAAAGAAGCAAGAACAAAATAGTCATTGGATTTCAATGACTCAGCTCCTACAGGCAAAGGGGCTTAACAGATTAGTTACTAAATACCTTTCTGAAGTATTCTATAAGTCAAAGGAACATTCTGTATTAGTGCATATAAAGATGAGGATTCCAGTTTATTATCTTTCATTCCATGCTTTCCCTTTCTGTTTCTGTTATAGACAAAATACGCTTCCTATTGCCCATCTATTTTCAGACTAGGCTATACTGCATTGGTGTATCAATGCTCTTACTTTGCCTTGTGCACTCAACAATGGGCAGTAAAATGCTTGGCTCCAATGACTAAAAGGAATTCAATTCTATAGTACGGAGGAGGGAATACATGTGTATTTGAATCTGACCTCGAGCCAGACTTGATCTGAACTATAATTATGTTGTAAGCTTTCAATCCAAAATATTGAGAATTCCTTCCCATTTTCTCCCTTCCTCCCCCAAAGTCAGTGGTGGACCCATTAAGTTCCTCTAAGTTCCTCACCATCTGCAGTCCCTCGTGTCTCCATAGAGATAATTCCAACATCAGATGGATTAGTTCTTACTGGAGTTTAAAAGAATGAGACATGATCTGATTGAAGGTGATCGGCAGGGTGGTTTACTATTGTTACATCCACTGAAGCACCGTGAAAAGCTTGTCTTGCGTACTTTTCACATAGACCAAATCATTGCACAGCTAATTCGGATAGTACAAGGTGAAGTAACAGAATGTAATATAATGAGAAAGTACAATAAGACGCGTGGTCATAACAAGGTAGATTATGAGATCAAGAGTCCATCTTTTCATACAAAGGAACCATTCCATTGTCTTATAACAACAGGCTATAAGCTGTCCTTAAGCCTGGTGGTATGTGCTTTCAGGCTTTTGTACAGTTTGTCCAATGGAAGAGGGGTGGGTCGGGTCTGTGATTATGCTGTCTACTTTCCTGAAGCATAGGCAGAGTTTGTGGAGGCGACATTGGCTTTCATGATGTTCTGAGCTATGTCCACAACTTTCTGCTGTTTCTTGCAGTCATAGGTAGAGCAGTTGCCATAACAAGCCTTTATGCATCCAGATAGAATGTTTTCTATTGTGCAACAATAAACATTATAAAAAGTCGATGGGGTTATGCCAGATTGCTTTAGCCTCCTGAGGAAGTAGAAGCATTGGTGAGGTTTCATGGGCGTGGCATCTATGTGGATGGAACAGGACAGGTTATTGCTGATGATCACTCCTAGCAACTTGAAACTCCCAACTCTCTGAACCTCAACAGTATTGACATAGACAATTTTTGGATTTGTTTTTACAGGATTGTTTAATGTCTTTTTTGCAGTTAATGGATACATATAACATCTCTAGTACACATTTTTTTTTAGATACTTACAGGTTAGGAATTTTTTACGTGATGTTCTACCAAATTATCCCTTGGCCAACCCTTCTAAATTGGCTTATGTTATTTTTCAGCTTAAACCATTTCAAAAATGATTAATAGCTATCATATTCCCCAGGACAGGATATTCCCCAGGACCTTGAGGGAAGTTTGTGTAGAAATAGCAGGAGCTCTGACGGAGATCTTTAAGATATCATTAGAAACGGGGATTGTGCCGGAGGATTGGCGTATTACTCATGTGGTTCCATTGTTTAAAAAGGGTTCTAGAAGTAAGCCTAGCAATTATAGACCTGTCAGTTTGACATCAGTGGTGGGTAAATTAATGGAAAGTATTCTTAGAGATGGTATTAATAATTATCTGGATAGACAGGATCTGATTAGGAGTAGCCAGCATGGATTTGTGTGTGGAAGATCATGTTTGACAAACCTTATTGAATTTTTTGAAGAAGTTACGAGGAATGTTGACGAGGGTAAGGCAGTGGATGTAGTCTATATGGACTTCAACAAAGCCTTTGACAAAGTTCCACATGGAAGGTTAGTTAAGAAGGTTCAGTCGTTAGGTATTAATGCTGGAGTAATAAAATGGATTCAACAGTGACTAGATGGGAGATGCCAGAGAGTAGTTTTGGATAATTGTTTATCGGGATGGAGGCCGGTGACTAGCGGGGTGCCTCAGGGATCTGTTTTGGGCCCAATGTTGTTTGTAATATACATAAATGATCTGGATGATGGGGTGGTAAATTGGATTAGTAAGTATGCCGATGATAATAAGGTAGGAGGTGTTGTGGATAATGAGGTGGGTTTTCAAAGCTTGCAGGGAGATTTATGCCGGTTAGAAGAATGGGCTGAACGTTGGCAGATGGAGTTTAATGCTGAGAAGTGTGAGGTTCTACATTTTGGCAGGAATAATCCAAATAGAACATACGGGGTAAATGGTAGGGAATTGAGGAATGCAGAGGAACAGAGAGATCTAGGAATAATAGTGCATAGTTCCCTGAAGCTGGAGTCTCATGTAGATAGGGTGGTGAAGAAGGCTTTTGGAATGCTGGCCTTTATAAATCAAAGCATTGAGTACAGAAGTTGGGATGTAATGTTAAAATTGTTCAAGGCATTGGTAAGGCCAAATTTGGAATATTGTGTACAGTTCTGGTCACCGAATTATAGGAAAGATATCAATAAATTAGAGAGAGTGCAGAGACGATTTACTAGGATGTTACCTGGGTTTCAGCACTTAAGTTACAGAGAAAGGTTGAACAAGTTAGGTCTCTATTCATTGGAGTGTAGAAGGTTGAGGGGGGATTTGATCAAGGTATTTAAAATTTTGAGAGGGATAGATAGAGTTGACGTGAATAGGCTGTTTCCATTGAGAGTAGGGGAGATTCAAACGAGAGGACATGATTTGAGAGTTGGGGCAGAAGTTTAAGGGAAACACGAGGGGGTATTTCTTTACTTGGAGAGTGATAGCTGTGTGGAATGAGCTTCCTGTAGAAGTAGTAGAGGCCAGTTCAGTTGTGGCATTTAAGGTAAAATTGGATAGGTATATAGACAGGAAAGGAGCAGAGGGTTATGGGCTGAGTGCGGGTAGGTGGGACTAGGTGAGATTAAGAGTTCGGCACAGACTAGGAGGGCCGAGATGGCTTGTTTCCGTGCTGTGATTGTTATATGGTTATATGGTTATAAACAGTTAATGAATGCTCGCATGTCGCCTAATGACAGGGTTCAATGTACATGGGAAGTAGAACTTCAACATTCACTTTCAGATGATCAATGGAGTCAAATTTATTTCCTGGAACTCAAATCCGTAACAGTAGGCAGGATACCTATGGGACACTCAGATCTAAAACCATCATAGACTCTGTCATAGATCCTGCTATTTTGCTTTCTTCCGAACTGCTGGCTTATAGATTCTCATCACTAACAGATGAATCGGATCCATTTCCCCTAGATATTATTTTTGAAGATTAGCTAGCTTTTACTTTTAACTTACGTTTTATCTGTCTAACCTACCAGAGACTCATTGAGTTGCTACCTCATGTGGATTTCTTTCAACATCTCAAAAAAGATGTGGCCTGGAGGCTTAATTGCTGAAGTGTGTGCAGATGCATGATAAAAGGAGTGCGGGAGTTAATGGAATGTGTGGAGATAAAATGGGTTAGGATAGGATATGTCTAAATGTAGTTTGTTGGTTAACATGGACACAGTAGTCAAAGGGCCTGTTTCCATGTTGTAACTTTCTGTCCCTTACAAATCTATAACAATCTGCTACATTTGGCTTTAGCTTATTGTTCAAATATTCAATGTTTATTTATTATGAAATAATGTATAAATTATACACCTTGAAATTTGTTTGCTTACAGGCAGCCACAAAGCAAGAAACCCAAATAACCCAGTTTAAAAAAGTAATGACCATAACCACTGCTCAGAGAAAAAAAACACTCACACATCATCCAAACAATAGAAGCAAATGATAATAATCCCAACCAAACTGCATCCTTAGATCCACTTCACAGAGCAGCTGGAGTAGGCCCAACCCTCAATCTCAGTTAATTGTATTAACGGGGCAAAAATGCAATGAAACTCACAGAGAGCGATTGGTTCACAGCTGCATCGTCGCAGACAGGAATGAACATTGCAGGAGAGCGAGTGAAATCAGCCAAGCTCTCAGGCCTACCTGGACCAGTGTTTAAATTATCCAAGCACTGGGTAGTGCCTCACTCTAGGACTTGGATCTTGGCGCAGCGATACACCCAGGCCACACAGCCCAAAGCCGTTCTCATTCTCACCAATTTGGCTCAGCACTTGGAGTGATCACATCCATGTTAGGTGGATGGACATTGAAACTCTTCCGCATTGACTCACCTCCAAATCATTCACTCCAACAGTGACAGTGAGAGAAGCTCTGTCTGTGACACCACGTTAACACGCTGTATTTCAGCTTTGTAGAACACATGCACAATACATCTTTCGAATAAGCTTCACCTCTGCTTGCTTCTTCATTGTTTGCAGTGAAAGTTCACCCCAATTTACTTCAGAAAAAAGTACTATTAGTAATGTTTCTAGTTGAATTTCTTGCCTTTCGAATTACCAGTGAGCTGTCACATACGCTTGGTAGTGCCATCTTAAAACAGAAGTTAGATCCAACGGTGAAAGCTGTTGCACAGAATTTCATTGGCTTCACAGATGTCAAGTGGTTATGAACTTGTGTAGCTCTCCGTTGTGATTTTTGAGACTATCTGAGAAGATCCCTCAGTTTGTAATCATGCGCCAGGACATTCAATCTTACTACTGCAAAAGCATCGTTATCTTCTCTGGAACAAAATAAGGTGGGGGAATGTGAGAAGGCAAATTAGAGACAAAAGAACAGCCGGAGAAAATTTGGAGCAATACTGAGAGGTCCCTTCAGGATAGAACTGAAAATATGTAACTATTTACCTTTTCAGTAGAGGTATTGATTCCACATAAATATGGTTCAGAGACTACATGACAAGACTTGGATAACATTTCTCCTTGGGCTGCTATCATCCGAGTCAAAGTAAATAAAAATTACATTTATTATCAACATATGTTCATGTTACCTTATACTACATTGAGATTAATTTTCTTGCAAGCATTTACAGTAAAATTTAGAAGAACTATAACAGAACTTATGAAAAACTATACATAAGCAAAGACTGATAAAGAACCAAAATGGAAATGAAGGACACTTGAACAAATAATTAAAATAAATAAATAATACTGAGAACTTGAGTTGTATAATCCTTGAAAGTGAGTCAATAGGTTGTGGAATCAATTCAGAGTTGAGGTGAGTGAAATTACCCGAGATGTTCAGGAGCCTGTTGTTTGTAGGATAATAACTGTTCCTGAACCCGCTGATGTGGGGCCTAAGGCTCCTGTACCTTTTGCCCGGTTAATGGTAGGAGCGAGAAGAAAGCATGGCCTGAGTGATGGGGATCCTTAAAGATGGAGGCTGCTTCCTTGTGGCAGTAGTCCTTGTAAGTGTGCTCAGTGGTGGGAAGGGCTTTGCCTGTGATGGCTTGGGCTGTATCTACCAAACGCTGTAGACTTCTTTGTTCCTGGGCACTGGTATTTCCACACAATGCCTTGATGCCACCACTGCTGATTTTCTTGCAGGTGTTCATCTCCAAAGCAAGAACATGTATTTAATACTTAATGCAATTATCACATCTGAGTTACCCACTGATAACTTCCTTGAGTTACTGTTAAACTGAAAAAGAATGAGGTCAGAACCTAAATGTTCTGGGAAGAGTAAATGTAGGTCCTACCACACTGAAGAAGCTTGATTTTTTCAAGGACAAGGTGAAGCAGTTGATTATCTTCTCATCAGTTGTCCTAAATAGTCATGTTTCCATGACCAAAAGATTGCGACTTTGGTGTGTACCATCTATAACATTCATGGCTGAAACTCACCAAGATTTTGTCACGATCATTTGAAAAATTTGTAGTATCTCCCAACATTGCTGTTCGCAATATTGCCTCCAAGGTATATAATAAAATGAACTGAAAATAATGCTGTATTTAATAATTGGTTCAAGTTTAATACTATGGAACATTCATGTAATGTCAAGAAGGAGAGTCCTCAATGGTCTTTCAAGGGCAATTAGGGATGGACAATAAATCTATAGCTTGTTGGTGATGCTCAGATCCCCACTGAACAGAGCAAAGGAGAAAAAAAGTTCTGCATTTTTATCAAAGTTATAAATTGGCATTCAGTCTGCTGGTGTGTATCCACAGAATCACCGATCATGCATGACAATCAAAAAAATCCAATCAATATTCCAAATTATATTTACACATCAAATCAAGAACCAAATTCTGAAACTTTGCGCAAATAATGCGTCCTCTGAATGCATTACTCTTTCTGCACCATGACTGCATCAACGATGATGTGTGAACAAACTTGTAGATGCCATGGAGGGAATGCAGTAAAGATTTACTGAACTCATTCCCAGGAAGGTAGGAATGAGATCTGAGGAGAGATTGAGGTCATTTGGTTTCTGTTCACAGGAGTGATCTCAGAAAAAAAGCTTCACATTCTTAAAGAACTACGTGGAAGCTCTACATTTGGTATATTGTTTTCAGGTTTGGTCATTTTGCTTCAGTAAAGCTGCTACTAAGCTGAAAAGCATGCAGAAATTATTTATGAGGACATTGCCAGAACTCAAGGGACTGATGTTGAGATGCCCAGGACTTTATTCAGTGGGATATAGGAGTATGAGGGATGACATTATAGAGTTGTATAAAGTCATGGTGCATACATAAGGTGATGAACACAGTTACGTCCCCTTCAGGGTTGATGAATCAAGAACTACAGGACATTTGTGTAAGGTGAGAGCTGAGATATTAGTTAGGAAATAGAAGGGCAATTTCTCCATCTGGAGAGTGGTCCAGATATGGAATGAGCTACCAGAGGAAATGGTTGAGGTAAGTGCATTAACAACATTTAAAAGGCACTTGGAGAGTATATACTGTAAGTAGAAAAGATTTAGAGGAATATGGTCCAAGTGGGGGCAAATAGAACTAGCTTCCTTGGGCATTTTGGTTAGTATGGATTGTTTGGTCTGAGGGACCCGCTTCCATGCTGACTCTATGGAATAAGTATGGGGAGGATATTCCCTATTACTGGAGAGTCCAGACTCAAGCAACGAGATATGATGTTAGTATGAGAAAAAGAGAAATTTTTTCAGCTGAGGATAGTTAACCTGTGAATTCTCTACAACAGACATGAATGGAGATCTTGTAACTAAATAAACTGTGTCTCTAGAAAGTATTCACCTTTCATGTTTAATTGTTTTACAACATTGAATCACAATGGATTTAATTTGGCTTTTTTGACAGTGATCAACAGAAAAAGACTCGGTCATGTCAAAGTGAAAACTTATCTATAAAAAGTGAAGTAAATTAATTACAAATATAAAACACAGAATAATTGATTGCTTAAGTATTTACACCCTTCAAGTCAGTATTTAGTAATTGTACTTTTGGCAGCAATTACAGCCTTGAGTCTGTGTGGATAGGTCTCTATCAGCTTTGCACATCTGGACACTACAATTTCTTTCCCTTCTTCGTTACAAAACTGTCAGATTGCATGGAATTCATGAGTAAACAGCCCTTTTCATCGATTGCATTGAGGTCTGTACTCTGACTTGGCAACTCCAGGACATTCACTTTGTGTTTTTGAGTCATTCCTGTGTAGCTTTGGCTTTATACTTGGGGTCATTGCCTTGCAGCTAAAGAAATCTTCTCCCAAATTATAGTTCTCTTGCAGACTACATCAGGTTTTCTTCCTGAATTTCCCTGTATTTTGTTGCATTTATTTTACCCTCTACCTTCACAAGCCTTCCAGGGACTGCTGCAGGGAAGCATCCCCATACCATGGTGCAGCCTCCACCAGGATTTACGGTAGGGATGGTGTGTTTTTGATTATGTGGTGTGTTTGGCTTACACCAAACATAGCATTTAGTCTGATGGGCAAAAAGCTCAATTTTGGTTTCATCAGACCATAGAACCTTCTTCCAGCTGACTCCAGAGCATGCCTTCTGGCAAACTCTAGCAGAGATTTCAGGTCAGTTTTTTCAATAGTGGCTTTCTCTTTGCCACTCTTCCTTAAAGCTGGGACTAGTAAAGCACCCGGGCAACAGTTGTATGCACAGTCTCTCCCATCTCAGCCACCGAAGCTTGTAACTCCTCCAGAATTGTCATAGGTCTCTTGATGGCCTCCCTCACTCGTTCCCTTCTTGCATGGTCAGTCAGTTTTTTGAGGATGGCCTGCTCTAGGGAGATTTACAGCTGTGCCCTATTCGAGCTGAACCCCTCACTTGGTAAAACAGAAGGGACAGTTCAAGCATCCCTTGGTCACTTGGCAGCTATTCTAAGGATTTCCTGGTTTCAATGGATGCTGGCTTGGTAGATAGTGCAAATGAAAGTGCTCATGCACCCTTGCTCCTAGGTGATCTGCAAATTAATTGTGCAGAGCAGCATTCTGTTTATGAAGCCAATGGGGCCAAGCTGGTTGTATGAGTGGTTTTCAACGTGTCCTGCTACAGAATAAAATGTAGCAACTTAAATTGCTTGTGCTTTTCTTTGGGAATAAAACTAATGAAAGTATTCAGCTTGGCAAGCAATTCATCTGTTTCCTGGTACAATGCTGAGTCATTGTTTTGTCAATATTTCCAAGATGAATGGAAATGGTACACAGGAATTAACATCAAATAATTCTAACAAAGCTGTCCCTCTTATCAATGGAAAGTTTAACTGGAAAAAGATCACATATATCTCAATGGTTGGGCTTGGTTCTCCTTGGTTAGGCAGAGTTCATAGGAAAAAGAAAAATTTGCAAATATATATGATTGTAGTGCATTGTCAGCTTAAATTGTCCATCTGCCATTGACAAATGGAGTTCCTGAGTTGCTAGCTATTTCAATTCCCCTCTCCATCCCCACACCAGCATGTCTGTCCTTGAACTCCTCCACTGCCAGGGAGACTCTAAGCACAACTAGAGGAAGAGTCCCTCATATTCTGCCTGGGTAGTTTATGACTTAACAGAATGAGGATTAAAATTTCCAATTACTGTTAACTTGCTCCCCCGTCCCTTCTCCCTCTCCTCCTGATCTACCCATTTTGTCCTGCACCTCCCACAGTGCCTTTTCACCCTCTTTCCCCTTCTCCACCCACTCTATCTGCTCACCTCTCACATTTACAATCTGACCACATCCCTCCATTATTTGGTTCCATGCTCCAGCTTTCATTACTATCAGATTCCATCACCTTTAGTCCTCTGATGTCTCTATCCATTCTTATACTTTGCAACTCCAAAATAGAAAACTAATTGAAAGTAAAACACAGAGCTGGGAATAGTGTGGGTACTCTAGTTTCACTTTTACTTTAGTTAGCCACATGCATATGACGTGGTGGTATTCACATACTTTTACATTTAACCCATAAACAACAAAGAATGTTTAATCAAACAATATATTTACAGTATTACTCAAATACTAAATGCACAACACTCCTCCCTGCTTAGCTATAAACTCCAATTCATTACAGAATTCATATCAACTCAAAAATGTAAGGTATTGCTCTCCAGTCATCTTATCTTGAATTTGAGTTTATAACTATTCAGGGAGGAGTGTTGAGCATTTTATGATTCTCCAGCATTTTCTGTATGTTGCTCTGAGTTTCTAGCATCTGCAGCATTTCTTGTGTTTATAGTAAATTTTAAATTGTCATTTAGGCTTAAATATTTAATTACTATGGAGGATATTTTACTCTTGTGGGATAATGTCTCTTTGAAGGGCGGGAGGGGGAGTCACTGTGTTAGGCATGTGAGAACTCTGGCTGTGAAGCAATCTCAGTTTCTGTGGCCTGGTCTGTGGTGGTTGGAAGGAATTGCCTTTGTGACCACAGGAAGTGGCTCTGAGAGCTCTGGACAGCTTTCTTCTTCTTTGTCGTGTTGTCATCCTGAACAGTGCATGGCAAACTGCTCATCTATCTCAGACTACCAGAGGAAACTTTGAGCCAATGCTTTCACTTTGATCGGTGTGATCCACCAGCACTTTAGCTCTCAACTTGGATGGTACAACAACTCTCAATGCCCACAGAAGCCCCTCACCCCACCCTGTCAGGGGCAAGTTCATCCTGGCACTGGTAAAAGTGGGGCAACTGTAAGTTCTGTTGTACAATCCTGCTATGTTGGTTGGCCATGTAAAAAAGAGACAGTGTGGGATCTTTTCTAGTTTCCCTTTGGATCATCTCTGCTGTAATATGGGGACTATCGATTTGAGTTGGAGAGAATAAATCAAAAGGGGCGTCAACTTCAGTAAATTTTTCAGTTATTTCCTTTTCCAAGGATTACAAGACAGTTCAACAGCATTTCCATGTTTTGTCAACCTCCTGATATTGATCTTGAAATTGTGTCTTCCAATTAAAAAAACCCATTTCTGCATTCATGCTGCTGCTGTTAATGAACATCCTTCTGTGAATTGAAAATGGACATCAATGGTTAATGATCAGTAATTAACGTAAACTTACTCCCATACAAGTATTAGCTGAAATGTTTTACACTCCAAACCAGTCTCAAGGCCTCTCTGTTAATTTGTGTGTAATTTTTCCCTACAGCGGTAATGGAACGTGATGCAAAGGCTATGGTGTGTTCACTACCATCACACATAATATGTGACATGACTGCATCTATCCCATAAGGAGAGGCATCACAGACAAGATTCACTGGTGATGTAGATCATAATGAGTGAGCATATTGCATGATGTCACCATCCCCTTTGCCTTTTTGAAAGCCCCCTCATACTGCTTTGTCCCAATCTATAATAATGAGTTCAAGGGGAGGAGAACAGTAGCCAGGTTTGGCAGGAACCTGTTATAGTAATTGGAAAATCCTAAAAAGGACTGCAGCTGTGGCATGCCCTTAGCCTTGGAGCATGCATCGCTGTTTGAATTTTCTTAGCACATTTGTGGGTCAATGGCGTGACCACAGTGAGTGATGCCTGGTTTAAAAAATTCACACTTATTCATGAATCAGGGTAACACGAATCCATCCCAGACATGGCCATCCAGCTGGAGGGTTTAAGTGCATTTCATGCTGACAGAAACCCAGCGATCCCAGGCAAAACCCACGGTAGCCAAAAATGTATTTACATAAATAAGAACATCTGTACGGACGCTTTAGCAGAGGCATCCCATTGTTCACCGATGAATGAGTTCACTTTTGTGAATTGCAGACTGTTTTATATACCAAGGGAGTTCACTACAGTTGTATTGGTAGCTGTATATATCACACCCACCCACCCCCGCTGATGAGGCACTGCATGAGCTCTACATTGCCATCAGTGATTTCAAACCAAACACCCCGATGGTATCTTCATTATCACAGGGGAAAACCTAAAGACAGTCCTGCCTAAATTCCACCAGCATGTTTATTTTGCAAGCCAAACTGAAAGTATACCAGACCTGCTTTATAGTTATATATTTAGAATTTAGAATTTACCTAAATCTTACAACCATTCCACAACGTGAGGGACTAAAAATCTTTGCATTATGACTCCATTGCAATGTACAGACAAGTGAAATTAAAAGACTAATGGCTTATAGAAAGAAGCTGTCCCGTAGCCTTTTGGTCCGGCTTTAATGCTGCGGTGGCATTTGCCAGACGGAAGCAGCTGAAACAGTTTATGGTTGGGGTGACTGGTGTCCCTGATGATCTTCCAGGCCTTCTTTCTGCACATGCCGCTATAAATGTCCTCAAAAGAGGGAAGTTCACATCCACAGATGTGCTGGGCTGTCCGTACCACTCTCTGCGGTGCCCGGCGATCAATGTTGGTGCTGTTCCTGTACCAGCTATTGATACAGCCAGTCAGGATGCTCTCAATGGTGCCCCTGTAAAAGGTCTAGAGGATCTGGGGGCCCATGCCAAACTTCTTCACTCGCCTGAGGTGGAAGAGACTTTGTTGTGTTTTTTTTTGCCACCAAGCTGGTGTGTCCAGTTTGGGTGAGATCATTGGTGATGTGTATACCGAGGAAATTGAAACTAGTCACCCTCTCGAACTGCAGTCCCATTGGTGTTGATCAGAGTAAGCCTGTCTCAGCTCCTCCTGTAATCCACAATCAGCTCTTTTGTTTTTTAAAACATTGAGGGAGTGGTTGTTATCCTGGCACCACTGTGTCAGGCTGTCAACCTCTTTTCTGCAGGTCTCATTATCACTAGACATAAGGCTGATTAAAGTCATGTCATTTGTGAATTTGATCAGCAGATTGGAGCAGTGTGTGGAAGTACAGTTGTGGGTGTAAAGGGAGTAGAGAAGGGGACTCAGCACAACCCTGAGGGGCACCTGTGTTGAGGGTCAATGGGACAGAAGTGAGGAAGCCCATCCTCACCACCTGTCTGCGATCCAATAGGAAGTCGAGGATCGAGCTGCACAAGGTAAGGTACAGGCTGAGGTCTCTGAGCTTCCTGTCAAGTCTGGAGGGAGTTATGGTGTCGAATGCTGAACTGTAGCCCAGGAACATCCCTCATCTCCTGGTGAGTGAGGACGGTGTGTAGTGCTATGGCTAGGGCATCACCCGTAGACTGTTTCCATCGGTAGGTGAATTGTAGGGGCTCCAATGTGGGTGGTAGCATGCTGCAAATGTAGTCTTTAACCAGCCACTCAAAGTGTTTGCTTATAATTGAGGTGAGTGCAATAGGGTGCCAATTGTTCAGGCATGCTACTTTGGTTTTCTTAGGTACAGGGACAATTGTGGATGATTTGAAACAGGAGGGAACCCACACTGGGTGAGGGAGAGATTAAAGATGCCCATAAACACACTGTTAAGCACACACTTTGAGAACATGCCCTGGGATGCCATCCGGCCCCACTGCCTTGCGGCTGTTGATATTTTGGAAAGGTCTATGTCCCTCAGCCTCGGAGATGACCAAGGAGCAGTTCTTGTTGGCTGTTCTCCTTGGAGGTTCAGTCCTATCAACCTCGAATGGAGCATAAGAAACATTTAGCTCAACCAGAAGTGAGGCAGCAATGTTGGACGTACTGCTGCATTTCCTCTTGAAGTCCATGATGGTGTGCAGTCCTTGTCATACGCTGTGTGTCATCGGCACAGAGTTGTGACTGGAATTCATCCGTTTTGTCGTTTTGCCAGCTTGGTGGCTCTTCATAAATCAAAGTGGCATTTCTTGAGCTCCTGTTGGTCCTCAGAGGCAAAGGCTTTATCCCTTGTGCTGAGAGCAACATGCACTGAACTATTGATCCAAGGCTTCTGGTTTGGGTAGACTCAGACTGACTTTTGGGCAACAACATCTTCAATGCACTTCCAAATGAAGCTTGTGATCACCTCCACGTATACAGAGATGCTCTCAGCTCGAAATACCTCCCATGAAATGCTATCAAAAAAGTCTTGTAACATTGAGTCTGATTGGTTGGACCAGTAGTGGATGGTTTTCACTACGGCCGATTTCTGCTTCAACTTCTGTTTGTAGGCAGGTGGGAGCAAGATGGAGGAACGATCAGACTTTCCGAACAGATGATGGAAAAGTGCTTTGTAGGCATTGCGGAAGGGAGAGTAGCAGTGGTTGAGTATGCTTCCTCCCCATGTGCTCACCTCGATGTGTTGGCAGAACTTTGGGTAAGCTCTGGTCAGTGACGCTTAGTTAAAGTCTTCAGCGATGATGAAAGCAGCCTCTGGGTGTGTGGTTTCATGGATATTGATAGTTTCGCAAAGTTCATTGACAGCCAGGTTGATATCAGCTTGTGGTGGGATATACACAGCTGTAATAATATCAGGCATGAATTCTCTATGCAGCCGGAAAGGTCGACTTAGCAGCATAAGGTACTCCAGATCTGGGGAGCAAAAGGATTTGAGGGTGTGCCCACTACTGGGTCACACAAACCGTTGTTCACCATGAAACATTCTCCCCCCTTTACTTTTCCCAAAGAGCTCATTAGACCTGTCTGCTCCGAACACAGAGAACCTGATGGGTTCGATGGCTTGGTCTGGTGTTTCCTCTGGCAACCAGATTTCAGTAAAACATAAGATGTTACAGTGCTTTGTTTCCCATTGGTATGATATTCAGGCTCTCGGATCACACAGCTTGTTGTCCAGGGACTGCACGTTAGTCAGGAGCAGTGGCTGATTTGCGCACTGTCTTAACCTAACCAGGATGCCAGCTATTCTTCCTTGGCAATTCCAGTGTGTCGAATGAACCTGCCGTGGTTCGTGCAAGCTGGGGTTCGCAATGGTAGAAAGGTGGCACGTTATGATTGAATGCCATCATTCCGATGTTCAAAAGAGTCAATTGATCATACCTGCTGTGACTTTCAGCTTCTTGTAAGAGAAGTGCAGAAAGAAGTAGAGAGATAAGCAGACAATTACAATACCAATTCGGAGTACACAACATGGCTGCCATACATAGCACCTCCTTGGAAATCAGCTGCCTGTAAAGCAGTCCCTTAACCACACATTGGACTCTCAGATCACTTATCAGTAATGTTAATTCCGGTATACAAACCAGTGATCAAATGGGTCAAACCAGTTCTAAAGGGGATGACAAAACCTTGCCTGAGGATGCAATCTCTACACCGCAAGACTGCTACCAATGGCGACCGTGTTAACATGGAGGAATATGAGGATCCTGTGACCAGCCATATAGAGAAATGTACTGAGTATATTCCCATCACAAAACAAATCCAGGTGAGGGCAAATCAGAAGCCATGGCTTACTGCAGAGGTTTGTGCCAGGCTGAGGGGTTGTGATGAGGCCTTTAGATCAGAGGACGTAACTGCTCTCAGGGAAGCAAGAACTAGGCTTTCCCACTGCAACAAGAAGGCAAAATGGAAGCATTCTCAGAGAAGTTACAGCCACTCCTACGACACCAGAGGCACGAGTTGCAAGTGGCAGGGAATTCAGAGGATTACAGAATACAAGTCTACCCTGTGCGCCAGTGACATGGATGTTTCACTCCCTAAGCAGCTGAGTGCCTTCTACGCCAGATTTGATGCACAGGACAAAGTGCTGGCGAGGAAAGCATCTCTCACTCCAGGGGAGCAGGCACTTCGTCTGGCTGAAACTGAGGTGAGGAAGACCCTGCCCAGAGTCAACTCATACAAAGCTGTAGGTCCCTATAATATACCAGGTTGGGTTCTGAAAGACTGTGCAGCCCAGCTGATGGAGATGCCGACAGATAAATTCAACATCTCTCTGGAAAAATCCATTGTCCTCTCTATTTTAAAGGAGGCAACTATGATTCCAGTGCCAGAGAAAGCAATAGTAACCTGTCTAAATGACTATCATTGGTGACATTGATGTCAACCATTATGACTTGCTTTGAGCGGCTGGTCATGGAGCCCATTAAAATGTTTCTCCTGGCTACATTGGACCCTTTCCAGTTTGCATATTGCTCAAATTGATCCACTGACAATGTAATAGCCTCTGACCTCCTCTGTCCTGTCCCACCTGGGAAGTGGAGTCTCACATGCCAGACTGCTGTTTATAGACTTCAGTTTGGTGTTCAACACCATCATCCCCCAGAAACTGGTGGGGAAGCTGCCCTTACTGGTTTTCAACACCTCCCTCTACAACTGGATACTGGACTTCTTAAGAGTAAGACCACAGTCAGACGCTGTGGGCAGTGACATCTCTTGTCCCATTACGCTGAGCACTAGTGTTCCCCAAGGCTGCGCGCTCTGACTGCTGCTCAGACACATGCCATGTCGCAGGATCCAGCTCAAAACATGTCATCAAGTTTGCAGATGACACAACAGTAGTTGGCCATATCAAGAATAATAATTTATAGAGAGGAAGTGGAGCAACTGGCAGATTGATGCGAGAAGAACAGCCTAAGCCTCTACATGGAGAAGACCAAGAACATCATTGTGCACTTCAGGAATGTGCAGACGAACCATTCTTCTCTGCGAATATGTGGCTCCTCTGCAGAGGGAATTAGGTGCACCAAGTTCCTGGGAGTTCATATCACAGATGACCTCATCTGGTCCCTTAATATCACCTCTCAGAACAAGAAGGCTCAGGAGTACCTCCACTTCCTAAAAAGATTGAGGTAAGAAAGGCTCCTCACCCCCATCTTAACTGTGTTTTACAGGAGTGCCATTGAAAGTGTCCTGACAAGTTGCATCTGTCATGGTCCTGTCTGGTAATTCCTCATCTTGCTTTTACCTCCTTAATTGGGTCTTAATCCCCTCATCTGATTTCTAATCATTCCCAATTCCACTAATTACAGCACACCTGGTTCCCAATAGTGAACATAGGATAAAACTCAGGTGGCACAGCCCTACTTTGCCAATTCATTGGTTGACTTTAGTGTGATTAAACCTTGTTTCCTGATTCCTTAGGACTGTCAGTTCAAAGCTCTGCACTGTTTCCTGTTTACTCTATGTAAACCTTATTCTCTATGTAGACTCTACTGGATATCAGTTCCACGTTTGTGGTGGTGCTAACACATCACAACTCAGCTTCTGCGCCTGTGTCCTGCACTTGGGTTTGTCTTCAGCCTTGTCCTTCCAACAGTATCTTCATCTGGTATGCAAGCTGTTGAGCATCAGACTAGAAGTCCCTACAAAGGACACACAGATCACAGGGTCTCTCTATCATCCTTTGGGGAGATTTATCAGGAGTGCTGCATATGCAGGGCTGTTAGTATTACTAAGGATCGCATCCATCCAGCATCCTCTTTGACTTTCTACCATCGGGCAGTAGACTACAATCCATTAAAATAAGAATGGTAAGAATGAGTAACAGTTTCTTCCCCCCAAGGCCTTTAGGCTTCTGAACACCCTGCCACATCATATTCAAAGTGTTGCTGGTTAATCTGTTCTGTACTTTGCAATATCTAACCTTAATGCTCTTTAATTTGTTATTTATGTGTGATTCTTTTGTAGATTTTATCCTTGCCTTCTAAGTTTAGTGTGTTATGTGTAGTACTTTGCCTTATTCCCTGGTTCCAAGACACTTTGTCTCATATCTATATATTATATGCTTATACATGTTATATGCATGTATGTAGTTAAATGACAATAAGCTTGCATCATGATCTGGGACCATAATCATCTAATCTTTTTAACACTGTCTTGAGATTTTGGTGATGTTCCTTGCCATGCTTACCAGTAACAGTGATGTTATCCAGGTAACATTGAGTGCCTGGGCTGCCTTGCAAAATCTGGTTCATAACACTGTGAGATTGCAGGTGCAGATGCTACTCCAAAAATAAGCTTATTATAGCAATAAAACACTGAGTGTGTTCATGTTGAGAAAGACTTTAGACTCATTGTCCATCTCCATTTGTAGGCAGGCTTCAGCTAAGTGTACCTTGCTGAAATGTTTCTCTCCAGAAGGTTTTGCAGAGGTATATATCGTGAGCAGAGTGCATTGATCTACTTTCAGTAGTTGGGTGATGGTGACAGAATCACCATGGATCCTGACAGACCCATTCCTCTTGCCTACTGAGACCACTGGCATTGCTCATGGGCTCCATTCTCCCTTAAAAGAATTCCTTCAGCCTCCATGTGATCTAGCTTACAGACTACTTTATCATTGGTAATATAAAGAACCAGATAGGTTTTGTAATTGGCATAGAATTTTCATTAAACCCTATTTTAGCCTTGATATGATTGAGGTTTGCAGTGTCATCCTTCAACCCTCATCCAGTACCATTCTTAATTTGCTTTAATTTGACTCTATTACAAGGGAAATGCCTTGCAAATGGTGGATGGATCTCCAATCAAGTAGTAGTTGTCTTAGCCACTCAATACGGGTCCTCGTATTTTTACCAAGCTCAATGTGGCTTGTTGGTTGTGGTGTTCCACTGCTATTAATGTCATTCCCACAGGAATGATCTTTTTTTCACCATAAGTTCAGTTGGTTATCTGCAGGCTTCAGTTCAGTACATATGAAATGCCATTCAGACTTATTTTGTGGAATTACTGAAACAACTGAGCCAATGTCCAGTTCTATTTTAATTAATTTGCCATTCACTTCCAGTGAAAGCCATTATGGTTGCCTTTTGCTAACACACTTAAGTTACTGGAGGACTGCAGCAGGTCACTCAGCATCTAAGGAAATGAATAAACTGTTGACATTTCAGTCTGAGACTCTTCAGCACAGGTCTAAATAGTATGCTCATACCTCTGATCTTGAGGTGAACTCAGCTTAGTGAAATCAGATATCCTCTGGCTTCACATGGTCCATTGGTCAGGTTTCTTTCAGTTGGACTTAAAAGAAACTCCAGAAAAGTGGATCAGCAATTGAACTATTGAATCGATTGACACTGGTGCATCCCAATAAATTGGGTTTTATGCACATACTTAGGCTACTTTAAGCACAAAAAAAATCTCATTTGTATTCTGAGAGAGTCTGAAGCTATCGGTATGCATAAAAAGAGAATGATAAAGAAAAAGAAAGTGTAACTCCATTGAAACAGTAGATGGAAAATCTTAGAGTGAACAATATAATTATTTCTTTAATCTGTTTAGAATCATCTTTGTGTCCACAAAGTTTTCCGTTACTGGGGGTTTTTGCTTGCTTCTCTATAAGCCAACCATCAATGTCAGTGATGAATTGCTTTCATTCAGTTCTCTAGGTTCTGGTTCCTATCCCGAACCTGCAGACTTAAAAATGGGAGGGGCAAGTAGGTCTTGGCAAGTCTGCTCAGTAGGTTGTCTGGGGTTCTGATTCTCTTCCAGTTACCTGTGGCTTGGTCTTCATTTGCTTCTCTTGGAGCAGTTAAAATTATACAAGATGTCTTTGGTATAAAAACTGAAAATATTAGAGACATTGTACATAAACTGTAGCATCTGAGTAAGAAATGTTTTGAGTTGATGATCTTACAATAATTTTGGTGAAAATTAACCAAACTCTAACATTACTCTTCAACAGTTCATTTTCAAAAAATATTCTGCATGCCTGCTGAGAATTTACAACACTTTGTTTTTATTTCAGATTTCAACTATCCTGTAGCGGTGTGCTACATGCAGCGCTAAAATTACGACATGGAGTCGGTAACTGCAGTCAAAGGAAAAACTTTATTCGAAATACCCAGCCTCACTTTTAAGCCTCCCTCAACCTGCCCCCCATGGCGCAGAGGCTCCAAAGCTCTGTGCTCGCAAACCCCCGTAGGCTATCTCCCTTAGCCGGAAAGCTGGCTGGCTAATTGTGAGCCGGTTCGGATGTGCCAGGAAATGGGTCGCCACAATCCTGAGTATTTTGTTTGTTTTTGCAGGAGCAGATTTACACACACACGTGCTGTTACATACAATAACTTAGTGACTACATTTGGAGTCAAGGAGAGATACAGTACAGAAATAGGCCATTCGGCCCATAACATCCATGTTTACCTTAAATCTCATTTCTTGGTTCTGTGGTGGAGATAATAATGATTGAACAGTTTATGATTTAACTTTAGAGGTTAACTCCTAAAATATGGTGTCATAGGAACTGGTTACTAGATAAGATTGTCACTGATGACTGACTTATAATTTGAATATTTTACAGTGATATGCAAGTATATTTCCTAAAGATTACTTCCATTTTTTAATTTTTGATGTTTTCAAGCTGCATTACACCATATATTGTGTAACAGCAGTTCGATTGTGATATTGGTGCTAAATGAATTTGTTTTTGTTGCAATTGTCACTGAATTACTCTGGCCAATTCTGGCATCTGACTCTTAATCTCGTACAACTCACTTCATGTTCTTTGACCAGACCTTCCCTTGATGTTTTATTGCATGTCAGCAGCTTCAAAGAGGAAACTTATTCAAGCTGTAAAATACACAGTGCTGTAGCTGTCTTTTCTCCAATTGTTTCTTTCTCAGTCTATCTTCATATTGTATTATTATTGCCACTTTGAATACATTATGTATTCTTCTTGATCAGTTCCTATTTTTAATGCATGATTTCTTGCACAGTGCATTTTTAGTACTGAAATCCATGTAATAAAATTCTGTTGATAAACACTTCAGGAACTCATTATTTGTGATTTTAACAGAGTCTTCTGTGTCCTATTTAATCTTTCAAGAGCTGCAAAAACAAGCACAGTCCCTCTTTTAACATCTCCTTCTCAACATCCATTTTCCAACACCAACTGCCAGCACAAACATTTCTAGATTTAGCTTTATCCTTGTATCAATGTAACTTGTTACAGATTTTTTTAATACTTAGCATGTTCACATGTACTTGGTTCACATGTGGATTGTATAACCTTGAAGTGAAATGATAATTTCCCTCATCTGGTAAATATATTTTTTTGCTGCTTTTCAAAGATTTAGAGCATCCGGAAGTAGAGTTCTTATTATTGCAGGCAAATGTTGACTTATATTTTTAAAAAAATATAATGTATTTTCATCAATAAGACTCACAATGACAGCTGTTGCTATTCACACATATATCTCCCCCACATTAACAGTTCCTAGCAGTCATTTGCTGGCCGTCACTTTATAATAGCTGCCACTTTTCATGTGCAACCTCAAAACAGGTGTTGCTTCTCACTGTAGAATTCATAAAAGCCAAGCATAATCATTATGATATCAGTACAATAGATCATTTTCCTGAAATAAAATAATCTGCAATTTAATCACAAAGTTCTTTGGAAAAGAATTACAAAAGAACATTCAGATATTTACAGAATATTTTCTTTAATCGTGTGTTGACACCAGAGAGATGCAAACTGCACATCTTCAGAAGATAATTTGTGTCTTCGCTGCTGAACATTAACTGCTTCTGCCCATTAAAACACAAGAAATAGGAACAGGAGTGAACCATTGAGACTTTTCAGCCTGCTCCATCATTCATCAAGATCATTCTCTGTGCCATTTTCTGCACTGCCCCCATGCCCTGTGATTCCCTTAATGACCATAATCTTGAAATCTGACCATCACCATTCTGAATATGCTCAGCTGATCTGCCTCCACAGGGAGTTTACTATTCGAGAGATTCACCACCCTCTGAGAGAGACATGCCATCCATTTTGGTCCCAAACAACCCCCCCACTGTTAGGTTGATAATGCACCCTCTGATCCTATCCTCCTCAGCCAGGGGAAGCATTTTATCTGCGTTAAGCTTGTCAGGAAGCTGCAATGTGAAAACACTAGTTAAAGCCATCTCCCGCATGTGTGCTTTTATTTAATGCATATGTAGTTGTGCACAGACACAACAAATTGTCAATGAGTGCAAACCTGGATGTCAGAAGATACAATGAACTGCACCAGCAGTTGCAGGACAAACAGCGAGATTGAGCTGCACAAGAATGCGAAGGTCCCATAAGCAACAGTGAAAGACGTGCTGAATTTACAGTGAAAATAACGTGGTGATGTCTTCAGTTGGGAAAGCCGATGAATTTGATAGCACTAATGAAGGCTGGAAGTTGAATATCGCGAGAATGGAACTATATTGTAATGTGAACAATGTGGAAGAGCAAAAGAAAGCCCTGACACTTTGCTTAATGGGCCTAAGAACATACAACCTCTTACACAACTTATTAACCCCTGCAAAACCAGCAAGCAAGACGTTTGACAAAATTGCTATAATTTTACGAAATCACTTGAGCCCTAAGTTGCAGGTAATAGCTGAGTGATTCAGATTTTACAAAAGGAACCAGTCAAAAGCTGAAAGCCTTTCTGGATACATTGCAGAACCGCACAAACATTCTCAGTACTGTGACTTTAGAGATGGACTGTCTGATGCATTCAGGACTGTATTGTATGTAGCATGCATAGTCAAAGCACTCAAAAGAGGCTACAGTCTGAAAAAGACCTCGCCTTAGAAAGTATTAACCATTGTTATATTTTTAGAGACTGCAGAAAAGGATGCAATAGAAGTACAGAAAAGGAGGTTAGAATGTGGAATGCACAAATGTCCCTGAATGGCATAAAGTGCCAAAAATGTCATCGGTGTTTTCAAATCTCCCATGATGCAAATGACTTGTTACGAAGAAAATCTCCGCAGGCAGTGTCACAGGGAATGTCATATAGAGGTAGTGTGGAAGTTAGACAAAAAGCTCAACCGAAGAGAAAAACCACAACATAGTGAAGAGTTTCACACACAAAACTAAGCAAATGCATAAAGTGACCGATTGTGCAGAGAATGCAGAGCCTGATGAAGTGAGCTGTCATGCAGGTGGCTCTGGAAATTGTGGAAGCATTGGTAATCATTTTCCAATCTTCTATAGATTCAGGATCAGCTCCTGAGGATTGGAGGATAGCTAATGTTATCCCATTTTTTAAGAAAGGAGGGAGAGAGAAAACAGAGGATTATAGACGAGTTAGCCTGACGTCAGTGGTGGGTAAGACGCTGGAGTCAATTATAAAAGATGCATTTGGATAGCAGTAACGGGATCAATCCGAGTCAGCATGGATTTACAAAGGGGGAATCATGCTTGACTAATCTTCTGGAATTTTTTGAGGATGTAACTATGAAAATGGACAAGGGAGAGCCAGTGGATGTAGTGTACCTGGACTTTCAGAAAGCCTTTGGTAAGATCCCACATAGGAGATTAGTGGGCAAAATTAAAGCACATGGTATTGGGGGTAGGGTACTCACATGGATAGAAAATTGGTTGGCAGACAGGAAACAAAGAGTAAGGATTAATGGGTCCCTTTCAGAATGGCAGGCAGTGAGTAGCCGGGTACCACAAGGCTCGATGCTGGGACCACAGCTATTTACAATATACATTAATGATTTAGATGAAGTGATTAAAAGTAACATTAGCAAATCTGCAGATGACACAAAACCTGTAGTAGTGTGAAAAATGAGGAGGATGTTAGGAGAATGCAGGGTGACTTGGACAGGTTGGGTAAGTGGGCAGATGCAGTTTAATGTGGATAAATGTGAGATTATCCACTTTGGTGGAAATAACAGGAAGGCAGATTACTACCGGAATTGTGTTTAATTAGGAAAAGGGGAAGTACAATGAGATCTAGGTGATCTTGTTCATCAGTCACTGAAAGTAAGCATGCAGGTACAGCAGGCAATGAAGAAAGCTAATGGCATGCTGGCCTTCATAACAAGGGGAGTTGAGTATAGGAGTAAAGAGGTCCTTCTGCAGTTGTACAGGGCCCTGCTGAGACCACACCTGGAGTATTGTATTCAGTTTTGGTCTTCAAATTTGAGGAAGGACATTCTTGCTATTGAGGAGGTGCAGCGTAAGTTCACAAGGTTAATTCCCGGAATGGCGGGACTGTCATATGTTGAGAGATTGGAGCGACTGGGCTTGTATACACTGGAATTTAGAAGGATGAGAGGGGATCTGATTGAAACATATAAGATTATTAGGGGATTGGACACGCTAGAGGCAGGAAACATTTTCCCAATGCTGGGGGAGTCCAGAACCAGAAGCCACAGTTTAAGAATAAGGGGTAGGCCATTTAGAAACATAGAAACACAGAAAATAGGTGCAGGAGTAGGCCATAAGGCCCTTTGAGCCTGCACCGCCATTCAGTATGATCATGGCTGATCATCCAACTCCATCCAACTCAGAACCCTGTACCTGCTTTCTCTCCATACCCCCGATCACTTTAGCCACAAGGGCCATATCTAACTTCCTCTTAAATATAGCCAATGAACCGGCCTCAACTGTTTCCTGTGGCAGAGAATTCCACAGATTCACCACTCTCTGTGTGAAGAAGTTTTTCCTCATTTCATTTAGACCAGAGCTGAGGAAAAACTTTTACACCCAGAGAGTTTTGGATCTATAGAATGCTCTGCCTCAGAAGGCAGTGGAGGCCAATTCTCTGGATGCTTTCAAGAAAGAGCTAAATAGAGCTCTTAAAGTGGAGTCAAGGGATATGGGGAGAAGGCAGGAATGGGATACTGATTGTGGATGATCAGCCATGATCATATTGAATGGCGGTACTGGCTTGAAGGGATGAATGGCCTACTCCTGCACCTATTGTCTAGAATTACATAGTATCACTGAAGCAAGCCACAAAATCGTATGGATCACAACCGACACATCTGGTGCAAAACTGAAAATGAAGCTGGACACAGACATAGCTTTGTCTATAACTTCAGAGGTGGATGACAACAGACTGTTTTCTAAGATACAATTAGAGAAGACCTCAGTGATGTGAAAGATCTACACAAGCGAGAAAGTGTCTCCCAAAGGCAACTGAAGGTAAATGTGATGTATGAAGGCTGCACACAGCAGTTAGAGCTTCATGTATTGAAAAGTGGAGGACCAGCACTTTTTTAGACATGAATGGTTGAGAAAAATCACACTCAATCGAAGTTCTCAGTGTGGCATCAATGGGCAACTGCAGCCGAAATGGTAGCACTAACCAGAGGCTGTCACAGCTGCTCAATGTAATCAGAAGGGGTTCGAGAAGGGAACAGGTGAACAGATCGAAGCCTTGGCCAAAAGTCTGAGGGTGGATAAGTCTCCTGGACCTGATGGAATGTACCTTTGGGTTCTGAAGGAAGTAGCTGAAGAGATTGCCAAGGCATTACCAATGATCTTTCAAGAATTGATAGAGTCTGGCACTGTACAAGATGACTGGAAATTTGCAAATGTTACTCCACTATTTAAGAAAGGTGGGAGGCAGCAGAAAGGAAACTATGGATCTGTTAGCCTGACATCAGTGATTGGGAAATTGTTGAAATCCATTGTTAGGGATGAGATTACGGAGTACCTGGAGGTACGTGATAAGGTAGGCCAAAGCCAGTTTGGTTTCTTGAAAGGAAAATCCTGCCCGACTAACCTACTGCAATTTTTTTGAGGAATTTATAAGCAGGGTGGACAAAGAAGATGTATTAGATATGGTGTAATTGGATTTTCAAAAGACCTTTGACAAGGTGCCACACATGATGCTGCTTAGCAAGATGAGAGCCCATGGAATTTCAGAGAAGTGGAGCTTTGGCCGATTGGCAGAAAACAGAGAGTGGGAATAAAGGGATCCTATTCTGGCTGGCTGCTGGTTTCCAGTGGAGTTCCACAGGGATTGGTGTTGGGACCACTACCTTTTATAATATATGTCAATGATTTGGACTATGGGATTAATGGATTTGTGGCTAAATTTGCTGATAGTACCAAGATAGGTGGAGGAGGCGGTAGCGTTGAGGAAACAGAGAGTCTGCAAAAGACTTAGATAGTTTAGGGATATGGGCAAAGAAGTGGCAAATGAAATACAATGTTGGAAAGTGTATGGTCACGCACTTTGGTGGAAGAAATAAATGAACAGACTATTATTCAGATGGGGAGAGAATTCAAAATGCAGAGACAAAGGCACTTGGGACTTCTTGTGCAGGATACCCAAAAAGGTTAACCTCCAAGTTGAGCCTGTGGTACAAAAGGCAAATACAATGTTGGCATTCAATTCTAGAGGAATAGAATATAGGAGCAGGGATGTGATGTTGAGGCTCTATAAGGCACTTGTGAGACCACACTTGGAGTATTGTGTGCAGTTTTGGACTCCTTATTTTAGAACGGATATACTGATATTGGAAAGGGTTCAGAGAAGATTCACAAGAATAATTCCAGAAATGAAAGGGTTACTCTATGAGGAATGTCTGGCAGTTCTTGGGCTGTATTCGTGGAGTTCAGAAGAATGAGAAGGAATTTCATTGAAACATTCTGAATGTTAAAAGGCTTGAACAGGTTAGATACGGCAAAGTTATTTCCCATGGTAGGGGAGTCTGGGACAAGTGGGCATGAATTCAGGATTGAAGGATGTCTATTTAGAACAGAGATGCGGAGAAATTACTTTAGTCAGAGGGTGGGTTTTGTTGAAACAAGCCGCTGTAGAGGCCAAGTCATTGGGTGTATTTAAGCAGAGATAGATAGGTTCTTGATTAGCCAGGGCATCAAAGGGTATGAGGAGAAGGCAGGGGAGTGGGGATGACTGGAATAATTGGATTAGTCCATGATTGGATGGTGGAGCAGACTCTACTTCTGCTCCTGTACCTTATGGTCTTATGGTTATAAAAGCTGTTTGGGATGTTAAAAAGTTCAAAATGCACCCCCACAGGTACTATTACACCCCTAGGAGTTGACATCTTCACTATGGCAAAGAACACATACTGACTTTTCTGGGTCTTTCATGCACTCCATGTTCATGATTGCTGTGAATGCTCATTTGAAGTGGCCTGAGGTTATACAAATTAAGGCAACAACCTGAGCAAAGACTGTCTCTGCTCTGAGGAATATCTTCACCAGAAGTGGCTTACCAGGACAAATTATGAGTGACAGCAGACCAGAATACACTTCACACTGTTCACGAAGTTAAAAGCCATCAAACATTTCAAGTCAGCTCCTTACCACCCAGAAACAAATCGTTCAGCTTAAAAGTTTATCCAAACCTTCAAGAAGTCCATTAAAGTGATGGACAAGGAGAACATTTCTCTACGGCACAAGTTGAACAATTTCCTTCTTGTGTATTGGAACTCTGCTCACGTGATGACAAATCAAACACCTACAATGCTGTTCTTGAACAGGAATCTGAGAACTCAAACAGATCTCCTGAAACCAGACAAACAGAGAAAAGTACAAAATAAATGGTTCAACCAGTTGCCAAGTGAAGCAGCAAGGAGCTTTGAGATTGAACAGGAAGTCCAAGCATGTGATTACTGAGAAGACAAGTGGACACCAGGTAGGATAGCTACAAGACTGGACCACTGATGTACACAGTGGATGTTGGAGATCAGACATGGAGACATCATGTAGACCAGATTCTGGATGCTCAACTGAAGAATGCAACTGAATCAATTGTATCCAACAAGACAGACACATTACAGTCACCAGAATTACCTCTCAGTGATGATCCTCTCACTGACAACATTGTCATTTCTAACATATAACATCTGCCAAACTTGATGTCACTCCATAGGTCCAGTGGTGGGGGGAAGGAATTGCTTGAAATGGGATATGGACTTGATGGACTGAGTGGCTTCCACTATCAAAAGGAAATATAAGACCATAAGATATAGGAGCAGACTTAAACCATTTGGCCCATCAAGTCTGCTCTGCCATTGCAGCTTGGCTAATCCATTTTTCCTCTTAGCCCCAATCTCCTGTCTTCCTCCCATGTCCTTTTAAGCCTGACCAATCAAGAATCTATGAATCTCTGCTTTAAACATACATGAAGACTTGGCCTGCACAGCTGTCTGAGACAGCAAATCCCACAGATTCACCACTCTCTGACTAAAGAAATTCCTCATCATCTCCATTCGAAAAGAACAGCCCTCTATTTTGAGGCTGTGTCCTCTGGTCTTTGACACTCCCACCGTAGGAAACACCCTCTTCATATCCACTCCACTCTATCAAGGCCTTTGACCGTTCAATAGCTTTCAGTGAAGTCACCCCTCAGTCTTCCGAATTACAGTGAATACAGGCCCAGAGCCATCAAATGCTCTTCCTATAACAAGCCATTTCATGAACTTCCTTTGAACTCTTTCTAGTGTCTGCACATCCTTTCTAAGATAAGGGACCCAAAACTGCTCACAATACTCCAAGTGAGGGCTCATCAGTGTTTTATAAAGCCTCAACATTCCATCCTTACTTTTATATACTAGTCCTCTTGAAATGAATGCTAACATTACATTTACCTTCCTCACCACAGACTCAACCTGCAAACTAAACTTTAAAGAATTCTGCATAAGGACTCTGAATTCCCTTTGCGCTGCAGTTTTTTTCCATTTTCTCTTCATTTAGAAAATAATCAATCCTTTCATTTCTTCTACGAAAGTACATGATCATACACTTCATGTCATTGTATTCCATCTGCCATTTCTCTGCCCATTATACTAATCTGTCTAAATCCTTCTGTAGCCTCCCTATTTCATGCCCCTCGACCTATCTTTGTATCTTCTGCAAACTTTGCACCAAAGCTATTAATTCCATCATCTAAATCATTGACATATGAAGTAAGAAGAATTGGTCCCAACACAGAACCCTATGATACATCACGAGTCACCAGATCCAACCAGAACAGGCTCTCTTTATTCCCACTCTTTTCCTCCTACCACTCAGCAACTGCTTTATCCATGCCAGAATCTCTCCTGCAATACCATTTAGCTTGTTTAGCAGCCTCATGTGTGGCACTTTTTCAAAGGTCTTATGAAAATCCAAGCACATAACATCAATTGATTCTTCTTTGTCTATCCTGTTTGTCATTTCTTCAAAGAATTCCAACAGGTTTGTCAGACAAGATTTTCCCTTGAGAAAAGCATACTGACTGCAGCTCATTTTATCATGTGCCTCCAAATAACCCAAAACCACATTATTAACAATCGACTTCAATATCTTCCCAACTGCTGAGGTAAGACAAGCTGTCCAATGAGTTTGTTGCTTTGGCTCCTCTCCCCTCTTGAAGAGTGGAGCAATATTTGTAATTTTCCAGTCTTCCAGAACCAATCCAGAATCTCGTGTTTCTTGAAGGATCATTGCTAATGCTTTCACAATTTCTTCAGCCACTTCTGCCAGAACACTGGGTGCAGACCATTTGGTCCAGGTGACATGTCTAACTTCAGATCTTTCAGTTTCCTAATAACCTTCTCTCTAGTAATGGTAATTTCACATACTTCATGACTTTGACACCTGAACCTTCCATCATGCTGCTAGTGTCTTCTACAGTGAAGACTGATGCAAAAAACTTATTCAGTTTATCTGCCATTTCCTTTTCTCCCATTACTGTACTACCTCTCTAGCATCATTTTGCAGCAGTCTGAAATGCACTTCTGCCTCTCTTTTTCACTTTATATATATATGAAGAACCTGTTGGTATCCTCTTTAATGTTGTTGGCTAGCTTATTTTCAGATTTGATCTTTACCTTCTTAAGGTCTTTTTAGATGCCGTCTGTTGGTATTTAAAAGCTTTCCAATCCCCTGACTTCCCATTAATTTTTGCTATATTATATGCCCCCTCTTTGGCTTTTATGTTAGCCACAGTTCTGTCATCTTGCCTTGAGAATGCTTCTTCCTCTTGGGGCTGTCTATATCCTGTGCCTTCCAAATTACTTCCAGGAATTCCAGCTGCTGCTGCTCTGCCGTCATCCATACCAGAGTGTTCTTTTCCAGTCAATACTGGCCCACTCCTCTCTCATGCCTCTGTAATTCCCTTTTGCCCCTGTAATACTGATACACCCGACTTTCTCTTCTCCTTCTCAAATTTCAGGGTGAATTTAATCATGTTATGTTCACTTTCCCTTAACGGTTCATTTACCTTAAGGTCGCTAATCACTTTTGGTTTGTTCCTCAACACCCAATCCTGAATAGCTGATCCCTAGTGGGCTCAAACATGAGCTGCTCTATAATGCCATTTCGTAGGCACACTCAAAACTCACCCTCCTGGAATCCAGTCATAATCTAGCTGCTTATTGAAATCCCCATGACTACTGTAACATGGTACTTTTGTATGTATTTTCTATCTCCCATTGTAACTTGCAGACCACATCCTTACTACTGCTTGGGGATCTGAATATAACTCCCAACAGGGTCTTTTTACCCATGCTGTTTGTTAGCTCTATCCACAATGATTCAACACCTCTCGACCCTATGTCACCTCTTTATAATGATTTAATTTCATTCTTTATCAACAGAGCCATGCCAACTCCTTTGCCTTCCTGTCTATCTTTTCAATACGATGTGTATCCTTGGACATTAAACTCCCATATAATCAACCATAATTCAGTGATGCCCACATAAAATAAAATGGAGCAATTAACTGACGTAAAATGGGCTTTCAATTAATTAAAGATTCTTTACTTATTTATTTAACCTTAAAATTACAGTGACTTGGTAATAAAGTCAAATTAATTGCCTGGAACTTACAGAGAACACAACAGTATTATATTAACAAAATATTCTTTCTCAGCCTTATTTTCCCATTCCCTTCTTTCTATCCTTTTTTTTACTTCCTTCCTGGTAATTTTAATGTGGTCCCATAACAGCTATAGTTGAGAAATACTGGATAGTTATTGTTGCTAAAATAATTAGTGGAAGGGTTGTTATGCTTTTAGCATGAGACATGTTGATGCAGGCTTATTTTCAGGTATCAAAGCTACCAAAGATCACACACATTGAAAACTGAGATCCATCTATGAGAATGATTTGATATACAGGAGCCAAAACATCTCAAGCAATTAGCAAAGGAAAGTTTCAATATGGCTCTTTGATGTGTGATCTTTTGTAGGATGCCATTTTTAGGACTGTTGTCTTTGATGCCATACTGTCTGGTGTGAAAACATTAAAATCTGATACAATTTCTACAGCTAGGTATAAGAACTTCTGTACATTTATTAGCTGAGTGGATTTTACTTGAATGAAATGTATCCTACAGTAAGTCACGTTTACATTCGATGTGGTCCCAGTGAGCATTTTGGGAGGTGAAGAGTTTACAGAAATAGCACTGAGTTCTCTTTAGATCATATGATGAATAGTTCTAAGCAGTTCTGGGTGTCAAAGGCAAAATGTTAGCTGCACCACCATAGTGAGGACAGAACAGTCAGATCCACCTGGTTGTGCGACACTAACAAAACACTGGTGAACTGGGAAGGCACCAGCTATCCATCGAGCCCCAACTACTCTTGTAGGACTCAGTCACAGTAACCCTATAGGTCCACAGAGGATTACTGCGGAAGACTGATGTATTGTTCTGAAGACCCCATTCAGCCATATGGGTCGCTGTTTGGTGGGAAAATGATCCCATGTGCAAGTTATTGGGGTACATCAGGCTGAGAGCCATGATCTTTCTGGAACTGATCACAATATGCAGTGTGCTCTTTGAACTCTGCATGAGGCCTGAGAACAACTGGAGCTGAACACATTCCTGCCCTGAGCCATTACATTTAAGCTCAGTGGTAGAAACCCCAGTGCACCAAGTGAAACACTTGGGGCCTGGAGATCAAGAACTGGATTCTTTCGACAGAGCCACTCATAACTCATTGAGCAATGTGGTATAGGTAAACGTAACTAGTCAACTTGACATCAGTGGTGGGAAAGCTAATGGAGTGATTAATCTGGCGTGTATTATGAAGAGGACTACAGTTGATAATTTCTCAATGAACTTTCAAAATACTGTATTATTAGTGATGCAGAAGCCTATGGGATTTTCAGCACGGATTAGGAGGGCCGAGATGGCCTGTTTCTGTGCTGTGATTGTTATATGGTTATATGGTTAAAAGGCCAAGGTCAGTGTGGAAACAGAAATGGCTTAGGGATTGAAACCAGAATGTTGTAAGGAATGATTGCTTTTTCAGATTGGAAGACATTATGCAAAAGTTCAAGGTCATGTTCAAGGTTTCCTGTCACTCAACCATACAGAAACATCAATGAATACAGCCAAACAAAACGCTGTTACTCTGGGGCCAAGGTGCAAAACACAATACCAAAAGTCACACACAACACTAGGCACATATAACACATATGAGATATCAGTAAAATAAAGTCACACAAAAAAACTACAGTACAAAAAAACCTATAGTCCAAGCGAACAGTGGGAGGGAAACACCAACTCCAGTTTTGACGCCATGAAACATCATCTTCGGTGGAGAGCATCGACTCCACTGTGAGAACCAGCTAATGTCAGCCAATGCTGATGAGAGACATGTCTGCATCACTTAAGGACAAGCACTTTGGGGATGGAAAGGTGCAAGCTGTAGCACAGAGCTTGAAAGCCAGGGTGGGGCATGAACAAGGATGAGCAGCCAATTTTCCAAAGCAGCCATTGGCTCCCTGTGGCTGAAATGGGAGAAGAAGAGAGATCAACCCACAATTCAAGAGCCACAAAGTATTGTTGTGTCATTTTCTGTAGCCTTTTCCTTCATCTTTCCTGGGTATTTGTGTTTCCATTCCCGGTCATTATATAAATAATTATGATACTCTCCACTGTATGTCTATAGAAGTTTGTCAAAGTTTTTGGTGACATGCCAAATCTATGCTGTTACAAACCCCGTAACTGGGTTACTTACCAGCAAAGATCGAGACGTCCGTTGGAGTCTGGTGATACTATTTTTAACTGTATTTATTAGTAAAAATACACAAAAATAATATCAATGCAAATATACAGATATCGTTGTCTAGGGGATAATGAATTGTCCGATGGAAATATAAAATTCTCTTCCGTTCACACAGGCTGCCGTTGTTTGTTTATCGCTGTGTTGCAATTGTTGGACAGAGAGAGAGAAATAGAAGAATAACTTGCCGACTTTCCTTGGTACGGTCTTGATCTGTATCCGTCCTTTAGCCAAACCGTTCTTCCGTGATGAGCCCGCCACCCAGGCAAGGGAGGACACACAGGAGCTCCCACTGGCTTTTGCTTTAAAACGCTGTCACTGGATTTCTAGCGTTTCTCCTGGTGTGTGTGAGGGGTGTTCCCCAGACCCGTCTTTTATCCTCACTCACGGGGTCTCAGATGTCAATCAGGTTGGGATGATGCAATCCCTCAACCAGACCACTCTGGTTGTCCCGTGAGGGGTTTCAATGAATAGTACAGTACTCAGTACACAATTCTTTCTCCAAGAGACAATAGCAGTAATCAGTGGTTCCGTTCCGATTATGTCAGGAGACATTCCACCTGCTTGTGCATTCTGTGTCTCTCTATCTCATTTCCTGACATGCTGTGTATCTCTCTCATTTCCTGGGTCTCAGCCTGAAATAATAGCGATCTTGCGATTCTCAAAAAGGAGGGGGCGAATTTGCACCCTTCGGCCCCTCACAGTTGCTCCACATTCGTAACAACGCAAACATCTCAGAAAGTAAAGTGGTCATGCCTTCTTTGTGTTGACACATGTGTGCTGGTTCCAGAACAGATTCTCTGAGATGTTAACACCAAGGAATTTAAAGTGATCGATCCCCTCCACCTCCCTTCCCCTGATGAAGACTGGCTCATGGTCCGTCAGTTTTTTCCCTCTCTACTGGATAGTCAGCTCTTTGGTTTTTGCTGATGTTGCCGTTAAGACACAGCTCAACAAAATTTTCAATCTCCCTTCTATATGCTGAACGGTCACCACCTTTGATTTGCCAATGGCAGTGTTGTCATCCGAAAACTTAAATACAGCATTGAAGTTCTTTATAAGAACACGTAATCATACTCTAAATATAAAGAAATTAGAACAGAGCATTAAGCACACAGTGCTGTGGTCCATCTGTGCTGTTGGTGAGCGTAAAAATGTTATTGCCAATCTGTACTAAACTGGGGTCTGCTTATGAGAAAATAAAGTTAGGTTATGAATGTAGTCATAAGCCATTGTCAGTAGCACCAGATTTGAATGTTGGCTAGTGAAATGCCTCTGTGGATGGTGGCACCTGGTTCACTCAGGAAATTCCTTCTCCGACAGCCAAATACATTCATCTCCCTGTTTGTGAAACGTGATGCGGTAACAGTTTTGTAACACCGTTGGGTATTAGTTGATGTGGTGACCTGCTGCTGAACAGAAGAGTAACACTTTCCATTCTTGTCATCTATCAATTATATTAAAGTCATGCCTGACCCTTGACAACATATCATTTGATTAGTCACTTTAAAACCTTCCTGATACAATGATATCAGCTCATACTTTCTGTTCAATTGCCTTTTATATATGTTACTCTTAAGGATTCTGTGTATCCTATTTTCACACCTTCTCAACCTATTTTCTTTACTTGTCCCTTGCTCATTTCATTGTATTGTAACAGTACAATGAAATACAATCAAAATACAATCGCTTTACATTCTTACATCTTCTTTCTCCTTACCCCTGTATCTCATCTGCCTCTGTCCTCAGGAACAAGCTATTGGAACGTTTAATGTCGTCCAAAGAAAGGACTTTATTCTGAAACATTAAGTTTGCTTTCTCATCTGAAGTTGTTTTATCTGCTGATCATTTCTATAGTTTCCTGCTATTTCCTCATTATGAAGTGTGACCTACGTTTAAGTGACACCACTAGATGTCTTTTTGTTTTACCAGGAATCCCTCTGACTAAACGTACTAGGAACATGCCTGTCTATTTCCATGATGTTACAGTGCCTTGGTTGGCAAGAAGCAAATAACTGTGTGGCTTATGAAACCTAATACCCACACTAATGGTTTCCAGTAATTATACTATTTGTCCATCTTAAGCAAGCATTTTGAGTGGCTATTTAAAAAAAATAGAAAATTGCTCATTAAAATTCAATTGTGACAAATTTGCATAATTTCGAATGAGTGTGAAGCACTGCTGGGGAAAGGTTAATGCTGAAATAATATTTGGGCAGAAACGTGGCAGCAGGAGCTTCCAATTTTCCCCACTTCCAATTTGCTGAAGGTCGCACATAGGCATTGAGTGCACAGGTGTAGTTGATTAAAAAGGGATTCAACCTCTTGGTGATGGTTTTAATTGGTGCTTTAGTCAAGTAATAATAGTCTATAAAATCATATATATTATGCCAACACAAATGGAAAACAGTTCCAGTTCAATGTCAGACACTTATTAATGTATTGATAACAACGTGTTTCAGTCTCCGCCAATAAAGGCAAATTTCATTTTGCCTCTTACCCTCCCTGACTATATGCTCTGCTACCTTCAGGAATGAGTGATCATTAATCCCGACTATGTTGTTGCTCTTCACTGTTTGGTAACTTTCCATTCACTGTACTTCCCTTTTCATAGGACCAGAGAATTATCTGCCTCTTTGATCAGTAGGCAAACGAACATAGCAATTGCAGAAGTCCTGACTTGGAATTTTAAACTTTTAAACCATTATTCTATAGTAAAATGCTACTACTTAAAGTTGAGATTACAGTTATCTTGAGCTGATACAAGTATGCTCTTTCCTTTCTTGCTATGCCTTCTTACTACAGGTTAAAATGTGTGTAAACACTAAGCTTCCATCGTTCATAGGGAAGAGGGATGAATTTACTGTGGCTACTAGGAAGCACAGATTTTATTTGGACTCTTTCCTGTCTGCCCAGTTCAAACCCAAATAAATATACATGCCAACACAAGTGAATCTGTAGATGCTGGAAATAAATAAAAACACAAAATACTGGCCTGCTGAGTTCTGCCAGCATTTTGTTTTTTTATTTTTTTTTAAATATACATGCCATATGTCCTATAACTTTCTAAGTGCTTTAATGTACCTTAGTAAATGTATTAAAATGTTTTATTCGCTGAAAGGAAATATTAGCTATCAAAGTCAAAGAAGATTATTGTCATATGCACCAGCGCATGTATACACTGTCAGTTTGACCAGTCTGTATATTCTCTTCTGACCTCGGTCATTAACAAGGCCTTTCACCCACAGAACTGCTGCTCACTGGATTTTTTTTTTTTTTGCTTCTTGCACTATCCTCTGTAAACTGAAGAGACAGTTGAGCATGAAAATCCCAGGAGATCAGCAGTCTCTGAAACCACCCCATCCGGAACCAACAATCCATAGTCAAAGTTAAAAAAAATTTCTTCCTCATTCAGATGTTTGGCGTGAACAATAACTAAACCTCTTGACCGTGCCTGCATGCTTTTATGCATTGAGTTCCTGTCACATGATTGGCCGATCAGGTACTTGCATTAAAGAGCAGATGTACAGTTGTATCAGATAAAGTGTCCACTGACTATATGGATCTGTGCTTTGAGACCAAGTGTTAATGATGATTGAGTGTATTCAGTAGCAAGTTTGGGGTCAATCTGCCATCAATCTAGTGAAGTGTCTCCAATGGGAAAAAATAATTCACTTTATTGACAAAAAAAAAACTGCTGGAAAAATTCAATGGGTCAAACAACAACATTGGAGACAAAGAAATGGTCCCCTTTTCTGCTTAAAATCTTATGTCAGATGCTACTGAACCTGTTGAATTCCTCCAGTAGTTGGCTGTTGCTCCAGCTTCTATCACCTGCACTTCTTTGAAGATGGTCTACCTGCTGGTGACTGACTAGTTGACCATTTGTGATGGCAAATCATTTGTCTTGACTACAATATTGCTTTGACTGAGAGGCCCCACTTAGAAAGTAAAATCCCACTGCCACCAACCAATGGAAATGACAGAACTATCTTTGATCAGTTTTTTTTTACTTCTTCCATATGGATGGAGCAAACTGTACTTCGGCTTCTGATCAGACACCTGTGTCAGCTCACTGATACACTTCAATAATGAGAGTGCAGTTAAAGTGTGGAAATAAGTTTTCAAATTTCCCAGCATCTGCCTTCTTCTTTTGCACCAAGCTAATTCCACACCAGTCAATACTTCTAAATGCTTCTTAGTATAAAATTCAGAGTATATCCTTTGTGCCAGGATCAGGAAGGCTGGTCTTTTGTTATTAAGCACTCAAGTGTCCACAATTGCTAATTTTCTTTTAATATTTACCAGCTCTTCTATTTCTCAAAGCCCACAGCCTACATTGAAACCTTTCTAAAAGTTGCTTCACTGTAAGCAATGATAGGAAGGTGCAGATTTTAGTCAGTGCCGGATTTTTGCATAGAATCTTGTCTATATTGTACAGTGTCTCTGCGGCATCCACCCCAGTAAGTGCTGTTATAGATAGTCTGTCTTCCCACAAGAGATGGAAAAGAGGACAGATGCTAGAATGTAGAGGAACAAACAAAATGCTGGGATAATTCAGTGAACCAAGCAGCATCTATGTGGAGAAATGAACAGTCAATGTTTGATGTCAAGAGCCTTCATCTGGAATGAAGATATTTCTCCATATGGTTCAGTCCAGATGAAGGATCTCAATCTGAAACGTTGACCGTCCATTTCCCTCCATATATGTTGCCTGATCCTCCACCATTTTGTTGCACTCATCCCTCAGGTATCAGTACTCTTATTTTTACCTCCTTATGTTTTATTCTCTCTCCCTGCCTCCACTGTAGATTGAATGCTATATGTCACCTTTTTGTCTCACATGTCAGCCATTTGATATCTTGCAGCCAAATTGATGACTTTCCATTAACTACGTATTGTCAACTTATGATTCATCTGCAGTTTTGAAGGAGGTAGTTATCAAACATTTGCAATCATTGCTATTGCACCTCACTGAATGAGATAGTTTGGGCTGATGCTGTATTAGAAGACAAACAGATTTAAAAATTTATAAAGCATCACATTAATTGGAAATGTAAAGTAGCACTTTAATGGCAATCCTGATACTGTTCATTCATCCATATGAGAAAGTAAGCAAAGCTGGAAATCAAAATTATTGCATCTTGGCATTCAGCAGAATTCACAACCTCAGCTATTGTGCTTTGCAGATGCAATGATGTCAGGATTTTCTCTGTGTAATACCAATTAATTTTTAATCTTGCACAAGATGAGAAAATACAATTGGATGGGAGTTGTGTTTAGTTTATCTGGCCTGGGAAGAAATTTGCCTTATTTTTGTTCCCTCTCCTCTCCCTCTCTGTCTCATGGCATTAATTTTACATCTGACATCAGCTTGGTGTCCAGATGCATTAGATCATGTTGTAAAACTTATCTCCTGGTAGCTGTACCAAACAATCTAATAGAGTTTTTTGAAGAGGTTACTATTACTATGAAAGTTGATGAAGGAAACGCAGTGGTCATTGTCTACATAGCATTTAGCATGTCTTGGACAAGCTAAAGGTCCCGCATGGGAGGCTGGTCCAGAAGGTTCACTTGATTGGTATTCAGAACGAAGCAGTAAATTTGATTTAACATTGGCTTAGCAGAAGCCAGAGAAAGGTAGTAGATGAAAACATAAAATGCTGGCAGAACTCAGCAGGCCAGACAGCATCTATGGGAGGAGGTAGTGACCACGTGTTGGGCCAAAACCCTTCATCAGGAGTGAAGTAACATGGGATGGGTGGAGAAGGGATAAGAAGTGGGGGGAGGGATGAAGTAGAGAGCTGGGAAGTGATAGGCTGGAGGGAAATGGGCTAGGGGGAAGGTGGAAAATTATGGGAAATAAAAGAGAAAGAAAGGTAGGGCTGGGGGAGATTATAGTGAGGGGGGAAAAAGAGAGAAAGAGAACCAGAATAAAATAATAGATAGGGTTGGGGGTAAGGGTGTGCAGGGGTATCAATGGAGGTCTGTGAGTTGGATGTTCACGCCGGCAGGTAGGAGGCTACCTAGGCGGGAGATAAGGTATTGCTCCATCAACCTGCGTGTGGCCTCATCTTGATAAGGTATTGCAAAAGATGTTTGTCCATGGCCTCCTCTACCATCATAAAGCAAAGGAGATGTCTTCTTTTTTTAAAGAAAGGGGCTTCCCTTTGTCCACTATCAACTCTGCCCTCCATTGCATCTCCCATATTTCATGCACCTCTGCCCTCACCCCATCCCCCCGCCAGCCCACCAGGAATAGAGTCCCCCTGGTCCTCACCTATCACCCTACCAGCCTACAGATCCAAAGTATAACCCTCCGTAACTTCCGCCACCTCCTATGTGATCCCACCTCCAGCCACATCTTCCCCTCCCCCTCACTCTCGGCTTTCCGCAGGGATTGCTCTCTATGCAACTCCCTTGTCCATTCATCCCCCTCATCCCTCCCCACCAACCTCTCTCTGGGCACTTATCCCTGCAAACCTGCTACACCTGCTCCCAAACTTCTTCCCTCACCGCCATCCCAGGCTCCAGACAGTCCTTTCAGGTGAGGCACCACTTCACCTGTGAGTCAACTGGGGTGACATACTGTATCCGGTGCTCCTGATGTGGCCATTTATACATTGGGGAGACCCGCCGCAGACTGGGAGACCGTTTCGCCGAACACCGGCGCTCAGTCCTCCATCAGTGGCAGGATCTCCCTGTGGCCACACACTTCAATTCCACAGACCACTCCCACTCCGATATGTCTGTCCATGGCCTCCTCTACCGTCTTTCCATCATCTGCACATTCACTCGTGTGCCTTTGAAAGGTAATAGATGGTTGCCTCTCTAACTGAAGGGCTATAACTAGTAATGTACTGCAGGGATCAGTGCTGCGCCAATTGTTGTTTGGCATTTATATTAATGATTTGGTTGATAAAGTGGCAAAATCTGTATTCCAAGATGGCGGCGTGATGCAGCTTGCAGCGGCCACTCTGAAGCTGATTATCTGTTATTTGTGAAGCCGGGTGTCATGTGCAATCATAATCGCATGAAAAACGGACATGTGTGCACGGAGTAACATCTGGAAATCTCCAGGAAGACCTTCTTCGTGGCTGCTGCTGCTGTGAGGTCCGGGACTCTGCTGGGAAGAACAGGCCCCCAGTCCTCGGGGTCGCATTGCCGATGGCTGTTGGCGGGGGCGTCTTAATACGCTCGGCAGATGGTGCTCAGAGAAGCTGTGTCAGAGGGGATGGTTGGAGGCTCGAAGGTTCAATAAACTCGGAGTCTGCTGCAGTCTGAGTGCTTTCACTGTGTGCTGCGTCTGCGAGGCTGGGTTTGATGGAGCTTTCATTGTGTGCTGTGTCTGCGAGGCTGGGCTCGATGGAGCTTTCATTGTGTACTGTGTCTGCGAGGCTGAGTCGGGCGGTGCTGTGGAAGTCCATAGTGGGGGTACTCCCTTCAGTCGCCTGCATGGGATGACGAGTCAATCGGGACCCTGAGGACTTGTGGAAACTGTGTGGTGGTTTCTTTTGAACTTATGGTCTTTTAACATCTTTGGACTATTTTTACTATGCCCATGGTCTGTTTTTTATCAATTATGCTATTGTTTGCACTGTTGTAACTATGTGGTTTTGTGCAGGTCTTGTAGCTTTAGTTTTTGGCCTTGTTTTTGTCTGGTGGATTTGGAGTTCCTTTCTGGGGAACATGCTAAGATGGTAGCGCGATATTAATACGCAGCATCCTCTCCGGACTCTGGATTGTGGATTGCCAAATGTTACGTGGATTTTCTGGTGTAGTCTGTTTTGTCATGTGCTTTTGTGATATCATTCTGGAGGAATGTTGTCTCATTTTTTAACTGCATTACATTTGTGGTTTCTAAATGACAATAAACTGAATCTAAATCTAAAATTATATCAGCAAATTTGCAGATGACACTAAGTTGGGTGCTTAGTGGAACCATAGAACCATAGAACACTACAGCACAGTACAGGCCCTTCATCCCTCCATGTTGCGCAGACCCATATAATCCTTTAAAAAAAGTTCTAAACCCGCGCTACCCTGTAACACTCCATTTTTCTTTCATCCATGTGCCTGTCCAAGAGGCTGTTAAATACCCCTAATGTTTTAGCCTCCACCACCATCCCTGGCAAGTCATTCCAGGCACTCACAACCCTCTGTGAAAAAAAACTTACTCCTGATGTCTCCCCTAAACTTCTCTCCCTTAATTTTGTACATATGCCCTCTGGTGTTTGCTATTGGTGCCCTGGGAAACAGGTACTGACTATTCATCCTATCTATGCCTCTCATAATCTTGTAGACCTTTATCAAGTCCCCTCTCATTTTTCTACACTCCAAAGAGAAAAGTCCCAGCTCTGCTAACCTTGCTTCATATACCAGGCAACATCCTGGTAAATCTCCTCTGCATCCTCTCCAGAGCTTCCACATCCTTCCTATAATGAGGTGACCAGAATTGAACACAATAGTGGACAATGAGGAAAGCTATCAAAGCTTAGAACTGGATCTGGACAAACTAGAAAAATAGATTGATATACTGCAGATTGGCAGATAAAACTTAATACAGACAAGTTTGAGGTGTTGCACTTTGGGGGGATCAGCTAGTGAAGGAATGATTGAGTGAATGGTAGTGCACTGAGGAATGTTGTAGAACCGAGGTATCAGAAAATACCAAACTGTAGCGGTGTGCTACATGCAGCGCTGAAATAACGACACGGAGTCGGTGAGCTGCAGTTGTAAAAGAGGTTTATTCAAACTTCACGGCCTCGCTTTAAAGCCTTCCTGCTCCCGCCCTCCCCGGGTGGGAATGATGTAGGGCGCGCGTACTCACAGTCCCGTCCCGCGTGCAGGCTATTCCCCTTGCTGGAGAAGCAGGCCTGGCGCCCTTTTTGGGACCGGCCTCAATGCCGGCATGCGCTACTTTGTGAGCCAGTTCGAGTGCGCTGGGAAGTGGGTCGCCACAAATCCATAGTTCATTGGTGCTACAGGTATAAAAGGTCAAAAAGAGAGTTTTTGGCCAATTGGCCTTCATAAATCAGAGTACTGAATACAGAAATTGGGATATTATGTTAATCTCGTATAACTCAATGGTGGCACCAAATTTGGCATATTGTGTACAGGTCACCTATCTACCAGAAAGGTAGCAATAATATTGAAAAGAGTACTGAGAAAACTTACTAGGATGTTGCTGATAAAGAGAAGTATTGAATAGGTTAGGATTTTATTCCCTGGAGTGTAGGAGAAAGAGGAGAATATAGAGATATGCAGGATTACAATGCAAGCAGGCTTTCCCCACTAAAGTTGGCTGAGGATAGAACTAAAGATCATATGTTAAGGGTGAGAGTGTAAAATTTAAGGGTGAGAGTGTAAAATTTAAGGGGAAACTGAGGGTGAACATGTTTACTCAGCAAGTGGTGCGAGTGTGGAAAAATATGCCAGATGAAATGATGGATGAAGATTCAAATGCAACACTTGAGAGAAGCTTGACTAAGAAGATGGATGGGAGGGGTATGGAGGGCAATGGCCCAGGTGTCTGTTGATAGGTGGTGGCATTATGGCAGCTTGGCATTGACTGGATGGGCCAAAGGGCCTATTTCTCTACTGTAGTGCTCTATGATCCTATGACTCTATGACCAATTGGCACCGTGTTTCCACTTTCAATCGAATGAGGTGGCAGCTGAAAAGTCAGTTCCCTGCTGTCAAGTATATCTCTGATATAGGCATTGACACGCAAAGAAGAATAAATCAGGAAGTATGATAATTATCATCATCAGTCTCAGTTTCAAATGTTCACTTCCTCAAAGGTATTTTGGTCTGTATTCTTTCCAATGTCAGTAATGACGAGGTTTCAGATCAATGACATGGGCATTGAAAGAAATTCCAAGAATCAGCAGCTGAAACTAAGCTGAAGATTCCCCTGCCTGGAAGCAGCAGAAATCACTGTGCTGTGATGCAGATTATGGAGGTAAGAGGTGGAAGCTATGTAACACTGAATGCTCACAATTTATTTCTGCATCTCTGGACCTTCTTTGGTCCAGAACCTCAGTATAACAAGGACAGGGGGTAAGCTTGGAGTATTATATTACTGGAAAGATACCAGCAGCTGGAAGGTGAAGAAAAGATTTATGAGAATGTTCCCGTGATTTGGGAGTCTGAATTGTGAAAGGAGTTTCAGCAGGTATAATTTGTATCCCTTGGAGCATAGGAGAATGAGGGGTGAATTTATAGATGCACAAAATCATGTAGGGCATAGGCAAGGTGAATTCACACAGTCTTTTTCCCCCAGGTTGGGGAATCAAGAACTTGAGAGAGTAGATTTAAAGTGAGAGGGGAGAAATTTAATAGGAACTGGAGGGGTAATTTCTTCATGCACAAGGTGGTCCATACTTGGAATGAGCTGCCCAAGAAAGCAGTTGAGGCAATGCAATAACAATATTTAAAATACATTTGGACAGGCAGATGGATAGGAAAGGTTTGTCAGAATATGGTCAAATGCAAGCAATTGAGATTAAATTTGATGAGCACATTTAATAGCATGGAGGAATGGCTGAATGGCCTGCTTTGGTGACACTATTGTTCTACTAAGCATTCTCTATAAGAAGGCAAATCCTGAAAAAAGAGGGAAGTAGTTCAACTTTAAAGGAGAGTACCTCAAGAGGAACCTCCCTCATTATCCCCCTTGCATCAGTCAAGAAGCTGATTCCTCAATGAAGTAGTGTAAGAGGGAACTTAGTAAACTTAGATTTTAATGTGTGTGATTACTGCAAATGATTTCATAGAAAACAAAATGTCTGTGGTCATAAGAACTATAATGTTAATTTCATGGGATGCTTTCAATCTAATGGACTGAATAATGATGTGAGATTGCTCTGTAATTTGCAGGCAAGACACAGACCCTGTTCAAGGTCTAGGTTTTTGCAAGGCAGCAAAAGATCAGCAATGAGGTAAAGGATTTTGGTGGAAGGGCGGGCATTATTTGGTTCAGTCATCATTTATTGAGAGAAGGCTTGTAATTCTCACATTTTGTCAGTAATGCATCCTTTGCTCCATTTTCTTTCCTTCATGACTCTGCTGATGCTGGGGTGGTAAACTTGTCTTTCATCAACAGCTCTAACCTCACTGCAGCCATGACCAGGAACCAGGGCATTTCACAGAATATGGCAGAGCAGAATGATACTGGTGGTTTATTTTGAAATGTACAGTGGTTCATTACTGGAGTTATACAGCGTTTAGAATAAGAACCCTATGAGCTGACTGACCTGCTGACGTAACCATGTAATCTAAAAAATCTTTTCAATCTGTAAGTACAGTGGAGTAAGAATTTACTAGTGATAATTACCTTTATTTGTAATTCCTAATTCCAAAACATGTTGTCCAACATTTTCCATATGTTCCATATATTTCCGTATATTCAGACAGGAATATAGAGCCTTCCATTAGGGCATCAGTTTACTCAGCCGAGAAATCTAGTTTCTTAAATATGGTCAAAATTCTTTATGTTGCAACATCAAACCTTATGTTAAATTATACTTTATATATGATAAAAAGGTCTAAAGATATGATATCAGGTAAATTATTTAAGATATTGGTAGACAAAAGGAAAAGTTTATTTAATTAAGATATTGTCATCAAAGAATAGAAAATAGACAATAAGGAAAGAAAGAAGGAAAAAGTAGTGTTTCAATATACTAAGAATGCAATTTACACAATAATGTATTTTATGATTCAGTTTAACATGGTGTCCACAGACAGGGAAAGACTGAAGTCAACAGCTTTCCTCTGCCGGTTTGCTTATCATGTTAAGAGGTTACTTAAAATTCTTTGGAGGAGTTAGGAGACTTGAAGTAATGAATCACATCTGGTGAATTGAAGTAAACCACACAATTTCAGGTCAGTTGTAGCATGGAAGATCGTTGAGCTCATCAGGAGCAATGCAAGAACAATCTAGCTAATCCCTTTCCTTTGACTTCTCACAACATCCTTGCTTTTTTTGTTTTCAAACAGTTACTTAATTTCTGTTTGAATCTGCCTCCATTCTTCCCCATGACATTCTATCAACACCCAACACATTTATTGTTGGGTTAACAATGCATAGGTTAAACTTCTTTTCATGTCTTTTTTTTTTGCCTTTTATCAGTGACCCTCACTTTATTCTTTATCATTCTGCCAGTGGAACCTGTCTTCCCCAGATAAGTTTTGACAGTTTTAAGAACAAGCCCAGTTTCTTTAGTTGATCTGTGTTTCCAAAGTCACTTCAGAAAAAGAGCTTTGACCAGTGACCACTCAGTGTCTAGAAAGATCAAATTAAAGCAGGGCAGGGAGAAGTGCCATCATCTGAGTGGACATTGTCAGAGGAAGGCAGGGAGACCTCCAGCGTCCCTGATGCAAATGCAAAAAGTATGTGCAGCTGCAGCTTCAAACAAACTGCATTAAGGAGTTGGAGCTGGAACTAGATGAACTCCGGATCATTCAGGAGGCTGAGAGGGTGATAGATAAGACACATAGGGAGGTAGTTACACCCAAAGTACAGGCACAGGAAACTGGGTGACAGTCAGGAAGGGGAAAGCAGTTAAGGAGCTAGTACAGAGTACCCCTGTGCCCATCCCCTCAACAACAGGTGTATCATTTTGGATACTGTCGGTGGGGGGGGGGGAATGACAAACACAGTGGGGACTGGGTCTGTCTCTGTGATGCTGAAGTGCAGGGGGCAGGGAAAAAGCATATTGTGGTGATAGGGGATTTGTTAATTAGGGGAATGGACAGGAAGTTCTGTGGTCGAGAATGAGATTCCCAGATGGTTTATTGCCTCCTGGGTTCTAGAGTCCAGGATATCTCGGATTGAGTCCTCAGCATTCTTGAGTGGAAGGGTGAACAGTCAGAAATCATGCTCCATGTAGGTACCAATGACTTGGGTAGGACGAGTGATGAGGTTCTGCATAAGGAATTCAGGGAGTTAGGTGCTAAGTTAAAAGCAGGACCTCTAGGGCTGTGAACTCAGGACTGGTACCCATGCCAAGTGCTAGTGAGACCAGAACTAGGAAGATTATACAGTTTAGTACATGGTGAAGGAGTTGGTGTAGGAGGGTGGGCATAAGACTTTTAGATCATTGGTCTCTCTTCCAGGAAAGGTGGGACTAGTACAGAAGGGACGGTTTGCACCTGAACTGGTGGGGGACTAATATCATAGCAGGAAGGTTTGTTAATGTTGCACAGTGGCACTTAAATTGGAGTTGAAGAGGGATAGGAACCAGAGTCAGAACAGTTAGTGGAGAGGTTGAGGAGGCAGATGCTGCTAAGAACTCAGACAAAGTAGAGCATGGTATGACTAGTGTTCTGAGCTGCACTTCAATTCAAGAGGATTGTAGGAAAAGCAGATAATAGTGCTGAAGATGAGATAGTTGGTTTACAAACAGAGGCGATATGTAGAGAGATAGGCAGTTGATAGGGGAAAATTGCAGTCAACAGAATGAGTTGCAATGTAAAAGGCAGAAAAAATCAAGAAGAGTGCATAGAGGACTGAAGGTGTTGCATTTGAATATTGAATAAGGTAGGTGAACTTGCAGCACATTTGCAGATTGACAGGTATGATGTTGAGGGTATGACTGAATCATGACTGAAAGAAGATTATAACTGGGAGCTTAATGTCCGAGGATTTCAGATTGCATTGAAAGGACAGGCAGGAAGGCACAGGGGGTTGTGTTGGCCTGTCGGTAAAAATAAAATGGAATCAAATTGTTATAAAGAGGTGACTGGGGGCAGAAGGTATTAAGTCATTGTCAATTGAGCTAAGGAACTGCAAGAGTGAAAAAACATGGGAGATAGAAAATGAAAACCAAAAGGGCCATGTTACAACAGTCATGGGGGACTTCAATATGCAGATAGATGAGGAAAATCAGATTGTTGCTGGATTCTAGGAGGGGGAATCTCTAGAGTGCCTATGAGATGGCTTTTTAGAGCAGCTCATGTTTGAGCCCACTAGGGGATCAGCTATTCTCGATTGGGTGTTATGAAATGAACCAGAATAGATTAGAGACCTTAAGGTAAAATAATCCTTAGGGGCAAGTGATCATAAAATGAAAAAATTCATCCTGAAATTTAAGAAGGAGAAGCTAAAGTCAGGTGCATCTGTGTTACAGTGGAGTAAAGGGAATTATTGAACAAACAGAAAGGAGTCGGCCAGAAATGATAGGAAAAGAACACTGGCAGAGATGAGGGCAGAGCAGCAATGGCTGGAATTTCTGGAAGGAATTTGGGAATTTTAAAAACCAACAGAAGACAACTAAAAAAGTCATTAAAAAGATAGACATAGAATACTAAAGCAAGCTAGCCAGTAATATTAAAGAGGATACTATAAGTTTCTTCAGATACATAAAGTGTAAAAGAGAGGTGAGAGTGGATATCAGACCACTGGAGAGTGATGCTGAAGAGGTAGTAATGGGGCACAACAAAGTTACAGGTCTCAGGGCCCATGAAGTGTGAAGTTACCATAACTAGATAGAAGAGTCTTGGGAAACTGAAAGGCCAGCAGGTAGAAAAGTCATCTTGACCAGATGGAGCACACCCCAGGATTCTGTGAGTGGTAGCTGAAAAGATCGTAGAGGCAGTAGTAATCATCATTCAAGAACCACTATGTTTTGGAATGGTTCTTGTAGACTGGAAAATTGTAAATGTTACTCCACTCTTCTAGAAGAGAGAGAGGTAATAGAAATGAAAATACAGGCAATTAGGCTGACCTGGGAAGATGTTGGAGTTGATTGTTAAGGGTGAGATCTCAGGGTAAGTGGAAGAACATAATAAAATAGCCAGCAGTCTGCATTGTTTCCATGTGGGGAAAATCTTGTCTTAGAAATCTGTTGGAATTAATGGTATTACTGGAAAGATCCTAGCATGGATAAAGCAGTGGCTGATTGGCAGAGGGCAAAATAATGGGAATAAAGGGAAGCTTATTTGGCTGGCTGCTGGTGACTGGTGGTGTTCCACAGGGGTCTGCATTGGGACCAATTCTTTTTACATTATATGTCAATGACTTGGATGATGGAATTGATTATTGCAAAGTTTGCAGATTATTTGAAGATCGGTCAAAGGGCAGATAGTTTTGAAGAAATAGGGAGACTACAGAAGGATTGTAGGGAGGGATGTCAGCAGAGCAGTAATAATGAGCATTTCTGGGGAAAGTGAGGAAGATGCAGGACATGCGTCTTCCATAAATGAAGAAATACTTAAATCGTAAAATAGTACAACAGTGGCTGACAATTGAAGTCAAAGCTATTGTAAAAGCAAAAGAAAGGGCATACAACCAAGGAAAGATCAATGGGAAGGTAAAGGACTGGGAAGTTTTTAAAAACCCACAGAGAGCAATTAAAAAAAATAATTGGAAGAGAAAAGATGAAATATGAAAGTAAACTTGCAAATAATATCAAAGTGGATAGTAAAAATAACACAGAAATGAGAGTGGATTTAGGACTGCTAGAAAATGAGGCAGGAGAAATAGTAATGGGGGACAAGGAAATGGATGAGGAACTAAATGAGTATTTTGCATCGGTCTTCACTGTGGAAGACATTAGCAGCATGTGAAGGAAGAGAAGTGGGTTCAGTTACTATTACAAGAGAGAAGGTGCTCAAAAAGCTGAAAGACCTAAAGGTACATAAGTCATCTGGACCAGAGGAATTGCACCCTAGAGTTTTGAAAGAAAACATTAGAGATTGTGATGGTGCTAGAAATTATCTTTCAAACATTATTGGACTCTGGCATGGTGCCAGAGGACTGGGAAATTGCAAATATCACTCCACCCTTTAAGAAAGGAAGAAGGCAGCAGAAAGGAAATTATAGAATAGTTATCCTGACCTCAGTAGTTGGAAAGATGTTAGAGTCAATTGTTAAGGATGAGGTGATGGAGTATTTGGTGGCACAGACAAGAAAGTACAAAGTCAGTGTGCTTTCCTTCAGGGAAAATCCTGCCTGAGGAACCTGTTGGAATTCCTTGAGGAGATTACAAATATGATAGATAAAGGGAATATGTTGTATATTTGGACTTTCAGAAGGCCTTTGACAAGGTGCCACACATAAGGCTGCTTACCAGGTTAAGAGCCCATGGTATTACAGGAAAATTACTTACATGGTTAGAGCATTGACTGGTTGATAGGAGGCAGCCAGCGGGAATAAAAGAATCCTTTTCTCGTTGGCTGCCAATGACTAATGGTGTTCTGCAGGGGTCGGTGTGAGACCACTTCTTTTTATGCTGGATATAAATGATTTAGACGATGGAATAGATGGATTTGTTGCCAAGTTTGCAGATGATACGAAGATTGGTGGAGGGGCAGGTAGTGTTGAGGAAATAGGTAGGATGCAGAAGAACTTAGACAGATTAGGAGAATGGGCAAGAAAGTGCAATGAAATATGATGTTGGAAAATACATGGTCATGCACTTTGGTAGTAGGGGAGAAAATACAAAAATCAGAGATGCAAAGGGACTTGGGAGTCCTTGTGCAGAACACCCTAATGGTTAACTTGCAGGTTGAATCGATGGTAAGGAAATAAATGCCAAGTTAGCATTCATTTCAAGAGGTCTAGAATACAAGAGCAGGGATGTGATTTTGAGGCTTTATAAGGCACTGGTGAGGCCTCACTTTGAGAACTGAGAACACTTTTGGGCTCCTCATCTTAGAAAAGATGTGCAGGTATTGGAGAGGGTCCAGAGGAGGTTCACAAGGATGATTCCAGGAATGAAAGGGTTATCATGCGAGGAATTTTTGATGGCTCTGGGTCTGTACTCACTGGAATTCAGAAGGATGAGGGGGGATCTCATTGAAACCTTTCAAATGTTGAAAGGCCTAGACAGAGTAGATGTGGAAAGGCTGTTTCCCATGGTGAGAAACAAGAAGGCACAGCCTCAGGATAGAGGGGCACCCTTTCAAAACAGAGATGCAGAGAAATTTCTTTAGCCAAAGGGTAGTGAATTTGTGAAATTTTTTGCCACATGCAGCTGTGGAGGCCAGGTCATTGGGTGTATTTAGGCAGAGATTGATATGTTCTTGATTGGACATGGCATCAAAGGTTACAGGGAGAAGGCTGGGAACTGGAGTTGAGGAGGAGATCGAAAATAAAGGATCAGCCATGATTGAATGGTGGAGCAGACTCAATGGGCCAGATGGCGTAATTATGCTCCCATGTCTTATGGTCTTATGGACTTAGACAGATTAGTTTAATGGGCAAAGAAATGGCAGATGGAATTCAGTGTCGGGAAGTGTATGGTTATGCACTTTGGTAGAAGAAACAAAAGGAATGACTACATTCCAAATGAAGAGAAAATAGAAAAAAACTGCAGCGCCAAGGGACTTCAGAGTCCTTGTGCAGGATTCCCTAAAGGTTCATTTTCAGGTTGAGTCTGTGGTGAGGAAGGCAAATGCAATATTAGCATTCATATAAAGAGGACGAGAATATAAAAGCAAGGATGTAATGTTGAGACTTTATAAAACACTATAAGCCCTCACTTGGAGTATTGTGAGCAGTTTTAGGCCCCTTATCTTGGAAAGGATGTGCAGACACTGGATAGAGTTCAAAAGGGGTTCATGAAACGGCTTTTCATAGGAAGAGCATTTGATGGCTCTGGGCCTTCATTCATTATAATCAGGAGACTGAAGGTTGACCTCACTGAAGGCCATTGAATGGTGACAACTCTTGATATAGTGGAAGTGGTGAGGATTTTTCCTGTGGTGGAAGAGTCTAGGACCAGAGGTCACAGAGGAGATGAGGAGGAACAGAGATGAGGAGGCATTTCTTTAGCCAGAGAGCAATGAGCCTGTAGAATTCTTTGCCATAGGCAGCTGTGGAGGCCAAGTCTTTATGGATATTTAAGGCAGAGGTTGATAGATTCATGATTGGTCAGGGCATGAGGGGATACAGGGAGAGGGCAGAAGACTGGGGTTGAGAGGAAATTTGATCAGCTATTATGAAATATTGGTGTAGACTGGATGGGCCAAATGGCCTAATTCTGCTACTATATCTTAAGGTCTTAAATCTTTTCTGGAGATACAAAGGACTGAAGATGTGGGAAACAATAAGTTGAAGAAACTCAGCAGGTCATTCAGCATCCATGGAGGAAAATGGACGATTGATGTTTTGGGTTGAAACCCTTCATCTGAAATCTCTGCAGAACCCTGTTGAAAGCTTTCACATCTTCCCAAATATTTTCTTTACCTCCTTCTGGGTTTTCTTGCATCTTACCTTCCTTCCCCTCTCCAGTTGATTAAATTCCAGACAGAAGTTTCTTCAGTCTTTGCTTTGATGGTCAAAATTGTCTCCTTGCCTGTGGTTTCTACCTCAAGGATACCATCTAGTTGATTGGATTACCATTTAAATAATTACAGTGACTTCAGAGGATGCATGAGTTATGAAGTTGGGGTAAGAGACATAGAAATACTAACAAATCCAATTTGTTCTCAATTACAAACTGATTCTTCCCATTTAGCCACACCCACGCCTTCATTAAAGAAAGGTAAAAAAAAATCAAAAATTTTACTGACATTTTTATACCTAAAGCACATCTGCCTAAGTATTTTATCAATCCAACCTGAATAAAGGACTGGTTCTGTTTCCTAGGCAACAGATTCTAATGTCCAGTTTGCAAGTTGACTACTTTGCCTCAAGCAAAATCTGATTTTAGATGACAATGCAGTGCAGAATCAATTGGATCCTGACAGTGATAGATTATTTCAAATGGCAATGCATTCATGACTGTTCATGAAGAATAACAACAAAAATCCAATGCAATGCTCGGTTATCTGAGAGAGCAGAAAGATCACCAAATTTAACAATTAACGGGTAAAAAAATCAATACACGATGGAAAATAATGGAGCAAAATCCATTTTCTTCAAGAAGGCAGGCAGAACTTACTTAAGAAAGTTTTGCCACTGTAACCTGATCTAAAAACAAAATCTGTAAATTACTAATAAAATGAAGGATTATGAAAATAGAAATGTTAATCTACAAATGTAAATAGAGGAACTATGCTGATACATTAATAATAATGAACAAAATAAATATGGATAAGAAGCTAAGATTTCTTTTTGTAAGTAAGATATGATTCAGCTTATTTAATTAACCTTCTACAGAATTTGATAAATACTCCCAGTCACCTTCAGAACTCAGAATATTGAGGGATAGCTTTTTTTTTTGCTTTTTCATATGAAAACTCAGCTTCCCACATTATCTTCCAAGCAACACACAGAAAATACGGGAGGATCTCAGCAGGCCAGGTGGCATCTCTAGAAGAGTACAATCGACATTTCAGGCTGGGGCCCTTCAGAAGGACACATTATCTTCCTGTAGAGATGTGCTGCAAATAGTACTGAGTACATCTCAGTCAACTGCATAAATTCCATTCCTCTTCCTGGAAATGTGTTTGCAAAGTAATTTGAAAGTATGTTGTTGTTAATGAGACAAATACAACAAAACAGGTCTTAAAAGAAGTGTAAAATACAAGAATGTAAAAAAAAAGAAAATATCAAATCTGATTGAGAAAATCAAAATAAATAAAGCTCTAATGAGGCAAAAACAATGACTTCATCAAAATAACTTATTTTTATCTCCCCTCTCTTTTCTTTTTGGCCAATAAAACGTCTTGTTTTTTGTGCTGTATCTCACTGTGACTTGGAATTTACCATATAATTAAATTTATTCCAGAAAAGCAAGTTTGATTATTTATTGATTGCAACTACAGTTGCCTCATTAAAAGAAGCTGGATAACTTCTGGAGAATCAGGGAGCAGTCAGATAGTGGTAGTAGATGTTTGTCTCACTGACTAGAGGCCTGTGATTTCTGATGAGCTGCAGGGATCGGTGCTGGGTTCGTTGTCCTCTAGTTCAGTGATCTAGATGATAATGTGTTAAACTGGATCAGCAAGTCTGCAAATGACACCAAGATTGGAGGTGCAGTGGACACGAGGAAGGCTGTCAAAGCTTGCAGTGGGATCAGGACAAGCTGGGACAATGGATGGACAAATGGCTGGTAGAATTTAATACAGCAACAGTACTGTGCAGAAGTGTTAGGCGCATGAAAAAATAATGTAAAGCAAAGATGCTTTCAAAAAAATGAAATGGGAAGTTTCTAAATATCAAAAAAATTACTATAAGGAGCAGTAAATAGTTTAAAAAAATAAAACACATCAATTCACCTTTCACCTTTAAAACTGCATCAATTCTCTTAGGTATTAGCTGGTGGGTTTTTTCAAGCATGTCGGAGAACTTGCCACGTTTCTTCTGCAGACTTTGGCTATCTCGCTTGCTTCTGCCTCTCCAGGTAATCCTAGACAGCCTCGATGATGTTGAGATCAGGGCTCTGTGGAGGCCTCACCATCTGTTGCAGAACTCCTGTTCTTCATTCACTGAAGACAGTTTTTTTATGATCATGGCTGTGCATTTGGGGTTATTGTGCTGCTGCAGATGTCGTTCGGACCAATCAGATGCCTCCCTAATGGTGCTGCATGATGGATAAGAATCTGCTTGTATTCCTCAGCATTGAGGGTAACATTAATTCTGATGAAATCACCAACTCCATTTGCAGAAATGCAGCCCCAAACCTGCAGGGAAGCTCCACCATGCTTCACGGTTGACTACAGACACAGATGCATTTAACACTCTCCAACTCTTCTAGAGGAAAGCTGCCTCCTGTTTGAGCCAAAAGGTTCAAATCCTGAATTGTCATTCCAGAGTACTTTCTGCTATTGTTCAGTACCCCAGTCTTGGTATTTTTGTACCTAGGTGAGTCTCCTGAGTTTGTCTCCACTTCGGAGGAATGGCATTTCGCTAGCAACTCCTCGATGAAGATCACTTCTGACAAGACTTCTCCGGACTGCAGAGGGATGCACTTGGATTCCAGTGATTTCTGTGTGTTCAGAGTTAAAAACAGTGCTGGATTCCTTCCGATTTAGAAGTGAGGCTGATGTTTGATGTATCTCTCATTTGTTGCACTTAGTTTCTGTGGCTGATCACTGTGCTTTGGGTCCTCAATCTTGCTCGTTTCTTCATGGCTCTTCACAAAATCTTAGACAGCACACCTTGAAACTCCTGTCTGCCGCATAATTTCTGCTTGAGAGAGACCTTGCTGATACAGAATGACCACCTTGTGTCTTGTTGCTATGCTCAGTCTTGCCATGGTGTAAGAATTGATGATTTGAAGGTTAAACTGTCACATCAGCTACATCCTCACCTTTTGTGTCTGTCCTTCGCTCAGTTTGATTCAATCCACACCCATTTCTGTTTTCAATTTATCAGTTTAGTTCATTCAATTCATTATGCAATTGAACATTAGTATCTGTTTGTTATCTTTGTTTAATCATACATTGGTTATATTGTTGCTGTTAAGTGCCCTCGAGTCACCATCACTCATGACGAACATATGGATAGTATAGTTGTCCTTAAGGTTTTTGAGGCAAGATTCAGAGGCAAATAGCCAGGCCTTCCTTCCGCCCAGATATTGCTGCTGTCCAGGTTGGGACCCGGCCAGAATCGAACTCAGGACCACCCACCTTGAAGTCCACTACTGATGTCAGCCAGCAGCCGGCCCTGGGTTACAAAGTCATCCAGTCTTCATTTGAAATGTGCTCTATCATTTAATATGTTACTTTCTATTAACAGAATACAAAATATCTCTGTAATATTTTATATTTTGGAAAATGAATGGTTTGAAATCTAAAACGTGGTCTTTTCTACTGACTCACTAATGCAGAAGATAAACAAGAATAAACATCTAAAACAAAATTATATAACAAATTCAGAGTGCTTAAGGTTTTTGCACAGCACAGTAAAAGTGAGATGTTGCAGTTTGTGAGGACAATTCGGGATAGGACTTGCACAGTGAACTCTAGGACCCTGATGAGTGTGGTAGAACAGTATGATCTGTGGATACAGATCCAAAACTCATTGAAAGTGTTGTCACAGGATGTGGGTTTGATTTCAACATTTAAGAGAAGTTTGGATAAGTGCTTGGACGCAAGGGGTATGGAGAGGTACCGGTCAACGGGACAAAGCAGAACAACAGTTTGTCACAGACTATACGGTTGGAAAGGCCTGTTTCTGTGCTGTCATACCATATGACCCTATGACTCTATAAGCTAACAGTGTCTCAGATTGGAATTGTAATAGGCATTCTTTATTTATATGAGCTGGTTCAACAAATATTGCTTGATTACTTTAATTCCTTTTATACTGACAATATGCTTCTATGGAGAAAATAAAAAAAATGTTGACCAAAAGGCAAATAATTAATCAGACAAGAACAAAAGGAGACATCTTCAAAACTTTAGCAAACAATGTGCATGTTCTTAATCAGGAGGATCGTACAATTCACTAAAGGGAAATTTAAGGACTAATGTTTTACGGCAGTCGTACTAAACATTGATGGAAAAATGGTGTGGCATTATCAGGATCAAATTGGTTCAATTCAAGAACAAAGAAACCAGTCAAATATAGATTCAAGATTAAATTACTATCAAAGACTATATAAATTATACAACCTTGAGATTAGCTTGATTATAGGTAGCCACAAAGTTAAAAACACAAAGGAAAAGAAAGAATAAAAATAAACATAAAAGACCAACAAATAATGCGCAAGAGAAAAAAAATCATACAAACAATTAAAGTGAACCACAGCACTCAAAACTAAAATTGAGTCCTCAGATCTGAACCCTAGAGCAGCCTGGAGTAAGTCCAAAACCTCGCATCTCAGTTTATCGTATTAGTGGGCACAGAACATAGATTAGTGGCCATAGACAATGATCATAAGAGTAAGGTGATGATACAATGATTGCTTTGAAGGTTTATAGATTCACTGAATTATACAGCAAGTAAATAGGCAATTCAGACAATTGTTTCATGCCAACCAAGATGCCAACTGACACTAATCTCAGTTGCCTGTATTTCCATGTTCTCCTAAACCTCATCCATGTACCCATCAAAATGTCTTTTAAACATATGAAAATATATTTCTATATATGTTATATCCTGTATATAAGTTAAAATATGTTCTATTTGAATGCACGCAGTTCAGGGAATAAGGTGGATGATCAAGGAAAGCACAGGAGCACCTACAGGACTGCTTTGAATTGGTGGACTGGACTGCATTCAGGGATTCATCTTCAAACCTGGATGAGTATGCTGGAATTGTTACCAACTTCATTAAAACCTGTGTGGATGAGTGTGTGCCTACAAAGACTTAATGTATATTCCCAAACTAAAATTCGTGGATGAACCAGGAGGTACATTGTCTGCTGAAGGCTAGATTTGTGGCATTCAAGTCTGGCAACGCAGGCCTGTAGCAGAAAACCAGGTATGACTAGCGAAGGGGTATTTCAAGAGCGAAGAGACAATTTCGAATGAGGTTGGAGGCAACAGCAGATTTACGACAACTCTGACAAGGTTTACAAAACATTACTTCCTACAAAGCAAAACCCAATAGAATGAATGGCAGTGATGTTTCAGTGATGAACTCAATGCCTTCTATGAAAGGGGGGAAAGTAACTACAACTGTGAAGATCCCTGCAATCTCTATCTCAGAGGCTGATGTTAGGCTGTCTTTAAAGAGAATGGATCCTCGCAAGGTGAAAGGTCTTGATGGAGTACCTGGTAAGCTCTGAAAACCTGTGTCAACCAACTGGCGGGAGTATTCAAGGACATTTTCAACCTTTCACTACTACAGGCGGAAGTTCCTACTTGCTTCAAAAAAGTAACAATTATACCAGTGCCTAAGAAGAATAATGTGAGCTGCCTTAATAACTATTGCCCAGTAGCGTTCACATCTACAGTGATGAAATGCTTTGAGAAGTTGGTTATGACTAGACTGAGCTCCTGCCTCAGCAAGGACCTGGACCCATTGCAATTTGCCTATCGTCAAAATAGGTCAATGGCAGACACAATCTCAATGGCTCTCCACATGGCTTTAGACCACCTGGACAATACAAGCACCTGTATCAGATTGCTTCTCATTGACTATAACTCAGCATTTTATCCCATCATTCCCACAATCCTGATTGAGAATTTGCAGAACCTGGGCCTCTGTATCTCCCTGTGCAATTGGATCCTCAACTACCTAACTGAAAGACCACAGACTGTGCAGGTTGGTGATAACGTATCCTCCTCACTGACGGTCAACACTGTTGCACCTCAGGGATGTGTGCTTAGCCCACTAATCTACTCTCTCTATACCCATGACTGTGTGGTTAGGCATAGCTCAAAACCATCTGTAAATTTGCTGATGATACAACCATAGTTGGTAGAATCTCAGGTGGTGATGAGAGGGCGTACAGGAGTGAGATATGTCAACTGGTGGAGTGGTGTTACAGCTACAACCTGGCACTCAACATCAGTAAGATGAAAGAGCTGATTGTGGACTTCAGGAAGGGTAAGACTAAGGAACACATACCAATCCTCATACAGGGATTAGAAATGGAGAGAGTAGCAGTTTCAATTGCCTGGGTGTCAAGATCTCTCAGGATCTAACCTGGTCCCAGCATATTGATGCAGTCATAAAGAAGGCAAGACAGCAGCTATACTTCATTAGGAGCTTGAAGAGATTTGGCATGTCAACAAATACACTCAAAAACTTCTATAGATGTACCGTGGAGAGCATTTTGACAGGCTGCATCACTGTCTGGTATTGGGGGAGGGGGGCTACTGCACAGGACCGAAAGAAGCTGCAGAGGTTGTAAATTTAGTCGGCTCCATCTTGGGTACTAGCCTACAAAATACCCAGGACATCTTCAAGGAGCGGTGTCTCACAAAGGCAGTGTCCATTATTAAGGACCTCCAGGACCCAGGGCATGCACTTATCTCACTGTTACCATCCAGTGGGGGGTACAGAAGCCTGAAGGCACACACTCAGTGATTCAGGAATGGCTTCTTCCCCTCGGCCATTTGATTCCTAAATGGGCATCAAACCCTTAGACATTATCTCACTTTTCTTAATATATATTATTTATGTTTTTGCATGATTTTTAATCTATTCAATATACGTATACTGTACTTGATTTACTTATTTATTATTATTATTTTATTTTGTTTTTTCTTCTCTATTATGTATTGCATTGAACTGCTGCTACTAAGTTAACAAATTTTATGACACATGCTAGTGATAATAAACCTGATTCTGATTCTGATCTTGTAGTGCAGTTAGAGGTAGACAGATAAGACGTGGGCACCACTGAAATGTGGTTGAAGGAAGATCATAGTAGGGAGGTTAACATCCAAGAGTATACTTTGTATTGAAAGGGCAGGCAGGAAGGCAGAGGGTGAGATGGCTTTGTTAGTAAAAACTGAAATCAACTCCTTAGAAAGAGGTGACATAGAATCAGAAGATGTAGAATCCTTGTGGGTCGAGTTAAGAAACTGCAAGGATAAAAACACCCCAGTGGGAGTTATATACAGACTCCTGAACAGAAGCCAGGAAGTGGGATATAAATTTCAATGGGAAACAGGAAAGCCATGTAATAAGGTCAATGTTACCATAGTCATGGGGAATTTCAATATGCAGCTAGATTGGTGCAGGATCACAAGAGAGCGAATTTGCAGAATGCCTACGCGATGGCTTTGTAGAGCAGCTTGTGGTTGGGACCACTAAGAGAAGGGCAAGTCTGGATAGGGTATTGTGCAAAGAATCTGCCTTGATTAAGATAAATGAACCCTTAGGAGGCAGTGATCATAATATGATAAAATTCACCCTGCAGTTTGAGAGGAACAATATCAAGTCAGATGTAACAATATTATAGTGGAGTAAGAAGAATTACAGGGGTATGGAAGAGGAGCTTGACAAAGTTAATATGAATGTTACACAGGTAGGGATGACTGCAGAACAGCAATGGTTGGAGTTCCTGGGGGCAAATCAGTATGTGCAGGATAGATACATCCCGAAGGTGAAGAAATATTTTAAAGAGAAGATGACGCAACCATTGGGTGTCAAGGAATGTCAAAGAAAGCATAAAAGCAAACGAGAGGGCAAACAATATAGCAAAAAATAGTGGGAAGTTTTGAAAAACTAATAGAAGGCGATTAAAAAAGCCATAAAGAGAGAAAAGGTGAAATGATGATAAGCTAGCCAAAAATATCAAAGGGAAACCAAGAAATATTCTAAAGAGAAGATGACGCAACCATTGGGTGACAAGGAATGTCAAAGAAAGCATAAAAGCAAATGAGAGGGCAAACAATATAGTAGAACAATAGTGGGAAGTTTTGAAAAACTAATAGAAGGTGACTAAAAAAACCATAAAGAGAGAAAAAGTGAAATGATGATAAGCTAGCCAAAAATACCAAAGGGAAACCAAAGTTTTTTTTTCAGATATACAAAGAATAAAAGAGAGGCAAGAGTTGATATTAACCACAGGAAAAATGATGCTGTAGAGATAGTAAAGGGGAACAAAGAAATAGCAGACAAATCTAATAAGTAGTTTGAGTCAGTGATCATTAAGTAATCACTGATGTCAGTAAGTCAGAAATTCAAGTCTCAGGGGGCAGAAGTTGGTGTAGTTGCTATTACTAAGGAGAAGGTACTTAGGAAGCTGAAAGTTTTGAAGGTAGGCAAGTCACCTGGACTATGTGGACTACACCCTAGGGTTCTGGAAGAGCTAGCTGAAGAGATTGTTGGGGCATTAGATTCTAGAATAGTTCTGTAAGAGTGGAAAATTGCAAATATCACTCCACTCTAAGAAGGGAGGGAGGCAGCAGAAAAGAAATAGGCCAGTTAGCCTAATTTCGGTGGTTAGGAATATGTTGGGGTCCATTATTAAGGATGAGGTTTTGGGGTACTTGAGGGCATATGACAAAACAGGAAAAAGGTAGTGTGGTTTCCTTAAGGGGAAATCTTGAGTGACAAATCAGTAGGAATTCTTTGAGGAAATAACAGACAGATTAGACAAAAGGAAGTCAGTGCATGTTGTTTACTTGGATTTTCAGAAAGTATTTGACAAGCTGCCACACATAAGGCTGCTTAACAAGATAAGAGTCCATGGTATTACAGTAAAGATACGAGCATGAATGGAACATTGTCTGTCAGGAGGCAAAGAATCTGAATAAAGGGGACCTAGTTTGTTTGGTTGCTGGTGACAGGTGTTGTTCTACAGGGTTCAGTACTGGGATCTTTTCATGTTATAAGTAAATAATTAGGATGATGAAATTGATGGCTTTGTGGCCAAGTTAACTGATTAAAAAAATAGGTGGAGGGTCGGGTAGTGCTGAGGAAGCAGGGAGTCTGCAGAAGGACTTGTACAGATTGGGAGAATGGGCAAAGATAGAATATAGTGTAGGAAAGTGTACAGTCATGTACTTTGGTAGAAGGAATAAAGGCCACAGACTATTTTCTAAACAGGGAAAAATTCAACAATCAGAAGTGCAAACAGATTTGAGAGGAGAACTTGTGCAGGATTCCCTAAAGTTAGCTAGCAGGTTGAGTCAGTGGTAAGGAAGGCAAATGCAATGTTAGCATTCATTTTGAGAAGACTAAAACATAAGAGCAAAGATGTGATGCTGAGGCTTTATAAGGCATTGGTCAAACCACAGTTAGAGTATTGTGAGCAGTTTTGAGCCCTGCATCTAAGAAAATATGTGGTGGCATTGGAGAGAGTCCATGGAAGGTTGTTCACAAGTATGATACTGGGAATGAAAGAGTTAACATATATGGATCATCTGATGGCTCTATGCCTTCCCTCACAGGAGATATCAGGAAAAAGCAGGAAAATTGAGTTAAGAGGGATAATAAATCAGCCATGATGAAATGGCAGAGCAAACTCGATGAGGCATGGCCTAATTCTGTTCCTATGTCTTATGGTCTTATGATCTAAACATTATAACTGTACTAACCTCTACCTGTCCCTTGACAGTTCTTTCCATATGTCCACAAACTTCTGTGTGAAATCTTGCCCCTCAGATCCCCTTTAAATCTTTCCTCGCTTACCATAAGCCTTCTGGTTTTAGACTTTCCAATTCTGTGACTCGCTACATTATTGTCAGTCATGAAGACACAGTCCTGATGCAGGGCTCCAACTCAATGTGTTGATAGTTCATCTTCTCCCACAGATTCTGTTCAATTGACTGAGTTCCTCCTGCAGAATGATTATTGCATTGACAGCCATATTGTCTATTTGGATTGAATCTTCAATGTGCTTCTCATTGCGCCCAGTTTGGATTTTGCTTAGATACTTAGCTCCTGATAAAGCCCTCAATCTGGCTGCCATCCTTTGTGCTGGTGTGGTGACAGTATATGTCATCTATGCATTGAGATGACTACCTGAAATGTATGGACACAGGTTATTTGAAGTGCCCTTTTCACCAAAAAGGTCGAGTGTAATAAAGAGCAACACCACTTATAGTTTCTGTACACCATCAAATGTTGGTCATTTGTCCTAGTGTCACCTTATATGCCTCTGTTTGAAGATTTGTTTCTTCATATTTCTGGGACTATTGCTACGTTCAGCAAACTACATTTAGATGGTTGTTATAGTTATTGATGAGATAATCATGAGACAGAGCTTTCTGCTGTTGGTATATTAAGCCTATATTTTTACATTATACTCACTGTGTGACTGGTTAATTATAGAGCAATACACTTTGCAGTTTTAATCTGTCAGTTAAAATCTGAACCTCGATTAACCTTATAAGTATAATACATAAACATCAACCAAGTTGCTGTGTTCGAGACAAAAGACAGCATATTCAATAATGAACTGTCTCTCAGTACTGTATTAAAGTATCATTTTCCTTTGTCAACTAACACACTGATCTGGGACTTAAACCAATAACCTGCTAACTCCAAAAGGAGAACTTTATCAACTGAGCCAAATGTATCCTGTTCTACAAAATCTTTGGCTTCCAGGATGTTCTCACTGTTTCACAAGACACCTAATAGCAGAGGAGACTAAAGGTCAAACACTGGTGAGGAAATAATCATCTACCATTCTCCCTCAGTTGATTAATGAGGACAAAGGTTTGCACAAAGCCCCGCACACACCGAGTAGACTACTGGACCTCTGATACTCATTCTCTTACAGGAATGTTGTAAATGATTCCAGAAAGGATTCCTAACACAATATGTAGACTGGCCGATGTGCGAAAAGGCAATACTGGTTCTGGTATGAGGCGATGAACTTGGTCAGACAACAGATCTCTCAGTGATGAGCAACCTTGAGAAAATTGTGCCAAACACCTTACCTTTAGCATAACTTCAGGGAGGAGCAGATGTTATGGAAAGTGTTTAATTGGGGGAAGATGAACTATGATGTTATTAGGCAGGATCTTGGGAGCACAAATTGGGACGTATATATACTCAGGGAAATGTACAAAAGAAATGTGGAGTTTACTTAGGAAGCACTTACATGGGGTTCTGGATAGATTTGTCCCAATGAGGCATTGAATGGGTGTTAGGGTAAAGGAACCATTAGTCGGGAAGAAGAAGGGATTTAGGAGAGCTAGAAGGTGACATGAGAAAGGCTTGGTGAATAAGATTAAGGAAAGCCCTCAAGGAATTCTACACATACATAAAGGAGAGGAAATGGACTACAGTAAGGGTAGAACCGATTAGAGATAAAAAAGAAAACAAGTTGGAGTTGGAGGAAGTAGGTGAGGTCCCTAATAAATACATTGATTCAGTATTCCCCAGTGAGAAAGAATTTGATTAGTGTAATGACAGCATAGAACAGGCTAATACGCTGAAACATGTCGATGTTAAGAAAGAGGATGTGTTGGAAATTTTGCATAATGTTAGGGCTAACAACTTCCTGAGGCCAGTTGAGATATACCCCAGGGTACGTCAGGAAGTTTTTGCATGTTTGTTGATGGCCTTTGCATCCTCACTGGCGATAAGAGTAGGACCAGAAATTTGGAGGGTTGCAAATGTTACTTATTTATTCAAAAAAATATTTATAGAACAGTGAATCTTGCTTCAGTAGTGAGCAAATTACTGGAGTGAATTTACATGTATTTGAAGAAACAGAGTCTGATTATTTATGGTCAGCATGGCCTTGTGAGGGGCAGGTTATTCCTGATTGATTTCTTCATGGAAGTTATAAAATAAATTAATGAAGGTAGAACAGTGGATGTGCTGTATATGATTTTTTTAGTGAGGTGTTCAACATGTTTTTCCATGGTAAGCTCATTCAAGAAGTCAGGGGGCATGGGACCCAGAGAAAATTAGCTGGGTAGATTCAGAGTTGGCGACAGAAGGCAGAGGATGGTAGTAGATAGAGTGTATGCTGTCTGGTGGTGCTCTGCAGGGATCTGTTCTGGGAAGTCCATTCTTTGTGATTTTTATAATTGACTTGGATGAGGAAGTACAAGGGCGGGTTAGTATGCTTGCAGATGATACTATGTTTGACGGTGTTGTGGATAGTGTAGAAGGCGTATGTTACAACAGGACATTGAAAGGATGCCGAGCCAGGCTGAGATTTGGCAGATGAAGGCCGATCTGGAAAAGTGTGAAGTGAAACATTTTGGAAGGTCAATCTTTAAGGCAGAGTACAAGGTTAATAGCAGTGTGGGTGAACAACTGGATCTTGGGGTCCTTTTCTGTAGATTCCCTCAAAGTTACTGTGCAAGTTGATAGGGTGGATAAGAAGGCATATAGTGTTTTGGACTTCATTAGTCAGGGGATAGAGTTCATGAGCCATAAGGTAATACTGTAGCTATAAAACTCTGGTGCTTACTGTTATAAAGCCTCCATTTTAACAAATACTTTGGCCTTTAAAATACTTGTTCCTTCATTTAAATCCTTCCCAGAAGTTTGCTCCTCATTTACCTGCGCTTACTTCCAGCCCAAGAAACCTCTGATGTATTTGCTACATTCACGTTCAGGTTTTTTAATCCCTCTATAGATCTATCAATACATTTTGGTAAACATGCCTTCAAAGTTGACAAGGTTCAAAGCTTTGGAATATCCTTCTTATGAATGTTCATCTCTAACATTCCTCCTTTAAAGTGTCCTCTAAAACCTACACATTTGACAAATTTCTGGTCACCTGTGCCAAGAACTCACTTTGTAGTTCAGAATTGATCTTTTGTTTGATGTCACCATATAGGAGTGTCTCAGAATGTTTTGTTTTGATGATGTTCTCCTCATTTTATTTTATGCCCAGCAAAACTTTCAAGGGTAGGGTAGGTTAAGCTATGGAGGTTGACAGGCAGTAACTGTTTAAGATCTGGAGAAAAAAACAAGAAGATTGCATTGGCATCATGGTAATTAAGCATCAAAAATGAAGGGAAAACTTCAAAGGAAGCTCTTGAGAGTCAAAATGTAAGGTTCAATGATTGGTGAAAGGAGGCTTTTGTCAAATTTGGGGAACTATCAGAAGAGACGGTTAATGACTTAGGAAGAAATCAAGCCTTGACTTATTCCAAAGATAGTAATGGTAAGTGTGATAGAGGAGGGAGAGAGTTGCCATGGCATCAGAAAGTGTTCTCACTAATTTTGTTGCAGGATGTATGTTTTGATTTCTGAATGAAATGGTTTTTGGGAAATACCGACATCGCACATGCTTGTGTGTGTGTGTATATGTGTGTGTTGCAGTTTAATTTTGCAATTTTGACTAAGAGCAATAGATACCTTTCCACTCCTTTAAAAACACACCAAGGACTTTTTACTAATATGTATTAGTAACCGAAATAGTAGAGTCCTATTCCTATGTGACTGTTATGTATACTGAGGGATTTTCCAAATAAAACTGTACCTTTTCTCTATTATTTTTTCTCTCTGTCTTGTTACGAGTCCCATAACTGGGTCACTTACCAGCAAAGATAGAGAGGTCTGTTGAAGTCTGATGGTACTATTTTTAACAGTATTTATTGATAAAAATACGCAAAATAATATCAATGTAACCATACAGATAACATACGTCGTCAATACTAAATCTAGATGCGCGGGTATAATAATAATCAATAAGAAATAGCTCTATCGTTGTCTAGGGGATAATGTATTGTCCAATGGAAATATAAAAGTCACTGTTAGTTAGTTCACGCTGCAGCGTTTTGGTTTGAGAGAAAGACGAGTTTGAAACTTGCCCAATCCTTTTATGATGTTAATCCTACGAGTCGTCTTTGGGAATTGGTTTCCCTGTGGTTAGCTAAAAGCCATTCTTCCGTGGTAAAAGCCACCAGTTCCGGGGCAAAATGGAACTGAACACACGTGGCCTCCTCCCATCGGCTTCCGCTATTACGGGATCGTTAGCGTTTCTTCTGGTGCGTCTGAGGGGCTGTTCCCACAGACCCTCTTTTATCCTGACTCACAGGGTCTCAGATGTCAATCAGGTTGGGGTGATGCAATCCCTCCCTCAACCAGCCCACTTTGCCTGAGGGCTTCCACGTAGCACAGTATTGCAATACACAAGTTCGTCTTCAAGAGACAATGGCCGTGTCCCGTAGCTTTATATCGCCGGGGAACGAGACATTCCGCATGTCTCTCTCTCATTTCCTGGGTCTCCTGACCCAAATCAATAGTAATCTTGCGATTCTCACAAAGGAGGGAGCTACCCCGCACCCTTCGGCCCCTCAGAGCTGTGGTACATTCATAACAATCTAATTTCTCTTCCTTTGTATTTTCTGCAGCTAATAAGACATACTTCACCCTGTTCCTATTTACTATTCATTTCTTTTTCTATGAATGAATTTCATTGGTTAAATAACACCAGTAGTTTCATTCACTGTCAATTCAACTATTCCTTTACACTTACATAATTTACAACACAAAAGGCGTCTGAGTGTTAAATCTCTCAAATCGGGACATGTGAATTTGACTGTTTCTGAGAATTTTGGGTTGCCTTTTTGATATGTTGGTACATTGTACTAGCTAGGCATCACTAATATCAATACTATACTTCAATACTGAATTCAAAACTACACAAATTCTTTCAAACAAGATAGCAACACAGAATGCTTTGTGCCCAGCATAGGATTATAAAGAATTCTGACTTTCCAAAGTCACACTCACTCCACAGTATCTCTGGCAATGAGTAAATACACTAAAAGCATCATTGCAGAAAATCAGGTCCAATAGCACCTTGTGCATTAATCATACATGAACATGATGTTATTCAGGTGAAATCCTACACGTGTTCTTATTTCTGAGTAACAATATTCTCAAACAGAAATTGATCCATGAACTTTGTTGTTCAGTTCATCACAGGACAGCTGATTTTTTTTCCAATATTGCTCGTGGGCCAAATGACATTATAAACTTTGGACACACATTCCCACCCTTACGAAGTGAATTGGATCATCTGGGAACAAATTGGTTAGACCACATTTTGGAGTATTGAGTGCAATTCACACTTCAGGAAGGCTGTGAAAGTTTTAGAGAGGATGTAGAAATGGTTCACCGGGACGTTGCCTGAATCAGAGATAATGAGCTACAAGATGAGGTTGGACGAACTTGATTCTTTACTCTGGAGTGTCAGAAGCTGAATGGTGACCTGATCGAAGTACGGTATATAAAATCATGAGAGCCAGAAACAGGATAAACATCAGAGACTTTTTCTGTAGGGTGGAAATGTCAAATATTAGAGGCCATAGGTTTAAGATGCGAGGAGAAAGTTTAAAGGGAGGTGCAAGGTTAATTCTTTTCACACAGAGAGTAGCAAGTGCCTGAACCATGCTGTCAGGGGAGATGGTGGAAGAGATATGATAATAGCATTTAAGAAGCATTTAGACAGAGGCACAAGCATAGAATTGAGTGAAGTAGGGTTAATTGAATTAGGCATCATGGTCAGTGCAGACAGAGTGGGCCAAAAGCCTGTTTATATGTTGTACTGTTGTATATTCTGGTTCTTATGACTTTGCTGAACAGTTAACAAAAGTCCAAAGCACGTTATCCTTTGTGATGACCGTTAAAGAGTTCCCACTCTGAAGTTAATGCTGTCTATCGTATCTGCCATACTTAGTGTCTGTATTCCGAATGGTTGAAATCTTCCACTGATTTTCCCTTCACTGGATGCACATTCTACAACTCCAGAGCCCTTTGTTGCTGAGTAGCAGAGTGGGTTTGCTCGTGTTTTAGTATTTGGTCAAAATAGAGCATCTCCTCGGTGGAGATGCCTGCACTTACAAGAGATGCCATTTGGCAGTGTTCTTCTCATGTTGCCACAGGGGAGAGCCTCTACAAGGAACAGTATCCTCTTAATAATGAATGCAACAAAGACAAAGCAGTTACAAACAAGAGAAAATCTGCAGATGCTGGAAATCCAAGCAGCACGCACAAGATACTGGAGGAACTCAGCAGGCTAGGCAGCATGGAAAAGAGTATTGTCAACATTTCGGGCTGAAACCTTTCAGCAGTGTGGTAAACTATGTGTATACCTGTCTGGACACGCCCCCTCTGCTGACTGCTCCTGTGGCTCCTCCCACAGACCCCTGTATAAAGGCGATAGGAGGCACTTCTCCTCCCTCAGTCTCCAGGCTGCTGTGGTCACTTCTGCTGCTAATAAAAGCCTATCGTTCGCCTCCCATCTCCGAGAGTTATTGATGGTGCATCAATTTTATGAGCAGCAATTTTAAAACATGGAGAGCATTTTATGACCAGACCAAACTGGATCTCGACCCACAATCCCAGGAAGCCGGTGACACTTTCGATCTCTGGCTAGCATGCTTCGAATCGTACCTGGAGGAGATTCATGTGACCGACCTTGCCACGATGCACAGGGTTCTCCTCTCCAGAGTCAGTGCAAGGGACTACTCCATGATCAGAGACCAAATGGACTACCAGGATGCGATGGATGCCCTCAAAAGACAATACTGGCGGCCGGTGAACATCATCTACGCAGGACATTGCTTAGCGACACGGCGGCAGCAGGCTGGACAGTCGAGTGCTGAGTTTGTCTAGGCCCTAAAGACACTCGTGTGGGCCTGCGACTGCAGGGGACTGATGGTGGAACAGCATGCGGAGCTGCTAGTAAGAGACGCCTTCGTTACGGGGATCAGGTCAGTGTACATGCACCAGCGGCTGCTGGAACACGCCAGTCTTACCTTACGCTCGGCGATCGAGCTGGCCGACACGCTGGAGGCCGCTCTGCACGACACTGACGCTGTCCAGGCGTGCGATTTCCCGCTGGCCCCGTGGACTCCACAGACCCTGCAACCCGCCGGCGAATCGACCTCGGCTGCTCCCAGTCGCAAGTCTGTGAAGTCCCTGCAACCCTCCAGCGAGTTGACCACGGCTGCTGCCAGTCGCAAGTCCACGCAGTGTAACTTCTGTGGACTTGAAAAGCACCCCCCGAAAATGCTGCCCAGCCTGAGAAGCTGCCTGCTCCAGCTGCGGCAAGAAGGGCTACTTCACCAAGGCCTGTAAGTCCAAACCATGAGCGGGGTCGAGCAGTGCTGCGTGTGAGGCATGGGGGTTGTCATCTTGGTCATCACCATCTTGCCTGCCCGCCTCATGCGAGACATGGGGGTGGCCATCTTGGTCACTGCCATCTTGCCTGCCTGCCGCATGCGAGACATGGGGACGGCCATCTTTGTTGGCGCCACCACGCCCTGCCTCCGACCCACGAGTGCTTACCGGGAACCAAGATGGCGAAGCAACTCTGGCCTCCATGACCCTCAACCAAAGCGCTCCATACCAGCTCACAAGGTCAATGATGGACATCCTGGTGGAGGGGCACAGGACTAGCTGCCTGTTTGACACGGGCACCACTGAAAGTTTTATTCTGCCGGACACAGTGCAACGCTGCGGACTCATGACACAACCGGTAAGCCATAAGGTTACCATGGCTTCTGGGTCGCATTCCACAGACATCTGGGGGATTGTGTAGCAACACTGGTGGTGCAGGGCACAGAATTTTGGGACTTTGCATTACTAGTCATGCCTCAACTGTGTACCCCTGTGCTATTGGGGCTCGGCTTCCAGAGCCACCTGAAAGGTGTGACAATGGAGTATGATGGGCCCCACCCACCAGTCACTGTCAGAAATCTTCAGTTTTGTGGGACTTCGTCATATACCCCGCTACTGACCACAGACACACACTGACCCGCACATCCCACCCAACACCATGCCAACAGCCGCGCTACGGACACCACTTGCAGCCTCTCCACCCTCAAGATCCCTCCCCTAATGCTGTTCGCCAAACTGACCCCCAACTGTAAACCTGTGGCAACTAAAAGCAGGAGGTACAGTGCGGGGGACAGGGCCTTCATTCAGTCAGAGGTGCAGTGGCTGCTCAGGGAGGGTATCATTGAGCCAAGCACAAGCCCTTGGACGGCCCAGGTGGTTGTTGTTTGGACTGGGCAGAAAAATAGGATGGTCGTGGACTATAGCCAGACCATCAATAGGTTCACGCAGCTTGACGCATACCCCCTACTACGCATCGTGGATATGGTCAACCAGATAGCTCAGTACAAGGTGTACTTGACCATAGACCTGAAATCCGCTTACCATCAGCTCCCCATCCGCCCGGAGGACCGCACCTACACTGCCTTTGAGGTGGGCGGCAGGATCTATCACTGCATGCGCGTCCCCTTGGTGTCACAAATGGTGTCTCTGTCTTCCAGAGGGAAATGGACCGGGTGGTGGACTAGTGCCAACTGAAGGCCACGTTCCCATATCTGGATAACATCACCATCTGCGGTCACGACTGGCCAGATCACGACACAAAACCTCCAAAGATTTTTCCAAGCAGCCAAAGCTCTTAACCTCACCTATAATAGGGACAAGTGTGTGTTTGGAACCACCCGACTCGCTATCCTTGGGTATGTCGTGGAGAACGGGGTCATTGGCCCTGACCCCGACCATATGCGCCCCCTGTTGGAACTCCCTCTTCCCACCACTCTCAGAGCCCTCAAACGGTGCCTGGGCTTCTTTTCCTATTACGCCCAATGGGTCCTTCACTGTGCAGACAAGGCCCGCCCCCGATCAAGTCCACTGCATTTCCCCTCTCTGCTGAGGCCTGTGCGGCCTTCAGCCGCATTAAAGGGGACATTGCCAAAGCATGTGGTGGATGAGACCATTCCCTTCCGAGTAGAGAATGACGCCTCCGACTTCGCGCTGGCTGCTACCCTCAATCAGGCAGGAAGGCCGGTCGCATTCTTCTCTCGCACCCTTCAAGGCTCTGAAATTCGGCACACCGCGGTGGAGAAAGAAGCCCAGGCCATAGTGGAAGCTATTAGGTACTGAAGGCACTATCTCGCCGGCAAAAGGTTCACCTTGCTGACCGACCAGCGCTCGGTTGCATTCATGTTCAGCAACCAACAGCGGTGCAAAATCAAAAATGATAAAATTTTGAGGTGGAGAATAGAACTCTCTACCTACAACTATGACATCCTGTTCCAGCCTGGAAGGCTCAATGAGCCCCCTGATGCCCTATCCCGGGGAGCGTGTGCCAGCCGCAGCTTGACCGACTATACGCCCTCCATGCAGATCTTTGCCACCTGGGGGTCACCCGATTTTACCATTTTGTGAAAGCCCAGAACCTGCTTTATTCCCTTGAGGAAATCAGGACAATGACCAGGGACTGTCAAGTCTGCGCTGAGTGCAAACTGCACTTCTACCGTCCTGAAAACGCACAACTTATCAAGGCCACCCTCCCCTTTGAGCGACTGAGTGTTGACTTTAAGGGCCCCCTTCCCTCCACCGACTGCAATGTCGACTTTCTCAACATAATCGACGAGTACTCGCGATTCCCCTTTGCCATCCCCTGCCCCAATACCACTGCCACGTCCGTCATAAAAGCCCTGCGCCAGCTCTTCACTCTGTTTGGATATCTCTGCTATATCCACAATGATTGAGGGTCCTCGTTTATGAGTGATGAGCTACGCCAGTACCTGCTGGCTAGGGGTATTGCTACTAGTAGGACCACGAGCTATAATCCCCGGGGGAATGGACAGGTGAAGAGGGAGAATGCCACTGTGTGGAAGGCCACATTCTTAGCCCTTAGGTCAAAGGGATTGCCAGTCTCTCGCTGGCAGGGGGTCCTCCCCGAGGCACACCACTCCATCCGCTCCCTGTTATACATGTCCACCCATGCCACCCCTCATGAGCGACTCTTTTCTTTTCCCAGGAAGTCTGCCACTGGGACCACCCTACTGGCTTGGCTGACGTCCCCGGGGCCAGTGCTGTTCCGGAAACATGCGAGGAGCAATAAATACTCCCCAATGGTTGAGAGGGTTTACCTACTACATGCGAACCCCCAGTATGCCTATGTGGTCTTACCTGATGGGCGGGAGGACATGGTCTCCGTCCGCAACCTGGCACCCGCAGGAGCATCAGACCCCTACCCCGAACACTCCACGGTGACTATGAACCCCGTACCCACCGATGTATATACCCACGAGACACCGCGCACACCAAGCCCTACACAGACTCCTCACGACCCTCCCATATCGGGCGCCATGCACTCGCATGAGGGATTACTGATGCCTGACGGGCCGGCACCTCAAGTCAGACCAGAGCCAGCACAACCACCGTCACCAGTGCAATCACCACCGGCACTTGTACAATCACCATCGGTGCTACATAAATCGCAGCGACAGACTCGACCGCCTGATAGACTTGACCTGTAAATATACTTGTAAGAAACTTTGCCCCGTGGGGACTCTCTTTTAAAACAAAGGGGGGGGGGGTGAATGAGGTAAACTATGTATACCTGTCTGGACACGCCCCTCTGCTGACTGCTCCTGTGGCTCCTCCCACAGACCCCTGTATAAAGGTGATTGGAGGCATTGCTCCTCCCTCAGTCTCCAAGATGTCGTGATCCCTTTTGCTGCTCATAAAAGCCTATCGTTCACCTTCCGTCTCCGAGAGCTATTGATGGTCAATCAAGCAGGACTCAAAATTGAAGGGTTTCATCCCAAACATCAGCAAGACATAGTGGTTCCTATCTTCTTGTACATCTCACAATGGTAACAATGTAAATCTAACTTTCACACTGGATTTCAGGTGTAAACTACCGTAGGTTGTTTCTGACATATATCCTGACAGAACATGTCAGAGCCCTTTATGAAGCACAGTGCAACTGATCACTGGGCATCAGAATACAAAAACTCATTCTGCCTTCACTGCTCAAACCAAGAGAGACAAATGCCTCATACAGTCCCTTCACACAGCAGTGTGAGACATAGTGGGAAGCTTTGTTGATGCCTGGTGTTCTGGTGTGGAAGGAGCAATGAAAAGGTATTCAGTGTTCACTTTGGCCTTATCGCTCGCAGGCGCACCCGTCCAAAACTGATTCTTGCAGCTCTAGCTGCAGCAGGTGTCAGATCTTTATGATCATCTCCTTCAAGAATCTCTATCTCTATTTGTATTCTTTCTCAGGAGGAGATAGGTCCCAGAATAGAGGTCAAGGTCCCAAGGTCCAAAGTTACATCATTAGATTATGCTAGTAATGCAAATGACACATTTCATTGTATGATGTACAAGTTTTGATGTACACAAGTTAAAAAATCTAATCTAACCCTTTAGGTTTAGAACCCTTCTCATCTTCCATCATAGAATACTTAATGGTAGCTCTCTCCTACTTTGCTATTTACTATGAGGTCCCCACAGGCTACAGCCATCTCAGTGTGGCTCAGACAGGCAGAGATGGAAACCAATCAGTGGCAGGTAAAGACTGACATCACCAGATCAATAGTCATTGAAGCAGATTACCACATTTTTCTTAGGCACCAGTAAAATTGCACCATGCTTGGAGCCGGTGGAAACCTAAAACTGCCAAAGCAAGAGGTTAAAGAGATCAGTGAGAACTCCAGCCAGTTTATCAGCACAGCTCTTTAGGCCAGGTACCCCGTCTGGGCTGGATGTTTTGTGTGAGTTTACCCTCCTGAAGGATGCTGTCACATCAGCATCAGAGACTGAAATCCCAGGGTCACTGTGATATTTGCTATGGGAGTCTATGATGTTTGCCCCATGTCTTGACAATCAACGCAAGCATGAAAGACGTTAAGCTCATCTGAGAGTGAAGCCTTGTCGTCATCTATTTCGCTGGGTTTCGTTTTGTAGGAGGTGATAACGTTCAAGCCCTGTCGCAGCTGTCGAGAATCCTTCGCATGATTGTGGTTTGGTCTGGAACTGTCACTTCACATGTGAGACGGCTTTCTGGAAATCATGCTTGGCTCTCTTGTCTTTTGCATGATCGCCGGTCCTCAGCAATTTGTGGATCTCATGGTTCATCCCAGACTTCTGAATGGGGAAGACTTTGAAGGATTTTGTCAGGACGCTCATCTATGACTTTTTTTATAGAGTTCATACATAAATGCAGTGAAGTAATACAAAAGAAAAAATACAGAATGCGGATGTAGTATTATAGTTACAGAGGAAATATGGTTCACGCAGACAGATAAGGTACAAGGCCCATGATTAGACTCAGACATCAAGAGTTCATCTCTATCTTGCCAGAAATCTGTTCAAGAGTCTTACAGCTCTAGGATAGAAGTTGTCCTTAGGCCTTGTGATGTGTGTTTCAGCCCGGTTGTACATGTTTGAGTCAAATCCTCTAATTACATTTCTTGTACTCAGAGGTTACTTTGAGTAATCTAACTCACAAGGACCTCATGATGAGAGGGAGGAGAGAGTAAAATGCCTCTGAGCAGGCTACAATGATAGAAGAGGCCAGAAGATGAGAAGGGTTCTGTACATGAAGGTATAGTCTCCAATCTGGGAACCTTATCTTTCTGAGGAAGAACATGAAAGCAGAGGGAGGTCCTTGAAAGAGGTGACCATCAGGACCCCCACCTGCTGCAGTGAGACTGTAAAAACTCGTCTGTACTACTACATCTGTGAACGATGAGGCAATGTGACCATTGAATTTTTCTTCATTGTTCCTCCCACGCAGGAGTGCCAGGTATCACATGCATGACCGTTTGAGGTAACTGACTCAGTGAAAGAGGCATTCATCTTCCTTGGTTCGGCCAGAAAGTGCAGATGCCCCACTGACATGAGCTTCCCAGAAGCAGATCTGAGATGCATGGCCTCAGTTGTTGAGAATAGTGTTGCTTCACTGTGCTACTTCCATTAGTGTCTCGGATTGGAGCTGCATCAGTGGCAGGCACACCCCACAGATTGCAGCTGTACTAGAGGGAGGGGGCCAATAAATCTGTGCAGCTCCTGGAAGGCTCTTTTGGGACTCAGGAGCCAAAGGCAGCAGATAATCCAACAAAACAATGCGTGTATTGTCAAATGTCCTGTCTGTTAAACATAATTTATGTACTGACCTGCATAACTTCTAGTCAGAGCTTTCCCTCTAAATTTTGAGCTTATATTGTTTAATTCCCCCATGTTTTATTATAAAATACTTTCAGTGATTTAAAACTTGGCTCTATGCACCTGACAAAAGCAATTTGGGAATAAAATTTTAGATTAGATATACAACAGTAGAGAATGGTAAAACGATTACAGAACTCTGTTTGCACTGTTCACAAATCAGAGTTTGTTGGTAGTCTATTTCAAAGATCTATCTGCTTGAGATCACAATGATTCAACCTCCACAGTCCTCTGAGAGTTCCCAAGGTTCATAATGTCTGGCTACGTATCCAATGTTCCTGAAGGATAGGATGTGAAACAGTTTCTATTGACTCCACTTTTACTGCTGTTTACCTCAAGAATGTTCTAAGTTTATTGTGATCCTGTCAGGGTTTGAAAAACTGAATGGATTTTTAATTTGGAGCTGCGTGTGAATCTAGCGGCATGAAGAATATTGGTGGCCTGGTTGTGGTGGGAATTTGATGGGGAATATTAGAGCATGAGATTATTAGAAAATAAGAGCAGAAATAGGCCTGCCCATCTTTCCAAAACTTGATGGCTGATCTGCCCAGGCCTCATCTCTGTGCCGGTTCCCCATAGCCTTCAGCTCCCTGATCTTTCAAGTATCTATCTGCCTTGTCCTTAAAACCCCAATTATTCAGCCTCCACATGCATCTGAGAATTTCAGAGATTCACCACACCTTCACAAGAAATTCCTTGGCAACCACAATGAGGTTTGTAGAGAAAAATAAGACACAGTGGGCCCTATATATTAATGAGAGTGATGTTTAAACACGTCTTCACATTTAGTAGTGCTTACCTAATTGTTTCCTGGAACATTGCCACATGCTTCTGCTGTTCGATATGTGGATGACAGACCTTCTGGTATTAACATCAGTCAACGTCTTCTTCCTACAGCCTCCAAGAGGTCATCAAGCAAAGCATCTTTAAAGGGTAGTGCAGTATCTGAGCACATTATGACAACTAGTTAGGAGCTCTTGCATGTTGAGTAAATGTTAACCACATTGTGGCCTGTTAGGAAAGCTTCAGACCATGATTAAGGATTAATTACTTTCATAAAGAGTTGTGTGTGCACCCTTGATAACAGGAGATCTGAAGAAGTTTCTTATACCTCCCAATGAGCTGTTTTTGAAATGCTGCCTGTAAAATGCCCTTTCACAGAATGCAGTTCTCAAATAGTGATTGAATTGAATGCAGGTGTGACCACAATTCTATTATTGTGCTATCAGTTAGGGAAAAAAAATTGCAGTCATTATATTTTTTGGATTGACTGCTTCATTAGAAATAACTTACCTGACACTGTTGACATCCTGCTATGAATTCAAAAGAAATGAAGAATATTTATTTCTTCGTTCACACATATACTTATAAGCTTTTACATTATTTTTAAGGCACAAATGACCTGGAGAGAAATCCCCAATGATGTTGCAACAACCTCTGAAACCCACATCCTAATCGTTTTTCCACAAACTGTTGATAGAATACAGCCAGCTTGCAAGCAGAGAGAATGTACAGTAGTTGACCCACAATCATGAACATTGATGAAGATTGAAACGTCAGCAGATTAATAATACTTTGCTTTCACAATTCATTTTTATTTCAATATTATTCACAACAACTGTCAATTCAAATACACCTCAAGAAATTGAACAGGTGATTCCTTTCAGATCTAATATTCCCTAGTTCTGCATAATAACTGACACCTGTGAAAACTCTACACAGTATTTAAATTATGTCAAGAAGTCTATGAGAAATCCACAAAGTTGCTTTCTTTATTTTGGATTGTAGAGCTCATTAAACAAAATTGATTCATCCAAAACACTAAGGTTGACAACATTATGTTTGAGCAACTTAAAAGTGCTCTGAAGAAACTGTGGCTTGTAGAATTCCTACTGTAGCCTTTCCATGATGTTTTAGACTAGTGATCACCAAACTTTTTAAGCCCAAGATCCCCTACCTCGGCCTTAGTGAAAGGCGAGATCAACTCCAAATTGATCAGTTACATGCATGCACACTGGGACGGAAAAGACCGGAAGTAAAACCCTGCGACCCGGAAGTAGAAATAATGCACAAATACTAGGGGTGCCCACCTTTTTTTGCACCACAGACCGGTTTAATATTGACAATATTCTTGCGGACCTGCAGATTGGGGGGGGGGGGGTGTGGTGGTAAACACGACTGGAATACAGCGATACTCAAAGCAGGTTCCTTATGTCCAGTCAATTCAGCAATTTATTTTTCATGGCTCTCAGCACTTAGCTTCTGTCCCTCTTCCTCACGTTTTTTCTGCTGAGAAAACTCAGTGGGTTTGTCTTTAAGTGCAGGGTGCTTGGACTCAGGGTACCGAAGCAGTTTTGAGGGCTTCATTGCCTCATTAGACAGCCTCCTGGCCCAAACTCCATCCTCTGCCCGCCTGCCGCCAGACGCCCTGGCCAGGTGTGTCTGGTCATGGGTGGGGTGAGAGGACAAGGTCAGGGCCGGAGGTCCCAGTACCGGGGACGCGGCGGTCGCAGTCTGGAGAGAGTGACCGACCGACTGAGTGAGGAGAGCGACAGGCCTGTGCCCGCAGATCACAGCAAGGTAGCTGCTCTGATACTTATGAAATCTCGAGCCCAAATTAGGTCGTTTGCGAATATTTTAGCACCAGATTCTCCATGAACATTTGGTGTGCTGAATAGGTTCAGAAGCGGCACCCATCTGTCTGCACTCCGCGGAGGTCAGTAGCATCGGCGGTTCCCGCTGGCCGCACGAGGCAAACACTAGCGCGAGGGTGTCACTGCGTTTAGGCGACTGATGACCTCGCGTGTATTCAAGTTCAACGGTGGCTGCTACAGGGACTGAGGAAAGGTACAACTGACCCAATTTTTCCTCACGGCCCGGTGGTTGGGGTCCACTGAATTACAGTGTGTAGTGCGGGGGAACTATACGCATGCGCATTGGGCAGAAAGAACGGAACGGAAACCCCGCCACCCGGAAACAATCTCTCAACAGTATTTGTGTATTTATTTTTCATTTTTTTTAGGGATCTGCTGGGGAAGTCTCAAAGATCGACCAGTTGATTGCGATCAATGGGTTGGCGACCACGACTACGTCAACTAGTGGAGTGGTGCCGCAGCACAACCTGGCACTCAACGTTGGTAAGATGAAAGAGCTGATTGTGGACTTCAGGAAGGGTAAGACAGAGGAACATGTACCAATCCTCATAGAGGGATTAGAAGTGGAGAGAGCAAGTAGTTTCAAGTTGCTGGGTGTCAAGATCTCTGAGGATCTAACCTGGTACCAGCATATTGATGCAGTCATAAAGAAGGCAAGACAGCGGCTATAACTCATTAGGAGTTTGAAGCGATTTGGTATGTCAACAAGTACGCTCAAAAACTTCTATAGTTGCACTGTAGAGAGCATTCTGACAGGCTGCATCACTGTCTGCACGGAAGGGCTACTGCACAGGACCAAAAGAAGCTGAAGGTTGTAAATCTAGTCAGCTCCATCTTGGGTACTAGCCTACAAAGTATCCAGGACACCTTTAGGAAGAGGTGTCTTAGAAAGGCAGCATCAATTATTAAGGACCTCCAGCCCTCAGGACATGCCCTTTTCTCACTGTTACCATCAGGTGGGAGGTACAGAAGCCTGAAGGCACACACTCAGTGATTCAGGAACAGCTTCTTCCCCTCTGCCATCCGATTCCTAAATGGACTTTGAAGCTTTGGACACTACCTCACTATTTAATATACAGTATTTCTGTTTTTGTACATTTTTAAAAATAATCTTTTCAATATACATAATTGATTTACTTATTATGTTTTATTTTATTTATTATTTTCTCTCTCTCTCCCTCTCTCTCTCTCTCTCTCTCTCTCTCTCTCTGCTAGATTACGTTTTGCATTGAACTGCTGCTGCTAAGTTAACAAATTTCATGTCACATACCAGTGATAATAAACCTGATTCTGATTCAGATCCCTTCTGAAGAAAAAAATAAATGCCCTCTCCATTATTTCAGCAGCAATTTCACCCCAGTCAGCACTGTGACAGCAGTTATATGGATGGACTGGAGAAGCTGAGGCACTTTTTCCTCAGTACAAAGGAGGACTGGCAGAGATCTGTTGAGATGTTTAAAATCCTCCAATGGCCCAGAAAGAGCAGACTGTGAGAGACAGTTATCTTTGGTGGAAGTGCCAAGAATCATAATAAAGTGGATTGACAAAACAATCAAATATAATGTGAAAATGAAATTCTTTTTATGTAATGTGCTTAGAATCTGGAATGCACAACTGAGAGATTCAAGCATAGAATTCAAAACAGAGATGGATAAGAACCAAATGAGAGAAAAAAAGCATTTGCAATTTCATTTGGAGAGAGCAGGAGAGTGTGACCAGTTGGAATACCCTTGCACAGAGCTGACACAGACTCAAGGGGATAATTCCCTTCATCTACTTTTTTTTTTGCTATATGATATTTTATTTCTTTACAGCAAAATTGTCAAAATAATTTTACTTTCTTCTGACTTCTCTTTTATCTCCAGTAATGTTGCTGGTTTGAAAATATTTCAGCATGGCCCTCGGAAACTTCTTCAGATCTCCTGATCTATATTTAACTATGAAGCAGCAGCTGGCTATCACGTATTTGGGTTCTCTGCTATTAGCAGAGACCTTAAATAAACCTCTCTTATCGTGTCGGCTGATGGATTAAAACGTGAGGCATGTCATAGACAACAGTGCCAGAGTTAATTACATGATTCTTAAGGTGAAATGTATCCCAATCCTTACCAGCTTCACTTAGTGGGTAGTGTGCAGGAAATACCATACAAAAAGCACCTACCACATTAGTGAGTAAGTTTCCATGGGGGGGGGGGGCAGATTTAACCCCAAAGTGAGTGTTATGTAAAAATGTAACTAATGTCTGAGACTAATGTAACTAATTACTGAGACAAGTCATCTTTGAAGACACCTTGTGAGTTTAATAGAATTGCTGTAATGATCAGGTTACAATAATTCTCAAGGTGTCAGGATGATGATTTATATCATTCAGCTGCTCCAAAGTTGATCTTACTCAATGCTAGCATTACCACTGGTTGGCTGGATTTCCTGGGCACTTGGGGACAACAATTACTATGTGGAGTGGTTAAGTTATTCTCCAGCAATTGTCAGCTGGTACTTCCCTCCATCCCTCAAGGCAAACCTGACATCCTCCTATGCCTTTCTAAAATCCTCTGTGGCACACAATTCCCTCTCTCCTAGCCTCAATGCTCATCCTTCCACACTTGGTGTTTCTCTTGCTTTCTCCTTGTGCTACTTTTTTGTTCAGTTTATATATACAGTATATGGATAGGCAGAGATTGATAGATAGATAGATAGATAGTTTATTGATCTGAAAGGAAATTACAATGTCACGGCTGCATTAAAAGTGCACAGATGTACAAATATTAGAAGAGAAGCAAGAAAGAATAAAACAATAAGTTACCTTAAAATAAGATGTATAAGATTATACGTCAAGAATGACAAGATTTACAAGTTCACACTGATAAGATGGCTGTGCAAGAATTACCATAATATTATACAGTAAAGGGTGCACATTCACACTGTCCAGATAAGAAGTGATAGTATTATTGCACAGTATTGCACAGTGTCCGTGATAGCAGGATGTGATAAACAGAGCTAAAAGGAGTTTAAACAGAGCTTTGGTAAGCAGAGGTTAATAACAGTCTAACAGGATGGGGTCATCACTTCCTCAGCTATAGGCTGACTCATTATAAAGTCCAATAGCTGAGGTTATGAATGACCTCATATAGCACTCTTTGGAATGGTGCGGTTATCATAATCTATTATTGAAAGTGTTCCTCTTTTCAGCCAAGATGGCGTGCAAAGGTTGAGAAACATCGTTCAGAATTGCCAGGAGTTTTGAAGGGTCCTTTGTTCCAACCCAAGATCACAAGACAAAGGATCAGAAGTAGGCCATTCGGCCCATCAAGTTTGCTCCGCCACTTCACCACTCCACCATGAGCTAAACTATTCTCCCATCTAGTTCCAATTTCCTGCTTTTTCCCCATATCCTTTGATATTTTGACTAATTAGATACCTATCAATTGCCTCCTTAAACACCCTCAATGATCAAGCCTCCACAGCTGCAACTGGCAATGAATTTCATAAATCCACGACCCTCTGGCTAAAAAAAAATTCTCCTCATCTCTGTTTTAAATGGGTACCCTCTAATTCTAAGTCTGTGGCCTCTTGTCCTGGACTCACCCACCAAGGGAAACAGCCTTTCCACATCTACTCTGTCCAACCCTTCCAACATTCAAAATGTTTCTATTAAATCCCTTCTCATTCTTCTATACTCTAATGAATACAGTCCAAGAATGAATCCATAATCTAAATCACCGATATACAGTGTAAAAAGAAGCGGCCCCAACATCGACCCCTGCGGAACACCACTATTAACTGGCAACCAACCAGAATAGGATCTCTTTATTTCCACCCTTTGCTTTCTGCCTATTCCACCCATTCCAATATCTTTCCTGTAATTCCATGGGCTCTCATCTTATTAAGCAGCCTCTTATGCGGCACTTTATCGAAGGCATTTTGAAAATCCAAATGCACAACATCCACAGCCTCTCAAAAAATTCCAATAGGTTAGTGAATCAGGATCTTCCCTTCATGAAACCATGCTGGCTTGGGCCTACCTTGTCATGCACCTCGAGGTATTTCATAACCTTGTCCTTGAGGATTGACTCCAATAACTTTCCAACCACCGATGTCAGACTAATAGGTCTGTAATTTTCTTTTTGCTGCCTCCCTTGTTTCTTAAACAGAGGAACTACATTTGCGATCTCGTATATCCAGTTTGACTCCTATAACAGAGTTTATTGAGCTGGCTGGCATCACCCATGTTGACACTATTGCCCCAGCACACCACTGCATAGAATACTGTACCTGCAGCACCAAACTGGTAGAACATGTGGAGGAGTAGCCTACATATTCCAAAGGACCTCAGTCTCCTTAGAAAGTAGAGGCAACTCTGGCCCTTCTTGTGCACAGCCTCTGTGTTGGTATTCCACTCTCAAGTCTGTCATCTAGGTGCACCCCCAGGTACTTGTATGTCCTCATCACATCCACGTCCTCACGATTAATAGTAACAGGGAGCAGTGTAGGTTTAGTCTTCCTAAAGTCCATCACCATCTCCTTTGTCTTACCAATGTTGAGCTGCAGATGATTCAGTTTGCACCATTTGACAAAGTCCTCCAGGGCCTAACCTCCTCCCCCATCCTCTCTTTTACATCCAACTATTGCTGAGTCATCCGAGAACTTCTGCAGATGACATGACTCAGTGTTGTATCTAAAGTTCGAGGTTTACAGGGTAAACAATACAGTCCCCTGTGGGGCCCCAGTGCTGCTTATAGCCGCATCTGACATTGAGCTCTGAAGCCACACAAACTGTGCCCTGCCAGGCAGGTAGTTTATTATCCAGGATACAGTGAAAGTGCCGACCTGCATTGAACGGAGCTTTTTCCCCAGCAACAACGACTATGTGGTATTCGAGGCACTCGAGAAATCAAAGAAACATGATCCTCACAGTGCTTATGCAAATAGGAGTAGGCTCTGTTCAGTAGGTAGATGACAGCATTGCTGATTTCAAGGTACTCCTGGTAGACAAGGTGCAGGGGATTGAGGGCTGATCTGACCAGGGGTCAGAGGTGAGCCAGGACCAGCATCTCTAGGGTCTTCATGAAGTGTGAGGTCAGGGCCACTGAATGGTAGTCATTTAAGATTTTCAGTTGGCCCCTCTTGGGTACTGGGACCACACATTATGTACTCTACACAGTCAGGACCCTTCCCAGGCTGAGACTCAGATTGAAAATGCACTGGAGAACTCCACACAGCTGCCCAGCACACTCCTTCAGGACCTTGGGGTTCACACCATCCAATCCTGATTTTTTTGCCATGTCTGAGTTTCCCCAGAGCCCTTCTCACCTGCTCAGTAATGAAGGTGTGTCCATTATGACTGGGGACTTGGTGGAAAGTGGGGAAGGGAGGTGAAGATCGGGATAATAGCAGTTGGTATGTGGAGGTGTGGATGGTAGGTGCAGGACAAGGAGGGGATTTAGACCGAGGTAGCCTGTGTTGTTCATCCACATGTTGAACTGGAGGGGGTAAGAGGGAGAAGCGAAGGCATTTGTGTTAAGGGAAAATTTGTGCCTCTGTACCTGGGCTGTTGTGCTGAAGGGGGTGTGAACAGGAGAGCAGTTGTCAAGCCTATTGAAGAATTGGTTTAACTCATTTGCCCATTCACAGCTGCATTCCAAGGCTCCACAGCTAAGCTGATTGAAGCCAGTGATGTTCTTCATGCCTCTCCACACCTCCCATGTGCTACTCGGCCCAGCTCTCTTTAGCATCTACACAGATTCCCATTCTTCCCTGTCCCCTGATATAAAGACTCTTTTTTTTTGTGGTTGAGAAGAGCCTTCAGGTCATTGGTGACCCATGGTTTGCTCTTGGGAAGCAGGGAACTGTCTTCATGGTATTACAGTGTCCATACAGAAGTCGACAAAGCCAGTGATGCAATCAGAAGGTCTGTTAATGTCCTCCCCATATGGTTGACAAAGCACATTCCTGTCAATACCCTCAAAGCAGCTTTTCAAGGCCTTGGAGGCCTCCAGAGACCGTTGCTTTACTGTCTTGGTGGTAACTAGCTGTTGATATACGTTGAGCTTATACTAGGCATGAGGTGAACTAGGTTGTGATCTGGTCTTCTAAGTGAGGGAGAGCTGTGGAGCTGTATGCATCTTTAATATTTGCATACAAGAGGTCCAGTGTTTTATTTTCTTTTATATGGCACTTGACAAACTGATCAGAGGTGGGTAGGGTTGTCGAGAGTCTCTCAATACTGCAGTATTATAACATACAGTATTGGGACTGTATCGGGAAGGAATGTAGACAACGAGCAATATGGCATGGCTGAACTTGAATGGTAGATAATAAGGACACAACCTGATAGCAAGCGGTTCCATGTCCGGACTGCAGATCCGTTCTTTCACAGAAATTTGACCAGGGTTACTTCTCTGTTGTTCACAAGTACAACACGCCCACTCCCTTCCTCTTACCACACTGAAGATAAACTCTGCTTGCAGCATTGAAAACCCATTCACAGTAACATTGTAATCCAGCTTTTGCTCCTGCAGCCATGTCTCAGTGAAACAGAAAACACTGCACTCCCGATATTCGTTCTATGTCCTTGTGAGTATTGCTAGTTCCTCCATTTTAAATGCCAGTGATCTTGCATTCCCTATAATGATAGACGATAGATATGGTTTATATCTCTGTCTCTTGTTGCACCAGTTTTTACCTATCTGCAGCCTTGGTATCTCCATCTCAGCTCATCTGGAATATCAAGCTTCTGCTGGGCAAACAAAGGCTGCTTCCCGGCTGCTCCCTCATATATAGAATTATTGCCTCTGCTCCTGTAGTCACAGCACTTGACAGAATAAAATATCCCGAGAGCCAGAAGAATGATCAACATGTTCTTAAACAGATTAATGTCCGTTGTTAATTCTCAGTCCTGCTAGCCAGTGCAAAAAAATGAAAGGAACATGTCAAATAATATTAAGACAAACAAACACATGGAGCTACTGTAAACTGCCGCTGCCTTGCATGGCGAACACAGCAGAGCAAATGTATATATTTCTTATCAAAATTTATAGTTTGTTTTACCATGTATTGCAGTGGACCCTAGCTGCAGAAAAATGCCAGTGATATTAACCCTGATTTTGATTCTCCTCCCTCAATCTCTCCAGTACCCCCATGGATGCAAACACCATCATTAACTACCTCTACTCACTCTCAGACATCTAAAACAAAGTTTTCCCTTTTTTATTCCTTGTATGTAGACCACTCAAGCATCAAGTAATCTGCCTCTCAATTGGCTGGGACTTCCATAGATCATAGAACAGTGCAGTACAGGAACAGCACTTAATCCTCCAATGTTTGTGCCAAACGTTATTAAATTAATAATCTGTCTGCACATGGCACTATTCCCTCCATACTTTGTGTCTGTCCAAAAGTTTCTGTAACTGTGTCTACCATTACTCCTGGCAGTACATTCAAGACACCTCACTTATCATTCTCTGAGTAAATCATAAAGACAAGAGATTTTGCAGATGCTGGACATTCCAAGATACATACACAAAATGCTGGAGGAATTCAGCAGGTCAGGATTAATTTATGGAGAGAAATAAAGAATCAATGTTTTGGACTGAGGCTCTTCACCAAGACTGGAAAGGAAAGGAGAAGAAACAAGAAAATGAAGGTGGGTGGCGGGGAAGGAGTACAAACTAGAAAGTGATGGGTGAAGCCAGGTGAAGAGGAAGATAGGTGGATGTTTAGCTTAATTTAGCATCGTTGTGGCACAAATGTTGTGGGGTGAAGTGCTGTTCCTGTAAGGCAGTGCCATTCTTTTTCCTTCCCCATCTTGTGACTAAAAATTTAGTTCCAAGCTCACTCACTTGTCCAAATATAAAGCTAAGAATACATGAATTCCTGGAATGCATTTAGATGCAGCCGAGCAAGTTCCCACCTGGATGGAATCTTAATCCTGCTAGTTCAATGTTGACCCACACAACCTTGGTTACAAGGTTAACTGCCTGGTTTTCACATAGCTGAAATAAAACTGGATGCTGGAAATATTCAAAAGATCAGGCAGTGTCTGTGAAAGGGAAACATGGTTAATGATTTGGGTTTATACCCCTTCAACAAAATTGAGAAAAGTCAGAAATCAAATGTGATTTAAGTTGCAGAAAAGTAGGGGAAGGGAGGTTGAGAGAGAAAAAAAGATATGTATGATAGGCAGGAGTTGAAGTGATGGTGTAGGTGCTAGCTGAGACAAAATGTGATACCAGATGACTAACCTGAAGGATATACAAATGGAATACAGACTTGAGTGACTATGGGATACAAGATCCTGAGAAGAACGTTAGAGATCTCAGACTCCACTGTTTGGGATCATAGCTCTGCCACAGAAGGCAATAGCAGAGAAGTACAACATCTTGTTGGGCTAGGAAGAGAGATGAGTTCAGAGGATGGTGGAAGGGAAGTAGGAGTACAAATTGTCAGGAACAGCTGAAGTTTGCAACCTTTGATACCCAAAAGATGTTTTTTTTAAAATGGGGATGTTGCTGTCATTAAAGAAATAGAAGCTAGGAATGAAGTTGAGGCCAAGCTTTTCCTTAGTATGTTCAAAGGACAACTCTTGCCTTCCCTAGCTACATAGCAGATATGATAGAAAACTTGTACAAATTGATTTTGGAGCCTCTTCTGGTCCATCTCCGTGGAAGTCTTGAAGAAAGTTTTCTGCACTCTCTCACTCAGTCAACTGGTTGATGCACCATCAATAACTCACTCTGAGACATAAGGCGAGATATCGGCTTTTATTGACTGGAAGAAGGAACAAGCAGTGAGTGACCACCATACTACATCCTGGAGACTGAGAGGCCGGGCTCAGGCCTCAATCGCCTTTATACCGGGGTCTGTGGGAGGAGCCACAGGAGCAGTTAGCAGGGGGTGTGTCCAGACAGGTATATGTAGTTCACCACACTGGTACAACTTTTAAAAAGGACCTTGAGAACTTAAGGGGAGCAGGTGCAAATCAGAACCTGATTTCAACTTTATCTGATGTTAGTTGTCTGGTTTCCACTGGGTGTGTTGAGTTAGAATTGTTTACTAAGTGAGCAAAATCAGTAATTAAAGACATCTTTGGATTGGATTTGAAAAAATCCACTTGGCAAATGGCCTACTGTGCATTGATTACTAATTCTCAATTAAATGAAAATCAAAGCCAATTTGCAAACTAGAAAGTTAAATAAATGTGTTTGTATCTCCACCCCTAATCAATTGAAGACTAAACTTCCAATAACATCCAGAAGGTGAAAATAAGAAGCAATTGCTTTTGCCTGATGTGAGAAACAAATGGGGAGTTTGTTCTTGGTCATTCACAGAGAAGCAATGTGGGGAATTCCTTTGTCATGCACTTCTACACCTGGCTACTAGCAGAAAGTAATTAAGGGTACAGTAAGTCAAAATGATAGTTTTCAAGGTGATCAAGATCACTTAAACAGATGGATTGTGGAACAGCAGATGGATTTTAACATGGATAGATGAATCAGGCAAAGCACTTCAGAACAGGACATGTGAAACATAGCCAGATGAGAATGAATAATTGTACATTACCAAGACAAAAATGGGAGCAGATGTACCGTATATATCAGTATTCCCTTTATGTGCGGGTATTGTTGTAATGTTGTATTTATTGGCATCACCCAAAGTGATCAAACATCAAGGGTTTTCACTTGGAAGTCAAGAAAAAAAGAACTATTTTAGTCCTGTGTAATTCATTTTTAACATGGAATTTAAATTAGAGCAAACTTTATACAATCAATAATGTTTTAAAGGATCAAATAAGCTTTCATTGTTTGTATAGTATTGTATTTTCTGCAGTGTTTCCTCCATTGAATCTCTTTCTCACACTTGTTAGATTATTAAGATTAATTTTAAGGATTAAATTCATGGAAAATATTAAACATCTCTATAAAAGAGAAAATTCAGTTTTGTAGACACCGCAGATTCTGCAAATATTGGAAATCCAGAGTAACACATACAAAATAATGCAGGATCTCATCAGGAAAAGCAGCATCAATGGAGAGAAGTAAAGAGTTGATGTTTTGGGCTGAAACTCTAGATCAGGATGTCAACTCTCTATTCATCTCCATAGATGTTGCCAGACCTGCTGAGTTCCTCCAGTATTTTGTATGTGTTATTCAGTTTTATAGGCCCCTAAACTGCACCTATGGGAGAAATGTTGGAAGGCAGTATTGCCTGCTCGTTGCAATGTCTGCAACATTCATCAATTGGATAGTTCTACAAAAGGCCAATATCACGGGTGGGTTGCTTACCTAAATCCAGATCTGCATCATTACGAGCCAACCTACACTTCTCAGTTAAGATGCATTATGGCTTTCTCCCACCATCAAGGACATCTTCAAGAAGCAGTGTTTCTAGAAGTTCACATCCATCATTACTGACTCTCACCATCTGAAACATGCCCTCTTCTTGACATTATAATTAGGGAGGAAGTATGAAAGCCAGAGGTCCCACATTCAGTGATTCAGCAAATGCTTCTTCCCTTCTGCCATCAGATTTCTGAATGGCCCATAAACCTATGAATACTAACGTTATTCAATTTTGTGTGCACTAGTATTTTTCGTATTTTGATGTAATTTTTATATCTTTGCACTGTATTGCTGCCCCAAAACAACAAATTTCACGTAATATGTCTGTGAATATGAATCGAATTCTGATTCTATTTGAAGTACATTGGAGACAACCGAGAAAGTCAGCATCAATACCATGTAATACTCACATACAGTATAGTTTCTAATCCCTTTAAATGCCATTGTTTGTGAGGAGGGGTGCTGGTTTTCTTCTTTGAATATGTGTTCACCTGTATGTGTTTAATGATAGGGGAGACAAATTTACACTGGTGACTGATTGTCCTCTAGGTCTCCTGTTCTGAATAGACTTGGTGAGGTTTCAGCATGTTCTGGTTAATGCACTCATATGATGTCCAGCATACCTCTGGCATTTTGAGGAAAGCTTCCTTAGGTACCTGTAGTTCCCACATAATTGACCCTGGTAAATTGGATTTTGCTCTAATGATGAGGAGTTGCTGTTTAGGTCCTAGCTACTCTGTGGGAAAATGCTACTGCTTTCTCAGGATTACAATGCTCACGACCCAACCACTGTTGCTCCACAGTGCTCCTGCAGATGCAACAACATTGGCAAGCATTAGGGTCACCTCTGACATAAAACTGAACTAAAGACCTGACCAGCCCCTCCAACACCATTATTGATTCCACGTTATTGTATTTGATATTTGCATTTTTGAAGGGGTAGTGCATCAGGCATCAATGCAATTACAGGTCTATGTTCTACATGAATCCTCAACTCATATTTGCTTCTAAAATAGTTGGATGCAAATAACAGACAGGAGAAGCAATACTCAATATTCTTTAAGGTTTGTGATGCACCATCAATAACTCTCGGAGACGTGAGGCGAGATATAGGCTTTTATTGGCTGGAAGAAAGAACAAGCAGCATCGACCACCACACTACATCGTAGAGACTGAGGCCGGGGATCAGGCCCCAATCGCCTTTATTCCGGAGTCCGTGGGAGGAGCCACAGTCAGTGGGAGGAGCCACAGGAGCAGTCAGCAGGGGGTGTGTCCAGACAGGTATATGTAGTTCACCACATTCACCCCCACTTTGTTTTAAAAGAGAGTCCCCATGGGGCGAAGTTTCTTACAAGTATATTTACAGGTTAAGTCTATCAGGTGGTCGAATCTGTCGCTGCGATCTACGTAGCACTGGCTGTGATTGCACAGGTTCCGGTGGTGATTGCACCAGAGATGGAGGTTGTGCTGGTTCCGGCCTAACTGGAGGTGTCAGCCCACTAGGCGTCAGTGATCCCTCACCAGTGTGCGAGGCGCCTGGTATATATGCATATGAGAAGCCCGGTATAGGAGTGCCGTAAGGAGTCTGTGTAGGGCTCGGTGTGTGCGGTGTCACCTTGGGTACAGAGTTCATAGTTACCGTGGAGTGTTTGGGGTAGTAGTCTGCTGCTCCTGCGGGTGCCAGGTCGCAGACGGAGACCGTGTCCTCCCGCCCATCAGGTAAGACCACATAGGCATACTGGGGGTTCACATGTAGTAGATGAACCCTCTCGACCAGCGGGAAATTAAATTTATTGCTCCTCACATGTTTCCAAAGCAACACTGGCCCTGGGGATGTCAGCCAAGCAGGTAGGGTGGTCCCAGTGGCAGACTTCCTGGGAAAAGAAAATAGGCGCTCATGAGGGGTGGCATTGGTGGACGTAAATAACAGGGAGCAGATAGAGTGGAGTTCCTCGGGGAGGACCTCCTGCCATCGAGAGACCGGCAACCCTTTTGACTTAAGTGCTAAAAGTGTGGCCTTCCACACTGTGGCATTCTCCCTTTCCACCTGTCCATTACCCCGGGGATTATAGCTCGTGGTCCTACTAGAAGCAATGCCCCTAGCCAGCAGGTACTGGCGCAGCTCGTCACTCATAAAGAAGGACCCTCAATCACTGGATATAGCAGGGATATCTGAACAGTGTGAAGAACTGGCGCAGGGCTTTTATGACGGACGTGGCAGTGGTGTCGGGGCAGGGGATGGCAAAGGGAAACCGCGAGTACTCATCGATAATGTTGAGAAAATAGACATTGCAGTTGGTGGAGGGAAGAGGCCCCTTAAAGTCAACACTCAATCGCTCAAAGGGGCGGGTGGCCTTAATAAGTTGCACCTTTTCAGGATGGTAGAAGTGCAGTTTGCACTCAACGCAGACTTGGCAGTCCCTGGTCTTCGTAATGATGTCCTCAAGGGAGTAAGGCAGGTTCCGGGCTTTCACAAAATGGTAAAATCGGGTTACCCCCGGGTGGCAAAGATCTGCATGGAGGGCATATAGCTGGTCGAGCTGTGCGCTGGCACACACTCCCCAGGAAAGGGCATCAGGGGGCTCATTGAGCTTTCCAGGCCAGTACAAGATGCCATAGTTGTAGGTGGAGAGTTCTATTCTCCACCGCAAAATTTTATCATTTTTGATTTTGCCCCGCTGTTGGTTGCTGAACATGAACACAACTGAGTGCTGGTCAGTCAGCAAGGTGAAACTTTTGCCAGCGAGAAAGTGCCTCCAGTGCCTAATAGCTTCCACTATGGCCTGGGCTTCTTTCTCCACTGCGGTGTGCCGAATGTCAGGGCCTTGAAGGGTACGAGAGAAGAATGCTACTGGCCTGCTGCCTGATTGAGGGTAGCAGCCAGCGCGAAGTCAGAGGCGTCACTCTCTACTTGGAAGGGAATTGTCTCGTCCACCACATGGATCGTTGCTTTGGCCCCTTTAATGTGGCTGAAGGCTGCGCGGGCCTCGGCAGAGAGGGGAAATGTGTTAGAATGGACCAGGGGGCGGGCCTTGTCTGCATAATGGGGGACCCATTGGGCATAATAGGAAAAGAAGCCCAGGCACCGTCTGAGGGCTCTGAGGGTGGTGGGAAGAGGAAGTTCTAACAGGGGGCGCATATGGTCGAGATCAGGGCCAATGACCCCGTTTTCCACGACATACCGAAGGATAGCGAGTCGGGTGGTTCCGAACACACACTTGTCCCTGTTATAAGTAAGGTTCAGGGCTTCGGCCACTTGGAAAAATCGTTGGAGGTTGGCGTTGTGATCCGACCAGCCGTGACCACAGATGGTGATGTTATCCAGATAGGGAAATGTGGCCTTCAGTTGGCACTGGTCCACCATCCAGTCCATTTCCGTCTGGAAGACAGAGACACCATTTGTGACACTGAATGAGATGCACAGGAAGTGATAGAGCCTGCCGCCCCCCTCGAAGGTGGTGTAGGGGCGGTCCTCTGGGTGGATGGGGAGCTGGTGATAAGCGGATTTCAGATCTATTGTCGAGTACACCTTGTATTGAGCTATCTGGTTGACCATATCCGCGATGTGGTGTAGGGGGTACATGTCAAGCTGCGTGAACCTATTGATGGTTTGACTATAGTCCACGACCATCCTATTTTTCTGCCCGGTCCGAACAACAACCACCTGGGCATTCCAAGGACTTGTGCTTGGCTCAATGATCCCCTCCCTGAGCAGCCGCTGCACCTCCGACTGAATGAAGGCCCTGTACCCCGCGCTGTACCTCCTGCTTTTAGTTGCCACAGGTTTTCAGTCGGGGGTCAGGTTGGCGAACAGCGATGGGGGAGGGATCTTGAGGGTGGAGAGGCGGCAAGTGGTGTTGGTAGCGCGGCTGTTGGCATGGTGTTGGGTGGGATGTGTGGGTCGGTGTGTGTGTGTGGTCAGTGGCGGGGTATATGGTGAAGTTCCACAAAACTGAGGATTCCTGACAGTGAGTGGTGGGAGGGGCCCATCATATGCCATAGTCACACTTTCGTGGTGGCTCTGGAAGTCCAGCCCCAATAGCACAGGCGAGCACAGTTGAGGCGTGACCAATAGTGCAAACTTCCGATATTCTGTGCCCTGCACCCCCAATGTCGCTACACAACCCCCCCGGATGTCTGTGGCGGCCCAGAAGCCATGGTGACCCTCTGGCTTACCGGCCGTGTCACGAGTCCACAGTGTTGCACCGTGTCCGGGTCAATAAAACTCTCAGTGCTGGCTGTGTCAAACAGGCGGCTAGTCCTGTGCCCCACCACCAGGATGTCCATCATTGGCCTTGCAAGCTGGTGTGGGGCGCTTTGGTCGAGGGTTACGAAAGCCAGAGTTGAACCGCCGTCTTGGTGTCCAGTAAGCACTGGTGGGTCGAGGGCAGGGCGAGGTGGCGCTGACAAAGATGTCCGCCCCCATGTCTCACACGAGGTGGGCAGGCAAGATGGCGGCGACCAAGATGGCTGCCCCCATGCCTCACATGAGGCACTGCCCAACTCCGCTCGTCGTTTACACTTACAGCCCTTGTTGAAATGGCCCTTCTTTCTGCAGCTGGAGCAGGTCGCTTCTCGGGCCGGGCTGCGTATTCGGGGGTGTTTTTCGAGTCCGCAGAAGTAACACTGCATGGACTTGCGACTGGCAGCAGCCGTGGTTGGTTTCGGGGAGTTTGTGGACTCACGACTGGCAGCGGCGGTGGTGAATTCGCTCGCAGGCGGCAGTGGCGGGGTCTGCAGTGTCCACGGAACTGGCGGGAAATCGCGCGGCTAGACAGCATCAGCGTTGTGCAGAGCAGCATCCAGCATGTCGGCTGTCTCGATCGCCGAGCATAAGGTAAGATCGGCGTCTTCCAGCAGCCGCTAGCGCACGTACACTGACCTGCTCCCCGTAACGAAGGCGTCTCTTACCAGCAGCTCCGAATGTTGTTCCGCTGTCAGTCCCTTGCAGTTGCAAGTTCGCATGAGTGTCTGTCGGGCTCGGAGAAACTGCCCGTTCGACTCGCCGGGTCGCTGCCGCCGCGTTGCTAAGCGATGTCTTGCGTAGACGGTGTTCACCAGCCACAGGTACTGTCCTTTAAGGGCATCCAGTGCCCCTTGGTAGGTCGGCAGGTCTCTGATAAGGGAGTAAACTTTCAGGGTGACCCTTGAAAGGAGGATTCTGTGCATAATAGCGGGCTCAGTCACAGGAATCTGTTCCAAGTATGATTGGAAGCATGCAAGCCAGAGTTCAAAGGCAAGAGCTGCTTCTGGATCAATGTCCAGTTTTTCCGGACATAAAATGCTTTCCATATTTTAAAACTTCCAGCCAAATAAAATTGATGCACCATCAATAACTCTCGGAGACGTGAGGCAAGATATAGGCTTTTATTGGCTAGAAGAACGAACAAGCAGCAATTGACCACCACACTACATCCTGGAGACTGAGGCCTGGGCTCAGTCTCCAATCGCCTTTGTACCTTTATACTGGGGTCCGTGGGAGGAGCCACAAGAGCAGTCAGCGGGGGGGGGGGGGGGGGGCGTTTCCGGACAGGTATATGTAGTTCACCACAGTTTGGACTCATAGTTGACTGTTACATTTACCAGAAGATACATCTTTGATTAAGAAAGTTAAGACTTAGAAGGATAGCACAGTCCATTTTGCCTTTGCTGTATCTTTTAAAGAATTACACAACTGGTCTCATTTTCCTGTTCTTCCTTCATACACTTGCAAAACTTTCCTTTGCAAATATACATCTAATTTTCTTGTAAAGGTTATTATTAAAATTCCAAAGCACTTTCAAGCCATTCATCCGACTTATCATGATGCTTTAATTGCACCTATTTCTGTATTTTTAAATTACAAAACAAGTAGAATATGGCACATGGTAACTATCTGGTGTACTGAGAGCATTAGATTTTGATAGTTGGACGAAGAGAATGATGGACTATTACATAACAATTCTTTTATAATTATTGAAAGTCTGGTATGAAGTGCAGCAGTTTGATAATAATTGCAACATTTTTTGATTGCTCTCATTCTTACAGCTTATCACTGTGTATTATAATATATTCCCAGGTTCATAATAATCATTACATTTGCTCAAACTTCAATGAGTATTTCCTCAATAGTATTTCAGTTTCCCCATCATCCTGTCCCTGTGGATATTAAATTATATTTCAGCTACTAAATGAAAATAATATTTTAAATAGATGTTCTTTATATACAGATTTGCTAGTACAGTATTTTAAATTTTTTGTCAAGATGAGAGAAGTGACAAGTATTTCATTTCTCATAGAATAATCTGTAAAGAAAATATTTGCTATCATGATTTCATTCCCATGGGCTGTTTGACATTTATATACGCAATCCAACTATTACTTCATTGTTTAATGTGCATTTTATCTATCAATAAATAGCAGCTGCTACTGTGGCATTCTGAAAATGATCTCCATGATGCTCAGTCTATATGGCATTGAAATAACATATTCTTCCATCATTTGGCTACAAATTATTTCACTGCAGGTTTGATGACAGAATGCAATGTTTACAATTTTTTATGCACCTCTGATAATTGATGTATATCCTTCAAGCTGTACTGTGGATGTCTCGGTTTGATCAGTGTTGTATCCGGATCATCATGAATGCTATTTGCAATCAATTAAATAAAAACACAGAGCACAGGAGAATGAAATACAATATAGGAAAGGGATGATTGAAAGTTATAGGAGTTATTGAAAGAAAGAGTTCAAAGTTCAAGATAAATGTATTATCGAAGTACATATACATCACTATATACAACCATGAGATTCATTTTCTTGTGGGCATTCATAGTAAATACATACAAATAAATAAAAGCAATAAATATCAAGAGATGAAGTGTTCTTGAAAATGAACTCATAGGTTGTTGGAACAGATGGAGTGAGCAAAGTTGAATGAAATTATCCTCTCTGGTTCAACAGCCTGAACCAATGTAATACCACCTAATTACCACCTGAATAGTGGTAATAACTATTCCTGAACCTGGTGGTAGGGAGGGCTTTACCTCTGATGGCCTTGGCTGTATCCACTACTTTTGGAGAATTTTCCATTCAAGGGCACTGGTGTTTCCATACCAGGCCATTATGCAATGAGTCAATATGCGTTCCAATACACATGTGTAGAGGTTTGTTAAAGTCGTAGGTGACATGCCAAATCTTTGCTAACTTCTAAGAAAACAGAGATGCTGTCATGCTTCCTTTGTAATGGCAGTTACCTGCTGGACCCAGGACAGGTCTCTGAAAGGATAACTCCGAGGAAATTAAAGTTGCTGACCCTCTTCACCTCTGATTCCCTCATTGAAGACTGACTCATGGACACACAGTTGTCTCTTCCTGTGGACAATAATTAGCTCCTTGGTCTTCTTGATATTATGTGAGAGGTTGATGTGGCATCACTCAGCCAGGTTTTCAATCTCCCTCCTACATGCTGATTCATCACCGCCTCTGATTAGGCCAACGACAGTGGTGTCATCAGCGGACTTAAGTATGGCATTAGAGATGCTCTTAGCCTCACAAATTTAAGTATGAAGCAAGTAGAACAGGGAGTTGAGCACACATCCTTGTGTTTCACAGTGCTGATTGTGATTGTGGAGGCAGAATCAGTATCAGAATAAAGTTTAATCTCACCGGCCTATGTCATGAAATTTGTTAACTTAGTGACAGCTGTACAATGCAATACATGATAATATTGAAAAATAGACAAGTAAACCAATTAACAGTAAGTACAGTGTACATATGTATATTAAATAGTTTGAATTTAAAATAGCGCAAAAACAGTAATTGTTTAAAAAAAGTGAGATAGTGTTCATGGATTCAACATCCATTTAGGAATTGGAGGGCAAAGCTGTACCTGAATCCCTGAGTCTGTCACCAATCTGAACTGACTGGAGTCTGCAAGTGAGGAAATTGAGGATCTGGTTGCACAAGGAGGTACTGAGAGCCTTAGGTCTGGGCTTATTGATTAGTTTTGAGGGGATGATAATATTGAATACCAAATTGCAGTCAATGAAGAGCATCCTGATATATGCAGTTTCACTGCCCAGATGCTCCAGGGTTGAGTGAAGAGCCAATGAGATGGCATCTGCTGCTAACCTGCTGTGACAGTAGGCAAACTGGAGTAGATCCAATTTTCTTTTAGGCAAGAATTCATATGTTTCATCACCAACCTCTCAAAACACTTCATTACAGTGATGTAAGTGCCACTGAGTGACAGTCATTAAGACACTTTACAATGTTCTTCTTAGGCACCCCATATAAATAAAGCCTACTTGAAACAAGTGTGTGTCTCAGACTGCTGAAGCGAGAGGTTAAAAATATCAATGAACATTCCAGCCGGTTGCTCAGCACAAGTCTTAGTACTCGGCCTGATGTCCTGGTATACTGAATCCTTCCTGGGCTGGATGCTTTCCATGGGCTCATCTTCCCGACAGTTGCTCTCACGTCATTCTCAGAGGCGGAAATCACAGGGTCATTGGGGACTGTTGGAGTTCTGAAGGTGCCTCCACGCGTTGATGGTCAAAGTGAGCATGAAAAGCATTGAGCTCATCTGGGGGTGTCACCTATGTCACTTGGTTTCACTTTGTAGGAGGGGATAGACTGAATAATCTTGTGGGGATGCATTTGTCTAAAACTGCTTTTATAAAGTCTGTGACAACCGTGGTGTATTTGTTCTGATTCCCTGATGAGTTCTTGAACACGGCCCATTCCACAGATTCCAAGCAATCCCCTAACTGCTCCTCTACCTCCTAGGACCACTTATTTAATGTCCTTATATCTGGACTCTTGCTCTTTAGACTCTACCTGTATGCAGGTAGAAGGAGGGCAGCCAGATGATCAGATTTACAAATTACTGTCTGGATATGGAATGGTAGACATTCCTAGTTGTAATATATTAGTGGTTGAGTATGTTGGGACCTGTTGTGCTGCAGATGATATGCTAATGATAATTAGGACGAGATTTCTATAAGCAAGCGCAAATGAAATCCCGACAATGATTTGAAAGGCCTCGGGGTAGACTGTTTCTTGATCATTAATTGCTGCACCCTATATCTCGAGTGCTTGCTTATCATCGGCCTTCGACAGTTTGTAAACTGTGGTCAGGATCATGGAGAACTCTCTTGGTTAGTAGAATGGTTGGTACTTAATCAATAGATGTTCCAGGTGTTACGATATGGCAACAATGAATATAGAATTGAGATAGGCTTTTTTTTTTTTTTCTTTTTCAATCTTTTTATTGATTTTCACATATACACAAAAAAAAAATAACATAGTAATAAGTAAATTATAAATACAATAGACTTGAAATCACATTGATAAGATAATAATATCCTACTAAACATCAACAAAAGAAAATACCTTAATCAAGTCCACATGATTATATGAAAAAAAAACAAATAACCATTAAAAAAGAAAAAAAAATATTAAAAAATATGTGAGAAAAAATATATATTAAAAAAAAATAAAACACTAAACTAAACTAACATAGGCAATAATAACAGTTTACAAGTATAAGATAGTGTCAAAGAACTCCGGAACTCCATACCTGAACATGAATAAGCAGAAAGGTCCGGAGAAGGCCAAATTAATTCATATGAAAATGTCGAATAAACGGTCTCCAAGTTTCTTCAAATTTAATTGATGAGTCAAAAATAGTGCTTCTAATTTTTTCCAAACTCAGATAAGAAATAGTTTGAGAAAGCCACTGAAATGTAGTAGGAGGATTTACTTCTTTCCAATTTTGTAGTATAGACCTTCTGGCCATTAATGTTACAAAAGCAATCATTCGTCTGATTGAGGGGGAAAACTGATTGCCATCTTCATTTGGTATACCAAATATTGCAGTAATAAAATGAGGTTGTAAATCTATATTCCAAATTGAGGAAATAGTAGTAAATATATCCTTCCAATAATTATGTAAAGTGGGACATGACCAAAACATATGGGTCAATGAGGCCACTGCTAAATGACATCTGTCACATAGAGGGTTAATATGAGAATAGAATCGAGCAAGTTTATCTTTAGACATATGAGCTCTATGTACAATTTTAAATTGTATTAAAGCATGTTTAGCACATATAGAAGAAGAATTAACCATTTGCAAAATTTTTTCCCATTTATCTGTTGATATGTTATATTGAAGTTCTTTTTCCCATTCTTGTTTAATTCTAACTGATATTTCTGGTTGTATCTTCATAATCATATTATAAATAAAAGCTACTAATCCCTTCTGACAAGGATTTAAGGTAAAGATCAAATCTGTAGTGTCCATCAAAGTTGAATTAGGAAAAGATGGTAAAACTTTATGTAAAAAATTTCTAATTTGTAAATATCTGAAAAAATTAGATTTAGGTAATTCAAATTTATTAGAAAGTTGATCAAATGACATCAAAGTATCTTCAAAAAAGAGATCACGAAAACATTTTATACCTTTCCTTTTCCATATGTTAAAAGCTTGATCTGTCCAGGAAGGTTTGAAAAAGAAATTAAATAAGATAGGGCTATCAAGAACAAAGTTTTTCAAAATAAAGAACTTACGAAATTGAAACCAAATTCGTAATGTATGTTTAATAACAGGATTAAATATTTGTTTATTAAATTTAACTAAATCCGCAGGAAGACAAGAACCAAGAACAGAGAATAGAGAATATCCCTTTACCTCATTACATTCCAAATTTACCCACTGTGGGCACAGTGGTGAATCCAAATCTAATTTCCAATACAATAAATTACGAATATTATTTGCCCAATAATAAAATCTAAAATTAGGTAAAGCTAAACCACCATCTTTTTTTGATTTTTGTAATTGCTTTTTACTTAACCTAGGGTTTTTATTTTGCCACACAAATGAAGAAATTTTTGAATCAATGCTATCAAAAAAAGACTTAGGAATAAAAACTGGTAGGGCTTGAAATAAATATAAAAATTTCGGTAAAATCATCATTTTGACAGCATTAATCCGACCAATTAATGATAAAAACAAGGGAGACCATCTTGTAGTAAGTTGATGAATTTGATGAAGCATAGGTAAAAAATTCATTCTAAATAAATCTTTATATTTCTTGGTAATTTTTATACCTAGATAAGTGAAGTTATCAGTAACAACTTTAAATGGTGTCCTATCAGTCAATAAAGTTTGTGCATTTAAAGGAAATAATTCACTCTTATCTAAATTTAGTTTATAACCAGAAAAAGTACCAAATTGAACCAACAAGGATAAAATAGCAGGAATAGACCTATCAGGGTCAGAAATATATAACAGCAAATCATCAGCATAAAGAGATAATTTATATAACTTCTCATTACGGGTAATACCAAAAATATTAGGAGATTCACGAATAGCAATAGCTAAAGGTTCTAATGCAATATTAAATAATAAAGGACTTAAGGGACAACCCTGTCTCGTACCACGAGATAATTGAAAAAAGGCTTTTTTAATAAACAAATAAAACTTCTATTAAACATTGCTCAAAAAAAAACAAAAGTAAACAAACAGCTAACTTAACCGGAAGTCGGCTGCTATACGGCAGCTCAAACAGTCCTTAAATGAGAAATGTGAACACAGTTCTTAAAAGTAGTAAATGCAAAAGTCCAAATGACTTACATAGTCAATTAGGAGAGATTTTCCTAGAAGTAACGAATTCCTCGAAGTCACGATGTTACTGTTGTTCCCAGCCGAAATATGCTTGCCCAAAGGACTTACGATAAAGGAAATAAAACGGCTTAAAGGCACTGACCTTCCCTTGGTGAAACGCTGCATCCAGCTGTTTTTGCTCTTATAGCAATGCAGGAGCAACCTCGGACGCAGGTTACTAATTCCTTGAACGAATGAGGATCAAATAAGGTCGAACCTGTTTCACCACCGACAACACCAACTTTTCTCGATCCTTTGGGTTTACCATACTTCAATAAATTCTTCACTCTCCAACGGGACTTTAACTGGCAGCAGTTTTCAGAACTGCTGACACAATGATTCTTACAGTAGAAATTAAAACTCTACTTTTAAACGAAACTGCGTCATAAAATCAAATACGCAGCAGAACGGAGTCACCGAAAAATTAAGCCGTGAACTGACCTGCGTCACAGCAAGGCATGCTCCTTTTATACTTGTTGAAACAGGCCATCACATGACCTCTCACTGGCTGGAAAATTGCATCACTCTACCATCACAAGACCATTACATCATGCCCAGCAGAGACTCAAGTAGACAGACAGACATACATACTTTATTGATCCCGAGGGAAACTGGGTTTTGTTACAGTAGCACCAACCAAGAATAGTGTAGACAATATAACAATATAAAACAATAAATAATTAAATAATAATAGGTAAATTATGCTAAGTGGAAATAAGTCCAGGACCAGCCTATTGACTCAGGGTGTCTAACACTCCGAGGGAGGAGTTGTAAAGTTTGATGGCCACAGGCAGGAATGACTTCCTATGACGCTCAGTGTTGCATCTTGGTGGAATTACAACATGGTCATGTGACAGTCACGAGCTACCCCCGGGGTATGTAACACAGGTTTGGGGAACAAGAATACGAAAAGACCGCTTACTCCCAGTACTATGAAGATTACGTTATGAAACATCTTCCTCCCTCTTTGTATCAGCAGGAATACAAAGTCAAAGTCAAATTTACCATAACATACCTGAGGACATCTTTGCACAGGTGCAATGAAAATCTTACTTGCAGCACATTCACAGTCACATAGCACCATATTAACAGTATTCACAATAAAAACATGAAGATAAAACTATGCAAATTTTTTTACAAGAAAGAGCACAATTTGAACAAAATAATCAAAGCCTGTTGGTTCAAGAACCAAATGGTTGAAGGGAAGAGATTGTTCTCAAGCATCACACACAAAAAATACTGGAAGAACTTAGCAAGTCAGACTGTTTCCATGGAGGGGAAGAAAGGGTTGACATTACAGGTCAAGACCCTTCAGCAGGACAGCTAGTCTTGAACCTTGTTGTATTGATCTTCTGGCTTCTGTATTTCCTGTCTGATGGTAGCTGTGAAAACAGGAGGGATTGTTCAAAGGGAGAGAAAATATAAAACCGCAATGTAAGAATTAAAAAGTGCAAGCAGAAAGGGAGCAAATGGTATTGTGTCAGTACATGCAGTGCCAGTGCTCCAGAGGTTAATGAGTGAATAGCAGAGAAGGTATACAAAATGCACACATAAGCTTGCCCCATAAATGCAGGACCAGCCATGTATCAATGTAACGGTGAAGTACACCTCTGTGAGCTTGTTTGTGTATTCAGTTACCAAATGAGAAAACAATCCAGATTAGCACAATGAAAATAATGATAATAAGCTGTTGACCAATCATAGTGTTCAACCTCCATCAATGCAGGAACCACTGATATTGTGTAAATTATAAGGGAAAGTTACTACTAACCTCCAAGCTATGTTACAGTGTCAATAACTCTATTGCACTCTAATAATACCTTATGATTAAATGCTTATGTTGCATCAGAATTATGATTCAGGATGCAGGACAATTTTGAGGGCTGTAGTAATGATTTCTGACCTGTCATAGCAAAGCAAAAAAAGTACAATCAGGTGCAAAAAAGGAGCCTTTAAGGACCAATATTTGTTGTTGTTGTTCAGTTGTAAGTCTTTGTGACCTCATAGACTCCTGCACACCAAGCCTTCTTGATGGAAACTGCCTCCTTAAGATCCCACAAGGTCATACGCATTGTCTGAATAATATTGTCTATCCATCATAGCCCCTGTCGTTCTCTCCTTTTTTGTTTTACCTAATATGAGGAATCCTGTCTTCTCATGATGTGGCCAAAATATTTGAGCTTTTGTCTCATAATCAAGCCTCTTAGTGAGCAGTCTGGTGGTATATCTTCAGATATTGACTTGTTGGATCTTCTTGCTGTCCAACGAACTCTTAAAACTTTCCTCCAGCATCTAAGTTCAAAGGCATTGATTCTTTTGTATTCAGCCTTACTAATAGTCCAGCTCTCACATCTATACATCACAACTGGAAATACCATGGACTTGACTATACGGATCTTTGTAGACAATACTGCTCTTCGGTATTTTATCTAAATTTGCCATTACTGCCCTCCCCAGAAGAAAGTACCATTTAATTTCATGGCTGCAGAAAGGACCAATATTACCTATAGTTAAAAAATGTCTGCAGATTCACTGATCCTAGTATGAATTTTCAAGTCTGAATGTGAAGTCAGGATTATAAGGCATGTCACTATCCAGGGTCCTCTGCAACATACTGGCCTTTAAAGCAAAACTATTTCATAATATCAAAGCAACACACACAAAATAGATGCAGGTCAAGCAGCATCTATGGAAATGAATAAACAGTCAACATTTCAATAAATCTGATAATTTCTTTCTCATTAGTAATGGGAAAAACAGATTTTATCAACACTGCTTAGGGTAATTTTCGATAAGCACAAATTGTACCAAATCTGGAGAGGACCAGAGTTCATGGTCTCTCTTTATCCATGCAAGTTTTCAGGGATTTCATAAATTAATATTTATTGATGATTGTTTCTTAATTCAAAGAGTCCAGCTTTATAGCAATTGCTGGCCATGTAACTTTGCCATGTCAGGTTGTGGTCACTTATCTAATAGATTTGTGAAATTAACAGCCAAGACAATTAATCACCATGGTTTCAGGAAATTAGAAACAATTGCCAGAACTAAAATTAGATTAATTCAGTTCATGATGAACATTTTAAAATAGTCTAAATATCTATTCCTAGAAAGTCTTTTACTTTCTCTGTCATATCTCCATTCTAGCACCTAACACAACACGTAATTAGGCTTTATGGGCTTTCATATGAACCACAGCTCTCTTTCTGAATTACAACTTCATTGGGCATCCACAAGCAGTCCAGTCACCCAGTGCAAAGTATTCTAGATCGTAATTTTGAATTTCTGACATCTACGTGTAAAGGTTTATTGCTCAATGCAAATACTTTGTGGCAATTCTTGTTCCTGGTGTAAAATTCATATTTTTTGGGAACAAACCATATCAAGTCTCATTTGTACACTATTCAACCATGTGTATTAGTAATTTCACTGTGACCTTGAAATAATTTATTCAACAGTTTGATGTTTTCATTCTTTGGAATGCAACTATTCAAATATTCTCATTGTGGTGCACCATGTTTAACATCCTTAGCAACGCTGTAATATATACTTCGTATATTTTAATTTTATTTTCCTATAAAGCGGAACAAGCACTTTCAAGGAAAGCAGATTGCATTTTTTTCTTAAAGCAGCTTATATGAAGTATAACTGAAAAAGATGCTAATTAGTATAAATGCTGCAAGCTATGCTCCAGCCACTATTGCTACCTTCTGTTCACTACTGACTGGTAAACTAGTAAATCAGTTTTGTTTTTGTCACAAGAGGTGAAGTACAAAGGAAAGATGTTGTTTATGCTTGCCATCCAGTAGATTGCATCTTTCTCTGTTTACCTGTTGAAGAATATCACAGAGAGAACTCATTCTGGCATTCATACTGTGCCTCCTCATACTCACACAATAGAAGTTGTGCCTACTGAGCCACTGCTTTAATGTTCATTACAGACTTTTGTAGCCAAGTAGCAGAAATTCTGCTCATTGGTGCATGCTCTTACAGTTAGTATCTGACGGTACATGCAATTTGTCTTAACTGTCAATCTAATCTTCCATTATTTTCTCTCTGCCATCTCCTTAAAAGTACCCATGCTCTTGTCTTCATTTCTGTTGTACATAGAGGAATCCCAGTGCTTTTTACCTCAGTTTCTCAGTCTTCCTAATGTTTGTTATTTTAGTAATTTATGTTTATGTATACCTAGCTCCTTCACCTGAAACTAATGCATAGGAAGCAGATGGATAGCTCAAATGCTGATGGTTTTGCAGGCTTAAACTTAGTGTTGTTTAAACTGTGTTCACTGGTTTTAATGAAGACAGCACGCGTTTGTGATGCTCATTCATAGTAATGATTTCAGCACGCAGGCTGTACTAATATCACTTTTATTGTCTTATTGTAGCGGTGTGCTACACGCAGCGCTAAAATTACGACACGGAGTCGGTAACTGCAGTAGAAGGAAAAAACTTTATTCGAAAACTTCAGCCTCACTTTTAAGCCTCCCTCAACCGGCCCCCCATGGCGCAGAGGCTCCAAAGCTCTGTGCTCGCAAACCCCCGTAGGCTATCTAATTGTGAGTCGGTTCGGATGCGCCAGGAAATGGGTCGCCACATAACCCCCCCCCCCCCCCCAGAACCGGCGATACACCCCCCAATGTCCACAGTCTGGGCCAGAACCTGCTTGGGAGGTCGGCCTCTGCGCTGAGGCGCCGGAAACTCGGCCGGTTGCGCCAGGTCCACATGGGCCGGTTTGAGGCGGTCCACCGTGAAAACCTCCTCTTTCCCCCCAACGTCCAGCACGAACGTGGACCCGTTGTTCCGGAGCACCATAAACGGCCCCTCGTATGGCCGCTGCAGAGGCGGCCGATGCCCACCCCTTCATACAAACACAAACTTACAGTTCCGTAGGTCTTTGGGTACGCAGGTCGGGTGCCGCCCGTGCTGTGAAGTGGGTATGGGGGCCAGGTTACCGAGCTTCTCGCGTAGTCTGCCCAGGACTGCAGCGGGTTCTTCCTCTTGCCCCCTTGGGGCTGGTAGGAACTCCCCGGGGACGACCAGGGGCGCGCTGTATACCAACTCGGCCGACGAGGTGTGCAGGTTGTCCTTGGGCGCTGTGCGGATGCCGAGCAGGACCCAGGGAAGCTCGTCCACCCAGTTGGCTCCTCGCAGGCGGGCCATGAGGGCCGACTTCAGGTGACGGTGGAAACGCTCCACTAGCCCGTTCGACTGTGGGTGGTAGGCAGTTGTGTGGTGCAGCTGAGTCCTCAAAAGGCTGGCCATAGCTGACCACAGGCTGGAGGTGAACTGGGCGCCTCTGTCGGAGGTAATGTGGGCTGGTACACCAAAGCGAGATATCCAGGTGGCGATCAGGGCTCGGGCGCAAGATTCGGAGGTGGTGTCGGTGAGCGGGACCGCCTCTGGCCATCTTGTGAACCGGTCCACGATAGTCAGGAGGTGCCGCGCTCCGAGGGACACTGGCAGGGGGCCCACGATATCCACATGAATGTGGTCGAAACGCCGGTGGGCGGGATGGAACTGCTGCGGTGGGGCTTTGGTGTGCCGCTGCACCTTGGCCGTCCGGCAGTGCATGCACGTTTTGGCCCATTCACTGACCTGTTTGCGGAGTCCGTGCCAAACGAACCTGCTGGAAACCATCCAGACAGTTGTCCGGATGGAGGGATGCGCCAAGTTATGAATGGAGTCGTAAACGCGGCGCCGCCAGGCTGTCGGGACGACTGGACGGGGCTGGCCGGTGGCGACGTCACAGAGTAGGGTCCTCTCACCTGGGCCCACGGGGAGGTCCTGGAGCTGCAAACCGGAGACTGCGGTTCTGTAACTCAGAATCTCCTCATACGCCTGCTGCGCCTCTGCCAGTGCCTCGAAGTCTACCCCTTGGGAAAGGGCATGAACGGTAGGGCGAGAGAGCGCATCCGCCACGACATTGTCCTTACCTGAGACGTGCCGGACATCCGTCGTGTATTCAGAGATGTAGGACAGGTGGCGTTGCTGGCGGGACGACCAGGGGTCGGACGCTTTCGTAAACGCAAAGGTAAGCGGTTTGTGGTCCGTGAACGCGGTGAAGGTCCGACCTTCTAGGAAGTACCTGAAATGCCGGATTGCCAGGTAGAGCGCCAACAGTTCCCGGTCGAAAGCACTGTACTTAAGCTCAGGTGGTCGCAGGTGTTTGCTGAAAAACGCCAGGGGTTGCCAGCGACCTGCGATGAGTTGCTCCAGCACCCCACCAACTGCCGTGTTTGATGCGTCCACTGTGAGGGCGGTAGGGGCGTCCATTCTGGGATGTACTAGCATTGCGGCGTCCGCCAAAGCTTCCTTCGTTTGAACGAAAGCGGCGGCGGACTCCTCGTCCCAGGTAATGTCCTTGCTCGGACCCGACATCAGGGCGAACAGGGGGCGCATGATCCGGGCAGCTGAAGGGAGGAAGCGGCGGTAGAAATTGACCATACCTACGAATTCCTGAAGGCCTTTGATCGTGGTGGGTCGGGGAAAGAGGCGGACCGCATCTACCTTAGCGGGCAGAGGGGTTGCCCCGTCTTTAGTAATCCTGTGGCCCAGGAAGTCAATGGTATCGAGTCCGAACTGGCATTTGGCGGGGTTGATTGTAAGACCGTACTCACTCAGTCGGGCGCAGAGTTGACGGAGGTGGGACAGATGCTCCTGACGACTGCTGCTGGCTATGAGGATGTCATCCAAATAGATGAACGCAAAGTCTAGGTCCCGTCCCACCGCGTCCATTAACCGCTGGAACGTCTGTGCGGCATTCTTCAGGCCGAACGGCATGCGGAGGAACTCGAAAAGGCCAAACGGGGTGATGAGAGCCGTTTTGGGGACGTCGTCAGGATGCATCGGGATTTGATGGTACCCTCGGACGAGATCTACCTTGGAGAAGATCCGTGCGCCGTGCAGGTTTGCTGCAAGGTCCTGAATGTGCGGCACAGGGTAGCGGTCCAGTGTGGTAGCCTCGTTCAGCCTGCGGTAGTCGCCGCACGGTCTCCAGCCCCCCGTCGCTTTGGGCACCATGTGCAGGGGGGAGGCCCATGGGCTGTCGGACCACCGGATGATCCCCAATTCCTCCATCCTCTGGAACTCCTCCTTCGCCAGTCGGAGCTTGTCCGAGGGAAGCCGCCGAGCGCGGGCATGGAGGGGTGGTCCCTGGGTCGGGATGTGGTGCTGTACGCCGTGCCTGGGCATGGCCGCTGTGAACTGCGGTGCCAGAACCGATGGGAACTCCGCCAGGACCCTGGTGAAGTCGTTGTCGGACAGCTTGATGGAGCTGAGGTGAGGGGCTGGCAACTGGGCTGCACCCAGGGAGAACGTCTGAAAGGTCTCGGCGTGGACCAGTCTCTTCCTGGGCAGGTCGACCAGTAGGCTGTGAGCCCGCAAAAAATCCGCAACCAGAAGCGGTTGGCTACGGCGGCCAGTGTGAAGTCCCACCTGAACTGGCTGGAGCCAAACTGTAGCTGCACCTGACGGGTGCCTTAGGTCCTTACTGTGATGCCATTCACGGCCCTCAGGGGGGGACCCGGTACCCTGCTGCGGGTGTCGTAACTCGTCGGAGGTAAAACGCTGATCTCAGCCCCAGTATCGACCAAAAACCGGCGTCCCGACCTTCTATCCCACACATACAGGAGGCTATCCCGATGGCCAGCCGCCATAGCCATCAGCGGCGGCTGGCCCTGGCGTTTCCCGGGAACTTGCAGGGCGGGCGACAACGGCGGGCTTCTGCGCCCCACCACTGGTGGTAGAAGCACCAGTGTTCATTGGGCCGGGGGTTGGCAGGCTCTGCGGCCGGGCCTGGACTGGTTTGCTGCCGGGAGCGTGGCTGGGAGATCTGTGCGATGGACGCCCCACTCACCTTCTTGGCGTTCCACAGCAAGTCCGCCCGGGCTGCCACCTTCCGGGGGTCACTGAAATCCGCGTCGGACAGCAGCAGGCGTATGTCCTCGGGCAGCTGCTCCAGGAATGCCTGCTCAAACATGAGGCATATGTGTCCGTCGGCCAGAGACAACATCTCATTCATTAAAGCCGATGGAGGTCTGTCGCCCAAGCCATCCAGGTGCAGTAAACGGGCAGTCCGCTCGCGCCGTGAGAGTCCGAAAGTCCTGAGGAGCAGGGCTTTGAATTCCGTGTACTTGCCGTCTGCCGGGGGCGACTGTACGAACTCCGCGACCTGGGCCGCTGTGTCCTGGTCGAGGGAGCTCACCACGTAGTAGTAGCGGGTGTCTTCTGAGGTGATCTGGCGAACGTGGAATTGGGCTTCGGCTTACTGGAACCATAGGTTCGGGCGCTGTGTCCAGAAACCCGGCAGTTTCAACGAAACCGCATGAACAGAGGCGGCGTCGGTCATTTCTGGTCCAAAAATCGTTTGGACTGTCGGGGTCACCAATTGTAGCGGTGTGCTACACGCAGCGCTAAAATTACGACACGGAGTCAGTAACTGCAGTCGAAGGAAAAAACTTTATTCGAAAACTTCAGCCTCACTTTTAAGCCTCCCTCAACCGGCCCCACATGGCACAGAGGCTCCAAAGCTCTGTGCTCGCAAACCCCCGTAGGCTATCTAATTGTGAGTCGGTTCGGATGCGCCAGGAAATGGGTCGCCACATTATTACCTCAGCATAATTGCATTTCATTGAGAGCACAAAGAACTTAAGATAGTCTGCTTATTTTAATCCAAGCTGTAAACCAAGAAGTAAGGTGGAATTACGTCAGCAATAGTTGACAGTAAGTTCTGATCTGAGATATATGGAAGAGTGAAAAAGTATAGAAGCTTTTTAAACTCAGCATTAGAAGCCTTGGTTAAGCAAGTAGAAATGGGTAGATGTCCTTTCTCTGAAGATGATAGAATGTACTTCAGCATTGCACTGCGGTAGTTAAACAAGGAGCATAGAGCACAAAGTACAGGAAAAGGACTTTCAGCCCACAATGTGTGTTGCGAGCATGACACCAGTTTAAACTTATCCTTTTCTTCTGTACATGATCCAAATCCTTTCATTCACTGCATATTCTTGTGCCTATCTAAAAGCCTCTCATATCTGCATCACTTGAGAAAGCAGGAGCAAGAGTAGTCCACTCAGCCCTTCAATCCATCCTGCATGCTCATGTCTGATCTACCGTTGGGCCCAACTCCTCCCCTGTATCAGATCTCCATTACCTTCAATACCTCATTTTTTCAATCTGTGTACATTGTTCCTTCGCCTGAAACTGATGCACAGAAAGTAGTTGGATAGCTCAAAATCTGATGGTACTGCAGGCTTAAACTATGCTCACTGGTTTTAAAGAGGCAACTTTGGAGCTGACTAGAAGCAGTTAACCTGTAAGGCACAACTTTACTTATAAGAAAGCTATCCAGATATTCCTCTGTTATCCTTCCGTGTCTCCAAGGTACACTTCAGCACAATTACTATATGTCTCAATATCCAAAGCAAGCTCTCTTCCCTGCAGTAGTGATACACAGACTTTGCTGCTGATCCACAACTTATTCACTTTTTAATTTTGTTAGTTGGAAGTAGCTTATTTCCAAAGCCAACAAAATTGACTGGGAAGTAAATGAAACTATATACATTAATTCTAGATGAGTTTTAAATTAATTTATTACACTGTTCATTTGTTCATATTTTTAACAATTAGTGGCCAGAGCCACAGCTTCTTGTTTGCTTTCTGGAATAATTCCATTTAGTGGATTTTGTTTGCTCTTCCATGGGAAAATCTTGGAAAAAATGCAGGAAGGAACAACCCTAACATTACTAATTATATTATTAGGTTCAGCACTTTGTTACTACAATCAGCAACCCACAATAAGCTGTGAGCATGTGGAACATTTGGGAGCTGAGTGAATAGAGAATACCAGGGGTTTTTGAAAGAACCACAGATTGGCCATAAAGGCATCCGGATCAGCATTGGTAATTGTGTAATTGGAAAGGGTTCAATCCCATTCCATTAACATTCATCTGGTCTACAGCCTCAGCAATATACTTCTTCAGGTGAGTTCACCAACAGGTATGATCTCTTCATTGCCTGGCAATCCACTCTTACAAAATCACTCTATCTTCCAAGCTGATTTACAACCTGGGTACTCAGGTCAAAGGCCAGCTGCCAGAAACTTGGCCTTTGTGTAGATACTAACCAACACAGCACAGAAATGCTGCAAACTAATTCTTATTTTCTCTTACAATGCAAACGATAAAGCAGTGGAATGATCAGCTTGTGTTCAGCCCTCTTCTCACTGTTACCATTGAGAGGGCAATACGGAAACCTGAAGGCACACACTCAGTGATTCAGGAGCAGCATCTACCCCTCCACCATTCAATTTCTAAATGGACATTGAACTCATGAACTCTACCTCACTACATTTTTTATTTCTGTCATTTTGCACCACTTATTTTAACTTAGCTATTTCATAGACACAAACACACACACACGTAATGTAACTCAGCTTTTTTCTCCTTATTTATCACGTATTTCATTGTACTGCTGCCATAAAGTTAACAAATTTCATGACATATGCCAGTGATATTAACCCTGATTCTGATTCTGTTTTAGGAGCCCTGACTAGGTCAGATAGGTCATTCAATATGTACCAAATTAGGTATCAAAATGGTTCAAAGTCAGTGTGCTGTCTTTACGACAGTTATTTAGTTTATAATATTTTCGCTTAGTAATTCATTCAATAGTATTTTCTAGTTAGAATTAGAAGTGTTTAAAGTATATTCATTGCATGTAAAATATATCGGCATGCGATGACGTCACATCCGGTTTCGCCGCGTCTTGTGGGAAAATACCGGTTTGAAATTAGCGCGAGGGTGGGGGCTTTCCACGAGGCTCACCTGAGCACAAGCAGTTTTGCAGGCATGAGAAATCACAGTGAGAGCAACGCTGTAAGTTAATAGATAATCGATATATTGAACTAAGATGTTAATAGTGATCCTGTTAGAGGTAACGTCGGTAGATAATGTTTATGCTTTCGTTAGTTAAAGAGTCGCGGATAGTTTGCATGGAAGTGTATTTAAAGTAGTCAATGGAGCAGGTAAACTCTCCCTGTATACTGCACCTTAGTGTAATGTAGTTATAGTCACCTTTGCAAGTATTTACACTTGAAATGTGATATTAAGGAAGGAACAAATACTGTATCAATCTTGTATTGTTTTATCAACAGTTTTCACCATATGTTAATGTGAAGAGTGAACAGTAAATGGTTAATCTTACTGCGATCTGGTTCTTATTAACTGTGGTTTATCCGGACGTTAAATTCGGCGTTTCGTTACACCCGAAGGAGAACGTGACAGTGAAAAAGCGGCATTATCAGGTGTTTCAAGTGCTGCAATGTCAGCTCAATCCGGCATCAAGTCGACGCCGCCCAGCGACAGGGGCAGTAAACCGACATCAAGTAAGCCCACCCAGGCGTTATCAGGTGTTCCAAGTGCTGCAATGTCAGCTCGATCCGGGATCAAGTCGATGGCGCCCAGCGACAAGGGCAGTAGAACGACATCAAGTAAGTCCGCACAGGCAAGAGCCAAGGCAGAAGCCGCCAAGGTGCGACTGCATTACGCCAAACAAGAAGCAGTTTTGAAAATTAAACTGGCTGCCAGAGAAGCCGAAAGGGCCGCCAGAAAGGCAGAAGCCGCCAAGGTGCTACTGCGTTACGCCAGACAAGAAGCAGTTTGGAAAATGAAACTGACCACCAGAGAAGCCGAAATCCAGAAAGAAAAGGCTGCCAGACAAAGAGAAGAGGCTGCCAGACAAAGAGAAGAGGCCGCCAGAGAAGCCGAAATCCAGTTGGAAATGACAAAAATATCGACAGAGTTGCATGTGCTGCAGCTAGAAGGAGAAAGAGAAGCTGCCAGGGTGGAAGCAAAGTACATAGAACAAGCTGAAGGGTCGCGTGATCTGACCGAAGTAAGATCTACTTTAGAAAGGACCAGACTGGAACGCACAAGCGACTATGTACAATCTCAAATAGACAGGCAGGCTCGTCTCCCCTCTCCATACGTATTCGATAACTTCCCCAGCTACGAGGAACCTCAGAGAGTCACGATTGCATCACATCCATACGAGGAAGGAAATTTACCCTCACGGCTCCGTGATGAAGTCAAGAATGAAAGAACCGACAACGCTCCTTCACCCCCACAACAGGACGGCGGGGAGGGAGAGGTTCACTCCAGGACAACAATTGTCAGCTCGAACTGTACAGAAGTTTGCGGTCAAACTCAGTCAAGCCGTTCTTGTTCCGAGATCTGCCTCACTGAGGTATACCCTAAAGAAGCACAACAAGACATTACCAAGCGTAAAGTAACCGACGAGACGCTAGGTCAGTCAGTTTTCATTCAAACCGAGGATGACAACAAACTTGCACAATCAGCTCAAGATACCATTTCTTTAAAAACCAAAGACACCAAGGTCTTCAGAGATGAAGCAAATAATGGGGTTGCCCCATTGCCAATCAGAGAACCACGCCAGCGCTCACCAGATAACAAAGAGCAGGCAGTCAAACGGTTCACGTCCTTACGGAAAACCTGGAAAAGGAAACCTGAGATACAGCAACGCACCCGATTGGCCCACGAGGTACTGTGCACCCTAATGGCAGAGGTCACAGCCATTATAAACGCACAATCATTCCTACCTGTGTCTTCTGACCCAGAAAACCCCTTCATCCTTTCGCCATCAATGCTCCTTACACAGAAGGCAGGAGCACCTCCTCCACCAGGAGACTTCTCAGACAAGGATTTGTACACAAAGCAATGGAGACAAGTCCAGGCTCTGGCAAATCAGTTCTGGCCTCGCTGGAGACAAAAATATCTACCTTTGTTGCAACAGAGACAAAAGTGGACAGAACCCCGTAGGAATCTTCAAGTTGGAGACTTAGTCCTGCTCAGGGACAAGCAAGTCGCTCGCAACAGCTGGCCAACGGCCAGAATCACTGCTACATTCCCTATCGAGGATGGACATGTCAGGAAGATCGAATTGAAGACTACCGACCAAGGCGATGTGAAAATTTACCAAAGGCCAGTTACAGAAGTTATTCTACTTCTACCCAATGACTGATTAAGAGACTAAGTTTTGTACTCTGCTCATTGTGACCTTACGAAGGTCAAGCGGGGAGTGTGCTGTCTTTACGACAGTTATTTAGTTTATAATATTTTCGCTTAGTAATTCATTCAATAGTATTTTCTAGTTAGAATTAGAAGTGTTTAAAGTATATTCATTGCATGTAAAATATATCGGCATGCGATGACGTCACATCCGGTTTCGCCGCGTCTTGTGGGAAAATACCGGTTTGAAATTAGCGCGAGGGTGGGGGCTTTCCACGAGGCTCACCTGAGCACAAGCAGTTTTGCAGGCATGAGAAATCACAGTGAGAGCAACGCTGTAAGTTAATAGATAATCGATATATTGAACTAAGATGTTAATAGTGATCCTGTTAGAGGTAACGTCGGTAGATAATGTTTATGCTTTCGTTAGTTAAAGAGTCGCGGATAGTTTGCATGGAAGTGTATTTAAAGTAGTCAATGGAGCAGGTAAACTCTCCCTGTATACTGCACCTTAGTGTAATGTAGTTATAGTCACCTTTGCAAGTATTTACACTTGAAATGTGATATTAAGGAAGGAACAAATACTGTATCAATCTTGTATTGTTTTATCAACAGTTTTCACCATATGTTAATGTGAAGAGTGAACAGTAAATGGTTAATCTTACTGCGATCTGGTTCTTATTAACTGTGGTTTATCCGGACGTTAAATTCGGCGTTTCGTTACACCCGAAGGAGAACGTGACAGTCAGAATCTTTTTTCTCCCTCCTTGATAGTGGTACTGAAAACAAGAGAGCATGGGTTTTAGGTAAGAAAAATTAGTGGATTTTTTAAAGCAGAGTGGTTGATATTTGCTAGAGGATATGATGAAGATATAATTAATACTTTTAAAAGACATAGAAAGACACTTTATCTGGCAAGGTGGAAAGGGATATGATGCTAATGCAGGCTAATGGGTTTAGTGCAGATGGGCAAAAACATTCTAACGGTGGGCTGTAGCCCACTGTGCTGTACCACTCGATGACCATAATGATGGCGTGATGTTGGGTCAAATAGGGCAGCACTGAGGGCAGGAAATAGGAACAGAAATTACACAAGGAACAGGAGAAGAAGGATATTGAAACTGCAGGTGATAGAGGTGGATTGGTACTCATTTTGAACAGGATACTTGGAATGTAGTCAAAGATGCTATGTTGAGTTATCCACAGCAATGATACCACATGAAATCTAGATAGCATCCTAGTTTTGCCGATCTACCTTCCAAACAAAAACAGTTCTGCAAATGTATTTGCCCAACTATCAATGCGTATTGACCGCACACGTCCAAAAGCAGTTTATCATTCAACAAACAGGCCCCGATCAGGTCCACGCATGTGTCATGAAACTAAATTCCAGGCTTTATACAGGAAATATGCACTATCATTCACATGAAAGAAGATAAAAACTGGAAGATAGAGCAGATGATTTAGATTTTCTTTTGTGAAGGTAAAATAATTGCTTAACGTCAATCTACTATTTCATTACTTCCTTAATTTCTCCAGTCTGTCTCTAGGGGAATCATATTTGCCCTTATTGGTCTTATTATTTTCAAATACCTACTGAAACCTACTGTGTTGTTTTACGTTTTTTTGCCGTCTTCTATTTTCTTTTTCTTTATCAAAGTTTTAGTCACCCTTTTTGAACTCCAGAATGCTCGCAATTATCAGGCTTACAGATTTTTCTTGTGATTTTATGAAATGCTTCCTTTGATTTAATCATATCTTTAATTTCTTCAGTAATCCATAGATGGAATACTTTGTTTCATGTCAGGTAGAATTTTGGTAGATCTTTGCTGTCACCCCATTTATTGATGGTTTTCAGCCCAACTCAAACAAAGTGTACCTCACACCTTCATCATTTGATTTGTTACATAGAGAACGCAGGCTTCGGGATGACTGCAACACAATAAGGCAAATGTAAAATTCTATCATATTACGGTCAATTCTTTTCCAGTGATCATTTACGACAAGTCTATTAATTAGCTCTTTCTTGTTATAAAATGACATGTTTCCTAACTAATTCCACTTGGTATACACTTCAAGAATTCTTCCTCCACATCGTTCATACTAATTTGATTTGATTTGTCTATATGTAGATTGAAGTCTACTTTGATTAGTCTATCAGCTATTACATGCAGCACTAATGTTCTGATTTATACCATGATTTTCCTCGCAACTATTTGCAAAAATATGCGGGAAGAACGTGATGCAGTGGGGTAGTGTGGAGAGCAGAGCAGGCAGTTCAAATCTGGTAGGTCAAAAGGGAAACTATAATTACACATGACAATTACTTTATAGGTGAGCAGCCTCAGTCACTGTGTCACTTCAGTCCTGGCACAGGTGAAATGATCAGTCACAGGAAATCATATCCAATTAGATAATCTCCAGACTGATCCCTTAAACAGTTGTGAGTAAGCAGGGTTCGGCTTGTATCTCAGAGAGATAAAGCGAGAGGGCATCACAGTTTTAGCCATTGTAGTAAGATTACTGCAGTTTCTCAATTTCTAGTAATTCACCAAAGAAGAGGAAGTCCTAATTCCCCCGGTTGGACTCTTGCACAGCTGCAAGTTTAGGAAAATTATATACATAGCAAGACAGGATAAACAGTAATCCTGAAATTACCTTTGAATATTCTCAATGACCAAGTGTCTATGGACCAGTGACATTGATTTACTATGAAAACATGTCTTCTCATCTCAGTCTTAAATAGCTAGCCACGTATCTTGAGAATATGGCCCTTTTTCTAGACACTCAGTCAGAGGAAACACATTTTCAGCATTTATCCTTTCACATTCTTTGTACTAGTGACCTAGGTCATTAACAACAGTGTAAGACCCAGGATTTGGATCCAGCAAAAAAATACGAATGGTCAAGGTCAATGACTGCATCAAGAAATCTCAGATACCAGTCAGTGTATTGATTCTCACCCCTTTCCCCATGGTGTATATTCTAATCAGTCTTATTCATAAATGCAAATATATATCTTGCCTCACCCTCACATGCTTTCCAATTCTTTCCAACTCTTGTATCTTATAGACGACAAACCCTCCTAACTATTTAAAAACCATACTTAACAAAGACATATCACAACACAGTGTATAATACACTCCCCACTTTTTGGCTGTGAAGGGAGGTGCACACTTGTTGATGCTAGTAATAGAATAGTAGTAGATAATAGCATGCCCATTGACTTGGTGGTCTGTGGGATGAAGCAATGGTCATAGCTTGATTAGCTCTCACAGAAGCTAAAGCCAGTAATATTGCAGAAGTTAATGAAAATGATGGTAATCTATTTCCCACATCACATTTCCCCTTCTTCTAATTTACAAGTTATCACAACTTCCTTGTCTCATTGCAGATCCACAGAGCCAAAGTAGTCATTGGCTCAGAAAAGGATGAGGAGCTACGTCATAGTTTTCCCATTCTGAATACTTTCGCCAGCACCACATGATTCCAAGTGCTGAGTATTGTGAGTTATGTTGACAGTACATGCCTACTAATGGAATTATCAGCACATTGGCAACAAGAATACAAAACAAACAGTTCCATTCACATCCCATTTAACTCCCCTGCTGCTCTTGTAAACTCAGTTCAACATTGGTCCCCCACTTTTTATGTAGAAGCATAAAATTTTCCAAGGCCAAATCTGTAAACGGATCTGGAAAAGTCAGCCAGCAACTGACTCCTATTCAACACAATGAAGTTCCATCAGACCCAAACCTATAGAGCTGAGTATTGCTCGAGGGCACAACTTGTATGTGTGCATCACTACTAGAGCTCAAAGTTACATCTTCCTCACTTTACAAGTCCACGTAGTGTCCCTTCATGTTACTTTAGTTATTTTGTACCCTGCTCAATGCTGCTCTTAGATGACATAACTTATATTTCAAATAAAGTACAAAAAACGATGAGCTGCTACAACAAAATAATTTTTCAATTCCTTACAACCAAATAGAACCAGCAGAGACAATCTTCAGAATCAATTTTAAACTTACAGTCAGTAGCAGAAACAAAGAGGAAGGAAATTGTCTTTGGCCATTCATTTTACTCACTGAATGTGCAAAGAGAATAAGCAACAGCCAATACCTTTGCAAACAGAAGCACATTTTCCCAGTTGTGTTGTGAGCAACTGACAATTCTTTCTCCATAAGAATTTAATTTTGTCTCTTTCCTCTTGTGTCACCTTTATTCCCTCTTTGAAATAAAGCAAAGTTCATTTGTGCAAGCTTAACCTATTCCTGTATAATTGGCCAAGTGTAAACTATTCACAAGGTGCTTTTTGAAAGAGAGACTCAGGTTATTATGTGCCACCTGAACTCATTTCTATTCCAATTTATTGCATACCATAGTTGAAAACTCTACAACTGTTTGAGTAATTATATTGGCTGTGTCTCCAAGGATTTCCAAGTTGTTTATGACATGTTGGCTTCATGCCATGGTTGGTGATATGAATTACATCAAATCAGCATCCAATTAGAATAAATGTTGAAGATAAAAGTTCAAGTAAATTTTGGATGGATTAATTGGATTAATTCAAATCTGAATGAATCAGAAATAAAGGTCTGGGTTCTGACTATGGTTTGCTTATACTCAACCAAGAATGAAAACAATTTGCAGTTGACTTACATAAATCCACTTTATCAGAAATAAACAGAATTGCCATGTGCATTTTAATCTTGCAAGAGATTAGCTGTAGCAAGTATTGTCTTTCAGAAACCAATCCAAGGGATAGACTGGGAATATTTTCATTTATGTAGCTTAGGGATTCCATTAATATTTCATCGAATCTTCATGTCATACATCACAGATAAAGACCCTTTGGCCCTTCTGATCACTGCTGAACAAAATGTCCATTTAAGCTTGTGCCATTTGCCCACATTTGGCTCATGTCCCTCCAGACCTTCCCTATCCATGTATACACTTCAGTGTATTTCTAAATGATCCTGATGTACCTGCCTCAACCACTTTCTCTGGTAGCTCATTTGAAAATCAGAATCAGAATCAGAATCAGGTTTAATATCACAGATATATGTCGTGACATGTGCTAACTTTATAGCAGCAGTATAATAAAGTAAATGATAAATGAATATAGAGAGAAAATGAATTACAGTAAATACATATATATGTCCAAATCCTGAGTCGTTGAGTGTGTGCCTTCCGGTTTCTGTACTTCCATCCCAACGGTGACAATGAGAAGAGGGCATGTCCTGTGTGGTGGGGATCCTTAATGATGGACGCTGCCTTCCTAAGGCACTGCTCCTTGAAGAGGTCTTGCATAATATGATGGCTAGTATCCAGGATGTAACTGACTCCTTTTACAAGCTTCTGCAACTTACTTTGATCTTGTGTAGTAGCCACCCATACCAGACAGTGAAGCAGCCTGTCAGAATGCTCTACACAGAAGTTTTTGAATGTTTTAATTGACAAACCAAATCTCCTCAGACCCCTAATGAAATATAGCCCCTGACTTCCTTCTTTATTGCTAAATCAATATGTTGCGGCTAGGTTAGGTCCTCAGAGATCTTGACACCCCGGAGCTTGAAACTGCTCACTCTCTCCTCTTCTGATCCCTCAATGAGGATCAGTTTGTGTTCCCTCATCTTACCCTTCCTGAAGTCCACAATCAGCTCTTTGGTCTTTGGTCTTACTGACACCGAGTGCAAGGTGCAAGGAGTGCAAAGTGTGCAGCACCACACTTAACTAACTGGTATATCTCATTCCTGTATGTTCTTTCATCACCATCTGAAATTCTGCCAACAATGGTTGTATCATCAGCAGATTTATAGGTGGCATTTGAGCTATGCCCAGCAACAGGGTGAAAAGGCTGCTCCTCAGGTTCCTCTAATATTTCTTCTTGCTTACATGAAAACTGTTCTTGATTGTCCCAATTACTCTACGTATAACTGTCATGATCTTATAGGCTTCTTCAAAATCACTCCTCATTCTCCTGTACTTCAATGACTAAAGTACTAGTCTGCTCAACTTTTCTCTTTGACTCAGTTCCTCATGCCCTGGAAAATGTATTCTGGACTATTCTAGTTTAACGAAGGGTGATCAAAACTGAACACAATACCCCAAATGCAGTCTCACCAATATCTTGTGCAACTGTGACATAACATCTAAACTTCCATGCACAGTGCCTTACGAGCCTAAAGCTATCTTCACCTCTTTGTCCAAAATAAATATTCTAATTTAAATCAGGAATAATAAAATCATTATTTTGGCATAAGTCCATAAGACATAGGAGCAGAATTAGGCCATTTGACTCCAAGTCTCCTCCACCTTTCCATCCTGGCTGATTTATTATTCCACTCAACCCCATTCTCCTGCATAACATTTGAAGTCCTGATTAATCAAGACCCTATCAACCTCTTAAATATACCCAATGATTTGGTCGACACAGGCGTCCATGACAAAGAATTCCATGGATTCACCAGCTTCTGACTAATGAAATATTTCCTCATCTCTGTTCCAGATGGACGTCCCTCAATTCTGAGGCTCTGTCCTCTGGTCCTTGACTCCCCCACAATAGGAAACATCTTCTCCACATCCACTCCATCCAGACTTTTCAATATCAAAAGGGATTCAATGAGATCTCCCCTTATTCTTCGAAACGCCAGGGAGTACAGCCCAAGAACCATCAAACACTCCTCATATATTGTTTTTTTTTTCATTCCTGAGAGCAATCTCATGAACCTCCTCTGGAATCTCTCTAATGCTAGTACATCTTTCCTTAGATAAGGCCCCAGAATTGCTCACAATTCTCCAAGTGTGGTCTGAGCAAAGCCTTATAAAGATTCAGCAATACATCTTTGCTTTTGTGTTCTAGTCCTCTTGAAATGAATGCTGACATTACATTTGCCTTCCTTACCATTGACTCAACATACAAGTTAACCTTTAGGGTATCCTGCACAATGATTCCCCAGTCCACTTGCACTTCTGATTTTTCTATTTTGTTCTCCATTTGCAAGGTGTCCACACCAGTATTCCTTCTGCTGAAGTGCATGATCATGTACATCCACACTTTCTGTTCCATCTGTGGTTTCTTTGCTTATTCCCCCAATCTATCTAAATTCTTCTGCAGAGACCCCAATTCCTCAACATGACTTTCCTGTCCACTTACCTTCGTATTGTCTACAAACTTGACCATAAAACCATCAATTCCTTCATCCAATTCATTGACATACAGTGAGAAAAGAAGTGGTTCCAACAGCAACCCCTCTGGTACACCATTAGTCATTGACACCCAACCACAAATAGCTTCATTCTTTCCCACTCTTTGCCTCCTGCAGTCACCTAGTATATTTCTCATAATACTATGGGCTCTTAGTTTGTTAATCATCCTTATGTGTGGCAGCTTGTCAAAGACCTTCTGCAAATCCAAATAAATGACATCCATTGAAACTCCTTTGTCTATCCTGCTTGTTATTTCCTCAAAGAATTTTCACTGATTTATCAGGCAGGATTTCCCCTTTAGAAATCCATGCTGACTTAGGCCTTATTATCATATGCCTTCAAGTACACCAAAACATCATCCTTAATAATTTAGTCCAACATATTGCCGACCACTGTCCAAATGAGGGAAGCAAATTGGCCCATAAATTTCTTTCACCTCCCTCACTTCTTAAAGACAGGAGTGATATTTGCAATTTTCCCATCCTCAGGAACCATTCCAGAATCTAAATATTCTTGAAAGATATTTCTTAATGCCGCCAGAATCACTTCAGATAGCTCTTTCAGAACCTTGGGGTATAGTACTGTTTGTCCAGGTGACTTACCGACATTCCGATTTTCAGCTTCCCTTAAATAGCAGCTACACTAATTTCTGACCCATGTCACACTTGCATTCCTGGCATTCTACTAGTGTCTTCCACAGTGAAGACTGACACAAAATACTTAATAAGTTTGTCCGCCATTTATTTGTCCCCCATTCCTGCTTCTGCAATGTCATTTTCCAGAAGTCCGATACCCACTCTCCTCTCTTTTTTACTCCTTATATAATCAAAAACAAAATTTGTGTCCTCTTTCATATTACTGGTTAGCAAACTGGCATTTACCAGTTGAATCTCCTGATGACCAGGGGGTGTTGATGTTTGCACTTTACGTGCCTCATTTTGCTCCACTGTTCACCAGTGTGTAGAAACAGACTGAAGGGCTGTGGGTGATCATTAATGGTTCTGTACTGCCTTAACTAGTGATTATTGACAAATTAATTTAACAATATTTATTGCGAGATATTTGTTCAATGGATAGAAGAAATCAGCACCAGTCTAATCCTCATATTTCCTGCAATTTTCACCTGAGTAATCTCTGAAATTTGGTGTGTTTTATGCCTTCCTCCTCATGCAGTAAGGTGAAGAGGTCTCTTTATACTTCATATGGCCTTATAGTTTATATTATATCAGATGTGGTCTTCATTAGAAAGGGCAGGTTTTATTTTCCAGTCTCCTGAAGAATGAAGAGGTGAGTCAGCTTCTTGAAGTACTGCAGTGCAACCACTGCTGCGGTGAAATCCCTCCCACAGTGCTGATAGGTAGGGAGTACTGAGATTGAAATTTTGTGATAATGAAGCAATACTGAAATTTCCAATTCAACAATGTACGTGGCTTGTAGGGTAACCTGCAGATGATGTTGTACTAAACTTTCTTCTGCCTTTGATCCTGAGATCATGAGTTTGAAAAGTGTTCTTGGAGCAGTGTAAGTGAATAACTGCATAATTGTGAGATATTTTATTGATGGTACACATTCAGTCATAGTCTGGCAGTGATGGAGAGAGTAAATACTTAACCTGGTGCCTTGAGTACTTTCTCTTGGATGGTACCAAGTTTCATGAAGTGATATGAATCCAAGCAGGTGGAGGTATTCTATTACTATTTCACATTAAATAAAACTTGAATACCAAAGTCTACCTAATCTGTATAATCAATCCTCCAAACAAAACATTGATGTTTTGTGCTGATACCCTATATCCAGAACTGTTGAAGTGTCGCAGCCCAAAATTTTGACTCTTTATTCCTTTCCATATATGCTGCCTGACTAGTTGAGGTCCTCTGGCATGTTGTATGTAGTATTCTAGCTTTCCAGTATCTTTAGAATTTTTTGTGTCTCCAACAAAATATCTTTTATATTTTTAGAAACAATACTCATCATGTCCAATCCAAGGCATTAAGCCAATATACTAAACCAACACCAAAAACATAAACTCCCATGCTATAGTTGTAGATTATTTATACATCAAAAGGTTTAGTAACTTTTCTGAGAAAGAAATCAAAAAGTAAAAAAGGGTGTTGGAAAGAATGTGGCCAGGGAAGCTTGTGAAAGGTATGAGAATAAACTGGGACCCAAGATCATACAGCGGAGTTTCCATTTTGAGCTCAGAGAGGGAAAGGTGCATTGCATTGCTTTTCACTGGACTGAGCAATGACTAGAATATGCCCTACATGCTTGAGGAAAATACAACAGTCTAACATCTTTAACAAACAGCTCTATTGCATCATAGTAATGATATTACAATCATAATTACAGTAATAATAATTTTGGTATATAGACTATCAAAAAACATTTGATTCTGTCCCACACTCATGGTTAATAGACATTTTTAATTTATATAAACTACATCCAATATTTATGAAATTCCTTCAATCTCTAATGAAGCACTGGCATACTATAATCACCCTATCTACTAATAACCAAAAAAAACAACCAATGTTAACAAAGTAAACCGAGGCATTTTCCATGGTGACTCTCCAAGCCCACTAAGGTTTTGTCTAGCTTTAAACCCTCTCTAATTAACTGAATCGAATAAAAAGTAGGATATCAAATCAGAGACAGTCAAATGAATAACACCTTGACACACCTCCTATACATGGATGATTTAAAATTATGTGCTCCCTCATCAACAAAGCTAAAGTGTTTAATTCAAATAGTGGAAATATCTTCTAACAACATAAACATAAACTTTGGACTAGATAAGTGCAGAACATAAAGAAAGGTGCAATTGAACTACGTAGTAGAATATAAAACAGAGCAGCAGGATACAATACAACCGATGGATGAATATGTAACATGTAAGTATCTGGGATATCAACAAGCAAAGGCTTTGTTGAATACAGATGATAAAATAATAGCAAAATTTTTATCTAATAGAATATCTAAATATTTACCAAAATTAATACATATGGATCAAACAGGTTTTATTAAAAACAGACAATAAATGGATAATATAACCCAGTTACTTAGAATAATTCATTTGGCACAAAAAAGAGAGGAAATGATTGTGGCAGTTGCTTTGGATGCAGAAAAAGCATTTGATAGATTGGAATGGGATTTTTTATTTAAGATATTGGAAAAATATGAGTTAGGAAAATCTTTTATACAATGGATTAAAACCTTATATACTAATCCTCAAGCTAAAGTAGTTACAAATGGTTAGATTTCAACACCATTTTGCTTAAGGAGGTCAACTAGACAAGGCTGCCCATTATCACCTGCTTTATTTGTATTGGCAAAAGAACTATTAGGTGAATTAATTAGAACAGATTCAGACATCGGGGGCTTTAGAGTTAATCAAGAAGAATATAAGATTAATTTATTTGCTGATGATGCTTTGATTTATTTAACAAACCCATTGCAATCTTTGCAAAGATTAATCTCTTAGATTGGAAGAATATGGGAAAGTATCAGGGTATAAAGTAAATTGGGATAAAAGTGAAATTTTACCCCTTACCAAAGGAAATTATAATCAATGTCGATTAGTAACTCAATTTCGATGGTCAATAAATGGGATAAAATATTTAGGTATTAGAGTTGATAATGATATAAAAAATTTATATAAACAAAATTATTTGCCATTATTAAAAAAAATAAAAGAGGATCTTGATAAATGTTTGATGTTACCAATAACATTAATAGGTAGAGTAAATGCTGTAAAAATGAATATATTTCCTAGATTGCAATATTTATTCCAAACTTTACCAATACAATTGCCTCAGAAGTTTTTTCAAGAATTGAATAAATATGTAAGGAAATTTCGTTGGAAAGGAAAGATGTCAAGAATATCATTGGAAAAATTGACATGTAAATTTGATTTAGGAGGGTTACAACTTCCAAATTTTAAGAATTATTATAAAGCAAATCAACTTAGATTTAATGTGTCTTTTTTTGATGAAGAAAAACCGGCATGGATTAGAATAGAATTAGATAAGATAGGAGAAAACATACCAGAAGATTTTATATATAAATGGGAATCCAAATGGATACGGGAAAAAAAAAAGAATCTCCTATATTAAGACACTTGATTGACTTATGGAATAAGGTAAGTATGGAAGATGAGATAAAGAAATCTTTATTAGCAAAAAGAATTTTAATTCAAAATAAGCTTATTCCTTTTACAATGGATAATAAACTTTTACATAATTGGTTCCAAAAGGGGATTAAATTTTATAGGTGATTGTTTTGAAGGAGGTATATTGATGTCATTTGATCAATTAAAAAATAAATATAAAATATCAAACAACACTCTTTTTTGTTATTTTCAATTAAAGGCTTATTTACGAGAAAAGCTGGGTCAAACAATGTTGATGCCAAAACCTAGTGAAATAGAAATATTAATTCAAAAAGGAAAAATTTAAAAATTTACATCTTGTATGCACAATTTGATTCAAAAACAGACAATTAAATCAGGAATTCATAAATCAAGACAGAAATGGGAATCTGATTTGAATATTAAAATTGATGGAAAAAGCTGGTCAAGATTATGTTCTGATAGTATGATAAATATAATAACTGTTTGACTAATATAATTTTTACATCAATTATATATAACACCACAGAAAATAAATAGATTAAATTCAAATATGTCTGACCAATGTTTTCGATGTAATCAAGAAATTGGTACTTTTTTACATTTTACTTGGTCTTGTTTTAAAATTCAATTATTTTGGATAAATCTAAGACTTTTATTGGAACAAATTACTGGAGTGCAACTCCCACATAGTCCAATATTATTTTTATTAGGAGACATTGAAGGGACAATACCGAAACTTAAATTGAATAAGTATCAGAAAAAATTTATAAAAATTGCATTGGCAGTAGCCAAAAAAGTTATTGGTTACTTGGAAATCTGATTTATATTTAACTATGGATCATTGGAATAATGAAATATATAGTTGTATTCCACTTGAAAAAATTACATACAATCTAAGAAATGAATATGATATATTTTTGAAACTTTGGCTCCAATACCTACAAAAGATAGGATTAAATACATAGGTCCTTTGAAGATAAAATTATAAAGTAATTGGGGAAAGTAAAAATAAATATTAAAATTATTTTGAACTCCATGGAGCATGTGGGGATCTTCCGATATGCAAGCAATCTTTCTCTTCTTTCTTTCTTTTTTTCTTTCTTTAGACAAGGGTTAAGGGGGGGAGGGTTAATATTATTTTTCTCTTTCTTACTATTTTATCATTACATTTATTCTTTGTAATTTTCTAAAAAATTAATAAATAAATAAATAGAAACAAGCAAAGGAAATAGATTGTAGCGTGATAACGGGAAAACCTACGACAGAATTTATTTCAAAGCTTAAGAAAATCTGCCAAACGGATCTCAATGGTAAAAATATCACAAAGGCAATAAACACATGCGCTACACCCTTATTAACCTATTCTTTAGGCATAATATCTTGACCTGAAAGTGATCTGGAAAAATTACAAGAAAAATAAGAAGAATTACAAGAAATTACAAGAATTAATTACAATAAGAAGAATTGCAAGAATTAATTACAATAAGAAGAATTACAAGAAATTACAAGAATTAATTACAAGAATTACAAGAAAAATAAGAGTATAGATTCTTGGAAGAAAGAAATCTATGGTTGTATTCCATTAGAAAAAATTACTTATAATTTAAGAGATAAATATGAAACATTTTTGAAAATTTGGAGCCCTTATTTACAAAAGACAGGATTAAATATATAGATGCTTTTAAGATGAAACAATTGGTTACTAGGGGAAAGAAATAAATATACATATTAAAATTATTACGAACTCCATGGAGCATGTGGAGATCTTCCAACCACCAGGCATTCTTTCTTTCTTTCTTTCTTTCTTTCTTTTTTTTCTAAGGGGTAGTTAGGGGGGAGGGGTTAAGGGGAGGGGGTATGGGTTATATACATTGTTTTTTTTCATACTTTGTAATCATTTAAAAATGCAATAAAAAATTATTTAAAAAAAAAAAAAAAAAAGAAAAATAAGAGCTGAAAAGACAAGTTTTAGAAAACACTATGCACACTCGAAAACACTTAGATTAACTCTACCCAGGAAAGAAGGAGGAAGAGGAATAACAGGCATAAAAATTTACACAACAATCAAATAAAACTTTTAAAGACATTTCTTCATCAATGAAAACAAGATTTAGAACTCCACACAAGCATATATAATTCTGATAAAAAGTACATACCACTAAACTTAAATGAGAGCACAGACCAGAAAAATGAAGAAATTGTCCGTGCAGAAGAAAAAGTTAACCAATGGAAGAATACGACCTTCCTTGGAAGGCATTCTCATGATCTGAGCAGACTAAATGTTGACAAGGAAGTATCGAATATCTGGCTCAGATCTGGAAACTTCTTTCCAGAAAAAGAGTGGCAATACAGCAGTAAGATCAGACCACAAAACGTTATTAAAAATACAAAATAAATGACCAACAAATTAAAGGTGATAAGTGCAAGAAATGCGAAGAGAACATAGAAACAATCCAACACGTTACAGGATCCTGCTGCAGTATAACTCAATCTGATTACTTACACCTACACAAGAAAGAGACAAGCATCATTCACTAAAATCTTGCTTTAAAAAAACTTGTAAGACACCATATCTTACTATAAGAGCAAGACTGATCCAGTTTTAGAGTCGAAGTTCCACAAATTATATTATGTCTGATCCGATCCATTATTACAGATAGGGCAATCCATAGTAACTGCCTAGATCTAGCGTTACAGAATAAACACGCAAGAACAACTTACTTAATAGATACATCCATTCCAAACACACATAATGTACCGAAACCAACAAGTGAAAAAGACCAGAAGTATGCTGAATTAAAAGAAGTAATAAAAAGACAATGGCACATGAACATTGCAAACAAGAGAGAATCTGCAGATGCTGGAAATCCAAGCAGCACACACAAAATGCTGGAGGAACCCAGCAGGCCAGGCAGCATCTATGGAAAAAAGTACAGTCGACATTTCAGGCTGAGATCCTTCGGCAAAACTGGAGTAAAGAAGATGAGGAGTAGATTTAAAAGGTGGGGGAAGGGGAGGGAGAAATATAAGGTGATAGGTGAAACTGAGAGGGGGAGGAATGAAGTAAATATCTAGGGATTATATTGGTGAAAGAGATACAGGGCTGGAGAAGGGGGAGTCTGGTAGGAGGGGATAGACAGCCATGGAAGAAAAGAAAGAGGGAAGGAGCACCAGAGAAAGGCGCTGGGCAAGCAAGGAGATAAAGTGAGAGTGGGAAAAGGGGGTGGCAATTGGTGAAGGAGAAGGCAGGGGGGTTGGGGAGATGACGTTTCCAAGAGTTCAAGAAATTGATGTTCATGCCATCAGGTTGGAATATAAGATGTTGTTCCTCAAGCCGAAGTGTGGCCTCATCATGTCAGTAGAGGAGGCCACGGATTGACATATTGGAATGGGAATGGGAACTGGAATTCAAATTGGTGGCCACTGGGAGATCCCACTTCTTCTGGTAGACTCGGCGTAGATGCTCAGTGAAACGGTTCACAATCTATGCTGGGTCTTACTGATATACAGGAGGCCACACTGGAAACACTGTATGCAGTATATGATCTCAACAGACTCACAGGTGAAGTGTCGCCTCACCTGGAAGGACTGTTTGGGGCCCTGAATGTTAGTGAGGGAGGATGTGAAGGGGCAGGTGTAGCACTTGTTCTGCTTGCAGGGTTAAGTGCCAGGAGGGAGATCAGTGGGGAGGGATAACTGGACAAGGGAGTCACATAGGGAGCAATCCCTGAGGAAAGCAGAAAGTGGGGAAGGGGGAGGGAAAGACGTGCTTGGTGGTGGGATCTCAGTGGAAATAGCGGAAGTTATGGAGAATTAAGGGCTGGATGGGGAGCTGGGGGTGGGGTGTTCTATAAGGAAAAGAGGAACCCTATCCCTGGCAGGGTGGTGGGAATATGGGGTAAAAGCAGATATGTGTGAAATGAAGGAGATGCGATTGAGGGCAACGTTAATGGTGGAGAAAGGGAAGCCCCTTTCTTTGAAGAAGGAGAACATCTCCTTTGTTCCAGAATAAAAAGCCTCATCCTGAGAGCAGATGCGGCGGCGACGAAGGAATTGAGGGAAGAGAATAACTCCCCCTTCTCCAGCCCTGTATTATCTTCTCAACTATTTACTTCATTACTCCCCTCCCAGTTTCACCTATCGTCTTGTGTTTCTCTCTCCTCTCCCCCACCTTTTAAATCTACTCCTCATCCCTTTTTGCCAGTCCTGCTGAAGAGTCTCAGCCTAAAATGTCCACTGTACTTTCTTCCATAAATGCTGCCTGGCCTGCTGATTTCCTCCAGCATTTTGTGTGTGTTGCAGGGCATAGAATATAAGCATATAACAATTACAGCACAGAAGCAGGCCATCTCGGCCCTTCTAGTCCATGCCAAATGCTTACTCTCACCTAGTTTCACCTACCTCCACTCAGTCCATAACCCTCCACTCCATTCCTGTCCATAGACCTATCCAATTTTCTTTAAATGACAAAATTGAAGCTGTATCTACCACTTCTACTAGAAGCTCATTCCACACAGCTACCACTCTCTGAGTAAAGAAATTCCCCCTCATGTTACCCCTAAACTTTTGCCCCTTAACTCTCAACTCATGTCCTTTTGTTTGAATCTCCCCACTATCAATGAAAAAGCCTATCCACGTCAACTTTATCTATCCCCCTCATTATTTTAAATACCTCTATCAAGTCCCCCCTCAATCTTCTATGCTCCAAAGAATAAAGACCTAACTTGTTCAACCTTTCTCTATAACTTAGGTGCTGAAACCCAGGTAACATTCTAGTAAATCTCCTCTGTACTCTCTCTAATTTGTTGACATCTTTCCTATAATTCAGTGACCAGAATCCCAATAAGAATATCTACAATTGCTATACTCCCAAAGTCACTACTCAATAGCATTAAACAATTACGCCTACACAGCAATATTTATGTAAATCCTCAGAAAGCCACAATACTAAACTCCACTAGAATAGTCCAAACTTTCTTAATAATAATTGAGAAAATAAGCATGCTTGGCTATGTCCATATGATATGTTTTACCAGCTTGAGCTGAGAAAAAATAAAAATATAATAATAATACATGTAGAACAAAATTTGGTCAAGATCTTTTCTCTAGAAATGCAGAAAAACACAACATCACCAACTAGATATATTACTTGTGGTATGTGTACAGAAGGTGTCTCAAACTGTGGGAGAATCTAAAAGTATAGTAGAGGTCATAAATAAAAGATAGTGCCAACATATGATGCAAAGAATTCAAACCATTTTTCTTTACTCAGGAAGTGCTTTGAATGCATGACTTCACACCCTCACGGAATAGTTCAACTTTAAAAGTAGAAAGGGAAGCTAAATTAGCACACAAGGGAGAAATGAATAAAAAAAAATCTGTAAAGATATGTGGATAAATGTAGATGAGGAAGGAGATGAAGGGGCTTGTTTGAAGTCTAAATTTTTGCATAAAGCACTTGCCCAATGCATATGTAAAGCAGTATGAACTATGTGCGCTGCATTGAAAGAGGAATGTTTTCACAGATATGAATTTATTTTCACTGTGCCAGCATTTTACCCTGACAAATACAGCATTTAATAATCATATAGTAAATTTATGAATACAAGACGTCAACTGAAAACAATCATACTGGAGGTTTAATTATCAATGTGCTTAGTGAAAGTGTGTGTGTGTGTGTGTGTGATGAAGTCATGTATAGTGTAGCTTTTGCTTTTTTTTGCCTGTATATCCGAATGAAATATTATTTCCACTGAAATCAAATTAATACATGAATACACTGAAAACTGAAGCATCAGTCTTTCATTATTGAGCTCACTTGGAGCAATACACCACATGAGAGAGTTTAAAGTAAAGCTTGCAGAGTTTGCTGAAAGCTACTGGGTGATTTTCAAATATTCAATAGGTTTATTATGAACCGAGGCAGGGAAAATGAGAGAAGCAGGTGCATCTTGATTAGATTAATAATTCCAAAATTATTTCAATTCTGTATTAAAATAATATTCCTCGTAGGGACTGAATGATAAATTTAATTTGTACAAAGCAAAATATACTGGGAAAATACTATTCTTCAGGAGTCTTAAAAGACCAACTCTGATGACAATACTAGGATCGTCAGGTCAGCATATATAATGCATAATTAAAAGTTTAATGTCAGCTGCACTTGGTTTGCCTGTGGGGTGGGAAGCATCGTGACTAGCTGAAATTTTCCATTTGTGAAACAGTGAAAACATCTGAAAAATCCCTTAACCTGTTACTGATCAAGAGTCTGGTGGCTTAGTGCATGAGTGGCAGATAGTCACGGAAGTCAACGCAGTTCACTGATATCCTTCAATGCCGTGAATATGCTCTCATTAGTCAACGTAACCTACTTGTGATCCAGGCAATTAATGAGTTTATCAATTCATATTAGCTCTTTGAAATAGCTGGTAACCACTCAATGGAGAATGGAGTATATTTGTTTGATTGCTGTGAGTGCACTTAAGGAAGAACAAATCACTAATGGTGATGTAAGTTGCAAGTTAAGGTTACCAGGAGTGATCAACATGCACCAGTCCTTTCTCTCATTATCTCAGAAGCTATTACAATCTCTGCCTTACTCCCTTGGCCATGAGCTTTTTCCATTTCTGTGATCAGAACCATTCATGATTGACTATGAGACCTAAACTTCAGTTCATAATTGAGAGACTGGAATTGGAATGCAAATGTTTGATTATTATCAACGTACCAAGATTCAGTGAAAAGCTTGTCTTGCATACTGATCATGCAGATCGAATCTACCACAGTGCACTGAGGTAGAACAGAATGAGATAGAAAAAATAGGTGTAACAGCTATAGAGAAAGTGCTGTATCCTGTAAACAATAAGGTGCAAAATCATAACGAGGTAGATGATGAGGTAAACAGTCCATCCTATTGTACCAGGAAACTTTTCAATATTCTTATAACAGCGGGAAGAAGCTCTTCTTGAGCTTGGTAGTATGTGCTTTCAGGCTTTTTATCTTCTGTCCAATGGAAGAGGGGAAATTCAGGATGGGTGGGGACTTTAATTATGCTGACTGTTTTAATAAGGCAGCAAAATGGATAAACAAATTCCATGGAAAGGCGGCTGGATTCCATGATGTGCTGAGCTAAGTCCACAACTCTCTGCAGTTTTGGCAAATCAGCTGCAGAGAAGTTGCCATATCAAGTAATAATGCATTCAGACGGGATGCTTTCATAATGTGTCAATTAAAAATTGGTAAAGGTTGATGGGGTATGCTAAATTTCTTTAACCTCCTGATGAATTAGAGGTGCTGGTGAGCTTTCTTGACCATGACATCTATGTGCATGGATCAGGGCAGATTATTGGTGTTGTTCTCTCCAAGGAACTTCAAGTTTTCAACCCACACTACCTCAATACTCTTGACATAAAGAGAAGCATGTTCACTATTCCCCCCTTCCTGAAGTCAATGACCAGCTCTTTTGTGATGTTGACATAGAGGGAAAGGTTGCTGTCATGACACCATGTTACAAAACTTTCTTTCTCCTTCCTATACTCTGAGTAATCATTATTGGACATATAGCCCACACTGACTTTATCAACTGAAAATGTGGCAATAGATTTAGAGCAAAATATGGCCAAGCAGATTGAGTGTACAGGGAGTAGAGTAGGAGGCTGAGGACACAACATCGTGGAGCAGCATTGTTTAGAATAATCATGGTAGTGCCTTTGCTGCCTATGCTTACAGATTGTAATCTGTTGATCAGGAAGCCAAAGATGCATTTGCAGGGGGAAGCATTGACTACTATGGTCTAGGGTTTGATAATGAGTTTTCTTCAAGTTGTAGTACTGAAGGCAGAGATATAGTCGATAAGCAATAGTCTGATGCGGGTATCTTGAATGTCTAGATGCTTCAGAGCTGAGAATAGGGACAGGATGACAGCATCCACCTTAGACCCGTTTCAGTGCATCCTGTCTGTTGAGAGATGCTGTCTCAGTTACACTCAGAAGTGATGTGGGCAAGAGGTGATACAGAAAACAAGAATGAGAAATCCGGAGGTCCAGATCACTTGCTGCAAGGCTTGTAGGTCCAGTCCAGATTGAACAGAAGTTCAGATCTGATTTGCAGGTTTCAAACACTATTAGGTCCTGGCCTCGGTTCTGGTAGACTCCAAATGGAGTCCAACTTTGCAGCACCGACTGCTGGACTGGCAGACTGATCACTGCTACTGCACTCAATCTCAAGCACAGCAATACCACTGCATTCACTGGGAAGAAGTGATGCCTCAGGGCATGAGAAGTTGCCTTTAGTCAATAAGTTTAAGTGTATTTAATTATTTTAAGTGTGTACATCATTTTATGGAGTCTTTATTAAAACAGAAGTAATTTTATCATATTGTTTGTTTATGTCAAGGTCGAATAGATTTTGCATAGTAGTGGAATTAAGGGTTATGGGAAAAAGGCAGGTAAGCGGATATGAGTCCATGGTCAGATCAGCCATGATCTTATTGACTGTAGGGGCAGGCTCGATGGACCAGATGGCCTACTCCTGTTCCTATTTCTTACATTCTTATGTTTGTTTTTTTTAATATAGTTCCTGTGTGTTATCGGATGCCCATGGCTGTCAAAGAAATTCACAAACATTCAACATCTGTTACGATTCTGAATGGTGCTGTAAATATCACTTCATTCTTTAGGAAGGGAGGGAGAGAGAGAGACAAAAGACAGGATTAATATGCCTGTTAGTCTCACTTCAGTGGTTGGTAAAATGCTGGAATCCATTATTAAGGATGAGATTTCGGTGTACTTGGAGGCACGTGATAAAATAAGCTGAGGTCATCATGATTTCCTTATGGGGAGATTTACCTGACAAATTTGTTTGATTTATTTGAGGAACTAACGTACAGAATAGACAAAGAAGAGTCAGTGGATGTTGTTTTCTTGGCTATTGACAAGATGCCACACATGAGACTGCTAAACAAGATAACAGCCATGAACTTGAAGTATTATGAGCAGTTCTGGGACTCTTTCTAAAAACGAATTATGTGCTGGCAATTGGAGAGACCTTAGATGAAGTTCGCAAGAATGATGCCTGGAATGAAAGGGTTAATGTATCAGGACCATTTGATGGCTCTAGACCTGTACTCACTTGAGTTTAGAAGAATGAGGGGGGATATCTTTGAAACTTATCAAATATTGGATGACCTAGAAAGAGTTAGTGTGGAGAAGATGTTTCCTATTGTGGGGGAGTCTAGGACCAGAGGGCGCAGTCTCAGAATATAAGAATGTCCCTATAGGACAGAGATATGGTGGAAATTCTTTAGCCTGTGGATCATAAATCAGTGAAATTCATTGCCACAGATGGCTGTAGAGGCCAAGTCATTTGGTATATTTAATGTGGAGGTCGATAGTCTTTTGATCAGTGGGAGTGTCAAAGGTTATGGGGAGAAGGCAGGAGAATGGGGGTGAAAGGGATAATATATCAACCATGCTGGAAGGGTAGAACAGTCTCGATAGGCTGAATTCTGCTAATATGTCTTATGGTCTTATCAGTTGTAGCTTTGCTATGTGTTGGTCCTGGAAGCAAGGCCTTGATGGTAATCAAAGTTCAACTGTCCCTTTCCTGGTAGAAACTTTGTGCTTCACCGTGTTGCTTTGCCCTTCCAATAAGCTGGGAGCAAGGTCCCTGGAGGATGTTGCTCCCAGGACCATGTCTGAAGAGGCATTGGGTGGTGAAGGGCAAGGAGAATAAATCCTGGGATGAGTAAACCTTCCCTATAGCGATCCTTAGAAGTCCACGGCACAAATTTGCATTGTTTAATGCAGTGAGTATTTCTCTGTTTACTGAATTTTGACTTTGCAAGATTCATATCCTCACTATCTGGTATCAGTCACCTCAGATCTATGCCGTCATGTTCCTAACAGCTCTGTCCTTCTATACTCAATGCTAACCCCTCCCTCACCATGATAGAATTCTACACTTCATTTTAAATCTCACCTTTGCCTCTTCTCTTCAAAAAAGATTAAGATGTCCAATTTCTCCAGACAACTAAGCTTCTCCATCCTTGGGAGAAATTTATTTTATTGTTGTAAAAAGCTGAAAAGGTGGAAGGATGAAAAGGAAAAGCAAGAATTTTATCAATAGAGTGAATGCACAGACAATGTCACAGGAGAATAATTAGTTTTATTCCTGATCCTCTCGTGGCAAAGTACTATTCAGGTGTAAAGTAGCAAAGTACTTAGAAAAGTAGGATCTACATTAAATTGCAGCTTGAACTTCCATGTAAAACATACATAAACACATGCACCATGATATGGTCAATGACACAGAGCTCAAAAGTCGAAGGTGATTCACAGAACTGGAATTGGTAACTGATTTATTGTCATCCCATGTACCAAGAAAGAATGAAAAACATTTGCTTACATGGAATCCAGACGTATCATCCCATACATAAGTCCATCAAGGCTGTGAAAAGGAAAAAGAGAAAGCAGAATACAGTTACAGAAAAAGTGCAGCGCAGGTAGACAAGAAATATGCAAGGGTTAAAAATGAGAGAGTCCTATACACTCCTTGGCCATCCTTTAGTACCTTCATTAGCCCTGTTGCACATTCCTCTGCAGATAGAAGGTGATGTCAAAAATAGAAATCCTATTAAAGAACAAAAAGCTCATGACCAAAAGTCTAAAGAAGCTATGCTCACTAGGCAATGATAACATTTAACATTTGCCCACAGGCTTCCCATTAGTGTTGCGTTTAATGTTGGTTTGTTGCATCTGTGCACTCTGAAGACCTGATGACAGTGTGTCTGTCCTGATGAGCGGGTTGCTTTGAGAGCCAGGGAAGGGGCGTTACGCCTGTGGCCCCCCCTCTCTCCTTTTCGAGAATCGCAAGATCGCTGTTAAGTCAGGTCAGGAGACCCAGGAAATGAGAGAGAGAGAGACGTTTGGAATGTCCTGGCCCCAGAGATACAAAGCCACAGAACAGGTCATTGTCTCTTGGAGATGGAATTGTGTATTGAATACTGTACTTCATGGAAGCCCTCAGGCAACGTGGGCTGATTGGGGGATGGCATCATTCCACCCTGATTGACATCTGAGACCCCGTGAGTGGGGATAAAAGAGGGTCTGGGGAACAGCCCTTGACACGCACCAGGAGAAACGCTAGAAGTTCTGTGACAGCGTTTAATAGCGATAGCCGGTGGAGGACTCATGTGTGTCCTTTCCCGTTGCCCCGGGATTGAGGCCCTACCATGGAAGGCGGCTTAGCTAAAGGAGAAATCAGCCCCAACGACTCTCGAAGGATTGACATCATAAAAGGAATGGGCAAGTTTTAATCCATCTCTCTCTCCAACCAAAAGCTGCAGCTTGAATGAACTAAAGTGACTTTTATATTTCCATCGGACAATACATTATCCCCTAGACAACGATAGAGCTACTTCTTATTGATTATTATTATACCCGCGCTTTTAGATTTAGTATTGACGATGTATATTATATGTATGTTTGCATTGATATTATTTTTGTGTATTTTTATCAATAAATACCGTTAAAAATAGTACCATCAGACTTCAACGGACCTCTCTATCTTTGCTGGTAAGTGACCCAGTTACGGGGTACGTAACAGGGGTAAAACCTCTGACATCTTCAGAAGGGACAACAAAGGACAACCCTAAACTTAACTCTTGCTCAACAAAGTGTCAAGCTATCACGAAGGTATCTAAAGCAAATGGTTTGCTGTACCCATTTTCCAAGGAGGGCAAGTGAAAGCACAAGAAGAAACACAAAGTGCAAAGCCCAAAGTCCTATGTTCTCAACTTCAAGTGCGCACTGTCATCAGTGGGGCTCAGACTGCAGTGCAGTCTTTCATTGCCCCTATTGCATTCTGACAGCCCATGGGAGAGAAGACAAGCTGTGCAGAAAGTTTTGTTTCCAAAGAAAGCAATGCTGAAGTGGGAGTTGTCAGTCAAAGTTGGGCAGGACATGCTCCAGAACTTGATGTCACTCTGAGGAATGCTGCTTTGCCTTGGCATCTGGACAGCTGTGAACAGTGGGGTGTTGTACAACTATGTTGTATGGCTTTACTTATCTGATTGACCCTCTTGAGTGCTTAGAATTGTCTAATAAAGCAAGACAAAGTAAGAACTATGTAAAGGCTTTAGATACTTGGTCATCTCCCAGCATCAAGTAGCCAAAACCTTGTAACTTAGTCTAAGATGATTCAATTTACAAAAATTAGTGCCCCAGATTTGTACAAGACTTGCTCGAGGCAGCTGTGTATAATCAGGTGGCAACACTCAAGACTTTGACTGGAATGGAATCCACAGAGGCCTCTGTTTCAAAGAAAAAAAGGGATGGGTAGAGGAATTTAAATTTGAGTAGTTTTAAAGATACACCTTATCCAACAGTATGAAATGTATGAGACACAAGAGGCTGCAGATGATGGAATCTGGAGCAAATTAACAACTGATGGAAGAATGCAACAGGGAAGGCAGCATCAAGTCCCTTCATGCACACATAGGCTCATGTTTATATTCTGAATCATAATAGAGAAGGTGAGGGGAAAGAGGCTGTGGCCTCACTTGTCCATCTATGTTTACAAGTAATGGACATGGGAACTTGTTCCAACAGCTTATGACCTGCAAGAGTGCTGGAACTGAAAAGCCCACCAGTTATTGATCAACATTGATGTACACTTGGTCTTAGGAAACATTGGAAAAGGACACTGCCATGCTGCTAAATCCTCTCACAGGTTTTTGGGTGGATTAAACATCGCTTTGCTTTGACATCAGCATTCTCATTATGGTCTTAATTCCAGCTCTGCTGAGAAAAATTAGATGATGATGTCACTGTCAGACCCACTGACTTTCTATCTTTATTATTGTTAGATGAAATGCTTCTGATCTCAACTGTTCTAGTATATACACCTTACCCTCATCAGGCAAGTCTTGCTGAAAAGTGTAAATAAATTAAATTTTAGTCTTTTTGTATCCGCTCTACTGTATAATTAAACTGAAAACAGCAAACCCTGATGTGAGCAAGTTGCAGACAATGGCCTTGACACTTAATTGCATGTCTTGTAATTTTTTGAACCATAGCACAGAAATGGAGGTGCTTCATAAAGCAGAGCCGGCATTGCACAACATTTGGAAAGGGATCTATGATTTCACAAGTTAACCATTAGTGCAAGTGTGTTTGCTTATTAGGATTGTTTCAGAGTGTTCTTTCATTTGTCTTTGTGAAAGTAGTTTGTAAAATATTCATCACAATAAGTTTTAGGTGGTTGCTTAATCTTACTTTCAATAAAAATCAATTTCTCTTTGAAAGAGTGACAGCACCTTCGGCCCAACCCATCCATGCTGATCATGCTGCCTACTGGGGCGAATCTATTTTGCCTGCATTTGACCCATTCTAAACCACTTGTATCCGTGTGTAACATTGTGTAAGGTTTCACTGTGAATGTGATGGCCTCTCTGTAATGTTTCACTGCTAGAGTAATGGTTTCTCTGTAGTAACAATGTTTGGGTTATGACTAGAGATAACGGGGGCTTTGGAATGTATACTAGTCAGTGAGAGGCATGTTGCTCTTTCTTGTGAGTCTGGGAGCAGGGATTTCACGGTCTTTTATCGGCAAGAGACAAAGAGGGAGATGCAAGTGGAGAAAGTTGGTAGACCATCGGACAGAGTGGAGTAGGAGCAAGGGTCCGAAGGTCAGCAACGCTCGGAGGAGATCAATGGGGAACAAATGCACGAATCCGTGAGCTCCAATGTGCACTTCAGACTGTTCCATTACAATGGGCCCTTTTTCTTTCTATTTTCTTTACTAATCCTATAGTCAGATTAAGATTTATAAAGTTTAATCATTTAATCGCATATGGTGTACTGTCTGTTATTTTGTGGTTCTGATTTGTAACTGGGCAACACATCACACAGCATCCACACAAACATGATCTGGCTGGGCCAGAGGCTGTTTTCCCCGAGTCAAACGTATGCTGGTTGAACCTCAGGGTTGTAATGGTGGGGGTATCGTTCCGGGATTGATTCCATTGGATGATGTGTGATTGCCCTGAGCACTGAACCAGTGGGCTGAGTGTTTAAATCTGGATGCTGCGGGGTGAAGCGGTGGTGTGCCTCCAAGGGGTTACCGGTAACTAATGCGCGCGTGTTGAGTGGGGTGGATATTCGTACCCTGGATGAATTGTTGATTCGATTTCTGAGTATGGTTAAAGCTGTCGGTAAAGTTGAGGTTGCAGCACGGAGATCTGACATAACGGTGGGTGCAGACCTTGTCTTAGTTCAGACTAGTGCTGACGTAATGGTAATGGAACTGCCCGCTTCTATCGGTGCCCCAGGGCCATGGCCTGTCCATACTGTCAGGGAGGAGGAGTAGGTAGCGGAGTGGGCCGAGTTACAAGTCAAGCTTTCCATTGCTGGGAGCAGAGCCTTCAAAGACAGGGTTCTATCATTTCTGAGGGGAAGGAGTATTCGGATTTGGAATGTCTAATTAGTCCCTGTCCCCCACTGAAAAGTGAGAGTTCTGAGCTGGCATCAGCCCTTACCTCTCTGGTGAATAAGTGGCTCAGTGCACAGGCACAGGGTCCCCCAGAAGCTAAGAATATTCTCCAGAATAACGCCCACCCCTGAGGGGGAAGAGGAGTGTGACACTTGGGCGGAGCAGACCTCTCAGTTGTACGATGAGGGGCAATGCTCTGATGATGTAGAGCAACAGAAATTGGTTGAAAGCTTGAGGAGGTGAGAGCTGTGAAGCCTCACCGGCCCTCAGCTAACCTTGCTGACTATCTGGGCACATCGGAGAGCGCCTTTGGTACAACAGAGAGTTCGCTGGAGCTCATGGTGCGGTTTCAGAACTTGCATCAGAAGAAGGAGAGAAACTTTTTACTTACATTTTTCAGCTAGAGAGGCAGCAAAATTGCTTGTAGCACAGAGGGATCATTCAGGTGGCTGAGGTGGGTAAGTTAACAATGGACCAGATAGCCAAGGGCGCCCAATCCCAGGACATTATTGTTTGGGGTCTCCGACAGCCCGTAAGAAGAGTACCCCTGCATCCTTTGTTAAGCTAATCAGAGAGGTACAGGAGGAGGAGGAGGTGTCGGAGGCATGGTGGGGCTCTGTCAGCAGGGTACGGTCCTCGGTAGTAGCCTCTTGTGGTGAAGTGATCGTGGCCAGCCCAACATGGAGGATGGTAAAGGAGATTGTGGCAGAGCTGAGAACTGAGATGTCCCGGGTGTTAACAGTGGGTGTGGACCCTCCGTATGATAGGACTGGTAGAGAGGGGGACCCCCTTACCACCAAAGGCATAGCTGAAGTACGAGTCTGACATGAGAAAAGAGCTGAAAAGGACTTATGAATTAGCTAGGGTTGTGAGGAGGAGGAGGAGGTTATGATCAAAAGGTGCGGTCCTCCCAACTCCTGCCGGGAGACAGGGTCCTCAAGGAATTTAGGGCTACCTGGGAAAAACAAATTGGTGGGCCGCTGGGCAGCTAAGCCCTATGTGGTGGAGAGTCAAACTGCGAACCTACCAGTTTTCCGGGTGAAAGCAGAGGATGGGAATGGGCCTGTCAAGATCCTCCATCGGAACCACCTGCTGCCTCTGGGACAAGAGGTACAGGTAGACCCAGAGCCCGACCTGGAGCCTACACCTAGTAAGAGGACTCTGTGGCAATGCGAGGCGACTACAGGGCCCACAGCAGGAAAGGTTAGGCCAGCCCCCCCCCCCCACCCCCCGGAGAGGGATAGTGATTCGGAGGGTGAAGACCTGGATATGTGGTATATGCTGCTGTTTGCTAACTCCCCATTGATGAGGAGGAGACTCCTGGCCCCTTCTGCTGATTCAGGTGAAGTATGGGGGGGTGCCACCTGTGAACAGCCTGGGTTGCAGTGGGACCCTGCAGGGGATGAAGCGGGGTTGAGTTGCAGGTGGGCATGAGTGATAGGTCAGAGAAGTCCTCGTCTTGTAGACCAGAAGTATACCCTGTAATGTCTGAACCTGAAGGGTTAGGTGAGGGGGTTTGGAGGTCTCAGAGAATTAGGAGAGCCCCGAATAGGCTGGCCTATGTAGCTCTGGGGAAACAGAGTGTGACCCCTACCGTTTAGGGGAGCTATGTCACTGCCTTTTACACCTGGATTGGACTTTGTGTTTTGCAGGAAGGGTGGCAATTTATCTCAACGTCACGAGGACATGGCTAAGTTTGGTGGGACGGAGAGTGTAACTGTATGGTTTCCCAGCTAATGTGATGGTCTTTCTGTAATGTTTCTAAGGTAATGGTTTCTTTGTAGTAGTAATGTTTTGGTTATGCCTAAAGATAACAGGGGCTTTGGAATGTGCGCTATCCAATGAGAGGCAGGTTGCTCTTTCTTGTGGGTCTGGGAGCAGGGATTTTGCAGTCTTTGGTTGGTGAGAGATGAGGAGGGAAGACGTGAGTGAAGAGAGTTGGTAGACTAGCAGGCGGAGTGGACTCGGAGTCAGGATCTGAAGGTCAGTGACGCTCGGAGGAGGGCGATGGGGAACGAAATGACAGAAACGTGAGCTCCAATGAGAGCGTTAGACTGTTTCGTTACAATAGGCCTGTTTTCTTTTTATTTTCTTTACCAACCCTATAGTCAGGTTAAGGTTTTAAAGTTCAATTGTTCAATTGCATCTGGTTCACTGTCTGATATTTTGTGGTTCGGATTTGTAACTGGGCAACACATCACACAGCATCCACACAAACGAGATTTCTCAGTTTAGCTGGGTCAGAGGCTGTCTTCTCCTCGATAAACACTTGCTAGCTGAACTTCAGGGTTATACATGTACCTTTCTACATACCTTTTAAACATTGGAATTGCACCCTCTTCTACAGCTTCCTTTGACAGCTCATTTCATTCTGTGTGAATAAGTTGCCCCTCATGTTGCCTTTAAACCTTCCCTCTCTTACCTTAGACCTATGCCCTCTACTTTTAGACTCCCAAAGCCTGCGAGTATCTGCCTTATCTATGTCTCTAATGACTTTATATATCTCCATAAGATGGCCCAGTCTCCTACATTCCAGGAAAAAGTTCTCAGACTATACAGTATCTCCTTACAACTCAGGCACTCCAGTTCCAGTAACACACTTGTGATTTGTTTTCTGTACTCTATCTGATAACCTGTCACACTCTGGATTTTAGCGACTTTCCAGCCTATTAGATGTTTAATAACATCAAGCACCTATAGTTTATTAAGATGTTAGAATTATCATAAATGTTCTAATAAATACAGTGAGTGAGAAGGGAACTCTGGCACCTGGGCTCTGCCATGTTGGAAGAGAACACAACTGGTGATCTATGTGTCAAAGTATTTGGACTTCTGAACAGTCTGATAGTGGAGTTTCAGTTTTATTCTATGTATTTCTCATGACATTGATTGAAGCATATGTAATTTTAAACAGTGTATGGACCTGATCGTCAGTGACTGACTTGCATCTGCATCAGTTAGACTAATCTTTTACCCCGTTTCTCAATTGTATCTCCTGCTGTAAGTGTTCCAATTCTTCATTGTATCTTCCCAGCTCTGTGTGCGCAACATCCAACTGTTCACTGTATCATCGTTTTCCTTCTACGGCTCTGTCTTTGTGAACTATGCATCTCATGCTGTGCCGAACAGCTGGTTGTCTCCTGCTGCAAGTTGTTGATCAAACTCAAATAGACCTTCAAACAACCCTATATCAACCAAAACTTCAATAAACCTTCTCAAGTTTGTTGAGTATGTACTCTGTTGGTACAAAGCTTTATTTATTTAGAATGTTTAATATGCTGGAACTTTTGTTCCTCATGGGACTAGATACAAAAGTTTATCAGCTGCCCTTGTGAATTCAAAACTGATTATTATTTGTAAGCTGCATTTACAGGTAGTTTGAAGGCTGATTCTTGCTTGCATTAAAAAATTCAGTTGTGACAATACTCTATACCTTTGGATTATATGTTGATGAAGAGGGGTGAAAAGCAATCAAACATCTTGGTACATATTGGTGCTGATGACATAGGAAAGAAAAGCAAAGAGATCTTGAAAAGAGAATTTAGAGAGCTTGGAAGAAAGCCAAGAAGCATGACCTCCCAAGTAGTTATTTCTGATTGCTGCCTGTGCCACATGCCCGTGAGGGTTGAAACAGGATGTTTTGGCAGATAAATGTGTGGCTAAAAAGCTGGTGAAGAGGGCAGAGCTTCAGGTTCTTGGATCATTGGGATCTCTTCTGGGGGAGGTATAACTTGCTCAAAAGCGACAGGTTGCACCTGAACCCAAAGGAGAACCAATATTCTCACGTTGATAGTTTGTTAGAGCTGTTGGGAAGGGTTTCAACTAATTTGGCGGGGGGTGGGAATTGGCGTGAAGAGACTCGGGGTAGGACAGATGATTAGAAAAAGAAAAGATAGTGCTGTCAGACTGTCAGGAAGGGACAAGCAGGTGATAGGACATAATTACAACCAACAGGGTGATTATCAGTGCATTAGGGATGCAGAACCAAAATGGAGAGCAAATACAGTACTCAAGTCAAGTCAATTCACTTTTACTGTCATTTCGTCCATAACTGCTGGTACAGTACATAGTAAAAACGAGACAATGTTTTTCAGGACCATGGTGTTACATGACACAGAACAAAAACTAGACCGAACTACGTGAAAAAATACAACACAGAGAAAGCTACACTAGAATACAGACCTACACAGGCCTGCATAAAGTGCACAAAGTGCAGGCATTACAATAACTAATAAAAAGGACAATAGGGCAAGATGTCAGTCCAGGCTTCAGGTATTGAGGAGTCTGACAGCTTGGGGAAAGAAACGTTACATAGTCTGGCCGTGAGAGCCCAAATGCTTCATAGCTTTTTCCCAGATGGCAGGAAGGAGAAGAGATTGTATGAGGGGTGCATGGGGTCTTTCATAATGCTGTTTCCTTTACGGATGCAGCGTGTGGTGTAAATGTCTGTGATGGTGGGAAGAGAGACCTCTCAAAGTGTTATCTCATAATGCACGGAGAATAAGAAATAATATGGATGATCTTGTTGCACTATTACAGGTTGTTGGGTATGATGTTGTGGCCATCAGTGAATCATGGCTGAAGAATGTTTGTAATTGGGAGCTGAATGTCCAAGGTTACATGTTTTATCAGAGGGATAGGAAAGTACACAGAGGGGGTGGTGTGGCTCGGCTGGTAAAGAATGGCATCAAATCAGTAGAAAGATGCGACATAAGATCCTTGTGAGTTGAGTTAAGAAACTGCGAGGGTAAAAGGACCCTGATGGCAGTTATATACAGGCCTCCAAACAATAGTTGGGACAAGGACCACAGATTAGAACAGGAAATAGAAAAGGTGTGTCAAAAGGGAGATTCTCAAGCATGATTGAAATTCAAGTGTTATCATATGAAGAACATTTAATAGTTCTTGGTCTGTACTTGCTGGAATTTAGAAGGCAGGGGGGGATCTCATTGAAACCTTTTGAATGTTGAAAGGCCCAGACAAAGTAGATGTGGCAAAGATGTTACCCATGGTGGGGAGGTCTAGGACAAGAGGTCACAGCCTCAGGATAGAGGGGTGTCCATTTAAAACAGAGATGCAGAGAAATTTCTTTAGCAAAAGGATGTTGAATCTATTACCACAGGCAGCTGTGGATGCCAGGTGGTTAGGTGTATTTAAGGCAGAACTTAATAGGTTCTTGATTGGACATGGCACCAAAGGTTATGGGGAGTGGGGCTGAGGAGGGGAGAAAAGGATCACCATGACTGAGCGGCAGAGAAGATTTAATGGGCCAAATAGCCTAATTCTGCTCCTATGTCTTATGGTGACTCCCCGACAATGTAGATGAGAGACCATAGCTCAAGAATCTCCATGTGCCACGATCGTCAGCTTTTGTCTATTAGCCTGGCATAGCTTTGAACTGAGTCCTTTGCGTCATGAGATGCCCAACCTAGACCTTTAACCTCCATAATTACACTATTCTCTGGTGCTGGTTGATTAAGTTGACATATATAATCATCCTGTTGTTATGGCATAATCTGGACAGGGTATACAGCAAAATATTAACATCAGCAATCAATCTTTAGACCTGAATATGGATTGTAGTTTAAATTTAAAAAGCAGCCCTGGACAATAGATCCAGGGTTAGGTTCAGAGTCATGGATAGCAGGTAATTGAAAAATGAGACAATGCTGCTTAGCATTCATTTTGGGTGTCTGGAGTGTGGGTGTGAAGGAGGAGGTGCGTAAACTAAATGAACTTGAAAGGAAACATTATAGATACACTGCAAATATAGAATTGTCCTTTGATCTTTAGCATATAACATGCCATATAATATTAGGTTGAACAGTCTTCTTCCTTCAGTGAGTGTCTCACTTCGTTGAATAAAAACTACTTTATATCTACCAGCTGCGTCTCTCCTGCGACTTTGTTCACATTACAACTCTGCAATTGTCCTTATGATCTATTCTTTATACCTTGTTAAAAGAAAATACTCATTGTTGTTTAGCAACTATTCTAGGAATTATTGGCTTTAGTCAATAAAAAGTAGAATTATAAAGGCAATGGAAGAGTATTTCAGTTCTTTGTACGGGAGGCTGCATTGACCCGCCTATCAGATATGAGAAGTGTATATTTACTGACGAGAATAGAATGTCCTCATTGGTTTCAATTTTATCAGTTGTCTTTCTATACAGTGCAGATTAATTTGAGAGAATACAGCAGGGGAACAGACCAATTTGCCTATCATGTCCATTCTGACCATCAACCACACATTTGTACTAATTCTTCACCAATACAATTCTTTATACTCCTCACTTTCCCATCACCTCTCCATTCCACCATTCATCTACACACTTGGGACACTTTATAGCATTCAATGAACTGTGGAAGGTGACTGTAGTACCTGGAGAAAACTCACTCTGTCACAGAGAGACTCCACACAGACAGAAGCCGAAGTAAAAACTAAACCCGAGTCTAGGTGTTGTAAGGAAGAGTTGTGCCATCATGGTATCTGCAGTCAGTTGTGGATCGGATAGAAGAATCCTTGTGGGTTAAACTGAAAACATCACCCTGACAGCCATCAAAGTAGAATTAATACAACAGATTAAATTAGTTCCTGCTGTTACAGGCACTGTTAAAATGGCTTTTCCTTAACCCAGCTTCAGACGTGCCTAGAAATCACACTGTTCTGATTTGTAATAAATCCATTTTAATTTTACTGTATTTTTCAGACTTTCTTCAGCAGAACAAATGAAAATATGCCATAGGCATTAACAGATGGGAAGCATAGCATAACCGGCTACATCCAGCAACCATCCCACCAGCATACAATTAGCTCTTCTTTAATCAAAGTCTCATTAAAATAAATTCAATTTAATATTAACACTGTATCACTCACTTGTTGAAATTTACAGATTGGAATGTTCATAGACGTGTCCCTCAATATGCTATAGAACTTCTACTCTTAAGCCATTCTCGAAAACCAACCTTAACAGTAAAGTTCTGCTTCAAACTCCTTGTATAAATTAGCTTGTCACATGGCTTACATTCTTCCTTCAAACAACATGACCAAATTAAAATAGTTATTGAATACTTGGTTCACTTGAGTTAAAAGCAGGACATCGGTGAGATAGAGAGAAAATATTTCATGTGTCAGGAGATTCCGGAACAAGGGGACATCATCCCAAAATTAGAATCAAATGATCCGGGGTTGAAACCCTATATGTGACTCCTTTGTGATGGGTAGAGGAACTCATCTGTTACAAAGCACTCTTGAAAACACTGTGGTTATGTAAGGTTGTTTTACAAATGCAAAATCATTCTCTGTTCCTTACAGGAATCTACTGAGGGAATCTCTGGCTAAACTCCCCTGAAGCGGAGCAGATTTGGTTAAGCTTTACTGCTGTGAGACCTATTAAATTATTCTTTTTTTTGTTTTTCTGAGTCTTTGCCTCTAACCTTCCCATCAGTTGCCTTCCATATTGATGAGAGATTTTCTGGTTGCTTCTCATTACTTACAATTGAGATTTAGCTTTGTTCAACATCCCAGATGAACATTTAATCTAACTAAGCAAAGATCTAGTTTTAATTATATTTTTCATTATGAATACTCTATGCCCAATAGAGCAGACAAACTTTAAGAACATCTCTAGCATAATAATATTAAAGCAAACCAGTTACAGTGGATGGATAATCAAATTATGATTCAGTTTGTGGATTAAATAGATTAAAATATCTTTAAGTTTTTGTCAGATTTTAAAAAGAGAATCACTTTATTATAATGACCATACCTGGCCTTATATTTTATATATTACTGGGCTACTAATCCAGAGGCTTTCACCAATAATCCAAAAAGATTATTTCAAAATTCCCCCAAGGCAGGCAGTGGAATGGAATTTTTTAAAAAATAACTATATCTCAAATTAGTCACCAACGGAAGTTTCATAGTGCTGCTAGAAACTTAAGTGATTTCTCAGTGTATTTGGTGAGGTCACCCATGTTATGTTTGTATTTTAATATAGACAAATAGCATGGGTAAAACTAACACATTTTCATTTACAGTACTCATTGTAGCTCCACACAAGCACATGCAACCAGCTCACCAACGTCACTTCCCGTTCTGAGTGAAACACCTGCATTGCACACCGGGAACTGAAGTTCTTTATTACGTACACGCATAATAACACAAGCTGCACCAGATCCAATCTGATCCACATAGTCATTCTCCTCTACCAGACTGCTACAAGGAAAAGCAGAATATATGGTAACATTTAGGTTATGCGCATGAATTGGATTCAGATAACACAAAGGTCCAAAGATTTGACCCTGTCAACTCCTAAATCCCAGTTCTGTGTTTGGAATCAGCTCTGGAAGAGCTGGTTATAGGTTATTTAAGCAGCTTGACATGGTGTCCTTAGTTAATCGTACTTGCAGTCAGTACTCACACTTCTCAACCACCATCTCTGGGAATGTTCCACTGCAACATCATCTCCCAGAGGTTCTACTCAGAGGTGTACAGTCAGCAAGGAGTGTCAGCGGGAGTCTTCAATAGTAACTCTAAGCCCTGGCTGCAAATGAGCAAGGCTTCGCTGGCTGACCTGCTTCAACTCAGCTGATGGATCCGTGCTTGTCTTAGAAATATCAAAAGTATGAGAGTACAGATTGTATCCCAGGTGGGGATTTCATATCCATGCTCACGACTAACTCAGTTGTACCACCACAGAATCAGCTGCCTGAAGCCCAAGAGTGTTGGACTGGATGTAGAACAGCTTGTAGAAGTAACGGAAAGCAATCACCTTCTTGACTTTGTCTTTAGTTACCTGCCACAATATACGAGGAGTGATTGATAAGTTTGTGGCCCAAGGTAGAAGGAATCAATTTTAGAAAGTCTAGCACATTTATTTTTCCTACATTTACACACTTAGTCCAGCGGTCGTGGAGCATATGGATCTTTCCTTGTAAAAATTGGCGTCTTGGACCTCCTGCAGTGGTCCAGAACATGGGATGATTGATATGTTTGTGGCCTAAGGAAGAAAGAGATGTTATTAACTTCAAGCATTCTACATTTTCACTCAAAGAGTTGAAATATATGTGCACGTAATGAGAGCTGTATAACTCATCTCCTTCTACCTTAGGCCACAAACTTATCAATCACCCCTTGTATATAATAGAATGGTGGTAATGGCAGGAGTGACCATCACACATTTCTGTGAACTTCAGTTCTGTTTTCAGACCTAGGACAGTTTATTGCCACTGGCAACATACCCAGGATATTCAGTATATGCCATGACTTCTGCAGCAACATGACAAATGTGCAATGACATAAATTATACATAACTTACACAAAAGAAAATGAAAAATAAACATAAATGACATTAGGACAATTTGAGGAAAATATAGCCTGAGGTAGTATTAGTGTTTTTTTTAGTTTGGTACAAGAACTTGATGGCAGCGTTACTGAACTTTGAGATGTGTGTCTTCTGACTTCTGTACCACTTGCCTGATGGCAGCATTGAGAATTGGGCATGGCCCAAGTAGTGGGGATCCTAAATGATGGATCACGGAGGATGAGAGGTGACCTGATAGAGGTGTATAAGATGATGAGAGGTATTGATTATGTGGATAGTCAGAGGCTTTTTCCCAGGGCTGAAATGACTAGCACAAGAGGACACAGTTTTAAGTTGCATGGAAGTAGATACAGAGGAGATGTCAGGGGTAAGTTGGTGTTGTTATTTTTAAAAATAAAAAAAGTGGCGAATGTGAAATGGGCTGCCAGTGACAGTGATGGAGGCGGATATGATAGGGTCTTTTAAGAGACGTCTGAACAAGTATATAGAGCTCAGAAAAATAGAGGGCTATGGATAACCCTAGATAATTTCTCAAGTAAGGACATATTCAGCACAGCTTTGTGGGCCGATGGGCTTACATTGTGCTGTAGGTTTTCTATGCTTCTATGCTCTACCTTCCTCTCATTTTTGATAGTGGGGATGGATGTACCTGTGTATATGGATTTCAGCAAGGCATTTGATAAGGTACCCCCCCCCCCCTGCAAAGCTTATTGAGAAAGTAAGGAGGCATGGGATCCAAGGGGACATTGCTTTGTTGATCCAGAACTGGCTTGCCCAAAAAAGGCAAAGAGTGGTTGTAGGCAGGTCATATTCTGATAGAGACCAGTGGCCAGTGACCAATGGTGTGCCTCAGGGATCTGTTCTGGGACCCCTACTCTTTGTGATTTTTATAAATGACCTAGATGAGGAAGTGGGGGATGGGTTAGTAAATTTGCTGATGACACAAGGATTGGAGGGGTTGTGGATAGTGTAGAGGGCTGTCAGAGACAACAGGACATTGACAGAATGCAAAACTGGGTTGCGAAGTGGCAGATGAAGTTCAAACCAGTTAAGTGTGAGGTGTTTCATTTTGGTAGGTCAAATATGATGGCAGAATATAGTATAAATGGTAAGACTCCTGGAAGTGTGAAAGATCAGAGGTATCTATGGACTCATAGGACACTCAAAGCTACTATGCAGGTTGACTCTGTGGTTAAGAAGGCGTATGGTGTATTGGCCTTCATCAATCGTGGAATTGAATTTGGGAGCCGAGAGGTAATGTTGCAGCTATATAGGACCCTGGTCAGATCCCACTTGGAGTACTGTGCTCAATTCTGGTCGTCTCACTATAGGAAGGACATGGAAACCATAGAAAGGATGCAGAGATTTACAATGATGTTGCCTAGATTGGGGAAGCATGCCTTGTGAGAATAGGTTGAGTGAACTCGGCTTTTTCTGCTTGGAGTGACAGAGGATGAGAGGTGACCTGATAGAGGTGTACAAGATAACGAGAGGCATTGATCGTGTGGATAGTTAGAGGCTTTTCCTCAGGGCAGAAAAAGCTAGCACGTGAGAGCATTGTTTTAAGATGCTTGGACATAGGAACAGAGGAGATTTCAGGGGTAAGTTTTTTTTATGCAGGGAGTGGTGAGTTTGTGGAATGGGCTGCTGGTGGTTGTGGTGGAAGCGGAAATGATAGGGTCTTTTAAGAGACTCCTCATTGGCAAATGGAACTTAGAAGAATAGAGGGCTATGGCTAAAGCCTAGGTAGTTCTAAGGTAAGGACATGTTCGGCACAGCTTTGTGGACGGAAGTGCCTGTATTGTGCTGTAGGTTTTCTATGTTTCTATCTCTTTCATGCTTGCATCCAAGTAAAGAGCCCAGAAACATCCTCTGAGTAAATGACACCCAGGAACTGGATATGCTCCGTTGCATTTTTAACTAATTAGTCAGAGAAACGGTGACCTACCATTCCATATCTGACCCACCATGAAATGCTGTAGGCCACGACTAGTATGAGATTAGAATTCTGACATAATCCTAAATCTCAGGTATCTGTCAAAACCATCACTCAGTTAATAATATTAATCCAAAATAAAAAAAAACTGTAGTCCACGTCAGAAAGTTTAATTCACTTTAAATTCCTAGTTCATCAGGGAGTGAAGTAAAAATGCTAGTCTTAAAGTTACAATATTAATCTGAAAACTAGCCAATTAGGTTAAAAGAGCAGTTAGTTGAGACATAGTGAGACATCATAAAGGGATCTTGCAGAATATACAGAGCAGATACAATCCAATGTCGAAGACCATTTCCAAAGAACGATCCAAATTTAAGTAAAAGTGTTAAAAACAGCATCAAACTATTGGGAAAAGCTTAAAAAGAATGCAGAGAACTACAGCAGGTCAGAAAGCTGGAGTATGAAGTATGCAATGAAAGACACTCAAAAAAGTATTTAAAAAAAAGCAGGTCATAAAAAGAAGAACAGTTAAAGAATAATGTCTGCAACATAGGTTGTCAGTCTTTATTTATGTACAGTTTTTAATATGCAAATCCTGTTGTATTTTTACTGTACTTTTTTTACTGTAAATGCCTGCAAAAGAAAAATGTAATTTGAAAGTAGTATACTGTATAGTGGTGTATATATATTTTACAATAGGCTTCATTATGAAAGTTATGCCTTAAATCCCAGAAATATCTCTAAATCAGGATTTAGAAGAAAAGGAGGTACTTGGGAAAAATTGCAATCATCAGGGAACTGGCAATGAATAAATCATTGGAGCTGCTGGCATACAAGTCTCCAGATCTTGACAGATTTTACCCCAGGGATATGAAGTAAACATTGAGATAGTGTCGCATTTGTTTTAATTTCTGGAAATTCCATAGTTTTGGGCAAAGTTCCAATTCATTAAAAATAGCAAGTGGAACTCCTTCACTCATTAAGGAAAGGATACAGAAAATGGGAGACTACAGGCCAGTTAGCTTAACATCCATCTGAAAGAAAATATTAGAATCTTTAACATCAGTAGAGAGTGAGACATCGTAAAGTTTTGTGAAAAGGAAATCATGTTTGATTTATTTTTGGAGAATTTTGTCCATGACAAGAATTGCTTTTTTTTCCCACTGGGTTATTATTGTGCAAATTCACACATAACAGCTCCATATTTGTCTGTCATTCAAGAAGTATATTAGCACTCTGTTCTCAAGGGGAAATAAAGATGGTCAATAAATCCCAGTCCTGCCAGTAACACCTACATCCTTAAATGGAGAATATGCAGAATACATTCATATAGAGCACAAGTACAGTATAGAACAATCAAATAACACCAGAAATTTATTTTCAGATTTCTTTTGTTTCTTGTACCCATGTTATGACTTCTTATCCTTGTACTTGTATTGCAGCTATAATTTTAGGACAGTATCAGCATTGAAAGCTACACAGAGCCATTAACTTTTAAACAATTGGCTCGCTCTGCACAGGCAGCATTTCTAACAAGCATCTGGAGTCTGTAAACATCATTTTATACTTAAAAACAGCTTGGTAATCTTCATCTTACTAACGCTGAAATACAAACTTTAAGTTTCAAATCAAATATTGACAGGTAATTCCCAGTCAGACAAATCTATCCTGATGTGAAATTAACTTAAGGGAACAGCTACCTGCATACAAGCAAGATTCAGAAGTACCTTACCATTGGGTTTCCAGGTAACTTGAAATCATCCCCCATTTATTGTGGAGGATGTGGTGTCTGCCCTCGGACCATGTTTTTCATTTTTACACATATTCAACAGTGGCAATCAACATGCTTTAATTATGTTTCTGACTGATGTATTTGTTAATTTCAAAGGTAAGGATTCTCTTTGGGGAAGAAGAGTTGCTGTGCTGTCTTTACGACAGTTATTTAGTTTATAATATTTTCGCTTAGTAATTCATTCGATAGTATTTTCTAGTTAGAATTAGAAGTGTTTAAAGTATATTCATTGCATGTAAAATATATCGGCATGCGATGACGTCACATCCGGTTTCGCCGCGTCTTGTGGGAAAATACCGGTTTGAAATTACCACGAGGCAGACCCGAGCAGAAGTTGTTTTGCAGGCATGAGAAATCACAGTGAGAGCAACGCTGTAAGTTAATAGATAATCGATATGTTGAACTAAGATGTTAATGCCGATCCTGTTAGAAGTAACGACGGTAGATAATGTTTATGCTTTCGTTAGTTAAAGAGTCGCGGATAGTTTGCATGGAAGTGTATTTAAAGTAGTCAATGGAGCAGGTAAACTCTCCCTGTATACTGCACCTTAGTGTAATGTAGTTATAGTCACCTTTGCAAGTATTTACACTTGAAATGTGATATTAAGGAAGGAACAAATACTGTATCAATCTTGTATTGTTTTATCAACAGTTTTCACCATATGTTAATGTGAAGAGTGAACAGTAAATGGTTAATCTTGCTGCGATCTGGTTCTTATTAACTGTGCTTTATCTCGACGTTAAATTCGGCGTTCGTGACACGCGAAGGAGAACGTTACAGTTGCAAAGTTAAATTACAAAATTACTTAAAGTAAATCAAAATGCAAACATTGAAAGCACAAAGCAATTGAACTAGATTTATAGAATCATATGGTCTTATATTTTTATTTCTAAGATATAGCAGCAAAATTAGGCCATTTGAGAGATTGAGTCTGCTCCACTATTCCATCATGGCTGATCCATTCTTCCTCTCAGCCGCAGTCTCTTGCCATCTCCCTGAATCCCTTCATGCCCTTATCAATCAAGAATCTATCCTCTGCCTTAAATATGCATAAACACTCTGCCTCCACAGCTGCTTGGGGCAATGAATTCCATGGATTTCACAAATATGGCCCAATGTAAGGGAACGATAAGCAGGCTTTGAGGATTCAGATCAATTAGAGAGAAGGAACAATCCAAAGATGCTGCATGGTATTTTATTAGGGTATAATAAGTGATAAGGAAAAGACATAAAGATATATAAAACATGAGCCCAAAACACTGTAAAATAATTGATAAAAGAGCAAGTCCCACACTCTTCTACTAAGTGATGCATAGGATTAACACAACAGCAAGTCTAAAACTGAGTACAGAATAATTAAAACAATAGCAAGTCTCACACCCTTCTACTTGTCGAGGACTACAATTTAAAATGACTCTTAGATGCCCTTGGCACCAATCATGCTTTCGGTCCGAGGACAGAAATCCAATGAGCTTGCTCTCTGTTCATACATATATAAACAAGGAAGTCCACACTTCCTTTCTAATCTGTGCATACCAATCAGCTATAATCTTTAAATTAACTATTCCTTGATGATAGATATAAAGGGAGGATTCTGTGTTCCCACTGAGATAGTCTCTCTTGTTTCCAAACATCTTATCAGTCATGATTTTACTTTGCCAATTGAAATACTCATCCTTGATAAAGAAATTCAGTTAACATATTCCCTTAATGGATTACATCTGTTTACTTCAAGGTCTCATGGACCTTATGATTCAAGAGCTTATGCAGTACTTATCTTTCTAACTAACAGAATTCCTCATTATAAATACCGTGGATGGATAACTTTTTCCAAATAAAAACATCTGCTTTTAACCCTCTCATTACACCCAAGTGGTCCATACTAACCAAGGATGCAACTAAGCTATTCCTAATTGGCCCATATCACTCTAAACTATTCCCCAATATGTCTCCAATTCCTTTTGTCAGGCTTGGACATACAGGCTCCCCCTAAGTCTCCAACCAACTAACTGGAGTTACTGTCACTCATTTCTAATTCATCATCTGCAGCCCGCTCAAACCCATAAGCCAGCCTCAATCAGTTGCCCCCATCCTTTGGTTATGTCATTTCCTGTGAATTCAGTATGTCTTGTTTTGTGCCCCCCCTGTGGCATGTTATCTTGCAGTTGATGATATTAGTTATTGCTCACCACTAAATCATCTCGGCTCCTGTGCTTTTGGGTCAAGCCACCTCTACATTTCCTGACAGCATGAGTGAGTCTTCAATTGACCCAGCAGAGTATGTTTGTCAAAAGCGAAGGTTCCTAACTATTTTTATGCCATGGATCACTACCACTAACTGAGGAGTCTACAGACCCCAGGTTGGGAACCACTAGCCTAAAGGGAATTATCCGTTGATATGGATGTTGTGGAGTGGAATAAGGTTGGAGTGCAGCCAAGTCAAGTGCCTAAGAGATAAAGATTACTAGATTTTAAAGGCACAATAAATGTAAGGACACTTCATCTCATGGACCTTATGATTCAAGAGCAAGGTATTAATATTGATGTAGTAAAATGAATTCAACAGTGGCTAGATGGGAGATGCCAGAGAGATGCCAGAGGTGGATAACTGTTTGTTAGGTTGGAGGCCGGTGACTAATGGTGTGCCTCAGGGATCTGTATTGAGTCCAATTTTGTTTGTTATATACATTAATGATCAGGATGATGGGGTGGTAAATTGGGTTAGTAAGTATGCAGATGATAATAAGGTAGGTGGTGTTGTGGATAATGAAGTAGGTTTTCAAAGCTTGCAGAGAGATTTAGACCAGTTAGAAGAGTGGGCTGAATGTCACGTCACTGTTTAAAAGAAGGATGTAAGCAAAGGGCAGGTTAGTATAGGCCAGTTGGTTTAACAACTGTAGTTGGGAAAATGCATAAAGTTATTATTAAAGAAGAAATAGCAAGACATCTGGAAAGAAATGGATCCATCAGGCAGATACAACATGGATTCAGCAAAGGCAGGTCCTGTTTGACAAATTTACTGGAGTTCTTTGAGGATATGACAAGCACAGTGGATAGAGGGGAACAGATGGACGTTATTTACTTGGATTTCCAAAAAGCATTTGATAAGGTTCCACATAAAAGACTTATCCGTACAATAAGGATACATAGAGTTGGGGGTGATGTATTAGCATGGATAGAGAATTAGTTAACTAATAGAAAGCAAAGAGTTGGGATGCATGGGTGTTTCTCTGGTTGGCAATCAGTGGTGAGCAGTGTGCTGCAGAGGTCAGTGCTGGGCCCGTAATTGTTCACAGCATTAATTAACGATCTGGAAGAGGGAACCTAGAGCAGTATATCTAAGTTTGCTGATGACACTAAATTGAGTGGAAAAGCAAATAGTGCTGAGGTTATGGAGAGTCTGCAGAGAGATATAGATGGGTTAACTGAATGGGCAAGGGTCTGGCAGGTGGAGTATAATGCAGGTAAATGTGAAGTGTTTTTACTTAGGAAGGAAAAATGGAAGATCAGATTATTTGCATAATGTGTGAATTACAGGTTATGGGGAAAAGTCAGGTAGGTGGAGATGAGTCCATGGTCAGATCAGCCATGATCTTATTGAACGGCAGAACAGGCTCAAAGGGCCAGATGGCCTACCTATCCCTGCTCCCATTTCTTATGTTCTTATATGGACAGATGATCCAAAAGCAGCAGGAAATCATTGACCATCTCCTCGCCACTCTCAACCAACTCTCCTTCACGATACAGCAGCCCCGTGAAAGTCATGACATGATCTGAGACATCCCTGACCCTGGCACCCTGGAGGCAATATACCTTATGGGTCTCTCCTATCTACTCCCCTAAACTATGGAAACACCTATCATCACTGCATTCCTCCTAAAAACTCCTATAGTTTTTGAGTAGCGCAGGGCGCTGGGAAATCTATAATAGTGGCCACTTTTGATGGGAGGTGTTTCATACCTTCTGCAGAGATGCAATGGCCAAAAAAGTCAATAGTTGATAACCCAAACTGGCTTTTAGCAGGGTTAATAATCAACACATGTTGGTTTACATGCTCGAAAAGTGCTTGGAGATGGTATACATGTTCAGATTTGGGTGCACCGGTGACAAATATGTCATCTAGGTAAAACAAAAAGAAAATCTAAAATCTGTGCTGCAATTTTCAGTCCAAATGGCATGTGCAGAAATTCAGAAGGGTTATGATATCTGTTTTGGGATTATCCTTAGAGCACAGAGGCATTTGATTGTAGCCCTTAACTAAATTGATTTTGGAAAAAATTGACCTTCTGGCTAAGCATGTTGAAAAGTCTTGGATGTGAGGGATCACTTAACCATCAGAGGTGGGTGACCTCATTAAGGCCTCTATAATCGCCACATGGTCCATAGCCACAATTGGACTTAGCAACTGTATGGAGGGGCAAAACCCAGGGGCTCTTTGACCAACGTACATTACCAAATCCTTCCATATAGGCAAACTCAGCCTTCCATGGTCAGCATCTTTTTTGGGTCCAGCCTAGGCACGGGGGGTATGGACTGCTAGGCCAGTTATAGAAATGTGGTGCTCAACCCCATGTTTTGTGACTGTAGTGGAGAATGTGGGCTTGGTGAGGCTTAGAAATTTGCCCAGCAGCGGAGTAAACTCACGTGCAGTGGTTGATACACTCGACAGAGTGAGGAACTTACTTGGGGAGCAATGTAATGACCCAAAGTCCTTGACGTCCACATGCTGGCAATTCTTAAGATCGACCCACAGTCCTTGAGACACAGGACATCTGCACCATGCAGAGGTCGAGCACTTCAGCCGGGACTAAGTCCCATGTGTAATATCGCCCACTGAAGCAGAGTGCCAGCTGTTGGGTCCTGTAAGTCTGGATCCTGCTGCCATCGGCTGCGTCCAGCAAGGTTTTGTTGTTCTTTGCTTTCTCACCAATAGATTCTCTTGAGCAGCACATTCTCTTGAGCACTCGTGTCAGACAAGAAGTATTGCCCTCAAAGGGAGCCTGGAATGAATAGTAGACAACCCTGGCAGCTGGAATCCACAGTGTTCATCTGATGTCCTGATGGGCTGACATGTCAAAGCTGTAAGGCGGTTGGCACTTCCTCGCGTTCCTACCAAAGCGAGTGTGGCAAGGACCAGATGGAAATGCACATTCTTGAGCCTTTTTTGCCCACGACTTCAACTCAACACAACACTGTTATGGATTAGGGGACAGGGAGCTACTCACCATTAAATAGGCCTTGGAGGAATGAAGACATTGGCTGATGGGTGTTACATACCCTGTGGGTATCTTGTGACTGTCACATGACCATGATGTAATTGAGTCTCTGTTGAGTGTGATGTAATGGTCTTGTGATGGTGGAGTGATGTAATTTTCCCACCAGTGTGAGGGCACATGCTGTAATATTTCTGCCAGTGAGAAGTCATGTGATGGCTTGTTTCAACAGGTATAAAAGGGGTAAGCCTTGTTGTGACGTACATCAGTTCATGGTTTAACTCGTCAGTTACTCCGTTACTCTGCGTATTCGTCTCATGACGCAGCTTTGTTTTAAAGTGGAATTTTACTTTTTGTCTTAAGTCTCAAAGGTTATTGCCTGCAGTTTCACAACGCTGCCAGTTTAGTCCAGTCGGAGAGTGAAGATTTATTGAAGTGCAGAGACCCGAAGGATCGAGTAAAGTTGGTTTCATCATCGGTAATACAGGATTGACCATATTGAATCCTCATTCAGAAGGTAGTAACCTGCATCCGAGATAGCTCCTGCATTGTGAAAGCAGAAAGAGCTGAACACAACATTTCGCCAAGGAAAGGTCAGTGCCTTTAATCCATTTTATTTCCTTCGTCATAAATCCTTTGGTCAAGGCATATTTTGGCTGGGATCAGCAGTAATGTCACGTCGTTGAGGAATTCGTTACTTCAGGAAAGTCTCTCCTAATTGACTGTGTAAGTCATTTGGATTTTTGTATTTATTACTTTTAAGAACTGTATTCGCATTTATCACTTTAAGAACGGTGTTCACATTTATCGCTTTAAGAACTGTTCGAGTTGCCATATAGCCGTTATCTTCTGATTAAGTTAGTCATTTGTTTACTTTTGTTTTTTTATTGAGCAGTGTTTAATAAATGTTTTATTTGTTTATAAAAAAAACTGTCTCAATTCAATATTCATTGTTGCCCTATCATAAAATGGGAAACACTGAGCCCTTCCAGATCTGGACTGGCAACCAAAACCTCATAACCGTGCAACAAACCCGTCAACCCAACCCATGTCAAGCTCGCTGGGCCCTCTTCTTTGCACAGTTCAAGTTCACCATCTCTTGCAAACGTAGTCCCAAGAACTCAAAGGCATATGTCATGTCCTGAGAGCGTGACTCAGCTGAAATGGAGATTGATCCTGAGTCCATCTGTGGTGTGGCACAAATGTTCATGTCAGTCATCTGGGACTCTGAGAACCGGATCTGCCAGGCCCTGCAGCATGAGCCTGCTCCGGCCAACACACCTGACAACTGCATGTAAGTGTCAGCGGCCATGTGAACTGAGGCACTCTAGAGGCCCGATCCTCTCACCTCTAGATGCATGATGGATTCTGGATTTTCTGTGATGCCTGTTCTGATGGCCCAACAAGTGCATAGACGTGCAACAGTTCATTTGCCCCAAATGTGCCTAGTCCAGTTCCTCCAGACAGTGGCCCTCGAGGCTTCTTTAGCTTCTACCAGTACCTCAACACCTGACTTCATAATGGGTTTGCCTGCTTCCGATGGGGTCAGTTTTCCAAGTCAGCCCGGTGTGCTGCCCTCTCCAAACTTCTGACAGTTGTTGAGATGATGGAATTGGTTCTCCAACATGTAGTTTGCCTCCACAGTTTGCTTCAGTACATTGTGTCAGAGGGGGTCCACAATTCATCTCTCACTTCTAGGAAGCCTTCTGGTCCCTCCTCCGCACCTCAGTGAGTTTGTCCTCTGCCTATCATCTGCAGATCAATGGTCATTCTGAAAGGGCCAATCCGCAAATACAGAAATTTCCATGATGGTTCACTGCCTCTAATCCTGCCAGAACTGTTCCACAAAATACACATCTCCTTTGCCACAGGTATGCCACCCTTTGAAGTGCTTCATGGTTACCAACCCCGTTGTTCCCTATGGAGGAACCAACGGTAGAGGACCCATTCCCCAGGGCCCTGTTTTGCCAATGCCAGAATGCATGTAAGAGGGTACGGAGGACCATACTACATGCCAACTGTGCCTACTGTCACCAGACTAACCAGCATCAGCACCCAGCCAGGTTGCTCCAGCCTGGGGACTGTTGACACAAGATCTGCCCTGCACACTGATTTCCGCAAGCTCTCGCCTTGGTTCATTGTTCCTTTAAGACTATCCATCAGACCAATCCAGTCACTTACCGCCTCCAGTTGCCACCATCCCTCAGGATCACACCTACTTCCCACGAGCCCTTCCTTAAGCTGGGATAATCTATTGTGTCCAGTGCTCCCAATGCGGCCTCCTCTACATTGGTGAGCCCAACATAGATAGCAGGACCGCTTCGTCGAGCTCCTCCGTTCCTTCCACCAAAAGCTGAACTTCCTGGGAGCTAAACCTGTTAATTCTGTTTCCCATTCACCTTCTCACATGTTGGTCCATGGCCTCCTCTTGTGCCACAATGAGGCTATCCTCAGGGTTCACAAACAACACCATATATTCCATCTGGATTGCCTTCAACCTGATGGCATGAATAGCAATTTCTCCTTTCGGTGAAGAATTATACCCTCCCTCACCCCTCTTCTTCTATTTCCCACTCTGGCCTCCTACCTCTTCTCAGCTGCCTATCACCTCTCTCTGGGACCCTTTCTCCTTTCCCTTTTCCTATAGTCCGCTCTCCTCTCCTATAGGATTCCTTCCTCTCCAGCCCTTTACCTTTCCTACCCACCTGGTTTCACCTATCATCTTCTTCCTAGCCTCCTTCCTCACACCTACCTTTCTTTCTCATTCCCCCCTTCCTTTATAGTTCTGAATAAGAGTTTTGACTCAAAATCTCAATTGTTTATTCATTTCTGTGGATGCTGCCTGACCTCCTGAGTTCCTTCAACATTGTGCTTGTGTTGCTATATCATTTAGATCTTGATTCCCTTCCCCTGAGGTAAAAAGTACTGTGTACATTCACCCCATCTATCCCCCTAATGATTTTATATACCCCTATAAAGTTATCCTTAATTTATAAAGAGTTGGTTCATAGTTAAAATATATTAGGACTCTGTTCACTCCAAAGGACTGATGTTCTGAACAGAGATTACAATTATTGTATGTTCCTTAAAATCAGTAATACATACTCTCCTACTACTATTTTAATGAAGGCTTCATGTCAATAAACTGTATGAGGTTATGAGGACAGTTAGTATATGGAATAAGCTGCTAATGGAAATGTTTGAGGCAGGAACATTTACTTCTGGAGGTTAGATAGTGGGCAAATAACTTGATTGCAAAGAAAGGATCAAAAGTTCAGGAAATTACAAGATCGTTTGAAAAAGAATTACCAGGTTCAAGCAAGATAGATATGAGTTGACATTCACAGTGGACAGAAGTGCTGCATCATGAATTATATGAAAGCACACCAGGAAAAATATATGTAATTTATCTTTTGAATTCAGGCAGGTAATTGATCTGATGTTCATTGGATACTACAGGGAGTGGATTTACCACTCATGTCTTTGACAATGCAAGTAATGGTCATGCAGGCAATGTGATGTAAGTGAACTTCCAGCAGGCTTCTAATAAAGCTGGAAAGAATGAAGAAGACTTTTATGAGGTTGTTGCTGGAACTTCAGGGTCCTTATTATAGGCAGAGGTCGTGTCATGGAACTATGACCTCAGTCAGATGAAGAGAATGCTTGACTCCGGAGTCTTGTCTCAGGATCTTTATTTTACTTGGTACCAAGGAGAGAGAGAGCTGGTCTCCACCAGCACCCAACTCTGCTCTCCTGTTACAATAGCATCTTTTATACAGTTCAGCATAGTAACAGCAGACTTATTATAATATATCCAATCATTGTACAGAAGTATTACCATACTCTAATAATATGTTACCGTTTACAAAAAAAACTTAGAGAAAAAGGAGCAGTTACAGGTTAAAGTAACTTGCAGAGCTCAGCTCATTAGTTTCTGTTTCTGTGGTCACAGCAGATTAGACTTATACCTTATCTCACAAGAGTTAGCATGTAATGTTCTTCTATTTGCACACAAGGGTCTTTGCTTTGCAGTCTCCTTGACCCTTGTCACATAGCTTATTAACCCTTTTCCTTCACAGGTTGAGCAGACTGTGACTTTATTCGTTGGAGTGTGGGAGAATGAGAGATGGTCTTTCAAAGGTGCACACAATCATGATAGGGTGATTGCAAAGAGTCTTTTTTCCCAGGGATCAAGAACCAAACGACACAGATATAGGATGAGCAGGGAGAGTTTAATAGGAACCTGAGGAGCAATTATTTCATCTAGAGGGTGGTCAGTGTATAGATAGTACTGCTTATGCAAGCTATTAAGGCAGGTATATTAACAACACTTAAAATACATTTGACCAGGTGCATGGATAGGAAAGATTTGAAATATGGGCCAAACAAAGGCAAATGGGACTATCTTATATGGTAATATTGTTCAGTGTAGATGAGTTTAGACAAAAGGCCTTTTACAAGCTGTATGTCTTTGTAATTCTATAAAGTGCCACAGAGCAATCTGACCAATAAAGCTGAAGAATGAAACAGAAAAGGAACATTAACAACATAGGTACGATGTTACCTCAATGATGGCAACAAAAGACCAGATGGAGAAAGCTGAATAATTATATTCCCTAGGGATCGGTGTCGGGGCCATTCCTTTTAAGACACTATGTTAAAGGCTTCGACTTGGGGCGCAAGCTCTAACACTTCTATTCTTTAAAATTACACAGATCTTGGTGGCATTGTGAACTATGAAGAGTATAATGATAGATTTCAGCAGGATATAAAAGGACTAATTTAGTTAAAATATTTTGCAGAGTATTGGCCACACACAGACAAACAGGACTAGCTTGTACAAACATCTTGTTTGGCATGAACAGATGGGACAAAGAGCTTGTTTGTATGACTCTGTAACTCTGATTGTGCAACTCCAGTAAATGTAGCCCATTGGATATTTAGACTGAGACTGTCTGAATGAGTACAGATGTAATGCCAGTTAAACTCCCTTGTAAATGATTTTACGGTATGGACTGACTGGGTAATTGATTATTGGTAAATAATTTATGTTATGAACTAAATAAAAAAGCTGAAGATAAAGAACATTCCAAGGAAATCAACTAAATTGAACCAGACAAATAGGTTATATGATAAATGTATGGAAGAAATATTTATGACAAATGAATGATAAGTAAGCCAGGATACATTTAATGTATTTTTCAATACTAATGTCTCAAAGGATGTGGTTTTCAGTGATACTAAATCTCTATGCACTGACTACTTGCACTGTGTAGGCACCAAAGATAGTCCTTGCATCTTGGGAGAGAAAGAGCTAGTACAGCAGTTCATTGGCAATTATTATTAATAATCCATTATTGTTAATGACTTGTTTGTATTTCTTCCTTGGGAATTCAATTTCTGTTTCTATGATGATATTTTAATTAATTTTTTAATATGTCTGTACATTTTACTTTGTTCTCCTTCACTTAACTTTTCAATTTGCACAAAGATGTTTGCATGCTCAGTAAATTAAACTTTGGCCTATGCAGGACTGCTGATTTGAGGATACAATGTCTCTGAGGTGAATACTTATTCAATCGAATCACACTTAGTTGAACACAATATCTCAGTATCCATTCCTCATAGATTTTGAAAACAGTCTTCCCAAAATAGCAACATGGATATTTCAGAGATGATATTTGCTAATACCAAGATCCAATGTATCTTTCTGTGACACTTGGTAAACACATTCCTTACACATGCGCATTCACTCACACACACAAACATTGTCTTGTCATTCTGCTGTCATTGCAGTGAGGGTACACATTTGCTGGTACATTCTCATAGTTAACCCTTCACATTTCTACATACATTTAGAGTCAGACACCTATGTTTATTTGAATTTCATACTTATTTTTTACTTAACTGTAAGTGTGATATTGAGTACTCTGCTGTTTCACACTGTCGTGTCCTGGCAGTCATGTGATGTCCTCTGGATTCTAAGCTGAGCTGATGAGCTCAAGTTGGCTTCATGGTGCCTTTCCCACCATGCCTGACAAGAGTATTCCACTTCCTTAGTTATGGGAATGTGGAAATGTGTATATTGTTTTTATACTCTATTTAATGTAGATACTTCCTTTTATTTTGTAATATGATTGTAAATGCATTGTGGAGAGCATCATGTTCTAATTTACGTGTGGTCTTAAGTTAGTTTTGTCAGTCATTAAAGATGGGATGTCCTGGTGCCTAAAAAAAAGGGAGCTAATCACCCTCAGTAGGAGAAAGCGATAGGGGCTGCCAGAATGAGCATGGAGCTAATATTGTGTTTTATTGTAGATATTATTTGGTAAATATTGGCATTCTTCTTTTCACTATTTTCACTCATTTTTGTAAGTTTGATTTTTGATGTAATAACACCATTGAACTAAAGTGCAAAGTGACTTCTGCCATATTTCCTCACATTTTTAACACTTTTGTTTATAACAAATAAATCTTGGGGAATCATTGCTCTCTTCATTCTGGGCTATATGGTCCCTTGGTTTATTCTATTCCAAGAATTGTACATTGAGGAGGATGAGGCAGTCTATCGACAAAAGCTAATGCTTAAAACATTAGAATTTTGGAGAGTTGTCAGGAAGCTTTTGTATGCTGTCTTGAGCATGAGAGAACCCTAGAATGACATTTCATGCAATCTGGAGAGCATCTAACAAATAATTACTGCTTCATCTATCATTAATTTATCCTGAGATAATAGTGTCTCACTAAAGATGTGATTCATCACAGTCCTTCTGTGGAAGGTGCACTTCAGGCAGATGATGTTCACATGTGTCCTTTGCATTGGTCCTTCTCAATGGCTAATATTGCAGGTTTGGGAGATTCTTAGAATCAGAATCGGTCTATTGTTAGTGACATAAGTCATGAAATTTGTTGTTTTGTAGCAGAACTATTGTGCAGGCATGAAAGATTCTTTTAAGAGACTCCTGGTCAGGTATATGGAGCTCAGAAAAGTAGAGGGCTATGGTAACCCTAGGTAATTTCTCAGGTAAGGACATGTTTGGCACAGCTTTGTGGGCTGAAGGGCCTGTATTGTGTTGTAGGTTTTCTATGTTTCTATAACAAATTACCAGAAATCAAAAGATAAAAATAAATAAATAATGCAAATAAGGATAGTGATGTAGTGCTCAAGAGTTCATGACCATTTGGAAACCTGAAGGCAGAGGGCCAAAAACTGTTCCTTAACCTTTAAGTGTAGTTTTCTTGCTCAAATACCCCTCACTGATAGTAGCAATGAGAAGTGAGTATGCCCTGGATGGTGAAGGCCCTTCAGGATGGATGCTGCCTTCGTCAACGTAGAATAGAAAGCATGACAGCACCGTTTGCCCTTGGCCCATGTTGTTGTGCTAACCTTTTAACTTACTCTACGATCAATCTAACCTTTCCCTCCAACATAGTCCTTCATTTTCCAATCATCCATGTGCTATCTAAGAGTCTTTTAAATGTCTCTCCACCACCAAACTGCTCCCCCCCCCCGAGTTAAAACTATCTCTGATATCCCAACTATAAATTCCTCCAATCATATTAAAATTATCTCTCTCATATTAGCCATTTTTGCCCTAGGGAATTGGTGCTGGCTGTCCACTTTATCTATGCCACTTATCATCTCGTTCACCTCTATCAGGTCAGCATTCATCCTCCTTCGCTCCAAAGAGAAAATCCCTTGCTTGTTCAAGCAATCCAGGCAGCATCCTTGTAAATCTCCCTTAGGCTATGGGTGACACTAGGTAATTTCTCAGGTAAGGACATGTTCGGCACAGCTTTGTGGGCGAAAGGGTCTGAATTATGCTGTAGGTGTTTTTCTGTGTTTCTAGGTTTCCCCTGCACTCTCTAATGACATATAGAGTTGGGGATGCTGTATTAGCATAGATAAAGATTTGGTTAACCAACTGAAAGTGGAAAGTTGGGATACATGTTTTTTTTCTCTGGTTGGCAATCAGTGGTGAGTGGTGTTCCACAGGGGTCAGAGCTGGGGCCGCAACTGTTCATGATATACATTATGGATCTTGAAAAAGGAACCAAATGTAGTGTATGTAAGTTTGTTGATGATACTAAACCGAGCGGAAAAGCAAATTGAACAGAAGATACGGAGAGTATGCAGAGAGATATAGATAGGTTAACTGAGTGAGAAAGGGTCTGGCAGATGGAGTACAATGTTGGCAAGTGTGAAGTCATCCACTTTGGAAGAAAAAAATGGAAGATCAGATTATTATTTAAATAATAATTTAAATGGTAAAAGACTGCAGCATGCTGTTGGGCAGCAAGATTTGGGAGTGCTTGTTCATGAATACAAAAACGTTGATTTGCAGGTGCAACAGGCTATCGAGAAGGCAAATAGAATGTTGGTATTCATTGCTAGAGGGATTAAATTTCAGAGCAGAGAGATTATGCTGCAACTGTATAGGGTTCTGGTGAGGCCACATTTGGAGTACCGCGTGTAATTCTGGTCTCCTTACTTGAGGAAGGATATACTGACTTTGAAGGTGATGGAGAGGAGGTTCACCAAGTTGATTCCAGAAATGAGGGGGTATGGCTATGAGGAGAGATTGAGTCACCTGGGACTGTACTCACTGGAATTCAGAAGAATGAGAGGAGATCTTATAGAAACATATAGAACTATGAAAAAGACAGGAAAATTGTTTCCACTGGTAGATGAGAACTAGGAGACATAGCTTCAATATTCGGGGGAGTAAACTTAGGATGGTGATGAGGAAAAACTGCTTTTCCCAAAGTCTGGTGAATCTATAGAATTCTCTGTCCAATGAAGCAGTGGCGACTACGTCCGTAAATATATTTAATACATATGATTTTTGCATAGTAGGGGAATTAAGGGTTATGGGGAACAGGCAGGTAGGTGGAGATGAATCCATGGCCTGATCAGCCATGATCTTATTGAATGGCAAAGCAGGCCTACTCCTGCTCCTATTTCTTATGTTTTTATGATATCCTCAGTGATGGGAGGGTCTATGATAGTGCTGGCTGAGTCTCAGCTCTCTGAATCCTCTTGCAATCCTATGCATTAGTGCCTCCATACCAGACAGTGATTCCACCACTCAGAATGCTCTCCATGGTACATCCCTAATTAGCTGCAGTTTTTGCTGATATTCCAAAGCTCCTCAAATTCTGAATGAAATATAACCACTGGCTTCTTCTTCTATACCTCCTCCTTTTGAAAACTTCAAAATGAATTGCTGAGATGTTGGCCATGAAGGATGTAAAATGTTGAAGAAATCAATGAACTAGAATGAATCAAGGACAGTGGAAATAGACAAACCAACTGTCTTTGTTCTTGCCATGTGGTTGAAGGAATGGAATTTGCCATTTTGTGAAGCTATGCTGTAGCCTCCATTTTGTGAGGTGTCTTGTGGACTTGTTTTGCTCAGGAATAGTTGCAACAAAGTGTTTTAAAGTGGCCTCAATGGTGTTCCTGATAATCGGCTGAACTAGAGACCATTTCCAAATAGGAAGTAATTTGTGCACTGTTCTTTGTTACAATAGAACATGCAGGTCTATGAATAGGTGGGCTGGGGGTGGGTGGGTGGGTGTGTGTGTGTGTGTGTGTCTGTGTCTGTCTCTCTAACCTGAATAACTCGAGACTAGTAACTAATTGATTCAGAACAAACAAACATTAATTACAAGTTGACACTTGCAACAGAGCAATAAACTGGTGCTGGCTTGAGCCAGAGCCAATGGGAAGCGGATACTTGTTAGCCAGATAGGCCAAAACACATCATTTGGACTGATGAGTATATTTAAGTTGGAGGCTTTGAATACAAAACTGTGAGAACTCCTGAGACTAACTATTGCAAGGAAGATCCCCATGCCAGGGGCTAGGAGAAGAAGAACCCATTGTTTGGACAATGGGTTATCTCTACTTCAGTGTTATAAACTGAAGAGATGATCTGAGTAAGTATTGGTACAGAGGAAACAGTAGAATTCATGTTTTAAGCTGCTGGCCCAGAGCCAACATAGTTAATTTGATGTTAGAGCAAAGACAATAAAGAGCAAGCTTTTATTAATTAAGAGTTGTGGAGTGAATTGCCTAACCTAGATCAGTTGAAATCAGTCAAAAGAAATTCATTTCACAGAGAGCAACAAAACCACAATAGTAGCAGGAGTGTAAGTCTAGGACACTAGTTAGTTTGGTACACCTGGAGTACCAAACAATCTGCTAGAGGAATTCAGTGGGTCAAGCAGTCCTGATTCAGTATTTCTATGTGAAACGTCAACAATTCCTTTCTCCCCAGAGATTCTGCTCAATCCATTAAGTTCCTGCAGTAGGTTTTTTATTTTGTCGTGGTTTCTCGTGCCCCACAAATGACTAGAAGACGCAGAAGATTCTTCAAGAAGGGTTAAACTTTAATTTGCAAATCAAAGCTGAGACAGTCATTGAGCTAGTCGCTGATTGCCCACCGATCCTTGTACATAGCATTTTTTATAGCAATCTCCTGGTTTTGCTGCATTAGCATATCCAATCGGTCTACAGTTGCATATCACAAGTACATCCGCCACTATTGTTTCTACCCATTGACTTAATCATGTTCTAATCTACATCTCTTAGCTACCTCTCATTAACACACCATTGTCTTCTACATTCTTAAGATTTCATTCTCCTACTAAATTGGATACATGCATAGCAAATAGCAAGTTTCAAAGCTGCCTACATAGTTTTAGTTACACAGCAAACAATCTCAACTTTTATACTCCAATATATCCCCCCTTTGAGACCCAGAGGGTTTCACACAAAGACTAAGAGTCTGTGCACAAAAGCCCCAATAAACTCATTCCCAAATCTCGGGTTAAACTATAATTTTCTGCGCCAAGACCTCAAAGTATTCTCTCCCTGTTACCCTGGGCCGCTGAGCCAAAAACCTGTCCCTCTTTACCTGAGACAGGGAAAAAGACTCAGAAGCCCTTATAATCTATTCCCACATTGTCATTTTGCTCTTGTTCATCCTGCAGGTGTTGTAGGCTGTACCGATACATTTTCGGTGTTTGTTTCTCCACTACGCTTGCTTCAGTAATTGCCACGAGCATCGGAAATTGTTTGGTTGCAGCACGTACGACAAGAGATTTGAGACAAGGAAGAAAACAGCACAGCACAAGCACACAGCTCAACAATACAATACTGACAGTTATTGCCATTTTAGTCAGCCATGCTCCCCATCCTCCGAGTCTACTTTCTAACCAGTCAAGTAACTGATGTCCGGACCCTGCATCCTGTTTAACTTCCTTTCTTAGACTTTACAACTTATACATTGCCTTAGTAAACGATCCTTCTGGACTAGTGTTATTTGGTATAAAAGTACAACACTTCTCTCCAAACATCACACAAACTCCTCCTTTTTCTGCCAACAGCCAGTCCAATGCTTTCAGGGTTCCATTAATTCTCTCTACCATGCCCTGCGACTGAGGGTGGTACACACATCCAAATCTTTGCTTTATCCTCAGCGCTTGTAGTACCAATTTGACCACTTTCTGGATAAAAGCCGAACCATTGTCTGAGCTAACTTCTGTAGGTATTCCAAACCTTGGGATCACTTCATTTGTCAGAAATTTTACCACTGTCTTTGCCCCTTGATCTCTTCAAGGTACCGCCTCCACCCATCTGCTAAATTGATCAATTACTACCAGCATGTATCTTTTCCCTCTCACTGTCTTTATCATGTCTACGTAATCGATCACTAGATGTTTAAATGGTCCTTCAGGTACAGGAATGTGACCTATTGGGGTTGTAATTCCCTTCTGAACATTATTCTGTGCACATACCTCGCACTGTGACAAGAAAAAGTTCACTGAAGCCTGTAAATAAGGTGACCAAAAACCATCCTTCTTTATCACTTCCCCCCTTGCACAATGGTCCATCCCACGCGCTTCTGAAATCAGAAACGTCAGTAGAGGGGTGGGCGCTACTAACAAACCATCTTCCGTGCTCCACAAGCCTTCCGAGTTCTGCTTGGCCCACCTTTTTCTCCACATTTTCTGTTCTGCCAAAGTTGCCTTACCTTGTATTTCAATTAGGTCCTCTACCACAGGTTCTGGAGCTAGGCTTACCTGGGGGGCAATGACAGCTGATGTACACCCGGACGCTTTTCTGGCTGCCTCGTCCGCAGCTTGATTTCCCTTTGTTATTACATCATTTCCCTTTTTATGTGCCTGGCATTTTACTATAGCCAATGCTTTAGGTTTCATTATGGCTTTTATTAAGTCTAGAATTTGCTGACAATGTTGTATGGGATCTCCATTACTTTTTTTTAAAAACCTCTCTGCTTCCACACACTTCCCCGAACAAATGGCATACTCCATGAGCATTTGCCGAATCAGTATAGATGTCAACTTTCTCACCTTCCATCATTTCACACGCAGCTGTCAGGGCTCCGATTTCCGCTAGTTGGGCGGAACACAGTTGGGGACAGGACTCCATCCTAATAATCTTATAGCTCGACTGATCCTGCTGCACTACTGAGAACCCTGCATGATTTCCATCATAATCCCTATAACAAGAGCCATCTACGAACAGAACCTTTTTATCTGCATCCTCTAGTGGTTCTGACCGTAAATCTGCTCTCAATTTGGCAAATGCCATCGTCTTCCCTACACAATCATGGGGTTCTCCTTCATAGTCCAAAGGGACAAAATCGGCTATATTACTGGTAGTGCATCTCTGTATACTTATGTCTGGAAATGTCAAGAGCATCTGATACGCTGCTATCCTGGCTGGCGTCAGCACAAATTTCCCTCTTTCCAGCAATTCTGCTACTTTGTGGTGTGTGTACAGAGTCACAGGGTAGCCCAGGGTTACAGCTGATGCCTTTTCATATGCATTGTATAGCGCAGGCGATCCCTGATAACAGGGTGGATACCCCTGTGCCACCTCATCTAGTCTCGTGCTGTAGTATGCTATATGCTGCTTTGCTTTTCCTGTGCCTGTCTCTTGTGTTAGAACCACTGTGACATAACCCTCCTGTCGGTTAGATACATACAAATGAAAAACCTCCTCGTAGTCAGGCAAAGCTAATGCTGGTGCTGACTGCAATTCCTGCTTAATAGTATTGAAAGCCATCTCCGCCTCTCCGTTCCACTGTAAGCCGTTCATCAAATTTGTATGTCCTGCTTCTTTCATTATCTTTCTCAAAGGTGCCACAATCTCAGCATATTCTCCTATCCAATCTGAGCTGTACCCTGCCATTCCCAAAAACGTCGTCATCTGCCCTACAGTCTGGGGTTTTGGGGCCTTAGTTATTGCCTCAATCTGATCTGGTGCTATCGCCTTCACTCCCTTGGATATTACCCTGCCTAAATATTCCACTTGCTGCGTGCAAAATTGCAGTTTCTTTTTGGATACTTTATGTACTCCATGCAGAAGCTTCTCTAACAGAGTTATAGTGTCCTCCTCACACTGTTGGGAGCAAATCAACAGGTCATCCACATACTGTAACAATGTATATTCCAATGGTATGCCCTCTAGGTCTGCCTTCAACACCTGATTAAAAACGTGTGGTGAATGTTTAAATCCTTGTGGCATTCTGCTATAGGTATACTGAGCACCTCTGTAAGTAAATGCAAACAGATCCTAACACTGGTCGGCTAGAGGAATGCTGAAGAAAGCCGAACACAAATCAATCACTGAAAAGTAACTTGCTTCTGGTGGAACATTAGTCAAAAGCGTGTGTGGGTTGGGGACTACCGCTGGCCAGTCCTCTACCACATCATTTACCGCTCGCAAATCATGCACCAATCTCCACTTAGATTTATCTGCTTTTAAGACCAGCAGCAACGGGGTATTGCATGGACTGTTTGTTCTTTTAAGCACTCCTATTTCAAGCAACCCCTGCACTGTCAATGCTATTCCCTCTCTTGCTTCTGGTCTTAGAGGGTATTGTGGTCTCCTGGGTGGAATTGCTCCCCTTTTCAGCCTTATTTCCACCAGACTAGCTGTTTTTATTTTCCCTATGTCCGTGTCATGCTGTGACCACAAAATAGACGGCAACTCATCTAACCTTTTATCTTTCTGCTGGCCTCTTTCCTTTCCCAGCAAGGGCAGGTGTGGTTGGGGAGTTATTTCAACCTCTCTCACTGTCCCTACCATATCTACACTTACCATTATTTTAATGCAATTGTTGTCTTCTGATATCCGCACCTCTGGAGTGATTTTCCTCCACACTGTTACTCTTTCAGCACTCTTTAGACTGATATCCCTTGTTTACCAACAACATTACGTGGGGCGCAGCCTCTGGTATCCTGTACCATTTTTCTAAAAAGGTGTTCCACTTAACTTGTAAAGCTGCCCCTTGCTTTCCATTTATCACAGCCTCCCATTCCAGGTGCTGTTGGGTACATGCCTCTAGGTGCCATCTCTCCTCTAACTCCCTGTTCGGAGTCTCGTCAAAAATCACCGTACAATGTAGCTCAGATTTGGGCATTACAGCCCTGGGTAATAGCCTGCACGCCCTTTTTCCATTTTTCCCAGGTTTCCTGAATCTGATCTGCGATGTCTCCTATCCAAAAGACATTAGCCTTCTTGTCTTTTCGCACTATCAATTGAGCCCCTGTTCTTTCCACACTCAGCCCATTTGTGGTGCATTCTAATTTTAATTCCAGTTTCAATAAGGCATCTCTGCCTAACAAATTACTCGGAGTTCCTTTAAATACTAGCACCAGCAAAACAATTCATTTATTTCCCAATCTCAATCGCACTGGAGCCGTGCACTGTGTCAACTGTGTTTCCCCCGAGAACCCTACCGTCTTAATAAACTTTCCTGACGTGGGAAGGTGAAGGGCATACTGTGGCTGTACACAAGTGTATGTGGCTCCAGTATCTATCATCATTGGTGTCAGTTGCCCTTCTAACATAACCTGAACAATGGGTTCCTCGCCTGCCTCCCTTGTTATCATTGGGTAATGTCCCTTTCCACTCAAGTTCTTGGGGCACCCCTAATACCTCGCATAGGGGTTCACAGATCTGCTTAGGCCTGTGGGGGCTGGTCCTTGGCTAAACTTAAGTTCCCTTCTTATCGGTTCCTGCTGGTGTGTGACAGGCCATGGTGTAAACAGACAATCTCTTCTCATGTGACCTGGCTGATTACATCCCCAACACAATCTCTCTACCTCTCTTTCGCCCTGTTTCCTCACTGGTCCCCTCTGCCCATAGCTCCTCTGTTCCCCTCCTTGGGACTTCCAGTCCTGTCTGGGCTGTTTGAATTTAGTCTGTTTATTTCTTTAGTATAACCGATACTCCTCATACTCCTTTTCCTCTCTCAAGGTGTTTCATCCGTTCAATCTCTTCTTTCATTTCTCTCTTTGCCTGTTCCACCTTTATCCTTTCTGCCTGTATCTCCTTCCATATCGCCGCTTTTTCCTTCTCGTTTGGTCTATTTTCCTCCTCATTGTCCCAAACTTGGACTTCTCCCTGCATGTTTACTGTTCCCGTCAGCAGGGGGCACTGCTTACGGGTTCCTTCCTCATTATAGGGAAGGGGTTTCTCTGGTTCTTTCGCATCCGGGTACGGAGCTGAAGCCAGTTTCTCACTGTACCCTCCTCTCTCTCTAACAGGCTGTTTCTCCAGCACCTTAGTGTCTTTCTCGCATATAATCAATATTCTACCTGTCCTCCTCAGTCTTTCTCCCTCTGTTCTTAAGAGTTTTAGCACTTCCATTTCTCATTCACTTTTTTGCCCTCTGTTCTTAGATTTATCTTTTGCTTTGTAATTTTTAATTAGTCCCTCCATTTCTTCGCACAAACTTACATCAAACGTTCCTTCTCTTAGCCACTTTGTAACCAGGTTTTTAGTTCTTTTTTCCCGTTTTTGTGATCTCATATTTATTTACCGGGATTTTTTTTTGCTCAGAATCTCTACTGCCATTCCTTTACCTGTCGTGTTGTTCTCTCTTTTTAAGGTATTTCAGAGATTCACAGTTCGTTTACTGGATAATATTATTTACTCTAATTCTATGCCTAGTCTATTGTCTATCTACCAGCGCTTTAAACTATATATTGGACTGTCCTTGTTTCCTATTCTGTTCTGCCTGTACAGACCTCTATTCAGAGCAGTACCCACAGAATTTGCTCTTTGCTCCTCGTCTATTCAGACCTTTATCTCTTAAGGCGGTATCCATGAGGATTTTCTCTATTTTCCTTTCCTTGCCCGTTCAGACCTTCGTTTCATACGAAGCGACATCCACAGGGATTTACCAACACCACGTGGAATTTTTCTTAACTTCTTATTAACTTATTTATACTGACCCTCACTGCAGTGTTCTTGATCAATCCTCTGAGCCTCCTGTTAACCCCCAATTCTGCCAGATTCTTTGGACCGGGGAGACACTTCGGCAGTGGTTCCACACTTCTGAGACTCCAAGACCTCCCCAAAGCCAACAGAAGTCTTAGTCTAAATTGTCGCAAAAAGTGCTTACCTTTTGTTTTGGTGCACCCTTAATTCTGTTAGCCTTGTGGGGGTCCCTAGAGGACTGGGAAGCGTCCCCAATCTGCCATTTCCTTTCTGCGGGTCTCTTTCCGGTCCTGCCGCGGTCGCCAATTTTGTCGTGGTTTCTCGTGCCCCACAAATGACCAGGAGACGCAGAAGATTCTTCAAGAAGGGTTAAACTTTAATTTGCAAATCAAAGCTGAGACAGTCATTAGCTAGTCACTGATTGCCCACCGATCCTTGGACATAGCATGTTTTATAGCAATCTCCTGGTTTAGTTGCATTAGCATATGCAATTGGTCTATAGTTGCGTACCACAGGTACATCCGCCACTATTGTTTCTACCCATTGACTTAATCATGTTCTAATCTACATCTCTTACCTCTCATTAACACACCATTGTCTTCTATAGTTTTAAGATTTCATTCTCCTACTAAATTGGATACATGCATAGCAAATAGCAAGTTTCAAAGCTGACTACATAGTTTTGGTTACACAGCAAACAATCTCAACTTTTATACTCCAATAATTTCAGATTCAAGGTATATCTGATAATGTTCCAAAAATGATGTTCTGCATTCTTCATTAAATGATGTCGGTCTCTTGGGTAACGGTGGTGCAGAAGACTGGCTGATCAAGATGAGGCTTGTGGGATATGGAGTAGGCTGGGAATAAAATACTCATCCTTGATTTCAAATCACACCATTTTCCTTTGGTCCTTAAGGATTTTCTGGTTTCACATCACCACAGTATTATTGAAACTTTTTTTCCCTCCCCAATGTCCTCTTTCTGCCTCTTCTGCCTTTGTTATACTGTGGCCATTCTTGCTGCTTTTCACACCATCCAGAATTAGATTAAGTATTCCTGGCACTTTTATTGCTTTGTGATTAACTTGTTATTCCCATTTGTTATCACTGATGCTAATTTCATTACTCTTTATTTGATTCTGTGATTTTAATGAAAAGAAAATAAATATTCAAGCAAAATTAGATTATGAATTATAAAGTATGTTGATCAAATAATGTACAAAATGTTTCTGTAAACATTTTTATTTTCATAATGTTTAATATTACTTGTACTTTACAGAAAATATTTTATTCTCAATCTTGCTGCTAATCAGTTTTGTATTCATTTGATTATCTACATAATCTTTCATTTTTCCCACACGATAATTTGATTACTATTCTCAATCTTTCCTTTGAGGCTTTGAGATAATCATAGGGTACCTGGATGTCACAGCTCTGTACCATGCACTGATTTAAAAGAATTTCACATTTCTTCATACCATATCTGTTAGGCCAGAAGGAAGCTAACAAAATGTGTCTCACAGGGAATTGAATTTCAAATAATCACATGCCCTAAAGCTTAGAGTCAAGCTGAGTGAAAAGGTGGCCAAACATGCTGTCACCAGTGCTTTGACTTTCTGAATCAGTTTATGATTGTAACTCTGTCAAACAATCCTCTTCAGCCATCAGATAGAAAGCCATGAACATGGTTGAGGGTTGTGTTCACCTCACCAGAGCTGATTATCTGTGCTAGTTTTACTCAGATATGTTGTTCTGGTACTATGTGCTGTCTGGGCCTACCCTTATTTAGCGAATAGTGCAAGATCTCATAAAATGATTTCAAAACATCGCTTTTTCATTTCATGAGGCATACAGGAATGGGATAGATCAGCTGGTTGAGTGGTGTCACAGCAACAACCCCACACTCAAAGTAGGTGTTATGTTTTGTAACTCCAAAACATAAAACTAATTGAAAGGAAAAACACAGAGCCAGGAATGCATGTCTTAGTTTCATATTTACTTTAGTGAAACATACACGAACGATGTATTGGCATGATAATATATGCCATTCCCATAATTTCACATGTCACCTGTAAAGAATTATGTAATCAAACAATATTACTGAAAGATTATATACACAACACACTACTCTGCTTAGCTATAAAGTCTATATAAAAAGCATCTCAGTATATATCGTAACACATGTGTGTATATATAATATACACTATACCATATAATCCAAGTACTATACAGATATCAACTGCATAGTACATTTCAGCTTGTTCTGGCCTAAAGGTTCAGACCTAAAGATTTAATTGCTGCAGAGGATTTCTTCATCTTGTGGGACAACGTCTTTCCTGCCAAGGTTGGTGGGGGGGGCGAGGTGGAGTTGGAAAGGGTCACTCTGCTTGGCAGGTGAGAATTCTGGCTGTTAACTAATCTCAGGTTCTGGGACTCCCATGTGATGGTTGTAGGAACTGCCTCTGGGGCTGTAGGAAATGGTTCTGACAGCTCAAAATACCTTCCTTCTGAATATGTTGGCATTTTGAACAGTGCATGGCAAGTTGCTCAATCTGCTGATCCGTCGCAGGCCGCCAGACAAAGCTTTAGGCCCGCACTTTCATTCTGGCTGTTCCTGGATGGCCAGCGTGTAGCTCCCTGAACACTTTAGCTCTCAGCTTGGATGGTACAACAACTCCCAATCTCCACATAAGGGATTGTTCAGTCAAGGGCAAGTTCATCCTGGCTCTGGGAAAAATGGAGAACTGGAATTCCTGCGGCGTATTCCTACAACTTTTGGTGGCCATTTAGACTTAAGACAGTGTAGGGTCTTTTCTGATTTCCTTTTGAATCATCTCTGCCACAGTAGGTAGAATTTCAATTTGTATTATGGAGTACATGTCAAGAGGAGTATGTAAATTTTTGAGTTATTTCCTTTCCCAAAGGTAAAACAAGGCAATCCATCAACATTTCAATGATTCGCTTTCCTTTTTAATTTGCTTTGTAATTGTGTTCTCCAAGAAATAGAGCCCATGTGCTGCTGCTGTTGGACTGAAAATGGACACAACTGGTTAATGGTCAGTAATGAGGGTAAATTTTCTCTCATACAAGTACTGTTTGAAAAGTTTTACACCACAAACCTGACTCGAGGCCTCTCTGTTCATTTGTATGTAATTTTTCTTTGCAGCTGTAAAGGAAGGTGGTGCAAAGGCTACGGGGTGTTTACTTCCATCGGTCATCTCGTGTTACGTGACTGCACCTACACCATAAGGTGAGGCATCACAGACAAGCTTCATTGGACCAGTGGATCATAATGTGTGCATGCAGTGTATGACACCACCATTTCCTTTGTCATTTGCAAAGCTACCTTACACAATCTTGTCCATTGATCCAGTGGTCTGATATCCACTCTCGCCTCTCTTTTACACTTTATGAATCTGAAGAAATTTTTGATATCATTTTTAATATTAATGACTAGCTGACTTTTGTGTTCCATCTTGACCTTCTTAATGACTTTCTTAGTTGCCTTCTTCTGTTTTATTTTTAAAACTTCCCACTAATTTTTGCTCTGTTATTTGCCTTTTCTTTGGCTTTTATTTTGGCCATGACTTCTCTTGTTATCTCCAGTTACATCACTTTTCCATTAAAATACTTTTTCCTCTTTGGGATGTATATATTCTGTGCTTTTCAAATTGCTTCCAGAAATTCCAGCCATTACTGCTCTTCTGTCATTCCTGCCAGTGTTCTATTCCAATCAATACTGGCCAACTCCTCTCTCATGCCTCTGTAATTCCACTGCATTACTGATACATCTGACCTTAGCTTCTCCTTTACAAATTTCAGGGTGAATTCAATCATATTATGATAATTTGCTCCTAAGGATACTTGTACCTTAAGGTCTCGAATCAATTCTGTTTCATTCCACAACACCCAATCCAGAATAGCTGATCCCCTAATGGGCTTAACCACCATCTGCTCTAAGATGCTATCTCTTAGGCATTCTAGTAATTCCCCCTCCTGGAGTCCAGCACCAACCTAATTTTCCCAATCTACCTGCATATTGAAATCTCGCATGACTACTGTAGCATTGCCCTTTCAGCATGCATTTTCTATCTCCCATTATAATTTGTAGACTACATCCTTACTACTTTTAAGGGTCTATATATAACTCCCAACAAGATCTTTTTACCCTTGGCTCTATCCATGATGATTCAACACCATTCTGAACTATGTCACCTCATTCTAATGATTTGATTTCATATTTTACTAGAAGAGCAATGCTCCCCCTCTGTTGTCCTGCCTGTCCCTTTGGTACAATGTGTATCCTTGGACATTAAGCTTCCAGCTATAACCTTTTTCCAGCCATGATTCAGTGATGTCCACAACATCATACCTGCCAATCTGCAGCTGTTCTGCAAGTTGATCTACCTTATTCCGTACACTGCACACAATCAAATATAGTATCTTCAGTCCTGTATTTGCCCTTTTCAATTTTGTCTATCTTTTACATTTCAATTCATCCTGTTGACTGCAATTTTACCCTATCTGCAGCTTCTCCGCTCTTCATAATGCCTCTAAAACAGCTATCTCAGTGTCAGAAACACACTGAGTCTCAGCAATTTGCAGAACGGTAAACTTTATTTTTCGAGTCTGCAGAGTCGGACCCAACCAGCTCCTGCTAGATTGAGTGCCGAATTACACTTTGCACAGTTTTTTATACCCTACATTCTTCTTTAATCTCATTACAAAATTACAAATGTGATTACCCCTTTGGCCCACTTATCAGCCTCAGCGCATTAACACCGTTATTGTTCAACCGTTAAGCATGTCTTCCCGTTACCCGTATCGCTTCTTTAATCAGCAAGCTATTGTTTCATCCTGATTTTGCAAATTGGTTTATACGTTGCCCTGCAAGTTGCTTTGCACGTTCTTTCTGTGTCAGCACATTCTAAATGGACTCCTTAAGAATCATTTCTCTCAATCCACCCTTTTTCTTTTTAGAATGTGCTATCAGTTGGGCTTTTGCCACGGGTTTACATAGGCTTCTTCCTCTAGCTCTATTTCCCTTTGTAGGAGTACCTGAACAGGATCAGCTGGGGCCCCTGGTTGCATGACTTGTCTTGCCACCCGAGCTACTAGCTCCCGCAAGCAGGGAATCAGACATGGTAGCAGAAGGAGGACCATCAATCCCCCTCCTATAACCCCTAAAGCGGTTCGCCACCAGCCTCCTTTCAACCATCCGTCCAGCCAGTCCCAATACCCCAGCGGCTTCCAGGTCTGTACCGGCACGTGGGCCAGTTTCCTTATTTTATCTGATATTTTTTGAACCACCTTTCCGTTGTCATCTATCTTTAAGCAGCAGTTGGTTAGATTAAACTTTCCACATTATCCTCCTTTTTGTTGTAGTCATAACATTTCTCGTTTACATGCGAGTGTGATACAAAGGACCCTGGAAAAATCGTCATGCCCACCCTTACCGTCGTCCTGCACTTATCACATCCCCCTTCAGCGCTTCTCAACAATAGCAGTATATACATTACAGTCCCAAAGTTCATTCTGTCCGTCTTTTGAGCTTTAGCACCATCGGGTCTTCTCCCTGGACGCAAGTCCATTCTGCACCTTCTTCGGGCTTTACGGGTCCCTTGATTCTCGCGGCGTGGGTCCACCCTTTTTCTTTTGTCCTTACTGCGGCTTCGGTGGTCAGTAGCACCTGGAATGGGCCTTCCCACTGCGGCTGTAACTTCTCTGTCTTCCAAGTCTTAATCAGGACCCAGTCACCGGGCTGAGTTCGGTGGAGTGCGAAGTCCAGAGGTGGGGTTTGTGCGAGTAACCCCTTCCTGCGCAATTCTGCAAAAGAACGAGACAGTGCCTGTAAATAGTCCCTTACAAAGACATCTCCCCCTTGCAGGGAAGGATAGCCCTCCACCTTGTTCCAATATGGAAGGCCAAACAACATTTCATAAGGGGATACTCCTATATCTTTTCGAGGAGCCGTGCGGATTCTTAGTAGGGCCAGGGGTAGACACTTGGTCCAGGGTAGCTTGGTTTCCATCATTAGTTTTGTCAATTGCGTCTTCAAAGTACTGTTCATCCTCTCAACTCTTCCTGAGCTCTGAGGGTGCCAGGAGGTGTGCAGCTTCCACTGGATTCCTAAGGCGTCACAGATTAGCTGGTGTGTTTTTGAGGCAAAGTGTGTTCCCCTATCTGAATCAATAGACCCCATTATTCCATATCTTGGGACTATATTTTCTAATAGGATCCGTGCCACTGTAGGGGCGTCCGCTTCAGTGGTTGGGAATGCTTCCACCCACCAAGTGAAGTGATCCACAATTACTAACAGGTACTTCCATCTCTGAACTTGTGGTAGTTCCGTAAAGTCTATTTGGATCCGATGGGACGGTCGGTCGGCTAGTGTTTGTCCCCCCTTATGGGTGGCACGCATCATTTTCTTGTTTACCTTTTGGCAGGTGTAACAGCCCCACACCTCCTGTTGAGCTAGTGTGAATATCCCTTTACAAACATAGTCCCTTAGGATAGTGTCGCACATAGCTTGCAATCCCCAATGGCTTTGTTGGTGTAGTTGTTGCAGTATATGACGAGTTACTTCCTTATTCAGTACTTGCCATCCGTCGGGGGTCTTCCACTCGCCTTCTGATGTTTGTCGGGCTCCCCTATTGATTCCCCGTATAAGAACTGTGCCGGGTTACAACTATTGTTCCTTTCAAAGCTTACATCATCCCCGACCATCAGAATGGTTTCGTATTTCAGTATGCGAGAGTCCGTCAACCACCGCTGAGCTTTTTGGGCTAAGAGGGTGCTAACGGAGTGCTGGGTATACACCGTCATTCTTCCCCCAAAGGTTAATTTCCGTGCTTCTTCTACTAGTACGGCTGCTGCCGCTACGGCTTGTATGCACGTCGGCCATCCCCGGGATACCGGGTCTAACATTTTTGATAAAAAGGCCACAGGTTGCCGCTTTCCTCCTTTTTCTTGGGTTAGTACTCCTAACGCAGTTCCTTCATTGTTTGTTGCATACAGCTGAAAGGGCTTTTCCAGTGCTGGCAGTGTTAATACCGGGGCCCGAATTAGTTGCCCTTTTATTTTCCTGAACTTCTGTTCTTCTTCTTCGGTCCAGCTGATTATTCCCCGGTCTTCCTTTGCCAATTTGTCATACATAAACTTCACCAGGGAGGTATAATTCTCTATCCAAATCCGGCAATAGCCCACTAAGCCCAGAAATTGTCTTATTTCCTTTTTTGTCCTGGGAAGCGGTATTTTAGTTATTCCCGCTATTCTTTCTGGGGTTATTTGGCGGTGCCCTTTACTGACTCTGTGTCCGAGATATGTTATTTCCTTCTCGACAAATTGCAGTTTCTTCTTGGACACCCGCAATCCTTTTTCTCCTTGGTAATTCAGGAGTCTTATAGTATCGTCTCGCACTACCTCCTCTGCTGGTCCCGACAGTAGTAGGTCATCGACATACTGTAATAGTTGGTTCTTTTCGGTACAATGGAATCCAGCCAATACTTGCTCCAGTACCTGTTCGAATAGGTTTGGGGACTCCGTGAACCCTTGGGGCAAGACGGTCCACCGGAGTTGCTTCTTCCGCCCAGTGAAGGGATTTTCCCATTCAAATGCGAACATATCTCGGCTACCTTCCTCCAACGGGCAACTCCAAAAGGCATCTTTTAGATCTATCACACTGAACCATTCATGTTCAGGAGGTATTTTGCTCATTAATGTATAGGGGTTAGGCACTACCGGGTATCGTGTTTGGACTACCGCATTTAAGCCTCTCAGATCTTGAACCATTCGATACGTGCCGTCGGGCTTTCGGACCGGTAGGATGGGGGTATTAAAGGGTGACATACATTCTTCCAGGAGTCCATCTGATACTAATGTCTCAATTACAGGTTGTAATCCCCTCCTCCCTTCCATGGCAATGGGATATTGCCGTCTTCTCTCTTCTGCTTGTTTGTCCCACTGTGGGTCGTTTACTGGAAATTTCTGGTCCCCCGGTAACTCATTCGGCTGTTCCCTTCCCCAAATTGATATTGCATCTTGTCGTATCATTTGCCTCTCTTGTGCAGAAAATAGCGTTCCCATAATCGCATGCATTTCTTCCCAAGTGTAAACATTAGGTCCTAAGAATTGATCCAACTGTTCTGCCAGTCCCATCGGATCTTCTAATAAAGTTTTCATATCTTTCTTAAATCCTCGTACTTCGGTACTTGTCAGAGGGACGTTTACAAATCCTGTTCCTCCCCGTTCTCCTCCCATTGGAACCTCTCGAAGGGGACACAGCTGTACCTCTTCCTTTTTTAATTCGTCTTTCTTTTTCTTATCTGCTCCTGTCACACTCCTTGTTTCGATCCTTGCTTTTGCTTTTTCCCTAACATCCCTCTCTTCCCTCTCCGGGTCTATTTCTTCTGTTTTTTCACTTTCTTCACGTCCTCCCTCTGCTCCCGCAAGGGGCGCAGAAGGCTGGACATAGGGAGGGGGTAAATGATCGAGTGGGTCCCACTTCCGCTCCCCTTTAATGCCCAATTTAAAACTCTTTGTTGTTACTCCTGGCCAGGGAGCCCAACAAAAAGCATAAGCAATTTCTTCCGGTTTTACATTTGGTTTTGAATTAACGTAAATGTTTAAGGCTTGTCGTACCCAATCCTCCTCAGACCCAAGCCGCGGCCACCAGACCGCAGGTTTTTCTATCGGCTGTTTCAACCAAATTAAACAGTACTGTATCATTTTTTTCTTTTGTTTCCCTTTTAGTCTTCCACATCCCCAATTCTCAAACATTCTACCGAGGGGGCTATCAGGAGGAACCCCCGGGTATGGTCCCGGTCTCTCCGTTTCCTCTTTCTTTTTAGAGCCACCCCCTCCCATCTTATTCCGCTCTTACTTAATCAGGAGGACCCCCGGGTAGCGATCCCGGTCTTCTCCGTCCTTACTTATTCCCGCACCTTTCTACTATAATAGTAGGCACTTACCCGGTGCGTCCTGGGGACTTCCAGTACCAGGTACTGTCCCCTTCTCCCCGTTTACCGCTCTGCGCTGTCCGGATATCACTCGCTCAAGCCGCGTCGGAGCGACGAGCAAGGAGTCAGGGACCGCCAAACTCGGCGGGGTGCACCGTCTCCGATGTCCTTCCTCGTGTCCACCGCGGCCGGAGTGTGGATCCCGGACGAGCCCCCACGTTGTCAGAAACACACTGAGTCTCAGCAATTTGCAGAACGGTAAACTTTATTTTTCGAGTCTGCAGAGTCGGACCCAACCAGCTCCTGCTAGATTGAGTGCCGAATTACACTTTGCACAGTTTTTTATACCCTACATTCTTCTTTAATCTCATTACAAAATTACAAATGTGATTACCCCTTTGGCCCACTTATCAGCCTCAGCGCATTAACACCGTTATTGTTCAACCGTTAAGCATGTCTTCCCGTTACCCGTATCGCTTCTTTAATCAGCAAGCTATTGTTTCATCCTGATTTTGCAAATTGGTTTATACGTTGCCCTGCAAGTTGCTTTGCACGTTCTTTCTGTGTCAGCACATTCTAAATGGACTCCTTAAGAATCATTTCTCTCACTCAGTTTCAGGACTATTCTCCACCTTTCCTACGAAACTACTTGCATTGAAATATATGCAACTCAAGGCAGTAGTCACACCTTTCTCAACCTTTTGATTCCTAACCTTGTCTGATGTCTTACCATCAGCTGCATCCACAAACTCTCCACTAATTGTTCTGGCACTCTGGTTCCCATCCCACTCTAGTTTAAACCCCACCATGCAGCATTAACAAACCTTCCACTAGGATAATAGTTCACCCTCCAGGTCAGTTTCAAACTGTACCTACTGTATAGGTCCCACCTTCCCTGGAAGAGAGTCCAATGATCTAAAATTCTCATTGCTTCCCTCCTACACCAACTCCTTAGCCATGTATTAAACTGTATAATCTTCCTCATTCTGGCCTAACTTGCACCTGGCATTCATAGAAATCCTGAGATCACAACCCTGGAGATCCTGCCCTTTAACTTAGCACCTAACTCCTAATGCAGAACCTCATCATTCATCCTACCCATGTCATTGGTACCTACGTGAACCACGACTTCTGGCTGTTCACCCTCCCACTTAAGAATGCTGAGGACTCGATCTGAGATATCCCAGGCCCTGGCACCCGGGAGGCAACATACCATACCATCTTGTTCTCGACCACAGAACCTCCTGTCCATTCCCCTAACTAATGAATCCCCTGTCACCACAGCATGCCTCTTCTCCTCCATTCCATTCTGAGTCACAGAGACAGACTTTGTGCTAGAGACCTGACCACCGTAATTTTCCTCTTTTTGGACATTGCCCCCACCCCACCCGACAGAATCCAAAGTGGTATGGCTGCTGTTTCCACACCGGCTCCTTAATTTCTTTCCCCTTCCTGACTGTTACCCAGTTTCCTGTGTCCTGCACTTTGGGTGTAACTACCTTTCTATATGTCCTATCTATCCCCACTCAGCCTCCCAAATGATCTGGAGTTCATCTAGTTCCAACTCCAACTCCATAACATGGATTGTTACAAGCTGCAGCTGGATGCACCTTGCAGGTGTAGTCATCAGAGACACTGGTGGTCTCCCTTCCTTCCCACATCCTGCAAGGCGAGCATTCAGCTATCCTGCTTGGCACCGCCACTGTCCTAGCTGAACAGATATAAAACCTACAGCTTTTCTTTGCTTTCTCTGACTGAATCCTCTCTTTGCAGGTCTCAAAGAGATATAAAGCCCAAGATTAACACTCTGACTTTGTCCCCTCAGATTGCGCCTGCGGTGATGATGGCTGCTGTGCTTGCCCCTGCCTTCCTTTAATTTGCTCTTGTTAAACATTCCCAAGTAATGATTGGTCTGTAGTTAAAGCTGTTTTTTGCTGTAGTAACCCACTGCTGCTTTTTGTACTTGGGGATTGAAGTCCCCTCCTCTCAAAACTTTCAATGTTGTGAGTAGCCATTCATTAAAATTCTTTTTCACTGCAATGACCTGTTGCTGCCTTTTGTACTCGGGCAGAGGACCTGATTCAAGTTCCCTTCTCTCAAGACTTCCTAAGTCTGGATTGGTCACTGGTGAATTATGTAAAAAGCCCGTAATGAAGTTTGTAAAGTACAAAGAATGCTTAATCAAACGATATATATTTGCAATCTTACTCAAATATTACTGACATATTACCTATGGAACAGTTGGCCATACCAAGGACGTGACTGTAGATTTCAGGAAAGGGCAGTCAAGAGAACACACTCTAGCCCTCATTGGGGGTTCAGCAGTGGAAAGAGCGAACAGCTTCAAATCCATGCGTGTCAACAGTTTGGAGAATCCATCATGGGCCTTGTACATAATGCAATCATGAAGAAGGCACAAGACTGGCTCTACTTTGATTTGAGGAGATTTGGTATGTTGCCAAGACTCGTACAAATTTCAATGGATTTACAGTGGGAAGTATCCTGCTGTTTGTATCACCTCCTGGCATAGAAACTCCAATGTGATTGAGACCGCAGAGTGCTGGAAACCTAGCCAGCTCCACAAAGGGCACAACCCACCCCACCATTGAAGACATTTTCTTGAGGCAGTGCTTCAAGAAGGCAGCATCTATCATGAAGGATCATCACCATCTGGACCACACCCTCTTCTTGTTGTGACCCTTGGGGCAGAGGTACAGGAGCCTGAATACCCAAATTCAATTATCCCAACACAGCTTCTTTCCCTCTGTCATCGGATTTTTGAATGGTCCATAAACCCATAAACACTTCCTCATTATTCCACCACTTTGTAGTATTTATTTTTGTGATTTTTCACCAATCTTGTATCTTTGTACTGTGTTCTGTTTCTGCAAAACAACACATTTTATGTACTTTAAACTGGTGATAATAAATCTGATTGTCATTCTGATTCTGTTTGCCCATTCATATGTGAAGCATTATGCAGTGCCTGAATGATTTTGAAATATCTAGAAATTTCAACAATGTATCTGTTTTCATTTGTTGAGCTGCAGGCTATAATCCTAATGATGGATCAGTGTTTTAATGCACAAGGCAGGATTTCCAGTCAACAGTGAAGCAAAGGGGTACTGTCAATGTCCTCAACAAAAGCTTACCTCACTGAGTGAGCACACCCTGTAATGTGGGTTTACCCTTTGTCGATCAGTTGTTAGAGAATGTTCCTGCCTTCTAGCAACAGTGACCACACTAAGTAAATGGAGCAGAAAATCAGATTGAAGAATTCTAGCTGACAGCAAACCAGCCCAAATCTCTATTTTTACCAAATATCTTAAATGTCCATTAAAGAGTGAAACAAATATTGGGATACAAGCAAGAAACTCCAACTGACTCTTATGGCATTTATCAAGCTTCTGCTAATCTATCTCTGTATTCTCCTCTCTCTCATATCCTTGATAGTCTCATCTTAAACCACCTGTAAAATTCAGTTGAAACACTTCTTATAATAAGGAGTTCCATGTTCCCAGCACAACTTGGATAATGAGATTTCTTCTCAGTTCCTCTTTGACCTTTTTAGAGATTTCCCTACATCGATGGATTCCAGATTCTTTTTCCAAATGTGGAAACATTCTCTCCCAATCCACATTACCAGATGCTCTCAAGATTTTAAAGACATCTGCTGGGCTTCCTCTCAGCCTTTTTTCAAAAGACAAAGGACCCATTCTGTCCATCTATTCATCTAGTCCTGGGATATATCATTCCAGGTATAGTATTAACTTTATAATTCTTCCCCACACCCTTTGTAATGCTTGTGTATCCTTGTTAAAATATGCCCAATGGAATTGTATGCATGCTAATGAAATATCAGTGCAGGTTTAGTTTAACTTTATTAATTCTCAATACTATTTGTAGTGGAATAGTTTTAACTTGATTTATTCTTATAGTCTTGCCATCTGGTAGTGCAAGACTTGCCTCTTCCAAGAAATAAGTGATCTCCTTATTCTTGTAACAAAACATATTATTTTGCATTTGTGTCTTAGATTTTATTTTGGAATCATTTCACTATTTTGAGCTTGTCCTTATATAATGTAGAACATTGAAGAGTACAGCTCAGGAACAGGCGCTTCAGCCTGGAATGTTATGCCAAATTGATTAAGCTAATGACACCTAATTAAGCTAATCACTTCTTCCTCTACATGATCCAAATCTCCCTGTCTCTGCATATTCATGAGCATCTCTAAGAACCTCATAAATTCCTCTACTATATTTGCTTCTACTTCCACCAGTGGCAGGGCATTCCAGGCGCCCGCTGTTCACAGTGTTAAAAACTCGTCCTACAAATCTGCTTTGAATTTAACCTTGCATGACCTCTACTATTAAATATTGACCCAAGAAAGAGTGGGGAAAGAGGCATTATGGCCAGTGGTATCACCCAACCCCTCACTTCGGCAAGTCCCGGAATCACATGAGTCCGGACTTTGAAGCTCAGATTTCAAAGCACTATGATCGGCAAGTCCCATAGTCAATGCCGAATATCGAAGTCAGCGAGTCTGAAAGTCAAGGTCAAATCGACGGCCAAAGCTGAAATTTGGAGGCCCGATGTCTGAGAGTCCAGGCCAGGGACTGGAGGTTGGAGGCCTGGGATTGAAGGCCTATTTGTGTGTGTGAGTGGGTGGGTGTGTGTAAGCCAGGAAAAAGGGCTGGTTTAGCTGTTCTGAAAAAGGAGCTTGTTTGGCTATTTTGTTTTGCTGCTGTTGTATTGTTGGTGTTACTTGTGTTATTTTACTGAACATTGAAGGCATGCTACATTGGCACTGGAATGTGTGGTTACACTTGTGGGCTGCCCCCAGCATATCATTAGGATGTATTGACTGTTAATGCAAGCAATTCATTTCATTGTATGTTTCAATGTACACGTGAAAGTAAATGAATCGGAATCTGATAAATATCAGCTGTCTATGAATGCCTCTCATAATTTTATAAACTTCTATCAGGTCTCTTATCACCACATCTCCAGATAAAACAAACACAGTTTGTCCAACCTCTTGTTTTAACACTTGCCTGCTAATCCAGGCAGCATCCAGAACAAACTCTTCTCCACCATCTCCAAAGCCTCAGCATCCTTCCTATAATGGTGTGGCCAGATTTGAACACAATGTGCCAAATGTGGCCTGACTCGAGTTTTATAAATTTCTCAGACAGTAACAATAACTTGTTATTGGCTGTTCTCCTATTCTATACTGCACCGATTTGATATCAGCTCCAAACTTAAGGCAATTATTCATTGACAATCTTCTATCTCAATATAAAATCACCTGTTGTGTTCTTTATATTAATACGTACTGTGGGTTTCTAATAACGAACCATATTCTGGAAGAATTAGAACTTTTATTTAACAGCAACAACCACATGTGTCTTACAATACCATGCTTCTAGATCATTTCTGCGCATGCTCATAACTCTCTCCAATCACATTCATACATGTGATATCACCACATCTTCCTTTCCTTAAAAAGAAAAACAATTAACACCATTGACCATAACAAATATATAATTTAACATGTCTCAACAACAACACACACAAAATGCTGGTGGAACACAGCAGCCCAGGCAGCATCTCTCGGGAGAAGCGCTGTCGATGTTTCGGGCCGAGACCCTTCGTCAGGACATGTCTCTTGTCAGTCTCTCTGGGGGTTTACAAACACAAGTAGACCTTCTAAGTGGTTCACACAGTTGTGTTTTGTTGATATTTTCATGTTTTGTCTGCTCTGCACCAGTTAACTGAAACTCTGAAGTTGTCTCTTTCTTAAGGTCTTTGTGATTTTCTTCTTAACACTGCTCCTTCTGTTTGGACCATGTATGATCTGGGTTGTACTTCAAGTACTGTAGCTTTCTTAATTCCTTCCACTTCCACTTGTAATGAAATACAAATCTTTTCTTCATCTAATTAATTAATTAACTGTGTAATCTCCTGCTAAGAATTCATCATTTCAATAAAACATCTCAATTCCTCCTCTTGTGCTTTCATTTCTTCAATTGGATCCTGCTTCTTGTCACTCTTTAGCCTCAGATCAGTATTGTACTGTAATGGCAAGTTTGACCTCTGTCCTCCTGCAGAGGTGAGATTGTGATGGAATGCATGGCCCATTGATGGATGTGCGTTACTTCCAGAGGGTAACATTGCAATTCCTGGCTTTTGTGGCAATGCTGGTAACAAAGCGATGGATCTGGGAGCTTTCTCTATGACCTCTTGCTGTTCTATTCTGTCAACCTCTGCTGTCAGCTGATGACGTAATGCAAAAGGCACTTTTCTACATGGATGTACTAAGGGTGGCACTGCGTTGTCAATTTTAATCATGTGCTCTTCTGGAAGACAACCAAGCCCTTTGAACAAGTCCTCATACTCTTTCATCAAGTCACTGTATTCTGACTCTGTGTCACTGTCCAGGGCTAAGACTCTCTTCACCAAATTCAGTCGCTCACAGGCAGTATTGACTATACATTCCTTGTCACCACCACAAATGAAAGTGTATGCACAATATTTTTGTGTGATACTTTTGCCACACATGTTCCTTTAACTGGAATGTCTGCACCTGAATACCCAGTCACTTTTATATTTGTCTGATGTAACTTTGGTCTTGGCTTCAATGTATTAAACTCAGATTCTGCAAGAACATTTACTCGTGCTCCACTATCAAGTTTAAACAGAATATTGTTTTGGTTCACTTGCAATGGAATAGTCCAGTAATTTTCTTTCTTTGTTTTCACAAAAAGCACATCTATGTAAAACTCTTAAAGTTCATTTTCAAGCACTGCATTTACATGTTTTATTTTCTTTCTACTTCTGCAGAAGTGTGAAAAATGATTACTCTTTCCGCAATCATTGCACATCTTACAATGCCATGTTTCCAGCTCTTTCTATCATTTCTGCGCATGCTCAGAACTCTCTCCAATCACATTCTTACACATGATATCACCACATCACCAACACAGAGCTATTGTTAATTTTCCAATTTTATTGAATAGAAAATAAATTAAAGTTCTGTCAATGTAATGATTAATATAAAATGAAGTATAAAAACATCTGGAAATTCCCCAAATAGTCATCTACAACATTTGGCCTTTGAGCTGTTGTTGAACCATTTTTTCCAGCTCCTACAGGCAGCTTGAAGTTATGTTTAGCATTTTAAAGAGCTCATTCCTTGTATTTGTACATTAAAGCCCCAGTAACAGGGTCACATTTTACTTCCAAAGGGCATTGAAACACTATCTGGAACACTATCTGGAATAACTGCCTGTCACAATCAACAGTTCATATACAGAGCATAATTTTCAAATTAAAACTGTTTAACTGAGAAAACAAATGCTTATCAAGAGGTAAAGGTCACCATTAAATCCATATTCAAGTTTGCCAACAACTTGGAAAGAAGGCAGCAGTTTTGTCTGGGAGGCTAGTTTCTCTGCACGCCCATCTCTGGATAGCAACACACAAAAGTGCTGGTGCAACTCTGTGATTTAAGGAGGGAAATGGACAGTTGACCTTCCACATGACCCCACATTAGTACTGGGTCTAATAAATGATGCAAGATAAGATTCTTTTTAACAGTGTAACAATTAAACTTATTCTTTGAAAATCGCTTTGTTCCAGAGGACTCTTTTTTACTTGGAATGTAATTCTTTTACTGAAATATCTAGAACTGCAAGGATTTTGACAGCTTCTGACAGTTATGGAGTCATAACGAAATACAGCAGACACAGAACCGTCAGCCCAGAGTCCACACCATTAGTTACCTATTGAAACTAATCCACATTCCTTGGAAATGGAATTGGTTTATCATTGTCATGTGTATCAAGACTCAATGAAAAGCTTGTCTTTCATCCTGTTCATACAGATCAAATCATTACATAGTGCATTGAGGTAGTAAAGTATAAAACAATAACAGAATGCAGAATAAACTGCAACAACTTCAGAAAACGTGAAGTGCAGGTAGACAATAAGATGCAAGATCCTAACAAGCAACACACTCAAAATGCTGGAGAAACTCAGCAGGACAGGCAGCATCTATGGAAAAGAGCGCAGTCGACGTTTCGCTTTCCTCCAGCATTTGGTGGGTATCGCTTGTACTTCGAGCATCTGCAGACTTTCTCTTGTTTAAGATCCTAACAAGGTAGATTGTGAGGTCAGGAGTCAGTCTTATTGTACATGGAACCATTTAGTTGTCTTATAACTGTGGGGTATAAGTTGTCTTTGAGAGTGGTGATACGTGCTTTCAGGCTTTTGTATTTCCTGCCCATTGGGAGAGGGAAAAATGAGAATGTCCAGTGATTTTAATTATGCTGGCTGTTCTACTGAGGCAGCGAAAAATAAAGACAGAGTCCATGGACAGGCAGTATCCATGATGTACTGAAACGTGGCCACAACTCTCTGCAGTTTCTTGCAGTCACAGGCAGAGCAGTTGCCATACCAAGCCTTAATGCTTTCTCTAGTGCATCAGCAAGTGTTGTTAAGAGTCGATTTGTACATGCAAAATTTCTTCATCCTCCTGAGGCGGTCGAGTCATTGGTGAACTTTCTTGGGCATCAATTCCTTCAACTTTCTGCTGCTCACTGACACACTCAGGTTAATTTTTGCGGGCCAATTAACCTCACAAACTTTGCAGCTTTGAGTGTGTGGGAGGAAGATGGACTACAGGAAAGAAACATATACAGTCTCAAGGAGAACATGCAAACAGATAAAACCCGAGGTCAGTGTTTCACTCAGTAAGGCAGTGACTCTATCAGCTGCTCCACAGCATTCCCAGTTTCCTGCATTGCAGTTTCCTTTGCAACGAGGGGGGAGAACGTGTTGAACCTGGTTTACACAAACATCCCCCACACGTACCAGGCAGAGCCTCACCCCCACCTCGGTTACTCAGACCACATCTCTGTTATGCTAATCCCAGCATACAGACCGCTCATCAGGCGCTCCAGACCAGTTCAGAAGCAGGTGAAAACCTGGCCAGCAGGAGCTATCTCTGCTCTTCAAGACTGCTTTGAGCACACTGACTGGTACATGTTCAGGGAGGCTGCAACTGATGGTGACTCTACCAACTTAGAGGAGTACACAGCATCAGTGACCAGCTACATCAGCAAGTGAATTGATGATGTTACTCCGTCCAAGTCCATCACTATATGCGCTAACCAGAAGCCATGGATGACCGCAGAGGTGCGTGCGCTGCTAAGGTCCTGCGACTCCACCTTCAGAGCAGGCGACAAGGCAGCTCTAACAACAGCAAGGGCCAAACTGTCCCGAGCCATCAGAGGGGCAAAGCTTGGACATGCCCAGCTGATCCACAGACACTTCCAGGACAGCGGTGACACGTGGTGCATGTGGAAGGGCATCCAGGACATCACCAATTACAAGTCAACATCACCTCAGGTGATGCCTCCCTCCCAAATGCGCTGAATAAATTCTACGCCTGGTTTGAGGCAGAAAATGACGTGGCGGCGAGGAAGTCCACCCCTCCTGCGAATGACCAGGTGCTGCGTCTCACCATGGCCGACGTTAGAAGAACCTTGTGCAGGGTCAACCCATGGAGGGCTGCTGGACCAGACAATATCCCTGGTAGAGTGCTCAGAGGATGTGCAGACCAGCTGGCAGATCTTCTCAATGACATCTTCAACATCTCCCTGAGCAGCGCCACCATTCCAACGTGCTTTAAGGCCGCCACCATCGTCCCTGTGCTGAAGAAATCTTCAGTGTCCTGCCTAAATGACTACCGTCCCGTTGCACTCACATCTATCATCATGAAGTGTTTCGAGAGGTTCGTCATGAGGCATATCAAGACCCTGCTGCCCCCCTCACTGGACCCCCTGCAATTTGCGTACCGTCTCAACCACTCAACAGATGACGCCATTACCACTACCCTCCACCTGGCCCTAACCCACCTGGACAAAAGACAAAAAAGACATATACGTTCGGGTGTTGTTCATAGACTTCAGTTCAGCATTCAACACAATCATCCCTCAGAAATTGACTGGAAAGCTGAACCTACTGGACCTGAACACCTCCCTCTGCAACTGGATCCTAGACTTCCTGACTGGGAGATCTCAGTCAGTCCGGATTGGGAGCAGCAACTCCAACACCATCACGCTGAGCATGGGGCCTCCCCAGGGTTGTGTGCTCAGTCCATTGCTGTTCACTCTGCTGACCCACGAGTGTGCTGCAACACACAGCTCGAACCATATCATCAAGTTCGCTGATGACATGACTGTGGTGGGTCTCAATAGCAAGAACGACGAGTCAGCTTACAGAGAGGAGGTGCAGCGGCTAACAGACTTGTGCAGAGCCAACATCCTGTCTCTTAATGTGAACAAAACAAAAGAGATAGTTGTTGACTTCAGGAGGGCACAGAGCAACCACTCCCCATTGAACATCGACGGCTCCTCGGTAGAGGTTGTAAAGAGCACCAAATTTCATGGTGTTCACTTGACGGAGAATCTCACCTGGTCCCTCAACACCAGCTCCATAGCAAAGAAAGCCCAGCAGCGGCTCTATTTTCTGCAAAGGCTGAGGAAAGTCCATCTCCCACTCCCCATCCTCATCACATTCTACAGGGGTTGTATTGAGAGCATCCTGAGCAGCTGCATCACTGCCTGGTTCGGAAACTGCACCATCTTGGATCGCAACACCCTGCAGTAGATCGTGAGGTCAGCTGAGAACATCATCCCGCCATTACGGACATTTACACCACATGCTGCATCCGCAAAGGAAACAGCATTATGAAGGACCCCATGCACCCGTCATACAATCTCTTCTCCCTCCTGGCATCTGGAAAAAGGCTCCGAAGCATTCGGGCTCTCACAGCCAGACGACGTAACAGTTTCTTCCTCCAAGCTATCAGACTCCTCAATACCCGAAGCCTGAACTGACACCTTGCCCTATTGTCATGTTTATTATTTAGCACTGTTTTTGTGCACTTTATGTAGTCCTGTGTAGGGCTGTAGTCTAGTGTAGCTTTCTCCGTGTTGTTTTTTTTAAACTACGTAGTTCAGTCTAGTTTTTTGTATTGTGTCATATAACACCATGGTCCTGAAAAATGTTGTCTCATTTTTACTATGCCAGCATTTGTGCCAGCAGTTATGGTTGAAATGACAATAAAAGTGACTTGACTTGACTTGAACTTCATCAGCCAGTTACTTTTTCCTGTTTATTAATGTCTTTCTGTCATTTGTTGTGGTTTTTGCTATTGACAAGCCATCAGCTATAGTATCATCTGCAAAGTTCAGTACAGTAATATTGATACCAGAGTCTTTAATTTTAATGCAACTTGTGAACATAGTGATTGCCACACTAACCCTTGTGAAACACAACAGCACACCCTCTTCTGCTGTGGGCAGCTCCCTCTTCCTCCACTGTACTGTCCTGATGCCAGATACATATTCTTGTTTGCATCTAACTGCCCATATTCATTATTTTATTATGGAGCACCTCATCAATAAGTCCTTTAAATATCTAGATTGGTAATATTAATTGTATAAACTTTTGTTTACTTTTTGTCTTTTGATAAAAAAATCAGTAGGATTCTTCGTTCTGAACCCACACTGATCACGTTTTACATTTCTAGATGCTGTTTTATTTCCTTTAATTGGTTCCAAACTTCCCACGTGAAGCCTTTGAACGTATTTATTCCCCCCCCCACCCCCCATTCTCCAGTTAAATGGCTGCATTAGCTCAGGCAAGAACAACTTGACAGGATGACATACAAAATACAGTGTCCAACTGAACTCAGCATTGGGGTGAATGGTTAAAAGAAGAGGCTGCTAGGTTCAGTCTCCTGATAAATGGGATTCTCACTGGAAACGGAAGCAAACACTAAACGGAAGCAAACACTTCACAGCATGTGCAAAATCTTTTCTCATTGTTACGAATGTGCCACCGCTCTGAGGAGCCAAAGGGTGCGGGGTAGCCCCCTCCTTTGTGAGAATCACAAGATCACTATTGAGTCAGTTCAGGAAGCCCAGGAAATGAGAGACGTTTGGAATGTCTTGACCCTCTGGCGATATAAAGCTACAGGAAACGGCCATTGTCTCTTGGATTCGGACTTGTGTATTGAAATACTGTGCTACGTGGAAGCCCTCAGGCAAAGTGGGCTGGTTGAGGGAGGGATTGCATCACCCCAACCTGATTGACATCTGAGACCCTGTGAGTCAGGATAAAAGAGGGTCTGTGGGAACACTAGCAATCCCATAATAGCAGAAGCCGATGGGAGGAGGCCACTTGCATTTGGTTCCATTTGCCCGGGAACCGGTGGCTTTTACCACAGAAGAACGGCTTTTAGCTAACAACGGGGAAACCAACTCCCAACGACTCTCGAAGGGTTGACATCATAAAAGGACTGGGCAAGTTTTAACCCATCTTTCTCTCAAACCAAAATGCTGCAGCTTGAACGAACTAACAGTGACTTTTATATTTCCATCGGACAATACATTATCCCCTAGACAACGATAGAGCTATTTCTTATTGATTATTATTATACCCACACGTTTAGTTTAGTATTGACGACGTATATTTGTATGTTGGCATTGATATTATTTTGTGTAGTTTTAAAATAGTTCCATCAGACTTCAATGGACCTCTATATCTTTGCTGGTAAGTGACCCAGTTACGGGGTTTGTAACATCATACACACTTTGCACATAAAAAATGTGCAGAAACGTATTTCATTTTCAATTATTTCGCTCCTCTGTGGAGAAAAGAATCACAGACTACAGCTACCCTATCCCAATACAGCTCTAGTAGTGCATGCTCAGAAATTCCTGCTGAATTTTCCAAAATGATCAGTCGTGGTATCTTCATCATTTTCACTAAAAGTTACGTTATTTTTAATTAATTAGAGAATAAACCACTAAATCAGCTGAATGAGTACAAAAGGCAACAACCATCGACTGGAGGCACTGACAGGCTCAAGCACCATCAGTGCGAAGAAATTGTCAATATTTCAGGACTAAGCAGTGTTTTGACCCAAAACATTCACAGTTCCTTTACTCCCCCAGATGCTGCTCAATCCATTGAGTTCCTCCAGCACATTGGTTGTTGCTCCAGTTTCCAGCATCTTCAATCTCTTGGGGTAAAAGGCTACAAGTACCTGAATTGAGAAAGCACCACATGGATCAAAGTGGTATGAAGGGAGTACAAGGAACATTTGCAAATTGTTACATCTTGAGGACATTGGTAAGATAGAGTAATGGCAGATGGAATTTAATCTTGAAATGTACGAGATGAGACACTTTGGGAGGTGTCGTATACTGTACAGCTAGCTCTTCTGTGACAAATGTACAACAAATTCAGAGTGAATCAAATTATAGGCACATTTTATTATTTATGTACAAGGGAAGCTACTCCAGATGTTATCATTGGGAAAATAGTTTCAATCTTATAGTTCAAACAAACCACTTTAATACTAATTATGGAGAACAATAATTAGGTTGTTCTATTCCATAATGGCATTCCTCCATAATCTTCAAGCATCTTTGGTTCCTGCCATTTGTTCTTCAATCCATCCATTTGTCTTTAGAGGCTTCTTCCCCCCCATGACAGCTGTGGCCTGATTTTCTCCGTTGCCAAAGGATACACCCCACTTTCTTAAACACACAGGATCCTATAAACCTCCATCCAAACCAGCAAACTAGCAAAGCACTCTGGGATATCACATGCTCCAGTTTGACTCATTACATTTTACAAAAGTTAGAAATTCATAAACACTTCAGGGTTTCCAATATATGTCCACAGAGGACTAATAAGTGAATAGTAGGGCTCTGAGTTATATTGAGGAACAGAGGGACTTCAGTATACAAGTCAAAAGATTCCTGATGGTGGGAGTGCCTGCTGTTATGCATGTAAAGAAGGTAGGCAGGATACTTGATACATTAACTAGGAATAGAACATTAGAGGAAGGTGTCTGTGATATAACTTTATAAAACATCAGTTAGACAATTTCTAACCATTTTGTATAGTTTTGGTCAATACATGAAAGCAAAGATGTGATAGGACAGGAGGCAGTATGGAGGAGCTTCACCAAGATATTGCCTGGGATGGATATTTTCAGTAAAGAAATTGAATCAGACAAGTGAAGTTTCTTTTTTAGGAGTGCAGGCTGAATAGGCTATCTGATAGGTGTGTACAGATTATGAAAGGCAAAGGTTGGAGAAGTAGTTAGAAGCTGAATGACAAAGGAAAACTCTGGAGATTAGACAGATTTCATCCACTGAGTGAGGAAGTTGGGTATAATTCTTCCTGAGCCAATTCTAACATGAGCTTCATCTGACAATATGTCATCAAATATAAAATCTGGGAGGGAGGCTATGGTAAGAGTGATAATCCAAACAATTTTACAGCGCTTTATACATGAAACTGCAGACCTGCCCACAGCCATACTGTCCTCCAGTGTTATACAGTGGCAGATACGTCCACACCAGTACACTACCCCTCTGTTGTACAGCTGCAGACATGCCCACACAAGTAGTGTACCCCAGTATTATATAACAAATGACCTGTCCACATCATTACTGTACTCCAATGTTATGCAGTGACAGACCAGTACTCATTAGTTTTGCACCCCAGAGTTATACAGGGACAAACCATCCTCATCAATATTGTACCCCACCATTATACACTTACAGCTCATCGGTCATAAAATTTCACCATGGACCTGGATCTACCCATGGCTCTAAATCAAACCCTGGATCGGAGTCCATTTCAGGTAGGTTCCAACTGGGAAATCCTACCTCGGGTAAGAAGCTACAGGATCAACAATATTTCAGCCAGTCTCACATTCCCCTGCAGCTGCTATTTGTAAGCTAGGATTCTTCTGCTGATTATTGGGAATGGTTTGCAAACTTGTGTCCATGATATTGAGTTTGTCAAGCAGACAGTTGGGACAAACTTTGTGGGACTGTGAAGCCATGCCAAAGGTTCTTAAAAAGCTGCAAGAGGCTCTGGAGCGGAGTTACCCAGAAACAGGTACAACGTAAAGGGCTTGTGGTGAACTATGTGCCTGTCTGGACACGCCCCCTGCTGACTGCTCCTGTGGCTCCTCCCACAGGCCCCTGTATAAAGGCCTCAGTCTCCAGGACATTGTATGATAGACACTCACTCCTGGTTCCTTCTTCCAGTCAATAAAAGCCGATATCTCGCCTTACGTCTCAGTGTGAGTTATTGATGGTGCATCAGGGCTGAAGCCTCAAACATCAACAGGGGTTTAGTGCCAATGGTCAACAAGGCAGAAGGAAATATGTCACTATTTTCTGAAACAAATGTATTTCCCATGTCTAATACAGACTATATATTTATTACACAGACTATGTAAGAAACATTAACCACACATTAAACAGATAAAGAAACTTAATCTGATATTAGCTGCGCCTTAACTACCACAGGAATTGATCCAGTCTCAGCCTGCTGGAAACCTTTTGTTTGTTTCACCCATCCCTTCTCTGCCATCCAAAGTAATGTATTGTGGCGAGCATTTGGTCCATACTGACGGACGAGGAAGCTCTTTAACTCAACAACAGTTTTTATTGTGATACACACCAAAGCCAATAACCCGGCGAGTGAACCCAACCAGTCTCACACAGATGGGGAGGTGACCATCACGCACCCTGGTTACAGTTAGGGTGACCCACAAATACATAAGCAAATAACCCAAGCTAAAATGCAACAGTAAATGAACTGGACTTTCCCACCATAATCCCACAAAAGCATTTTAGCACAAGAACAATAAACAGTATTGGTCATTAGAAATGCAGGGGGCGGGCTGTCGACTATGCACCCCTCCCCCCCAAGAGTGTCACGGTATTGCTTTCTTGCCTCATTTTCAGTTGGATCAGAGGTTGGAAATACTCAAAGTACATTTATTATCAAAGTACGAATGTAATATACAACTCAGATTTATTTTCCCGCAGACAGCCACAAAACAAAGGAGAAACATGGAATCCGTTTAAGGAAAAAAATTAACTCCCCAAGCACAGAAAAAACAAGTCATGCAAATGGCAACAAAAAAAGAGCAAGAACACAAGATATAAAATGCAAATCTAAAGGTGGATTTCATTTCAGCTCTGAGTTCATGATCTGCAGGCTGCCCCAATTCAGAATCACCCAAACTAGCAACAAAAAATGGTCATGGCCTCAGAGACAGCAAAACGCTAGATTGACTGATCTGTAAAGAACGGACTGCAACAGTAGCAGAACCACATCTGAAGTAAAAAGGAGATGTTAAAGAAGTGAAAGGATTTATTCCATGATCCATCTTGAGGATGTCACTCTTATTAGCACTGTTCTCTGGCGCCATCTTCTTCTGGAAGAAATATTTCTTTTGTTTCTCTTCCCATAGATGTTTCCTGACCTGCTAAACATTTCCAGTATTTTCTATTTGTATTTCAGATTTTCAGTACCTGCAGTTTTCATTTTGATCTCATTTAATTTAATTTTAGCTGATGGTGAAGTGCCAAAAGATTGAAAATATAAAACTGAACACCTTTACAGTGAATTAAATTAATATATACTCATTTGAGTTTATGATATATTACCATAACGTGAGATTTTCCAGCATAACGTAGAAAGCACAAGACTAGTGTTATAGAAGTACTCTGATTATGAATAAAATCTATTAGCTTGATAACAGTTTTTGTATAGTGAAAAATCTCAAAAAAATAGATAATTCTAAACACTAATCCCTAGGAATTTCACAGGTCTTGCTTAAGGTCTCTTTAAAATATTGTAGTATTCTGCCACAACTATAAAATTAATGCTTGATTTTATCTGGATGATTTACTTTATTATACATGAGCCCTGAATTTACTCTTCAGGAATAGTTAGGCTCAGTAACACAGACTTCAGAATGTTTTAACAGGGCATAAGAGACGCACAATGACAATATCTCTTGCGTGGGGGAATTGATTGTCCCTCAATCCCACTTTCCATTGGCATTCAAGTGTTGGAGTACAAGTAGGCAAATAAGATGGTGGGCATTTGCTGTTCTGTGCCTTGCATTCATCTTTGAGTTCAGGTGTATGTATTCTATACACGAGGAGCTAATGTACTCCAAACCTGCACCTTCAACTTTTAACCAAGCGGAGTGAAGTATCTACAGTTTGTCTGCACTGCAGCAACTGCTCTTTGGTGCTGTTCTACACCTCCCTCAACAAAATGAAGAGGAAAATGTTTCTGAAATACTGTAGATAGAATGTCCTTCTCTGCACAAAACGAACACTGTCAAAGGGATAGGTGGGTAAAGATTTTATGAGACAGATTAGAATCATAGAGTGATAGAGCACAGACTCAAGTTCTTCTGCCCAAATTGTCCATGCTGACCAAAATGCCATGCAAGCTATTCATTTGCCTGTCTTTGAATCATATCCCTTTATACATTTCCTACCCTTGTACATATCCAAATGTCCTTTAAGTTTTGTTATTATTCTTGCCTCAACCACAGTACCTGGTAGTTCGTTCCATATATCCATTATTATTTGTGTGAGGAAGTTGCCCTTTATGTCTATTTTAAATCTTTCCACTCTCGTGTTAAATCTATACTCCAGGATTTTGATTCTTGGAATTATATAACTCAAGACCTTTACATATACTCATATTACCATAACATGAGATTTCTTAGCATTAAGTAGAAAGCATGAGACCAGTGTCATACGAAAAGAATTCTGCATATGAATTAAATCTATTAGATTAATAACCAATAACCGTATTTCCTAGAGTGAAAAACCTCAAAAAAATACAAATTTCTAAACACTAACCCATGGGCACCACAGTAGCATAGCTGTTAGTCAACCATTTAATGGCTCGGGGAGTTGGAGTTCAATATTATTGGTGAGGAGTCTGTACATCCTCCCCTGAAAGCATGGGTTTTTCCAGTTACTCTCACTGTCCAAAGGTGTACTGGTTAATATGTTAGTTGGTCATTTCAAATTGTCCTGTAATTAGGTTAGGGTTAAATAGGAGAGTTGCTGGGCAGTATGCCCATTGAGCTGGAAGTGTCTGTCTGTGTTGTACACTAAATAGGATAAATTTTTAAATCCCTAGAAAATCTATAGATACTTTAACTATAGATAAATCAGATCACTTTAAAAGGTAGTATTTTCCAGTTACTATACCCAGGCAGAATAGACAAAGGGGAGTCAGTGGATGTTGTTTACTTGGATTTTCAGAAGGCCATAAGAATAAACGGTTGTGAAACATAGAAGCAGAATTTGGCCATTTGGTTCATTGAGTCTGTTCCGCCATTCCATCATGGCTGATTTATTATCTCTCTCAACCCCATTCTTCCACCATCTCCCCATAACCTTTGATGCCTTAACTAACCAAAAATCTATTAACCTTCGCTTTAAAAATATTGAATAACTTTGCTGGCAATGCTGTTGGTAGCAATGAATTCTACAGATTCACCACCCTCTGGCTAAAGATCCTCTACAGACCCACTAAATGAAGAAGTAGAAGGGTGGGTTAGTAAGTTTGCTGATGACACAAAGGTTGGGAGTGTTGTGGATAGTCTGGAGGGTTGGCTGAGGTTACAACGGGACATCAATCGGATGCAAAACTGGGCTGAGAAGTGTCAGGTGGATTTCAAATCAGATAAGTGTGAAGTGCTTCATTTTGGTAGGTTCAACTTGAAGACAATATAATATAAATGTTAAGACTCTTAGCAGTGTGGAGGATCTGAGTGATCTCGGAGTCCGTGTCCATAGGACACTCAAAGCTGCTACACAGGTTGACAGTGTTGTTAAGAAGGCATATGGTGTGTTGGCGTTCGTCACCCGTGGGATTGAGTTCAAGAGCTGTGAGGTAATGTTACAGCTATACCACCAGACATCCCACCCTGCAAAAACTCATTTCAGGGAGGTAGCACCATCAGTTTGCGGGAGACTCCTGGGAGAGGTGGGATGTCTGCAATAGAGTAGCTCCTTAGCAGCTAGCCAGCTAGTTTAAATAACGTTAGCTATGCTAATGAATGAATGACACCTATTACACTCACCTCAACATGTCTTCTGCATTTTAACCCACCATGGGCAATAGGAAAGTCACTGTTGCAAACAGTGCAGCGAGCAACACCGTCATTATTTTTTACCCCTATTAGGCAGGGGTACACTTCAGTGTAGTCCAGGGTGAAGTACATTTTATATTTTCTTTTCTTGGAACATTCTGCCATGTTGCGCACTCTCTCTCTCTTTCTCTCTCAGTCGCTCGCTCTCAAAAAAATCAATTTCCAGGATATTGTATATAATTTGCGGGCATCAGGGAGCCGCTATCAATACGTGGGAGACTCCTGGAACTTCCAGGAGAGGTGGGATGTCTGTCTAAGACCTTGGTCAGACCCCACCTGGAGTACTGTGTTCAGGTCTGGTCACCTCACTACAGGAAGGATGTGGATACTATAGTGCAGAGGAGATTTACAAGGATGTTGCCTGGATTGGAGGGTTTACCTTATGAGAATAGGCTGAGTGTACTTGTCCTTCTCACCTTCGAGTGTCGCAGGATAAGAGGTGACCTGATGGAGGTGTATAAGGTAACAAGGGGCATTGATCATGTGGATAGCCAAGAGGCTTTTTTCCAGGGCTGAAATGGCTGACATGAGCTGGCCATTTTAAGGTGCTTGGAAATGGTTACCGAGGGGATGTCAGGGGTAAGTTTTTCACACAGTGGTGGGTGCGTGGAATGCACTACCTGTAGGGGTGGTGGAGGCGGATACAATAGGGTTTTTTAAGAGCCTCTTGGATAGGTACATGGAGCTGAGAAAAATAGAGGGCTATGTGCTAGGGAAATTCTAGGCAGTTTCTAGAGTAGGTTACATGGTCGGCACAACATTGTGGACCGAAGGGCCTGTAATGTGCTGTAAATTTCTATGTTCTATATTCTTTGTTCTAAATCTTGTCCTTTCAATATTTGATAGGTTTCAGTGAGATTCCCCCCTTATCCTTCTAAAGTCCAGCAAGTATATGCCTAGAACCATCAAATGCACCTCATAAGTTAACCCTTTTATTCCTGGAATTATTCTCATAAGCCTCCTCTGGACTCTCTCCAATGCCAACACATCTTTTCTTAGAGAACTGGCCCAAAGCTGCTCACCATACTCCAAGTGCAGTTGACTAGTCATTTATAAAGCTACAGATTTTTTTCTTTCTAATAGAATCTGTCATCAACAATTTAAAGTCCCAGAGCTTTCATCAGTTTGAAGCAGAAAAAAATCTGAGAATCTGAGAACTTATCTCTAATATTAATTAGGAAATTCAGAAAGAATGGTGTGGAAATTGAAAGCACTAAGACTAGAAGAGAGAAATCAATTCAAGTCTCATTGGCATTCAACCATACATGAATATCAATGAATAGAGTCAAGCGAGACAGTGTTACTCCAGGGTCAAGGTGCAATACTCAGTACCGAGGGTCACAGACAGCCTGTACAAGGCAGCAAGCACATAAAGGTATCAGTACATTACAGCCACAGGATTAAAAAAAAGTCCCAACTCTAGCCATCAGTGCAGAAACCTGCAGTCAACCACAACGGAGCTTTTCTTCTGCTGAGCCAACACTGGGGGAGAGCACTGCCTTCAGCTAGGATGGTGTGCCACTCAGCCCCTGCTGGAGCACACTAGCTCCAATGCCTCTCACCTGGTAGTTTTGCTTGAGTTACTGAACAATTCACTTGCTCAGGAATAATTGAGACCAATGCCTTATAAGTAAGCACTCAGTGGTATTTTTGAGCTAAATATATATAGAGAAGCAGAATGTTTCTGGTTCATTTATTGGGTGTTATAAGGTGGTTAATGTTCTGAGAATAGGTCGCTGACCCAACATATTGACTAGTTTCTCTTTCTGCAGAAAAACTGGCCAAGTACTGAAGAGTTGTGTAAATCACTGGCTGGAGTGTTTACTGAAACCTTCAACTCCTCACTTCAGCAATCTGAGGCACTGACCAGCTTCAGGGAGGCTTCAATCATACCGGTGCCCAAGAAGAATGTAGTAATCTGTCATGATGACTATCATCAAGTAGCACTACATTCACTGTGATGAAATGCAAAGTTGGTCATGAGGCATATCAATTCCTGCCTGCGAAGCGACTTGGATCCAGTTCAATTTGCCTACCATCACAACCATTCAACAGCAGATGCCATTTCACTTAGATCTTCATTCAGCTCTGAAACATCAGGATGATGAAGATACATTCACCAGGATGTTCTTCATTCACTACAGCTCAGCATTCAAATTTCAAAGTAAATCTATTATCAAATTACATACTGTATATGTCACCATATATAACCATGAGATTCATTTACTTGTGGGCATTCACAGTTAACACAAAGGAACACAACAGAATCAATGAAAGCACTCACCCAATAGGTTGGACGAAAAAAAAACAATGTGTAAAAGGCAATAAACCGTGCAAATATAAAAAGAAAATAATAATAATAAAAAATAAGCAATTAATATTGAGAATAATGGACAAAAAATCCTTGAAAGTAAGTCTGTAGGTTGTGGAAACAGATCAGTGAGATGAGTAACTCTATCATCCCCTCAAAAATAATCATGAAGCTCCAAGACTCAGATGTCGATAACTCCATGCACAATTGGTTCCTGTTGCCTTGAGATAAAGGTGCTTTGGAAGTTAAGAATAAGGCATAAATCTTGATTTTATTACGTGTTACAGGAACAAAGTAGAGAAGGGAAAACTATGGGGAGGGACAAAGAGAAAAGAGCAGGGGAAACAGCAGGAAAAAGAGACTAAAGAAAGAGCAGGGGAAAGAGAAAGACAAAGGTTGTGTGCCTTTTTATATAAGACTTATTATATAATACTGACAGATAACAGTTAACCAATCAAATAAACAGATTCAAGTAATTTTACACCAACTGCTGAAACTAAGAAGTTTCTAGAAAAAAACAGAAGCAACTGTAACCACTGAAAAAGTCACTGAACTAATACATGTATATAGGTGACAATATAAAAGTACAAATAGGATAATAAAGTTAAACTACAGAGAAGTAACAATTCTGCAGCCCATTCCTACACCTTGTATGTAGATGATAGAGAGAGTTCGGGGAGTCAATCTGTAAACCATATACTCTGTGTACCAGACCATGTGAGAGAGGCAGCTTGTCTTGCTTAAAGGGCATTGGTGAGCCAGATGGGTTTTATAAGAATCAGGTCATTTCACAGTCACTATTACTGATATCATCCTTATGCTTTAATTCCAAAATTATCTGAATAATTGAATTTCAGTTCCCCAGTGGACATGGTGGGATTTGAACTCTCATTTCCAATTCATTACTTCGAACTCCATGGATAGCTATTTTAATGACATAACCACTATACTCTCCCCAGTACTGTAATGCTGCATTAGAAAAAAGCATAGATTATAAACTGGAACTCCATTGCAATGCTTTAAAAGAATTGTCAAAATCAGAGTCAAATTATTGGCATCTGCATAAGTGTACACAATGGAAATCTTATTTACTGCAGTATCACAGGCACACAGCAGCAGATCAGCTGCGTTTACAAAACTAATATAAAACAGACATTAATTATGCACAATTAGAATAGAAGAAAAATAAGGTCCATTTTAGTGCAAAGTGACCAAAATGACATCTCAGTGGTGTGATCTTAGAGATACACTTTTGAATGTCTGCATTCATATAGATGTCAAATGTTTCAATTTTCAAAGAAAACCAGAGTTAAATAAGTATAACACAATTAAAATTTTTTCTTTGTGCTATTTGTCTGTGCACTGCCAACTGTAATTCCTACTCTTTCACACATGAATACACAGCAAAATACTTTATTGGCAATGGGACATACTGGAGTCAAGGAAAGTGCTATAAGATGCCAGCTTCTTTCTTTTAAATTGCTGGGAAGAGTATGTGAGGAAAATCGAGCCATTACAAATACTGTGTTCGTATCTCATCTCTTACATTCCTTTGCAAGTGGCAATGAAAACAACAGTACAAATCTTAATTAATTTTTAAAATATGTTTAACCATATTTGAAGTCCGAAATAAAACCACTGGAAATAGTTCCAGGTTAACTGTGATGACCCATCTGGAGATCCGATAATATTTCATCTCTATCATTCGGTTTTTCCAAAGGTACATCCACTGCAGACTGTCAGCTATGGTCTTCCAAATTATGTCTTGCAAAAAATGTTATAGTTTGGAATAAAATAGGTACTTCAGAACCTTCCCGTAAATGCCTGAGCTATTTTAGAAATTTGTGACTTAATTTCACACAAGCTCTTAATGACTGAATTTTGTTTGGAAGAGGACTGACAAGTTTCAGGGTAAGTACAGAAATGCTGGAAGAATTCAAATCATAAAGCTGCATTTGTGGAAAGAGAAATCACTCAATATTGAGGGTCTGAGTCCCTTCCTCAGAACTGAGGGAGAGGAGAATGTTTACAGTTTGAAAGCAGAGCTGAGGAGAGGAATAATGTATGAGACAAAAGACTTTGTGGAGATAGAATGAGAGAGATCAGGTCATGAGGAGCAATGGATGATATGCTGGAGCACGTCAGCAGGTCAGGCAGCATTTGTGGAGGTAAATGGACAAAGGATGTTGTTATGCATTTAATATTTCAGTAATATTTGAAATACACAGTATTCTTTGATTAGACATTATCTGTTTATTTACATAATTTATTATGGGTTATATGTAAGAAGGAATTGAAAAGCCTACACCACTATGTCATATGTATGTGCCTCACTAAAGTGAAAATAAAGTAGACGCATTCATCCCAGCTCCTGTGATTAGTTTATGGAGTTACAAAACATAGCAGACATTTTGGGCCCTGCTGAGGGGTCTTGACGGAAACATTGACTGTACATTTCCCTCCATAGATGCTGCTTGACCCACTGAGTTCTTCCACAACCTTATGTGTTTCTATAGATCCCAGCATGTTCAGTCTTTTGTGTCCCAGGTGATAACAAGCATGAGTACTGACTGTTCATAAAGCATTTAAAAGAACTGGGGTGAAAGGGATAAACATGTTCAAAATCTCAAGCCTAGGTATTTGCTGAGCTTGAGGTAAGAGAATAGATCATTGAAGGCAATCATTCTGACATTTGACTATGGGATACTTTGACCCTTCTTGTGACTCCCTCTTCTTGTCTCATAGAATGTTTATCTGATGGATACAACATAATTTTTTAAACAAAGGACAGCATTCTTCAACATTAATATTCAAGGAACTTCACCATGCATGGAAAATCACAGTCTGTTGGTTATTTTGGCCAATGGACAGAATAAGATGCATTTGTCTGAAAGTCTGCATTTAACACACAACTTGTTCACTGGAGATATTAAACCGTTATCTGCCAGTTTAGCACTAAACTTCTGATTAGATGTAATTCCTATGGAATGGTGCATTGGGTATTTTCATTTAAGGTGTAGGCACAAAAGTACAGATGCTTGAATCTGGAGCAAGCACCAAACTGTGGGAAAACACAATGGGCCAGGGAGATTCTGTGGAGGAAATGAGTGACTCTGTGTAGACCATCCCAACGTCAGGAATAATTTTATCAGTTATTCCAGTGGTTAAAATAAATAATCAAGTAATAACCTGGAAGGGTTTCAGCCCGAAAAGTCAACTGTACTTTTCTCCATATATGCTGCCTGGCCTGTTGAGTTCCTCCAGCATTTTGTGTGTGTTACTCAGATTTTCAGCACCTGCAGATTTTCTCTTGTTTGCAACCTGGATATATTCATGATCCCCATCCATAGTATTGGTGTGGGCTCTTTAATTTCACTTACTGAATGTTCAGTTCTCTGAGAGTAAGAGAGAGGGTATTCTAAAATGAAATTGGCTTTGTATATTACCAGAATTTCATAAATAGAAACCCTTTTTACTAAGATTACGTTCCATCACATGTCCCATGAGAAATATGAACACATTCATTACATGGTCTGAACTTTCGTCCTGCCAAACGGTTTCAGCCCGAAACGTCGACTGTACTTTTTTCTATAGATGTTGGCTGGCTGGCTGAGTTCCTCTAGCATTTTGTGCGGTATTGCCTGAATTTTCTAGCTTGATCAAGCCCCACAGATTCTGCCTGATGGACAATGTGGCTACCTTAAAAACAATGAACTAAAAAACTATTAACAGATGTTCTGAACAATTGAGGATTGCAAACACTCTAATATCACACCTGTAAATAATCAGCTAGCTACGTCTAATATATAATTTTTAGGTAGCTGACAACTTGTTACAAAACGCTATGCTGCTGTCACACATCACGTAGCACCTGTAAGTGGCAAATTTTACAACTAAGGATCAGTTGCAGATGTGACCATGGAACATTTGTATCAAAAAGTGAACGTGTTGAAAAATGTATGGCGGCAGAACAAAAAGGAAAATTACTTGGTTTAGAAGAGTTCATGCAGGTCAGCAGAATGTGTGGCTTCAATTTCTCCCACTTCTACTGGGAGAAAGCCTCGGCTGCCCTGAAATAAATATTCCATTAGCACACACGCTGTGAAGATAGGATGTGTTGCTAAGGGAGGTGAACGCCTACCAGAAAAAGGTTATAAGATGGCAAGGCAATTTCACCTTCCTCAGATGTGATAGTTCCTTGTCTTCTGTGCCAGTGAAGTGAATAATTTTTCAAACTACCATGCACAGAAATAGCATTATATATTGAAAAAGAACAGAGGTGTGAGCGTGAAGTATTGTAAGGTATTGGGGTTAACTTGGGACAGATCAATTTAATTCTCTTCACCCAATATGACATCTGTCTGATTTTCTTTCATAAACTCAGCTTGACAAGGACATTAGGATTTTTAAAGTTTTGGGTTATACGCGTATAGGTGCTAGATCTTTATCCTCATAGCAAGTTCTTTTTATCATTGACTTTTACTAAATATGTAAGGTGTTAAAGAACCTCCAAGGTAGACAAGTTAGGTCTTTTAGCTGCAACACCAGTTTATTTTACATATAGAACAAAATGCTAATATAGTAAGATGAGGCTTGCAACAGGAACAGGTGTCCAGTGATTGATTAATTAGCTTATCTTCACTGAAAATGTATTGGCAATCATTAAAGAGGCTCCATGTCTGTGACTAGTGCTTCAACAACCCTCTCCCTGAAAGAAATACTCATTGTTTGCAAGTTGACATGACATTGAAGGTGATTTCAAGTGCTTTTTAAAGGAATACTACTGTTCAATTTTTTTTCACAGATGAACCTGTGAAGAGCACCTTTAAAATGCAGTGGTGTGGCGACCCACTTCCTAGCGCACTCGAACCGGCTCACAAATAGCCAGCGCGCCGGCATAAAGGCCAGTCCCAAAAGGGCGCCAGGTCTACTTCACCAACAAAGGGAAAAGCTCCCGCGGGACTGTGAGTACGTGCCCCCTACAGCATCCGTGTGCAGGACAGGACTGTGAATACGTGCCTCCTACCGCATCCGCGCCCGGGGAGGGTGGGATCAGGGAGGCTTTAAAGCGAAGCCGCAATGTTCAAAAAAATTCTTCTTTAACTGCAGTTTACCGACTCCGTGTTGTTATTTCAGCGCTGTGAGTAGCACACCGCCACAAATGGTGACCCCCGATGGTCCAAACGATATTTGGACCGGAGATGAATGACGCCGCATCTGTTCATGTAGTTTCGTTGAAACTGCCAAGCTTCTGGACGCTGCGACCTCACCTGTGGTTCCAGCAAGCAGAAGCCCAATTCCACGTTTGGCAGATAACCTCAGAGGACACACATTACTACTATGTGGTGAGCTCCCTCGACCAGGACACAGCGGCCCAGGTTGAGGAGTTTGTACAGTCTCCCCCAGCGGACGGCAAGTACACGGAATTCAAAGCCCTACTCCTAAGGACTTTTGGACTCTCACGGCAAGAGCGGGCTGCCCGCTTACTGCACCTGGATGGTTTGGAAGACAGACCACCATCGGCTTTGATGAATGAGATGCTCTCCCTGGCCGGAGGACACAAGCCCTGCCTCATGTTTGAGCAGGCATTCCTGGAGCAGCTGCCCGAGGACATACACCTGCTGCTGTCCGACGCAGATTTCAGTGACCCCCGGAAGGTGGCAGCCCGGCTGGACTTGCTGTGGAACGTCAAGAAGGTGAGTGGGGCATCCGTCACACAGACCATCAGGCCACGCTCCCAGCAGCAAACCAGACCCGGCCCGGCCACAGAGCCTGCTAACCCCAGAGGCAGGGGTGGAAAGCCCAACGAACAATGGTGCTTCTACCACCAGACGTGGGGCGCAGAAGCCCGCCCTGCAAGTTCCCGGGAAACGCCAGGGCCAGCCACCGCTGATGGCTACGGCGGCTGGCCATCGGGATAGCCTCCTGTATGTGTGGGACAAGCGGTCGGGACGCCGTTTTTTGGTCGACATCGGTGCCGAGATCAGCATCTTACCTCCGATGAGTTACGATACCTGCAGCAGGGCACCAGGTCCCCCCAGAGGGTCGTGAACGGCAGCACAATAAGGATCTATGGCACCCGTACGGTGCAGCTACAGTTCGGCTCCAGCCGATTCATGTGGGACTTCACACTGGCTGCCGTAGCCCAACTGCTTCTGGGTGCGGATTTTTTGTAGGCTCACAGCCTGCTGGTCGACCTGCTGAGGCAGAGGCTGGTCCACGCCGATACCTTTCAGACGTTTTCCTTGGGTGCAGCCTAGTTGCCAGCCCCTCACCTCGACTCCATCACGCTGTCCGACAATGACTTCACCAGGATCCTGGCAGATTTCCCATTGGTTCGGGCACCGCAGTTCATGGCAGTCATGCCCCAACACTGAGTACAGCACCACATCCCGGCCCAGGGACCACCCCTCCACGCCCGCGCACAAAGGCTTCCCCCGGACAAGCTCCGACTGGCGAAGGAGGAGTTCAAGAGGATGGAGGAATTGGGGATCATATGGCGGTCTTACAGCCCATGGGCCTCCCCCCTGCACATGGTGCCCAAAGCGACAGGGGGCTGGAGACCATGCAGCGACTACTGCAGGCTGAATGAGGCTACCACACCGGACCGCTACCCTGTGCCGCACATTGAGGACTTTGCAGCAAACCTGCACCGTGCATGGATCTTCTCCAAGGTAAACCTCGTCTGGGGATACCATCAAATCCCGATGCATCTGGATGACGTCCCCAAAACGGATCTCATCACCCCGTTCCGCCTTTTCGAGTTCCTCCGCATGCCGTTCGGCCTGAAGAATGCTGCACAGACGTTCCAGCGGTTAATGGACGCGGTGGGACACGACCTGGACTTCGCTTTCATCTATTTGGATGACATCCTCATAGCCAGCAGTAGTCATCAGGAGCATCTATCCCACCTCTGTCAACTCTACGCCCGACTGAGTGAATACGGTCTAATAATCAACCCGGCCAAATGCCAGTTCGGGCTCGACCCCATCGACTTCCTGGGCCACAGGATTATTAAAGACGGGGCAACCCCTCTGCCTGCTAAGGTAGACGCAGTCCGCCATTTTCCCCGACCCACCACAATCAAAGGCCTTCAGGAATTCGTGGGTTTGGTAAATTTCTACCACCGCTTCCTCCCTTCAGCTGCCCAATTCATGCGCCCCCTGTTCACCCTGATGTCGGGTAAGGGCAAGGACACTAACTGGGACGAGGAGTCCGTCGCCGCTTTCATTAAAAGGAAGGAAGCCTTGGCAAACGCTGTGATGCTAGTGCACCCCAGAATGGACGTCCCTACCTCCCTCACAGTGGACGTATCTAACACAGCAGTTGGTGGGGTACTGGAGCAACTCATCGCGGGTCGCTGGCAACCCCTGGCGTTTTTCAGCAAACACTTGCGACCGCCTGAGCTCAAATACAGTGCTTTCGACCGGGAACTGTTGGCGCTATACCTGGCAATCCGGCATTTCAGGTACTTCTTAGAAGGTAGGCCCTTTACCGTGTTCACGGACCACAAGCCGCTTACCTTTACGTTCACAATGGTTCACGATCACACTTACCTTTACGTTCACGATCCCTGGTCGTCCCGCTAGCAGCGCCGTCTGTCCTACATCGCTGAATACACGATGGATGTCCGGCACGTCTCAGGTAAGGACAATGTCATGGCGGACGGACTCTCTCGCCCTAACATTCATGCCCTTTCCCAAGGGGTAGACTTTGAGGCACTGGCAGAGGCACAGCAGGCAGACGAAGAGATCCCTAGTTACAGAACTGCAGTCTCCGGTTTGCAGCTCCAGGACCTCCCTGTAGGCCCAGATGAGAGGACCCTTCTCTGTGACATCACCACTGGCCAAGCCTGTCCTGTCGTCCCGGCACCCTGGCGGCGACGCGTTTTTGACTCCATTCATAACTTAGCACACCCCTCCATCCGGACAACTGTCTGGATGGTCTCCAGCAGATTCGTTTGGCACAGTCTCTGCAAGCAGGTCAGTGAATGGGCCAAAATGTGCATGCACTGCCAGACGGCCAAGGTGCAACGGCACACCAAAGCTCTGCCGCAGCAGTTCCACCCCACCCACCGGCGTTTCGACCACATTCACGTGGATATCGTGGGCCCCCTGCCAGTGTCGCGAGGAGTGCGGCACCTCCTCACTATCGTGGACCAGTTCACAAGATGGCCAGAGGCGATCCCGCTCACCGACACCACCTCCGAATCTTGCACCGGGGCACTGATCACCACCTGGGTGTCCCGCTTTGGTGTACCAGCCCACATTACCTCCGACAGAGGCGCCCAGTTCACCTCCGGCCTGTGGTCAGCTATGGCCAGCCTTTTGGGGTCTCAGCTGCACCACACCACTGCCTACCACCCACTGTCGAACGGGCTAGTGGAGCGTTTCCACCGTCACCTGAAGTCGGCCCTCATGGCCCGCCTGCGAGGAGCTAACTGGGTGGACGAGCTTCCCTGGGTCCTACTCGGCATCTGCACGGCGCCCAAAGACGATCTGCACACCTTGTTAACCGAGTTGGTGTATGGCGCACCCCTGGTTGTCCCCGGGGAGTTCATACCAGCCCCAAGGGGGCACGACGAAGAACCCGCAGCAGTCCTGGGCAGACTACACGAGAGGCTCGGCAACCTGGCCCCCATACCCACTTTGCAGCATGGGCAGAACCCGACCTGCGTACCCAAAGACCTGCAGAACTGTAAGTTTGTGTTTGTACGAAAGGGCGGGCATCGGCCACCACTGCAACGGCCCTACAAGGGGTCGTTTACGGTGCTCAGGAACAACGGGTCCACGTTCGTGCTGGACGTTGGGGGGAGAGAGGAGGTTTTCACGATGGACCGACTCAAACCGGCCCATGTGGACTTGGCGCAGCCGGTCGAGATTCAGGCACCATGGTTCAGGGGCCAACCTCCCAAACAGGGTCCAGCCCAGACTGTGGACATTGGGGGGTGTATCGCCGGTTCTGGGGGGGGGGGGGTTATGTGGCGACCCACTTCTTAGCGCACTCGAACCGGCTCACAAATAGCCAGCGCGCCGGCATAAAGGCCAGTCCCAAAAGGGTGCCAGGCTGTTTCACCAACAAAGGGAAAAGCTCGCGCGGGACTGTGAGTACGTGCCCCCTACAGCATCCGCGCGCGGGACAGGACTGTGAATATGTGCCTCCTATAGCATCCGCGCCCGGGGAGGGTGGGATCAGGGAGGCTTTAAAGCGAAGCCACGACGTGTGAAAAAGATCTTCTTTAACTGCAGTTTACCGACTCCACGTCATTATTTCAGTGCTGCGTGTAGCACACCGCGACATTGGGAGACATTTTGGGATACCTTGTCAACATTTTACCCATATCCAATGAACAAGGGATAAATGTAGCTCCATTGCTTTAAACCGGCTAGTCCTATAAGTGCTATAGGTATAACTTTTATTGACCAGACAATAATCACATCTTTTGTTTCTGACCTTATCTTGGTCCAGTAGGGAGTTTTCGAATGTTGCACTGGCAGAGAGAGAAGCACCTCCCCCCCCCCAAAAAAACAAGTTGTGGTTTTTCTGCTAGCATTTTACCATACATGGCCATGCGTTGAAATATCACAGGATGGGTATTCTTTTGGCTAAAGAATAAAATAAGATGCATTAGTTTGAACATTTGTAAATAACACGTAACTTATCCTAGTCACCGATGAACTTCACTGGAGGTGTTAAATTAAAATCTGCCAGTCAGCAGTTAAATTTTGAATCCAACTTCCATGGAATTGAGAGGTGGGTATCTTCACTTAAGGTGCTGATACAAGAAACTGCAAATGCTGGAATCTGGGACAAACACCAAACTGCAGGAGTAACACAATAGATTATCTGTGGAGGAAATGAATAGGCAACAGTCTGAATCAAGTGTCTTTATCTGGACAGTCCTGACTGAAGTGTCTTGACCCAAAATGTCAACTGTCCATTTCCCACCACAACTGTTGCCTGATCCGCTGAGTTATTCCAGCTTTTTTTACAATTTGCTTCACTCTTGGTGCTATGCACTCCAGCTGATTGTTGGCAGTCTGACTGTAGAAGATTCGGTCACTGAGGGTGGAGACAGGAAGGGAGGTAAAAGTGGAGGAAGTCTGGAGGAGGAAAGGAGTGCTGTGTTTATGGGGGAGAAGTACATGTACCTTTCTTCAGCGGGTGATGTTCTCCTCCTTGGTCTCATGTCCTGATCTTTATGCCTAGCAGGAAAATTCTGATAAAGGTACCATTGATAAGCCACTTTAGAACTTCTATTGCTGTGCTTGACACTATCATCTAATATTTTCTCTTGTGAATGTGTGAGACCTTGGGTGAACTCACAACTATCTGTCTCCAGTCAGCGTGTGTCATACAACATAGAACTGTACCATCCAGGAAAAGACCCTTTGACCTACCACAATGCCACGGCCTCTATCCCTCCATTCACTGGCTGTTGGGGTGTCTGTTTAAATACCTCTTGCTATCATATCTACTTCCACCACCGAATGTAACAGTATGACCCAGGCAGCTGCTACTCTCCATGCACGAAACTTCAATTCGTAAACCTCTTTTGAATTTTTTTTCCTTCACCTTAAACCTCTTCCTCTAGTACTTGACAAATTGTTTTAAGGCAACTGAAGATAACAGAAAGTTAGGATGAGTGTGTGGAGATGAGGCAATCTGTAGGGCTCCATTCGAAATGTGGCAATTAGGAGCAGTACTGGAAAGATCAGAAGAGAGGGCTGATGATGCAGATTACTAGCGATTATTGGAGATTAACTGCTCTTGAATTATTGTTTTTGATGAATGAAGCAAAAGGTCTTCAGCGGATGCCATCTCATTGGCTCTTCACACAGCCATGTAATACCTGGACAGCAAAGATGCATACATCAGGGTGCTCTTTCTTGATTACAGTTTAGCATTTAATACCACCATCCTTCAGAACTAATCAGTAAACTCCAAGACCAGGGCTTCAGTACCCACTTGGCAATTGGATCCTGGATTTCCTCACTTGCAGACCCCATTCAGTTCAGATTGGCAAAAATACCTCCACAATCTCCGTCAGCATAGGAGCAACATAGGGATATTTACTTAGTCCCCTGCTCTACTCACTTTACACCTCTGACTGTGTGGCTAAGTACAGTTCCAACACCATTTACAAGCTGGCTGATAACACCACTGTTATGAGCTATATCAAGGGTGGTGATAAATCAGCATACAGGAAGGAGATAGAAAATTTGACCGAGCGGTGTAATAACTACAACCTTTCACTCAATGTCAATAAGACTAAGGAACTGATAGTACTCTTCAGGAGAGGGAAACCAGGGGTCCATGAGCCAGTAATCATCAGAGGATCAGAGTTGGAGAGGATCAGTAACTTTGAATTCCTGAGTGTCACTATCTCAGATGACCTGTCCTGAACACTTCATATAAATATTATTGAAAAGAAAGCACAACAGCATCTCTACTTCCTCAGGCATCTATGGAGATTCAGCATGACATCAAAAATCTTCGCAAAGTTCTGCAGATCTTTGCTGGTAAGTATATTGACTAGTTACAGTACAGCCTGGTATGGGAACACCTATGCCTTTGAGTGGAAAATCCTAAAAAAAGGCATTGGATTCAACCCAGTACATCACGATTCATACACTCCCAACCACTGAGCCCATCTACATGAAATATTGCCGTAGAAAAGCAGCATCCTTCATTAAAGATCCCCACCACCCAGGCCAGGCTCTTTTCTCACTGCTGCCATCAGGTAGAAGGTATAGGTGCTTCACTAGGTTCAAGAACAGTTACTACCCCTCAACTATCAGGCTCTTGAACAAAAGGGGGTAAATACACTCTTTCTATTTCTAGTGTTCCCACACCATCTCACTTTAAGGTTTCTTTACCATATTATCTCATATTCAGTATTTATTGCTGTTTATTTATATCTGCATTTGCACAGTTTGTTGCTCATTGCTCCTGTTTACAGTTGCTGTTCTATAGATTTTGAAGTATGCCTGCAGGAACAAGAATCACTGGTTGGTATGTGGTGACATGTGCAGCGTATACTCTGATAAGAAATTTTACTTTCAACTTTGAACATTGACTTTCTCAGATAATGTGTCATCATTACCATCGAACTGAATATGCATGGGATCACCTGTGAGAAATTAAATACAATAATTGGAATGCTCTGTATTTTTTTGCAAGTGTCCTTCATCTATATGACAGAAGTCTTTCACAAGTGACACCAAGTCCACATGAATCAGTTTCTTAGATAACAAGCCCAGATGGGATCGTCTTGGACCTGCTCTCATGCCATCTCCCTAGTCCTAATAGTCATGCATTTTAATCATATTGGTTATCTCCAGAGTTCTGATGAGGTTGGTTGTGAGATGGATGGAGGGACATACCTCCATCTGGCGTTCTTTGTCCTCTTTTGAAACGAGGAGGGTTTGAGGTCCGTGATTGAGAGTAAGGGCATAATTGAGCAGATGAATAATGGACCTCCATGGAGGCGGCATGGAGGGATTGGTGTGGCTTGGTATGAAAGTGAGGCTGTCAGTGGCGCTCTATAGATAGAGCAGTGTGGAATTGTAGAGACAGAGATGGATGACGTGTCTGCAAGGTCAATTAATATGAGAAATTCTATGCCGTACTAGAACTGAACAGGCATGTGAAGATGAAAGATAAATTTGTCAATTGTGCTCACTGTTCAGATACAAAGAACTGTTAACTCATTTGCAAATGGGCCCAGATCCAGACACCAATTATTTAATCTCTTGTAAATCTGACCATCCTTCCTTGTTGCAGCAGTAAAATTATTCCATCCATTACATGATATCCCTATTGGCCCAGGCATCCCCTGGCATAATGCTTTGTGTCGATTCAGAGATGTCTGATAGCATAGTATTGCTCTAAAAGAAAGCATCATCTATATGGGCTGAATGTCCTACTGTGCCATGAGGAAATAAGGAAATATGACAAATGGACTCCTTGAGCTTTGGGACGCCCTCAATATTCTGTTGCAGAACTGCATTTACTAGCTGTGCTACTTAATAATAAACTGTCAAATTCCATCCATATAGTCTACCTTGAAGTAATAGGGGTCAAATTGAGACATGCACATTGGCAACTCACTTCACTGGTCAACAAAGCTGAACATAATACAATAAAGATGTGTTTTTTAAAGAGCTGGAAAGATACACTGTATATTGGAGAGGATTTTTGGCCTGTCCCCATTAGTTGCCTACCTCAACCTCTCCCTACACATAGATTTGTACTCAGGAGACACTGCAAACAGAACACTAATGATTCAAAAATGTCTATATACATATAAAAAGTTCTGTAGTGAATGAAATATTCTCAGTAGGTACAAAATTACAACAATCTTGTTTTCTCTGACTGCTTTTCTGTACTCATGTCTTTAAATAATTATTTACATGGTTCACTTTATTATCAGAGAATGTATGTAGCATACGACCTGAAATTCTTGGCCTTTGCAAACATCCATGAAAAACAGAAGAACCCCAAAAGAATAAATGGCAGAAAAACGTTGAAACCCCAAAGCCCCTCTTCCCCACACAAGCAGCAGCAAAGCATCAACCCTCCCCCTTCCCTTAGACATTCACCCATTTCAGCAAAAAGCATCAGCGCCACCACCCACTAATTCAACAAGTACTCAGAGACCATGATCTGCAGTCAACGAAAGCTACTGTTTACCAAACAATTCAATACGTCACATTTTCCTTCTCCCTCTCCGCCTCTCTCTCTCTCACACACACACACACACTCTCTCTCTCTCACTAACAATGAACAGATAGTTGTCACCTATTTTGTAGTGAAACAGGAGCCCAATGAACAGTGGCTAATATGTTGTTACAGTCTGCCACATCACTTTTTATTCTGGATTTTTCGACTCAGAAATTGGCAGCAAACTATACCCACTATTGAGAGAAAGCATGGCTGCTCAATGACAGACTTCTGACTGCAGCATCCACTGCCATGAAATCCTGATGTTCTATATCCAGCAATGCATCAGTCAGCAGCACCATCCTGGAATTATTTGTCCACAGGGCCACACCCCAGAAGCGTGTCTTCCATGCCACACCTGGAGGATGTTGGGAAACAGCTAGTTGGTGAGCTCCAGGAGTGGGAAGTCAATCGCCTTGAAAAGTTGCAGTTTGAATGACATTGTGATATCAGTGATTTCGATAGAACCCTTGCCACCTTTAAAAGGGATAAAAGAGACATTAAAAGAGTGGAATTTAAGCTGTTTCTGCAGATGAGCTCGAAGAGGCATCCATTGGCAACATCTTTACTCAGTTCTCACATGGCTGTCACAGTTACACGATCCAATGCAGGAAATGTACAAAAAAAAATGGAAAATGCAGAGATAACAAAGGGTTCAGTAGATGGATGAACAAGAAAGGAATGTTTTAGAGAATCAAGCACTTCTGATGCACAGGAACACACTGCAGGCAGTAGTGGAGACAGCCAGGTCCGTAATGGCACAGTCTTCCCCACCATCGACAACATCCACAGGAGGCACTTCCACAAGAATGGAGCATCTATCATCAAGGATCCCTACCATCCAAGCCATTCCTTCATCTCATACAGGAGCCTAAAATTCCACAACAGCAGCTACTGACTGACAACCATTAGGTTCATAAATCAAACTGCACAACCCTAACCCTAAACAATGGAACACTACTGAACATTGCTTGCTCTATCATGGACTTGCATCTGATTGTGTTTTTTTTTTGCACTGATGTTTTCTTTTGCACAGTCTTTGTTCTCTCTTCACCAACTTGAATAATTTATGTTGTTACGAAGTATGAACAACTCTGATGGGCAGAAGGGTACAAAATCGCCAATGCCCCCCGCCGCCCCCCCGGAGAATCGCAAATCGCTACTATTTCGATGCTGTTATCAAGGAAGTGAGAGAGACACAGGACTCTGCCAGGGCAGTTGTTATTGATAACAGCTCATGGAAATTAATGAGAGAGTGGCACAGCTAAGGTGGAATGTCTCCTCCTAACAAACAAGGGACGGAACCATTGATTACTGCTATTGTCTTTTGGAGAAGGTTTGTGTACTTGGTACTGTTCTATTCATTGAAACCCCTCAGGGGACAACCAGAGTGGGCTGGTTTGATGGGTTACATCATCTCAACCTGATTGACACTTGAGACCCCGTGTGGGGATAAAAGGTCTGGGGAACACCCCTCAGATGCACCAGGAGAAATGCCAGCGAGCATCAGAACCCCCATGAGACAGGGTGGGCAATTGGAGGCCAAACGAAGGGTCGGTAAATTTTAACTCACAGTGTTTTGTAGCGAGATCGGTGGGGGCTTGTGTGTGTGTCCACCCTTGCCTGGGTGACGAGTCCACCATGGAAGAATGGTCTAGCTAAAGGACGGAGGGGTCATACGTGAATGGCCACAGCAACAAAGCATTGACGGATCAAAATCGTTGATGCACCATCAATAACTCACTCTGAGATGTAAAGGTGGGATATCGGCTTTTATTGACTGGAAGAAGGAACAAGCAGTGAGTGACCACCATACTACATCCTGGAGACTGAGAGGCCGGGCTCAGGCCTCAATTGCCTTTATACCGGGGTCTGTGGGAAGAGCCACAGAAGAAGTCAGCAAGGGGCATGTCCAGACAGGTATATGTAGTTCACCACAATCGTAAAGGAAAGTTGCTAAGTCAATAGCTGTTACTGTTCTCTCTCTCTCTCTCTCTTCAACAATTGAAACACCGAGACCAACAACTACCGCAGCCTGCATGAACCGAACTGAACTTTATATTTCCATCTGACAATTCATTATCCCCTAGACAAAGATAGAGCTTATTTCTTATTGATTATTATTATACCCGCACTTTTAGGTTTAGTATTGATGACGTATATTATCTGTATATTTGCATTGATATTATTTTTGTGTATTTTTACTAATAAATACTGTTGAAAGTAGTATCACCAGTCTCCAACGGCCACTTCTATCTTTGCTGGTAAGATACCCAGTTACAGGGTTCATAACAATGTCTAATTTACATTCTGTATGTTGGCTGAATCTAGGTGCCTGTGATGCTGCTACAAGTGGTTTTTCATTGTACCTGTACCTCACCGTACCTGTGCATTCCATTATAGACTTGCCTTGACTTGACTTGGATTACAACATTCATTTAACCTGCACTGATGCTTGCAATGCAGGCATTGTGAATGCTCTGGGCTATTTGCCCATTACTCCTCTATGCACATAGCATTAACCTATTGTGGTCATTACTGGACACTTCAGGTGTTTGGAAATATAAACCACCAAATGCCAGCTTCTAGTCTGACTCCACCTTTCAAGTGGTTGACAGAAGTGATATCTCTCCCTCCTCTCATCTCTTAAGATATTCAGCCCAGACTCCCAATTTAGGAAAAAGGAGACAATGTGTTTATAAGGGAGAAAAAAAAACATTCTTCATCAGTATCTCAACTTAATAACATGTATTCAAAATAGAGACAAAACATTGGTCGATATGAGGGAAAACAGGTCATTACCACATTCCAACCTGACACCATTTTGGCTTTGAAATTACGATTTATTTTGGCAGGTACTCAGAAGGAATCACAATTAACTCTTTCCTTACTTTAATTTTGGTCTATAGTTCTTTGATTAAATGCACTAAGAACAAATGTGTGAATTTTCCATTGCTGCATGACTACTACGTCGACTCAGGCTGAGGGGGCCAGCATCAGGCACGGTGACGGACTCTTCACTCCTCCCTCTCCCTCCTCAGTGTGATCAGTTCATCTGCATTAGGCACGCCGTTACCTTCTGGGAGCATGTTGACCATAGTCCTGGGAGGGCGCCCAGGGCTCATCCTCCCATGCTTGGGCTCCCATGTGACGACTAGACTGGCAGATAGCCAATAGGTGTAGACAGTGCCCTGCTAGAGGGTGCCCTTCTTGCCACGATTTAAGTAGTGAGCATCGGTAGGTCATCATAGAGCTCAACGTTCATCATGTGTTGTTGCCAACGTACGTCAAGAGCCATCCAGAGTATTTGTGTAAAGCAACCATCTAGTGACTTACACATGGTCTTGGTGAGTGTCCACGTCTCGCATCTGTACATGAGAATGGACTCTACGAAGATCCTCTTTTTGAGCCCTCTGGTCAGGTCCGACCTCCAGATTTTCTTCATGTCGTTCATAGCTCTCCACGCCAGCACCTTCCAAATCTTTATGTCCTTCTCCAAACTCATCATTCTTGATCTGAGCTATTTGAAGTCTAAGACTTTCTTAATGGTATCATTCTTGACAGTCTTGAGAGTACCTTCGTCGCAGTTGAATGCCATGTACTCTCTTTTTAGCGTTTAGGTGCATGAGAAGCAGTGTAAAGTGGGGAAGAAATATGATTCCAAAGGCAAGGATACCTTCTGTACACACTTGCTGAAGGCTTTTGTTGTAATGAATATGGCATATTCTGTTCAAAAACAGGGCTGAAGGCTCAGAGATTTCCTGAAATAATGTCATCAGTGACTGCATCTTTAAATGTTATATCCGACCAGCTATGATTCAACATGCCTCTCTCACTAGCCTATGGACAATACTTATTAATCAGACAGACAGACATACTTTATTGATCCCGAGGGAAATTGGGTTTCGTTACAGCCGCACCAACCAAGAAGAGTGAAGAAATACAGCAATATAAAACCATAAATAATAAGTGAATCATGCCAAGTGGAAATAAGTCCAGGACCAGCCTATTGGCTCAGGGTGTCTGAGGGAGGAGTTGTAAAGTTTGATGGTCACAGGTAGGAATGACTTCCTATGACGCTCAGTGTTACATCTCGGTGGAATGAGTCTCTGGCTGAATGTAGTCCAGTGCCTACCCAGTACATTATGGAGTGGATGGGAGTCATTGTCCAAGATGGCATGCAACTTGGACAGCATCCTCTTTTCAGACACCACCACCAGAGAGTCCAGTTCCACCCCCACAACATCACTGGCCTTATGAATGAGTCTGTTGATTCTGTAAGAGTCTGCTACCCTCAGCCTGCTGCCTCAGCACACAACAGCAAACATGATAGCACAGGCCATGAATCATATGTAATTTAGATTGCTCCCATTGATCCTCACATACTTAGTGTTGTATGAAGCCTGTCTACCAAATCAAACAGCCACATAAGCAGCTATGACAAACCTCATAGGGGTATTCTGAGCAATTTATAGACTGATATTCTCAGCAAAAGAGTGCCAAAAAACCACAATGAAATAGAGTTATCTCCTCTATCTCTCTCCACCACCCTCACCGTACCTCTCTGCCAGCTTCCCCCCCCATTCCAAAGCTGACTTGAAAAATTAATTTCCCAAAAATAATCTAGTAAATAAATGAAAGAGAAGTAGTTGTGGAATATAGGGAAGGCTCTGTGGTAATGGAATCAGTAGTAACAATATCAATAAAGAGAAGGGTATAGGTCACAGCAAGAATGTACATAAAGTAATTAAAGCAGGGGAGTGAAATAGGGAGTGTACAAATAAAGCATTAATACTGAAGGACCAATTAAAGTTGTAGTGTCAATAAATATTCTTTATACAAAGGCATGGAGTATTGGGATAAATGGAAGGAATTGCAAGACTGACTTCCACTAGGTGGATTTCGCCTCCTTCCTAAGACATAGTTGTGCAACTAGCATGACAGGAAGCCTAATTTGTTAGGTGTAGAGGGAAGAAAAGGGAAATGATAAATGAGAAGGGAGTGGCCTTAACGAATTAGTTCAAAATCACATCACAGGCGGCAAAAGTTATTACGAGGTACGCATGCAAGCAGAAACATAAGAGGTTCACATGTAGGGGATGCACAAGAGGTATGCGTGCAGAGGGATGCAGATCAGGTACGTTTGCGGGAGGATGCAGAGGAGGTACACTTGCAAGGGGATGCACGAGAGGTACATATGCAGGGGGATGCACAAGAGCTATGCATGCCAAAGGATGCACAAGATCTACGCATGCAGAGGAATGCAGAGGAGGTCTCTGAGCAGGGGGATGCTAAGGGCCACATTAAGAAGTAAGAAGGAATGTAACAGTAAAGTCCGAGAACAGAAGAGGCAGAATATATAAATGCAAAACTAAAACTAGATAAGCCTGTTTAATAAAGCGCAGGTGGCATTAAAAAGGATGGAAACTTGCTTGCAGACTGACACAAGCATATTAGTTCATATGGCATTCTGCAACAATATGCCTTAAAACTAACCAATTTAGGGAAATTAAAAACATAGGAAACAGTGTAAAACCAAAAGTAATGATATTCATAAAGGCTTTTTCTCAAATACAGTAGGTGAGAAAACTGTGTGTGTAATTGACATCTGCAAATTCAGTAATAAATGTTTACTATGCCTATTATTCTTAGATAATAAATAATTATCTCCTTTATTACAGAAATAAACCTCTGCATATAACAAATATTTGGAAAGACTCTGAAATAAGTTCAGCGTATCCTAGTGCTATACAAAACAAGCAGGTTTCCAATCAGCTTTAAAGTATAGCTGCAAAGAACATCTACCCTTGGTCTTATTGCCACTTTTTAATTACCTTTGCCTTTGTTATTCCCTTGGACAGAAGAAAGGACCTGACTACCGTGTATTACTGCCAAACGTATCCAGCTGCCACATGGTTCCAATGAATAGTCATATTAAAGGCTCCTAGGTTTGTTGGCAAGATCCATTCTCAACTGCAGGAATGCTGATCCAAGATGGGAGTGTTTACTCGGATTTATTGGTACAACAAAAAATCTTTGCTTGCACGTCACCAGGCAGATCATGCTATGCATATAGTACTGTGCAAAAATCTAAGGCACATTTGTATAGCTAGGGTGTCAAAGATTTTCCATAGTACTGTAATAATTTTATGTATTGCACTGTATTGCTGCCTCAAGAAAAAAAAACAAATTTCATGACAGCTGTGAGTGATGATAAACCTGATTCTGATATGGGTCTCTATTGTGGACAGAGTTAGAAGGGGGCAGAGAGAGGGGAATCATGGTTGTAAAATGGGGAATGGAGGGAGCAGAGAGTGGAAAGCACCAGAGAGGCATCTGTAATGATCAATGAACCAACTATTTGGAATTGAATGACCTTGTCTGGTGTCTCAGGGCTGGGTGTGTCTGTCCCACATCACTCCCATCTTCTGGCACTCCTTCCCTGCCACTTGACCCACACTCCTACCTTAGCACTCCAAGCTTGCTATTTCCAACATCCTTTTCTCCCTCCAGATTTATACACTCACTCACCACTCCATGCCTAATGCAGAATATCTTGAACTTCCAAAATGCCCTCCCGCTCTCCTTCAGCATTCCCCATTCTCATTTCCCTCTCTCACCTTATCACCTGCCTCTGGTGCTCATCCCGTTTTTCTTCCTCCCATGGCCCTCTGTCTGCTCTTATCGGACTCTCCTTTCTCCAGCCCTGTAGCTCTTTCACCAATCAACTTCCCAACTCTTTATCTCACCCTCCCCCTGTCCCACTTTCACCTATCATTTTGTGGTTCTTCCTCCCCTCCTCTCACTCTACTTTTTCCATTTTTTCCCCAGTCTGATGAAGGGTCTCGGCCCGAAATGTTGACTGTACTCATTTCCATAGATACTGCATGGCCTGATGAGCTCCTCCAGCATTTTGTTTGTGTTGCTTGGATTTCCAGTATCTCTTGTTTGTGATCAGAATATAGAATTACAACTACAAAGATAGTTCAGTGCTGACGACCAAATAAAAGGCAAGCACTGTGATGAAGTAGAGCAGAAGATCATGAATTCATTTTTAACCTCAGAGAAATCCATCCAGCGTCTGATAACAATGGCTTGGAAGCTGTCCTTGATCCTGCTGGTACCTACTTTCAACTTTTATATCTTCTTTCTGATGTGGAAGGGAAGAAGAGAGAATGACAATAATTGCCCCATTAAAGGAAGAATATTGAGGCTTTGGAGGGGGTGCAGAAGAGGTTTGCCATTATGTCATCTGCATTACAGGACTTGTACTATAGTGAGCGATTGGACAAACTTGGTTTGTATTGTCTGGAGAAGCAAAAACTGAGGGGAGATTTGATAGTTTGTAAGTTTATGAGAGGCATAGATAGAGTAGACAGACACCATCTTATTCCCTAGAGTTGATATGTTTAATACCAGAGGGCATGCATGTAAGGTGAGAGGGGGTAATTTCAAAAGAAATGTGAGGGGCTTTTTTTTAAAGCACAGAAAATGATGGGTGCCTGGAATACACTGCCTGGGGTGTTGGTAGAGGCAGATACATTGCTCCCCAGAAGTTCTCATGTTTTATTGTTTTACACTATTGAATCACGGTGGACTTAATTTGGCTTTTTTTGACATTGATCAACAGAAAAAGACTCTTTTGTGTCAAAATGAAAACAGATTTCAAGAAGGTGATCTAAATTAATTACAAATATAAAACACAAAATACTTGGTTGGTTGCATAATTATCTACCCTGTTTAACATGACAAACCAAATCATTGCTGGTGATGCCAATTGCTTTTAGAAGTCACATAATTAGTTAAATGAAGATTTGGTTTTGGAGACCTGTGTGCAGTCAATTGATAGTAGTGGAAATACATCTCTGTCTGGAAGGTCCAACTGCTGGTGAATCAGTATCTTGACAAAAACCACACCATGAAGACAAAAGAACACTCCAAGTAACTCTGCAAAAAGGTTATTGAAATGCACAAGTCAGGAGATGGAAACAAGAAAATTTCCCCAAGTCACTGAACATCCCTTGGAGTACAGTTAAGTCAATCATCGAGAAGTGGAAAGAATATGGCACATCTGTAAATCTGCCTAGAGCAGGCTGTCCTCAAAAACTGAGTGAATGTGCAAGAAGAGGACCAGTGAGGGAGGCCACCAAGAGACCTATGACATCTCTGGAGGAGTTGCAAGCTTCAGTAGCTAAGAAGGGACAGACTATGCCTACAACAACTGTTGCAATGGGTGCTTCACCAGTCAGAGGTTTATGGGAGAATGACACATAGAAAGACACTACTGAAAAAAATCTCATGTGAAATCTTGGCTAGAGTTTGCCAAAGGCATGTGGGAGACTCTGAAGACAGATGGAAGAAGGTCCTATGGTCTGATGAAGCAAAAATTGAGCTTTTTGGCCATCAGACTAAATGCTATGTTTGGCATGAGCCTAACACAAAACGTCATTAAAGACATAGCATCCCTACCGCGAAGCATGGTGGTGGCTGCATCGTGCTGTGGGTATGTTTCACTGCAGCAGGCCCTGGAATGCTTATGAGGGTATGGGGTTAAAATGAATGTAACAAAATACAGGGAAATCCTGGAGAAAAAACTGATGCAGTCTGCAAGAGACCTGCAACCTGGGAGAAGAATTTTTTTTTTCAACAAGACAATAAACACAAGCATAAAGCCAAAGCTACACAGCAATAGCTTAAAAACAACGAAGCTAATGTCCTGGAATGGCCAAGCTAAAGTTCAGACCTCAATCCAATTGAGAATTTGTGGCTGTTCACCCAAGATCTCCATGCAATCTAACAGAGCTTCAGCAGTTTTGTAAAGAAGAATGGAGAAGAATTGTAGAGTTCAGATGCTGCAAAGCTGTTAGAAAACTACCCACACAGATTCAAGATTGTAATTGCTGCCAAAGGTGCACATACTAAATACTGACTTGAAGGAGATGAATATTTATGCAATCAATTATTTTGTATTTTATATTTGTAATTAATTTAGATCACTTTGTAGAGATCTGTTTCAACTTTGACATGAGAGAATTTTTCTGTTGACCAGTGTCAAAAAAAAGCCAAATTAAATCTACTGTGATTCAATGTTGTAAAACAATAAATCATAAAATCTTCCAAGGGGTGTGAATACTTTTTATAGACACTATATTAGGGATTTTTAAGAGACATTTAGATGAGCACATGAACGTGAGGAAAATAGAACAATATAGATATTGTGTAGACAGAAGAGATTAGTTGGCCACTTAATTACTAATTTAATTGGTTCAGCATGACATTGTTGGCCGTAGGGTCTGTTCCTGTGCTGTACTAGTCAATGTTGCATATTCTACTGTCTGTGACAGGGACAGGAGAGGTCCTTCGTTGTATTAGCTTTTGTCACTAGGCAGTGGGAAGTATAGACGAAGCTGACGGAGTGTTTACTTACAAACTGTGCGTTCATTGTCATGTTGTATCTGCTGGGATTTGAGATAACTGAATCTTAATTCTACAAAGTCCCATAAATTCATGCATTAAAATTTATTAGAAACGTGCCTAGAGTAAAAACATGTTTGCAGAAGAGACAATAGGAGAATGGTTCCTTCTGATCTTTTATATTGACTTTAGAGGGAGTGCAGCAGGTCAATGAAATGGCACAAAGCACCTGTGGAGAAAATAACAGCACAAATGTTTCAGGCCAATAGCATTTTAATATGCTGGCTGACCTGCTTGGTGTTTGGCATTTTCTGTTTTTGTTTTAGATTTTCAGCATCTGCTGCCTTTTTTACTTCAAGTGAAATAACAGCGCGTTGATTTAATCATTTAATTGTACACATTGTAATTCTTATTTTCTATTAACATTTTAGATAATAGAATTAAAGATCATGTTTTAGGTGCGACTAACTTTACAAAATTGTATCAAAGTAATAGCTACTATTCAAATAAGGAAGCAGAACAGGTAACAACTCAAATTAAAATATATTTTTAGATCAAAACTTTGCTAATCAGCAGATATCGTAAATTAATTATTACCCTAATAATTTATTCATTTGACTACAGTGCTTCTACAACTTATACAATTTTTTAGCCTGAAATAAAAATGACATAGCCTATATGTAAGATGGCACTATTGGGAAATAGAGGTCATTTACTACTTACAACTAAATATTTTTTATAACAGAAAGGAAATAACATAATGCCTAATGTACCGGCAACTTTACAGGATTTTTAATTCCATTCAAGTATTGCATCAGACATGGGGCAAAATAGGCAGTTCGGGTATGTGCATTTATTTTGTTACAGCCTTGGGTATTAATAGTAACTTCACTAAATTTAATCAGTAGCCTTTAGGGATGATTTTTGGCAAAGCTTAAAATTTTGTTCGAGGCTTACCACAAGGTAATAGGTTAGCCTGTTTGGAAGTTTGGATTAAAATGTTGTTTCAGCCCAGTAAGTGCTAAACCGGCATGGTTGGCATTTGTACTGATTGGACCACAAAATTGTTTGGGGTTACGTTACTCCACTTATACATTGTCAATGAAGTTCTCTAATGACCTGGTTGACACACCAGAATCAGATTTATTATCACTGGCATGTGACGTGAAATTTGTTAAATTAGAAGCAGCAGTTCAATGCTATACATAATTTAGCAGAGAAAAAATAATAGTAATAACCAATAAACAAGTAAATTAATTATGTATATTGAATAGATTAAAAAACATGCAAAAACAGAAATACTGTATATTAAAAAGTGAGGTACTGTCCAAAGCTTCAAAGTCCATTTAGGATTCTGATGGCAGAGGGGAAGAAGCTATTCCTGAATCACTGAGTGTGTGCCTTCAGGCTTCTGTACCTCCCACCTGATGGTAACAGTGAGAAAAGGGCATGCCTTGGATGCTGGAAGTCCTTAATAAGGAACACTGCCTTTCTGAGACAATCCAGATGTCCTGGATCTTTTGTAGACTAGTACCCAAGGTGGGGCTGACTAGATTTACAACCTTTTTCAGCTTCTTTCTATCCTGTGCAGGAGCCCCTTTCCATACCAGACAATGATGCAGCCTGTCAGAATGCTCTCCATGGTCCAACTATAGAAGTTTTCGTTTTGAGTGTATTTGTTGACATGCCAAATCCCTTCAAATTTCTAATAAAATATAGCTGCTGTCTTGCCTTCTTGATAACTTACATTAATATGTTGGGACCAGGTTAGATCCGCAGAGATCTTGACATCCAGGGACTTGAAGTTGCTCAATTCTGATCCCTCTGTGAGGACTGGTATGTGTTCCTTTGTTTTACCCTTCCTGACATCCACAAATAGCTCTTTCATCTTACTGAAGTTCAGTGCCAGGTTGTTGCTATGGCACCACTTCACTAATTGGCATATCTCACTTCTGTATGCCCTCTAGTTACCACCTGAGATTCTACCATCAATGGTTGTATTGTCAGCAAATTTATAGATGGTATTTAAGCTATGCCTAGCCATACAGTCATGTGTATATACAGAGTAGAGCAGTGGGCTAAGTACACACCCTTGAGGTGCGCCAGTGTTGATTGTCAGCAAGGAGGAACAATAACTGGCAGAAGCAGTCCGAGATTGAAGAAGCTGTATTGATTCTTAGATGCGTCTAAAGGGACCTTGATGGTGTAGGTCTTGATGCTTTCCCATCTCTCTGTCACTCCTAACAATCCCCAATGCTTCCTAAAATTGATACTGTATTGTTACTTGTTGACACTATCTGCACATGTTGTCTTTCAGATACCTTTGCTGGGCTAAAGTAATCCAGACAGATGTTCTCAAAGCTTTTGGGGCCAGAGATCCAGACATCCAAAATTAATGCTGTTGAGGGCTCACTCGCTGAGCACACAAATATCCTAACTATTGATTGATCTATGACCTTGTTTGATGTGCAAAGTGACAATATCACTCTGGTCTTCAAACTTCCTTGTACTCAGTCACAGTTGTGCAAATAACATAAACAGTGTTGTCTTGTTTTGTTCAGATGAGTTAACATAACCCCATTGTCTTATGTTTATTAAACATGGGTCTACAAATCCTCATTATTTACTTGTTTACAATAATGAGCAAGGAATAATGAATAGAAGTTTAACTTCATTAAAAATAACTCTGGCCCTTTGGAAATGTCATGCTTCTGTGCCAGAAAGTTGAGGTCAGCAATAAGCTTCTTGGGCTTTGGAAAGTGAATATCCATCACAGTATTTCCCTTCCAGTTTATGCTGCTGCTATGGATGCTTCTTGGGGCTGATTTTGGACTTTGTGAGTAAAAGAAAAATGTTAACAGCAAGCTAAGAACATTTGACTTCCATGGAATTAAAGTCCAAACTGTACAAAGGCTCACCATTATCCATTTTACACTATCACACAAAATCACAACCCAGCTCCGCATAACATATTGAAGAGCATCTGCTTTAAATGGCACTAATGTCACATGTCACAGAGGTCTAAATGACTGTTATGCTATCCCAGTGATGATGCTTCCACTCTAGTACCCAAAATCTTGGGATTACAGAGAATCAGAGCAGGGAAAATTGCAAAATTAATTGTATCTTAGTTTCCATTAGCAAGAATTTGGTGTAACCTGTCCAGTTGTTCTCACCTGGGCAGGGGAAGCATGTTATTAAGCTGGAAAGGGTACAGAAAAGATTCACAAGGGTGTTAACAGGATTGGAGGACTTGAGAATTAACAAGAGGCTGAATGGGCTGGGAATGTTTTACAGGGAGTAAAAAAATGCTGGAGTATGTAAAATCATACTGCGTGTAGATAAGACTAATGTTCTTTCCAGGGTAGGTGAGTTTAAAACTATTTAGTATAGATTTAGAGTGAGAAGGGAAGGACTTAAATGGATTCAAATGGCAGGCTTTCCCACGGAAGGTGGTAGGTATATAGAATAAGCTGCCAGAGAAATCTGTTAAAGTGGTTACAATTACAATAGTAAAAGGCATTTAGACAGATACATGCGTAGAAAAGGTTCAGAGCATTATGGAACAAACCTTTATATGCCCATCACTATCATAGATAAAGGGGTAGATTTGATTACCTTTGAACTTTATTGACACTGGAAAGTTCCCATGGTGTTACTCAGTTGAAAAAATATTTTCACTTTTCCAGCTACTGGTATTTCTGCTTCCTTACACACTCTCCGATTCATCCCTGTCCTTCCTTCCAATATAGTTAGTTCATAAATACTCAGAAGCTGATGTAGAACTAACTAGGTTCTAGTTCTCACAAACTAGTTATCGTCCTAATAATAATCTATCATTTTCCTTTGCCTTCTCCCTCTTTTCTGTGTTTAGTGATTGTACTCGGTATTCACATTTGTCCCTATGTTACTTACTTACTGCCTGTTACTCTGCTGATGTTTAGGGCAGCAATGAAAATCCTCCATCTCTGGTGGTATTCAGGGCTTCCTTCATCATGCCAGTAGCTTCCTGTCAGTTTCATTACAGTCAGTCATGCAAGTCCCAGATGGACATTCAGGAATACCATCATATTCAGATGTAAAAGGGCTCTTCATTGCTGTTTCTGTACCATTGTCCCCATGGTATTGCAACACATTTTGCAGTGTAATAATTTTAATGACAACGTGAAGTGTTAGAAATACTTAGCAGATAAAAGGATCATCTGCAGAAAATGATGCACAACTGAATGGCCTGTTTCTTTGCTCTGTGAAGCCGAGAGAGTTAAAAATCTGAAACTGGAAATGGCTTATTTTATTGTTACACATATTTAGATTGACTGAAAAGCTTTGACTTGTGTGCTATCCAGACAGACGATTCCCTACATTATTACACTGAGGTAGTAAAAAGGAAAACTACATGCAGAATATCATGTTTAAAGTTACAGAAAAATGCAGTGCAGGTTGACAAATAAAGTGCAAGGACTGCGACAAGTTAGGCTGGGAAATACGAGATCGTCTTTAGTGGGTGAGGGGTCAGTTCAAGAGTCTGGATAGAAGGTGTCTTTGATCAAGGTGGTATGAGGTCTCAACCTTTTGTTTCTTCTGCCCAATGGAAAGGGGGAAGAAAGAAGAAAGAATAGCCATAGTAGGAGAGGTACTTCATTATGTTAACTGCTTTAGTGGGAAATGGAGATGGAAACTTAGGTTAACCCTTTCTCATCAGAATTGGGAAAATGAAAAATCATGTGAATATTGTTGGGGGAGAAGAGGATGAAGGGGTAGATAAGAGAAAGGGAATCTATGTGATAGAATGGAAACCAAAGTTGTTCAGATGACACAATGCTTTTGGTGCAATCTGCATATTTGATGAATGTGGGCTGTTGAAGAGATAGATGAAAAAACTTTGAAGAACGCACTGGAACTATGAGATGCAGATACAGATTATGTCCATTTCTGGGAAGTAGTAACACAATTCTCATATCGACAGATGTTTTATTCTATTATTTTCTTATTTTATTCTGTTATATTATATCTTCTGAAAATCCGAGAGGCATCTCAACTGGCCAATTGTTGTGTCTTGGTGGAGGGGGCATGAATACAGATCACTGGGATAGAAGTGGAGCAAGGTTTGGAAGAAAGAAGCTGTCTTTGATTAGTTACAATGTGGTACATGCAGCCTAAAGAGAAAGCAATCAATTCACTGGCCGAGACTCTTTGTTCAGTTGAATGAAAAAGTAGGGTGAATGAGACCTGAAGTATAACTGTTGCAAAGGTATATCAGAACAAAAAGAGGGATATATCAAAACAGTTAGATGTAAACAAAACTGCATCACTATACTTGTAAACTTCTTGCTCTAGTCATGAAGGGCAAATGGTTGATGATTGGATCATGGGAACTGGCAAAGTGGATTTGGGTCCTGAGATAATGGGCAACACCGGTTCTCTCTCCACCTTTGTTAGCCCAGTTTGGTCTTCATTACACCAAAGGGAAGAATGGAAACCTGCACAAGGTCACTTGAATAATCAAAGCATAGTGATTAATCACATGAAAAATGCATGGTCATGCACATTGATAGAAGAAATATATGTGCAATCTATTTTCTAAATGGGGAGAAAATCCAAAAATCTGAAATGAAAAGAGACTTGGGAGTTCTTGAGCAGAACATTCAAAAGGTTAACTTGTAGGTAGAGTCGGTGGTGAGAAAGGGAAATGCAATGTTAGCATTCATTTCAAGAGGTCTATAATACAAGAGCAAGGGATATGATGCTGAGGCTTTATAAGGCACTGGTGAAGCTTCACCTTGAGTATTGTGAATAGTTTTGGGCTCCTCATCTAAGAAAAGATGTACTGGCATTGGAGAGGGTTCAGAAGAGGCTCACAAGAATGATTCCAGGAATGAAAGGGTTATCCCGTTACGTCCCCCTCACAGTCCTCGGCAGCCCTGTGTCCACCGTGGAGAACTTCAGGTTCCTGGGAACCACCATCTCTCAGGATCTGAAGTGGGAACAGAACATCAGCTCCATCCTGAAGAAGGCCCAGCAGCGGATGTACTTCCTGCGGCTCTTGAGGAAATATGGTCTGCCTCAGGAATTGCTGCTGCAGTTCTATACTGCAGTCATTGAGTCTGTCCTGTGCACCTCCATCACTGTGTGGTTTGGAGACGCCACCAAGCAGGATAGAACCAGACTACAGCGCACAGTGAGGACTGCTGAGCGCATCATTGGAGCCTCCCTGCCCTCTATTGTGGACCTGTACTCTTCCAGGTTGAAGAAAAGGGCAGGGAACATCATAAAGGACTCCTTCCATCCTGCGCACGGATTGTTTGAACTGCTTCCATCTGGTAGGTGCTTCAGATCCCTCCAGACTAAGACTAATAGGCACTGGAGAAGTTTTTTCCCTACTGCGGTCACTTTGCTGAACAGTTAACTGCCGGTTAATTGTCGGCTAACTATTACTTGGATTGCACTACTTGTATGTACAATCTATATTTTCATTTATATTTATCATTATTATTGTTATGAGCAGAGAGACAACATCTGCCGGAAGTAAATTCCTTGTATGTGCACGGGTACTTGGCAATTAAAGTCTGATTCTGATTCATACAAGGTGCATGTGATAGCTCTGGGTCTGTACTCATTGAAAATTTAGAATGATGAGGGAGGATCTCACTGAAACATTTGGAATGTTGAAAGGCCTAGTCAGAGTACATGAGGAAAGTATATTTCCCATGGTGGGGGAGTCTAGGACAAGAGGGCACAGCTTCTGGATAGAGGGGTTTGTGGAGGGATGTGGAGGGATTTCTTTAGACAGATGGTGGTGGAATTGTGAAATTTATTACCATGAACAGCTGTGGAGGCCAGGTCATAGAAGCATGGAAACATAGAAAACTTGCAGCACGATACAGGGCCTTAGGCTCACAAAGCTGTGCCGAACATGTCCTTACCTCAGAAATTACCAAGGGTTACCCATAGCCCTCTATTTTTCTGAGCTCCATGTATCTGTCCAGGAGTCTCTTAAATACCCTATTTTATCCACCTCCACATCTGTCTCCGGCAGCTCATTCCACACACTCACCACTCTCTGCATAAAAAACTTACCCCTGACATCTCCTCTGTACCTTCTTCCAAGCACCTTAAAACTGTGCCCTCTCATGCTATGTCAGCCCTGGGCAAAAGCCTTTGATTATCCACATGATCAATGCCTCTCATCATCTTCTACACATCTATCAGGTCACCTCTCATCCTCTGTTGCTCCAAGGAAAAAAGGCTGAATTCACTTAACCTATTCTCATAAGACATGCTCCTCAATCCAGGCAACATCCTTGTAAATCTCCTCTGCACTCTTTCTATGGTTTCCACATCATTCTTGTAGTGAGGTGACCAGAACTGAGCACGTATTCCAAGTGGTCCTGACAAAGGGTCTCGGCTGGAAACGTTGACTGTTCATTTAAACTGATGCTACTCGACCTTCTGTGTTCATCCAGCTTGTTTGTACGTGTTGATTTGACCACAACATCTGCAGTGTACTTTGTGTTTAGTACTCCAAGTGGGGTCTGACCATGGTTCTATACAGCTGCAACATTACCTCTTGGCTCTTAAACTCAATCCCACAATTGATGGAGGCCAATGCACTGTATGCCTTCTTAACCATATAGTCAGCTTGCACAGCAGCTTTAAGTGTCCTATAGATTCAGACCCCAAAATCCCCCTGATCCTCCATACTGCCAAGAGTCTTACCATTAATACTATATTTTGCTATAATACTTGACCTACCAAAATGAAGCACCTTGTACTTATCTGGGTTGAACTCCATCTGCCACTTCTCAGCCCAGTTTTGCAACCTATCAATGTCCCGCTGTAACCTCTGACAGCCCTCCATACTATCCACAACACCCCCAACCTTTGTGTCATCAGCAAATTTACTAACCCCTCCCTCCACTTCCTCATCCAGGTCATTTATAAAAATCACGAAGAGTAGGGGTTCCAGAACAGATCTCTAAGGCACACCACTGGTCACCGACCTCCATGCAGAATATTACCCATCTACAACCACTCTTTCCCTTGTGTGGGCAAGCCAGTTCTGGATCCACAAAGCAATGTCCCCTTGGATCCCATGCCTCCTTACTTTTTCAATATGCCTTGCATGCGGTGCCTTGTCAAATGCCTTGCTGAAATCCATATACACAACATCTACTGCTCTTCTTTCATCAGTGTGTTTAGTCACATCCTCAAAAAATTCAATTAAGCTCGTAAGGCACGACCTGCCTTTCACAGAGCCATGCTGTATTCCTAATCATATTATGCCTCTCCAAATGTTCATAAATGTTCATAAATCCTGCCTCTCAACTACTGAAGTAGGATTCACTGGTCTATAATTTCCCGGGCTATTTCTACTCCTTTTCTTGAATAATGGAACAACATCCGCAACTCTCCAATCCTCCTGAACCTCCCCCATCCCCATTGATGATACAAAGATCATCGCCAGAGTCTCAGCAATCTCCTCCCTCACCTCCAACAGTACCCTGGGGTAATCTCATCCGGTCCCGGTGAATTACCCAACGTGATGCTTTCTAAAAGCTCCAGCACATCCTCTTTCTTAATGTCTATATGCTCAAGCTTTTCAGTCTGTTGTAAGCCATCCCTACAATCACCAAGATCCTTTTCCATAGTGAATACGGAAGCGAAGTATTCATTAAGTACCTCTGCTATCTCCTCAGGTTCTATACACAGTTTTCCACTGTCACATTTGATTGGTCCTATTCTCTCACATCTTATCCTCTTGCTCTTCATATACTTGTAGAATGCCTTGGGGTTTTCCTTAATCTTGTCTGCCAAGGCCTTCTCATGGCCCCTTCTGGCTCTCCTAATTTCTTTCTTAAGCTCCTTCCTGCTAGCCTTATAATCTTCCAAATCTCTATAATTACCTAGTTTTTTTGAACCTTTTATAAGCTCTTCTTTTCTTCTTGACTAGATTTACAACAACCTGTGTACACCATGGTTCCTGGACCCTACCATCTTTTCCCTGTCTCATTGGAACATATCTATGCAGAACTCCATGCAAATATCCCCTGAACATTTGCCACATTTCTTCCATACATTTCCCTGAGAACATCTGCTCCCAATTTATGCTTCCAGGTTCCTGCCTGATAGCCTCATATTCCTCTGTACTGCAATTAACCGCTTTCCTAATTTGTCCATTCCTATCCCTCTCCAATGCTATAGTAATGAAGATGGAATTGCTATCACTATCTCCAAAATGCTCTCCCACTGGGAAATCTGACACCTGACCAGTTTTATTTCCCAATACCACATCAAGTACAGCCTCTCCTCTTGTAGGCTTATCTACATATTGTGTCAAGAAACCTTCCTGAACACACCAAACAAACTCCACCCCAGCTAAACCCCTCAATCTAGGGACATGCCCATCGATAGTTGGGAAATTAAAATCTCCCATCATGACAACCCTGTTATTATTACACTCCTCCAGAATCTGTCTCCCTGTCTGCTTCTCGATATCCCTGTTACTATTGGGTGATCTATAAAAAACATCCAGTTAATTATTGATCCCTTCCTTTTCCTAACTTCCACCCAGAGAAACTCTGCAGGTAATCCCTCCATGTCTTCCTCTTTTCTGCAGCCGTGACACTATCTCTGATCAACAGTACCACACCCCCACCCCTTTTGCCTTTCTCCCTGTCCTTTCTGTAACATCTAAAGCTTGGCACTCCAAGTAACCATTCCTGCCCTGAGCCATCCAAGTCTCTGTAATGGCCACAACATTATAGCTCTACGTACTGACCCACACACTAAGCTCATCCGTTTTGTTTATATTACTCCTTGCATTAAAATAGACACATCTCAAACCATCAGTCTGAGCACGTCCCTTCTCGATCACCTGCCTATCCTCCCTCACACACTGCCTCCAAGCTTTTTCTATCTGAGAGCCAACCACCTCTTCCTCTGTCTCTTCAGTTTGGTTCCCACCCCCTAGCAATCCTAGTTTAAACACTCTCCAATAGCCTTAGCAAACCTCCCCACCAGGATACTGGTTGCCCTGGGATTCAAGTGCAACCCACCCTTTTTTTGTACAGGTCACCCCTGCCCCAAGAAAGGTCCCAATGATCGAGATATCTGAATCCCTACCCCTTGCTGTTCTCCTTCCCACTTCCAGATAATGTGGATGCGATCAGAAACATCCCAGACCCTGGCAGCTGGGAGGCAAACTACCATCCATGCTTCTTTCCTGCATCCACAGAATCACCTGTCTGACCCCCTAATTATAGAGTCAACAATCACTGCAGCCATCTTTCTTTCTCTATCCTCTGAGCCACAGGGCCAGACTCTGTGCCAGAGGTGTGGCCACCGTTGCTTCCCCCAGATCAGGTAGGCCATCCCACCCAGCACTACTCAAGGAAGAGTACTTATTGTCAAAGGGTACAGCCACAGGGGTACTCTCTAGCATCTGACTCCTGCCCTTCCCTCTCCCGACTGTTACCCACTTATCTGTCTCCCAAGGCCCCAGTGTGACTGTCTGACTACAGCTCCTCTGTATCACCTCCTCACTTTCCCTGAGCAGGTGAAGGTCATCGAGCTGCATCTCCAGTTCCCTAACACAGTCCCTAACTAGATGCATCTGGTGCAGATATGGCCATCTGAGAGGCTGGGAGTCTCCAGGACTTTCCACATCTGACACACTACACAGAACACTGGCCTCATACACATTCTTCCTGTCTGTATTCGACACAGACAACCTCCACCTGTCATCGCTGAAGCCCCGTTGAGCCTAAGCCTTCCTAATCTGTCACCATCTATTCAGTTGCCTGGTCGTTTTAGGTCATTGGATATATTTAAGGCAGAATTTGAGAGGCTCTCAATTGAACATAGCATCAATGGTTACAGGAAGAAGGCTGGGGAGTGGGGCTGAGAACGGGAGAAAAGTATCAGCCATAATTGAGTGGCGGAGTGGACTTGACGGGACATTTGGCCTAATTCTGCTCGTATGGCTGATTGAATCAATGTAGCATTTGTATAATATTATCTCTTCAGCCTGTATATAAAACCCATATTCCAGGAATAGCTATATTCCTATCTAAAAGCCTCTTGAATATTATTATTGTATCTGCTTCGATCACCACCTCTGCCAGTCTACTTGTGGCACCTAACACACTGTGTTAAAAAAAACTTGCCCTGCAATCCCTTTTAAACCTCCCCCCTTTTACCTTACAGCTATGTCCTTTACTTTTTAACATTCCTACTCTGAAAAAAATTATTCTGGCTGTCTACCCTTCATGCCTTTCATAAATTTATAAATTTCTCATTTCTCCCCTCAGCCTCCAACACTCCATAGAAAAATATTCAAGTTTTTTCCAACCTCTTTTGATAGCTAATGTAACCCTTAGGTTTGGGTAATGGCTTAATCTAGGGGGAAGACAGCTTCCGGCCCAGCCAAACTTTAGAAATCTTGTTTCGGTGGATACTACGTGATGTGTCCCCTGTTACAAATCAGTACCACAAAACAACAAACAGTACACAATATGCAATTAAACGATTGAGCTTTATCATTCTTAATTTGACTATAGGTTAATAAAGAAAGAAAAAAGAAAAAGGGCCCATTCTCATGAAACAGTGTAATGCGCAATGTTGGGGCTCACAGTTTTTCTGTCTGTTTATTCTCCCAATTTTCCCCTCGGACATTGACTCCCGATCCCATTCCAAGTCCATTCCATCCTGCAGACTATGACTTCCCCATTCTGGCATCTTCTCTCTCTATCTTCTGCCGAACAAAAGCCCGGAAAACCTTTGCTCGGACACACAAGAAAGAAAAACATCTCCCCTCATTGGCCAACACACATTCCAAAGTCCCGTCATCTCCAGTCATAATCCAAACAGTGCTGCTACAGAGAAACCATCACATTAGCATGAAGCATAACAGTGAATTACGTTAATACTCTCTAACCCAGACAGTATTCAAGTAAATCTCTTCTGCGCCCTCTCCAAAGCTTCCACATCTGTCATTTACTGATACAACCACTCTTGCTTGCAGTACCACCTAACCAGTGTTTCAAAGCACTCAATTTGGCTCTATGGTTCTTATATTCTATGCCTCCTGTGATAAAGTTAGTTAGTTAGTTAATTACTACCTGTTATGCAATTGGTACTTACGGTAGCAACTTTGTCTATCTTGCCTATTATGCCCCCAGGTGTGGTTCAAGGTCATCATTTCTACCTCTGTGGTACAGTGCCAAGCTGTCTTTGGTCACCTGCGTTTCCTCCATCCTTCAGGGATCCAGTGAAGAGCTGTTTTGATGATGGAGTTGGCCTCGTTCTCATCAGGTGCCCAATCCATCTCCAGATTTCCTCATGATGATTGTGGCTATGCCCTTTCGATGAAACTGAAGGTGTATGGCATGGTTGGAGATCTTTCCTGACCAGAAAATGTGGAGGATCTTCTGGAGGCTCATGGTGTGGAATGATGACAGCTTGACAGGGTCTCTCTTTGTCATGTGCCAACATTCTGATTCGTACAAATGTGTGGACAGAGCACAGCTCTAGTACAGATTCACCTTGGTGTAGTCGTTCTACTTTGTTGATCACCCTATGTTGCTGCTTGGTCTGAAGATATTTCTACCTTTGCTGAGTCCGCACTGGATGTTGGCCTTGATCCCACCTTCCAGCCAAGTGATGCTGCCCAGTTTGGTGAATCTGTCAGCGCTGGGTAAGGTGACACCATATGCCTTGACAGGAGGAGGAGCCTCTACATTGAGGGTCATGGTCTCGGCCTTTCTCTGGCTGACTCTGAGTCCAACCTATCCACCAAAGGTATAGTGATAGGAAAGCACGATGTAAACCTTCTCTACCACTCTATCTACTTATGTTGCCAACTTTCAACACATAAGCTTACTAAAAATTAACAATATTATATGCATGAATGTATGCTTCCTTTCCATCACTCCCTTCGGTGTCTGCCTTTTGGGAAAATATTGCAGCATAGATATTGTCTGTGTAGTGTGTTGAGTAGTGGAGTAGGGATAGACAATGTGCCAGGAGATTCCCTGACCCCTATTGGCTTTGAAACTGGTATCAAATGGCTGCATCTATTTATTACCAGAAACCTGTTAATTACCTACAGCTTTTGTGTCTGGCCTGTACATTTGTCCGTTACTGACTTGAACCTCAGACTGAATACTACCAGTTCCTGCTCCCTTTCTTGCCATTTTGATTGTAGCTTAAACTCTTAATCCTGTCAACAGCACATTCAATGTTCTAGCCTTTGCTCTCTGTAGTGTGCTTAGCACATCAGGGGCTATGTGCTTTCAGGGAGATTCATGCATAGCCTCTAACAGAATGCTGTGGTCTTGATTCTAAATGCTGTCAATATTGTCTAATCCATCCAAAAAATCCAATGCAAACGTTGCATTTCTTTCCTAATTCACCCAGCCCTATAATCAGCCTGGCCTGTTATCTGAGAAACTGATAGCTTATCACGTTGAGAAAAATATGCTTGACAGCAAAATGAGGACATTTTCTTTCTCAGTGCAAAGGTTTTCTTAATAGAGTCATTGTAATTGAACATTGAACAACACAGTAGAATTTTGTATTAGTCTGGATTATTTGAAAGGCATCTAAAGATAGGTTTTCAGAAGCACTTGAGATTGTAGTCTGCCTGGATGAGGATAAATTCAACTTGTCTACGATAGTGAAAGGCTTATAGTTCTGCCTCCTGACAGAGAATTTGTTTAGTGATTCATCCAGGGACAACTCCAAGTCGATTTGGGAACAAAAACTCAGTGTGAGGTTTGCCAGAAAAATAACATCTAACTAATTTGAAAAAAAAAGAGCATGTACTCTGTTTTTCTTTTAAGTCTGGAGTTTAACTTTGAGACAGCTATAAAATAAATAGTGAACTCAAACTGGATTCTCAGCCACTTAGATTTGCATTTTTTTTGTAAATGTAGTGAAATATTCAAATACTTCAGAGAAAAATTTCTGGGAAAATTCAAGTTCATTTATTATTTTGGTCATCTATTGTGAGCTGCTTCAGTATTTACTCTCCGACTTCAGCAGGAAGACCCCCTGATGTTGGTCCTTATCACAACTGAATGATCAAATTACCAGTGCTTCTCACATAGTATGTAGGAAGAGCCCATTGCCCTGGCCTCTTTATTTAGCAACCACTTTTATTTTGATCTTATTATTGCTTGGAGAGAAATACAGCTATTAATTTAAAATGCTTTAGTCAAGAAATGCATGAAATTTCAGTTTCTGTTGAACAAAAATAGGTGAGAATCACACTGTGCACAAAGTCATGATTCTTTTCTAAATATATATAATTCATTGTGAGTGTGCGCGTGTATGTGCAAGCTAAAATATATCTTTGCTAAAATAATAAATGCAAGCCTTTTAGTGAGCATGTCAATGTAAACAATATAGATAGACTCAGTGGCTACTTTATTAAGTACACCTGTATACCTGCTTGCTAATGCAAATATCTAACCAGCCAATAATGTGGAAGCAACTCAATGCATAAAAACATGCAGATGTGATCAGGAGTTTCAGTTGCCTCTCAGACCAAACATCAGAATGGACGAAAAACATGATCTAGGTGACTTTGACTGTGGAACGACTGCTGGTGCCAAACAATGTGGTTTAAGTCTCTCAGAGATTGCTGATCCCCTGGAATTTTCCTGCACAAGAATATCTAGAGTTTAGAGAATAGAGTGAAAATTAAAAAAAAAAATCCAGTGCGCAACAGTTCAATGGCTGCAAATGCCTTGTTAATCAGAAAGGATAATAGACAGGCTGACATAAAGTGACAATAACTCAAATAACCATGCGTTACAATAGCGGTGTGCAGAAGAACATCTCTGAATGCACAACATGTCAATGTTGAAGTGGATTGACTCCAGCTGCAGAAGACCACGGACATACACTCAATGGCAACTGATAGAAGAACTGACGTGCACATTTCTGCCTCAGAAAATCTATTCTATTAAATTATATCTTTTACGTGTTTAGATAAGCCACAACATTAGATGCTAAACATTTGAGAGAGAGAATATTCTGTATTTGCATTGGCAATAGGTAGTATCAACAAGGAAAATACATTGACTAATTCTGGCACTTACATGCTGCTCTTTCCACAATGTTGATGTTCTAACATTTGGGTTTTAAGGGCTGGAGTCAGCATGTGATCTCCAACATCTCTCGTCCTTCCTAAAGTTTCAATTTCTAGTCACACATTCTTTCCCCTGAACAGATCTAGCTGCACTACCAGAGACTTTCACCTTGAACAAATTTTGAAAACGTGCTTTGGTTTATAAAACGATAGCTCCATGGTAAATGAAATCCTATGAGATTTTGTCAGTTCCAGACCTCTGCTCATGATCAAATAGCAGAGCATATTTGATGGACCATATAGCCTAATTTTGCACCCATATCTTATTGCTTATGCTATTCTCACAGTACACTTACTATGTGCCAATGTAGGACCAAAAGAATCCCAGGATTCATTCTCCTCCACCTTTTCCTCTTCCCCATCTTTCTCTCACTCTTCCTTCTGCTGTTATTATGGCAGCGGCTGTTTTGTTGTGGGCACTGTAGTATTTATTGGTCCTGTCAACATTGTCATGTGGGAAGATTGTGAGGTGATGCAATCGTTTCACCACATACACAGGACTGCTATACACTGCTGATATATAACATCATAGCTTCTCCTCCACATTGTGCAGTGGTGGGCTAGAGATTCCTGGGTCTCAGTGGGGGGCCAGCACCTTCCTTTGGTTTAGGTTTATTATTCTCGTATGTTTCATATGTTCCCAAATACTGTGAAAAGCTTGTCTTACATGTTACTTATACAGATTAAATCAATACACAGTTCAGTACATAAAGCAAGAACAAAGTAAAACAAAAATAATACCGAATAAAGTGCAAAAGCTACTGAAAAGTGCAATGTAGGTCAACGATTAAAGTGCAAGATAATAGCAAGGTAGATTATCGGTCCAAGATTCCTTTTTACCATACACAAGGTCTGTTCAGCATCTGATAATAGTCAGATTGAAGCTGTCTTTGAGCCTGCTGGTACGTGCTTTCAGGCTTTTGTACCTTCATTGGGCTCAGTCAATGTGACTCCTAGGCCAATGTTTCACTTCCTTTTCCAGGATTTTGCTGAGATGGTATTGGTGCTATTTTTCCAGCATCTGGAGATGCTATTTCAGACTCAGCAAAGTTAGAAACATCTTTCAGATCTCTGCCCTCATCAATGCCTGAGACCCTGACTACCTGAAGCAGGCACCTCAAGGATTGTGAAGTGACTGGGCTTCTGGTTGTTGACTCTGAGATCAGCTTAGGCAATCCTAATGCTTGCTGCAGGTAGTTCAGCTGCTAGTGAAAGTCTCGGATCTTCAAAGACTTGTGAAGAATACAATATAAAAAAATTATGTAATTGATTAAGATGATAAAAAGGCATACATAAAACTAACCAGATACACAAAAAACAAAGTAAATGTGTTTACAAATACTTAAACAAGAAACATTAACAATTTAGTCAACACAAACCAGCATCTGCAGATTTCCTCATGTTTGCGTTAACAATTTATATGAAGCTGTTTGTGAAGAAAGTCTGTCTGGGGAAATGGTGAAGAAAACTGAGGACGTGATATTCTGTGTTAATCATAAACCTGGAACACAAGCAAAATCTTAGAAATAAGTAAATCAGAAAATGGAAGGAGACTAAACATCATAGAAGCAGATGAACCCATATCAGAAATTGAATTGGATTGACTTTGTTTCTTACATCCTTCATGTGCATTACGTCTGTCTAAATGTGCAATGCGCAACCATAGTAATTCATAATAAATAGAACAGTCAATGTAACATAGAAATACACTCAAATTAGTGTGAGTTAATCAGTCTGATGGCCTGGTGGAAGAAGCTATCCTAGAGCATATTGGTCCTGGCTTTAATGCTTCGACATCTTTCCCGAAATGGTAGCAGCTGGAATAGATTGTAGCTGGGGTGACTTGGGTCCCTAATAATCCTTCTGGACCTTTTTTCACACTTGTCTTTGTAAATATCCTGAATCATGGGAAGTTCACAACTGCAGATGCACTATGCAATCTGCACCACTCTCTGCAGAGTCCTGAGATTAAGGGAGGTACAGTTCCTATACCAGGCAATGATGCAGCCAGTCAGGATGCTCTCAATTGTGCCCCTGTAGAAAGTTCTTCGGATTTGGGGTCCCATGCCAAACTTCCTCAACTGTCGGAGTTGAAAGAGGTGCTGTTGTGCCTTTATCACCACACAGATGGCGACTACAGACCATGAGGTCCTCAGTGATGATGTGGGTGCTGAGGAACTTCAGATCCATTGATGTCTCAATTTGCGACATTGAGAGAGAGGTTGTTTTCTTGACACCACTGTGTCAGAGAGATGACTTCTTCCCTGTAGGCCACCTCGGTAGTGTTTGAGATTAAATTAATCAATGTAGTGTCCTCAGCAAATTTAACTAGCAGATTAGAGCTGTGAGTGACGACACAGTCATGGGTATACATGGAGAAAAGGAAGGGACATAGTACACAGCCGAGGGCTCCTGTGTTGACAGTCTGCTGGAGGTGAGGGAGCCCACTCTTACCATCTGCCAACAACGTGACAGGAGGCCCAGGATCCAGCTGCACAAGGCAGGGTCGAGGCTGAGGTCTCTGAGCTTCCTGTCAAGCCTGGATGGAATTATGGTGTTGAATGTTGAACACCATATGTTGTGTCCAAGATCAGCATTCTCACATAAGCATTATTTTTCTCCAGGTGTGTAAGGATGGTATGTAGAGCAGTAGCTATTGCGTTGTCCGTTGCTCAGTTGTGTTGGTAGGTGAGTTGTAGGGGGACCATTTTGGGTGGTAGCAAGCTGCAGATGTAATTCTTGACCAGCTTCTCAAAGCATTTGCTTATTATTGAGGTGAGTACAACAGGACACCAGTTGTTCAGACCTGTTACCCAGGTCATTTTTTTGTTACAGGGACAGTGGTGGATAATTTGAATCAGGAGGGCACTCTACACTGGGGGTGGGAGAGATTAAAAATGTCTGTAAACACACCTGCCAGTTGTGCTGCACTCATCTTGAGCACTCACCCTGCGATGCCATCTGGTCCTGTAGTCTTGTGACTCCCCACTCATTGGAAACATCAGTGTACCTGGGCCTCAGAGATGACCAGGTTGCAGATTGTAGTGGTGGCTTTCCTCAGGGGCTCAGAGTTAGTGACATCAAACCGAGCATAGAAACAATTTAGCTCATCTGGGAGGGAGGCCGCGACGTTGGTGGCACCAGTATGTTTAGCTTTGAAGTCTGCGATGTTATGCAACCGTCACCACAGGCAATGTGTGCTATTCGTTGTGAATCTTGATTCATACTTGTCCCTGTATTGTTGTTTCACAACCTTGATAGCTTTGCACAAATCATAGCTGCTTTTCTTGAGCTCCTACTGATTACCGGCAATGTATGCTCTATGTCGTGCAGTAAGTGCTGCTCACACAGAACTATTGATCAAGGATTTCTGGTTCAGGAAGACCCTGATCGAATTCTGGGTGACAACATCATCGAAGTACTTTCACATGAAGCATGTGACTCCATCTGTGAACTCGGAGACACCTCATCTTGGAAAACATTCCAGTCAATGTCATCGAAGCAGTCCTGCAGCATGATCAGACCAACAGTGATTACATTGGGATCAAGATGAACACCTGGCCAGCATAGACTTTCAATGCCAAGTATTACCTTTTCCATTTTTTGACTGTTCAAGGAGGGTCAGAAAAACAAGTGGATGTATGCACAAATATTTAGTTTTGTATGGTCTGCTGTTAACTTAGCTCAGGCTCATCTGACAAGCCTGTGTCAGCTTTTCATTGGATCTGGCCCAAGGCTACTTTAGGTCATGGGCAGATTTTTACAGTCCTACCAACTCTACATAACCAAATGAACAGCTTCATCTTTGGAAATTATCTCAAGATTAGCAGATCATCAGCACAAACCCATTTAACTGCTCTGATTAAGGCATCCCTGAGCAAGAATCAGTTCACAAAGCCACTCACAAAATAGTGGCCACAAGAACAGTCTCATAACATGGCAGCCATTCTTTTGACCAAATGGCATGAGCAAACAATTTGGTTTGTGCGCTTCCACTCTTCTTTGTTAACCCTAGCTCAGTGATTTTCAGATTTTAATTCTTTCTGGCCGGTGCTATGATTAAAGACACTACAGCAATGGGAAAACACTAAAGGTGGCCACTATGGGACTAGAAAGAATGCAGAAGATATTCTCCAGGTTGCTGCTGGAAGAAAAGACTCAGATAGGCAGGGTTTGTTCTTAGTGGTGTAAAAAAAACTTTTATCACAGAATAGAGTCTAAAAACAGAGGACACGGGTTCAAAGTGAGAAGGGAAAATACCTAAAGGAAATTTGAGGGGCAAGTTTTTCCACACAGTGCATAGCAGGTATCCAGGAAAAGTTGCTAGGCAAGGTAATGGAGACACATACAATTAAAAGCATTTAAAATGGACTTAAACAGGTACTTGATTAAGAAAGCACGGATAGGATGAGTGTAAATAGTCATCATAGTTGGCCTATTTCTGTACTGTACAGTTCTGTGACTTTATAACTATGACTACTCTGCTGAGACATCATCTAGTGTACCATGTGAAGTATTCTTTAAGTAGTTCCGTAAATGCATTAAACGCAGTTCATGGAAAATTTATTCAGCTGATACCTGGAATGAACAGAGTTTCTATTTCAGGTAAGAGTGGACATGTCGGGCTTGTTTTGGTCTAAGTTTAGGCGAGTGAGGGGATTGATTGAAATATGTAAGATACTAAAGTGAGATAGAAGGGCTGATTGTCAAGAGTTATACAGAAGCAATAATTCCCAAGTTGCAGGATCCAGGTGCCTTGGTGATTTTAGGACAGCAAACAGGTCAATGCATGCTACACCTGTATCAACCCATCCAGAACAAGAACCTATATCACTTTGGATAATGCTGGGGGTGGGGAGTGCAACAAATGACCCTGCTGAAGAAAGCCACAGCAGTTAGGTCCCTAGCATTGAGTTTGTTTCTGTGGCTCAGAAGAGAAGGGAAGAGTAATGTGAAAGGGGATACAAAGATGATATGCAGGGTACAGACAGGAGTTTCTTAAGACAAGAAAGAAACTCTCCATTGACATGTTGTCTCCCAGATTTCAAGGACAGATTTCTCAGACGGAGTCCATTGCATTCTGAAGAGGGAGAGTGAACAAGGGGTCATGGTCCACATTGGTAAGAAGGAAGGGTGTCAAGGTAGGACTGACATAGGTAGAAGGGGTGACATAGTAGGAAATATATAGGTAGAAAGGGTGACAAGGTCCTGCAAGGTGAGTTCAAGAAGTTCTGTGCTAAGTTAAGGGATAGGACATCCAGGGTGATGATCTCAGGATTGCTACCCATGCCTCATGCTAGTGTAGCCAGAAGTAGGAAGATAATGCAGTTTAATATGTAACTAAGGAGATCATGCAGGAGGGAAGGCTTCAGAAGTTTGGATCATTTGGATCTCTTCTAAGGAAAAGTGGGATATGTGCAGATGGGATGGTTTATGTCTGAACTGGAGGGGGACCAAAATCCTTGCAGGAAGTTTTGCTAGTGTTGCTCTAGGACTTTCAAAGCAGATGCTGGGAACCAGCATCTTGGAGCCATGAGTGGAGTCATTGTGGGGAAAGCAGCTGCTAAGCCTACTTGCAAAGACAGAAAACAAAAGGCTGAGCATAGGGGGGCTAACGTACTGACATATACATTTCAGTGCGAGGAGTATTACAGGTAGTCCAAATGAATGAGCATGGATAAGCATGGAAATGATAATGTTATAGAGGATGGTTGTGGGGGACAGGACTGGCAGCTCATTCTTCCAGAATTTGATTGATTTGGATATGATAGAGAGAGTCTTATTAAATGGGGAGGAGTGGCATGACTCATCAAGGACAATGTCATGCCACTGCTCGAAGAGGACACACTGGAGGGATCATCTACGGAGACAAAATGAGAGGAACTGAGGAATAGGAAAGGGATGACAATGTTTATGGCGTATTTTATAGACATCACAATACTCAGTAAGATTTAGAAGAGAAAATTTGTGCAGAGGTAGCAGACAGTTGCAAGGAAAATAACGTTGTGATAGTAAGTGATTTTTAACTTCCCATATATTGATTGTAGTCCCCAAACTGTAAAAGGACTAGATGGAACAGAATTTGTTCAGGAATATGTAGAGGTTCCAAATAGAGATGGCATGATACTGAATCTTCAGTAAGTGAATGAGACAGTGCAGATGACAAAAGTGTGTGCACTGGAACACTTTGGATCTAATGATCATAATTCCATTATTTTCAATATAATTATAAAGAATGACAGGACTGGTCCTTGGATTGAGTCCCTGAATTGGAGAAAGGGCAATTTTGATGGTTTCAAAAGAGATCTGCAGATGTGGATTGGAATAGGTTGTTTTCCAACAAAAGAGTTTTTAGTAAATGGGAAGCTTTCAAAATAGAGAGTACAGAATTTGCATGTTGCTGTTTATAAAGCAAGATCAGCAATTTTTTTTAAATATAAAGGATGTTGAAGCCCTGGTTAAGAATGAGATAAGAGGCATATAGCAAGGATAGGCTTTCAGAACAAGTGAGACTTCTCAGGTGTATAAGGAATGCAAGAGAACACTTAGGAGATAGATCAGGAGGGCTAAACAGGGAGACGAGAATCTTCTGGCAGACAAGGTGGAAGAGACTTCTAATGGGTTCAATGGATATATTAAGAGTAAGAGAATAGCAAGGGGCAATTTTGGTCATGTTGAAGATGAGTATTGTCATATATGAACAAGGCCAAAGAGAAGGGGGAGATCTGAAAAGTTTTTGCACCTTTATTCACTCAGAAGACAAACACAAGGTGTATAGAATTGAGGCAACATCAAAACCCCCACATGCAAAAAATTGTTAAAGTGCAAAAAGGAGCAAAAACCACAGAATATAAAATACTAAATTTAAATACTCCAGGCGTATTCAGTTCAGCTCAGTTCATTATCTGTCGGCCACCCCAATCAAACCTCCAAGAAGACCACAACCTTGTCATAGTTTGGAGGCTTGCCTGCCTCAATGAGCTGGAGAGCTATGTTGGCTGGCTTCAGGGCTTTATGCTTTGGATCTGGAAAGAGTCACCCTTGCCAAAGAGGTTAAAGGGCAGAGGACAGTCTAAGTGTGGTCTACCAGTCCTCCAGGTTCAGGGGTACAGCTCAGATCTAAAAACTTGGCACTCGCATGACTGACAGGAATGAAAACCGAGAGGAAGCTACAGAAATGATGAAGGAAATCCTGAACACCACCAGAGATGGAAAATCTTCTTTGCTGCCCTATGTGCCAGCAGCTTAATAGGCAGTAAGAGAATAAGCCCCAATCAAAACCACCCAAAAAAGGAGTGACAAGAAGCCACAAACACATCATAACATAGAGTCCAATCCACAAACTGCATTGATTAAATCTTGCCCAAGACCCAGAACTCTAACACCTTCTTCTGATAGGAGTGTGTCTGTGGTGTCTGTGTGTGTGGGGAGAGAGAGAGAGAGAGAGAGAGAGAGAGAGAGAGAGAATCACACACAGACATCTACCTTCGGCAGCAGTGAGTGGAAGGCTGGTAAATGATGCTGAACATCCATCCGCTTCCACATTCACCTTAATAACTTCAATCTTCCCCGCCATTTTAATTGGCAATATCAGCAAGAAATGGAGTTGATCAGGCTTCTTGGCCTCAAAGCCACACGCATCGTTCAAAGCTTCATAGAACCCTCTCAGAGACAGCAGAACGCAAGATCACTCAATCGGCCTGAAAGCACATCACCAAAATATTGATCACAGGCTCCAACTGTAGCAAAACCACATTTGAAAGTAAAAGACGTAAAAGAAGTGAAAGAAGTAGTTTTGTGAAAAAGCTGGAGGATTTCATCCTTGGTTAAGTTGCTCATTGGTGGCATCTTCTTTGGAAGGTCTTGCTGTCTTGAGGCAAATTAGAGTAGTTAAATCCACAGGCCTGACAACATGTCCACTTAGACCTTGTAGGATGCTGGTGCAGAATTTGCATGGACCCATGTAGATATACTTAAAATGTCATTAACCATAGGTAAGGTACCAGAGGACAGGACAATAGCTAATGTTGTCCCATTGCTCAAGAAAGATCATAAGTCCATAAAATATAGGAGCAGAATTAGCCCATCAAGTCTGCTCCACCATTTCATCATGGCTAATCCAATTTTCCTCTCAACCCCAATTTCTTGCCTTCTCCCTATATCCCTTCATGCCCTGAACAATCAAAAATTTATCAACCTCTGACTTAAATATACATAAAGACTTGGCCTCCACAACTGCCTATGGCAAAGAATTCCACAGATTTACCACTCCCTGGCTAAAAAATTCCTCCTCTTTTCCATTCTGTAAGAACACCTCTCTATTCTGAGGAACTGTCCTTTGATCTTGAACACTCCCACCATAGGAAACATTCTCTACATATCCATTCTATCAAGGTCTTTCACCATTCAATAGATTTCAATGAGATGATGCCTTATTCTTCTGAATTCCAGTGAATATAGGAACCAGTGCCATCAAACACTCCTCTATGCCCAGCCACTCAATCTTGGAATCATTTTCATGAACCTCCTTTGAACCCTCTCCAGTTTCAGCACATCTTTTCTATGATAAGAGGCCCAAAACTGCTTACAATACTCCAAGTGAGGACTCAGCAATGCTTTGTAGATTCTCAACATTATGTTCTTACTATTATATTCTAAGTCCCCTTCAAATGAGTGCTAACATTGCATCTGCTTTCTCACCACAGACTCAAGCTGCAAATTAACCATTAAAGAATTCTACACAAGGACTCCCATGTCCCTTTGTGCCTCAGATTTTTGTATTTTTTTCTCCATTTAGAAAATAGTCAACCATTTCATTTCTTCTACCAAACTGCATGACCATACACTTCCTGACACTGTATTCGATTTGCCATTTCATTGTCCATTCTCCTAATCCAAGTCCTTCTGCAGCCTCTCTACTTCCTCAAAGCTACCTGCTCCTCCACCTATCTTCATATCATCTGCAAACTTTGCAACAAAGCCATCAATTTCATCATCCAAATCATTGACATATAATTCAAAAATAATCAGTCCCAACATAAAACCCTGTGGAACACCACAAGTCACCGGCAGCCAACCAGAAAAGGCTCCCTTTATTTCCACTCTTTGCCTCCTGCTGATCAGCAACTGCTTTCTCCATGCTAGAATCTTTCGTGTAATATGATAGGCTCAGAGCTTATTAAGCAGCCTCATGTGTCAAAGGCCTTCTGAAAATCCAAGTACATAACATCAACCAATTCTCCTTTGTCTATCCTATGTGTTATTTCTTTAAATAATTCCAACAGATTTGTCAAGCAAGATTTTCCCTTGAAGAAACCATGCTGACAATGGTCTCTTATCCTGTGCCTCCAAGTACTCTGAAACCTTTGCAATTTTCTAGTCTTCCAGAACCATTGCAGAATCTAGTGATACTTGAAAGATCATCATTATTGCCTCCACAAACTCTTCAGTCACTTCTTTTAGAATTCTGGAGCGTATACCATCCTTGGACATTAAACCCTCTGTTATGACCTTTCAGCCACGATTCAGTGATGCCTACAACACCATACCTGCCAATCTGCAACTGTGCTGCAAGGTCACCTACCTCATTTCATATACTGCACACATTCCGATACAACACCTTCAATCTTGTATTCACCATTTTTGATTTTGTCCATCTTTTACATTGCACTTCATCATGTTGACTACAAATTTGTCCTATCATCAGCCTTTCCTAACTATGCATTGCCACTGTTTTTTAAACAGCTACCTCATCTTCAGCACTATAATCCACCTTTCCTACGATACTGAAATATAGGCAGCTCCAGACTCTGGTTGCACCTGCTCAACCTTTTGATTCCTAACATTCTCTGAGGTCTTACTATCATCTGCCTTCACTAACTGTTCTGGCACTCTGGTTCCCATCCCCTGCAACCCTAGATTACACCCCACCATGCAGCATTAACAAACCTTCCAGTAAGAATATTAGTGCCCCTCTGATTCAGGTGTAAACCATCAAAGACACTAAGAACAAGCTGGAAAACTGCAGACTAATGAGACTGACTTCAGTCATGGAAATTAATAGAAAACAAATCGTGGAATTCCAAGAAACAGGATATACATGTATTTGTATAGACAGGGCCTGTTTAGGGATATTCAATATGTTTTTTGCATGGTAAATCGAGTCTAACCAATTGTTTAACATTTTAAGAAGCTATGAGGAAGGAAAGGCAGTGGATGTTGACTAGATGGACTTGAGCAAGTTTGTTCACTATGTCCTGCATGGGAAGCTGGTCCAGAGGGTTAATTCTTTTGACTTTCAGGATGAAGTATAAATTTCATTAACCGTTGACTTATCAGTAAAATAATAGAAGAATAATAGTAAATAATTGTCTTCAGGAGTTTAAGGAGACTTGGTATGTCATTAAAGATTCTTGTGTATTTCTACAGATATACCGTGGTGTGTATTGTTACTGGTTGCATCCCTGTCTTGTAAGGATAGCCGCCTAACAAGATCAGAAAAAAAGCAGCAGAAAGTTGTAATTCAGCCAGCACCAACATGGACACCAGCTTCCCTAACATTGAGGACACCTTCAAAAGGCAATGCCTTGAAAAGGTGGCATCCATCATTGAGGACCCCTATCACCTAGGACATGCCCTCTTCTCATTGCTACCTTCAAGGAAGAGGTACAGGAACCTAAAGACACATGCTCAATGTTACAGGAGCAGCTTCTTCCCCACCATCAGCAGACTCCTCAATGGTCAATGAATCAATGAACACTACCTCACTATTTTTTGCTCTCATTTCCCACTACTTATTTAACTTATGTTTTATATTACAGTATTTATAGTTTTTATGTATTGTAATGTACTGCTGCTGCTAAACAATTTTCATGACATATTGCAGTGATATTAAACCTGATTCTAATTCTGACTTGTGGTGTGCCACAGGGATCAATACTGTGCCCATTGTTGTTTATCAACCACCTCTGTATTCCATTGTGGTGGCATGGCAGTCAGAGTCAAGCTGACCTGTGCGAAATAGCTCAGTGGCAGTTCTCTGTAGATTGCTAGTCAAAGACAATTCTGGACACTTCAAGTGAGTAGTACAGTGGTGCAACTGGTAGAGATGTTGATTCGCAGCGCCGAAGACCTGGGATCAATCCTAACTTCGGGTGCTGTGACCATGTGAGCTTCCCCTGCATGCTCCAGTTTCCTCCATCATTCCAATTAATTGGCCATTGTACATTGCCTTGAGTGTGTAGTGGAATGCTAGCATTTGGTGGTGTGTGGTGTTGGATAACGTGTTGGGAGATTAATGTAGGATTGGTGTAAAATGTGAGATTGATAAATGGCTTGTACTCAATGGGTGAAGGGTCTATTTCCCTACTTCTCTCTATGAATTGATAATTCTGAGTTATCATCACTGATAGTTCCAATTTGTTGCTGTGCACATTTTTAGCAAACTGTGTAGAAGAATGTTCTGAATATGTTCAGAATATTTCCAATTGAAGAGCAGAAATTGCTTGCTTATGTGATTCTGATATGAGCCATGATGGTTTTCTTCCATTTTCATTCACAACATTGTGATGCTGAAGGGTGTCGGTGTTAGAAGTTTAGTTCCAATGCTGTCTGTAAGAAGTCTGTACATCTTTCCTTTGAACTCATGGGTTTCCTTCAGATCCTCTGGTTTCCTTCTACAAGCCATGGTTAGTAGGTTAATTGTAAATTGTCCTGCGATTAGGCTAGTGTTAAATAGGTAGGTTGCTGGGTGGTGTGGCTCATTGGGACTGAAGGGCCTGTTCCTCACTGCATCGCTAAGTAAATAAACAAATAAATAAAGTAATCATCACAGGACATAAATAAGAAACACCTGGATCACCATGTATCTCAGGGTTTCTGTGAAAAGGAATGAATCACAGATTATTTTCAAAAACCTTGAATTTTGCTGCAAAGTGGGTGTGCTTGACATTTCTAACTTTTAGAGATCTTCTATAAGATAGCTCACCAGGGGTTCATCTGTTTGAATCAACATGAATTTTAATTGCACCATTCAAGTTCTCTGCATCACACCTACTTTTCAGTTCAGTCACTGATTTTGTCAGCATAACCTACTGCTTTAGGTATTAAAGGTGGAATATTTAATCTTTTATATAATATACAGCACAAATCCTTCAAATGTTGACAAGCAGATTTTCTGAAAACTACAGAAATGACAACTAATATATTTGCAGATCATATCTAGTTATTTGTTAAATATTCCACATATTGTTCATCTTCTTAAAAGTATTATGAATACTTCATGCTATTTGTCTCTTCTACTGTACTCTGGTACTTCTAACATTGCTTCTCAAGTTATAGAACACACTTCTCAAACAAATTGCTTTACATCTGCAATATCTATTTTGAAGATATTGCTTCAGGAATGCTGAGCACTATGTAACTTAATTTGGTTGACATACGTATATAAAAACTTTTCTCTGAAGTCATTAATTAAAACTGAAAAAATAATTCAAGCCCTAACAGCCACGACACACCATTTGGAAGAGTGGGAATTCTGGAATGGCAGATGGATAATGGATAAGTCTTCAGAGGTACAGAAGTTACTATTTGTGGTGATAGTATCAAGGGGTCAACAGAATCAAGTGATGGGAAAAATATGGACACTCACAGAGAAAGAAAATAAATTTTTAAAGATCATTTCAAGATCAAATTTTCTCTCAAATAATAAAATTTCACCAATTTTGTTGAACAAAGAACACAGCTAATGATGCATTTAAATAGCAACACAACTGCCAACCTCCAAGCTTATGATGGAATCTCTGAAAGCATCTGTTAACCCTCATTTAAACAACTGGTGATGTCTTGCTTGCTTCTAGCAAGTCTGGGCCTAAACTGGAGAGGACAGCTTCTAGTGACAAGATTGTCAATTATGTTCATATAATCAAAGAGTTACCCATCATGAAAACAGACCATCCCAACTCATCCAAGCTGACCAGGTGCCTAACTATGCAAATATAATTTCCCTGTGCTTGGTTCATATCCCTCTAAACCTTTCCTATTTGTGTACCTGCCTAAATGCCTTTTTCAATGTTGTAATTGTACCCACCTCTATCACCTCCTATGGTAACTTATTCCATTTGCTCACCACCATGTATTTGAAAAATATATCCCTCAGTTCCCCTTTAACTTTCCCTCTCTCACCCTAAACCATCTCCTCTCATTTTAAATTCCACTATCCCAGGGGAGAAAAAAAACACTAATATTCTATCCTGCCTTAAGCTCTCATAATTTTACCAATCGCTATCAGATCACCCTTCTACCTCCATCACTGAAGGGAAAACAGCCTAGCTGATCTCTCCTTAACACTCAATGTCTCCAGGAATAGCACCATTATAGTGAATTTTCCTGCACCCTCTCTAGCTTATTCAATTCCTCCCTATAACGTGGTGACCAGAAATGCACAAAGTCCTCCAATTAGTGATTCATAACATGACAGCCCGGCTCCTTTAATCAATATATAAATTATATATAAAGGATGAGCCTTTCCCAGATTTTCTCTATTAAACAAACATTGTACTTCAGTTTCAGGGATCACATTACTGTAGCTATAATACCGTGGTCTACATACCACAGTAATTAACCTAACCTCATCTGACAAAGCAAATAAATTTTGGTAAGATTCACAGTAGTTCAAAGTTTGCCACAGCACCTGAATGTGACTAGATGAAAAATGGTGATGCACTAATCAATAACTTTGTTGTGTATGATTTAGGAGAGCATCTTTGAATTATATTAGATTTAAGATAGCTGGACCAATCATCTAAGTACAAGTCAGATTCATGCATTAAGCTGATTTAATTAGATAAGAAAGCATTGATTTGTTAGGTCAGCCATCTCCTGCACCAGAATTGTGACCATGGAAGAACAATTGAACTAACCAGTCGTATCTGCTGAATGGTTATCTTGAGATCTAGAGGTACCAAGAGGGCAAACACAATCTTTTTTCTCTAGGTGGTGGTGGAGAACTGAAGAAATGATATTCACAGTGGCTTATTGTGTTGTTTTAACAGGATATTCAAATTACAGAAAGCATCACGTGTCATCTTCATCTAATTGTCAGTAGGATAGGTGGCAATGTGGATAATGAAGTAGGTTTTCAAAGCTTGCAGAGAGATTTAGGCCAATTAGAAGAGAGGGCTGAACGATGGCAGATGGAGTTTAATACTGATAAGTGTAAGGTGCTACATTTAGGTAGGAATAATCAAAATAGGACATACATGGTAAATGGTAGGGCATTAAGGAATGCAGTAGAAGAGAGTGGTCTAGGAATAATGGTGCATAGTTCCCTGAAGGTGGAATCTCATGTGGATAGGGTGGTGAAGCATATCACCACCCTTTTGGTATGCTGGCCTTTATAAATCAGAGCATTGAGTATAGGAGTTGGGATGTAATGTTAAAATTGTACAAGGCATTGGTGAGGCCAAATTTGGAGTATTGTGTACAGTTCTGGTCATCGAATTATAGGAAAGATGTCAACAAAATAGAAACAGTACAGAGGAGATTTACTAGAATGTTACCTGGGTTTCAGCACATAAGTTACAGAGAAAGGATGAACAAGTTAGGTCTTTATTCTTTGAAGCGTAGAAGGTTGAGGGGGGACTTGATAGATGTATTTAAAATTATGAGGAGGATAGATCGAGTTGATGTTGATAGGCTTTTTCCATTGAGAGTAGGGGAGATTCAAACAAGAGGACATGAGTTGAGAGTTGGGGGCAAAAGTTTAAGGGTAACACAAGAGTGAATTTTTTTACTCAGAGAGTGGTAGCTGTGTGGAACGAGCTTCCAGTAGAAGTGATAGAGGCAGGTTCGATACTGTCATTTAAAGTAAAATTGGATAGGTATATGGACAGGAAAGGAATGGAGGTTTATGGGCTGAGTGCAGATCGGTGGGAGTAGGTGAGAGTAAGCGTTCGACACAGACTAGAAGGGCCGAGATGGCCTGTTTCCACGCTGTAATTGTTATATGGATCAGCAGTAATGGGACCTAAGTGTTGTTGTCCCTGAGAATATGCTTTTGGATTCATAATGCCCTTTTACCATGGTACCCTCAATGCAGACTGCATGCATTCATTACATTGCCTTCCCATCTGCTCGACTGTAGTGTGAAGCTACAGACAATTACACCACTCAGGGGGATTGGTAGGAAGGTGAAACTCAACTGTGGTCCATTGGTGCTTGGGCAATGATGACTGCATTTTATGCAGGATGAGAAGGTGATGAAGATCTTGGCCGTCTCTTGCGTTTCTCATCCTCCTCCATTCCTCCTGGCTGCTCTCTGCATAATGGACACCAAGGGCTCTGCTCTAATGATGTCCAATCCTCAGCAGCCCACAACGACCTGCTCCAGTGGGTATCACTGGATTCCTGTGCTTCAGTTTAGGCTGTCAAAATGATTAAGGTACCAATGTGTGGCAGCCTGGCTCTTCTTTCAAGTTACCTGTCCATTTATGCACAATGGAAATATGATGCAATAGAGAGCTCCTGTTACTGTTATCTAACATTTGCTTTGTTAGAGTCTGAGATGGATTGGGCACAATGAAGTATTGCAGATGGGGGTGGAGTGGGGGGGGGGTCTAGATTTATATGGGCCAAGTGCAAGGGAATGGAAAAAGTTGAGGCAAGTACCTTTGTCAGCATGTATGGGTTGAGCCAAAGGGCCTGTTTCCAGTATTGTACCTGCAACAACTACTTATTTTCTATCAGCTCATTCCATTGATTCAGCATCCTCTGCCATGTAGAAGTTACCTCTAAGGTCTCATTCAAACCTTTCTCCTTTCATCCAAACTTATGCCTTCAATTTTTATTTCCTATTCCCTGAAAAGACTGTACATTCATCTTATCAATGTCCCTTATGATCTTGTACACAAGCAGAAGATCACCTTCATTCTCCTGTTCTAAATATATTGAGTCCTGTTCTGCAAAATATGGTCACAAACTCTCTGGGTTCTGAGTGAGAGAAGTTGAGTATATATTCTGTCTGTCCTCAGATAACAAGCAGTAGATCAGCATCACTGAATGTCGGAGCAGGCATGGTAAGGGACTGTGTGGAATGGTAGGGGGGGTGAGGGAGCATTCATCTAGTCATCTCATGCTTCTTTCTCCTGTGTTTTATCAGTGGAATACCAGTTAGTTTTGGTAGATCTCAGAACTGACATGTAGCACCAGCAAAGCAGCTTATGTGCATCCTGTACACTGGATTTTCATCAAAAACATGTCCTATCTCATCTACCACTCTTTGGCAAAAGATAATTAAATGTGGACAGCTATCTTTGACTGACAGTGAATCACAGCAGCAATTGCAGACAATAATATTGCAGCCATCTCCAGTTCTAGTCTAGTAGAATACAGCACAAAAACATTAATGGTCCTGATGCAATTAAGCAAATGGGACTGAAATTTTTATGCCACTCCAGAGATGCAGGTGGATCCAAGTTTCAGTGAGGATTACTTCCAATGAATCACAGACTTTTCACAATAAATTCAAGAGATTCTGCAGAAGCTGGGAATCCAGGGCAGCGCATACAAAATGCATGGAGTAACTCAGCAGGTCAGCAGCATCTATGGAAAGTAATAAAGAGTCAATGTTTGGGGAAGAGACCCTTCATCAGGACTGGAAAGGAAGGGGGAAGTAGTCAGAATAAGAAGGTGGGGGGAGGAGAAGGAATGCAAACTAGAAGATGACAGTGTTGCAAGGAAGAGGCTGAGGAGGAACCCAAGTGCAGGACACAGACATGGAGGCACAGTCATGAGGCGTTAGCACCGTCACGAACAGGGAACTGATATCCAGCAGGGTCTTATATGGAGACAAGGTTTACATAGTGTGACAGGGTCCTGAATTACCCCTATAAACTGCGCTTTGGAAAAGAGAGAGAGAGTTGTTGTTCAATACCAGACCCCTTGTTATTAAGGGGGCAAAGACTGCTCAGAGATAGTTTTGGTTTCTCTGCAAGTATGTTTACACTTTTGCAAGGACACTGTCAGCTTCTGTGTTCTTAGAGAGAAGGGAAGAGCTGCTTGATGGACAGCCAATGTTCAGCACAGTGAGATAAATAGAAGGTCAGCTGATAAACCTACAGACACATGGTTTTGGACACTGAATGAGCTTTGTTGTACCCACAGAAAAGGTGGATTTTGGAGGATCAATCAGTGGCTCTCAGTGTGAAAGGGTGTGACTGGTGGAGTTATTCATGTGTCCAACCCTCACCTGGGTTGACAATTCCACCACCAAAGAATGGTCCCCTTTCTTGTGGTTACAGTTGGTGACTTCTAAAGGATTTCAGAGGACAACAGGAAGATCAGCAGCATCAGCTCACCTGAAGAACTAAACACCTCTGTCTCCATCACTACTCAATTCCATACCACAAACTGAACTTTACACATCACCATAAGACAGTATCTGTTCACCCCTAGGCTTGAAGAAGCTCAGTTTTCATTTATTTACACACACAACATACATAAAATCATTGCTAACCTACTCAATATAGCTGAACTTATATTACTGTATTGCATAGCTACTAATAAATGCCTTTAGTTATTAGCAATACTGGACTCCAAAGTGTTTTCTACTTCTGCTGGTTCTTTAACCCATCACAGGGTACGTGACAGTAGAGTATCCAGAAAATGATATGGAGCTGAGAACTGCCAGTACTAAGGTGTCAGGAAGCATGGCTTACTCACAGTAGAGTCAACCAACAAACAGGCAAAGCAGGGTTGTGATGCCCAGGTTTTATCCTATGTTCGCTAATGGGAACCAGGTGTGCTGTAATTAGCTAAACTGGGAACGACTGGAAATCAGGCGAGGGGATTAAGACCTAATTAAAGAGGTAATGGGGAATTGTCAGACAGGACCATGACAGACAGTGATGCCAGGTGTGCGGCAGAGGAAGGAAGAAGCAGGGAAGTGATGGTTGGAAAAGAGAAAATCTGATAGGAGAGGAGAGTGGAGTACAGGAGAAAGGGAAGGAGGTGATAGGCAGCTGAGCAGAAGTGGGGGGGGGGAGGGAGGGGAGCCAGAGTGCAGGATGTAGGGAGGGGTGGGGGGGGGGAGCAAATGAATAGAATTTGATAAATCAATATTCCTGCCATCAGGCTGGAGGTTACCGAGTTGGAATTTGAAGTGTTGCTCCTCCATCTTGAGAGTGGCCTCATCTTGGCAGTGGAGGAGACCATGGCTGACATGTCCAAATAGGAATAGGGAATGGAATTAGAATAGCTGGCCATGAGAGATCCTGCTGGAGCAAAGGTGCTCAGCACGACGGTCCCCCAGACTCTGTCAGGTCTCACCATTGTAGAGGAGACCGCATTGAAAGCACTGGATGTAGTATACAACACCAAGAGATTTGCAGGTGAAGTGTTGCCTCACCTGGAAGGAGAGATTGGGAGTTCTGTATGGCGGTAAGGGAGAAGGGGAATGGGTGGGTGTAGCACTTCTTCCACTTGCAGGGATACATGCCAGGAGGGAGATTGGTGAGGAGGGAAGGAAATTGATAAGGAAATCACAGAGGGAGAGATCCCTGCGGAATGTGTAATGTGTGGGGGGGTGTGGTGGGGTTGGTAAAGATGTGTTTGGTGGTAGGATCCCATTGAAGATGGTGGAAGTTGTGGAGAATGATGAGCAGATGTGGAAGCTGATAGCGTGGTAGGTGAGAATAAGAAGAATTCAATCCATGTTAAGGCAGCAGTGAATGTCTGGGAAATGGATGAGATGCGAGTGAGGGCAGCATGTATTGTGGAGGAAGAGAGACCCTATTCTTTGAAGTACAAATCTGATACTTGTCTAGGAAAGCTTCTTCCTGGATACAAAAATGTCAGAGATAAATGAACTGAGAGAAAGGAATGGCATTTTTACAGGAGGCATGTTGGGAAGAGGTAGTCAAGACAGTTGTGGCAGTTGGTGGGTTTATAAAAAACAAATATTGTTAGACAATTTGTATCCAGGGGTGGAGAATGAAAGATTGAGAAGGGCTGAAAAGTTTCAGAAATTGACCAAGAGAATTTAAGAGCAATGTGGAAATTGGAGGCAAAGTTGATGAAATTGATGAACTCAGCATGGGTGCAGGAAGCTGCACCAAGCAATCGATTTTAAAAAATGTTTTTATGTTGCTTTTCATTCAATGTTGCTCAATGAAATTCAGTTCAGGTTTCTCAATGGATCATTGACAGCCAGATGAAGAGTCCTTGATCCGAAACATTGACCATCCATTTCCCTCCACAAATGCTGCCTGACCTGCTAAATTTCTCCAGCAGCTCATTTTTACTCAGCTTGCTTTCAACAACCGGCCAGGCCATACAAGTGATGGTCTCCATCTTCCAGCCCTTCTGCATTCCAGTGAGGGGGGAGAATTCAAAAGAGATGGGTAGGACAAGTTTCTTTTACACAGACTGAAGTGTGCTGGCAAGTTTGGTGATAGAGACAGTTACACCTTAGGCATAGAAATATGCAGAAACTAGAGGAATATGCATCATTTGCAGATAGAAAGGATAAGGTATCATTAGCTTACTTAGATTTGCACATCATAGGCATAAGGGTCTGCCCTTGTGCTGTACTGTTCTATGTTCTGCAAGATTCAGATTATTAAAGGAAGTTTAATTTTATCTTTGCATTACTGTGCTATGGAACAGTGGGGAATGAGAATGTTGTTCAGAATGAAACCACTGCATAAAAATTCACTGCCAGAAAGAAATGAGTGAGGAAACAGATGATGATTCACCTTTTATCAGAACAACAGGGAAGCCAACTATAAGAACAGTACGGGAACTGTAGTGTCAATGGCAAGTGTTTCTCCAGTTGCTTTGTCTGAAGGCACAACTGCAATGTGGTCTGGTGAACAAAGAGGCGGGTAGAGGAACGGATATTATGCCTTTGGATTCAAAGCTTCTCTACCTGAGTTACCTTTTACTGCAAAACAGGTAGCACTTGCATTCAGGTCATTGGGAGACCTTGCATTTTTTTTACAAATGAATGGAAGATCTCTTTGCATTTGGAAGTGTCTGGATGTTTTTGGTACAATCATGTGTTATTCACTGCCTCACTTCAAGGTTAAACAAGGAGCAACTAAAAAAAACCCAAAGTGCAGAAACCAATTGAATTCTAAATATCTAAACAAACTCAAAGCATGGGAAAAAATCAACTCTTTTTATACCCTTTAGAAAGATTCTTAAAGGAGAATGACAATGTTTGAGAGGTGGGCAACAAACTGATGCTAGAAAGTATCTGATTTTGAAAGTGCAGGTGCCTATTATTCCTGGGTCTCCCAAGTATCAGTGATGTTTCTGCTCCAATCAAAAGACTGAGAATGCAAGTGGCTTCTTTCAATGAGGTTGAAAAGAGTTGATGATACTAGAAAAAAACACAGAAATATGTTAAACAGACAGAAGAAAGAATATAGATGCTGGAATAGAGCAACATACGTGCTGGAGGAACTCAGCAGGTCAAGCCGCACCAATAAGGGCAAATGAACAGATGGCATTACAGACTGAGACCCTTTATGATCAAGAATCTTGGCCGTGAACATTGACTGTTCATTTCTTTCCGTTGATGCTGCCTGATCTGCTGAGCTCCCTCAGCGTTAATCCTGTTATTGAATATATTAAATAGAACCATTAATTTGCAGGCTCAGAAGGAAAAGAGAGGTTTCACCTCTTAGAGAACAAAGCTCATTTTCTCTTTAATGTAAATTATGCTAAAGTGTTTCCTTTGCCATATTGCTTTGAAATTTAAAACAAATGTAGATTTTATGTAGACAACGGGGACTGACTGGATGAGGAAGAAGCAACACTATCCCCTAGTGGTGTGAAACCAGAACTTCACTCAGACTTTCCCCTGTATCCCCCTCCTTCTCACCCCTCACTCACCACAACAGGACTGTAAATACTGCAATCTCAGTTGGTGATTGTACAAATTTGCCCTCCACACTGATGCACAGTCATGAACATTAGGGAAAGAGCACTGTTACTTTGTTAGTCAATGAAATGCAAAAGATTACTAACTGCAGCTTCAGCTTGGCTTTCAACACATCTGAAGGATGTATTTGGGATTAGGGAGTGCTGTTGGGAGGATGAATTGCTGAATACTCTGTGGGCCTGCAGCCTCATAATCTCTATGAAAGATGGTTGGGGGATATTTAGAAATTGAAAATAACCATGAATAGTCATGACATTTTGTAAATTGACCCACACTGCCTAAAATTTTCTTGATTATTAGTCCTCCTGTGTTCCCTCAAATTACTTTATTTGATACCCTTTCAGAATTAACATAATGAGATACCTCTAGCTACGGCACACTGCACATTTTATTCTTAGTAACTGGTAACTGTCCTCAGACGAGGATCAACGTTTTCATGTGCAAACTGCTGTTAGTGTTTTCATTTTAATTGAATATCATTTAGATCAAAGGGTTATTGGCTTCCAGCCCTGTGGTTTAACAAATATTCTGAGGTGTTACATTACAATTAACCAAAGGCCTGTTTGTATTTGACAGCATTTTGCTGTGGGCTAATTGATTTCAAACACCACTCTTAACTGAATACATTGTTTATTGCCAAATTATTTCAATATGATACCTGATGCACCTGTCGACATTTGTGACGTAAAGAGGCCAAAGGGAGCTAAGCTCCAAGTGATGCCATCTCATAATCTGGTAAACATAAATACATGTTTAGTAGTCAGCTGTAATAGCTAAAGGGATTATCCATTTACCGTAATGTAACAACATAAGAACATAAGAAATCAGAGCAGGAGTAGGCCATCTGGCCTGTCGAGCCTGCTCAGCCATTCCATAAGATCATAACTGATCTGACCATGGACTCATCTCCACTTATATGTTTGTCACTTCCTTCTGAATTCCAGTGAGTACAGTCCCAGTTGACTCAATCTCTCCTCATAGTCTAAACCCCTCATTTCTGGAATCAACCTGGTGAACATCCTCTGCATCACCTCCAAAGCCAGTATATCCTTCCTCAAGTAAAGAGACCAGAATAGCATGCAGTACTCCAGATGTGGCCTCACCAGTACGCTGTACAGCTTCAGCATAACCTCCCTGCTCCTAAATTCAATCCCTCTAGAAATGAAGGCCAACATTCCATTTATCTTCGCGATAGCCTGCTGCATCTGCAAACCAACCTTTTGGGATTCATGCACAAGCACCCCCAAGTCCTTCTGCAAAGCAGCACGCTGCAATCTTTTACCATTTAAATAATAATATGATGTTCCATTTTTCCTTCCAAACCTCACATTTACCAGCATTGTACTCCATCTGCCAGACCCTTACCAACTCACTTAATCTATCTATATCTCCCTGCAGACTCTCCATATCTGCTGCACAATTTGCTTTAGTTTCATCAGCAAACTTGCATACACTGCACTCGGTCCCCTTTTCCAGATCATTAATGCATATTGTTAACAGTTGTGGGCCCAGCACCGACCCTTGTGACACACTGCTCATCACTGATTATCAACCAGAGTAACACCCATGTATCCCAACTCTCTGCTTTCTATTGGTCAACCAATTCTCTATCCATGCTAATACATCACTCCGAACTCTATGCATCCTTATCTTATGGATAAGTCTTTTATGTGGCATCTTATTGAACACCTTCTGGGAATCAAAGTAAATGATGTTCATCTGTTCCCCTCTATCCACCGTGCTTGTCACATCCTCAAAGAACTCCCAGTAAGTTTGTCAAGCAGGACCTGCCTTTGCTGAATCCATTTCTTTCCAGATGCTTCGCTATTTCTTCTTTAATGATAGTTTCAAGCATTTTCCCAACTACAGATAATAAACAAACTGGCCTATAGCTACTTGCCTTTTGCCTACATCCTTTCTTGAACTGTGGTGTGACATTCACCTTCTTCCAATCCGCCAAGACCTGCCCAGAGTCCAGAGGATTTTGGCAAATTGTCACCAAAACCTCTACTATAACTTCTGCCATTTCTTTCAATAGCCTGGGATACATTCCATCAGGACCAGGGGACTTATCTATCTTCAGATGCACATGTTTGCTCAGCACTTCCTCTTTAGTGATACTATCGTATTGAGGTCCTCGCCTTCCATCTCATCCATGTCATCTCTCTTTGGCATGTTAGACATGTCCTCCACTGTGAAGACTGACACAAAATAGTCATGCAAAACTTTTACTATCTGTTTTTATATTTTGTGCTAGTTTATTTTCATAATCTAACTTCCCTTTCTTTATTGCTTGCTTAGTGGTTTCTTGTTGCTTTTAAAAGTTTTCTCAATCTTCCAGTTTTCTACTACTCTTGGTGACTTTGTTTGCATGAGCTTTTAGTTTGATGCCTTCTTTTATATCCTAAGTTATTTGTGGCTGGATCCCTCACCCTTACCATCCTTGCTTTTAACTGGAATATACTTTTGTTGAGCACCGTGAAAAATCTCTTTGAAAGTCTTCTACTGTTCCTCAACCATCTCATCATATAGCCTATGTTCCCAGTCCATTTCGTCCCTCATCCCATTATAGTCTCCCTTGTTTAAACAAAATACACTGGTTTTGGATCAAGCTGCTATATCCTCCATTTGTATGAGAAGCTCAACCATACTGTGATCACTCTTTCCAAGAGGATCCCTAACTACAAAATCACTAATTTTACCTGTCACATTGCACAGGCCAGGATCCAATATAGCATGTTCCCTTATAGGTTCAGTAACATGCTGTCAAGAAAGCCATCATGGAAGTATTCTTTGAAGTCCTCCTCAAGACTTCCTCGATCGACTAGATTCACCTAATCTATATGCAAGTTAAATTCCCTCATGATAATTGTTGTTCCATTACATGCCTCAGATATTTCTCTGTTTATTGCCTGTGCCACTGTAATATTATTATTCGGTGGCTTAAAGACAAATCCCACCAGTGACTTTTTCCCTTTACTGTTCCGAATGGATTTGAAATTCAGCTCCATAGTGATTGTCTCTCACTATCGCCCTGATCTCAGCCTTAATTAACTACGCCACCTCCCGTACCTTGCTGCCTATCCTTCCGCATTACCCGATATACTTGGATATTTAATTCCCAGTCATCTCCACCCTGCAACCATGTTTCTGTAATGGCCACTAAATCATACCCCTTTGTACTGATTTGTGTCACAGGTTCACTGACTTTGTTTCGGACATTATGGGCATTCGGATAAAGTGTGCTTACACTCATTGTGCCTTTAAAATCTAGTAATCTTTGTCTCTTATGCACTTGACCTTTTTGCACTCCACCCTTATCATTTCTTATCTTTTGCTTTTACATCTTTATCCACATTTTTTTCTTTTACTTTATCCATTTTTCTCCAATCTGTTGTACCCACTGCCAGGTGGATTTAGTTTAAAGCCCTATTCACAGCCCTGGTTGTGTGATTCGCCAGGATACAGGTACCATCACAGTTCAGTAGAGCCTGTCCCAATGGAACAGCTCCCTCTTTCCCCAATGTTGGTTAGTTTCCTATGAATTCAAACCCACTTCTCACACATCAATTCTTGAGCCACACATTTAACTCTCTAATCTACTTGACCCTGTGCCAATTTGCATGTGGCTCAGGTAGTAATCCAGAGATTACCGCCTGATTCTGGTTCTGCTTTTTAATTTAGTCCCTGGCTGTTCTAGTTTCCTCAGCAGAACCTCTTTCCTTGTTCTATCTACATTGCAGATATCCACATGGACCATGCCAACCGGAGATAGCATAGTCAGGGAAATAAACAACGTTCTCTGTCGTGGACAGAGCATCCTGAAGGCTGTATTGCCTGCCTGGTACCCGGGTTTTGGACATTTTATCTGACCTGTGGAGTAAGTTGCTGTTGGAGGAGAAAGCTCTACCCCATCCGCTTTGGTTCTACATGTGGAATATCATTCTGATCTTCTGGAAGACTATTTTTGTCCCTTGCAGTCGTTTTGATCTTAATATATCTGTAGAATCCCTAAGGATTCTTTTTAACCTTCTCTGCTAAGGCAACCTCCTTCCTTTTTCGCCTTTCCTGATTTATTTCTTAAGTGTTCTCTTGCATTTCTTGTACTCCATAAGCACCTCATTTGTTCCTACCTGCCTATACTTGATATGCACCTCCTTTTCTCCTTAACCAGGGCCTCAATATCTGTTGAAAACCAAGGTTCTCTACACCTGTTATCTTTACCTTTTAATCCGATAGGTACATACAAGCCTAGCACTCTTAAAATTACACTTTCAAAGACTTCCCACTTACCAAGTACACCTTTGCTAGAAAACAGCCTGCCCCAGTCCATACTTGCCAGATCATTTCTGATACGAATGAAATTCGCCTTTTAATTTAGAATCTCAATCCATGGACCAGACCTATCTAGTCACATATTTATTTGAAGCTAATGGCATTTTCATCACAGATCCCCTACACTAACATCTGTCACCTACCCTTCCTAATTCCCTAATAGCAGATCAAGTACCATGTACACTCTCATTGGGATTTCTGCATAGTGGTTAAGGGAACTTTCCTAATATCCTTTGACAGACTCCATCCCAGCTAGCCCTTCAACAGTATGGGAGTGCCATTCAATATGTGGAAAATTAAACTCACCAACTATAACACCTTTTATTTCTGACAAGAATCTTTCATCTCCTGACAAATTTGATCCTTTAAGTCTCTTGGACTATTGTGTGATCTGTAATATAGCCCCATTAACATGACCTTATCTTTCTTGCTCCTTATTTCCACCTATAACACCTCACCAGACGAGTTATCATGTTCGTCTTGATGGAGCAATGTTGCGTCATTTTCCCTGACTAGTAATGCCCACCTTCTGCCTTAGTCCCTCCCGTTCTGTCATGTCTAAAACAACAGACCCTCAGAATACTGAGCCACCAGTCTTACCCCTCCTGCAATTAAGTCTCACCAATAGCTACAGTATCATAATCCCATGTGTCGATCCATGCCCTGAGCTCACCTGCCTTTCCTATGATACTTCTTGCATTGAAATAAATGTGGCTCACATCATTAATTGCACCTTGATCAATGTTTCAATTCCTGACTTTATCTGAGTTCTTAAGAACATTTGTCTCCACAATCTCTCAAATATGTGTTCTAGCACTCTGGTTCCTATCCCCCGCAGCTCTAGTTTAGGCCCTCCTCCCACCTCCTCCCCCCCCCCCACCCCCCACCTGCCCATACAGCAGTAGCAAAACTTCCTTATAGTTCATGCGCAAACCATCCTTTCTGTACAGGTCCTACCTTCCCTGGAAGAGAGCCAAATGAATCAAAATCTGATGCCCTCCCTCCTACACAACGTTAAAAATATATGTTCTTCTATTTCTACCACGTGGCATGGGTAGCAATCCTGAGATCCCAACCCTGGAGGTCCTGCCCTTTAACTTAGCTCCTAAGTCCTTGAACTCACATTGTAGAACCTCATCACTCTTCCTACCTATTTCAGTTGTACCTACATTGGTACCTCCATCGTCCCTAAGTTCTCTCTTCCAGGCCTCCTCTCTTTTCCTACCTATGTTATAGGTGTCAAGATGTGCTAAGACTTCAAGCTGCTCTTCCTTCCCCTTTAGAATGCTGTGGACTCAATTTGAGATGTCTCTGATCCTGGCACCTGGGTGGCAACATACCATTCAGGTGTCTTTATTGTGTCCATAGAACCTCCTGCCTACTTCTCTAACTATGGAATTCCCTATCACTACTACAGTCCTCTTCTTCCCCCTTCCCTTTTGAACCGTAGTGCCAGACTCAATGTTAGAGACCCTTTCACTGTGGCTTTCCCCGGTAGGCCATTTCCAACAACAGTATCCAAAATGGTATACTGTACTTATTATTACAAGAAACAGCCACAAGGAGACTCTGCATTGGTTGCCCATTTCCTTTCCCTCTCCTGTCAGTCACGCTGGTACCTACCTCTGCAACATGGGGTGACCACTTCCCTGTCTATCACCTCGTCAGTTTCCCGTATGAGCTAAAGATTATCGAGCTGCAGCTCCATTTCCTTAACACATTCTCTGAGGAGCTGCTGTTTGGTGCACCTTGTGCAGTTGTGATTATCTGGGATGAAGGAGGTTTACCAGAATTCCCAATTCACGGACAAAGAACACAACACAGCCTCCAAAGCCACCCTCACTGTACTATGTAATAACAGAAGAAAAATAAAGAAGAAGCTTATCAGGTTCTTATCTCGCCCAAGCCTGTTCTCATGAGCCAAAGACTGCCAACTTAAACGCTGATCCACTCACACAATAGCTGTTCCAACAATAGCAGTCCCTCTTGTCTCTACCTTATATTTTATTTGTCCTTGCTAATGAATTGTGATTTGATTATGTTACCAGAAAAATATGAAAGCCTTCAAACGTTCTTTTTTAAATTCTCACTCATAGACCTGTGAGTAGCCTCCCAATTTGAATTGGTCAACAGAAAAATGCTGAAAGCCTGCAAATGTTCATTTTTCAAATCTCACTCATGGACCTGCGAGTAGTTTCCTCCATCATTCTGAATTCACTGAAAGAACGGGAACAATTGCCTGCCTCAGTTATACTGAAAAGCATTACATGAGGTCTTGGTAACTTTCATGGCAGTTCTTTCTTACACTAGGCAGCTCAAACCTCAGACTGGGACAAGGATGGCCATATTGTAGGTTGTCATGGAAACTGCAGCCACTGGCATTTAGGCCCCAGAATGATATAATATTAGAACTGGACCAGTCTACAACATTTCTTTAACTAACTGCATATAATATGCAAAAGGTTTGTATAATATGCAAAAGGTATTGACACAGAGAGATAAATATACTTCACAAAGTAGACTTTGGTATTTTAAGTCAGAACGTATCCATCTCTGCAGATAATGCAATTCAAGATTCAAAGATTTAAAGTAGCTATATTATCAAAGAATACATACAGTAAACTATACACCTTAAGATTTGTCTGCTTACAGTGAGCTATCACAGCAAGAAATCCAAGGAGTCCAATAAAAAAAAAGAAACTACTGCTCAGAGAAAGAGAAAGAAAAAAAAATACAATCTTGCAAACAATAGAAGCAAGTGACTGTGTTCTGGACCACATTGAATCCTTAGGTTTGTTCCCCAGAGCAGCTGGTGTAGGCCCAAGCCTTGGTCTCAGTAGCACAGCAGCTGGAGCATTTCACTGCCGAGAGATGAATGAACATTAGAGGGAAGTGAGTGACATCAGCCTGACGCTTGTCTCCATTCCCGACTCTTGGGTTTTCTAGCCTATCTGGAGTGCTGCTTAAATTATCCAAGCACTGGGTAATGTGTTGCTCTAGGACCTGGACCTCGGAGCAGTAAAATGATAGGGCTGCCCAGCTTGAATCCGTTCTTGATGTCACCAAATTGGCTCAGCACTTGGAGTAATTTAGTCTTACACCCAGATTAAGTGGATGAACATTGAAACTCTTCCACATCAACTCCTCCCCAAATAGCTCATTCCAACTCCATCTCCAACATCAATAATAACTCCATCTGCAACCCCATCTTGAACACCTTGTGAATGCTCAACCTTCAAATCAGCTTTGCCTGAACTTGTTTCTTCATTGTTTGTGGTGATAGTTTACCACAATTTTGTTCAGAAAAGGGTTTATTTTAGTCAAACCAAAAGAAATTTGGTTCCCTCAAATTCCAACCAGTGTGTCACCTTCAGATTGCATCGTGAAAGACAATACCTATACCCAGAAGGGGCAGACCATTGTGACAACAATATCTTGCCACTGTGACAATATCTTGCAATTTCCTTTTCTCATTTCCCTTACCTCTGCCACATCTCTTCCCAGGATGTGGCTTTTCTTTCCAGGACATCAGAGCTATCCTCCTTCTACAAAGAACAAGGTTTCCCTTCCTTCACCATTGATGCTGCCCTCACCTGCATCTCCTTCATTTCCAAATGTCGGCGCTCACCCCATTTCCCTCCACCTTAACAATGATAGATGTCCTCACCTACCCACCCTATGAGCCTCTGCATCCCACACATCATCCTCCACAACTTCTGCCATCTCGAATGGGATCCTACCACTAAGCATATCTTTATCTCCCCCTGCCCCCGCTTGCTGCAGGGATCGCTCCTTCCATGATTCTCCTGTCCATTCATCCTCCACCACTAATTCTGTCTCAACACTTATCCCTGCAAGCAGCTAAAATGCTACCCCTGCCCATTCACCTCCTTCCTCATCTCTGTTCAGGGCTCCAAACAGTCCTTCCCGGTGAGGCAACATTTCACCTGTGAATCTGCTGGGGCTGTCTATTGTGCCCAGTGCTCCCGCTGCAGCCTCCTCTACAGTGGTGAGGCCCATCATAAGCTAGGGGACTGTTTCATTAAACACCTCTGCTCCATCCACCAAAAGTGGATATTCCTAGTGGGCAAACACTTTAATTCTAATTCCCATTCCTAGGTTCCCACATGTTGGTCCATGGCCTCCTCTTGTGCTGTGATGATTTCACCCCCAGAGTGGAGGAAAAACACCTTATATTCTGTCTGGGTAGCCTCTAACCTGATAGCATGAATATTGATTTCTTTTTTTTGATAATATTTTTATTCCCTCCCCCTTTCCTTTTCTTCTATTCCCCACTCTGGCCTCTTACCTCTTTTCACCTGCCTATCAACTCCACCTGACTGCCCTCCGCCTTGCCTTTCTCTTACGGTCAACTCTCCTCTCCTATCAGATTCCTTCCTCTCCAGCCTTTTGTCTTTCCTACCCATCTGGCTTCACCTATCACCTTCTAGCTATCCTCCTTCCCCTTCTCTCACCTTTTTATTCTGGCATCTTCCCCCTTCCTTTCCAGTCCTGAAGAAGGGTCTGAGCCCAAAATGTTGACTGCTTATTCATTTCTGTAGAACCTGTATAATCTGCCGAGTTCCTCCAGCATTTTGTGTTTATTGCTTTGGATTTCCAGCATCTGTAGAATTTTTCATGTGTAAATAACCTTTTTTCCCCTTCTCCTACTCATTTGCCCCCCTCCCTCTCCTCATCATCTGGTGTTCCCATTTGTCTTCCTTTGGCACCCTCCCCACACTCCCCTTCCTTCACCCATATTGGTTATTGGTCTTCTTCCCCCTCCTGGCTCCATCACCCACTTTACAGGATTTTCCTGCCACCACTCTAGCCATCCACTTCCAACTGCCAGTTGCCTCTCTACTAATGGCTTTGGTTCTTATCTCATCTGAATCCATTTCTGTCAGCACTTTTTGTTCATACTCATTTCACTTCAGCAGCTGTCTACTGTTTGCACACTCCTCCTTCTTACACCTCCCATACACCCTCTCCCTGGTCCACCTTGGAACTCTTTCTTGCCACTCCCCTTCTCCTCGCTCTGCTGGCCATTTCGCTTCTCCACGCTCAGTCCTAATACAGGGTTTTGACGCAAAACTTCAACAATTTATTTCCTCCCACAGTGCTACCTGACCCTCTGAGTTCCTCCAGCACAGTGTTTGTTGCCTCTGACATATGGAGGATGTTTAAAGACCAACTGCACAGAATAAAAAACAGATACATTCCGGTAAGAAGGAAGGGCAAAGATTCCAACGTAAGGGAACCTTGGATGTCATGTAAGGTGATTAAATTAGTCAAGAGGGAAAAGGAAATTTATGTAAGGTTTAGGAAGCTAAAATTAAACAAACCTCATGAGGATTAGAAAGAATCTATAAAAGGAATTAAAGAAGAGAAATAGTAGAGCCAGGAGAAACTAAGAAAAGTCTTTGATAAGTAGAATTAAAGACAGATCCAAGACATTCAATGCATACACCAAGAGCAAGGGGTAACTTGTGAGCAAATAGGACCATTGAAGGACATTGGGTGGAGGAATATGTGCTTGGAATCTGCGGATGTCGGTGAAGTCCTAAATGAGTACTTTACGTCAGTATTTACCAAGGAGAAGGATGTGGAGGGCTATACATATTGTGTAGACAGAAGTGCTTACATTAATTAGTTTAATTAATTTGCACAATATCATGGGCCAAAGAGCATGTTCCTATGCTGCACTGTTCTATGTTGGAAAGAAGCAGACTTTGCCATTTCTGGGAAATGAACTGGATTGAGTGTCAGTAGGAAGGCACTAGGGAATAATGAGCATTTTAACCTTAGCTTTATCATAAGAATTGAGAGCAGGAGGAGGCCACCCAGAACTTTGAACACACTCTTTTAATTGTCAAGATCAAGACTGATGCTTCACCTTATTTTCCAGCTACATCTCCATTCTGCTGATTCCTCCTGATGCTCAAAGATCTATCAGTCTTTGTTCTGAAAAAAACCAATAACTAAGCCTTCACAGACCTCTGGATTAGAGGAATCACTAAGTTCACCTCCATCCACTTGAAAATAAAAATCTCCTCAACTAAGTCCTAAACAAACAGCACTCAAGTTATGCCCCTTGATCATAGACTTCTCAGTCAGGCAAAATATCTTCTCTTTTTGCCTGTTAATTCCTTTTAAGAATATAGTGAATATCAATGAGATCTCCTCTCATCTTCCCAAACTGTTTTGAACACAGTTACAGTCTATTCAATCTCTCCTCATATAATTCATGTACCATACTTGGGTCAAATATATTTGACACTTCCTGTGCACGTAAAAGGACCACAACTGTACACAATGTTCTAATAACAGTCTCATTCAAGCTCATATACAATTGCAATACCACTTCCTTCATCTGTAATCAAGCCCTCCCACAGTGAAATCTAATATACCATTTGGCCTCCTATTTACATTCATGATGGCATTCAGTGACTTGTGTACAAGGCCATTCAGCTCACTTTGAGCACCAGCACTACACAATCCCTCACCATTTAACAAATACTACACTTTATGTCTACCAGACTGGATGACCTCACATTTTCTACATAATATTCCACCTGCAGCATGCTCAATCACTCATTCTACTTGTCCACTTGTCCATATTTCCATGATGTGTCATTACCTTTTCTTCTGTACTCCCAAGCCCACTTGATATCATCAGCAAACTTGGAAACATGATATATGGCCCTTGTGGCTAAAGGGATCGGGGGGTATGGAGAGAAAGCAGGTACAGGGTTCTGAGTTAGATTATCAGCAATGATCATACTGAATGGCAGTGCAGGCTCAAAGGGCTGAATGGCCTACACCTGCACCTATTTTCTATGCTTCTATGTTTCTATTTCATGCCCTCAACCATATTGTTTCAGAGAGGAACTGGATAGTTTGTGGGGAAACTGGAGGGGAAAGAGCAGGCAAATGAACTGCTTGACCAGAATCAGCACGCAGTCATTCGACTGTAATGCTGCCTTTCTTTGCAGTGGCAATTCTAAGATTCTGGGAAAGGGGAAAGGCAAATGTATAAAACTGTGGTGAGGGAATGTGAGATGAGAAGGTATCTGATATTTTCATCCACCTCAGCCGCCATCGCTAAATTTGTGCAGTTTTACAAGCTGCACCATTTGCATACTGTCATACTCTAAATGAGACACAAAGGATCGCAGATGCTGGAATCTGAAGCAACAAACTGCTGCTTCTTGACCCACTTGGTTCCTCCAGCAGATAGTTTATCACATTCCAACAGGTCAGTCTGTTCATTTTGGATTCAATAATGGCTGCTCGCATTATAGTAGACAGTGTTCCTTCCTTGCAGAACACATGTTCAAATAACTGCCCCTACATTTTGAAATAAAAACATTTAGACTAAGAATAAAGGTGTTATTGCTCTCTTAGTATTTGTTATGTTCATATAAATTCCCTGAATGGCAATGGGTACTCATGAAGTATCTCTAAGCACTTTATAAGCTACTGAATTAGATTCACAACTCCCAGAGTGTGAAACTGAAGCCATTGACTCCAGATTTACAATGCCATTTTAGTGCTATAATAACTGCATCCTTGGTTTCAAACCATTTAAGATTTGGGGAGGAGGAAGAGTAAGCAGGCCAAGATACTAAATCACTAAAACATCATATGATCATTATCTCATTGATGTTTGTGTATTTTTACTGTGCAGTAATTGACTGCCAAACTTCTTACAATACAACAGTGTCCACACATCAGCAGGCATTTCATTGGCGAGAAGTATACTCGGGGACTAAAAGAGAATGTAACAGCCACTGTAAGGCTACAAAACTTGCTGTTACATTTCAACATTTGTGGTTAATAGAGAGAGGAAAGGAATTTACAGATTATCTTTGAATCACGGTTATAGTTAGTTCAAGCTATGCTGAATGGTACCTAACCCATTCAACCACTCTGGCTGTCGACCTACACTGGCTTCTGATGAAATGTTTGCACCTTTAGCTGAATTCCCTCCCAACATTTTTGCTTTCATCGTGTTATCCAGTCCATCAATAGTAAAGCCCTACCCACACTTCAACACATCTACACAGAACGTTGTCACAGGAAAGCAGCATCTAACATCAGGGAAACCCACCACTCAGGTCACACTGTCTTCTCATTACTGCCATCAGGAAGAAGGTACAGGAGCCTCAGGGCTCACATCATCAATACCTGGAACAGCTATTACCTGTTAACCATCAGGATCTTGAACTGAAGTGGATCACATCACTTGCGCCATCACTGAAATGTTCCCATAACCTCTGGACTCACTTATAAGGTCTCCTCATCTCATGTTCTCAATAGTTACTACTTGCTTGCTTGCTTGCTTATTTATTTATTTATTTATTTATTTATTTATTTGTTTGTTTGTTTGTTTGTTTGTTTGTTTGTTTGTATGTATGTATGTTTGTTTATTTGTTTATTTATTTATCTATCTATCTGTTTAATTATTATTGCTTCTATGCTTTTGTATTTGCACAGTTTGATTTCTTTTGCACACTGTGCACGTTCATTTGGAGTGGTCTTTCATTCATTCTATTATAGTTGTTAGGTTTACTGAGTATGCTCACATTAAACTGAATCTCAGGGCTGTTTATGGTGACATAAATTTACTTAGGTAATAGATTTACTTTGAACTTTTGACATCACAGAAACAATTCCTAACCAGTCCATGCCTGCCCCACTGGTGAATCTTTGGACCACATCCCTCTAAATGTTTCCATTCCTACCTCTAACTCTTTTCTCTGAAATCAGCTCTTTGACAAGTTTTTTGGTCACCTTTATAGCTCAGCCTTGGAATGCATGATGTATACTATCTCAGGAGCATTAGAGGCGAATGGGAGCCTGACAGAAGTTTATAATTTTATTAAATGCATAGATAGAAAGACTGTATATTCCAGAGCAGAAATGGCAAATCCTGGACAACATGAATTTAAGGTGAGAGAAAGATCAGAGTTATGACGTCTTTTTAAAGTTTGCACGCTCTCCTGGTGACCACATGAATTTTCTCTGTATGCTTGTTTCCTTCTACATCTCAAAGATGTGCAGATTTGCAGATTGAGGGGGGGGGGAGCAGAACCATAGTAGTTAGTGTAACACTACTACTGAACCCCAGTGACCCAGTTACAATTCCTTCACTGTCTGTAAGGGGTTAGTATGTCTTCCCCATAAATACATGGGTTAATTGAACAAATGGATGTAATTGGACACTGTAAGCTCATTGTTGGTTACCATGATATATCTCAAAGTAAAATAGAAGAAATAAAGGAAATATGCAGAGTAAACAATTTGCACAGAGAGTTGGTAGCTGTCTGGAACAAGCAGTCAGGAAGAGGTGGAAGTAAATATTTTATTGGCTTTTAAAAGGCTTTTAGATAGCTCTCCGTACTTGCCTCTGCACTCAGATTGGAAAACCACAGTTACTGTGATCAGGAATAATGTTGCCTCCTTATGGACAATGAAACAGGTGCGCCTGAGAGTTGCAGCCTAGGCCCACTGCTCTATTCTCAGTATGTTCACAACATTGTGGCTATGCACAGCTCAAATGGCATCTATAAGCTTGCCAAAGACATAGATGTTGTTAGCAGGATCTCAGATGGTGGTGAGGAGGCATATGGGGGTGAGATAGATCAGCTAGCTGAATAGTTTCACAACAATCTTGCATTCCATGTTACTTACATCAAGGAATTGATAGTGGACTTCAGGAAGGGGAATTTGGGAGAAGATACCACAGACCTCACTGAGGGATCAGCAGAGAAAGGATGAGCACCTTTAAGTTCCTAAGTATCAAGATTTCAGAAGATCTACTCTGGGCCCAACATATTGATGCAATCATGAAGAAGGTATGCCAGAAACTATACTTCGACAGGAAGTTGAGAAGATTTGGTATTTCACCAAAGATTGAATAAAATTTTTACAGATATACTGTGAGAGTACTCAGACTGGTTGCATCACCTGCTGGTTTGGAAGCTCCAATGCACAGGATTGAAAAAAGCTAAAGAGGGTTGTAGACTCAACCAGCTCCAACATGGGCACTACCCTTCACAACGTTAAGGACACCTTCAAAAGCTGTTGCCTAAAGAAGACGGTGTCCGTCAAAAAGGGCCCACACTGTCCAAGACATGTCCTATTGGACAGTCAATATTCGATATTTAATATTTTGGACACAAGAATCGATTATAGCATCTTGCCCACAATGGGTAAATTTGGAATGTAAATCTGTACAAGACTTTTCACTGTTTTCAATTTTAGGATCTTCACTTCCTTTTTCTTTATCTAAATTGAATAAACAAATAACTAATCCCATTGTTAAACATACATTGCGAATATGGTTTCAATTTCGTAAATTTTTTGGCTTGAATAAGTTTATCTTATCAAGCCCTATTATATCTAACTTTTTTTTTCGACCCTCTTTTATGGATCAAGCCTTTGTATTATGGAAAACAAAAGGTATAACATGTTTTCGTGATCTATTTTTAGATAATAGTTTTATGTCCTTTGAACAGCTATCTAATAAATATAATTTACCTAAAACTAACTTTTTTAGATATTTGCAAGTTAGAAATTTCTTGAATAATATGTTACAGTCTTTTGCGAAATTATGTCCATGGACATTACGGATTTTTTTTTAGCTCTGAATCCTTGCCAGAAGGGTTTAGTAGCCACCATTTATAATATGATCATGAAAATACAGCCAGAAGTATCAGAAAAAAATTAAGAAGGAATGGGAAAAAGAACTTCATTGTCTTATACCCACTGAGCAGTGGGAGAAAATTTTACAATTAGTCAATTCCTCTTCTATTTGTGCTAAACATGCCCTAATACAATTTCGGGTTGTACATGGGGCTCACATGTCCAAGGATAAACTTGCCCGATTTTACTCTCATGTTAATCCAACCTGCGACAGATGTCATTCTGAAGTAGCTTCATTGACCCACATGTTTTGGTCTTGCCCTTGTTTGCAAAATTATTGGAAAGATATTTTCGGTATTATTTCAACAGTTCTGAATATCAAATTGCAACCGCATCCTATTACAGCAATTTTCAGTTTACCAATGGTGGATAATAGTTGTTTATCCCCCTCAGCCTGGCGGATGATTGCATTTGTTACATTAATGGCTAGAAGAGCTATCCTATTGAACTAGAAAGAAATTAATCCTCCAACTATATTTCAGTGGTTTACTCAAACTATCTCTTGTTTGAGCTTAGAAAAAATTAGAAGTGTTGTCTTTGATTCTTCAGTTAAATTTGAAGAAACTTGGAGACAATTTATCCAACATTTTCGTATTAGTTAAACTGACTTTTCCTAAACCCTGCTTCTATTATCCTTAATTATTTGGATGGAGCTGTGGAGTTATTGATGTTACTGTGTATATTTGACGTAATGCAATGGCCCATGTTGGTTAGGCTTTTTTTTTCCTTTTCTTCTTTTTTGGGGATTGTTTTCCCTTCTTTTTTCACTCCCTTTTTTCGTAATTACTATGAGTTTGGGGGTTATTATATATGGATTATCACCTATATGAATGTACACTTAACCTATTAATTATGTACTTTCAAACTCTCTGTATTCATGTTTCATTTATGTTTGTTTAAAATTAATAAAAAGATTTAAAAAGAAAGAAAGAAAGACATGTCCTCTTCACATTATCACCATCACGGAGGAGGTACAGGAGCCTGTAGATGCATACTCAACATTTTTGGAACAGTTTCTCCCCTCCATCATCAAATTTCTGAGCAGTTCTTGATCCCATAGATATTACTTTTTCACCCAGACAGTTGTGGATCTATGGAATGCTCTGCCTCAGATGGTAGTGGAGGCCAATTCTCTGGATGCTTTCAAGAAAGAGTTAGATAGAGCTCTTAAAGGTAGTGGAGTCAAGGGATATGGGGAGAAGGCAGGAACAGGGTACTGATTGTGGATGATCAGCCATGATCACAGTGAATGGCGGTGCTGGCTCAAAGGACCGAATGGCCTACTCCTGCACCTATTGTCTATTACCTCACTGTTTTGCTCACTTTCTGCACTTTTTATTTTGTTTTAATTTCTTACACGTTTCTTATTGCATTCAGGCCAGGATCTGTTCTCACTGCTGCCATCAAGAAGAAAGTACAATAGCCTCAGGACCCCATAACACAATATTCAGGATCAGTTATTACCCCTTAGCCATTGGGCTCTGGAACTAGTGGGGATAACTTCACTCACTTTACTCACTCCATCACTGAAATGTTCCCAGTAATTTATGGATTCACTTTCAGGGACTCTTCATCAGATGTTCTTGATATTTTAATTGCAGATATTTTTTTTTCTTACATATTTGCACAGTTTGTTGACTTTTCACATTGGTTGTTTGTCCTGCTGGGTCTGGACTTTCATGGATTCTATTATATTTCTTGAAGTTACTGCATATGCTCACAAGGGTGACATGTATGTACTTTGATAATAAATTTACTTATAATAATAACTGAACTTTTATTATTGTAATGTATGTTACATTACACTGTACTGCAAAGTAACAAATATCACACAGATGTCATTAATAATAAACCTAAAAAAACAATTCTTGGAATCTGAACAGGCAGGAATGCTGAAATATGGCTCATGTGTAGGCAGAAGAAGATTACTTTAATTTGACATCATGTTTGGCACAGGCATTATAGTCTGTAACGAGAGCGTCTTGGACTTCCAGGTGGTTCACAGCAGGGGTGATTGGTAAGTTTGTGGCCTAAGGTGGAAGGAAATAAATTATACAGCTCTCCTTGCAGGCACGTGCAGTTCAACTCTTTGAATGAAAATGCAGAAAGTTTGAAGTTAATAACTCATCTCCTGCTACCTTAGGCCACGAACATCAATCACCTCATACTGTGGACCACTCTGGGGGTCCAAGACGCTGACTCCTACAATGAAAGGATCCGTATGCTCCACGACCGCTGGACTACGTGTGTAAATGTAGGAAAAATAAATGTGCTAGGTCTTCTAAAATTGACTCCTTCTGCCTTAGGCCATGAACTTATCAATCACCCCTCGTATAACTGAAAAAACTTTCAGTATCCTGCTTTATATTATTGGCTAGTTTGCCCTCATATTTCATCTTTTACCTTCTTATAGATTTTTAAAATTGCCTTTTGTAGGAATTTAAAAGCTTCGCAATCATCCAACTTCCTATTCACGTTGGCTACCTTGAATGCCCTTTCCCCAGCTTTTCTTCAGTCCTTAACTTCCTTTGTCAGCTATGGTTGCCTACCCCTACCATTTGAGAACTTCTTCCTCTGTGGGACATATCTAGCCTGCACCTTGTAAACAATTCCTAGAAATTTCAGCCAGCTCTCCTCTGCTATCATCCCTGCCTGTATCCTCCTCCAGTCTCGTCCAAGTTTTTCCTCCAATGCGGAACACTTTTTCACCCAGAGATTGGTGGATATGTGGGATGCTCTGCCCCAGAAGACAGTGGAGGCCAAGTCTCTGGATGCATTCAAGAGAGAATTAGATAGAGCTCTTATAGATAGCAGAGTCAAGGGATATGGGGAGAGGGCAGGGACGTGGTACTGATTGTGTATGATCAGCCATGATCACAGTGAATGGTGGTGCTGGCTAGAAGGGCTGAATGACCTACTCCTTCACCTACTGTCTATTGTCTACCTGGGCAAGCTCTTCTCTCGTGCCTCTGTAATTCCCTATAATCCATTGCGATACTGATTCATGTGACTTATGCTTCTCCTTCTCAAATTACTAGTATGAATTCAATCATATTATGATCACTGTCTCCTAAGGGTTCCCTTACATTAAGTTCCCTAATAAGATTTGGGTTATTACACAACACCCAATCTAAGATAGCCTGTACAGTATTGATTATATTTTAATAAAACTGTTAAATAAATATTAATTGGTGTTCATGTAATGGATGAAAATATAGAACGAAAGGCTGAAGTTGTAAGATAGAGAATTACATGGCTGAATACCCGAGTAATCAGATTATCAGGTTCACCAATGGTACAACAGTGTTAGGACTCATTACCAACAATGACCAGATGACCAACAGAAGGAGGTGGACGAACTTGAGGCCAGGTGCCAGGCAAATAATCTCTTCTTCCTCAATGCCAATGTTTACATCAGTAGGTCAGCAGTGGTAACTATGAGCTGTCGCAAACTCCTGGGAGTGCACATCTTGCTCAAACTTTCATGGTCCCAGAACACATTCTATGCAATCAAAAATGCTCACTATCACCCCTACTTTCTAAGGAGGCTGAAGATAGCTGGACTATGCACATCAATAGACAATGTCTTCTACAAACGTCTTCTAACATGCTGCGTCACTGCATGACTTGGGAACTGCACTGTGCCAGACCAAGAAAGCTCTATAATGGATAATCAGAATTGCCCAATGCATCATTGGTACCAGCCTGCCCACTATTGCTAACATATACACAGAGAGGTGCCAGAAAAATCCAGCAATATTATGAAGTATCCCACCAGACTTGCTCATCAACTGTTTGTCCCATTCTGATCAGGGTGCGGACTACATAGCTTCTATGTCAAGACACAAAAATAGTCACTTTCCCCAAGCTGTAAGGCTGATCTAATACACCACCACTACTTTATAATTTCTCATCATAGTCACTTTATGTATAGACACACCTGTACGTAGCATCACTTTATATACATATAATCAATATACAGAGTATAAACTATCTTACTCTATGTATTTACATTCATTATGTTTTTTTTATTATTGCATTCTTTATTTCATTGTGTTTTGTGCTGCATCAGATCCAGAGTAACAACCATTTTGTTCTCCTTCACACTTGTGTACGGGAAATTACATTAAACAATCTTGAATCTTAAACCTTGTTGCTGGAAACTTATAAAGAAATAACCAATCATATGCCAAGCTTTCTGCTTCTGGAACGAATGACAATAGTGTTAGCAGAGTCTCCCTACACCGGGCAGTTCTATATCTTCAATGGCTCTTGGTTTTTTATCAATAGAAATTACTGTCATCATTAAACACAATGATTGTACACATAAGGCTCCAGAGCAGTAATATAAGAAAGAAGTGTAAGGCACATTTCTTTTGTTCATTGTGTGCTGTCAAATTGCTGTTCAGAGAAAATGGCTTTCAATGTACTATTGCTCAGATGTGTGCTAATCTGTTTAAACTTATTATCTAGGGATTTAATAGCACTTAAGCACAGAGTGTACTTCAATCTATGGTGAAAATGCACCATGTGATGCATTGCTAACCCTCTAGGTAATAAATATATTGTTGCTTTACTGCAGCAGTCTGCGGATCGGTAGGTGGCTGTATAATTCACCTAAGACGTAATTGTGGGTACTTTAGGGACTGGACTTAGTGGTTTAGCAGCAATATTTATTGGCAAAGAGTGAGCAAGGGTGGTCTACCTGTAACAGCCAATGCCACTTACAATAAAATGATACTGATAAATAATACCACATACAATAAACTGATACTACAGCACGTCTGACAGTAGCAAAAGGTATGGAGTGAAGACGATATGGATCTGCAGATGAAGATTGGCTATAATTTACAGGAAAACTTGCCATCAAGTTTCACAATCTATCTAGTTTTACCTATGAAAGAAAGAAAAAGCTTAGCATCAACAAACTGCCTTCCAGTTCTCACTCAAGATAACTTAAAAGGATTTACGGCCAATGAAATTCATCCGAAGTACACTTACAGCTTCTGTGTGGGAAAAATTGTGCAGAAATGATGGCTCAGCATAAGCCCACAAGGAATGCGATAATAACCAGAATCATTTTTAGGAATATTGATTGCAGGGTACATATTGGCCAGGCTACCACAGATAACTCCCCTGCTTTTCAAATTAGTATTGCAGTACATTTTACATCCATCTGGGAGAGAAGATAGGGGCTCAGTTTAATACCTTACACAAAAGGCAGTGCATCTAAAAGCAAGGTACTTCTTGAATCTGCTGCTGGAGTAACAGCCTAGACTTTTACACTCTGTTTCATGACCTACGTGCCCCAGAGTCTGGGTGCAACTGACTGAACTATAGTTTGGCATAGGGAAAAACACAAAATGATAACTCTCATTCAGTTACGAGTCAAAAAAAAATCTCCTGGGAAACCAATACTACTCTGTAACCCTGGCTTTAGATCACCCTTGCACTAACCAAACACGAGAGCACAGCTGGAACAAACTTCACGTTATAAATTAGGGTGATTGCCAAATATGGCATTGAATGTTGAATCAACTGTTCCAAGATGATAACTATTCAACCACACTGGTGAATGAGTCTCAACAGATGTGCTCAAGAGGGGATGCTTTCTGCTTGATTATTGGATCAATTGTAACAGGAACTCAACACTATCTTGTTGCAAGGGAGCACTTACACGCCTTACTTTATGTTGGAAGGCCTTGTTTGGAGCATAGTTAAGTGGTTGAGATGAGAACTCAGCTTTTATCAATTTCTGAAAAAATCTCCCGGAGCTGCAATAATTGACCTCCATTCACCACAGTCATCTCTTTCATCCAATGAGACATCACATCAACCTTCCTTTGATGTTAGTTACAGAATCTTCCCCCACCATCCCCTTTTATTGCTGTATTTTTAGTTTTTAGTTCCTGCTTTCACTTTAAGAGTGGTTATTCTGGCCTTGTCTCTGTAGGTCAGCTCTTATATCTCACTGAGATCCTCTGATTTAGAATAATAGAACAATACAGCACAGATACAAGCCCTTCAGCCCAACCAGCCATGTTGTCTGCAACAGCTGTCCAATTTCCTTCATTAAGTTCAAATCCCTCCAAGCCCCACCTCTCTTGAATTAGACCATCGTACCTACCTCAGCCACTTCCTTTGGTAGCTTCTTCTATACACTCACCACTCTCTGGGGAAATAATGCCCTTCAGGTGCCTTTCCAATCTTTCTCTCACTCTAAACCTATGCCCACTAATTTTAGACTACCCTAACTGGGGAAAATTCTGTTGGCATCTCTTTATGTCCTTCATAGCTTTAGACATTTTTGTCAGGTTGCCTCTCATTCTATTAGCTTCCAAGGGATGAAGACATAACCTGACTATCAGCTGATGAATATCTTCTTGACCTGACCAGTAATATATGTAATCATTTTAATTTATGTAGAAATACAACATGGAACAGGCCCAACCAGCTCTTTGAGCCACACCACCGAGCAATTAAACTTAACCCTAGCCTAATGACAGGACACTTTAAAATAGCCAATTAACTAGTAACCAATTAATTAGCCAATTAACCTACTAACCAGTAACCAGTAACCAGTAACCAGGACTGTGTGGGGGGGGGGGGAAATAAAAAATCATCTTACAACTTTGCTTCGTTCTTTATCATGTTGGAGTTGGTAAAATACCATTGTGATTCTGTTATTGGGATTTAGACTTAATTTGTACTAGAAGACTGTGAGTTGAGTTTCCCCAGAGAGGCTCTAAACCATTGGTTCACATTTTTGATACCGCCTCCTCGGCTCCCAGTCCAAAACCCCTCTTCCTGTCTGCCCATTATATAAAATTTTAAAGAATTTTAATTTACAATACACAGTGAAAGGAATTAGGAATTGCAGATTCAAAGCAGTGACAGATAATTGCATGAATTATTCAAATCTATTTAAAACGACAAATAAATGTACAGTTTTTATTTAATTCTAGTAAAAACAATTTTCATTAACTATTTTAGAATGCACATTCAAAGTTGAGCTATTCACTCGTTCATTACATTTTCAGATTTCATTGAGATGGATGGCTTGGTGCAATGATATCAGCTTCTTAACATCAGTCGGAATGTCACTCAGAAGGAGTCTCAAATCCCCAGATTCGGTAATTTGCAGTTCTTTTCATTGCTCTGAAAGAAGTTGGGTGACTGCACTGCAACCATGCTCCACTAAATATGATACTGGAAATGCAATAAAGAATATCTTGGCCTTTTTCCACAGTGCAGGATAGAGTTCAGAGATTTCTTTCTGCAACCAAAAGTCTTGATATTTTTTGTCTCTGCTTCTGCTTAGTCATTTAGTAGTGAGATCAGTTTTTATTCCATCCTTCCTGTTAACTCCACATTATCAGTGTTCAGGAATGGATTTATTATGCAGTCTGGAACCTGGATGGAGAGAAGATCCTGAAATCTCTCTGACATATCTTTAAGCAGCTCACGCAGGTGGACAGCGTACACTTGAAAATCAGAACCTGATATTCTTTCTTCGCCTTCCAATTCAGAGAGGCTGAAATTGGAAAAAGTCGCAACAGCCAATGTTGCGCTTAAATAGGGTTAACTTGGACAGAAATGTGGAGATGTCTGATTACACTTTGATAAAATTCACATAATTTCTGTGCAATTGAAGATTGATTTAATTAAATTTTGAGAATAATTCTTATAAATAAACAATGTCATGCCTAATATTCTTGAGATGATTACTGAATGAATTATTTGGGTCTTCAAAGAATTTTATCACAGTATTAAAAACTGCATAAAGGCATCTCAGGCAGTTTCCTTTTCAGAACCGTCTAACTTTGGTGTGCAACAACAAACGCTCAAAGTGTTATTCATACTCAATACAAAGATCTCGAAATAGTCAAGAATTGAGACCATGGGACTTGATTTTACTTTCCACTGTGAAACTGTATTTCACGATTTGTGCAGCTGATCACTGAAATAAAAGAGGGTAAAATGGTAAAAGAGAGGCAAGACTGCGCAGGCGCATGATGTCAGCCAGTAGAGCGCAAAAGGTTTAAAAAGAGGACTGGCACATCCAGCGGGCAGCGGAGTCAGAGGCAGCAGAGTGATAGGGCTTTGTTCCAACAGGCTTAGGCGGTAACGGAATGAGGTGAGGTAGGTACACGTGTGTTATTTGCAGAAAGGAGGAAGTACGTGTGTGAGGCCAGTTTTCTGTGCTTGGTGTCAGATGTGGGAAGTCCTGGAGTCTCCCAGCCTACCAGACGGCCATATCTGCACCATGTGTGTCGAGCTGCAGCTCCTAAGGGACCGAGTTAGGGAACTGGAGATGCAGCTCAATGACCTTCGCCTGGTCAGGGAGAACAAGGAGGTAATGGAAAGGAGTTATAGGCAGGTGGTCACACTGGGGCCACAGGAGACAAACAAGTTGCTCACAGTCAGGAGAGGGAAGAGGAAGAGTCAGGTACCAGAGAGTACCCCTGTGGCAGTACCCTTTGACAATAAGTACTCTTGTTTGAGTACCATTGGTGGGGGGGAACAGCCTATCTAGGGGAAGCAACAGCGGTCGTGCCTCTGGCACAGAGTCTGGCCCTGTGGCTCAGAAGGGTAGGGAAAGGAAGAGGAAGGCAGTAGTGATAGGGGACTCTGTAGTTATGGAGTCAGACAGGCGATTCTGTGGACTCAGGGAAGAAACTCTGATGGTAGTTTGCCTCCCAGGTGCCAGGGTCCAGGATGTTTCAGATCATGTTCAAGATACCCTGCAGTGGGAGGAAGTTAGAGGTTGTGGTACATATTGGTACCAATGCCATAGGTAGGAAAAGGGAAGAGGTCCTGAAAACAGACTATAGGGAATTAGGCAGGAAGTTGAGAAGCAGGACCGCAAAGGTAGTCATCTCGGGATTACTGCCAGTGCCACGTGACAGTGAGAATAGGAATAGGAATAGGAATAGAATGAGGTGGAGGATAAATGCGTGGCTGAGGGATTGGAGCAGGGGGTAGGGATTCAGATTTCTGGATCATTGGAACAACACACGCAAAATGCTGGTGGAATTAAAATGTGTGTCTTGACAGTAGAGGAGGCCATGGATATCTTGAAGGTAGAGAAGGCCACACATTTTAATTCCATGTCCCATTCCCATTCTGATATGTCTATCCGTGGCCTCCTCTACTGTCAAGATGAAGCCACACTCAGGTTGGAGGAACAACACCTTATATTCCGTCTGGCTAGCCTTCAACCTGATGGCATGAACATTGATTTCTCTAACTTCTGTAAATGCCCCTCCTCCCCTACTTACCCCATTCCTTATTCATTCATTCATTCACCCATCTATTTATTTATCTATCTATCTATCTATCTATCTATCTATCTATCTATCTATCTATCTATCTATCTATCTATCTATCTATTTATTTATTTCCCCCCTTTTTTCTCTCTCTCTGCCCCTCTCACAATCACTCTTTGTCTGTTCTCCATCTCCCTCTGGTGCTCCCCTCCCCCTTCTTTCTCCCTCGGCCTCCCGTCCCATGATTCTTTCCCTTCTCCAGCTCTATATCCATTTTGCCAATCACCTTTCCAGCTCTTAGCTTCACTCCTCCCCCCTGTCTTCTCCAATTATTTCAGATTTCCCCCTCCCACTCCCACTTTCAAATCTCTTACTATCTTTTCTTTCAGTTAGTCCTGACGAAGGGTCTTGGCCCGAAACATCAACTGTGCTTTTTCCTCTAGATGCTGCCTGGCCTGCTGCATTCCACCAGAATTTTGTGTGTGTTGCTGGAATTTCCAGCACCTGCAGATTTCCTCGTGTTTATGTTCTGGATCATTGGGACCTCTTTTGGGGCAGTTGTGACCTGTACAAGAAGGACGGGTTGCACTTGAATCCCAAGGGGACCAATATCCTGGCATGAGGTTTGCTAAGGCTTCTGGAGAGAGTTTAAACTAGAATTGTTGGGGGTGGGAATCGAACTGAAGAGACTGGGGAAGAGGAGGTTGGCTCACAAATAGAGAAAGCTTGTAGACAGTGCGAGAAGGAGGATAGGCAGGTGATAGGGAAGGGATGCGCTCAGACCGAAGGTTTAAGTTGTGTCTATTTTAACGCAAGGAATGCTGTGAACAAAGTGGATGAACTTAGAACGTGGATCAGTACATAGAGATATGATGTGGTGGCCATCACAGAGACTTGGTTGGCTCAGGGACAGGAATTTCAAGTGCCGGGTTTTAGATGTTTCAGAAAGGACAGGGAGGGAGGCAAAAGAGGTGGGGGCATGGCACTGTTGATCAGAGATAGTGCCGTGGTGAACGCCATGAAGAGATTGTCTCTGTGGGTGGAGGTTAGGAACAAGAAGGGGTCAATAACTTTACAGGCTGTTTTTGATAGTCTGCCCAATAGTAACAGGGATATCGAGGAGCAGATAGGGAAACAGATCCTGGGAAGGTGTAATAATAACAGGGTTGTTGTGATGGGAGATTTTAATTTCCCAAATATCAATTGCCATCTCCCCAGAGCAAAGGGCTTGATGGAGTGGAGTTTGTTAGTGTGCTGGAAGGCTTCTTGACACAATTCATAGATAAGCCTACAAGAGGAGAGGCTGCACTTGATTTGGTACTAGGAAATGAACCTGGTTAGTTGTCAGATCTCTCAGTGGGAAAGCATTTTGGAGATAGTGATCATAATTCTATCTTCCTTGCAATAGCTTTGGAGAGAGATAGGAACAGACAAGTTAGAAAAGTGTTTAATTGAGTAAGGGGAATTATGAGGCTATCAAGCAGGAACTTGGAGGCTTAAATTGGAAACAGATGTTCTCAGGGAAAAGTACTGAAGAAATGTTGCAAACATTCAGGGGATACGTGTGGAGTTCTGTATAGGTACGTTCCAATGAGACAGGGAAGTTATGGTAGGGTACGGGAACTGTGGTGTACAAAGGCTGTAATAAATCTAGTCAAGAAGTAAACAAAAGCGTACAAAAGGTTCAGAATGCTAGATAATGTTAGAGATCTAGAAAATTATAAAGCTAATACGAAGGAGCTTAAGAAGGAAATTAGGAGAGCCAGAAGGGGCCATGGCTGGCAGAATTAAGGGAAACCCCAAGGCATTCTACAAGTATGTGAAGAGCAAGAGGATAAGACATGAGAGAATAGGACCTATCAAGTGTGACAGTGGGAAAGTGTGTATGGAGCCGAATAAATAGCGGGGTACTTAATGAATACTTTACTTCAGTATTCACTATGGAAAAGGATCTTGGTGATTGTAGTGATCACTTGCCGCAGACTGAAAAGCTTGAGCATGTAGATATTAAGAAAGAGGATGTGTTGGAGCTTTTGGAAAGCATCAAGTTGGATAAGTCGCTGGGAACTGTTGAGATGCACCCTAGGCTACTATGGGAGACGAGGGAGGAAATTGTTGAGCCTCTGGGGATGATCTTTGCATCATCAATGGGGACGGGAGAGGTTCTGGAGGATTGGAGGGTTGCAGGTTTTGTTACTTTATTCAAGAAAGGGAGTAGAGATAGCCCAGGAAATTATAGACAAGTGAGTCTTGCCTCAGTGGCTGGTAAGTTGATGGAGAAGATCCTGAGAGGCAGGATTTATGAACATGAGGAGAGGTATAATATGGTTAGGAGTAGTCAGCATGGCTTTGTCAAGGCAGGTCCTGCCTTGTGAGCCTGATTGAATTTTTTGAATATGTGACTAAACACATTGATGGAGGAAGAGCAGTAGATGTAGTGTATATGGATTTCAGCAAGGCATTTGATAAGGTTCCCCATGCAAGACTTATTGAGAAATTAAGGAGGCATGGGATCCAAGGGGTCATTGTTTTGTGGATCCAGAATTGGCTTGCCCACAGAAGGCAAAGAGTGGTTGTAGATGGGTCATATTGTGCAAGGAGATTGGTCACTAGTGGTGTACCTCAAGGATCTGTTGTGGGACACTTACTCTTCCTGATTTTTATAAACGACCTGGATGAAGAAGTGGAGGGATGGATTAATAAGTTTGCTGATGACACAAAGATTGGAGGTGTTGTGGATAGTGTGGATGGCAGTCAGAGGTTACAGCGGGACATTGATAGGATGCTAAACTGGGCTGAGAAGTGACAGATGGAGTTCAACCCAGGTAAGTGTGAAGTGGTTCATTTTGGTAGGTCAAATATGATGGCAGCATATAGTAGCAATTGTAAGACTCTTAGCAGTGTGGAGGATCAGTGGGATCTTGGGGTCCGTTTCCATAGGACGCTCAAAGTAGCTGCGCATTTTGACTCTGTGGTTAAGAAGGCGTATGGTGTATTGGCCTTCATTAATCGTGGAATTGAATTTCGGAGTCGAGAGGTAATGCTGCAGCTATATAGGACCCTGATCAGACCCCACTTGGAGTACTGTGCTCAATTCTGGTGGCCTCACTATAGGAAAGATGTGGAAGCCATAGAACGGGTGCAGAGGAGATTTACAAGGATGTTGCCTGGATTGGGTGGTGTGCCTTAGGAGAATAGTTTGAATGAACTCAACCTTTTCTCCTTGGAGCAAAGGAGGATGAGAGATGACCTGATAGAAGTGTATAAGACGATGAGAGGCATTGATCCTGTGGATAGTCAGAGGATTTTTCCCAAGGCTGAAATGATTACCACAAGAGGACATAGGTTTAAGGTGCTGGGGAGTAGATATAGAGGAGAAGTCAGGGGTAGGTTTTTTACTCAAAGAGTGGTGGATATTCTGCCTCATGGTGCATAAAGCATGGCAGTGATATCTTGGCTGGATTGTAGGCTATGGAAATACCATTAAGACCATATGAAAGCGCAGACTTTAACATTTACCCATTTGAAAACCATGCTTTAATTCACAGAAATTGTGCCACTGTGTGATTAGGGTATATGAATTGTTCTAGTTAACACTGTAATGCAGTAATAAACAACAATACTGCATGGGCTCTGACTAAAATAACATGATTTTGTCAGTCCAGACTTCTCATGCTATCCCAAATATAGAAGAGTCACTTTGCTTTTCAGCGACTATAGCATGCTTCAAGCAAAGTCTGAGAGCAGTGGGTTAGCAAGAGATGAGGTGATTATGTGATCATTGCAATCAATTTTGAGGTACTCAGAATCAAATGCTTAATATAATAATTCATTTCTTAAATTAAGCCTTAATCCCTCATCTGTCCCCCTTGCTACCAAGCCCACCCTGCCCCCTTTATGCTTATCTCCCCCTTTGAAACCCTTGGCTCCTCCAGGAGAAAATATTGCTCACGTTGGGAACCACTGCTCTAGACAAAGAGCACATACAGCAATGAAGCAGTTCCTTCAGCCCTACTTATCCATGCTGAACAAGATTCCCATTTAAGTTATTCCCATTTGGCCCATATCCCTCTACATCTTTCCTATCCATAAACCTGTCCAAATGCACTTTAAATATTGTTGATATTCTTGCCTCACCTACTTTCTCAAGCAGCTTGTTGCATATACTTACCATTTTCTGGCTAAAAATAATCACCTTCTCCCAACTTCTTATTTTAGTGTCTTCCCCATTCCTTTCCAGTCCCAATGAAGAGTACTGACCCAAAGCGTTAACTCTTTATACCTCTCCAAAGATGCTGCTTGACCTGTTGAGTTTCTCCAGCATGTTGTGGGTGTTACTCCAGATTTCCAGCATCTGCAAAATCTCTTGAGTTTTTTTTAAAAATATTGCCCCTTACATTACTACTAAATCATCCCCCTCTCACCCTAAACCTACTGTATGTCTATAGTTTTAGATTCTCCAAAGCAGGGGAAGAGACTGGGAAAGATTTCGGCCAGGTACTGGCCTTTGAAAGGAAGCTATCGAAGTACGCAGAACTGGTCAGCAACTGCCAGCAGGCTGGATGGAGAGTGAAGTGTCTCCCAGTGAAGTTGGTTGTAGGGGATTCACAGACTATTCCTTAACCAGAGCCTTCAGCAATTTGGGCATTGAGGGACAGAGGAAGAGGAGAGCCATCTGCAATACCACTGATGTAGCAGAGAGGGCCTCAAGATGGGGAGGGGAGCCATGGAGTCATATGTAGCTGGGGTCTGATCAGCCCTGGCTGGGTCACCTGGAGAAGGTGTATGATGTTGAAAGACCTGAAACACCCGATGATTCCAGGAACATCACTGATGATGTATCCAGAAGCATCAGTAGATGTATGCACATAGTTAATATCTGTAGCTCTCAGGAGCTGAGAAATTACTTGGTGGTCAGCATGACTGGAATGAAATTAGTACTGGAGCAGGAAGGAGTGGTGTTTAGAGCCACAACTGGGAGATGCTGGGGCAATGTTAGAGGTGGCACCACTGGGTAATAGAAGAGAAGTATTGAGATAATTGCAGGGTTGCTTGGAAAGAGAAGGGATTGAACGTAGAGTCTGCAACCTTCAAATATGCACTGAATGGGAATTCTTATTGTTACAGCTTATACATTCAGGTAAATACATATTATTAAACTTGCTGTTTTAGTTGCAGCCATCTAAAGACATGACTGATCATTCAGAAAGGAGCTTTGAGCAAAAGAAAAAATCTGTCTATTTCAGGCCAACCAGCTTGAAAATGGGGCATTAAAATGTAGCTGTCTGTTTATGTACCTTTGTCAAGAGTCTACTGTTTGTTTCAGCTCTGGGTCCTGGACACCATTATTGATGTTTCCTTAATTTGGAATTTGGCACAAAACAAACTTAATGTGTTGTCACGCTTGGTGCTTCTACAATTGTGTTATTTCAGCCTCATATTTGTCTGCCAGTACCTCTCAAAAACTATACAATGCATCCCACAATGGTATTATCAGTCTCAGTGGGAAATGTTACTTGTGGTGAGTAAATGCCAAATTTAAAAAAGCCAGCAGGGCCTGTTGGGACTCACTACAGAGACTGGGATCATGTGAGTTATTAGTAGCAATGTGACCACTCAATTGATTATGAAGTTTTCCCAAGGAGTCATCAATTGATGGGTCTTCAGACATTTCTCAGAGAAGAATGACCAGTTAGGCAGTTTGCAAGGGCTAATATAAAGAAGTTCTATTTTAGGGATTAGCCACAGTGTGAGTGGACAGATTTAGAGTGGAAAATTAGGCTTTCACTCGAGGTCTCTATGTATAAAGGCAGGATTCAAAGGTAGGAGTAATGTTCTGAGCTGCATTTATTTCAAAGCAAAGAGTATTGTAAATAATCCAATGAGCTTAGAGAATGAATCAAATTCATGAAGCATGAGTGGAATTATGGCATTTTAACCGTCAGTGAGACATGGTTGCAGGTGGCTCATTCTTCTGTGGTTTTGTTGTTTTTGACATGTTAATGTGGGAGGGATTAAAAGGGAAGGGTTGAAAAATTGCTGGTTGAAAAATGTTTTGGCAATGCTCAGACAGGATAGACCAAAGAACATCTATCGAGGCTATATGGGTGGAACTTAGGAATGAGTTGTGCTTGGTAAGTGGGAGGCCTTCAAAAAGGAAATTTTGAGCATACAGAGTTTGTATGTTCCTGTCAGAATAAAGACGGGGTTAATAGCTTTAAAGAACCTTGTTTAGAATAAGTTTAGGGTGAACAAGACAGAGCAGATCTGAAATATCATCTCCTTCCTGCTGACTGTCAATACTGGCACAACTAAAAAATGTGTGCTTAGCCCACTGCTCTACTCTCTGTGTACCTTGGAACCACTCAAAAACCATCTATAAATTTGTTGATGACACATCTACTGGCAGAATTTCAGTGATGGCCAGCTGCTCCAGTGGTGTCACAACAACAACCCTGCACTCAACATCAATAAGACCAAGGAATTGGTTGTGGACTTCAGGTAGGGAAAGGTGAGGGAATGCACACCAACTTTCTTCAAGTGATCGGTATGGTGGGGCCATTGCCCAGGATCAGAAAAAAAATAAAGTTTGAAGTAACTGTATTATTAAAGTACATTTGTACATCTGTATGTCACCATATAGATCCTTGAGAATTCATTTACTTGTGGACATTCACAATAAATACAAAGAAAACAACCAATGTGCAAAAGACAACAAACTGTGTAAGTATAAAAATAATTCAAATAATAATAAATAATGAGCAATAAATATTGAGAACATAAGAAGAAGAGTCTTTGAAACTGAGTCCATAGTTTGAACAGTGCAGTGTTGGGGTGAGTGAATTTGAGTGAAGTAGTCCCCCTGTGGTTCAAGAGCCTGTGATGGTTCAGGGGTAATAACTGTTCCTGAACCCGGTGGTGTGATGTTGAGGTTCATGTACATCCTTCCTGGTGGTAGCAGTGAGGAGAGCAAGGCCTGGGTAGTGGGAGTCCTTGCTGATGAATGCTGCTTTCCTGCGACAGTACTTCATGTAGGTGTGTTCAGTAGTGGGGAGAGCTTTACCAGTCATGGACTGGGTTATATCCACTACCTTGTGGAGGCTTTTCTGACTGAGGGTATTGATGTTTCCATGGTGGCAATATGCTCTTCACTGCACATCTGTAGAAGTTTTTCCAAGTTTTAGATGACATGTTGAATCTTCTCAAACTTCCAAGAAATTAGAGCATGGCCATGCATTCTTCTTAATGGCACTTGCATTCTGGTCTCAGGAGAGATCCTCTGAAATGAAAACACCAAGGAATTTAAAGTTGCTGATTCTCTCCACCACTGATGTCCTGATGACGACTGGCTCATGGACCTCTGGTTTGCTCCTCCTGTAGTCAATAATCAGCTCCTTGGTCTTGCTGGCATTGAGTAAGAGGTTGTTGTTGTGGCACTACTCAGCCAGATTTTCAATCTCCACCTCTATGTGCTGATTTGTCACCACTATTAACAAAGATGGTGATGTCATCAGCAAACTAAAATATGGCATTGGAGCTGTGCTTAGCCGTACAGCCTTAAGTATAAAGTGTAAAGTGAATACAGCAGGAGGTAAGCACCAAGTTTATGGTGCACCTGTGCTTATGGTGATTGTGGAGCAGATGTTGCCAATATGAACTGACTAGGGTCTTCGTGAGGATATCGAGGACAAAGTTACACAAGGATGTATTGAGGCCTAGGTCTCAGATTTTATTGATCAGTTTTGATTTGATGAACATATAGAATGCCCATGTGTAATCAATGAAGAGCATCCTGATGTATGCCTCTTCAGTGTCCAGATGTGCCAGTGTTGATTGAAGAGCCAATGAAATGACTTCTGCTGATGACCTTTTGTGATGGTAGGCAAATTGGAGTGGATTCAAGTTGATCCCTCTGGCAGAGGATTGCAAATTTAGCGGGCTCTATCATGGGCACTAGCTTCCCCAGTATTGGGGATTTCTTCAAAATGTGATACCTCAAAAGCACGACATTGATCACTAAGGACCCATCATTATCTCACTCCTGTGCACCTCCACACCACCATGTGAAATTCTGCCAACAGCAGATGTGTCATCAGCAAATTTGTAGATGGCATTTGAGGTGTGCATAACCGCAATGTCATGGACGTAGAAATAGTAGAGCAGTGGGCCAAATGTACATCCTTGACTTGCACCGGCACTGATTGTCATCGAGAAGGAGATGGTACTTCAGATCTGGAGTGACTCTGGTCTCTCAGTGAAGAATAGAGGATCTAGTTGCAGAGGAGGTACAGAGGATCAGGTTTTGAAGCTTCTTGATTTGTACTAAGGATATATGATGGCATTGAACAATTATACCCTCAGTACTTTATGTATAATGGATGAATAGGACTTAATTGAGCATAAGAAAATCAGGGAAGATTTGATAGAGTTATACAGTACTGAGGTGTTTAGAGTGGAGAGCCACTCTCACTAGGGTGGAAATAGCTAATAGAAGAGGGCATAATTTTATGGTGATTGAAGGAAAGTATGGGGGATATGTCAAAGATAGGTATTTTTTATGAAGTGCGGTAGGTGAGTGGAATGCACTACCAGGAGTGGTGGTAAATATACAGTAGCTCCATTAGAGATATTTAAGAGATGCTTAGATAAACACATGCATGAAAGAAAAATGAAGTACTCTGCAGGAGATAAGTGTTAGATATTGGGGTCGGTTAAAAGGTTGGAACAATATCATTGCTTGAAGGCCCTGTACTTTGCTGTACTTTTCTATGTTCTATGTTCAAAATAATGAGTCAGCCTTTCACGAATGTGAATGAGAACAAATTCCTTTGCCTAAAAGGTAATGAATTGTTCAAACTTTCTGCCCAGGTTCGTATGTATTCAAGGCAGAGATTGATTGAGTTTTAGATATTCCACAAATCAAGTGATGTGGTTTACTAAAGGAAAAATAGAGTTAAGGTTAAAACTAATTGGCCTTTTCTGTTACATTCAGATGGAGAGTAATTTTCAAGCTTCAGAGAGTTTAATTTCTAAGAGCAAGGATATTTGACATGTGAAATGGCTGAAATCAGTTTTATTAATAAAAACAATATGTTTTTCAATGATAAAGAATACATGTTCACCTGAAGTTTTGTTGTCAAAAGTACTACTTTCCATTTGATATTAAGTTGATAGAAAAAGTAACTGACATTCAGGAAAGAAAAGCTTACAAAGGCTCATGACTGCAATTGTGTCTCAGAAAATTACTCAGGCACAAGCACAGAAAAAAATAATGGATTAAGTACTGATAATAAAACTGAACTTGCCATGCCTTTTTGCAGCCTTCATTCCCTTTATTCATACAAATCTCTTTCTTCATACAAAGGGATATTTTATTTTGCTGGACAGATGTAATGTCACAATGAGGGCAAAGGTTGAAGATGCAACAAGAAACGTTGATTTCCTTATTCACCAGCTTACAATACAAGTTTACACAGTAGTGGAGGATACTTCTGTAAATAGCTTGAAAAATAATCAGATGCCAGTACAGTGAAATAAATAAGCATTTATATTATAATGGAAAGGAACTATAAATTCAATTATTAATTAATTTTCCTCAAACTTATTTGTCACATTAAACACTAAATACATTAACTCAATCTGGAAAGGCAAAGAAACTATTTACTTGATAATTATTTCATTTATTTATTTAGTTACACGTACACAATGAGAACAGGCACTTCTGGTTCAAGAAGTCCATCCCACACAATGTGGTCAATTACATCTTTGGAATACAGGGTGGAAACTGAAACAACAGGAGGTAAGCCATCGTTACCGGGATTACATACAAACTCCTTACAGGCAGCAGCAGAATTGAACTTGAGATGGGATAAGAAAATCAGTCAATTGTAGCAATGAATACTAAGACTTTAAACAAATACTGTATTATTATCTTGTATTGAGCAATGTAATTCCCATAGTGATTGCTTAACATTGCAAAATTGTTCAGTATATGTCATAACTAAAATGATAGTTCTTTTAAATTTATTTATGCTAAAGTGGCAAGTATTTCTGTGCATATCAGATATATAGGCTACAATATATCAATATGTTTTCCTATATTCTGTCCAATTATTATCAATTTGTTGTATATGATATTTTTACATGAGTATGTATTGTGAAATCAACCCTATTAATGTAACATCTACAGATCAGAGCTAAAAGAAGACGAATTAACCAATTATAATTGCAATTTTGCATATGTAACTTCATTAATTAGCAGAGTCTCCACTGACCCAAGCCAATCATGTCAATGAAAAATAATGGGTTGCAGTGTCTGTGCTGTCTTTACGACAGTTATTTAGTTTATAATATTTCTGCTTAGTAATTCATTCGATAGTATTTTCTAGTTAGAATTAGAAGTGCTTAAAGTATATTCATTGCATGTAAAATATATCGGCCTGTGATGACGTCACATCCGGTTTCGCCGCGTCTTGTGGGAAAGTACCGGTTTGAAATTAGCGCGAGGGTGGGGGCTCACCACGAGGCACACCTGAGCAGAAGTTGTTTTGCAGGCATGAGAAATCACAATGAGAGCAACGCTTTTTCACTGTAACGTTCTCCTTCACGTCGAGATAAACCACAGTCAATGAGAACCAGATCGCAGTAAGATTAACCATTTACTGTTCACTCTTCACATTAACATATGGTGAAAACTGTTGATAAAACAATACAAGATTGATACAGTATTTGTTCCTTCCTTAATATCACATTTCAATTGTAAATACTTGCAAAGGTGACTATAACTACATTACACTAAGGTGCAGTATACAGGCAGAGTTTACCTGCTCCATTGACTACTTTAAATACACTTCCATGTTGCGGGCAATTTGCTTGTCCCTGAGCAGGACTAAGTCTCCAACTTGAAGATTCCTGCAGGGTTCTGTTCACTTTTGTCTCTGTTGCAACAAAAGTAGATATTTTTGTCTCCAGCGAGACCAGAGCTGATTTACCAGAGCCTGGACTTGTCTCCATTGCTTTGTGTATAAATCCTTGTCTGAGAAGTCTCCTGGTGGAGGAGGTGTTCCTGCCTTCTGTGTAGGGAGCATTGATGGCGAAGGTATGAAGGGGTTTTCTGGGTCAGAAGACACAGGTAGGGGTGATTGTGCGTTTATAATGGCTGTGACCTCTGCCATTAGGGTGCACAGTACCTCGTGGGTCAATCGGGTGCGTTGCTGCATCTCAGGTTTCCTTTTCCGGGTTTTCCATAAGGACGTGAACCGTTTGACTGCCTGCTCTTTGTTATCTGGTGAGCGCTGGCGTGGTTCTCTGAAAGGCAATGGGGCAACCCCATTATTTGCTTCATCTCTGAAGACCTTGGTGTCTTTGGTTTTTAAAGAAATGGTATCTTGAGCTGATTGTGCAAGTTTGTTGGGGCTATCACATTCCAGACACTTCACCGCAAACCGACAGCGCTCCTTCACCCCCACAACAGGACGGCGGGGAGGGAGAGACTCACTCTAGGTCAACAGTTGTCAGCACGAACTGTACAGAAGTTTGCGGTCAAGCTCAGTCAAGTCATTCTTGTTCCAAGATCTGCCTCACTAAGGTGTACCCTAAAGGAGCCAAAGACAAGGCCATCAAAGCCTATGTGATTCTGGACGATCAGAGCAATCGCTCACTAGTCAGTCCAGAGTTCTTTAAATTGTTCAACATTGAGAGTGAGCGGTTCCCATACTACCTCAAAACTTGCTCAGGCAACATGGAAACCCAAGGAAGGAAGGCAGAAGGCATCCAGATCGAGTCCCTGGATGGTAAAGTCGTCATCTGTCTCCCTCCGCTCTTAGAGTGCGATGGAATCATGAATAACCGCACTAGGATCCCGACACCAAGTGCTACACCAGCCACATCTCCACCACATCGCCAAACACATCCCAGAACTGGATCCAAAAGCGGAAATACTCCTGCTATTAGGAAGAGATGTTATCCAGGTACACAAGGTTAGGCAGCAGGTCAATGGACCACTCGATGCCCCCTTCGCGCAACGTCTGGATCTGGGCTGGGTGGTGATAGGAGAGGTGTGTCTCGGTGACGTACACAAACCGACGGTTGACACACTCAAGACCAATCTGCTAGAGAGTGGCCGCCATTCGATTTTTCAACCCTGCACAAGTTCCATGTATATCAAGGAAGCACAACAAGACGTTAACAAGCGTAAAGTAACTGACGAGACGCCAGGTCAGTCAGTTTTCGTTCAAACTGAGCACGGAAACACCCCAAGCTGTAAGAGCGTCACACCAACTGCTATGGTATCCTGGTACTCAAGGTTATAACCATAGATATTATATTTCAATAAGTTGTGTATTTGTTTACAGTGTTGTATGATATTGGAAGATTTTCTGCTTATTCTTTGTGCTGGAGGAAAATTTCATTGCATTTTGACCTGTATAAATTAGCCAAAAACAGAATCATCCGACTAAACGTTTTTTTTCTGAAGTAATCCTCGAATCTCTGCTGGCAAAGTGGCAGAGCAGAACTCATTCAATTGCAGTGATAGAAAAAAAGCACTTGAAAATATTATGTCTGGACTCAGTAAAAGAAATTCAGGTAATGCAAATGAATTGGGATTGGCGACAACATTATCTCCACAATCACCAGCAGAACAGGTGCAACCCAAGGCTGTGTGCTTAGCCCCTGCTCCACTCTATAATTATAACTGTGAGGCTAACTTATGGTATTTAAATGCCAGTCCACATTAGAGGATCAGAGGTGGAGAAGTTCAGCTACTTTAAATTCTTTAGCATTATCATTTTGGAAAATCTTTCCTGGGTGCAGCACCAAAGTGCAATTACAAAGAAGTCACAGCAGTACCTTTACATTCTTAGAATTTTGCACTGATTTGGTATGTCTTGTGAAACATTGACAACTTCCATAGATGTGCGGTGGAGAGTATACAGACTGGTTGCATCACAGCCTGGTACAGGAACACTAATGCCCCTGAATCGAAAAACCTACAAAAAGTGGTGGATGCAGCTTAGTCCATCACAGGTAGAGCCCTCTGCACCATTGCGCACATCTACGGGGGTACTGTCGCAGGAAATTTACCCCATTGTGTTCTAAGGCAGTGGTGCTCAACCACTGATCTAAGGAACAGAAATGTATAGAATTTATCTCCTCAGGCATTATAGTGGGAGAGGTTGTTGCTATTAGAAAATACTCAAGCACTCTAGCCTTATGGAGTTAATACTCAATTCAAATGTTAATTATGTAAAGAAATTGTGAGCAGAATTTTTAAAAATTGTAATAAGAAGTTCATGTCATTTGTTGAAGTGTTGCCGTGGACACTTAATAGCCTCATTTCCATACTTAATCTAATAAACATCACTGACCCAAATGGTAAGAATTAAATGTTTTGATGCTTTACAGCAAGGGTTCCCAACTGGAGTCCATGGACCTCATGCTTAATGGTAATGGTCCATGGTATAAAAAAGCTTGGGAACCCCTGTTTTACTGCAATTGACAGTTTGTTTCAGAGCTCCTGTCTAACAGACATACATACTTTAGACTACATTTATTCCTACTGACAGCTATTAAAATAACAGAACTAAAAACGACTTGCTGCTTGAGATGCAAAAAATGGGGCCTTTCGTAAAACCATCAGGGATTTACAACCTTTGAACATGATGGCTATTACTAAATGTCTTCCCTTGGTTCTGGAAATTATTAAATGCAGATTGTTTTATTAGATGGATTTTGAAATATTAATAGCTGAAACCCGTGAACAGACTCTGTATTTTCAGATGGAAACCTTTGTAAATGCCCACAGCAAGTGAGGAGATATATTGTGAAAAGTGTGGCCTTGATCAACACCATGCCTCACGTTCAAAGATACAATTTAATGACAGAGAAATGTATACAATATATATCCCGAAATGCTTTTTCTTCACAACCATCCATGAAAACAGAGGAGTGCCCCGAAGAGTGAATGACAGTTAAATGTTAGAAGGCCAAAGTACCCCCCATCTCTCCCCACACGTGTAAGCGGCAGCAAGCAACAATCCCCCCTCCTCCCACCGGCAAGGAAAGCATCAGCACTGCCACCAAGCACTCAAGCGTGAGCGAAGCAATAAAGACACAGACTTGCAGTTACCTCAGAGACTTTGCGTTTCACCTGCATTCAACACACCACAGGCCTTCTCTCTTCCTAATAAGGGAAGAAGAGATGTCTCCATTTTTCTAGCGAGCAGGGAGACATAACATACAACTTGCTGGTTTACGATGGTAGAAGTCCGTTATGTCGCTTTTTTCGAGCTCTGTGGCTGAAGATCGCAAAGATCCCGGGTCTTGAGGCACACAGCAGGTATTCTGGCTCCCCCGATGACACACGGGACTCCTGTTGTGACACCAGCCCTCGATCCACCTGTCTCCAGAGCCCTGAGATCCTAGGCTTCCAAATTTGAGACGGACTCTTAGGCCAGGGCTTTGATGTGCCTAACAATAGCCAGTTATGGAACCCCGAGAGCGGGTCCCATTCCTGCAAAGAACCGTAGTCAGTGTGTAATTCCAGGTCAGGGTCTTCAAAAGAATCCTGAAAGGGAAAAATAAAGATATTAAAGATGGAAATAGAACTGTTTCCAAAGATGCAAGCAAAGGAGTCACCGATAGGTACCAGTAACCCTCCCAAATTCCGCTTTCTTTCTTACAGTAAATACAATTTTCATGAAAAAATTATATGAAATTGAAAATCACAGATTTTGGAGGACATAAAAAATTTTGCAACTTGCTTTTTGATGTGCTGAGCAAATGCATATAGGAGCCTGGAGATGTGCTGTGATAGCCAAAAGTGAGAAACAGACCTGGATGCCAATTCCACAAGCTGTAATCATGCAAGCACTATTAGGTTGGCTCTGGGCCACTCAGACTCTCAGAAAGTTCAAGGTCTGACTGTACACTGTAAAGGAGACCAACACATTTACAACTGTTTACCATGAGTACTCCACCCTTACTCCATGACTACCAATCCTACTGCAATTATCTTTCACTGCTCTGTGAACTTTCCATCTATCTGTGCTAACATATGAGCAACCCCAGAGCCATTATAATTCCTGAAGTACCTTTCCGATACTGGGCTCTTTCCTGTCCCCAGTCACCATCATCCACAAACCCTCCCTTGTCTGTGCCATGCCAGTGATGGAGCCAGCTCCATAGAACAGTACAGCACAAGAATGGTGCCCCGATCACACTGTGTCTATGTTGGTCATGACGGTGTTTTAACTAATCCCATCAGTCTGCGCACGGTCCACATTCCCTCAAACCCATGCTTGTTCATACTATATGTCTGTCCAAATGATTCAATGTGTTCATGAGGATGTACTCTTGGGTTAGTGGACAATGTATACCTGCTGAGGGTGGGTGTGATTGATGGTTTACCAAAAGGTGTCGTAACTGGTAGATTTATTGGGTAATGTTGGCCCTACTGCAGTCTTGTCTTGCCCTGTGTTAACACAGTCCCAAACCAAAGCTAGGGTGGAGCCCTTGCCAGCAGTGGCTGATAGCATACTTGAGGGAATTAAGAAAGGGCCATGTAAATCACATCAGAAATGCCGCCTGTAGAAAGCATTAGGTACCTGACCACGCACCTAACACCACAAACCTCACCACAGATCAATAGTAGGTCCCCACAAGCATAGCTGTCCTGTAATGAGCTGATCCTTCTCTGGGTTCTCTGTATTCTGAGATGAAGGGAGAGGATGACAAGGGACTCCTTCAGCTGAAAAGATAGGAAAATGATATCTTGTATCTAGCTGGTACCCCTGACAACCAATTGATAGTATCCACCAGTTGTGGGCCCTTCATTTTACATCTTGCTCACACCATCCCCAGGGATGGCTATTTGGATCAGCAGAAAACTTACTTAAGAGATCCTTTTGGCCATCTATGTATGCTGATGCCCAGCAATATTGTACTTCCTGCCCTGAGTGCCAAAAGATCCACCATATCTGACACACAGATAGAGCCCCACTACAGCCTTTGCCCACCATAACCACCACATTCAAACGTATTGCTATGGACATTGTTGGCCCTCTAACGAAAAGCTGCTCTGCTATATTTTGGTCATTTGCAATCATGCTACCTGTTTCCTGAGGCATTCCGCCTGCAATCCACCACCACCCCTAAAATCATTGGTGCCTGAGTAAAACTCTTCTCCTGTGTGGGTTTCCCCGAAGAAATTCAACTGACCAAGGCATCAATTTCACTTCGACCTCCTGTCGCAATTATATCATCGGCTGCATCTGTTGTGCGTGAACATCCCAAGGGAGCAACAGTCTGAGTTACTCTAAACCACCTGTCTGGCACCAACTCATTCCACAGTCAAAGTAACTTTGATCACATTTCATCCCCATCCTGATACTTAGTCTGAACAACAACCGACCCTCTTAACTACACCTGCATGCTTTTATACATTAAATTGATGATTTACTGATTAGATAGACCATAAGACATAGCAGCAGAATTAGGTTATTTGGTTTATCTAGTCTGTTCTGCCCTTCAATCATGGCTGAATTATTGTCCCTCTCAACACCATTTTCCTTCCTTCTCCTGTAACCTTTAATGCCCTGACTAATCAAGAGCCTATCGACCTCCACTTCAAATATACTCAATGACTTGGATGCCACAGCCATTTGTAGTAATGAATTCTAGATTCACTACCCTCTGGCTAAAGGAATTTCTCTGTTCAAAATAGACACCCCTCTATTCTGAGGCTGTGCCCATTATTTTAGAATCGCCCATTGTAGGAAACATCCTCTCTGTATCCACCCTGTCTAGATATTTGCACTAATGAGCAGATCTATAGGTGTAGAATAAAGTGAGTTATGTCATCCTATTCCCCTTGTTGATGATGCACTTATTCAAATGTTGTCTTTCTGTCCAAGACCTCTTGCCTTGCCCTGAGACATTTAGCTTTCTGGTCTTGTTTGAATAAGATTATAAGGAAGCCTGAAGCTATGTAGTCTTTGAGGCACACAAAATGGTCATCGTTTAATTGACTATTGATGAAGAATTATTGCCTCACAGCACTATTAACAAAGCATTGAATGGTTTTAAGGCATAAAGCCTTGAGCTCAAAACGCTGAGTTCCTCTGGCAGATTTTGTGGAATTATTTTCATGATGGCTAGGAGTAGATTTATAGGATGCTAATTAGAGAAAGAACTTTCTAACAGTTTTAGAACATAGAACATAGAACAATACAGCATGGTATTTGGCCCACAAGGTTGTGCAGACCCTTAAACCCTGCCTCCCATATAACCCTCCACCTTCAATTCCACCATGTACCTGTCTGGTAGTCTCATTTAACATCCTCTAGAATTAATATGCAGTAATCAAAAAGCAAGTTATGTACACTCAGTCACACTTTGCAGCACAAGGGTACCTGTATCCTTATAAATTAATAATCTCATTCTACTTTTCAGTGTAATTATCTATTTTGGCTCTAAGTGCCAGCAACCAACCATCAAGTGAATGACGAACTGCAAGAATCTGAAAATATTTCCAGTTCCAAACTGGAATGGGCAGGTTCAAGATTACGTTCACATTATAGCCAAGGGAAATGTCAACCTTGCCCTGCTCTTCGATTGTTGCAGCCGAATCAGGTGTGAATGTTTTATTGAGGAAGTATCATATTATATCTGAGATTCAGCCATGAGGATCACTCCTTCGGTATCCTGGGCAGAAATGTCTCCTGCTATCACCCCTTTCCCTCACTTCCTCCTACTTCTAGCAGCCCATTCTGCTCTATATGCTTTTGTTAGCTAGTTACTAGTACTGTAGTTAATACAGTCCTTGTAGACCGCAGCATTTTTAAAAATCTGCATGAAAATTTCATAAAATAATGGCAATAATTAGTCAAAATGAATTGACAAGCAAACTGTAAGAAGTGAATGCTATCTGTGTGTGATGGGTCTGTTCTGTTTTTGCTTTCCGGGCATTGGAGTGGAGCAGTCTGTAGGATTCCTGAGTGGAGTAGCGTGATGAAGGGTTTCGGCCCGAAATGTCGTCACTAACTCCTCCCATAGATGCTGCCTGGCCTGCTGAGTTCTGCCAGCATTTTGTGTTTTTAAGATTTTATTTTTCTTATTTTTAAAGATAGTAGCAAAGTTGTCAAATCAGCATAGCATGCAGCCTGATACCATAATCCATCTACTCTGTATATTTCTTGTTTTCATTACTTGCACAAAGTCTAATACATTTAGTCATGCAGGAACCACCATGACCTGAAACAAATGCATCTGGCTATCAAATGCAATTTTGCATGAATTGTCACCCACTGTACTAAAAAGAAAAATGTGTGCTGTAGGAACCAAATTTGAAGGGTATTTTGAAAAAAAAAACCCTTTACATTGCTTCTTTATTTTCATCTATAGCAGTGACTTCATCCAAATATCGACAGAGAGAATTGTATAAAATTTATCATAATTTATTAAGCATAAAGGTGGCCATAAGCATTGCTGGTAGATTTACTGCTTCACAACTCTACCAATCCTTGTTCACATCAGATCATGGGTGCTGTCTGTGTGGAGTTTGGATATTCTCCCTGTGACTGTGTAAGTTTGTCCTAGTTCATTTGGGTTCTTCCTACATCCCAAAGGTTTGTGGGTTTGGAGGTTAATTGGTCTCTCTAGTTGTCCAGAGTGTGTGGGTGAGGGGTTGAACCTGGGAGATGTGGATAGGAATGTACAGAGAATAAAACAGGGTAGCATAGGTTTAGTATCGATAAATGGCTGATTATCCACATGGCCACTATGGACTGAAAGGCTAGTTTTTTTTTGCCATATCATTCCATGACATTATGAAATATTGAATCCTAATATTGGCAGTCTGTGATCAGTGGGGTGCCTCAGGGGTCAGTGCTGGACCCGCAACTGTTTACCACTTATATTGATGAATTGGAAGAGGGGACTGAGTGTAACGTAGCAAAATTTGCTGATGACACTAAATTGAGTGGAAAAGCAAATTGTACAGAGGGTGTGGAGAGTCTGCAGAGGGACATAGACAGGTTAAGTGAGTGGGCCAAGGTCTGGCAGATGGAATACAACGTTGGTAAATGTGAGATCATCCACTTTGGAAGGAATAATAGAAGAGCAGATTATGATTTAAATGGTGAAAGATTGCAGCATGCTGTTGTGCAGAGTGACTTAGGAGTGCTTGTTCATGAATTGCAAAAAGTTAGCTTGCAGGTACAACAGGTTATTAAGAAGGCAAATGGAAAGTTGGACTTCATTGCTAGAGGGATTGAATTCAAGAGCAGGGAGGTCATGCTGCAACTATACAGGGTACTGTTGAGGCTGCACCTGGAGTACTGTGTGCGGTTCTGGTCTCCATACTTGAGGAAGGATATACTGGCTTTGGTGGCAGTGCAGAGGAGATTCACCAGGTTGATTCCAGGGATGAAGGGGTTACCCTATGAGGAGAGATTGATTCCCCTGGGACTATACTCTGGAGTTCATGAGAATGAGAGGGAATCTTATAGAAACATACAAAATTTTGAAAAGGATAGTTAAGATAGAAGTAGGAAAGTTATTTCCATTGGTAGGTGAGACCAGAACTAGGGGACATTGCCTCAAGATTCATGGCAGAAGATTTAGGATGGAGATGAGGAGAAACTGTTTTTTCCAGAGAGTGGTGAATCTGTGGAATTCTCTGCCCAGGGAAGCAGTTGAGGCTTCCTCACCAAATATATTTAACATACAGTTGGATAGGTTTTTACATAGTAAGAGAATTAAGGGTTATGGGGGAAAGGCAGATAGATGGAGCTGAGTTTATTGACAGATCAGCTATGATCTTATTGAATGGTGGGGCAGACTCGATGGGCCAGATGGCCTGCTCCTGTTCCTATTTCTTATGTCTTAGGTACTGCTTTTCTTGACTCACACTGTACATTTTAGGAGCAGGTCCATCCCCTCCATATCAGAATTCTGAATGGTCCATGAATACCTCCTCATTATTCCTTTTTTTTGTTGCACTATTTATTTATTTGTGTAATTTTATAGTTTTTTTATCTTGCACTATACTACTGGTACAAAACAGCATATTTCATCATATGTCAGTGGCAATAAATCTGATTTTGATTCTCTTCAACAAACGACATCTTTCATTAAGAGACAAGGACTGAATTATGACAAGTCCCAGCTAAAGACCTTAACAAATCTAGATGAACCTACATAATGTCATGTCAGAATTTTAAAAACACAATTTACTTACTTTAATTGCTAAAGTGATGAAAGTTACCCGTATGTATCACGTAGTAGTTTGGACTTAACGTGTCCTTTGATTTAAGTTCCTGATCTGTGCCTCTGTTCTTACATGAGAAATGGGTGGCAATTCTAATGATCCTTGTCAGCACTAAAGATAAGCTGTCCAGATGATTTAAACTACTGAGCGTTATCTTGGTTTTGTGAAGATTTTGTATTACACTTTGACAGCAAACTGGTTTCTTCCCCTCCAATTCTGGCTTGTTCCTCTTTTACTTAGCAAACGTAACCAACACAAAACCTCATTCCTCAAACCTCAGCCTCCTGAAGAATTAGGGTACAGTCAGCCCTCCTTATCCACGGGGGATTGGTTCTGAGACCCCCTGTGGATACCAAACAACGCAGATGCTCAAGTCCCTTATTTAACCTAAATCAGTGCGGTGGTCTTCAGGACCCAGTGGAACCCCGGACTTTATTTAACATGTTCAGTGTGGTGGACATTAGGATCTGGTGCAGCTCTGAATCCATGGCGTTTCTGTTCATGACAATAATCACGATCATGATTGAAAATAAGGTGGAAGTAATAAAGCAATTGGAAAGAGGTGAAATGCCATCGGTCATTGGAAAAGCATTAGGCTACAGTCGGTCAATGATCGGAACAATTTTAATGGAGCATGTAAAAGCCCCTGCCCTGATGAAAGCTACAATTATTATTAAGCAACGCAATGGTTTAATTATTGAAATATGTATGTTTCTTAAGTGTTTTATACGGATAGAAAGATAAAATATGTACTATATACTAAGAAAAACGTTTGACTAACTGACGCTAAATAATACAGGATGTACCTGTTCCGACTTCAAATCCGACTTAAAGACGGACCCAGGAATGGAACTCATTCATAACCCGGGGACTACCTGTACTTTAAAATCATTTCTAGATTACTTATAATACCTAATACAATGTAAATACTATGTAAATAGTTGTTATACTGTATTGTTTAGGGAATAATGACAAGAAAAAATCGTCTGTACATGCTCAAACAACGAGTGCTGGAAGAGCACTTCCAAGTTTTCCCGATCCGCAGTTGGATGAATCTGCGCATGCCGAATCTGCAGATAAGGAGGGCCAACTGTAGTTGGTGCTTTGTTGTCAGTGTGGACTAGATGGACAGAAGAGCTTGCTTCCATGGTCTGTGACACTGTAAATCATTTCTCTCTGCCTCTGAATTATTAATATGGCTGCTATAAGTCTTTCTGAACTTAACCACTCTACAAAATTTATCATTACAGAAGATCCATGTAAAGTTTGTAGTAGAGTAGAGTTCATTATTATGTCAAGGTTTTGTACTTTGGTCTTCATGGATATTCGAATTCCATTTGCCACAGATTTTGAAAGGTCTTTTTGTTTCCCCTTGTTGATTTACCTAGGTGACAATACTATTATGAAATGATTTCAGCTTCTGCTCAAGACTTAGAACATTCATTTTTTGGTACTTCCAATGCAAATAAGCCTTTGATTTGACCGAGATCTATTTCCCAACAGTCAGCACAGCCTTGTGTATGGGAAGTCACATCTTACAAATCTCTTAAACTTCCTTAAGGTGGTAACCACGAAGGTAGGCAAGGCAAGGGCAGTAGATATTCTCTATATGTACTTTAGCAAGGCTTTTGACAAGGTCTTTCACGTGGGCAAATCTGGAAGTTTCGATTCCATGGGATCTAGGGGATCATAGCAGACTGTATTCATATTTGGCTCAGAGGTAGAATGCAAAGCATGATATTTGAGGGTTGGTTTTTGCAGTGGACGTCTTTGTCTAGTGTGTGCCAGAACTGGGACCTTTGATAATACTGTATAAAAAAAATTAGGATATGAATGTACAAGGCAGGGTTCGTAAGTTTGTGGATGGCTCTAAAGTAGGTGGTGTAATAGACAATGTAGAAGGTTATGATTTATTAGATGGGCATCTTGATCAGTTAGGTGCACCGTCTGAGGATTGGCAAATGGCTTTCAAACCAGATAAATGTTAGGTATTACATTTTAGAATATCAAACCAAGGGAGAGGTTATACAGTGAATGGTAGTGACCTGGGGAATGTGGAAAAGAGGGCAACACAGGTAGTTAGGGTGGTGAAGAAGCTGAATTCCATTCTGGCCTTCTTCAGTCAGGACAGAGTACAGAAGTTAGAAAGTTATGATGCTGTTGATGAGACTGCATATATAGTTTTGATCACCCTGCATATATAGTTCTGTTATAGAAAATATGGTATTAAACTAGGGAAACTTGGGGGCCTGAGTTACATACAGAGGTTGTGCAGACTAGGACCTTGTTCCTAGGAATGTAGGAGATTGAGGAGTAACCTGACTGAGCTATATTAAATCACTCAGGCATAGACCGGGTGAAAGCACGTAGTCTAAGGAGAGTGTGCTAAAAACAAGAATGGTTTTAGACCTGTGATGAAAGATTTGAAAGTGACATCAAATTCTTCATGCAATGGCTGGTATGTATTCGAATGAGCCGTCAGGCACGATGGTTGGAGCAGACATATCGGCAGCATTTAAAAGCCATCAAGATAACTACATGGATAGGAGAAATTCAGGGGGCTATGGGGTAAATGTGGTTGATTGAACTATCTCACTAGGCAACACAGTCAGCATGGATGGATTGGACTGGTGGACATTTCCATGTTGTATGACTCAATGGTTTTTTCTTAGGTCTCGGCAAGAGATGAAAACATTATAAATGTTAGTTAGAGATAGAAGAGAGGGGGTTCATCAAGATGCTGAGTAGCAAGTAAGTTGTGTGCAATTGCTTACTGAAGTGGCAAACAACATCCTAATAAATGAAACACGTACAACACGCTGGAGGAACTCAGCAGGTCGGGCAGCATCTGTGGAAATGAGCAGTCAACGTTTTGGGCCGAGACCCTTCATCAGGACTGAAGAAGGAGTGGGCAGGGACCCAATAAAGAAGGTGGGGGGAGGGTGGGAAGGAGAAAGCTGGTAGTGCCAGGTGAAAAACCAGTAAGGGGAAAGATCAAGGGGTGGGGGAGGGGAAGCAGAAAGGGGATAGGCAGGAAAGGTGTAGAAAGAATGTAAGGGGAAAACAGCATGGGTAGTAGAAGAAGGTGGAATCATGACAGAGGTGATAGGCAGCTGGAGGAGGAGGCTGGAGACTACCCAGAGGGTATATGAGGTGTTGCTCCTCCAACCTGAGTTTGGCCTCATCATAGCAGTAGATTAGGCCAGGTATGGACATACCTGAATGGGAATGTGAGGCAGAGTGGGTGGCAACCGAGAGATCCTGTCTGTTGTGGCAGATGGAGTGGAGGTGCTCGATGAAGCGGTCCCCCAATCTGCGTCGGGTCTCACCAATGTAGAGGAGGCCACACCAGGAGCACCAGATGCAATAGATAACAATAGATAATAGACTCACAAGTGAAGTGTTGCCTCACCTGGAAGGACTGTTTGGGGCCCTGAATGGTGGTAAGAGAGGAGGTGTAGGGACAGGTGTAGCACATACGCTTGCAGGGATCAGTGCCAGGTGGGAGATCTGTGGGGAGGGACATGTGGACCAGGGAGTTGTGGAGGGAATGATCCCTGCGGAAAGCAGAGCGGGGTAGAGAGGGAAAGATGTGCTTAGTGGTGGGGTCCTGTTGAAGGTGGTGGAAGTTGCAGAGGATAATGTGCTGGATCTGGAGGCTGGTGGGGTGGTAGGTGAGGACAAGGGGAACTCGGTCCCTGTTGTGGGGGGAGGATGGGGTGAGGGGCGAAGTGTAGGAAATGGAGGAGATGCAGGTGAGGGCATCATTGATGATGGCACCCCACCAGCCTCCGGGTCTAGCACATTATCCTTCATAACTTCTGCCACCTTCAATACCGTCTGGGTAGTCTCCTGCCCCTTGGCATGAACATTGAATTCTCCAGCTTCTGGTAATTCCCTCCCCCTCCCTTCTCCCATCCCAGTTTCACTCTGCCTCCTCCTCCAGCTACCTATAACCTCTCTCATGATTCCACCTTCTTCTACTACCCATAGTGCTTTCCCCTTACATTCTCTCTTCACCTTTCCTGCCTATCCCCTCCCTGCTTCCCCTCCCCCACCCCTGATCTTTCCTCTTTCTGGTTTTTCACATGGCACCTACCAGCCTTCTCCTTCCCACCCTCCCCACAACTTCTTTATAGGGCTCCTGCCCCCTCCCACTTCAGTCCTGACGAAGGGTCTCAGCCCAAAACGTTGACTGCTCAATTTCACGGATGTTGAGTTCCTCCAGCATGTTGTACGCATTGCCTTGACCCCAGCATCTGCAGTGTACTTCGTGTATCCTAATAAATGAAACTTCAATTTCAATCTACATGCATGGCCAAGGACAGAACAGGTGTGACCAAGCAGTCGTCAGGATTATTCAAATGTCTTATAGTTATGAACCACTTGCTGTATGAGTTTGAATGCAATACGGTGAGCTGATGTGGGGTTCTGAGACTTTCTGATATGAAAAAAAATTGGGACATTTTCTGAAAATTCAAACAGTACTTAAGCAGCTTTAACATTGGAAGTGATCAAAGGAATGGCAGATGGTGTTTAATCCAGCCAAGTGTAAGTTGTTGCTCTTTGGGAGATCAAATATCAAAGGACAGTACATAGTTAATGGAGAGACCCTTAATGGTGTTGATGTTCAGAGGAATCTTAGTATTCAAGTCCAATGCTCTCTGAAAGTGGCTGCACAATTTAATAGGGTGGTAAAAAAGGTGCATGGCGTTCTTGCTTTATAAGTTGAGGCATTGATCTTAAGTGTCAGGAAGTTATATTGCAGCTTTAAAGAGTCTGGTCAGGCAACAACTGGAGTATTGCAGACAATTCTGGTCACCCAGTGATGGAAAGGATGTGGAGGCTTTCGAGAGGGTGCAAAAGAGATGTATGAGGACGGCACCTGAGTTAGAGGGCATATGCAATGAGCGAAGGTTGGACAAACTTGATTTGTTTTCTTTGGAGCTGTAGAGGCTTGGGGGAGACCAGACAGTCCAAATGTATTTTTCGAGTCTTTTACTAAGATGGGCCCTTATGTTAAAAGTGGGATAAATCACAACTATGTCTTGACTAAAATGAACGCTTTTAAATGACTGAAAGAGCCTCAAAACTCTCCAAGATTGATTTCAGTTCATGAATTTGTTAACATTAAAATTATGCTATTCAATCGAAATTGTGACAATATTATGGTTGAAAATAATCAGTTTAAATTGTAGATTTAGATACAATTCTGGGAAAGCTAAACTAATAAATATGTTTAGTTACCTACCAAAGCTATTGAAAGGTTTTTATTAACTTCCTTTCCTCAACAATTGTAATGGCCATTATTAAGCTGTAGTACAATATAATAAATAAGCATTAAAATATCATATTAGACTGTCAGGGATTAGTTAATTTCAAAATTGAGAATTGGATTCTCTCAAGTGTAAAATATCTTAAAGAAAATGTACATGAATTGTGTGTGAAATATATGCTCAGTCCACTGCCTTTCACTTTGCTGACCCACGACTGTGCTGCAACACACAGCTCAAATCACATCATCAAGTTCGCCGATGACACGACCGTGGTGGGTCTCATCAGCAAGAACGACGAGTCAGCTTACAGAGAGGAGGTGCAGCGGCTAATGGACTGGTGCAGAGCCAACAACCTGTCTCTGAATGTGAACAAAACAAAGCAGATGGTTGTTGACTTCAAGAGGGCACGGAGTGACCACTCTCCGCTGAACATCGATGGCTCCTCGGTAGAGATAGTAAACAGCACCAAATTTCTTGGTGTTCACCTGGCGAAGAATCTCACCTGGTCCCTCAACACCAGCTCCATAACAAAGAAAGCCCAGTCCATCTCCCACCCCCCGTCCTCATCACATTCTACAGGGGTTGTATTGAGAGCATCCTGAGCAGCTGCATCACTACCTAGTTCGGAAATTGCGCCATCTCGGATTGAAGGACCATGCAGCAGATAGTGAGGTCAACTGAGAAGATAATCAGGGTCTCTCTTCCCACCATTACAGACATTTACACTGCCCGCTGCATCCACAAAGCAATCAGAATTATGAAGGACCCCACGTACCCCTCATACAAACTCTTCTCCCTCCTGTCATCTGGGAAAAGGCACCAAAACATTTGGGCTCTCATGACCAGACTATGTAACAGTTTCTTCCCCCAGGCCATCAGACTCCTCAATACCCAGAGCCTGGACTGACACCAACTTACTGCCCTCTACTGTGCCTATTTTCTTGCTTATTATTTATTGTAATGCTTGCACTGTTTTGTGCATTTATGCAGTCCTGGGTAGGTCTGTAGTCTAGTGTAGTTTTTCCTTTTTTTGTTTTTACATAGTTCAGTGTAGTTTTTGTGCTGTTTCATGTAGCACCATGGTTCTGAAAAACGCTCTCTTGTTTTTACTGTGTACTGTACCCGCAGTTATGGTCGAAATGACAATAAAAAGTGACTTGATTTGACTTCACTTTACATCATCTTGGTTATTTTCCTTTGAAAGCACCTGAATCATTTACCGCAATCACTTCCCAGAGGAACAAGTTCCCATTCTATTGCTAAATATTCTTTTCCAAACTGATTTATCTGTGTTCATCCAAGCTGGACATTCCTAGTGATAAACATCAGCATTCATTGTCCATGTTTAATTACTATTGAAACAAAGAAGAAAATTAAGAATCAATCACATTGATGGGTTGATGTCATAAATGTACCAGACTAGGGATGGGTATCAGGTTTCTTTACCTGAAGTATATTAATGACCTACGTAATTTTTTATGATAATTGGTTAGCATTATGGTCAATATTATTGAGAATGTATTCTAGATTTATTTGATAATTGTATTTAAGTTGCTCAGCTTCTCTGCTGGGATTGAACTGGAGTCATTGATATAGATTCTGATTCTAGATCTTTGGATCCTGATTCTAGATCTTTTGAGACAAATCCAGTAACCCAGCCAGCAGGTTACTCACAATTTAGGCTACGTCCACACCAGACCGGATAATTTTGAAAATGCCGGTTTCACATAAAAAACGATAGGCGTCCACACCAAGCGTTTTTGAAAATACCTCCATCCACATAAAAACAGGTATTTGGGCGAATCTCCTCCTACTGGGCATGTGCAGGACACATCTACAGAAAACAAGTGACATGTTTGGTGTTGAATATGCAGTGAAAGTGCGTGTTTGTGCAGTTACAGACTAGAAGAACTTAAAAAGAAATTGCCAAATGATGGACAGCTGTTGGCTCTTGCGCAGAATGACTTAAGACTAATAAAAAACAAATACCGGAGCATATGGAGACAACTGACAGGGAGTTCACGGCTGAAGACAAACATTGAAAAACTGAATAAATCTGTTGCATTAATAAAGCACCTTGTTAAATGTATAAAATATGTCTGCATCAGTGTTATCTTGTACTTTCATACAATGTTATATTAGGCTGTTACACATCTATTGTCAGAGAAGTACTTACATAAATAGGTAAACCACTTTCATACAAGCAAGGACAGAAAACAGGGCAAAGTGAGTATACTTATTTATTCAGTAAGTTATGGGTCAAAGTATTTGGTGAGTACATTTCTAACTCTTCTGGCTTCGGTCTCGTTGCTGTCTGTTCTTAAATTGTTAGGTTGCGTTCAAGAAAACAATGAAATGCCGCGCTGGCACCACTATCTGTTCCAGCACATCATGAGACTGTTCCTAGAAATCTCTGTTTACCCCGTCCTCACTACTCTTGCCCAAGTGGCATTTTCAAATTTACACTCTCTGGAAGGCGTTTTTGAAAAGCTCAATTTTCAGGTGAGGAAAATGCTGTTTCAGTGTGGACGGAGGATCTAAACGAAGAGAAAAAGCTTTGATTACAGATTTATCCAGTCTAATGTGGATGTAGCCTTATTCTAAACTCCATTCCTTCTATGGTCCTTAACTTCAGATTCTGTCAAACACAGAAGCAAATCTCTTCTGAATCATTAAAAGTTGAAAAAGTATCTCTCAGTTCTACAGCCTTTTCATTTTAAAATATAAAATTTTTAAATTATCCAATTTTTTCCAACAGCTGATATCTCTCAGATAACGGAATTACCCTTTGTGAGCTTCTTTTGCTCTTTGTATGTTTCTACATCACCTTTCTCATAGACCAACATGGTACTCTTGTCCTCAATATTTGACTCATTTCTATCCCAATGGCATTGCTATAGTTTATAGGCTCACCTATTCATCCAATGACCTCATCATTCTCCCTCGCCTGAACACCAAGGGAAGGTAGGCAATTAACATGACTTTTTTTTGGTTTTTGCTTATTCATTTTATGGGTTATGAATATCAGCAGAATGCCAATATTTATCACCAACCCTACCTACCATGGATATAGTCATGAAAAGCTACCTTTTATAACCACTGCAGCTCTTCAATGATGATATGCCCATAATGTTGATAAGTAGGGAGTTCTAAGACTTAGGCAGAATGATTTTGAAGAGTGATGATGAACTTGTAGGTCAGGATGGTGTGCAACTTGGAGACAAACGTTGTCCTTTCTGATGGTAGCCATTACATACTGAGTAGTCTACAGGAAACATTGCTCTTCAACTCTTCAACTCCCTTGTCATTATGGCAGAAAGGATGAACACTTAGGATGATGCAAGGATGCTACTATCCTAGAGGCTGTTGAGCTTCTTAAGAGTTGTTGGAGATATACTCATCAACACAAATATTTCTCCTTGCTCTTTACTTGTGCATTTTACATGGTGGGAAGGATTTATGATAAGCGAATGTCAAACTTCCCTCCTACTTTTGTACCCACAATCCTTATGTAGCTATTCTGATTGAATTTCCAGTCACTGTGAATGATGGAAAACTCATTAATAAATGCCAAGAGCTTTTTAGATATCTCTTGAAAATGGTATTACTTGCTGCTTATCTGTTCATGCCTAAATATTGTTTGGGTCTTGCTGCATGCAGAAGAATTGATTTACATCTGTGAATTTATTTTTGCTGAGGAGTTGCAAAAGGATTTATACAGTGTTTATCATCATCAAACATTCCAACTTCTGACCCTATAATGGGGCGAAGGTTAATGATGAAACTGCAGAAGTTGTCTTTTCCTCTGGCACTATCCTGAAAAACTCTTGAAGTGATGTTCTGGAACTGGTATAATAGGGCTAACAACCATAACAACCTTCCTTTCTTCAAGGTAGGACTCCAAACATTGGATTGCTTTATCTTTGATGCTCGCTGATAGCATAGCTCCTCCAGTATATACTTGATCTAATGCCAAGGAACTCTAGAATTCAGATTTGAACCAAGACTGTGATGAAGTTTAGAGCTGAGCACAGTTAAAACTGGGCATCAGTGAGCAGGTACTGGGGAATAACTTGCACACACTAATACCATCATCTATACCTTCCATCTCTTTGCTGATGATTGAGACGATGGACATCATTGATTGTATCTTCCATCAAACTCCTAAGGAAATATACTATAGCTGCTTGCTTGCCTTCCTGAGAACAGATACTCAAGGATGTTGATACCAACAAACTTGAAGCTGCTCACCTTTTCCATTGCTGATCTCTTAATGAGGACCAGTGTTTGTTTCCTCAACTTCCACTTCCTGAAGTCCACAATTAATTCCTTGGTTTTATTGATGTTAAATGCAAAACTGTGGTTGCGACACCACTCAACCAGCCGGTTTGTCTCATTCCCATACTCCTCCTTGTCTCCATCTGAAATTCTTCCATCACCAGTTAATGCTAGAGTAAAGATTTTAAGTACTTTAGCTTAGATGTTGCCTGGTCCATACAGTCTTCTATATTCAGTGCCCTCAGGTATTTCTTAGTACAATGTGGATTGAATAGAATTTGCTTAATACGGGCTCCTGTGATGATAAGGAAGCTAGTTGGCACGGCCCCAGTTGTTTGGGAATTAATGTCGGTGTTTCTCAGTTACTCTTGAAGCAGACATTAAGATCTTCAGGCATAGTACATCCTGTGTCCTTGCTACTTCCAGTGCTTCTTCCACATATTGGAAAGCTTAGACTCGTCAGTTGAGGAAGGGCTCTGAGTAATTTGATTTCATGCTGTGAAACTTCCTGGGCTCTGGATTAATGCTGAGGACTCCCATTGCCACACTGTTTTGTTAGTCCGCCCCTGTTTTCACTTTCCTGGAAGGACTGCCTGCCAATGAGACAAGGTGTGCCAGGAACCACAATGAAACAGTCTGTAAAACATAATCCTCTGAGCTGGGCTGATGCTTGACCAGTGTACAGGATGTAATGCTGTGCATTACTGTGTGGTACAAGGACTCAAATGACCAGAATCAAAAGAGGCTGTAGAGCAGTGGTTCTTAACATTTTTTATACCATGGACCAAAACCATTACGCAAGGGATCCATGGACCTCAGATTGGAAACTCCAACTGTAGAGGATTATAGACTCAGCCAGCTCCATCACGGGCACAAGCCACTGCATAATCAAAGATAACGTCAAAGACAGTGCCTTGAGAAGTTGGTATCGATCATTAAGGATCATCACTACCTGGGTCATGCCTTCATCTCAACACTACTATCAGGGAAGAAATATAGGAGCCTGCAGATGCACACTCAATATTTTGGGAACAACTTCCCCTCTACCATTAAATTTCTGAACAGTTCATGATCACTACCTTGCTATTCCTCTTTAACACTAATGATAACTTTCTCTTGTAACTTACGGTAACTTGTTTATGTCTTGCACTGTACTGCTACTAAAAAACAACAGACTTCATGACCAATGTCAGTGATAATAAACCTGAGTCTGACTCTAGAAGTGCCCAACAGCACCTATTGTAGGAGATTTGTTCACCAAGAATATAGCAGGAGTTGGCTCTCAAGTGATGGATGAAGGCAAAAACTGAAGTTGACATGTGTATTCTCCACATGACTGCAGGCTATTCCCATTCTAAATGTATGTTGATATTTATGTGTCTTTAGGGATCATTATTGTTTACTCTTTTATCACTTAGTGTCTCCATTTATATGTTATACTTCCTTGCTGTATTGCATTTCGAATTCAGATTGATATCTACATAGTTTTTCTATTGATTTACTTGCATTAAGGCACCCTCTTCAACATTCTGTAATGTCCCAAGTGTGATAAAACAAATTTCCACACTGAAGCATACAATAAGATCTTAATTCACGTGACCGTAAGCTTAGTTGAGATGGAGACACGAGACATGTTAGAATCTGGAGCAACAGTCAGTTGAAGAAATTTATAGGTGAGAGCATATGTAGGAGCAAAGGAAAGTTTTAAACGTCAGGTTGAAATCCTGTATCAGGACTGTTGCATACAGGGCTTTCAACTCCCTCCCGCAGATGTTGTTCAGCCTGCTAAGTACCTCCAGTTGAGATGTTTGATATCCAGGACTGCCTTAGGGATGAAAGGGATGAAAGAAGTGAGAGCATAACAAAAGATTTCCAAGGCATCTGGAGACACAACCACCAATAGTACAGTAATTAAAATCATGAATATGCAGGAGAGCAGGTGGAAGTAAATTGAACTGAATTGACTTTATTATTTACATCCTTCACATACATGAGGAGTAAGATGCTTTATGTTACATCTCTGTCTAAATGTGCAATGTGTAGATTAAAGTAGTTTATAATAAATAGCATGTACAACAGGACAGTCAATATAACATAGAAATACAATTGTATCAGTGAAAATTAATCAGTCTGATGGCCTGGTGGAAGAAGCTGCCCCAGAGCCTGTTGGTCCTGGTTTTTATGCTGCGGTACCACTTCCTGGATGGTAGCAGCTGGAACAGTTTGTGGTAGGGATGACTCGGGTCCCAAAACGATCCTCTGGGCCCTTTTTATACACCCGTCTTTGTAAATGTCCTGAATAGTGGGAAGTTCATATCTATAGATGTGTTAGGCTGTTTGTACCATTCTCTGCAGAGTCCTGCAATTGAGGAAAGTATATTTCCCATACCAGGCAGTGATACAGCCAGACAGGATGTACTTAGTAGTGCCCCTGTAGAAATTTCTTAGGATTTGGGGTTCCATTCCAAACTTCTTCAACCGTCTGAGGTGAAAGAGGCACTGTTGTGCAGTTTTGACCACACAACCAGTATGTATAGACCATGTGAGATCCTCGGTGATGTTTGTGCCAAGGAACTTAAAGCTGTTCACCCTCTCAACCCCAGATCCATTGATGTCAAAAGGGGCTAGCCAGTCTCCATTCCTCCTGTAATCCACAACGAGCTCCTTGGTTTTTGCAACATTGAGGGAGAGGTTGTTTTCTTGACACCACTGTGTCAGGGTAGTAGTTACTTCTCTGTTGTTTGCCAAGTTATTATTTGAGATAAGGCTGATCAATGTAGTATCATCAGCAAATTTAATTAGCAGATTGGAGCTGTGAGTGGCGACACAGTCATGGGCATACAGGAAGTAAAGAAGAGTGCTTAGGACACAGTCCTGAGGGGCATCTGTGTTGAGAGTCAGAGGGGCAGAGGTAAGGGAGCCAACTATTACCACTTGCCAGCCAATCTGACAGGAATTCCAGGATCCATCTGCACAAAGCAGGGTGAAGGTTGAGGTCCCTGAGCTTCTTGTCGAGCCTGGAGAGAATTACGGTGTTGAATGCTGAACTGTAGTCCAAGAACAGCATTCTCACATAAGTATTCTTCTTCTCCAGATGTGTAAGGACGGTGTGTAGAGCTGTGGCTAGTGTGTCATCTGTTGATCAGTTGTGTCAGTAGGCAAATTGTAGAGGGTCCAGTGTGGGTGGTAGCAAGCTGCAGATGTAGTCCTTGGCCAGCCTCTCAAAGCATTTGCTTATTATTGAGGTGAGTGTGACAGGACACTAGTCATTCAGGCATGTTACCTTTGTCATTTTAGGTTCAGGGACAATGGTGGATGTTTTGAAGCAGGAGGGCACTCTACACTGGAGAGAAAGAGATTAAAAATTTCTGAACATGCACCTGCCAATTGTGCTGCACACACTCTGAGTACCCGCCCTGGGATGCCGTCCAGTTCTAGATCCTTGTGACCGTCCACTCGTTGTAAACACCTGCGTGTTTCAGCCTCAGAGTTGACCAGTGTGTTCAAAGAATAGAAAGATCCATCAAATAAAGCCAAGGATTGATTGAAAACAAGCATGAGAGGGTTAAAACAGAGCCAAAGCTGAACAACATAGATCAGGGTAAAGAGGGCTGATAAATAAATGAATATTCACTTTGTGCACTATTACATTTAAAGGGCAACTGTGATTCCTTAGTAAGGTGAATTGGCAATAATGAAGAATACATTGCTGTTACTGAAGTTCAATATAATGTAGCGCTTCAAATGTAAAAACATAGATTAGCTATAACAAGTATACAGATGAGTAAAGTAAGATGAAATACACATAAACCATAATCTATTTAAATGGCAGAACAGGCTCAAAAATCTACTTTAATACTGTTATTTTGATTATGAGTCCTCATTAAATAACGATTATCAGTAGAGTTCATGGTATAATTCGAATATAAAAGGATTTCCGGAGAAAAGAATAGAAATATTTTGCATTTCTACAGTTGGATGCCTTATCTGAATGAGTTGTCTTCTCCTTGTGCTGTTGTGATTAACAGAGATGCTTTAAATGATTTGTAACGTACATAACCTGTGGTTCCAAAGGTAGGTGTCTAACCAAGCTTGAGGCTCAGACAATAATCGTTGGGGTTTAAGAAGACCTTTTTGTGTTATTGGCAGTCGGCTGAAAAATTATTTATTCACTTCTGTTGCCAGAAACTCATGAATTCTGCCTCTATCCATGTCTCCCATAGGTTGAACTTGGTCCTCGACTGAGTGCAGTGAACCATTACAGAAGCTATATTGATCCATAATTTGTCACTCTGAGGCAAATGTGCCCATTGATAAAATGGATTGTCTTTTAATTGTTTCATTTCAGCTGTACATGTATGGAGTGTCTAATGATTGGGACCATAACAGTAAAAGGTTTGTTCACCTCCAGCAGAAATATCCCTCTAAATTTTAACTGCATACACACTGTGTAAAATTAGCATCATAAATAAATACTGCAACTAAATATAAGTAAATGCAAGTAGCCTGTTAAAATAACATTCCAAAAGGGGATTGAGTTATTGTTTTAAAAAAGTCAGTGCTGAGAATAAACAATTAGGTCCTTGCCGTGAATACTCCACTTAAATGTCAAGACATTTGAAAATAATTTTGACTTTTGTGCTGTTTCTTTTTATACCCAAAAAGATATCCTTGTCTTCTTTTCATATATACTGTACATGTTAAGAAAAATGACATTTACAAAAGGATAAGAGAAGAATAAAGAGATCACAAAATAGGGACAAATGCAATCTCTGTACAATCCTCATGAAATAGTAGTATTAAATCACAGATAATGTGGGAATAGTCATTCAGCATCATTTTTTACATAATTGACTAATTTATAAGTTTGTAAGTTTTAAGAGGATTTAATCCAAAAGAAGAACTTTGGGATTATAATTACTTTGTTCCAGCTGCTCTCTAGATCAGAATAATCGGTCCTGACTGGATCTACAAGTTGTCAGGATCTGAGCTAAAACAGGCTTGACCTGAGTCCTGGTGTCTGGGTCAGTGTTTTCCTCCAGTAAGATATGAACATATGTGCCACCATTTTCTGGATGGCAGGTTAAAGACTTGATTTGAAATGCTCAGGGTAAGAATGTCTATCATTCTGCACACAATAATTTCTCAATTGTTTGTGATTTCAAGTGCACATAATTGAGCTTTGTATCCAAAGTGGGTGGATAAGAGTGAATTTGGTTAGCAGGGTTATAGCTCCCTGTTTTATTCTTACATTCCCTCAAGGGGCTTGTGCAAGGCTGAGCCAGCATTTAATTGTTCCTTCCTAATTGCCCTTGAGAAGATGGTGATGAGCCACCTTCTTGAGCAGCCTCAGTCCATGAGATGTGGATGTACTCACAATGCTGATGGGAGGGGGGGGGGGGGTGGATAGTTCCAGGATTTTGAGCCAGCGAGAAGGAACACTGATATATTTCCAAGTCAGGGTGGTATGTGGCTTAAAGGGTATTTTTTTTGATGACGGTTTTCCCATGCCTTTGTTGCCTTTGTTCTTCTACCTGGTGGAAGCCTTGGATTTGGAAGGAGCTGCATAAGAGGGGGGTGGTGAGGTGGAGACGCATCTCTGCCAAAACACAAGAAAGATGCTGGAAATCCCCGACAGCACACACAGAATGCTGGAGGAACTCAGCAGATCAAGCAACATGTATGAAGAGGAATAAAAAGTCTTTGTTTCAATCCTAGACCCTTCTTCTGGACTCCTTCCCTCCACTAGCTTGCAGGTGGACCACGTGAAGCCATGGGAACAGGTATTGGATGGTCGTAGGAGGTGCTGGTGCATTTTGCAAGTCCTGGTTATGCAACCACTGCTGCTAGGCAGAAAATCGAAGAGAGTTGAAAATGGATGGGGTCACCTCTCTTGAAAACACACCGCCCAAAGGAAGGCAATAAAAAACCACGTATGTAGAAAAGTTTTGCAAAGAACAATCGTGGTGACCATGATCACCTCTGTCATACGACATGGCACATAATGATGATGATGAAGTCCTGGTGTGTTGCAGGTTGCACTGCAAACTGCTGCCAATGTGTACTATTGGTGAAGGGAGTGAACGTTTGTGGATGAGGTGCCTATCAGGTTGGCTGCCATGTCCTGTATAGGCTGAGCTTCTTCAGTGTTGTCGAAGATGTAGTCACCCAGGAAAAGGAAGAATATCTTATCATGCTTCTGACTTGCTTTTTGTAGATGTTGGACCAACTCTGAGTAATTAGGAGGCGAGTTACTCGCTGTAGGATTCCTACCCTCTGACCTTCTCTTGTGGCTACATTTTGCAATGTTCATGCAATTCATATTGTTACTTTTTGATGGAAGGTGTACCTACTGTGGAGGACAACATCAGTTTCTCTTTTTCCATCTGGTGCTCTGTGCTCTTGCAGGGTGGAAAGAAGACTTCAAGTGGAATAGAATACTGGAATATTTTAGATGGGAAATGAAGTGAATTCACAGAGGTGAGATACTATCTATGAGACCAATCATTTTACTGAGCGGAATGATGCAAATAGGTTATAGAGAGGATTCTGAGTAAGATGCAGTAGTGATGTTCAGCCCTACAACTTCTTACGTGAGCACTAGCTGCTAATTTACATAAATCCTAAACAAATCCCACACTGCCTTCAACTTCTCAGATTCTCTCACTCATCCACTCCCTAGGGTCATTCTACAGCAGCTAATTAAACGACATCTCACATGTCTTTGGGATGTGGGAGAAAAACAGAACTCTTAGGGGAACTCATGCAGCCATGAGGACAGCATTGATACTCTCCACAGATAGCACCAGAGATTAGGACTGAATCTGGGTCTTCTAAGTAATGAGGTAGTGTCTGAATGAGTTGGTCCACTGTACTATAAAGAGTAAACCTCAATGTGTATATGAGAACTTCAATGGTTCTGATCCTTTCTGCGGCTTCATTCAGCCACTCTTCGTTTCACTAGTAATCTCCTCATCCTGAGCACCTGAAAGGCAACGATATCTTAGTAGGACTATTGTGGTATCCTGACTTCGAAAGACAGCAGAAGACACATGAGCCTCTGGTGAAAGACCTGGACTTCCGGAAGCAACCAGAGGACAGGAAAATGGAGAGGTTGAAAGATCTGGTTTCAGACAAGGATAGGGTTTAGGGCATTGATGACACAAATACCATTAATGGTATAATTAGATGATCAAGAATTAGAAACGTACAGTTATGTTGGAGATTTATAGACAGTTGGAAGTTACACAGCAAGGGGGAAATGAGGAGATAGAGTGACTTAAAACCAAATTGTATGTCATTTTGCAGGAACAGAGAAGATATGAAAATAGGAGATGGATTAGCCCACTTGGCCGCTCAGTATGATCATGCCTCATAGCCTCTTGCGTATCAGTTCTCTTCAGCTACCAGTTCCATGACCTTTCAAAAAGTAACCTCCTTGCTCTTTACATTCTCACTATACACCAGTATCAGAGCCTTCTAGGGTAGTGTATTTCATAGATTCACTATACTGTATGAGAACATATTCCTTTGTACCTCAGTTTTAAATAACAGACCTGACCCTAATAACTTATTCAAGATTCATTACCTGATTCAGGATTTTGTCACTAAATGAAGCATTCAGTATCTATGTGTCATGTGCCTTCAAGATCCTATATAACATAATATGATAACTCCTCTTACATCTAAATTACAAAGAATATAAATCTATCTTCTTCAGTAGCTTGTGACAGGACAGCCTTCTCATCTCTGCTTTTAGCTACAGACATCTGTCTTTGCCTGCTACTAACACCAGCTTTCCCCGCTTAAATATGGTGAGAAAAACTGTGACTAGTACTCTAGCTGTGACCTCAACAACTCGCTGTACAACAGTAGAAATATATAAACACAAGAGATCCTGGAAATCTTGGACAGCACACACAAAATGCTGGAGGAACTCAGCAGGTCATTCAGAATGCATGGAAACTGATGAACAGCCAGCATTTAGGCCATAACACTTTACCATGACTAGAAAGAAAAGAGGGAAGATGTAGAATAAGAAAGTGGGGGATGGGAAGGAAATGGTGATGTTTAGTTAGGTGGGTAGGAGGGGGGAATGAAGTAAGAAGCTGGGAGGTAATAGGTGGAAAAGGCAAAGGGCTAGAGAAGACCAAGTCTGAAAGAGGAGGAGAGTGGACCATAGGAGAAAAGGAAGGAGGAGAGGCACCGGGGGAGGTGACAGGCAGGTAAGAGAAGAAGTAAGTTCAATGAGGAATTGAAGAAGAGGGAAAGGGAAGGGGAAAAATTAACACAAGTTGGAGAAATTGATGTTCTAGCCATCATGCTGAGACAACCTAGACAGAATATGGTCTGTAGCTGCTCCAACCTGAGGGTAGTCTCATTGTGACAGAGGAACCAACCTGTTGACAGACAGACTTTATTGATCCCAAGGGAAACTGGGTTTCATTACAGTTGCACCAACCAAGGATAGTGAAGAAATATAGCAATATAAAACCATACATAATTAAATAATAATAAGGAAAGTATGCCAAGTGGAAATAAGTCCAGGACCAGCTTATTGGCTCAGGGTTTCTGACACACTGAGGGTGGAGTTGTAAAGTTTGATGGCCACAGGCAGGAATGACTTCCTATGACGCTCAGTGTTGCATCTCGGTGGAATGAGTCTCTGGCTGAACGTACTCCTGTGCCTAACCAGTACATTATGAAGTGGATGGGAGACATTGTCCAAGATGGCATGCAACTTGGACAGCATCCTCTTTTCAGACACCACTGTCAGAGAGTCCAGTTCCACTCCCACAACATAACTGGCCTTACGAATGAGTTTGTTGATTCTGTTGGTGTCTGCTACCCTCAGCCTGCTGCTCCAGCACACAACAACAAACATGATAGCACTGGCCACCATAGACTCATAGAACACCCTCAGCATCGTCTGGCAGATGTTAAAGGACCTCAGTCTCCTCAGAAAGTAGAGACAGCTCTGACTCTTCTTGTAGACAGCCTCAGTGATACAAGTTGATACAAGTATTCGGATAAAAATGGAAATAGTTGACCACTGAGAAATTCTGTTTTTGGCAGATGGAGCACAGGTGCTTATCAAAACAGTCCCACAATCCACGTCAAGTCCTACCAACGTAGAGCAGGCTGCATTGGGAGCACCAAATACAGTGGATGACCCCAAAAGATTCACAAGTGCAGTGTTGCCTCATCTGGAAGGACTGTTTGGTGTCCTGAATGGAGATGAAGGAGGCAGTAAATGGGCAGGTGTAGCACCTTTTACCATTTGCAAGGATAAATGACAACAGGGACATCAGTGGGAAGGGATGAATGAACAAGGGAATCATGGAGGGATTGATCCCTGTAGAAAGTGGAGAGTGGGGGTGGGAGGAATAATGATGTGTTTGGTGGTAGGATCCTATTGAAGATGGCAGAAGTTGTGGAGAATGATGTGTTGGATGCAGAGGCTCATAGGGAAAGACAAGAATATCTCTATTTCTGTTAAGGCATCGGGAAGCTGGAATGAGTATAGATGTCCAGGAAATGGTGGAGTTGTGGATGAGGGCAACATCACTGGTAGAAGAAGGCAAAACTTATTCTTTGAGAAGAAGGACATCTCTGATGTCCTGGAAAAGAAAGCCTCATCCTGGGAACAGATGCAGCAGAGACAAAGGAACTGAGAAAAGATAATGTTATTAATACTGGAGACAGGGTAGGAAGAGGTATAATCAAGATAGCCATGGGTCTTGGAGGGTTTATACAAGATATCAGTATACAGTTTGTTTCCAGAGATGGAAACAGAGAGATTAAGAAAGGGGGGATGAAACGAACAAATTGAATTTAAGGGCCGGGTGGCAGTTGAAGGCAAAGTTGATGAAATTGATGAGCTCAGCATGGGTGTTTCAAACATCACCAATGCAGCGCAGAAAGGCATTGAGAGAATTACCAGGGAAGTATGGGAACATGGACTGTTCCACGTAGCCAATGAAAAGGCAGCCATAGCTGGGGCTCATGTGGGTGCCCCTGGCTACAATTTGAGTCTGGAGAAAATTGGAGGAGTTGGAAAAGAAAGTGTTGAGGGTGAGGACCATTTCTGCCAGACAGATGATGGTAATGATGGAGTCTGTAGTTAAGAAAGAATTGGACAGCTTTAAGGCCTTCTTGATTGGAGATAGAAATGTATGTGGACTGGACAAGTGTGGTGAAAATGAGATGATTAGGACCAGAGAATTAAAAAGTGTTGAAGAGATAGCAGGTGAACACCACAAATGTAGCTGGGAAGGGGATGATCCAAGGGGGATAAAATAGAGTTGAGGTAGATGGATGTGAGTTCAATGGGGCTGGAGCCTCTTTCTAAGAGGGAAGAAGAGGTCCCTCATTTTAAATCGCAATACTCTTGCAGGAAAGTTCAAAATACGATTTGCATTCCTAACTACTTGCTGCCCCTGCCTGCTAACTTACTGTGATTCATGCTCCATGCACTCAGATCCCTCTGATTTACAGAATTTTTCCATTTAGATAATATCTGCCTTTACTGTAGATTGCTCTTCCCAAACAGCATCACCTCTTGCTTTCCTGTATTAACCTACATTTGTCAAGTCTTGAGTCATTCACTCAACCCATCTACGTATAGCTGTAGAGTCCAAATATTCTCATTGCAATATCACTTTCCAGCTTCTTCCATGTCATTGGCTAATGTGAATATCTGAGATTGTGCTCCCTCCTCTAGTTCAGAAATACATCATAATTAATGGAGGGCCAAGATCTGATCCTTGATCTACTCAACTATTTGCATCTGAAAAAACCTGTTTAATACTGATGTCTGTTTTTTATGAAACAACCAAACCTTCCCTCTACGGTATGTTAACACACTTTCTTCAATAGCATGAACTCTTAACTCTATTCTATCACTTTTCTCTGGTACCTTGTCAAATATCATCCCCTTACAGTCCTGAATTAACTCAAGACAGCCTTGGGTGTTTCAAGACCCTTTACTGTTGTTTGCTGATTAATTGTTTCCAGATATCAAGTGTCATATGTGAAATGTTTCTTTCAAAAGTGTTGCTGAACTTAACTAATGTTCATTGCTGTTATGTCTGCTCAGTCTAATTAATTATGAAATCAAGAAAATAATGGGCCATTAAATGACTACATTTCTGAGGTGAAGCAGGCAAGCTGAGTGCTCTGCTCAGTATCTGAAGTGGAAATCCTCAGCTGACACATGGGTTCTTGCAATCAGAATCAGGTTTAATATCTTCAGCATATATCATGAAATTTGTTGTTTTGGGGCAGCAGTACGTTGCAATACCTGTACAAAAATATAAATTACAGTAACAAGTATATATAAAAAATAAAATAAAATTAACTAAGTAGTGCAAAAAGAGAGGTAGCATACATGGGTTCATTGTACACAAAGAAATCTGGTGACAGATTCAATGAACTTTCAGCACACTCCACAGCTAGACTTTTCATGTAGACCAGCCCGGCAGTGAGGTTTTAGTCTGCTGAGATTCAATCAGTATTCATGCAGGGGAATATACACTCACATTTCTGCTCCTGACATCTTAAGAGCATAATGGAGTTGCGTGGAAGGCTATCAAAGTTTGCAGCGGGATCTGGACCAGTTGGAAAAATGGGCTGAGAAATAGCAGATGGAATTTAATACAGACAAGTGAGAAGTGTTACAATTTGGGAAGACCAACGAGGATATTACTTACTGAAGAGCAGTAGAGCACTGAGGAGCACAGTGAAACAGAAGGATCTGGGAATACAGATCCATATTTCCTTGAAAGTGCATCTCAGGTCATAAAGAATACTTCTGGCACATTGGCCTATATCTATCAATGTACTGAGTATGGGAGTTACAATGTTATGTTGAAATTGTATAAGACATTGGTGAGGAATACCAGAGTATTGTGTGCAGTTTTGGTCATCTGCCTACAGGAGAGATGTTAATAAGATTAAAGAGTGCAAAGAAAATTTACAAGGTGTGGTCAGGATTCGAGAACCTGATTTATAGGGAAAGGTTGAATAGATTAAGACTTTATTCCTTACAGCATCGGAGAATGGGTTAAAATTTGGAAGAGGCATATAAATTATGAGGCATTTTGATCAGGTAAATGCAAGCAGGTAAGTCCCAGTGAGTTTAGGTAAGACTAGAAAAAGAGGTCTTGGATTAAGGTGAAATCTGAAAAGTTTAAAAGGAACATGAGAGGGAACTTCTTCACTCAGAGGGCAGTGAGAGTGTGGAACTAGCTTCCAGCAGAGGTGGTGCATGCAGGTTCAATTTCAACATCTAAGAGAAATTTAGATAGGTACATGGAAAGAAGGTGTATGCAGGGCTATGCTCCAAATGGGACTAGGCAGATTAATAGTTCGGCCTGGACTAGATGGGCTGAAGGACCTATTTCTCTGCTGTATTGTTCAATAACTCTTTGACTCTATGAGAAGATTCTTGCAGCTATGCAGTTAAAAAGGAGAAAGATAAAAAATGAAGAAATATTCTATTTTAGATGTTTTTTAGATGACCTGCATCTTGGTCATCTCTGAGGCCGAAGTACACAGATGTTTCCAACAAGTGGACAGTTGCAAGGCTGTGGGACTGGATGGCATCCCAGGGTGGGTACTCAGGAGGTGCGCAGCACAATTGGCAGGGGTGTCTATAGACAATTTTAATCTCTCCTTCTCCCAGTGTAGAGTGCCCTCCTGCTTCAAAACATCCACCATTGTCCCTGTACCTAAAAAGACCAGGGTAGCATGCCTGAACGACTGGCGTCCTGTCACACTCATCTCAATAATAAGCAAATGTTTTGAGAAGCTGGTCGAGGATTACATCTGCAGCATGCTATCACCCACACTGGAGCCCTACAATTCACCTACTGACGCAACTAATCGACAGACGACGCAATAGCCACAGCTCCACACTCTGTGCTTACACATCTGGAGAAGAAGGATACTTATGTGAGAATGCTGTTCTTGGACTACAGTTCAGCATTCAACATCATAATACCCTCTCTACTTGACAAAAATTTCAGAGACCTCTGCCTTCAACCTGCCTTGTTCAGCTGGATCCTGGACTTCCTGTCAGATCACCAGCAGGTGGTAAGAGTGGACTCCCTCACCTCTGCCCCTCTGACCCTCAACACAGGCTCCTCTCAGGGCTGTATCCTAAGCCCTCTACTTTACTCCCTGTACACCCATGACTGTGTTGCCACCCACAGCTCCAATTTGCTAATTAAATTTGCTGATGAAACTACACTGATTGGCCTTATCCTAAATAATAATGAGCAGCCAACAGAGAAGAAATCACCACCCTGACACAGTGGTGTCAGGAAAATAACCTCTCCCTTAATGTCACAAAAACAAAGGAGCTGGTTGTGGACTACAGGATGAATGGAGACGGGCTAACCCCTATTGATATCACTGGATTTGGGGTTGAGAGAGTGAACAGCTTTAAGTTCCTTGGCATACACATCATCTAGGACCTCATGTAGACTGTACATACCGACTGTGTGGTAAAGAAAGTACAATAGCCCTCTTTCACCTCAGATGGTTGAAGAAGTTTACATGAATCCCCAGATCCTAAGGACTTTTTACAGGGACACAAATGAGAACCTCTTGACTGGCTGCATCACTGCCTGGTATGGGAAATGTAACTCCCTCAGTCGCAGGACTCTGCAGAGAGTGGGACGTACAGTGCAGCACATCTGTAGATGCTAACTTCCCACTATTCAGGACATTTTACAGAAACAGGTGGCTAAAAAGGTCCTGAAGGATCATTGGGGACCTCAGTCATCCCAACTACAAACTGTTCCAGCTGTTAACATTCGGGAAACAGTACTGCAGCATAAAAACCAGGACCAACAGGCTCCGGGACAGCTTCTTCCACCAGGCTTTCAGACTGATTAATTCATGCTGATACAACTGTATTTCTATGTCATATTGACTGTCCTGTTGTACATACTATTTATTACAAATTACACATTTAGATGGAGATGTAACATAAAGATTTTTACTCCTCATGAACCATAGAACATTACAGCACAGAAACAGGCCTTTTGGTCCTTCTTGGCTGTGCCGAACCATTTTTCTGCCTAGTCCCACTGACCTGCACATAGACCATATTCCTCCATACCCCTCCCATCCATGTACCTGTCCAAGTTTTTTCTTAAATGTTAAAAATGGGCCTGCATTCACAAGAAGGATGTAAGAATTAAAGTCAATTGAATTCAAAAATTGAGATGATTCAGTTTGGAATGACCCAGTTATTCATCCATTTATCCAGCACTAGCAGTGGGACCATCCAGCCATATGTTTAACTGTGCAAAATTGGTGGAGGCGTTTAAATGAATTGTCAAAATTGGAGGAAGACGAATATTTGAAAAACTGAAGGTTATGGGAAACTGGCCAAGAAGGGAAGTTTAGGTCAGTGTAGATCAGCTAGTGAATGGTGAGGCATGTAGATAGATTGATTAGTCTAATTCTGCTCCTGTTTTCTTACCTCTTTCTTCCTGCTACTGAACCGAATTTACGTGGTAACTTATGTCACAATTTGCCTAACCATGCATACTTTTTTTAAGAGTAATATAAGCATCCAAACACGTGAACTGTAATAGGTCACTCAGCCTTCAAGTTCAAGTTTGAGTGAGTTCTGCAATATCTCACACTGATATGAGCATTGTTACGTATCCTGTAACTGGATCACTTACCAGCAAAGATAGAGAGATCCGTTGAAGTCTGATGGCACTATTTTCAAACGTTTTTATTTATAAAGGGGGCACAAAAGTAAGGTTAATACAAACATTCAGATCATATACGTCGGCAAAACTCAATCTAAAGCGCGGGTATAGCAATAATCATCATTAAGAAATAATCTCTACTGTTGTCTAGGGGATAATATATTGTCCATTGGAAATATAAAAGTCACTCAGAAGTCTGCAGGCTTCAGCCTTTTGGGAATCGCTGGGTTTCATGTGTTTTAGAGAGATTGGTGAGAAAAGGAAAACTTGCCCGGGTCTTTATGAAGCAACTCCGTGGAATCAGGGGAGCATTGGTTCCCCATTGTACCGCCTCCTACAGTCCCCTTTTATCTTGACTTGCAGAGTTGTAGATGTCCATCAAAGTAGGGTGATGCAATCCCCACCCCCACGTTGCCCAAGGGTGTCCATATCCCTGGTAGCTGGCACGTAGCAGGGAGTTGCAATTCACACAGGTGTCTCTAAGAACAATGGTCAAAACCGTTGCATTGTGTCTCATTTCCTGGGTCCGAGACCCGAATTAATAGTGATCTTGCGATTCTCCGGAAGGAGGGGGCTGCTCCCGCCCCTTCGGCCCCTCAGAGCTGTGGTACATTCATAACAGCATGTTGTGCCACTCCTTTCCCAGATACACTTAGACACTATGAACCTGCATGGAACATCAAAAACGTGCAGAGCTGGGAGCTACATTTTTCAGCAAATCTTTTCCATCTTTCAGCCAACTTTTCATGGATTTAAATACAGGCCTTAAGGCAGAACTGATTTATGTAATTTTCCTAGCACAATCATCATCTACATAAATAGCCTGTACTTATTTTATCAACTTTTTTTATTCCCTGACAGCTTTTGAGCTGCCTTCACATGTTTTCTTGGTTGGAATGAATAGATCCATGCTGTGTCCTAAAGTGATCTTAGTGAAAGGGATAAAAGAATTAGCCTCACTCAGGGTTTTTGTTGCTAATGGTTCCCCAGTGACTGATGCTGAAAACTCCACACATCATATGGGTCTAAACTGTAATGCCATTTGCTGTAAAGCAGCTTGCTAATGATTTCTCCATTCTCATGTCACTATTTAATCAGGGCAAAGCAGCAGAAATTATCCTTGAAGGGCTTAGCTGGAGTCATTATCTTCAAAACGTGAGATATTTGGACAATTTTGTTCGAAGAGTAGACTCAGAATTCCAATAATGCGCAAAGTTTGCAGCCGATTCTGCCAGTGAAACTATAAAATCCTAATGCTTGGGTGTTTTTGAAGTATTGCAAAGGCAAGATTTTTCTCATGCCTTTGGTAAGTTGTGAAGCTGATCAAAGCAGGCTTCAAATATTGCACTGCATGGTAATAAAAGATGTGACCTTAAGAATGGTTCTGAATTAAATCTGGAATCATAAGTCAAAGAATCAATAGAATTGGATGACGGCCAGGGGAAGGCATTAATATGAAGGCAGAGCAAAAAGAAGAAAGGACAGATTCCTGAGAAGTTCTAAATCAACAAAAGATTCAGGGGTGAAGCAGAGTCGTTTACTTAAGACATGGCATTTATTGAAGGGGAATACTTTGTTATAGAGAAAGTGAAGAAGGATGAGGTGAAATGAATCGCTCTTTAAAAGAACTGCCCGTAGCACGATAAGAGTCCTTCAGTATTCTGAGATCATAGTGATTCAAACCTGGTTGATATACTAAACATTTAGTGCAACTGAGTATTACGCTTAACTTTTGACATTCAATTCTATTGATTTTAATACTATCAAATTTTAGAAGTAGACTCCAGTGAAGCTTTCAGTATATGACATTTTGAGCCTTAATGAGTAAGGACGATTCTCCACTCTCTGAAGGTGAAATTGAAAAGCCACCAACAGTACACTTCCAAGATATAAAATTTATTTAGTGACGTAAACCATGAGAATCTTTTTCTGGGTTTCTAAGGTACTGACAATAAATCAATAAAATGTTGACTTTGATTTGCACAGTGACAATGACCAGCTCAAAATTGAATTTCAGTGCTGAAAAATAACACTAAAATTACCACAACACCATAAGGGAGATTATATCACAGCTTATGTGCGTCAAATATGACCTGGGACACGGCAGCATTTTCAGGATTCTCTGTGAATGCAGAGTAGTGTACATCACCAGGACAGGACAAACGGTGGAGACCCACATCAAGAAGCACAGGAGGTGTATCCATTTGGGTTACTTGGAGAAATCAGCGGCAGCAGATCAATGCACTCGCACTGGCCATAGGATTGACTTTGACAGTGCAAAACAACTGCGATGTACCAATTGCTTTTGGGACTGCCAGGTGAAGGAAGCCATTGAAATAAAATTAGAGGAAAAGAATTTCAACAAAGATGAAGGTCTCACTCTAAGACAGAACTGGAATTCGATTGTAAACAAGGTGGGGCAGTGGAAACCTGATTGGATGAGGACTAGCCAATCAGGAGGGATGGACAATGGGGTGTAAGTACAAGGTTAAAATTGATACTGGTACCCAGCTGGAAGCTTGTGAAGAATTTATTTGTAATATACACCAGGAAAACTTTGGATCCTTTTTCTAAAATTTCTTGTTTTAAGTATGAATATTCAAGATGGGGAACAGCTTGAAATTTAATATCAATGTCGCTGGCTTTACAAAGTATTGGTGCAAAAATTACAGAATTGGTTTCAAAGGACAAGAACATTGTGTCAAGCACTGAGGAAAAATATAATTGCTGCCTTCTTAGATTTGTTTCTAACAATGTAACTAAAGTATTAGGATAACGTAATCACTGTAATTCTAAAATACAACTTGCCTTTATTGACAGCGGCATTGAGTATAAAAGTTTGGGATAAAATATTACAGTTGTAAAAAATATTGGATAGGCCGTGATGGATATTTGCTTCCTCGTCCAAAGGACCTTTGGTTTTGCCAATCTCAGCTTTCTAATGCAGCTGCCATGTGTAAGATCAATCAGTGTAAGTTAAACTTCCAACTTCGTTTAGCTTCTGGTCATAAATGGGAGCATACCCAACACCCTCATAAGACTGTACTTAGAGTACTGTGTTCAATTCTGGTTGCCATGTTATAGTGAGAATGTAATTAATGTTAGAAACATTTCAGAGAAGATTTGTAATGGTGCTTCTTAGACTAGATGGCTTGAGTAATGAGGAGGTACTGTATAAACTGGAACTCTTTGCCTTAGAGTGAAGGAGGCTGAGGGGTGGCTTCACAGAAGACAATAACATTATAATGTGCATAGATGGGGTAGAAAGTCATAATCAATGTTTAAGGTGAGAGAGTAAGGGATTAAGGAGATCTGAAGATTAATATTTTCACACAAAGGATGGTGGGTGTATTAAGCTATAGAGGAAATGGCAGAGTTGGATGAAATTAGAATGTTTAAAAGGCATTGGATGGGTTTCTGGTTTGGAAAGTTCTGAAAGATATGGACTAGGCACAGGCAATGAGATTAGCATGGAGAAGCGTTGTGGTTAGTGTGGATGTGTTGAAGTGAATGGTTTGTTTCTATGGTGTACAACTCCAACTCCATACAATCAGTGAAATATGAAGAGTGGTGCCTGGAACACAATGTTTAATTTTCTCTTTTTGTCTTCATTCATTGAAGATACATGGGTATCACTGGCAAGAAATATACCTATTGCCCATTTCAAATTGCATGTAAGAAATAGCAATTAGCTGTAATAAAACTGATGCCCTCGGGCTTAAGGATATTCTCATGTATTTTTAATAAGGAATTCATTAACTCTTAGTCATTTCAGGATGGTATTCAATGTCCTCCTGCTTCCCTTGAATGGACAAATTTGACATGTGGGGTTGAAGGAGGCTTGGTGAATTGCTGCAATGCCTCTTGTAGCATTGTATATTAATGAAAAGTCCAGATGAACGGTGTTGAGCCAAAACATTGATTGTACAATTTCCTCCTCACTGAATTCCTCCAGTAGTGTGCTTTTCGCTCTAGATTCCAGCATCTGAAGTCTTTTTTGTCCCCATGGTAAGTCAGTGGAGGTGAGAACAACTTGCTTTTTTTTGTCATGAAGTTGTGATAATGGATTTTCAGAAATTATGTAAGTTGATTACATTGGTATAAAGAACCTCAGCTTGAGACAATACGCACACCGGGTGATATTTGTATGTCATATTTGAGTGACAGGCTCAATTACAGTTTGTTGTGACAGAAGCTGCGGAATTGCTGCACTGACGTAGATCGATTGAGAATAAATTGTATGCTTAGATGGCCTCTGGTGTTTCACAAATAATAAATTGCTTTCAAAGTTTAATCATGTTATTTTGCCAACAGGACAAGACTTTGCAAAACGTCCCACAGATAGCAAGTAGGGCAATACATAGAATTCCATTGAATCAGGGGCCAATCAGAATACCATCTGACCAGCAGTTTTGGAGCCTAACTTGCAATCAATTCCTGGCTGGGTGGGTTTGACAGCTAGACTTTTCCATTCATCTCAGCCTTCTTGTCACTGTAGAGTGGTCATTAATAAAATAGAGTTTATGTGTTTTCAATGGAAGGAGGATTATCAAGCAGATTGTGAAGATGGATTTTGGGAACATTTCTTGCACTGGTTCTCATCCCCACTCTTCCTATCTGCCATTCCCACCTTCCTCTCTTGCTTCCATGCTTAGCTTTCTCTCCTATCCAACTTCATTATGTTCAGCCTTTGGCTTTCAGCTTCTGTTCATATTTTTATACTCCCATCTTCCATGTGAATACCTCTTATGCATGCAGCACTATGAAACTGTACCTGTACAAATCCTTGCTGCATTTGGCAACATGTGGCATCTGTTTCATAGGCCAATGTCAGAATTTCTTGCAATAGGAAAACCCTCACAAGGCATCAGGTCCCAGTGTGTACTGGGCAAGGCACTGAAAACCTGTGCAACCAATTAGCTGGAGTCTCTCACTGCTGCAGTTAGAGGTTCACACCTGCTTTAATAGGCTACCAATCGTACTGGTGCCCAGGAAGAGCATGGTGAACTCCCTCAATGACCATTGCCCAGTAGCACTCACATTTACTGTGATGAAGTGATTTGAAAGGGTGGTCATGGCTAGAATTAACTCCTGCCTAAGCAAGGGCCTGGAGCAACTGCAAATTGCCTCCCATCACAATAGACCTGCAGCAGATGCAATCTCACTGGCTCTCCACCTAGCCTTGGATCATGTGGACAACAGCAATTCCTATATCAGGCTGCTGTTCATTGATTACAGGTCAGAATTCAACACCATAATCATTTCAGTAATAATCATCAAGCTTCAAAACCTTGGCCTATGTATTTTTCTCTGCAAATGGGTACTTGAGTTCTTCATTAGAACACTACAGTCAGTGTGGGTTAGAAATAATAGGTTCCCATCACGGATGTCATCTGGGAAGCACCTCAAGGATGTGTGTTTAACCTGCTGCTCTAATCCCTCTATACCCATGTCTGTGTGGCAAGTCACAATGCAAATACCATCTATGATAACGCAACTGTTGTTAGTAGAATATCAAATGATGATGAGGAAATATACAGGAGTGAGATAAATCAGCTGGTTGAGTGATATCACAACAGCAAATCTTGCAATTGCATCATTAAGACCAATGAATTGACTGTGGACTTCAGAAAGGGGAATTCGGGAGAACGCGTACAAATCCTCATCAAGGGATCAACAATGGAATGGTTGAACAGCTTCAAGTTCCTGGTTGTCAGAGTCTTTGAAGATCTATCCAGAGCCTAACATTCTGATGCAATTACAAAGAAGCCACATCAGCGGGTACGTTTCATTCGGAGTACAAAGAGATTTGATCTCTTAATAAAGACTCAAGATAAACTAAGGAGAGCTTTTAAACTGATTGCATCACTAAATGATATGCACAGGATCAGAAAAAAGCTGCAAAGGATTGTAAACTCAGTTAGCTCCACCTTGAGCTAAGGCATCCCCAGCATCCAGAAGATTGCCATCAGTACTGCTTCAAGAAGGCAGCATCCATCATTAAGGACCCTCACTCTCCCGAACATGTGCTCTTCTTATCACTACCATCAGGGAGGAGGTACAGTAGCCTGAAGACACATACTCAACATTTATGAACTGTAACTTCCCTTCCACCATCAGATTCCAGAAAGGACAATGAATACTTCCTAACATTTTTACACTCTGTTTGCACTGCTTTTTTTAATTTTTTGTATTGCTTATTGTAACCCATGGTAGGGTCACCCATGGTGGTAAGGTCGAGGGTGAGGTCCCTGACAAAGAACAATCCAACTAGGTCCTCAATGGTGGAACAGGCGGACAAAGTTACTTTGAACTCAACGGCTGTGAAGGCGGATGAAAGCTGCAACAAATCCATCAGCTCCAATCGTTGTGGTTTCCATGCCATTGAAATCAGTTTGTTGATTTGTGAAGTATCGTGTGCTTCTTGGGGTACAGCATCAAGTACATGTTAAACAAACACACGCACAGTCATCTTTGTGGGCCACATCCTCAAGTGATCAACGGAACAAAGACCATCATCATCAACCTCGAGGGATAGCCACGATAACGACATGGTATTTTTATGTATTGCATTGTACTGCTGCAACTAAACAATAAATATCATGATATACCTGCATGTCAGTGATAATAAACATGATACTGATTCTGATGCAGCCTTTCACCTCTTCTCACTTGCAGGTCGTAAACAGCACCAAATTTCTTGGTGTTCACCTGGTGGAGAATCTCACCTGGTCCGTCAACACCAGCTCCATAGCAAAAAAAGCCCAGCAGCGTCTCTATTTTCTGCAAAGGCTGAGGAAAGTCCATCTCCCCCACCCCCCCACCCCCATCCTCATCACATTCTACAGAGGTTGTATTGAGGGCATCCTGATCAGCTGCATCACTGTGTGGTTTGGAAATTGCACCATCTCGGATCACAAGACCCTACAGCAGATAGTGACGTCAGCTGAGAAGATTATCAGTGTCTCTCTTACCGCCATTATGGATATTTACACTATACGCTACATCCGCAAGGCAAACTGATTATGAAGGACCCCACGCACCCCTCATACAAACTTTTCTCCCTCCTGTCATCTGGGAAAAGGCACTGAAGCATTCTGGCTCTAATGACCAGACTATGTAACAGTTTCTTCTCCCAAGCTATCAGACTCCTCAATACCCAGAGCCTTACCTGACACCTTACTGCCCTATTGTCTTGTTTATTACTTATTGTATGCTTGCACTGTTTTGTGCACTTTATGCAGTCCTGGGTAGGTCTGCAGTCTAGTGTAGTTGTTTTTTTCTCTGTGTTGTTTTTTTATGTAGTTCAGTTTAGTTTTTGTACTGTGTCATGTAACACCGTGGTCCTGAAAAATGTCTCATTTTTACTATGTACTGTACATAGTAGTTATGGTCGAAATGACAATAAGAGTGACTTGACTTGACTTGACTAATTCTTGCTCCATTCTTTCTTTTCACTCTTAATTGGCTATCACCTCTCTATCCTTCAGTCTACATTAAGGGTCTTTACTAGAAACACTGATTGCCCTATTCCCTCATAGTTGCTGCTTAAGCCATTGAATTCTTCTAGTGTCTTGTTTTTATTATCTGTATTTCAGAATTTGCAGTCTCTTATGTCTACACAGCTCTTTACTTTCATGGATTTCACAATAATTCAGGGAGAAATAGATGACAATGATATTGGTATTGGTCTATTATTTTCAGTGAAAAACTGGTTCAAAGTTCGAAGTACATTTATCATCAAAGTATCTATACATTATTCAACCTTGAGATGAGATTCTTCTGCTTACATGCAGCCACAAAACAAAGAAATCCAAAAAAACTCATTGAAAGCAAACTGTTAAACACCTGATGTGCAGAGCGAGTGAGAGAGAAAAAAATAAATTGTGTGTAAAATAAAAGTAAACGAACAGCATTCAGACCGAAAGTGAGTTCACAGACACAAAACCAGATATCACTGTAGCAGTCTCAGGTCAGTGCAGAGCAGAATAACCATCACGGATCAGTGAGCAGTCCCAGCCCAACCTTCGCCTCTGGTCCCGACACCCTGTCTTTTTAATCTGGCCTGGCATTTAAATTATCCAAACATTGTGTAGTTCCTCTCACTAGGACCTAGACCCTGTTGATCAATACACTCTAGGCCTGGACCTTGCCACCACATTTTGGCCCACACAAAACCTTTCCAAACTGGCTTGGCACTTAGATAAATAATAATGAGGTAGGAGTGAACAGTCCATCTTATTACATACCAGGTCTATTTAAGAGTTTCTATAATAGTAGGATAACTGTTGCCTTGAGCCTGGTAGTATGTGCTTTCAGGCTTTTTTTTTTATCTTTGGTACATCACCCAGCAGAACTGAGCTTCACAAGAGCTATCACACCCTGGGCAAACAGAGATTGTTTTAACTTAGTGACAACAGAATCAACAGTTGCCAAGGCATGCTACTTGCCATGTTTTGGGGTAGTTTTGGCTATGCAAAGTCATTTCTCAGTATGAACAATTATGAAGAAAGATGTGCCGGTCTTGGACTCTGGCAAATCAAACACATCATTCCCTCCAGTCAAGCATTACAATTGTTTGAAACAAGGCATGAGGGCAAGGTATCAAGCACAACCAGTCTAAAAAAATGGTGACCATTAAGACTTCAAGTTGTGCCATCTCATGGACATTTTTGCTGTCTATTATTGAACAGCCGGTTTATCTTGAGATTATGGTAGTGCTTGAAAGTGAAGAAATCTAAAGAAATATTCCATTCTAATTGAAAATTGCATTTCTCTATATTCTCTAGGATAACTCTATCAGATACTTCATGGTGATGTGATATGCCTAAGCAAAGTAGAGCCTCATAGTATTTACTGGGATGATAGTGTAGAAAGCATATGCTCTGCAAATTGCAATTCAGTAACCCTCTGCTATTCATCAAATAGCTTTGACAGTCTACACTAGTAAAGGCTGATAACATCAATATCAAGGTCCCTTTATCTCTTGGATTCCATGGCATTACTACATACCTGTGACTTCCCCTTATTGATCATGCATATCAAAACAACCTGCAGATGCTGGCAATCTGAAATAAAGAAAACAGAAAACACAGGAAACGCTCCATAGGTGAGATATCATTGGTGGAGAAAAATTATTAACAGTTAGGTCTGGGTCTGTTTGTCATAACTTCTCCTTATTGACCATGCTGTTGCTAAGGAACACTCCACAGCAGTGTATCTTGAGAGCAGAACACAGTTGTCTCTTCAAAAACATATTCAAACATGCTAAATAAAACAATACCGGTGAGTGAATTGACACCACAGTGTGAGGTCCAGTATGGTTTAAAGTAAGTTGTTCCCATCTCCTGTGACTTTGCAATGATAAAGACAAAAATGCTAGTCCATTGCACTGTTAAGGAGGAGTGCCTAATATACGTGTAGTTATAAATAGATAAAATGCCCATTCCTAAGAGGAGAGGAGTAATGTAAATAATCCCAGGTATGGCTAGATCTGGACTTTGGACTACACCCAATCAGCAAACAGGAGCACGAGAAGAACCGTGAACTTTACACAGGTCCACCACTGAAGAATAAAATTGACAGAACTTGGCTACAGTTTACAGAATTTGAACAGTGCCCTATCAGTAAAAGAGATTAGTAGAAAGGGAGAATAAATATAAGGCAGGGTGAGCAGAGTAGCCGTTGTGTTAGTGGGCCATTGTTGGAGTGGCTTTGGCTCATCAAGCTTCGCTGAGATCAGACATGAGCAAGGTAGGTATATGGTAAGTTTCTTCTTGTTCTTCTTCTTGTTTACTCTTCATTCCTCATCTCTTAGGGCACAGTTAGTGCAGTGAGAATGGCTGCAGGAACTGTGTTCTGTTCTGTGTGTGAGATGTGAAAATTCAGGGAGATATCCAGCCTTCTGATATCCACATCTGTGCCAGGTGCACTGAGCTGCAGCTCCTTGGAGATCATGTTAAGGAAGCGGAGCTGCAGCTCAATAACCTTTGGCTCATACAGGTGACAGAGGAAGTGACAGACAGGAGCTACAGCACGATAGTCAACCCTAGGTCGCAGGAGGCAGGTAAATGGGTGACCGTCAGGATAAGAAAGGGAAAAGTGTAGCCAGTACAGTGTAGCTCTGTAGCTGTTCCCCTCAACATACAAGTACACAGTTTTGGATACTGTTGAAGGGAACAACTGAACAGGAGGAGCCACAGCAACTGGATCGCTGGCACTGTAGCACTGGAGAGAAGAGAGGTGAAGACGATTGCAGCAGTGATAGGACATTGCTTGGAGGAGTAGAGATGAGATTCTGTGGACGCAATAGAGAAAGCTGGATGGTATGTTGCCTCCCTGGCTCAAGGATGAGGGATGTTTTGGATTGGGTCATCAGAATTCTGAACGGGAGGGTGAGCAGCCAGGGGCCTTGGTACATATTAGCTCCAATGACATAGATGAAAGGTGAGGAGGTCCTGAAGAGAAATTTTAGGGAGCTAGTTAGAAAACTGAAAAGCAGCGTCTCCATGGTAGTAATCTCTAGATTTCTGCCTTTGCCATGTACCAGTGAGAGCAAGAATAAAAGCATTTGGCAAGGTAACTGCATAGCTGAGGAACTGGTGTGAGGGGTGTGTCGGGGGTTCAGATTTCTGGATCGATCAGTGGGACCTCTTCTGAGGAAGGCATGACCTGTACAAAAAAGACGGGTTACACCTGAACCTGAGGGGGGAATAATATACTTGTGGGCAGGTTTTCTTGAGCAGTTTGGGAGAGTTGAATCTTATGGGAACCAGAGTGATAGTGCTCAGTATGGGGTAGCTGCTTTACAAACAGATGCTGTGTGCAGTGAGACTGCGAGCATGGTCAACGAGATGAGGTGCAAAGTAAAAAGAGGTGAAAATCGAAAAGGCTGGTGAAGACAGGGCTTGAGGTGTTCTATTTGAATGCATACAGTATATGGAATAAGGTAGATGAAATTGTTGAACAGTTGCAGATTGGTATGTATGATGTTGTGGCGAAATCACTGAATAATGGCTGAAAGAAGAATATAACTGGGAGCTAAACATCCAGGGATACACATTGTATCTAGTTGTTAAAAATGAAATCAAATCATTAGAAAGAGGTACCATATGATCAGAAAGTGGAAAATCATTGTGGGTAGAGCTAAGAAACTGCAACGGTAAAGAGACCTTGATATGAGTTATATACAGACCTCTGAACATAGATGTGGGCTACATAATTCAATGGGAGATAGAAACGGCATATCACGTAGGCAGTGGTACGAGAGTCATGGGGATTTCAATATTCAGGTAGATAGGGAAAATTGGGTTGGTGCTGGATCCCAAAAGGGGATATTTATAGAGTGCCTACAAAATGGCTTGTTGGAGCAGCTCGTGGCTGAACCCACTAGGGAATCAATTATTCTGGATCGGGAGTTGTGTAATGAACTGGAATTTGTTAGACAGCTAAAGGTAAAGAAATCCTTAGGAGGCAGTGATCATAATATGATATAATTCACCCTGCAGTTTGAGAAGGAGAAGTGAAGGTGAGATGATCAGTATTTCAGCGGAGTAAAAGGAATCACAAAGATATGAGACAGCCACAATTGATTGGAGGGGGACACTAGGAGGAAAGAAGGCAGAGCAGCAATAGCTGGAGTTTCTGAAGGCACAGGACAGATACATCCAGTTAGAATGAAAATGAGGAGGAATGTCCTTAGTCAAAGAATGGTGAATCTGTGGAATTCAGTGCCACAGGCAGCCGTGGAGGCCAAGTCATTTAGTATAGATAAGGCAGAAGTTAATAGATTCTTGATTAATTGGGGCACAAAGGGTTACAGACAGAAGGCAGGAGATTGGGGCTGAGAAGGAAATGGATCAGCCACAATGAAATGGCAAACCAGATTCAATGGACCAAACGGCCTAATATTGGTCCTTTATTTTATGGTGTTATGGTTTTATTTGCTCTTGGAGTTGACTTCATTAACAGATGTTGCATAGCGTAGACTAGTACAGCACAGGAACAGGCTCTCTGACCTACATTGCTATACTGAGCTCACTGGATTGGCGATCAAATACCCAACTAAACTAATCCCTTCTGTCTACACAAGAGCCATATCCTTTCATTCTCTGCATATCAAAAAGCTCCATTGTATTTATATTCACCACTGTGCCAGGCAGCACATTCCAGGTAACCAACACTCTCAGTGCTTAATAAAACTAATTAGCCCACATATCTCCTTGGAACTTGACACCTGTCACTTTACATGCATGTCCTCTGGTAATAGACTTCTCAACTCCAGGAGAAAGATACTGATGTCTACTCTTGCTGTGCCTTGTTCGGATCTCTCAGCTTCCACCTCTCCAGTGAAAACAATCCTAGCTTGTCCAATATCACCCTATAGCACATTGCCCAGTAATTCAGAGAGCTTCCTGGTAAATCACTTTGCATCCTCTCCAAAGTCTCTACATCCTTCCAGCAATGGAGCTATCAAAGTTGAATGCAGTATGCTAGATGTCACCTAGCTAGAAGCTTATAAAACTGCAATATACTGCAATTTTCCTACTTTTGAACTCAGTTCCTTGTCTAATGAAACCCAACATGCTACTTTCTTTCTTTACTATCCAATCCACCTCTGTAAACACTTCCAGAAAGCTAAGAAATTGGTTCCTAAAATCCCTCTACACTTCAACACTGTTAAGGGTATTGTAATTATCTGTGTTCTCTCCCTATACAAAAATGCATTACCTCACATTTGACAGGGTTAAACTTCATCTACCATTTCTCCATCCACATCTGTAACTGATCTATATCCTACTGTATCCTTTGCCATTCCTCTGTGCTATCCACAACAGCAAACTTATTAACTCACCCATCTAACTTTTCATACAGATCATTTATATATATGTCAAAAGGCCAAATGTTTCAGTACAGATCCCTGTGGAACATCACTAGTCATAGGCCACCAACCAGACTAAGTCCCATCAACCACTATCCTATGTCTTATATGGGCAGGTCAATTCTGATCCAAACAACCATGGTTCCCATGTATCTTAATCTTCTGGGTGAGCTTCCCATGAGGAATTTTCAAAAGTCTTACTGAAATCCATGTGGGCATACAGTATACCCACAGCTCTACCAACATCAGTCTCCTTTGCCACATGCTTAAAAACTTAATTCAGCTAGTAAGACACAACTTGTCCCACACAAAACCATACTGTCTCTAATTAGACCATGGTTTTCCAAATGCTCATAAATCCTAGTCCCGTGAATCTTCTGCAGTAACTTGCCTACCATTGGCATGAAACTCACTAGTTTCCAGCAAATATCCCTATATTTTCCTTCTTGAATAATGGAGCAATATTAGCTACTCACCAGTCCTCTGGAACCAAGAGAGGATAGAGATTTTGGCCAAGGTCCCATCAATTTCATCTTTTGCCTCTCTTAATAACTTGGGGTATATCCCATCAGGTCACAGTGAGTATCCACTTTAATGTTCTTTAAGACACACAACACCATCTCCTTTATCTCAAAATGCACTAGCAAATTAATCTGCATCATTTTGAATACTCTTTCCTCCATGTCATCTTCTTAGATAAATGCCTTTGCAAAGTAGTCATTTAGGACCTCACTCACATCCTCCGCCTCCAAGCACATGGTCCCTTGCGTATCCTTGACTGGACCTATCTGATCCCTGGTTACTCTTTCAAGGTCCTTCATGATTTTAGCAGAAGTAGAAATGGGATGCTAGCCGTCAGCTGCACTAATGTGAACAGACGCAGATTAACCACAAGGTGTAGGCTTGATGAACCTGTTGCAAATAGAATGAATTTCTGAGCTGTCACAATTTAATAGAACAAACAAAGAGAATGTGTTTCCATCAGGCTGAAAAGTTGTAACCAGAAGGCACAGATGTAAGGAATTGAATGTGAGGATCTTTTCTACACTAAGCCTTCTTAATTTGAAGTGTTTTGGTTGAGAGGATGTCAACAGCAGTTTCTTTAATCACTTTCAAAAGGAACTGGATAAGTAAACTTATAAAAACTCTACAGGGTTGTGAGGAAAAAGCAAAAGAGCATCGCTAATTGCTTATTTAAGGAGTTTATATAGAGATGTCAGGCTGAATGGCTTTCATGTTGCCGTATGGTTCTAAAAGTGTAAGAGGAAAAAGTATTTGCAATTATGGCCATTAAGTGTGGCATGTTTATCAGTGAGATGGACTCAATTTATGTGATCTTGGTCATTAAGGCATTACATCTCTGAAGGGTTAGAAGAGGCAATGAGGGGCACTGGTGAGATTAGCAAAGTGGAAATGTGAGATTTTTGCTCCCAAAATGTCAACAAGAAATCCTCAAAGATAACCAGTTAGGAATGGGGCTGTCAAAGTGAGTACCTTAGTCTGGCAGTGTGTATTGTCCCTTAACTTCACACAATGTCCTTGATGTTAAAGCTAATTGATTCATTGATTTAACTTGCAGGTGGTCTTTTTTCATTCAAACAAAGCACTGTTTTTCTATGACAGAAAGAATGGGCTTGTTCTACTGCAGAGACTTCACAATTTAACATAATAGGCAGATTTCAGCACATATAAAGGATGTAACTTATTCTGCCTACTAAAATATAACATAATAATTGATACACATATCTATCAAAGAGTATTGCTACTTAAATTTATCATTTATGTATGTAAAAATATTCAATGGCTGGTAAAATCTTATGCTAATTGGAATACTGTATGACAGATTGTTTGAACTGCTGTGGAAAACTTAATGTCTGCCAGTTTCTTAAACCAATTGGACTAGATATTAAAGGAATTAAAAGCAAGAACACTAAGGCAGCAGAATATTTCTTCTGTCAATAAGAGGTCTGCAATATCTGGATACATTATTATCTGATAGTATTCTCTGTATCTGGAACCATTGGACATTAATAATTATAAATAGTGGGTCCTTAATTTGGACAGGTCTTAGAATTAATATTGAATACATTTCTTTCCATATGAACCTCCGGTGTAGGGACACTAATGATAAAATCTCCACTATGAATTATGTCTCAGTTAGATATTCATGCTGGAGGAAATGGTTTTGGAAGACAGCATTAAGAACTTAGTCAAATAATCATCAGGCACTTGACCTCAATCAAAGGGTTATTAGAACATTATGGTGTTTCCCTTATTCATCAGCCTCAATATTACCTTTTAATGTTTATGCCAATTTTCTTTCAAGTTCAGTTCCAAATGTGCATAACCCATCTCTGAATAAAAAAAAAGCAAAAAATAATCAGAATCAGGTTTATTATCATCAGCATGTGACGTGAAATTTGTTAACTTAGTAGCAGCAGGTTCAATGCAATATATAATAGAGAAGAGAAAAATGAATAAATCAATGAATCTTATTCAGTATATTTTATACAGTATATATATATTGAAAAGATTAAAAATTGTGCAAAAATAAAACAGAAATACTGTGGTAGTGAGGTAATGTCCAAGGGTTCAATGCCTATTTAGGAAACAGGCAGAATTGCTGAGTGTGTGCCTTCAGGCTTCTCAACCTCCTACCTGATGCTAACAGTGAGAAAAGGGCATGCCCTGGGTGCTGGAGGTCCATAATAATAGATGCTGCCTTTCTGAATCACCACTCCTTGAAGATGTCCTGGGTACTTTGTAGGCTAGTACCCAAGATGAAGCTGACTAGATTTACAACCCTCTGCAGCTTCTTTCAGTCCTGTGCTGTAGCACCCCCCCCCACCACCCATCCATACCAGACAGTGATGCAGCCTGTTAGAATGCTCTCAATGGTACATTTATAGAAATGTTTGAGTATATTTGTTGACATACCAAATCCCTTCAAACTCCTAATAAAGCATAGATGCTGTCTTGCCTTCTTTATAACTACATCGATATGTTGGGACCAGGTTAGACCCTCAAAGGTCTTAACACCCAGGAACTTGAAACTGCTCACTCACTCCACTTCTGATCCCTCTATGAGGATTGGTATGTGTTCCTCCATCTTACCCTTTCTGAAGTACACAATCAGCTCTTTCGTACTACTAAAGTTGAGTGCCAGGTTGTTGCTGCAGCACCACTCAATTACTAGGCGTATCTCACTCCCGTACACTCTCTCGTTACCACCTGACTTTCTACAACTTTTTGTTGTATCATCAGCAAATTTATAGATGGTATTTGAGTTATGCCTAGCCACATAGTCATGGGTATTTAGAGAGTAGAGCAGTAAGCTAAGCACACACCCTTGAGGTGTACCAGTGTTGATCGTCTGTGAGGAGATGTTATCAAGCGACCTTGGAAGCAGTTGTGCTTTTTAGCGGTATTAGGCTAAAACAAGAATATTTAATCGTATCCATTGAGAGTACTGCTGCCACTCAAGTCGCCCCTGGATGCCCCTACAGATACTGGAACTCTAACAAAAGCAAAGAATACTTATAGTAGTCAATAGGTTAGACAGCATCTGTGGAGAGAGAAGATCTAAGTTTCCATCTCTGTCTGTTCTGTGAGGTAGTTATGTGACTTCACGCTGTGAATAGAACGATACAACAAAGTTAAACAAGCCCACTCATGACCTCGTGATAGAGGAAAGTTGTTTGATGAAGCAACTGAAGATAAGTGACAATATCACTTTTAGTTTCTCATGTAAATATGGCCAGGGCTTCTCAGTCTACAGGTTCACAATGATCTATGTCATAGAACATAGAACAGTAGGTATTGCGATCACTCGAGTTGAGTAAGGTGTCCTCCTGAGTGGTTGTCTGTTGGTGGGTATACGGTTAGCTGTAGAGGCTGATCAAGGATCCACACGTTCTGGTGCAGTGTGGACACAGTTAAGTGGTTAGTGGGTGGGTCATTTGCTTGTTCATTCTTTACTTTCACAGTTGTCACCTCTTCTCTGTCACATGGCAGAGGTTATTTCCAGACAGTGCATTTTCCTCTTGATCGGATTTCCCTCAGGTTCATCTGTTGGGTGCAATGTCTTCCCAGATTTTATATGTAATTTTAAATGTCTTCTGGGTTATTTTGTGTCTAAGCCTTTATTCCTTCTACCAAAGTACATGACCATACATTTTTCTGCACAATATTCCACCTGCCACTTCTCTGCCCTTTCTCCCAATTTGTCTAAGTCCTTTTGCAGACTCCCTGCTTCCTCAACACTGCCTGCTCCTCTACCTATCTTTGTCCACAAAGCATTCAATTCTGTCATCCAAATCATTGATGTACAACGTGAAAAGAAATGGTCACAACACTGACTCCTATAGAACACCACTAGTCACTGGCACCCAACCAGAAAAGGCCCATCTTTGCCTCCTGGCAGTCAGCCAATCTTCTACCCATGCTAGTATCTTTGTTGTAAAACCGTGGCACCTTGTTGAAGGCCTTCTGACAATCCAAGTATACAACATCCACTGACTTACCTTTGTCCATCCTACTTGTTCCTCAGAGGATTCCAACAGATTTGACCGGTAAGATTTCCTGTTAAAAAACCATGCTGACTTTGGCCAATTTTTGTCATGAGTCTCCAAGTTCCCTAATTCCTCATCCTTAATAATGGAATCCAACATCTCCCAACCACTGATGTCAAGCTAACTGGCCTATAATTTCCTTTCTTATGCCTCACTCCCTTCTTAAAGAGAGGAGTGGCATTTTTCCTCAGGAACTATTCCAGAATCCAGTGCTTCTTGAAAGGTTATTACTGATGCTTCCACAATCTCTTCAGCTACATCTTTCATAACCCTAGAGTGTAGTCCATCTGGCTCAGGTTATCTAACTTCAGACCTTTCAGCTTCCAAATCACCTTCACCTTCACCTTCACCAACTACACTGACTTTTTGAATATCTGGTTTACTGCTAGTGACCACCACAATGAAGACTGATATAAAGTATTTATTCTGATCATCTGCAATTTTTGTTTTCCAGTACTACCTCTCCAGTGTTGTATTCCAGCAGTTCAATATCCACTCCTGCCTCTTTTTTACATATAAAGACTCTTGATATACTCTTTTATTTTATTTACTAGCTTCCTTCATATTTCATCTTTTCTTTTCTGATGCCTTTTTCTTGTCTTCTGTTGGGTTTTAAAAGCTTCCCAATCCTCTAACTGCCCATTAATTTTTGCTATATTATGTCCTCTCTTTTCCTTTTATGCTGTCTTTGACTTCTTTTGTCAGCCACAGTTGCCTCATACTACCTGCAGAATACTTCTTCATCTTTGGGATGTACATATCCTGTGCCATTCCCTAGTGGGTTCAATCCCAAGATGCTTTTGAAAGCCACCTTGTAGGCATTCTACAAATTTTCTTCCTTGGCTTTCAGCACCAATCTGAATTTCCCAATCTATCTGCATATTGAAAACCCCGTGACTATCGTAACATCACTCTTTTATGTGTTTTCTATTTCCTGTTGTAATTTGTATCCCATATTCTGGCTACTGTTCTGAGGTCTATATATAACTCCCATCAAGGTCTTTTTACCTTTGCAGTTTCATAACTCTACCCACAAGGATTTTACATCTTCCAGACCTATGCCATCTCTTTCTAAGGATTTTTTTTTAACCAACAAAGCCACTCCACCTCCTCTGCCTGCCTACCTTTCTTGTTGATATAGTGTGCATTTTTGGATGTTAAGCTCCAAGCTATGATCTTCTTTCAGCTATAACTCAGTGATGCCCATAACGTTTTTTCTGCCAATCTCATAACAGTACTACTAGATCATCTATCTTATTCTGTATACTGTGTGCATTCAAGTATAACACCTACAGTCCTGTACTCATCACCCTTTTCACATATGGCCCCATGTTACACGTCAACTTGTCCCACTGACTGCAGCTTTGCCAGATCTCCCACCTGTCCTTCCTCACAATCTCACTACACTCTGCAACAACTTGTATACCAACTGCCCCTTCATCAGCCCCATCTCCCTACAAAATTACTTTAAACCCTTCCCAGGTGTTCCAGCAATATCCTTGCCCGCAAGGATATTCATTTCCCTTTGGTTCAGGTGTAACCTGTCCTTTACCTACAGGTCATACCTACCCCAGAAGAGATCCCATTAATCCAAAAGTCTAAATCCCTGCCCCATGCACCAATTTCTCAGTCGCAAATTAATCTTCCAAGTCATTCTATTCTTACCCTCACTGGTAGTAGGCACTGGCAGCAACCCAGAGATTACTGCCCTGGAGGTCCTGCTTTTCAACTTTCTAAATAATTCCCTATATTCTCTCTTTAGGATCTCCTTCCCTTTCCTACCTATGTTGGTGTTACCAATATGTACCACAACTTCTAGCTGCTCACGCTCCCCCTTTAGAAATTCCATGGACCTGATCTGAGATATCCTTGACCCATGGCAGCTGGGAGGCAAAATACAATCCGTGCTTTTTTTCACATCCCTGGAATCTTCTGTCTGCTCCTCTAACTATCACTACTACACTCCTCTTCTTTCTGCTTCCCCTCAGAGCCACGGAGCCTGACAATGCCAGAGGCGAGGTCACTGCATCGTCCTCTTGGTAGGTCACTCCCCCACCCTACCTCTACGGTATCCAAAATGGTATTCTTACTATTGAGGGGAATGGCCTCTGGAGTACTCTGCACTAGCTGCCTATATACCCTTTACTTCTCCTTTCAGTCACCCAAGTACCTGCCCCTGCAACTTAACTCCCTGTAGCTCCTATCTATTACCTCATCATTCTCTCGTATGAGCTGACAGTCAATGAGCTGCAGCTCCAGCTTCTTAATGTGGTCTCTAAGCTGCTGCAGTGTGATGCACTTTGTGCAGATGGAGCTATCAAGGAGACTGGAGATTTCTAAGAACCACTTGTAAATCTCACACTATTAATCTATCATTAACTCCAGACCCATTCTCAGTGCACCAGTTATATACTAACAAAAAAAAACTTTCCGGAAACTAAGCCTCTGCTTACCCAAGCTTGTTCATCTAGGGTCAGGGATGTCAGGGATGGCAAGCTAAAGCATGTCATCTAAAATTCTACCAAACTTCTATAGATGTGTGGTGGAGAGTACATTGACCGGTTGCATCACAGCCTAGTATGGAAGCACCAATGTCCTTGTATGGAAAAGCCTACAAAAAGTAATAGATATGGCCATGTCCATCATGGATAAAACTGTCCCCACCATTCAGCACATCTGTACTGAGTACTGTTGCAGGAAAACAGCACCCACCATCAAGGACCCCCACCATCCAGACCATGCATTCTTGTTTCTGCTGCCATCAGGAAGAAGGTACAGGAGCCTCAGAATGTTGGTTCGCATGGTCGAGCTGTTGCCATGCTGCATGACACTTTGACTCTGTATTCAGCTAAATGTTGTTTTGGTACTATGGATATTTTCTCCCATCCCCTCCTTTTTGACTTTTGCATTCATGCATGAAGATATGATGAGGTCTAAGACTGGATTAAGTGGAAACTGAATTTACTCAGTGTAATCAGCCTATTGATGAATCACCACCGCTCAGTGACTCTTTCTGTCACTTAACATGATTGGGACGTAGCTGAGAAGATAGCTAATGGTCAGGTCAGATTTCTATTCTTGCAAATATGTTATTAATATTTAGTTAAATTAAAGATTTTTTAACCTCATTGATCTTACTGTAGACTAGTCTCAATTTCAAAATTGTCAGCTAAGATAGATGTTATGAACCCCATTCATATGGGTAAAATGTGGTTCCTGTATTTCTGAGTAAATCATACAAATAGCTGTTCCATGTTATGCATTGAAAATGATGGTATTATTGGTGAATGCTGTGGATGTAATTCATGATTTTTCATTTCATTTAGTGTTGAGTTCAGAAGTGATCATTCATGGGAGATGACGTGTCTTACTATTGCTCTGCCAAGTAATAACAAATGTATTTACATCACAAGGAAATGTGGTCTTACTTTCTAAGTGATCTTTACATTCACAGTTCCTTGTGACTAATCAGATAAGGCTGCAGTATATGGTTAAACTATGTACTCTTGCAGAAGCAGGAGGCACACTGGAACCTTCAGAAATTCAAGCTGGAATTAATTTTTATATTAATAATGAAAAGATGGATCAGACCTGCAGAAAAAGAATGAAATCTAATTAAAGCTCGAGTGCTGCACATCATAGTACATAGTTGGGGCAGGATTTTGCTTGCACAAATCCAGGCAAACATAATTTGAGAGTATGGATAAAGGAGAAAATATATTAACATACCAGGTAATGAAGGCAGTAGCTCCTAGAAAGTCAAATCTCAGTTGAGTCTTCTGGCATAAATAATAAATCTTAGGATTTCTATGAATGAGATTTTCTTGTTTAATGAAATCTACTGTTAACAGCCATATCCTTACTTCCATTGAGTTTATTTGGAAGATTCCTCCCTCCTTAAGGTATGAAAGTACACATATCAAATTGTAGCACCAACAAATCATCAAGATGCAATTACTTATTTTATTATGAATTTATAATCTCAGCTAATTTGATAATGCTGTTATTAAACAGAATTAATGAGCAGTGAGCTGCCAGAAACAATTCGGATAGTAACCATTCCAATTTTCCCCAAGGAACATAAAGATATCCCAGGACTTACTGAGTTTCAAGCTCATCTCCTTAATAAGTACATATTTAAAAAATGGCAGAAATGTTTGTCAAAAAAATAACAGGACTATTAATGTTATTAAAACATTATTATGTTTTTATTATTAATGGCTGTTATTAAAATAACAGGGCTATTAATTTCAGGGCTCTGAAAGACAAATTGGGTTCATGAGAGAAATGTAAAAAACAAACAAATTTCGAAGAAAGTTTCTTTGGAAAGTCTTATAGAGTGTGCAAATAAAGAGATTATTTTTGTCATATCTTTTTCCTTTAGAGTAAACATTTAATTAGCTGGCCAGAGTGTAGTGGCATCTACACCAGACATTGAGAAGATTGGTCTTGGGTTTGAATCTAGCTGGCTACTTGCACACTTTCCATCTGAGCTGGGTTAAGCATCGAGCGAGCAACTCAGATGCATATAAAAGAAAGCGGGTAAATGCTAAAGTAATGCAAGGTTGCTATCTGATGCGCAACAAGGCATGGAGAGGGACAACAACAATCATTTAATAGAATAAATTGAATTTATTTAAGTTATCTATAGTAATCACCCTTACTTTGAAATAACAATGTTAGGTTATAGTGTTGTAAAAAATCAATTACTTTTGCTTCAACTTTGCTTTATACTTATTGGGATCCAAGATAGAATTAACCTCAGTTTCATTACTTCAATATCATATAGTTCCCATGGAAACATATTCCAACTTTCAGTAAAGTAAAATTGCAAGATGAACAAAACTTGGGATAAAATTTTTTCCTTAAATTAAAATTAAAAGCTTTCAGAATTTTACTGATCAAAATTTACCAAGATAGTACCCTTGACAACAGGAATACTGTTAACATGCATTTATGCCTTTTCTAATTGTTGGTGTTCTGTGCCTGTCACTGTTGGGACCACTTCTTTTCATGTAATATTTCAATGTTTTAAATGATGGAATTGATGGCTCTTGTGGCCAGGTTTGTAGACAATACAAAGATCCGTGGAGGGGCAAGCAGCGCTGAGGAAGCAGAGCTTCTATAGAAGGATTCAGACACATTACGAGAATGGGAAAAGACATGGGGGATGGAATATAGTGTAGAGAAGTGTAAATTCATGCACTTTGGTAGAAGCATAGAGGAATAGACTGTTTTCTAAACAGGGAGAAAATTCAGAAATCAGAGGTGCAAAGGGACTTGGGAGATCTCATGCAGGATTCCCTAAAAGTTAACTTACAGGTTGAGTTGGTGGTAAGAAAGGCAAATGGAACGTTAGCATTCATTTCGAGTTCACTTGAATCAAAAAGCAAGGAAGTAATGCAGAGGCTATACAAGGCATTAGTCAGACTGCATTTGAAGTGTTCTGAGCAGTTCTGAGCCTTTTCTATCAGAGAGTCCAGAGGAGGTTCATAAGAATGAAAGCGTTAACACTTGATGGCTCTGGGTCCGTACTCACTGCAGTTTGTAAGAATGGTGGTGGTGGGGGAGAGATCTCATTGAAACATTGAATATTGAAAGGTCCAGATAGAGTAGATTTGGAAAGGATGTTCCTTATAGAAGACAGGAGAATGGGGTTGAGAGGGATAATAAATCAGCCTTAATGGAATGGTAGAGCGAACTCATTGGGACAAATGGTCAAATTCTGCCCCTATGTCTTATGGTCTTATGGTAAAAATTCATTCCAGGATGTGGTATGGGCACACAGTAACACAACGGTTAGCACAATTCTTTACATTGCTACGATCAAGCTTCAATTCCCACTACTGTCTGTAAGGAGCTTGTATGTTCTCACCATGACACATGGGTTTCCTTTGGGTCCTCCGGTTTCCTCCCACATTCCAAAGGCTAATGGGTTTGTAAATTTTGAGAATGCTATGTTGGCACTGGAAGTGTAGTGACATTCATGGGCAGCCAGAATATTTTTGGACTGCGATGTTCATTGAGGCAACTTATACATGTCTCTGTATCTTTTGATATTTCGAAGAACATGTGAAAAATAAAATGAATCTTTTAATCTTTAAAGGTGACTGATCAATTGAAAATAGATCCTAGGAGTGTTAAAAATGTCACACTGGACGGTAAGCAGTAAATACAAAGGGCAGTGATCGTTTCCTGGATCCTTTTACTCTGCTTTCATTTCACAGTTCCCTTGCGGCAGACTACAAGGAGATCCCCGGTCATGTTGCGTATGGACTTATTTCCTTTGTTCCTGGTGACATCATTTGTGGTATCCCTGAAATCTCTGAATTTCAAGTGATAGAAATAAGATTAAGAATAAGGTCATGAGGAAAATAAGCCCAGAGACGTCCGAAGGTAGCGGTCAATGGACTTATTCTGGCCGGAGGTCTGTGACTAGTGGCATTCTGTAGATTGCATAGAACACTGCAAGGGAAACAGCAGGGTATAGATCAGTTACACATATTAGCGGAGAAGTGGCAAATGGAGTTAATCCCAGCCAAACGTGTACTTCAAGAGATGAAATGTGGGAAGACCCTTATCAGTGTTGATATTGTGGTTCACGTCCATAGTTGCCTGAAAATGGCTAGAGGGGTTGATAGGGTGGTAAAGAAGGCATATGGCATATTTATCTTTTTTAGTGGAGAAAATAAGTTCAAGTATCAAGAAGTTACATTGCAGCTTTATATAACAATAAAGTTTCTACACAGATTAGTTGGTGCCTGCAATGCACACCTGGGGCAGTGGAAGAGCAAATACCATAGAACCATAGAACCATAGAACATTACAGCGCAGAAACAGGCCCTTCGGTCCTTCTTGGCTGTGCCGAACCATTTTTCTGCCTAGTCCCACTGACTTGCACCTGGACCATATCCCTCCATACCCCTCTCATTCATGTACCTGTCCAATTTTTTCTTAAAGGTTAAAAGTGAGCCCGCATTCACCACTTCATCTGACAGCTCATTCCACACTCCCACCACTCTCTGTGTGAAGAAGCCAACCCTAATATTCCCTTTAAACTTTTCCCCCTTCAACCTTAACCCATCTCTGGTATTTTTCTCCCCTAGCCTCAGTGGAAAAAGCCTGCTTGCATTCACTCTATCTATACCCATCATAATTTTATACACCTCTATCAAATCACCCCTCATTCTCCTACGGTCCAAGGAATGAAGTCCTAACCTATTCAACCTTTCTCTGTAACTCAGTTTCTCAAGTCCTGGCAACATCCTTGTAAACATTCTCTGCACTCCTTCAACCTTATTAATATCCTTCCTGTAATTCGGTGACCAAAACTGCACACAATACTCCAAATTCGGTCTCACCAATGCCTTACACAACCTCACCATAACATTCCAACTCTTATACTCAATACTTTGATTATAAAGGCCTATATACCAAAAGCTCTCTTTACTACCCTATCTACCTGTGATGCCACTTTTAGGGAATTTTGTATCTGTATTCCTAGATACCTCTGTTCTACTGCACTTCTCAGTGCCCTACCATTTACCTTGTATATTCTGCCTTGGTTTTTCCTTCCAAAGTGCAATACCTCACACTTGTCTGTAATAAACTCCATCTGCCATTTTTCAGCCCATTTTCCCAGTTGGTCCAAATCCCTCTGCAAGTTTTGAAAACCTTCCTCACTGTCCACTACACCTCCAATCTTTGTATCATCAGCAAATTTGCTGATCCAATTTGCCATATTATCATCCAGATCATTGATATAGATGACAAATAACAATGGACCCAGCAGTGATCCCTGTGGCACACCACTAGTCACAGGCCTCCACTCAGAGTAGCAATCCTCCACTACCACTCTCTGACTTCTCCCATTGAGCCAATGTCTAATCCAATTTACTACCTCACCATGAATACCTAGAGACTGAATCTTCCTAACTAACCTTCGACCTTGTCAAAGGCCTTACTGAAGTCCATGTATACTATATCCACTGCCTTCCCTTCATCCATTTTCCTTGTAACCTCCTCAAAAAACTCTAATAGATTTGTTAAACATGACCTACCACGCACAAAGCTGTGTTGACTCTCCCTAATAAGTCATTGTCTATCTAAATACTTGTAGATCCTATCTCTTAGTACTCCTTCCAATAATTTACCTATTACCGACATCAAACTTGCAGGCCTATAATTTCCAGGATTACTTTTAGAGCCTTTTTTTTAAACAATGGAACAACATGAACTATCCTCCGATCCTCCGGCACCTCACCTATAGATACCGACATTTTAAATATATCTGCCAGGGCCCCTGCAATTTCAATACAGGTATTGAAAATGGCTCTTAGGTAAGCATATGAATGCACAGAATATGAAAGGATATGGATATTGTGTAAGGAGAAGGGATTAGTAGGGCATTTGACTACAAATTTTATTAATTTGGTATAAAATTTTGGGCTGAAGGCCCTATTCCTGTGCTGTGCTGATCTATGTTCCATGAATTCATGTCAGAAGTACTTCTGCACTGTCTGCCTGAGGCTTTGCTTGAGTTTGTTTGCCTTCCAATGAGGCTGTGGTTGTGTTGGATCACCTACCTGCCTGATATATTTATGTTTATTCATATTCATGACCGAGTATTCATTGAGAAAATATTCAAAGTGCTCATTCTAACAACATGCCCATGCCTATATTCTGCCCTTAGTGAGCTCCTGTCAGCAAGTTTTTGGATGTCTGAGCCACCGATGGTCTCAGTATTGCTGGAAACTCCACAGAAGCTAAGATTCTTTGAGGGTTGTTAGATAAATTGTGCTTTCTCCCACCATTTGTTTTTCAGTTCAAGGGTTTCATTGACTTCCAGATGTTTACAGATTTGATTTACCTTTGAGTTGTAGTAGCATTTCCAGCCTACTAACAACTTGCACTTACGATTGACTGATTCCTGGATTATCTGGTCACTTGTGACTTCCATCTCAGTACTTTTTGATGAAAGGAACAAATATCTCATTTTTGTTAATTATGGCTGCTTTCAAGGCAAGCCAGGCATTTTGGGCATTCCATGACTCCTATTATCTCTTCCCACCTCTTCTTTGCTAATTAGTTTGTCACTGATTAGTAATGGGGTTACGAGAAGAAAATAGGAGAATGGGTTTAATGTAAAAATATGAGGATTATTTCTTTTTTTCCTGGGTTCTCTCCATCATTTTAATTTGATATTCCTCTGGCAGACTTCTTTTCTCCATTGTTGTTTATGGTGAGACGAGGAATATTAGTGGTGGGCCGTCCAGATGTAATTACCTCCTGTAATGGTACAAGTGATGTAAACATCCTTGCAGTGAATAATGATGTTATCCAACAGCTTCCAGTGCTTGCAACAAGGGTGTGGCCATGTGGCTATGTACACAAACCTATGATGAAACAGAACGTTACTTATGACAGGACCACGGTCCAAGGTATTTGTCAAGAAGAGGTAGTACTAACCTGTTCTTATCTGTCAATTACACCTTTCATATTTTTTCCAATTTTGCCATCTGAAAAGATGAAGGAAAATTGTCTGATATCTTTTGGAAGTTGGATGAGTGTCTGCATGTTATTGTGGCGAAACTCACTTTGGCCTCATCCGTTAAATCCAAGATTGGGGTGTATTTGTTAATAACTGTTATGTAATTATTCCGTGACAGAGTGGGTTGGGGTCATTGGGCATTTATTCATTCCACAGGGTGTGTCACTATGGTGGCAGACTAGACGATTGACAATTTTATTCCAGGTGTCTTAAGTAATTTATGTTAGCATTGATATTGCCAAGGCTGAGAAGATCACTTTAGATTGAGAGAATGTTGAGTTGCTCCAGTTGTAAGGTACATTAGACAGATGTGCTCGTCTGTGACAGACTGCTCTGTGAATAAGTACTAACCATCTCTTCCTTGATGATTTGTTTGTCACTCTCTTCCATTCCTCTGTGTTTGGAAACATGCTGGAGCATGCAGTATATTTAAGCCACATCTCCATCAGAGTCCCTATTAGACATAACAATGGTTGATAAAACTGTGAACTTTAAACATCTTTCCTAACTTGAATGTGGAGTATGTTCTAATCCACTCAGGATAATGCAGGTATGCTCCAATGGACAATGAACTGTGTGGCTCATTTGGAGTAGTATATCATGGATAGGTAACGATCAACAAGCCTTTGGATTTCCAGGTAAGCAATCTGTCTAAAGATAGGGGAACAGAGCTTTTCACATTGTTTATGGTGCTGGTTGTAATGGATAAACCAGAATTGCTGAATATAAACCTGTTGTTGCATTTCATTGGTTAAAGAGATAGAGATTTGTACCTTACCATAAACTCCTCAAATAAGTCTCTGCAGAGTGCATCAGGGGCAGTAGAAGCACAGTGCGTAGAAAAGACACCATTTTTATGCACAGTCCTTTGCACACAGTCAGGAGTGGAGAGAATCCTTTGATGCATTATTTATTCAGCATCTTAGCACATAACTACAGTTTTACAGATTTGAGGAACTCGCTTATCAGTATTTGTGTAGTCTAGCAGTCTAGGCTGAGAATTTGTTTGTGATATAAGACAGAATTAGCTCCAGAAAACTGCATATAAACATACAAAGCTAAACTAGAAATACTGTACAGGAATATCAATAGTATATGTCAGAGAGATGGAAACAAGTGGTAGAATAGAAAAAAAAATGAGTTAAGGGAGATTTAGTATTTCAAGTACTATAATTATAAATATTATAATATAAAATATTACTAATTAATCAAATATTGTAGTTAATAAAACCAGTGCTGCAAAAGAAATATCCTGCAGATGGGAAATGTAACTCAGTATGTGCTGACAATTTGTTTCTACACACAGTCCACTGTGAAAACAATGGTGAGTTCATATAGTGGTTGGTGTGAGCTGTGCAGAAAACACTGTGGCACTGTGGAATTTTTCTCTTCCAAGGCAAGGTGTTCTGTCAGGATTATCTTGTGTCATGGCTTTGATCTTTGACAGATGCCATTTTGGTGACCTGTGCTGGCCATGTGTGTAGATTTGTGCCCTCTTCATACTTGAGGAAATTAAAGAAAATTCTCCCGGGTGAAAATTTCACTGTCACCATGTGTGTTTATTGAGGTAATCTGGAGACTGAACACAAAGCATCTGGTCATCCAATGCCTCAAAGGTAAGTTTGTATGCTACCTGGCTCCTGGAAATGACAATGACAATGTCCTAGGGAGAGCGTTTGCTACTGCTGTTCAGGAGGATTTAAACTAATGTGGCAGGGGGATGGGAACAAATGCAGAGAGACAGAGGGGTGTAAAATGAGGGTAGAAGCAAAAAGTAGTAAGGTGAAAAGTAAAAGTGGCAGGCAGGCAAATCCAGGGCAAAAATCAAAAAGGGCAACTTTTCAACATAATTGTATAAGGGCTAAGAGTGTTGTAAAAACAAGCCTGAAGGCTTTGTGTGTCAATGCGAGGAGCATTCGTAACAAGGTGGATGAATTGAATGTGCATAGTTATTAATGAATATGATATAGTTGGGATCACAAAGACATGGCTCCAGGGTGACCAAGGATGGGAGCTCAACATCCAGGGATATTCAATATTCAGGAGGGATAGACAGGAAAGAAAAAGAGGTGGGGTAGCATTGCTGGTTAGAGAGGAGATTAATGCAATAGAAAGGAAGGACATTAGCCTGGAGGATGTGGAATCGATATGGGTAGAGCTGCATAACACTAAGAAACAAAAAACGCTGGTGGGAGTTGTGTACAGGCCACCTAACAGTAGTAGTGAGGTTGGAGATGGCATTAAACAGGAAATTAGAAATGCATGCAATAAAGGAACAGCAGTTATAATGGGTGACTTCAATCTACATATAGATTGGGTGAACCAAATTGGTAAGGGTGCTGAGGAAGAGGATTTCTTGGAATGTATGCGGGATGGTTTTCTGAACCAACATGTTGAGGAACCAATGAGAGAGCAGGCCATTCTAGATTGGGTATTGAGCAATGAGAAGGGTTAGTTAGCAATCTTGTTGTGCGAGGCCCCTTGGGTAAGAATGACCATAATATGGTGGAATTCTTCATTAAGATGGAGAGTGACATAGTTAATTCAGATACAAAGATTCTGAACTTAAAGAAGGGTAACTTTGAAGGTATGAGATGTGAATTAGCTAAGATAGACTGGCAAATGATACTTAAAGGGTTGACGGTGGATATGCAATGGCAAGCATTTAAAGATCACATGGATGAACTACAACAATTGTTCATCCCAGTCTGGCAAAAGAATAAACCAGGGAAGGTAGTGCACCCATGGCTGAAAAGGGAAATTAGGGATAGTATCAAGTCCAAAGAAGAAACATACAAATTAGCCAGAAAAAGTGGCACACCTGAGGACTGGGAGAAATTCAGAGTCCAGCAGAGGAGGACAAAGGGCTTAATTAGGAAAGGGGAGAAAAGATTATGAGAGAAAGCTGGCAAGGAACATAAAAACTGACTGTAGAAGCTTTTATAGATATGTGAAAAGAAAAAGACTGGTTAAGACGAATGTAGGTCCCTTACAGTCAGAAACAGGTGAATTGATCATGGGGAACAAAGACATGGCAGACCAATTGAATAACTACTCTGGGTCTGTCTTCACTAAGGAGGACATAAATAATCTTCCAGAAATAGTAGGGGACCGAGTGTCTAGGGAGATAGAAGAACTGAGGGAAATGCATGTTAGTAGAGAAGTGGTGTTAGGTAAATTGAAGGGATTAAAGGCAGATAATTCCCTAGGGCCAGATGGTCTGCATGCCAGAATGCTTAAGGAAGCAGCCCAAGAAATAATGGATGCATTAGTGATAATTTTTCAAAGCTGTTTAGATTCTGGATTAGTTCCTGAGGATTGGAGGGTGGCTAATGCAACCCACTTTTTAAAAAAGGAGGGAGAGAGAAACTGGAGAGTTATAGACCGGTTAACCTGACATCGGTGATGGGGAAAATGTTAGAGTCTGTTATCAAAGATGTGATAACAGCACATTTGGAAAGAGGTGAAATCATTGGACAAAGTCAGCATGGATTTGTGAAAGGAAAATCATGTCTGATGAAACTTACAGAATTTTTTGAAGATGTAACTATTAGAGTGGATAGGGGAGAACCAGTGGATGTGGTATATTTGGATTTTCAAAAGGCTTTTGACAAGGTCCCACACAGGAGATTAGTGTGCAAACTTAAAGCACACGGTATTGGGGGTATGGTATTGATGTGGATAGAGAATTGGTTAGCAGACAGGAAGCAAAGAGTGGGAATAAACAGGACCTTTTCAGAATGGCAGGCAATGAATAGAGGGGTAACGCAAGGCTGAGTTCTGGGACCCCAGTTGTTTATAATATATATTAATGATTTAGATGACGGAATTAAATGCAGCATCTCCAAGTTTGCAGATGACACGAAGCTGGGTGGCAGTGTTAGCTGTGTGGAGGATGCTAACAGGATGCAGAGTGACTTGGATAGGTTAGGTGAGTGGGCAAATTCATGGCAGATGCAATTTAATGTGGATAAATGTGGGGTTATCCACTTTGGTGGCAAGAACAGGAAAACAGATTTTTATCTGAATGGTGGCCAATTAGGAAAAGGGGAGGTGCAATGAGACCTGGGTGTCATTGTACATTAGTCATTGAAAGTGGGCATGCAGGTACAGCAGGCGGTGAAAAAGGGCGAATGGTATGTTGGCATTCATAGCAAGAGGATTCGAGTACAGGAGCAGGGAGTTTCTACTGAAGTCGTACAAGGCCTTGGTGAGACCACACCTGGAGTATTGAGTGCAGTTTTGGTCCCCTAATCTGAGGAAAGACATTCTTGCCATAGAGCAAGTACAAAGAATGTTCACCAGATTGATTCCTGGGATGGCAGGACTTTCATATGAAGAAAGACTGGATCGACTAGGCTTATATTCGCTGGAATTCAGAAGATTGAGGGGGGATCTTATTGAAACGTATAAAATTCTAAAGGGATTGGACAGGCTAGATGCAGGAAGATTGTTCCTGATGTTGAGGAAGTCCAGAACGAAGGGTCACAGTTTAAGGATAAAGGGGAAGCCTTTTAGGACCGAGATGAGGAAAAACTTCTTCATACAGAGTAGTGAATCTGTGGAATTCTCTGCCACAGGAAACAGTTGAGGCCAGTTCATTGGCTATATTTAAGAGGGAGTTAAATATGGCCCTTGTGGCTAAAGGAATCAGGGGGTATGGAGAGAAAGCAGGTACAGGGTTCTGAGTTGGATGATCAGCCATGATCATACTGAATGGCGGTGCAAACTCAAGGGCCGAATGGCCTACTCCTGCACCTATTTTCTATGTTTCTATGATTCAAAAGTAGCAATCGGATCAAAGGTGGGTATGTGAGAGAGAGAGAGAGAGATGCTGCAGCAATGCAGGAAAATAAAGAAAGTGAACTGATGAGATTGCTCTCCTCTGATCCAGCATGAACCAAGTATTCTCCCATATCACAGTAGCAAAGTCACCCACTGATATGTTTCTCAGCTAGGCCATCACCCTTATGTCATCCCGGAATAAAAGTTAAATTCTTAGGTTGTTTATTTTTTCTTTATAATACTTTGAAGGTTTATTATTAAGTTCTGGAACATTAAAGTATTTTAACTTTTATATAAGCCTATTTAACTGCTGGGGATTTCAAAAGTCCATCACTTCCTCCATCTAGGTGGTACCTCAGGATATCCCTCGCCTGTTGGTAGCTGCTTGCAGCCTGCCCAGATTCATGAATGGTTCTCTGGAAAGAAGAAATCAGCTGGCCGTTGTATTGGATTTGGATAATATGGGCACACAAGCATTAAAAATGGAAAGCTCAGACAGCAATTCAGTTTAGTTAATTTAAAACCTAAGGTAAATCAAGAGAGGGTTTTAAAACTGAGCTATAATGATTAAGTTATTTTAGGTATAGATCCATAGGGAGTGTTTCTGTGATTTTGATAACTATTAGCTTTCACAGATTCTGGATATGAATAAGGCATGTCAAACTGCTTATACATTTCATGGGTCTTAAAGGTTATCTTTATTTTTCACATGTACATCAAAACATCAATACATACAGTGAAATATATCATTTGCGTCAAAGGCTGACGCAGTCCAAGGAAATGCTAGGGTCAGCCCCTAATGTGTTGTCACACTTCAGGCATCAACATAGCATGCCCACAACTTACTTACCCCAACCCATGCATCTTTGGAATCGGGGAGGAAACCAAAGCACCTGAAGAAATCCACACAGTCACAGAGAGAATATGGAACCTTCTTACAGTTCCTCATGACTCCGTGGGTTTCCTCTGGGTGCTCCGGTTTCCACCCACATTCAAATGATGTATGGGTTGGGGTAAATAAGTTGTGGGCAAGTGATGAACCCTGATCTGCCAGTCACTGCCTCTGTGAATGATTACATTATCTGCCATTCTCCCATGCCATCCCATGCAACTGAAAGTAACTGTTCTCTCAGATTTAGTGTCATGAAAATGCTTTTATTGACTAATCTTATTTAAATTATATTTTGATTTAGGGATTGTATTTACCTTCTAACATTATAGGATTCTGAATGAGCTCTGGTTCATGATAATAAACAGTTTATTTCATATAAATTGTCTGAATGAACAGAAAAATGTTTTCAGATTGGGACTGGCTATGAAATCCCTATTCCCATTGTGAGTGGATATTCATTATTGAAACTAAATGACAAAAATTAATTGAGCTTGAATTCCTTTTCTTTGAGATTTTTTTACTCAGGTTATACTTCAGCCTCAGTAAACACTTTGCCAAAAACAGCGTACTTATCTCAGACTCCTCACACACATTTGAAGATTGAGATTGGCCAATCATGCAGTCAGTGAAAATTAAACTTTAAAATAAAATGCACTATTTGCAGCATCTTAGTTTCTAGCAGAGTAATACTTTGGCACGGGGAATGACATTTCATATCAAGGGTCTGCAGTGAGATGATTAATGCTGTGATCCTAATAAAGTTCTAAACCATATGAAGCCAAGGTGCCAATGTGTTGAAATGTCTTCCCTTCTCTGCTACATCACAGCAGGTATGCAAATATAAAGCATGTCCATGATGGATTCTGTTTAACAGTCACTGGAAGGGTTCAGAGGAGGTAGAAGCAGTAGAGTGGGCTGGTGAGAGGAGGATTGGATTTGGGGTTCAATCTGTTGTGGAGTGTACTGGACTTTGAATGTTGAGTAGGGTATTGTGGAGAGGGAGGCAGAGTGAGATTGAGCAAGCCTGCTAGTGAATCAGAATCAGAATCAGGTTTATTATCACTGACATGTGTAGTAAAACTTGTTAACCCACCAGCAGCAGTACAATGCAATACATAGTAATAATTACACGAAGTATAGATATGTACAGGCAGTCCCTAGGTTATGTACGAGTTCCATTCCTAAGACCGTGTTTAAGTCGGATTTGTACGTAAGTCGGAAGAAGTATATCCGGTATCATTTAGAGTCAGTTAGTCAAACGTTTGTCTCAGTATATAGTATATATTTTACCTTTCTATGCATATAAAATACTTAAGAATCGTATGTATTCCAATAATTAAACAACTGAGTTGCTTAGTAATAATTGTAGCTTTCATCCAGGCAGGACCCTTCACATGCTCCATTATTCTCACTTTATCCATTATCCTTTAAAGTTCTTCTGATCATTGACTGACTGCAGCCTAATGCTTTTCCAATGAATGATGGCGTTCCACATCTTTCCAGTCGCTTTTTTATTTCCACTTTATTTTCAATCGCGATCGCTTTCCATCAACGGAACAGAAACACTGTGGGCAGCGGGTCCCGAGCTGTGCCGGCTCCCGAGGTCCATTGGGTCCTAAGGACCTCCGCACTGAGACAGGCTAAATGGGACAAGTGGGGGCTGTGCTGGGTTTGGGTATTTGATCCTCAACAATATTCTGCGTGGGAATTTAAATTGGTGGTGGCAGTGTTTTTTTTTATGAGGTCGAGTTGCGAGCTCGACATCAACCCGACACAGATGGTACGGGAGTTAATGGATCGACATCAACCCAGCACGGGAGAGGACTGTCACTGCGTCGAAATCGGGAACCTCTGTTCTCCAGCCGGTGCTGATCTCACTGCGCCACTAGCCGACCAGAAGGGGGAGAGGGAGGGTCAGGGTGACTCTTACTAAGAAAAATTTAAGCCGAATACAAAGTTAAACACTCAACACAGTGTCAAAGGCAATGACTTAAAACGGCGGATGGCGTCGTGGCGGACAGTATTGCGATCTGACTTAAAATGGCCGACAGTGTTCTCCTTCCTTGGTTTGTAAGTATGAGTTGTCCGTAAGTCGGATGCTCCCAACTCGGGGACTGCCTGTATATTGGATAGATTAAAGATAGTTTTCCAGTTACATCATTGTTGATAATGGCAGCTTAAGTCACTAGCTCCTCCGGAAAACCCATCAAATATAATATTTTTTGAAAAATATTTGAACTGAGAAGAGGGGCAAGAATGGGGAAGAAGAATGGAAATAAAAAAAGCGACACTGCGGAGCCTGCGGCCGAGAGGAGTGCAACGAGCGGCTCTCCGACCCGACCACATGCTAGCGAGGCGGACACTGGGCCTTGTTCAGGCGAAGCAGCGAATATGTTCGAAATCCTGAAAGAGATGAGGGAGTTCCTGAAAGAAATAGAGCAGCAGCTCCGTGATATTAAGTCAGAGCTCGCCAGCATCAATCAAATATAGCGATGGCAGAGACTCGAATTGAGAAGGTGGAAGATCGCATTAAAAATGTGGAACAGATACTGAGTAAGACGATAAAAATATTACATCACCAAGAAGGTAACCTGCTTGACCTGGAGGGACGATCACGGCGGAAAAATATCAGAATCTACAACGTTCCCGAAGGAGCGGAGGGCTCGTCTATGACAGAGTTTCATGGAAAATTACTGCAGGACGCGCTGGATCTTTCCTTGGCTATGGAGCTGGAAGTCAAAATAGCCCATCGTGCGCTCATCCCGAAACCTACCCAGGATAGAAAGCCATGCTCAATAATAATTAAATTCCTTCGGTACAGCACCAAGGCGGAGATTCTACAAAGGGCCTGAGGTAAGAAGAGAGTGTTTATCAATGATAAATTAATATTTTTCAACCAAGATTACCCCCCCCCCACGGTATAGATATACACACACATATAGGAGGAGTACACAGGAAAATCTTTTCTGTGTAATGGATTTGTTCACTGACTTTTATGAATACTGCAATGGGGGCCCTCAACTCACAAGTAGGAGGGGTTATCCCCCACAGCTAGACATATCCTCTAGCTCAACGCAGGGTCATCTACTAGATACCTCAGCCTTGGAATCACACGTTCGTTGCCATTTTTGTTATTATTTGCGTTTCTTGGTTCTTATTTGTTCAAGGAGTAGATCGATTAAGTTTTATTCTGCTAATTTCAATGACACATTGACAGATAAATACAGATGGCCAAGGACAAGGTAAAATTCATTTCTTTTAATGTCGATGGGCTATTAAATCCAATCAAGCGTAAGAGAATTTTATCCAAAATGAAAAAAGAACAAGCCCATGTAGTATATTTACAGGAAACTCATTTAAGTGATAATGAGAATAAAAAAACTAAAGAGAATGGACTTCACTAATCTGTTTTTCTCCTCATGTAAATCAGGACATAGGAGAGGAGTTGCTATTCTTATCTCAAGTAAGCTAAATTTTGAAAAAGTATTTGAAATGGGAGATAAAGAGGGCAGATATATTCTGGTAAGGGGGAATATAGATGGAAATTCAGTTACTCTATTGAATAAATATGCACCCCCGGGAAATGATATCGGTTTCTTTCAGAAAATTACTGATATAATGGTAACGGAAACAGAAGGTCTCCTGATATGTGGGGGAGACTTAAATTTACAATTACAACCAAACTTAGTCTCTTCCAATAGAAAAACCTATGAAACAAAATCTTTACATAAGAAAGTTAATATACTTTTTGAGGATGTTGGTTTAATTGATATATGGAGGGATTTTTTCCCTGACAGAAGGGATTACACTCATTATTCTGCTCCCCATTCTGTATATACCAGAATAGACTATTTCATAACATTTGGAAAAGACAAAGACAAAATAAACTCCTGTGGAATTGGGACAATAGTTGTAAGTGACCATGCACCTATATATTTATCTGTTGATTTTGACCTACAACCAAAGAATACTATTTGGAATCTAAATTCAAGTCTACTCAATGATCCGCACTTTAAGGAACAAATTAAAAAAGAAATTGGTCTCTACTTAGAATTTAATGATAATGGAGAGGTTTCACCTCCCATTTTATGGGATACTCTGAAGGCGGTCTTAAGAGGGAAAATTATAGTGATATCTTCATATAAGAAAAAATAGGGAATAAAACATTAGAGGAATTACAAAATAGACTGAAGGAACTAGAGAAAAAAATTGAATTTGACACATGATACATTAGAAGAAATTAAAAGAATTAGGAATGAAATAAATAGTTTGGCTACACAAGAAATCTGGAAAAATTTTATGTTTCTAAAACAGACATTATGAAAGTGGATCAAACTCTATGAAAATACGTGTGGAAATTGAAAAAAAAAAGCAGAAAATACAATCCAAGAATGAAAATGATAGAAAAATAAGCAATACCCTTGGAGCGTAAGACCATATATTTTGGAGATATACCTCAAGAATGGTTGAAAAGAGATAAATAGTTAATGAATATACTTTAGGTGGCTGGTAAAAAGACTTACTAGGAAATGTTTATCACAGGAGAGCCCAACTTTAAATACATGGTTGGGAATTACAATGGACATTTACAAAATGGAGAAGATAACAGCAGCTGTTAATCATAAGCTGGAACAATTTGATTCATACCTGGAAAATGGTTTAACTACATAATGCCTCATAGGCCTGATTTTATTCTCACAAATCAATGAATCTGTTATATATAAAAAAAGATTACTCCCTACTTGTACATTGTTCTTGCCTTTTGCTCATTTTTTCTTTCCACTCTTTTCTATAAGTGTACATCTCAGATAAATACTTTGTGGAGATTTGTGATATATATGATTATATGACATATATGTACAATGTCTGAAATACATCTTATGGAAATGTTTGTTTGATGATGAACTTCAATTAAAAAATAAATTGCAAAAAAAAGTGCAAACACAGAAATAATACATATAAAAAAACAAAATGAGGTAGTGTTCATGGGTTGAATGTTAATTTAGGAATCAGATGGCAGAGGGGAAGAAGCTGTTACTGAATCACTGAGTGTATGCCTTCAGTTTCTGTACCTCCTTCCTGATGGTAACAATGAGAAGAGGGCATGCCTTGGGTGATGGGGGTCCTGAATAATTATCACTGTTCTGAGGCACCACTCCTTGAAGATGTCTTGGGTACTACAGAGGATAGTACCCAAGATGGAGCTGTTGGATTTTCTGACTTTCTGTAGCTTCTTTTGATCCTGTGCAGTAGCACCCACCCCCCCCCCCATTCCAGATAGTGATGCAGCCTCTATCTGCAGATAGTCAGAATGCTCTCCACTGTACTATAGAAGCTTTTGAGTGTTTTAGTTGTCAAGCCAAATCTCTTCAAACTCTTAATCAATTATAGCCACTGCCTTGCCTTCTTTATAGCTGTGTTGATATAGCTGGGATCAGGCTAGATCCTCAGAGATCTTGACACCCAGGAACTTGAAATTGTTCACTCTCTCCACTTCTGATCCCTCTATGAGTATTGATTCATGTTCCTTCATCTTACCTTTCCTGAAGTCCACAATCAGCTCTTTCATCTTACTGTCATTGAGTGCAAGGTTATTACTGCAACACCACTCAACTAATTGGTATACAGTAGCTCGCTCCTGTACACCCTTTCATCTCCAGCTGAGATTCTACCAACAATTTATAGATTATATTTGAGCTACACCTAGCCACACAATCAAGGGCATAGAAGGGATAGAGCAGTGGGCTAAGTGAGGTGTTGATTGTCAACAAGGAGGTGGTATTATCATCAATCCACACAGATTGTGATCTTCCAGTTAGGAAGTCAACGACCCAGTTGCAGAGGGAGGTACAGAGACCCAGGTTCCGTAGCTTGTTGATTAGGTGTGTTGAAATGGTGGTGTTAAATGCTGAACTATAATCAATGAACAGCATCCTGACATGGGTGTTTGGATTGTCCAGGTAGTCTAAGGCTGTGGAAAGAGCCATTGTGATTGCATCTGCCAGGTCCTTGCTAAGACAAGAGTTCACTCTAGCCATGACCAACCTCTCAAAGCATTTCATCACTGTTGATGAGAGTGATTCTGGATGATTGTCATTAAGGCAGCTCACTCTATTCTTCTTAGGCACAGGTATAATTGTAGCCTTTTTGAAGCAGGTAGGAACTTCCACCTGTAGCAGTGAAAGGTTGAAAATCTCCTTGAATACTTCCACCAGTTGGTTGGCATAAGTTTCCAGAGCCTTAGCAGGTACTTTATCGGGGCCTCCCAGCTTGCGAGTGTTCACTCCCCTTAAAGACAACCGAACATTGGCCTCCGAGAACAGAGATCACAGGAAATATCACTGAAATCTGTTTTGCAGCAGCAGTAAATTGCCATATGTAATCATAACATAAACATAAATTACAGTCAGTATATAAAAAATTAAATTAAATAAGTAGTGTAAAAAGAGAGGGGAAGAAACTGAGGAAATGTTTATGGATTCATTGTCCATTCAAAAATGACACAGTATAGAGTCAGAAGCAGTTTCTGAAATATTGCGTGTGTGTCTTTAGGCTACTGTACCTCCTCCTTCATGGTAACAATTCGGGCATGTTCTGTGAGATGAGGGTCCTTAATAATGGATGCCATCTTTTTTAGGCATCACCTTTTGAAGCGGCCTTGATGCTGGCAAGGCTCGTGCCCATGATAGTCATGGCTGAATTTACAACTTTCTGCAGCTTTTTCCAAACTGTGCAGTTGTCCCTCAATATCAAATAATGTTGCAACCAGTTAGCATGCTGTCCATGGTACATCTGTAGAAATTTGTGAGTGTCTTCAGGATCAGATTCAGGTTTAATATCACTGGCATATGTTGTGAAATTTGCTAACTTAGAGGCAGAAGTACAACACAATACATGATAACATAGAAAAAGAAAGTAAATCAATTAAGTACATGCACACAAATATATATACAAAGTGTACATATATGTATTAAATAGTTAAATTAAAAAATAGTGCAAAAACAGAAACAATAAAAATAAAGTGAGGTAGTGTTCATGGATTCAATGTCCATTTAGAAATCAGACTGCAGAAGGAAAGAAACCGTTCCCGAATCACTGACTGTGTGCCTTCAGACTTCTAAACTTACTTCTTGAAGATGACAATAGGAACATGTGAGATACCAATTCTCCTCAAACTCTGAATGAAGTATAGCCACTGTCCTGCCTTCATTTTAAATGTATCAATATGTTGGGTTCAAGATGGATCTTCAGAGATGTTGACACCCAGGAACTTGAAACTGCTCTCTTTGTACTGCAGAATTCTCAATAGGGACTGGTGTGTTTTCCTGTGTTGACTAGTGGTGGGAATCCTGCTATAATCACAGAGGGCCTGTGACTGCATCCGAGAGTAGTGTGAATAATCTACGGGGAGCTAATATTCTGAATGGCACCATATTCAAAAGCAACAAACATTACAGGATGAAGGGTAATAACTGTTCCTGAACCTATATCTCCTTCCTGATGACAGCCGCAAGAAGAGAGCATGGCCTGGGTGATAGGAATTTTTGATGATAGATGCTGCTTTCTTGTGGCAGCATTCAATATTGATGAGCTCAGTGCGGGGGGAAGCCTTTGCCTGTGATGGACTGAGTTGTATCCACCTCTTTTTTGAAGGCTTTTCTGTTCATGGGCATTGGAGTTTCCATACCAGGCCATGAAGCAACCAATCAGAATAGCCCCCATTATGCATCTGTAGAAGTTTGTCAAAGATTTAGTTGAGATGCCAAATATGCACAAACTTGTAAGACAGTAGAGACTTTCTTTGTGATAGCACTTAAGTGCTGGTCCCAGGACAGAAAGTAATTAGAATCTGAAACAAACAGTCTGAAGGAATGGTAGATGTAGGTACTCTCACCAGCAGGCCATTTAAATCCTTAGTGTATGCAAATGATACATGCTCATCTACAGAAACAGCTAAATTTCTACCTTTAATGTCTCTCTTTTCCCTTTTCAAGGTGAATGGGGTTCTGTCAGAGACCCTGACCTGGATCTACACTCAGACTTCAGTTCTTTTGGGTGGTGGAAGCCACTGGCCATTTTTCAATATCCCAAGGGCGCAGCCTAGAAGACAAGCATGGCTTCAGGGTTCAGAGACTTTGTGGCCTGGTGGGTGAGTTGGTTCTATTCTGCTACCACTGACTGAAGCATCGTGGGAAAAACTGGAACGTCAGGACCAGCAGATCGGCTGTACACAGTGAATTGTGCACTCCCTCTTTATCTCGTTGGTGAAGGGGAATTTGTTGCCCATTCTTGAGTCGGAGAACTTGGAAAAAGCAATATGGCAGACTTTATCACTGCAAATCAGCGAGTTGTTTTGTTTACATTTCCCCTCTCGCTATTTCCCCTCTCTGTCCTGTTATTGAGGAGGGAGAGGGAGAGAGAGCCCTTGGAAAGTCAAATTGTCAGGAGAACAATTAGTTTTTGTTGTACTGCAGATCATGGTCTTTCTTGGGGACTTTGCTGTTGCTTGCTTGGTGGGTGGAGGGTGCTGATGCTTTTTGCTGAATTAAGTTGGGGAAGGGAAGGTCAATACTTTGCTGCTGCTTGTGCTTGGGAGGGGGGAGTAGAGTGAGTTTGGGGTTCTAGTGTTTTTGCTGTCACTCATTTTTGGGGTACTCTGTTTTAGTGGATGTCTGTTAAGAACAAGAACTTTAGGTTGTATATTGTATAATTCTCTGATATTGAATGTAACTATTGAACTGTTGAAGGTTATGGACCATGAGCTGGTAAGTGGGATTAATGCGGATAATACTTGATGGTCAGCCTGCACATGGTCAACTGAAGGACTTGACTTTTGTCTTCTGTGGCTCTAATTTGAACTAATTAGAGCAGAGACAGAACAGCCCTTACTGACCCTGGGTCAGAGGAGGGAAAGAAAAACCAAACATGCTTCTTACAGCTCTTTCACTTCTACTAACTCCAATGGAATGAATGGATAAATTCAGCGCAGGATATCAATGGTGCCATCCTTGCTTGAATGACCTAATGAGACTCATTAGTTTGACTTGTGAAAGTTGAACGCTTGGGCCTGATGCCGTAGGACTGTCATTGCCTAAGACTGAATTCTAATGGGGCTGGGAAAGAGGAAAAAGTCGTGTGAGTGGAATAATTCAGAAAACAACTTCTGTTGAAAATCACCTTTGTCATTTTAAATAACTGAAGTTCATTTAAGTCTATCCTCCAAGATTGGGGAAAATTAAAATCAAATTAAAAGAGCATGTTTCTGCATGTTTAAAATCATGCTTTCATAATAAACTGTTTATCTATTTCAGAGAATAACCTTCATTTATTTTAAATTAATTGAGTATAGCTAAAAACCTTCAAGGTTGATATAGCCTTTTTTAAACCTTTGCTTTAGCACTGTGGTCCTAATCAATAACAAAGAGAATGGGGCATTTTTCACTTCTCAGCCATAGCACCTAATGAGCATGATACATGAATAAAGAATACTGTGGCAGAACACATTCCAACTGAGTGAGGTATCAAGCTAACAGATTATTAGTGGCATCAACAAAACAAGTAATCTTCAAATTTACCATTATGTGGTTAACTTTCTGGGCTAGCATTACCTGCGCTTTTTATGACTCAGTTAGATGTAAATTGACATCCCACAATCTAACAGATTAAAAATAAAACTTCTCATTTCAAATGGGTTTTGGACCCAGAACAGTTATCATGGAAAGACATGTTCCAGTTAGCGACAGCCAACCTGCTGTGAGTGTTGTCACTATAATACCACATGGAATCAGCTTAACAAGCTCACCTACTGAGGTGAGCAAGCACTCAGTTTCAGAATTTCAGTTCAGCTTCTCCTTCATCTTGTTGGACAAGCCAATTTAAATCCACTCTTATGGATAATCCGAGACGATTCTGAGACAGTAATTTTATGTGATCTGATCGATTTAAAAACAATATGAGGTACTATTTTTACAACATTTTTAATTAGAATTTGCTTAAAAGAAATTGGAGATTACAATTTGAGCCAGTAACTGTGTTGCTTGCCTCACCACGCAGGTACACTCAAAGATTTACTCAAATGAGAAGAAATAGAAAAAGACACAAAATTTCTGGATACCTGCGTCGTTTCTGAGGGATAAAAATAATAAATTAAGAATCATTAAGGGACCTTTGTCAGATCCGGTGTGGCTGATATCAGTAGAAGGAAATTTCTGTTCACTATCTTCTCATAAATACATGGAAACATGAAAATCAATGCCCACAAATATTACCAAATATCTCTAAATAATTGGATCAGCTATGAAGGTGAAGCTGCTTTCCATAACTGTGTGTTACTCAGACTTAAGACTTAAATGAGCAAGGAGTAGCTTTAGTTTATTATTGTTATTTGTAAAGAGGTATGATATAAAACTTTTCTGTGCTATCCAATAAGAAAACAATGCAGTTTAAGTGTGAAGTGTTAGCTGCAATATAGTGCTGCTGTTATAGAAAAAGTGCAGTGCTAGTGGACAAATAGTGCAAAGGTCAATGAAGAGCAGAGGATGACTGTGGCAGGAGCAGTCCTTGATTACATTGGCTGTTTTTCAAATTTGGTTGCAAGTGTATCTGGAGTTGATGGAAAGGAAGCTGGTTTTTGTTTGGGTTCATATGTCCATTGTGTGTACTCATCAACATTAACCATATAACAATTACAGCATGGAAACAGGCCATCTCGGTCCTTCTAGTCCATGCTGAACACAAGCAGAATTGTGTTTTCAATAAAATGCAAAACTCAAATAATAACAGATTAATCAACTAAGCATTAGAGGCATGGAGTACATGAAACAAAATAAGTAACTTCAGGATCAGGCTTGATTTAAAAGATCTTGGGAGGAAATCATGAAAATTGTGGGAGGAGGGTTGCGGATTGTAAAAAGCTGTTGATAGTCCAGGGATCAGTAAGGTGAAGGTATCAATTAGTTGACAATTTGATAGGAGTTTGGGATGACAGCCCAGGTCTGTGGCCTCCGTCGGTCATGATCGACCATGGGTACTGCGCCTCTGGTAGTCACCAGGAGTGGCTTCTCCAGGGCGCAAACCAGGGCTGAGTTGATATGGAGATCCTTCTGTTGCCCATGCAGTGGGATGCCCCTCTCCATGCTGATGACAGTCAGAAAGAACGACGGAAGTCGATACAGTTTGGGGCCAGCAGCATCGCAGGAGTTGCTGTGCCGGTGCTGGGTACTGCAGTCAGCCACCTTCGGAATGCTGACTCCAGATTTTTCCTTGGGGTTTACTCCCAAATCCTTTCCTGTGAGTGGGTATAGCTGCAAGGCAGCGGAGGTTTGAAATTGGAGTTTTCCCTCTCCTAGATGAGCTGCTGTCCATGGTTAATGAGCCCCATCTGCCAGGAGCAACTGGTTTTAAGATGCCTTTGCCCCTTCTCCTGTCACTGAGAACAGCTCCAGCAGGCATAAGAATTATGCCACACGTGAAGGCCAGGAGTTGGACTTGGTTGTCAGAGGCTGTTTGAGACACACGCCATGAAGAGCATTCATTTAGCAGTGGGAGCTCGTCCCCACTACCACCCTTCAGCTATGACTACCCTTGGAGCCCTCAGATGGAGGTCATTAGAACATGAATTGCTTGAACTGAAGGGACAGATGTCAACAGTGGTAAGGATAAAGATCATCAGGAGAAGGATTTCTAGCAAAGAGATTGAGTTGCTTTGGCAGATTGCTGGGTGATATTCGTACATGGTCAAGCAGTTCACAATGAGTCTGCTTCTGCCCAAGGCCACAAGCAATTTTGATGAATTGTAGCTTGGCCCATCCTGATAACCAAACTCTGCTCAGTAGACTCTGCCTACACTCCCCGCTGGCTTGGAAAAGAAGCCAATGTAGTCAAAGATGCTTCCCACTCTGGCCATTCCCTCTTCTCCCTCCCATTGGGCAGGAGATAAAAAGCCTGAAAACATGTTTAAGGATATATTCTGTTCCACTGTTATAGAACTAGTGAATGGACCTCTTGTACAATAAAGATGAACTCATGATTTCATAAGTCGACCTTGTGATAACATTTACAATTTATTGCCCACCTGCACTGCACTTTCTCCATATCTGTAACACTACATTCTGCATTCTGTTTCCCTTTTTACTACCTTGATGTACTTGTGTTTTGAAATTATCTGTCTGGATGTGTCATAATGTGGGGGCAAGGGTGCTGGGGGAGGATCCAAATGCAGGACACAAAACACTTTTTTGTGGGGTTAACTAAATAGAGTTTATTACTAGTTACAAGGAGCACCATGACGCAAGGATAGAACAGGGAGAAATCAAGGACAGCAAAGTGGAAACGGGGATAGGCGTAATAGACAAGGACTCAGGCCCTGGACTAGGCTGGGGCTCAGGGTTTGGGCTAGGACTTGGAGCTCGGGGATCAGAGCCAGGATTTGGAAATCGAAGATTGAAGCCAGGAATCGAAACACAGACCTCGGAGCCTGGACTTGACACTTGAACTTCGGAGTCAGGACTTGATACTTGAATACAGGACATAAAACACTGAGCCGGGAATCCTCCTTAGACACAGCATGGAGTCAGGACTCTTCTTGACACAGGGCCAGGACCCCTTTTAGACACAGGACATGGATATGGAGACCACACAAAGATAGGCAGTGCTATAACTGGGCACAAGTTCGCTCCAAGCAGCGGTGAGCTCTTGACTCACCCCAGAGGATTAACCTTGCCAGACCCCCTCTGGCAAGGGAAGGCGGCTTGCTGGTACTTGCTTTGGGAGACTTGGCTTGCTCCGGCAAGAAACTTAGTTGGCTCCGGCTAGATGACTTAGGCTCGCGCTAGCTTCGGTGACTTCGTTAACGCTCCATAACGCTCTCGCCCTGAATGGCTGAAGCCGGAGACTTATAAACTGCCGGCTCGGTCAAGAGTAAATTGCCTTTAATCACCAAGCCCTAGGGACATGGGAAAACAGGGAATTAAAGGGAAGCAAGGAGTCAACGGTTCGGATTGTAGCACAAGCAAGGTAAGTTTAAAGGAAACCCATTCCGGACCATGACAGGATGACACTCAAAATGAAAATTCTCAGCGTATCTTGGTGTGTGACAATAATAAACCAATTGCTGTTGATAATCTAAGCCATACTTCCCAGTTCTGCAACTGTTCTATTGTCCTTAACACTCATGTTTTGCTGATCAACTTTAGGTTGTGACCATTCTGTTTAAGGTAAATGAATCATTGCGCGATTGATCACATGCATTCTCATAATGTCTGATCTGTATGTGCAATAGCAATATGAATGGAAATGGCTTGGAAAACAAAGCTCCATTGATCCCATGGAAACTCAGCTTTAGCTGAGATGCACTTAAGATTCTATAACAATGCTTTTGAATGCAAAGTATGCATGATCAAAAGAGAAGATAATGTACAAATGATTGCAAGGTGAAGAAGGAATGGTATGGGAGAAAACTGGGTGGATCTCTGTCAATAAAATGTATTTGGCAGGGGGTGTACAGATGTGGGGGGTTGGGCGTTGAATGTCCATGTTGTAAATGAAATTGATTGTACTGATTGCTATTGAAGAACTTGAGGACTTTAGAAATGCTGAGAATGTATTGAGAAATGACTGAACAAATGAAGATGATAGGTTTCAAGACAGAAAGCAGTAAGTCTTATGTTGAGTATCTGAGAGAAGATATGTCTATCGATTCTTGGAAAAAAGTTGTGCTGGGTTCCACTTTGGCATGATGGATGTTTGAGCTTGTGGGGGTTGGTTCTATAGTAAAGATGAGATCATTAACAAATGGGGAAATGATAGTTTCAGTGGGACAACAGCTAAGATGATGTACTCGAGAGTTGGTTTTCCATGTATTACTCTTTGAAAAGCTAAGCTGCAGAGTGATCCTTAATGGTAGTTTTTCCAAATAAGTAAAAGATAAACATTTTGTTTCATCGCATTGCTTTCAATCACAATGTCAAATTTAGGTTTTTCTCATGTGCACACTGTGATCCTGCAAATGTTTAACCAATGTGAGTAGTGAATTTCATTTAATCCTTGAGTGCAAAGCTATTCCCTGACCCTCAACACGCTCTGTTCATTTATCACTTTTCCTTCAGCAGATTGTATTGGTCAACTTCCATTTCACTATTGTTTTCTATTTGCAAACATATTCCATGTCCTTACTTTATGAAAATGTCTCAACCTTTCTTTTAAAGTTATCAAATGACTATAAGTTACTAAAATGGGCAAAAGAAGTTGATGAGGCCTTGACCAAAATCTTTGCATCCTTACTAGCAGTAGATGATGTCCCAGTGAGCTGGAGAATAGTCAATGTTGTTCCTTTGTTCAAGAAAGAAATAGGAATTAGCCAGGAAGTGATATGACAATGAGCCTCACATCAGTGGTAGAAAAGTTATTGGAGAAGATTCTTAGGAATAGAATTTCAAAGGTATATTTAATGTCAGAGAAATGTATACAATATACATCCTGAAATACTTTTTCTTCGCAACCATCCATGAAAACAGAGGAGTGCCCCAAAGAATGAATGGCATTTAAATGTAGAACTTCAAAGCCCCCCACCATGCATGTAAGAAGCAGCAAAACAACAACCCCCCTCCCCACCAGCAAAAAAAGCATCGGCATCCCCCACCGAGCACTCAAGGGTGCAGCAAAGCATCACTAAAGACACAGACTTGCAGTACCCCAAAGACTACTCGTTCACTCAGTATTCGACATACCACAGGCTCTCTCTCTCTCCCTGGTAAGGGAGAGAGGTGTTTCAATTTCACAGGAGAGACATGACAAACAAATCACCACTTACAATGTTAAAAGTCTGATGGAATGCTTTTTATGTGAATTTAGATTTATTTGAAAATTCATGATTGTTTTGGTAGAGTCAGCATGGCTTTATGCAGGGCAAGTCATGTCTTACAATCTTGATTGAGATTAAAAAATTTTAAAAATACAGTGGTAGCATTTAAGAGGCTTTTGGATAAACACATGAATTTGTCAGGAATAGAGAGATGTAGATCATACACAGGCTGAAGAGATTTAGTTTAATTACGTTTGGCACAGTGTCGGCTGAGTTGTACTGTTCAATAACTCAGTGTCTACTAACTTTGAGGGAAAACGTTCCACAAATTCAAGGACTTTTAAAAAGAGCGATAGAAAAAGTACAGTCTTAAATTATCAATCCTTTTATTTAAACAGCGAGGCCTAGAGCTATATTCATCCAGAAGAAGAAACTTCCTCTTTGCTTGCACCAGGTCAAAATCCATCAGGATCTTTTATGATTCTATCATGTCTCCTCTCACATTTCTAAACATGCTTATCTTCTCCAAATTTTCCTCATAAGGTACCTGCTCATTCCTTGTACTATTTCAGTAAATATTGTCCGAACTTCTTCCAGTGCATTAATTTTCTTTCTTAAATAATGTGGCTTATATAGCACACAGTATTCCAGCATTTACAGTGAGGCTTCGAACTTACGTTGCTGGCGATCAACTAGAGCTCAAGAAAAGCAGCGATGATCTGCGCAAATCTATCCAGGCTGCGAAACAGCAATATGGGAGAAGATAGAGTCAAGATTCGCAATGAATAGCACATGTGACTAGGGTGCTCAATCGCTTTTATGCTCGGTTTGATGTCACTAACTCTGAGCCTCTGAGGAAAGCCATCACTACAACCTGCAACCTGGTCACCATTGAGGCTGAGATACGCAGATGTTTCCAATGAATGGACAGTTGCAAGGCTGCAGGACTGGACAGCATCCCAGGGCGAGTACTTAGGATGTGCGCAGCACAACTGGCAGGTGTGTTTACAGACATTTTTAATTTCTCTGTCTCCCAGTGTAGAGTGCCCTCTTGCTTCAAATTATCCACCACCGTTCCTGTACCAAAAAAGACCAGGGTAACATGCCTGAATGACTGGCGTCCTGTCGCACTCAGTAATAAGCAAATGCTTTGAGAAGCTGCTCAAGGACTACATCTGCGGCTTGCTACCACCCACACTGGACCCCCTACAATTTGCCTACTGACACAACCAATCGACAGATGACGCAATAGCCACTGCTCTACATACCGTCCTTACACATCTGGAGAAGAAGGATGTTCATGTGAGAATGCTGTTCTTGGACTACAGTTCAGCATTCAACACCATAATTCCATCCAGGCTCAACAAGAAAGTCAGGGACTTTGAACTTGACCCTGTCTTGTGTAGCTAGATCCTGGACTTCTTGTCAAATTGCCAGCAGGTTGTAAGAGTGGACTCCCTCACCTCCAACCCTCTGACTGTCAATACAGGAGTCCCTCAGGGCTGCGGACTGAGTCCCCTCCTTTACTTCCTGTATACCCACGATTGTATTGCTTTCCACAGCTCCAATCTGGTAATTACATTTGATGATGACACTACATTGTTTGGCCTTATCTCAAACAATAAAGAGGTGGCCTACAGAGAAGAAGTCATCTCTCTGACACAGTGGTGTCAGGAGAACAACCTGCCCCTCAATATCGCAAAAACAAAGGAACTGGTTGTGGATTACAGGAGGAATGGAGACAGGCTAACCCCTATTGACATCAGTGGATCTGGGGTTGAGAGGGTAAACAGCGTCAAGTTCCTTGGCATCCACATCACTGAAGAGCTCACGTAGTCTGTACACACCAGCTGTGGGGTGAAAAAGGCACTTTTTCACTTTTTCACAATAAATTCACTTTCACCTCAGATGGTTGAAAAAGCTTGGTATGGGTCCCCAAAACTTAAGAACTTTCTACAGGGGTACAACTGAGAGCATCTTGACTGTATGCATCACTGCCTGGTATGGGAACTGTACCTCCCTCAATCGCAGGATTCTGCAGAGAGTGGTGCCAACAGCCCAGCACATCTATAGTTGTGAACTTCCCATAATTCAGGCCATTTACAAGGACAGGAGTGTAAAAAGGGCCCGTAGGATCATTGGGGACCCAAACCATCACAACCACAATCTATTCCAGCTGCTACCATCCGGGATGTGGTACCACAGCATAAAAGCCAGGACCAACAGGCTCCTAGATAGCTTATTCCTCCAGGCCGTCAGACTGGTGAACTCACGCTGACTTGAGTGTACTCAGTATTACATTGAATGTTCTATTTATTATAAATTACTATGATTGCACATTTAGATGGAGACATAATGTAAAGATTTTTACTCTTCATGTATGTGAAGGATGTAAGAAATGAAGTCAATTCAATTCAATTCAATTCAATGTGCTTTCATAAATATACTGTTTAAGTGAAACACAACTTCTTTACTTATTCAATTCTCTGAGCAGTCAGTTCTAATTTTCTATTAGTTTTCCTAATTACTTGCAATATCTGCCTATTACACTGTTGTGAGTTCTGCACCAGAATATACAGATCACTGTATCTCATTGCTCAGCAATATCTCACCGTTTAGACAGTTTTTTTATTAATATATTCTTTTTCCTGTCAATATTGCCAGTCACATACTTACCTATGTTATAACACTTTTCCAGATCTTTGCCCACTCATCTAACCTAATCATATCCATTTATAGCTTGCTTATCAAATAAGAGTGACATTGTCAGTTTTATTAATGGATGAATACTTCAGAATCAGGTTTATTATTGATGATTTATATGATATGAAATCTTTTGTTTTACAACAGCAGCGGTACAAAGCAAACACATAAGGTTACAAGAAATTACAAAAATAAAAGAATAGTGCAAAAAGAAAAGGAATATCAAGATAGGTTTATGGACTGAGTTGCCTTTATGGCAGTTACTTAGTTTATAATATTTTTGCTTAGTAATTCATTTGTTAGCATTTTAGTTAAAGTTAGGATTGGTTAAAGTAAATTCGTTGTCTGTGATATATCGCGGCATGCGATGACGTCACATCTGGTTTTGCCGCGTCCTGTGGGAAAATACCGGTTTGGAGAAACGGGAAGGAGGGGGCCACACATGTGCGAGTCCAGCACAAGAAAAGTTGTCTTTCTACGCACTAGGAACATAATGAGAGCAACGCCGTAAGTCATGAGATAATCGATATGTTGAATTAAAATGTTAACGCTGATCCTGTTAAAAGTAACGACGGTCGATAAGGTTTATGTTTTTGTTAGTTAAAGAGTTGCGGATAGTTTGTGTTGAAGTGTATTTAAAGCAGTCAATGGCGTAGGTAGATTCTGACTGTATGCTGCACTTTAATGTAATGTAGTTGTTGTAGTTTTACTCTTGCAAGTATTTACGATGTAAAAGTAATATCAAGAAGGAAACAAATGCTGTACAAATCTTGTATTGTTTTATCAACAGTTTTCACCATACGTTAATGTGGAAGAGCGAACAGTAAACGGTTAATCTTACTGTGACCCTGTCTTCATTAACAATGGTTTACCTTGGTGTTTAGTTCAGCGTTATCTTACACGCCGAGCGAGAACACTACAGTGAAAAGGCGGCATTATCAGGTGTTTCAATTGCTACAATGACAACTCGATCCAACAACAAGTCGTTGCCATCCAGCGACAGGGGCAGTAGGGCATCATCAAGTAAGGCCGCCCACGCAAGAGCTAAAGCAGAATCTGCCAAGGTGCGAGTGCGCTACGCCAAACGAGAAGCAAATTTGAAAATGGAAGCAGCTGCCAAAGAAGCCAAAAACCAGTTGGAAAGGGCAAGGATAGCGGCAGAGTTAGAAGTGCTGACACTGGAACGAGAAGAAGAAGCTGCCAGGGTGGAAGCAGAGTTCATAGAAGATGCTGAAGAAATGCATGATCTGGTTGACGTAAAATCTACTTCAGAAAAGACCAGATTGGAACGCACAAGCGACTATGTCTGATCTCAAACAGACTGGAAGATTCGTTCTTCCTCTCCATATTTATTCAATATCACCTTACTTCATGAGGCGTCTCAGAGAGACCCAATTGCATCACATCCATCCAAGGAAGACAATTTACCCGCGCAACTCCGCGAAGAATTCAAGAATGAAAGGGCTGATGACAAATACTTCTCGACACCAAACTTACCAGATTTGGCGAGAAGAGAGGCAAAGGCTGAATTCAGAAAAGCAAATTCCATAGCAGAGGTACGCCCTCGGTCATATACCCGCCGACATACTTCCCCAGCCCGCATGCCACTTGAAGTTGAACCCATGGCACAGTATTTCGCACGACGAGATCTCGTCACTTCAGGACTGTACTAGTTTGACGATAAACCTGAAAATTACCGTGCATCGTACTCCACATTCACCAACGCTATCGATGGAATCCAGCTCAGAGCAACCCAAGAGTTGGATCTTATGGCAAAATGGCTGGGAAAAGAATCATGCGAACAGGTGAGACACATACGTTCAGTGTACATCAACAAACCCGAGTTAGCCTTAAGCAAAGTATGGGAGAGACTTCGGGAGGGCTATGCGGCCCCCGAAATTATTGAAGCGGCACTATACTGACATCTGGAAAATTTTCCTAAGGTGTCAGCCAAGGACCACATTAAGTTAAGGGAGCTCGGAGATTTACTCATGGAGATTCAAGGCGCCAAAGAAGATGGCTACTCAACTGGTCAGTATACCTAGATACTCCATCCGGGATTAGACAAATCTTGGACAAACTTCCATTTGAGCTGCAGGACAGCTGGGTGTCTGTTGCCTCAGAGTACAAAGAAGACCACAATGGTCGATTTCCTCCCTTTGAGTATTTCACTAGGTTTGTGTGCAAGGAGGCGAAGAAGCGAAACGACCCTAGCCTCATGGGTCCAGGAAGCAGTACAATTTACACCAAGCCAGATAAATCCTCTTCAAATAATTTCAACATTAATAAACCTGTCTCCGTGATTAAGACTGAAGTTTTTACAACTAACCACGACCCTAGCAAGATTTGTCCATTGCATAACAAACCCCACCCCCTCAGAAAATGCAGAACGTTTAGGGAAAAACCTCTTGAAGAGAGGATGGCCCTTCTCAAGGAGAAAAGAATATGTTTTAAATGCTGTTCCTCGACCTGTCACTTTGCTCGAGAGTGTACGATCGCCATGAAATGTCCGGAATGTAATAGCACTAATCATGATGGGGCCATGCATCCTGGCCCATTACCGCAAACCGACAACGCTCCTTCACCCCCACAACAGGATGGCGGGGAGGTTGAGCCTCACTCCAGGACAACTATTGTCAGCTCAAGCTGTACAGAAGTTTGCGGTCAAGCTCAATCAAGCCGTTCTTGTTCAAAGATCTGCCTCACTAAGGTGTACCCTAAAGGAGCCAAAGACAAGGCCATCAAAGCCTATGTGATTCTGGACGATCAGAGCAATCGCTCACTAGTCAGTCCAGAGTTCTTTAAATTGTTCAACATTGAGAGTGAGCAGTTCCATTCTACCTTAGAACTTGCTCAGGCAACGTGGAAACTCATGGAAGGAAGGCAGAAGGCTTCCAGCTCAAGTCCCTGGATGGTACTCGAGCTGGATGGTAAAGTCATCATCTGTCTCCCTCTACTCTTAGAGTGCAATGAGATTTTGAAGAAAATCTCATTGAAGAACGACGGTCAATAAGGTTTATGTTTTCGTTAGTTAAAGAGTTGCGGATAGTTTGCGTTGAAGTGTATTTAAAGCAGTCAATGGCGTAAGTAGATTCTGACTGTATGCTGCACTTTAATGTAATGTAGTTATTGTAGTTTTACTCTTGCAAGTATTTACGATGTAAATATAATATCAAGAAGGAAACAAATGCTGTACAAATCTTGTATTGTTTTATCAACAGTTTTCACCATATGTTAATGTGGAAGAGGGAACAGTAAATGGTTAATCTTACTGTGACCCTGTCTTCATTAACAACGGTTTACCTCGTGTTTAGTTCAGCGTTATCTTATACGCCGAGCGAGAACACTACATGGACCAGAGAAATCTCAATGGTAGCATAGAGATGCTATAGAGATTAACACTTAATTTTTTCTTATTATTATTGATATGTTGCTTAGCTTTGTTAATCGTTTATTTGCTAATTTAATTCTTCATTGTATATAATGACATATTGACTTAACGTATCTTTTTTTGTTGATCTTCAATAATAATTAATAAAAAAAGATGTAAAAATGAAAAAAAAGCGGTAGTCCAAAGGGTCTGTTTCTGTGCTGTGTGATTCTATGACTCAGCAAGAAATGAATAAAATCCAAGTCATAGGCATTAGTAGAATCCACTGCTTCTCTACTGTTATGACATATTTAATTAATCCAAGGTTACTTTTCTGCACCATTTTTCCTTGTGGTTTCCCTATTGTTTCTGTTTGACTCTTCAGAAGTTTTCATCCAATCCTGTCACAATCAGACTTTACTGATGCTCTTACTGGCTAAATCTGTATATAGTTGATAATGCAGTTTGAAAATATTAAAGCCTTAATGCCAAGAAGTGAACAAGAGGTTGTCCATCTCTCGAAGATGTTCCTAAAATTATGATCTTTTATGAAAATCAACCATCTTTGCTTCTATATAACATAACTTTATTGAGAAAAGCAACATTACTGTGAATAACTTTATGGAGAATGCTAAACTGAATTATTGCATTTGTAAAACAAATTTTAAGTAATAGCAAAAAAAAACTGTAAAAGGAGAAAACAATCTAATTGTATTTACTCTGACCTAAGGGTGTGTAATGTTTGAATAAACAGCCCTTTAAAGGTCAACTTTCAATGAGATGGTGAGGAGATATGACAGGTTATGCTTCTTTTTCAGCTATTGAAGTAAGTTATGTTTAGTGCTGATTTACGCCAAGCATTAGCTAAACTAATTTGACAAGATGAAAATTATCAGAAGACAAGGATGCAAATCATGGGACTTGAATGTACATCAATGGAAAGCTGGATGCACGAGTAATGTCAAGTCTTCAACTGGTAAATACAGAACCATCACAAGTGAAAGAATATTGCAGAAGAGATGAGATATAAAAAGGAGGCCAATCCGGATGTTGGAAGTTTTGAGAAGAGGGTGATTTCAATCAGGTCCACTTCCCAAGGAAAAAAGGCAGCAGCAGATTAGTTCAGTGAAAAGGAGCTTTGACCAGCGGCCAACCCAGACATCAGGTTTTGAGAGGAGGGGACTTCAATTAGGTCCACTTCCGGAGGATAAAAGGCAGCAGCAGGTCTTTACGATGAGGAAGTGCCTGAGCAGTTAATGGAGAAGTGGTGGAAACAGGCGTTGGTGAGACCACAGACAAATTTAGGAATAAAAGGTTTGAGCATGGTGCAACTGGTGCCCTGAGCTGCATATATTTCAAAGCAAGAAATATCACAGGAAAGGTGGTTAATAGTGCTAAAGATGAGGTAGCTGGTTTACATACACTGGCAATATATAGTGAGGAAAAGCTGTTAATAAAGAAAAGTTGCAGTCAACAGGATGAGTTGTAATGCAGAAGGTGGACAGAATCAAAAAGGGTGAATGCAAGACTGAAAGTGTTGTATTTGAACGCGTGCAGTATTAGGAATAAGGTCGATTAACTTGTAGCACAGTTGCAGATTGGCAGGTATGATGTTGATCACTGAATCATAGCTGAAAAAATATTATAGCAGGGAGTGGATATTGGACTACTGCAAAATGATACCGGAGAAGTAGTAATGGAGGATAATAGAATTGTAGACAAACTGAATAAGTATTTTGTGTCAGTCTTCAGGGTGGAAGACAGTAGCAGTTCCAGGTGCCAGGGTCATGAAGTTTGTGAAGTTGCCCGAAATCAAGAGAAGGTTCTTGGGAAACTGAAAGGTCTGAAGTTAGATAAATCACCTGGACCAGATGGTGTACACCCCAGTGTTCTGAAAGAGGTGGCTGAAGAGATCTTAGAGGCGAGAGTCATGATCTTTCAAGAATCACTAGTTTCTGGAATGGCTCCAGAAGATTGGAAAATTGTAAATTTCACATCCACTCTTGATCAAGAGAGGGAAAAAAAGAAAATCTCAGCCTGTTAGTGGTTGGGAAGATGTTGGAGTCAATTATTAAGGATGAGGTCTCAGGGTAATTGGAAACACATAATAAAATAAGCAGTAAGCATGGTTTCCTCAAGGGAAAATTTTGCCTGACAAATCTGTTGGAATTCTTTGAAGAATTAGCAAGCAAGATAGACAAAGGAGAATGTGTTGATGTTGTGTACGTGGATTATCAGAAGACATTTGACAGGTTGCCACACATCAAATCGCTTATCAAGCTACATGCTCATTGTACGACAGGAAACATTCTAGCATGGATAAAGCAGTGGCTAATTGGCAGGAGGCAAAGAGTGGGAATAAAGGAGCCTTTTCTGGTTAGCTGCTGGTGACTACTGGTGTTTCACATTGGTCTTTGTTGGGACCAATTCTTTTTACATTATACGTCAATGATTTTAATGACGGAATTGATGGCTTTGTAGCAAAGTTTGTAGATGATGTGAAGATAGGTGGAGGGGCAGATAGTTTTGAGGAAGTAGAGAGACTACAGAAGAAATAAGACAAATTGGAAGATTGGGCAAAGAAATGTCAATTGAAGTACAGTGACAGGAAGTGTATGGTCATGTCCTTTGGTAGAAGAAATGAAAGGATTAACTATTTTCTAAAAGGAGACAAATATAAAAAAAGTGAGGTGCAAAGGGGCATTGGAGTCCTTGTGCAGGATTCACTGAAGGTGAATTTGCAGGTTGAGTCTGTGGTGAGGAAGGCAAATGCAATCTAGAGAAAAAAAGCATTTTTTGTTTGAAGAAAGTGGGAGGAGCCGAATGAGAAATTATTAAGAGTAAGGACCAATTCCGCCAGAGAAAGGAGAATGTTGGTGGAGAGGAGCTAGCTGGGTCTGGTATCCAGTAAGAAATGGAGGGCTTTGAGGCCTTCCTAATGGAGAATAGAGGTGTGTAGGCACTGGACATCCATAGCGAAAGTAAGATGATCGGGGCCAGGTTGAAAAGATCAAGAGTGTGTGAAATGTCACGGATGTAAGTAGGAAGGGACTGAACCATGGGGGGATAAAATTGAGTCTAGATATGCAGATATAAGTTTGGTGGGGCAAGAACAAGCAGAAACAATAGGTCTACATGGACAGGCAGATTTGTGGATCTTGGGTAGGAGACAGAAACGGAAGGTGTGAGCTGAGGGAACAAGGTGGCAGTGGATGAGAGATTGCCAGAGTTAATAAGGTTGGTTATGGTATGAGAGCCAATGTCCTGGATGTCCTTAGTGGGGTCCAGTTCAAGGGGTGGGTAAGAGGAGGTGTCTGACTGATGTCACCTGGCCTCAGGAATGTAGAAGTCAGTTCACCAGAATACTACCGCACCTCCCTTGTCTCTGGGTTTGCTGGGGAAGTTAGGATTAGTGCAGAGAGAATGGACAGCAGTGCATTTAGACGGAGTGAGGTTGGAATAGGAGAGAGGAATGTTGAAGTCGAGATGGTTGATGTCCTGTTGGCAGAAAGCAATGAGAAGGTCCAGAGCAGGCAGAAGACCAGAGCAGGGTGTCCAGGAAGAGGAGGAGGGTTGAAGACGGAAGAAAGGGGTCCTCAGTACAAAGTGAAAAGTCCTTGCCAAAAAAGTAGGCAGGGAGACAGAGGCAGAGGAAAAAGAGCTCTGTGCCATGGTGGGTCGAGAAACTCACTGAGATGTGGGTGCAGGGGTAGGAGGGTAAGGACCTTTCTGAGGAGAGAACATTCTGCCTCAGACAGGGGTAGATCAAAGGAATGTGACCTGACATGGATGACAACTGGGATCAGGGGAGGTAAGGGAGTTGGTAATTTCAGAGGGCAGGGTTGGGGTGTTCAGGGAGTTGAATTGAGAGAAAGATGGAATTTTGAGGACCTGAGAGACACAGGATAGCAGAGTGGTAGTAGGGAAAGGGGAAGTGCAATGTTAGCAAGAAGACTAAAATACAAAAGCAAAGAGGTAATGTTGAGATTTCATAAAGCACTGGGGAGGCCTCACCTGGAGTATTAGAACATAGAACACTACAGCACAGTACAGGCCCTTCAGCCCTCCAAGTTGTGCTGACCCATATAATCCTTTAAAAAAAGTACTAAACCCACACTACCCCATAACCCTCTATTTTTCTTTCATCCATGTGCCTATCCAAGAGGCTCTTAAATACCCCTAATGTATTAGTCTCTACCACCATCATTCCAGTCATTCAAGTCATTCAAGTCATTCCAGGCACTCACAACCCTCTGTGTAAAAAAACTTACCCCTGATGTCTCCCCCAAACTTCCCTCCCTTAATTTTGTACATATGCCCTCTGGTGTTTGCTATTGGTGCCCTGGGAAACAGGTACTGACTATCCACCCTATCTATGCCTCTCATAATCTTATAGACCTCTATCAAGTCCCCTCTCATTCTTCTACGCTCCAAAGAGAAAAGTCCCAGCTCTGCTAACCTTGCTTCATATGACTTGTTCTCCGAAATCAAAATCAAAATCAAAATCAAAATCAAAATCTCCTCTGCACTCTCTCCATAGCTTTCACATCCTTCCTATAATGAGGTGACCAGAATTGAACACAATACCCTAAGTGCAGTCTCACCAGAGATTTGTAGAGTTCCAACATGATCTCTCTACTCTTGAACTCAATCCCCCTGTTAATGAAGCCTAGCATCCCATAGGCCTTCTTAACTACCCTACTAACCTGTGCTGCGACCTTGAGGGATGTATGGATTTGAACCCCAAGGTCCCTTTGTTCATCCACACTCTTAAGTAACTGACCATTAATCCTGTACTCTGTCTTCTGGTTTGTCCTTCCAAAATGTATCACCTCACACTTGCCCGGATTGAACTCCATCTGCCATGTTTCTGCCCAACTCTGCAGCCTGTCTATATCCTCTTGTAACCTTTGACCACGATTGTAAGCAGCTTGGGGCCCTTTACCTTGAAAAGGAGGTGCTGAAACTGGAGAGGGTTCAAAGTAGGTTCATGAAAATGATTAAATGATTTTGGGATTGAATGGATTGTCATATGAAAAGTGTTTGATGGCTCTGGGCCTGTACTTGCTGGAATTCAATGAATGAGTGGTGATCTCATTAAAACCTATTGAATGGTGAAAGGCTTTGATTGAGTGGATATGGAGAGGATGTTTTCAATGCTGGGAGAGTCCAAAGCCAGAGGATACAGCCTCAGAATAGAGGAACATCCTTTCAGCCAGAGAATGGTGAATCTGTGGAATTCTTTGCCACACTGTGGAGGTTAAGTCTTTATGCGTATTTAAGGCAGAGGTTGATAGATCGCTGATTGGTCAGGACTTGAAGGAATATGGAGAGAAGGCAGGAGACTGTGTGTGAGTGGAAAATTGGATCAGCCACGATGAAGAGGCAGAGCAGAGTGGATGAGCCAGATAGCCTGATTCTGCTCCTGAATCTTATGGTTTTGTGTAACAACTAATCATATATTGTGAGGAAAGAGTGAGAATTGCAATAGTATTTACTAACTCCCTTAATACCTCCATAGAGTCTAGCTAATCTTCTTAAACTGCTGACAAAGTACTTAAAATTATAACATTGTTGAATTGGACTACATTGTGTCTTTAATTTTCTATTCAGCGTAATCGCCAGTCTGTCATCCTTAATAGGTCATTGGTTTATTATTTTTGTATGCAATGAGATACAGTGAAAGACTTTATCTGCATGTCATCCAGCCAGATCATTCAATACATAGATACATCCATGTAGTATAAAAGGTAAAATAAATCAAACACGGTATATAATGTTAGTTATAGAGGAAATGCAGTGCAGGTAAACGGATTGAGTGCAAGGACCACAAGATAGACTGAGAGTTCACGTTTATTGCACAAGGGACCCCTTCAGGAGTCTTATAACAGTGGGATGGAAGCTGTCCTTGAGCCTGGTAAATGAACTAATTCATATAAAGATATCAAGATCAACATTGTTTAATGTAAATTCCTGTACAAAAGTGTAAAAGAAAATGAAATAGTTGCTACTCCAGATACGATGCAGCATAAAAAAACACAAAAGATTAAAAAAACACCAAAATAACAACAACAACAACAGCAACAATAATAATAATAATAATAATAATAATAATAATAATAATAATAATAATAACAATAACAATAATAATAATAATAAACACAATAAATATAAACACATAAGATAACTTATTCACTTAGATTGATGATGTGCCCCTAAAATAATTCTAGATGTCTGTACATAAGTTGACTGACAGGAAATAAAATTTAAAACATTTTTTCAAAAAAACTTTCTCGACTGTAATAAAATCATTTCCAAATCAGAAGACCTTTGTGATCCTTCTGCTGAGAAGAGATGATTTTATTTTCCAACTGTCCAAACTTCCCACAATTTTAGAAAGTTCTATTGAACCTGGATGTCTTCTCTCCAGTAAAACTCATTGCAAAATCTCATGCACTTCAAGGTCAACTCTTATTGCTGAGACCCAGCTTATAGTCGCAGATTGTAATATATATATCAGCAAAGTGGAGCCACAAGGAAGACTACAGATGCTAGACATTTACAGCAACATACGAAAAGTTGGAGTGATTCAATGGTAGGCAACATCTAAGGAGGAAAATGGATGATAGACATTTCAAGCTGAGACTTTATCTGGATCAGAAAGGAATCAGGGTGATAGCCAGTATAAAAGCCTGGAGGAGAGGGTGAAGCAAGAGCTGGAGGGTCTTAGGTGAATCTAGGTGAGGGGGAGAGTGTAAATTATGTAAGAAGCTGGGAGGTAATAGTTAGAAGAGACAAAGAGTTGAAGAACATGCATTCTGATAGAAGAGGACAGTGGACCATGGATTAAAGGGAAGAAGTGAGGATAGGTATTGGAGGCAGGAATCTATGGGTAATGGGCCGATTGAGCGGGTGGGCAAGGGGAAAGAAAAAGCTGATGAGGATGGTGAGGTCTGGGAAATCAAGAAGGGACAGAGGGAAGTGATTACTGGAAGTTAGAGAAATCGATGTTTAGTTCATCAGGTTGGAGATTATGAAGGCAAAATATCAGGTGATGTTCCTGTAATCTGCATCTAGCCTCAGTTTAGCAGTAAGAGAGCCTGTGGACAGATGTGTCACTGTGGGAACAGGAAGTGGAATTAAAATGGCTGGGAACCTGATGATCTTGCCTGTTACAGTGGACAGAGCAAAGCTGCTTAACAAAGCAATACCCCAAAAGTTGAGCACCTTCAGTCCATCCATAACTACCTATTTTAATTCCTCTTCCCATCCCATCACTGGCATGTCTGTTCATAGCCTCTTCTACTGTCAAGTTGAGGCTGGATGCAGATTATAGATAAAACATCTCATTCTGCCTCATATGTTTTTCAATGACTCACAAACATCAAATTCTCTAACTTGTGGTAAACATCCTGCTCTATACCCCCTTTATGATGTCCCTTATCCCACAGGCCCTATCATCCCTTCTTTTTCCCTATCCCCATGCTTTTGATCTGCCCATTACCCACACATTCCTCCCTCTGGCTCTGCTCCCCATCTCCTTCCCTTTATTCCATGGTCTACAGTCCTCTCCTATCAGACTACATCTTCTTCAGCCCTTTGTCACTTCCAACAATCAGCACTCAGCTTTTCTATTATCCCCACTCTCCACTCCCCCATCTATCTATCAATTCCCTCTCACCAGCATCTATTTATCATTCTTCAGCTCCTGCTCATCACCCTCGCTTCATCTTTTTATCTGGGCTATCTTCCTTATTTTTCTATCATTGTGACTTTCAGTATGTCTCACTAAAAGGTCTTGACCCTAAACATAAACTGTCTATTTTGAGTTCCTCCAGCATTTTCCTCTTGCTGCTTGTGTCACCAAGCTATTTTTCCACGTGATGCAGGGTCTACACCTAAAACATTGACCTCTGCCTCTACAAGTGCTGACTGACCCATAATCTTCAGTCATCTCTTGCATCTCCTGCTACATTTCTGCAAGTGGTTCCCCAACCAAACGATTCTTTGCATGAAGTGTAGATTTCCCAACAATGGTCATTAAAGAACCATTAGTAACAGAAGACATGAATTAGGTTTTAATGATTCATCCACGCCACTAACATCATTTTAATATGCCACGACATTTACTTCAACCAACAAAACACTTGGGAGCAGAGCAATGTAATGAAAACAGCTGACAGAGCCTGAAGAAACTGACCAAATGGTCAGATGCAGCTTGTATGAGAGGGTGTTTAATAGAATAGAAACAAAGCAGTTTGGTCGATTGGCTCATTTTGTATTGCATAACTATTGCCTGATTATCAGTGACAAACTGACTGAAAGAAAGGAAGCAATAGTTGCTTGTTAGAGCTGTCTGGCATTCAACTCAAGCAAGCTCACTTCAAAACATTGTTTCTTTATCTATATATGAAAAGGTCAAGACAGTCTGAGATCTTAACATAGAGTCATAGACTAGTACAGTACAGAAACAGGCCTTTCAGCCCAACTGGTCCTTGCTGACTACAACACCTTCCTACGGTAGTCCCATTTGCCTGAATTCAGCTGATATCACTTAAAACCATTCATAACCTAATAATTACCTAAATGTCTCTTGAATGGCATTACTGTACCTTCTTCAACTGTTTTATCTGGTTGTTTTTTTCTCATATGCACACAATTTGCAGCATGAAGAAGTTTTTCCTCAGGTCCATTTAAAATCTTTTCCCTTTCTCTCAAAACCAACATCCTCCACATTTTGGTTCTCTTTCCCTGGGTAAAAGACTGAGTGCATTCACCTCGTAATATCATATTTTCCTGTATACGTTCAACACTCTGTTGTCCTCATCTTTTATCCAAGGAATGAAGTCCTAGCCTGTCCAACTTCTCCCTATAACGCTGACTCTTACATCCTGGTAATATTTTCTTTGTGAGTGAGAAGGGAGAAGGGATTTGGGCCACGAGAGTGGTGCTTGATACAAACAACTATATTGCATTAGTTTGGGAAAGGAGTTCAAGTTGGGATGGACCGAGTAGGTCATGATTGGGGAACTCAATATTGGGCTTCAATATGGAACTAAGGTATTGGAAGATAACTTCTAATCAGGATGCTACAACTAAGGTATTAGAGTTCTTTTCTACTTAGTGTTCTGAGTGATTGTGATATTATAGACAATAGACAATAGGTGTAGAAGTAGACCATTTGGCCCTTCGAGCCTGCACCGCCATTCTGAGATCATGGCTGATCATCTACTATCAATACCCGGTTCCTGCCTTGTCCCCATATCTCTTGATTTCCTTATCCATAAGATACCTATCTAGCTCCTTCTTGAAAGCATCCAGAGAATTGGCCTCCACTACTTTCCGAGGCAGTGCATTCCAGACCCCCACAACTCTCTTGGGAGAAGAAGTTTTTCCTTAACTCTGTCCTAAATGACCAACCCCTTATTCTCAAACCATGCCCTCTGGTACTGGACTCTCCCAGCATCTGGAACATATTTCCTGCCTCTATCTTGTCCAATCCCTTAATAATCTTATATGTTTCAATCAGACCCCCTCTCAATCTCCTTAATTCCAGCATGTACAAGCCCAGTCTCTCTAACCTCTCTGCGTAAGACAGTCCAGACATCCCAGGAATTAACCTCGTGAATCTACGCTGCACTTCCTTCACAGCCAGGATGTCCTTCCTTAACCCTGGAGACCAAAACTGTACACAATACTCCAGGTGTGGTCTCACCAGGGCTCTGTACAAATGCAAGAGGATTTCCTTGCTCTTGTACTCAATTCCCTTTGTAATAAAGGCTAACAATCCATTAGCCTTTTTCACTGCCTGCTGCACTTGCTCATTCACCTTCAGTGACTGATGAACAAGGACTCCTAGATCTCTTTGTATTTCTCCCTTACCTAACTCTACACCATTCAGATAATAATCTGCCTTCCTGTTCTTACTCCCAAAGTGGATAACCTCACACTTATTCACATTAAATGCCATTTGCCAAGTATCTGCCCACTCACCCAGCCTATCCAAGTCACCTTGAATTCTCCTAACATCCTCATCACATGTCACACTGCCACCCAGCTTAGTATCATCAGCAAATTTGCTGATGTTATTTTCTATGCCTTCATCCAAATCGTTAACGTAAATGGTAAACAGCTGTGGTCCCAATACCGAGCCCTGTGGCACCCCACTAGTCACCACCTGCCATTCCGAGAAACACCCATTCACCGCTACCCTTTGTTTTCTATCTGCCAACCAGTTTTCTATCCATGTCAATGCCTTCCCCCCCGATGCCCTGAGCTTTGATTTTACCCACCAATCTTCAATTTGGGACCTTATCAAATGCCTTCTGAAAATTGAAGTACACTACATCCACTGGATCTCCCCGTCTAACTTCCTGGTTACATCCTCGAAAAACTCCAACAGATTAGTCAAGCATGATTTACCCTTGGTAAATCTATGCTGGCTTGGCTCAATCCTATCACTGCTATCTAGATATGCCACTATTTCATCCTTAATAATGGACTCTAGTATCTTTCCCACCACTGATGTCAGGCTGACAGGTCGATAGTTCTTTGTTTTCTCCCTCCTTTCTTAAAAAGTGGGATAACATTAGCCATTCTCCAATCCTCAGGAACTGATCCTGAATCTAAGGAACATTGGAAAATGATTACCAATGCATCCGCAATTTCCAGGGCCACCTCCTTTAGTACCCTAGGGTGCAGACCATCTGGACCTGGGGATTTGTCAGCCTTCAGTCCCATCAGTCTTCTCATCACCGTTTCCTTCCGAATGTCAATCTGTTTCATTTCCTCTGTTACCCTATGTCCTTGGCCCATCCATACATCTGGGAGATTGCTTGTGTCTTCCTTAGTGAAAACAGATCGAAAATACTCATTAAATTCATTTGCCATTTCTCTGTTTCCCATAACAATTTCACCCAATTCATTCTTCAAGGGCCCAACATTGTTCTTAACTATCTTCTTTCTCTTCACATACCTAAAAAAGCTTTTACTATCTTCCTTTATATTCCTGGCTAGCTTGTGTTCGTACCTCGTATTGTGTTCATATTATTGTTATTATAAATTGCGATACCTGGCAAATGTGGAAGGTGATTCCACACACATTGTGTGTAAATTGTGGAATTTTATAGAATGGGAAAACTGATGATGTTCTTTGTGCAGTCCTGATTGGAAGCTAACAGTACACTGCACAACAGGAGCTGCACTTGGTACCTATAGACCTGACTGAAAATTTTGAAAGCAGAAGACCTCACTCACTTGGTGAAATGTTAATCACTGTTAATGAAATATACTAACATGGATCATCTAAGGAAATTTAAGGAAATTTTTAATTGCTTGCAAATTTGCTTGTTGGATATCAAGCAGTAGTAAATCAAGGCAACTGGATTTGCTGCGTTGTCTAGAACACACTTTCTTGTTAGAGTTGCATTAGTTCGTGTTGAAGCGTAAACCTTGGATAGGTGAAAACTCTTCACAGGCAACACCTTACCACACTGTCAATAGTCATAGATGGTCTGTTGATAGGGACCCTTTGAGTCACTTGTGATGGTGATAATAAGGATAGGATCTATCAAACAGAACAACCCAAAGAACTCAGGGAAGAGAAGCAAGGTGAAAAGGCACTGCTGGAGTAGGACCCAGTCCCCCTTTTTTTACACAGTTCTCTGACATGCACTAATAAGAACAAGATAAAGAAGGATGTATGATATTAGATGCCTAGTCCACCATTCAGCAAGGTTGTGGCTAATTGGAGTTTGGCTTTAGTTCCATATTCCTGCCTGTTCTCATAATATCTAACTCACTAATAGAACAAATATCTATCTCAGTCATTCTCCTTAACTAAACCTTCACAGCGCACAGAATTTCAAAGATTTAAGCCAAATAAAGAAGAAATTCCTTTTCACCTCCATCTTAAATGGGTCAACTTTCATTCTGGCCAAGAATGAAAAAGATTTTGCACATCTGCCCTGTCAAGCCTCCCTGGAAGTTTGCATGTTATGATAAGATCACTTTTCACTCATCTAAATTCAACTGAAACTTGTGAGGTGTAGATCTTTGATTGTACTTAAAGTGATGGTAGATAATTTTTTTGAAAGATCAGGAAACTGAGGATGATAAGGTACTACACAAAGAAAGAAGTTAAGTCTAGGGTAGATCAACCATAATCCCAGACTTCATTTACCTTCTCTGAAGGTGGGACAGCCTTGAGGGGCCAAGTGGCCTGCTCAGTCACTATATGCTATACTGAGGCCAGGACCTTCTCAGCCAGAAAGATTAGTCTTTTGGATAGGAAGACTGGTATTGGGAAATCTGGGAGGTGAACGTGAGCAACAACCCCACTCTGCAAAACCAGGTCATTAGCTACTGGAGTTGATGAATAGGTTTTTCAAGTAGAATTCTCTTCTTTATGCCCATTGAAATGGATGAAGCTTAACTTGTTGGGGTAGAACTGAAAAAAGTGAACATTCACATCATAGGGCTTAATGACCATGAAAGCATTGGAATTATCTGACTATCTGTGAGCTGTTCTACCTGTAGGAGATTATTGGAAATAATTATTGCTCCGCTTTTTGTGTACCTATTAGTCACAAGAATTAGTCACAGAGGCAGCAGGGAAATGACTACAACCTTCATTCCATATTTTTGTTGTTAGAAATTCTTGGAATTGGTTATTATTGTCATGTTCATTAGATAGCAGCTTTCAGCAGCATAAACCCAAATGATGTTTTATTTAAGTGACCCTTGCAATTCATTATCTTCTCAATAAAACCTGCAAAACAAAGAAAATATGCAGTCAATTCTTTAGAATGGCAAGGTGCGCACAGGTCTGGGAATAGCTGATGATACCTCTGTAGCCTAGAAAAGTCCTGTTTGACAACTGCCTCAATTTCACTAATGGGATATTGAATGAAACGCCATTCACCTGACCAGGAGCTGTCGCCGTGCTGGTTGGAACCAGTAATGATGCTGTTATCATGCAACAATCCATCATATCAGCCTGATGGCTCAAAACACATCTGAGTATGGCTGATTGGTGATTAGGGATTACCAGTGCAGCTATGGCTAATGACTGTGGTATAGTATCTGCTATAGAAGGGACTAACAAATATAATGAGTCCCATGGGACGGTGAGAAGTAAGTAACACCGGACCACTGGTATTCTGTGTGTTTTTTTCAAATGTTTAAGCAAATTTACTGGAGACTTGTAGCACAGTAAAGCAGAGAATCTACTTGTTTTCTGGAGGTTGCATGGCTTAGACAGGAAAACAAAAGTCTTAGTGTTCTGGAACTATTGAGGATGTCAATGAGGGCTTGGGCAAGGGAGGGCAAGGGAGCTAGAGCCAGTACTTATGAGCTCAAAATGATTTTTAAATGATTCAGATTCAGATATTTCTCAGATGGACATTGAAACATAAAGGGAAATGTGTCATTTGTGTTAACAGCCAGCGCAGCCTCAGGATTTGCTGTGGGCAGGCATAATTGTCACCACATATTCCAGAGCCAGCGCACCATGCCCATTGAAATGAATGTTAACATTTCACTTTCCTTGCTTACTATCCACTCAACCTGCAAGTTAACCTTTAGGGAATCCTGCACAAAGACTCCCAACTCCTTTTGCACCCCTGATTTCTAATCTTTCTCTCCATTCAGAAAATAATTTACACATTAATTCCTTCTAACAAAGTGCATGATCATGCACTTTCCTGGACTGTATTCCATCTACAACTTTGCCCATTTTCTGATCTGTCCACATCCTTCTGCAGACACATTGTTTCCTCAAAACTATCTGCTCCTCCACCTATCTTGGTATTGTCCACAAACCCATCAATTCTGCCATCCAAATCTCTGGGATATAACATGAAAAGAACACCAATCACAGCACTGGTCCCAACAAGGTCCCAATACTGATCCTGGGCCTCAATTTCCCTAATACGCTCATCTGCCTGCTTCAAAACGTAAAAGCCGATGCTAGTGCAATGTCATTATTGGTGAAAGACCAGTAGAGTTTGCCAGAGTATCTCACAGCTCATTGTCCTCTGCTCTTTCTCCTCTGTTGTTAGGCGTGGCCATTCTGTTGCTAACTCCTATTGGACATGGAAGGAAGTGGGATATTTAACCCAATTCAGTTCCAATGTTATAACACTTTTGCCAAGTAAGGCTTGTTTACTGTGTACCGAGAGGCAGCAGTTTTGCTTAGTTAACTTCTGATAATAAGATTTAAAATACATCTAGAAGATGATCACCTCCATAAATCACTATCCATGATACCAGATAAAATTGTCTTTTTGTGCATCTCAGGAGATGGTATTTCCACATACTACTTGTGAGCTTGAATATTTCAATGGATGTAGAACTTCATAAATCAGTGAAAGAGGCTTTGGTGGAATTATTATGTAGTGTTCTGAAACAAATCACAGAAGCTCACAAATACTGCTGTTTTATGGGGTCATATAGCACAGAATCAGGCCTTTATAATCCATTTTGTCCGTACAAACCATAATATCCATCCATGCCTACACTAGACACCTATTACACTTTTCCTTTTTAAGTACTTGTCCAAAGCCTTTTAAATATTTGCAGTCGTATTTGCGTCAGTCACCTCCTCTGGTAGCTTTTTCCAGGTAACAACCAACCGCTGTGTGGAAAATGCAGTATCTCACTCAGACCTCATTTATATTTCTCCTTACTTACCTTAAACTTGTATCCTCTAATGCTGGACTCTGGTGGGGGAGAAAAGACACAAACTCTCTATCCTGTCAATGGCTCTCATCTTTTTCTAAGCCTCTTTAAGTTCAACCTTCAGTGTCCTAGAATCATGTTTGAATAAACCAGCCTATGTCATCTTTCCTTACAACAACAACTCCACTCAAAACAACATTCCAGTGAATCTCTCCTGCCACACTCTCCCTGTGGTATAGTGACCAGAAAATTACATGGTACTTAAGTGCAGTCTACCAATGTGACATTGCATGAAAATTATACATCAAGAAATTTTGTTGAAAGTCAAATACTTTCAGCGCACTGCATGAAACCATAAGAAACTGCAGAGCATTGTGGATATAGCTCTGCTCATCAGAAAAACCAGCCCCCTCTCGATGGACTCTGCCTGTACCTCTTGCTCCCTCGGTAAAGCAGCTAACATAATTAAAGACTTCTCCCACCCTCATCATGACCCTGCCCCCATCACGAACCTTGACCTTTATAGTCTGCCTGCACTGGACTTCCTCGGTAACCGTAGCACTATATTCTGTATAATGTTATTGCTTTTCCCTTGTACTAACTCAATGTATTGATCTGATGAAAGTTATCTGTATGGATAGCATGCAAAACAGAGTTTTTCACTCTACCTCGGTATATGTGAATTATATACCAATTCACATCAACACTCAGTTTTCTTGCAGCAGTTATGTAAGTTGGATTGGCTCTAATGAGGTGATGCCACACAAGAATTCAAAGGTAACATAAGGTGCAAGCAGTTCCATATTCCACACAACATTTGAGTGGAAGTTGGAGGTGAACGGAGCCATATACAGCAGATGGCTGATGATTCACAATTCGTCAGTCAGCTTGGTTCATCCCATTATTAGTCCACAATGACCCAAGTTGTATCCATCTGCCTGCTTCCGGAGGTATGAGCGTGAGCTAGCCTTGCACTCATTTCTGGGAGCCTGTCAATTTTTCTCCCAGAAAGGATGATCAGACACCACTGTATTTTGGAATTGTTTGCCATTGTAGTTTTGCCTTAGTGTTATGTAAGGTTGGCTAAAAAAGCTGCAGTCCATATCTAATGGATAAAAGTAACAATGGCCAACAAAAAAAACTTGCTGAAAATGCTCAGCAGGTCAGGTGGGAGAGTGAGAGAGAGACAGAGACAGAGAGATTGAAATAAAGAGGGAGAGAAAAAGTCCATCTTGCGGGTCAAATGCAATTAACATCAAATGCTACCAACTTGCTATGCATTTCAAGCATTTTATGTTTTATTTTTAAAGACTCTCAACTTTTAGAATATTTTTGAGCAGTAATAAAATAAAAAGCATGTCTGGTCCTACTGTACACTGAGAGGTGTCAAATTATCTCACACTGATTTTCCATTGTGTCAGCGTTCTATTGAAATAAATAAGGAAGAACCCAATGATAGAAAGAATGGCTAATTTTGAGCTCCTTTTACAATCTGGAAATGCGTGTGTCTGCAGAAGCTTGAATCTACAGCAAAGGTCCCCTCCTATTAGATTCCCCCTTCTCCAGTGCTTTATTTCTTTCACCAATCAACTTCCCAGCTCTTTACTTCACCCCTAGCCCTCTTCTGGTTTCACTTATTATATGCCACCTTGTAATTCTTTATCCCCTTACCCCCATCTTCTTACTCAGATTTCTCCTCTTCCTTTCCAGTCCTGCTGAAGGCTCTCAGCCCGAAACGTTGACTGTTTACTCTTTTCCATAGATGCTGCCTGGAATCCTGAGCTCATTTTGTGTGTGTTGCTGCAGTATGAAATGCACCATCTTTTGAAAAGAAGCTGAATTAAGGTCAGGCTTTATCACTGTTCTAATAAATGGCAGGTGTCCCACATATAGATTCCTCTAAAAGCAGAGTAAGCTGATTTCAAATCACAGAAGTGTTTCACTGTGGAGCTTGCTGACTCAGCAAGGAAATATATCACAACAGCCTGTGGACTTTGCTGCTCTATAATTTAGCTGTGCTTAGAGATACCAAAAGAAGTGGAAACTTAACAGTATGTAAGACTAGTTTTGTAAAAAGATGATATATCAACTAATTTTACCAAACACTGATAAAGATTGGGAATAAATATTTAATTCACAATCAAAAATAGATGGAAAGTGCAAACCTGTAAATTTTAAACGTAATTGACTCTCAGACTTGCGTCAGTACTAATAACACATCCACCCATCTGTAAATAGTGTAATATGTTTAGCTTTCACCATGGCTTTGACATTGAAATAATGCTAAAAGTAATTCAATAATTCAAATGGATTATTTTAATTTTCAACTAAAGCATACTGGGTTGTGATATTTAGGTTCAATCTTTATAGATGAACATGTTTCAGCAAGCTATGGAACATTGCAAAACATGGGAAATTGAACTCAGACTGAAATAAGCTGTCAAGAGCAATCTGCCTTAAAGAGCAGGTTACTACATTTTGAATTTTTATTATGTTTTACAAATGCATGTATTGGGTAGAGTACAGAACTTCTAACCTGACTATTGACAGAAAATGAAGTCAATGGTACATTTCACAAGGCAAGCCCAAAGTATGATAAGCCAGGTTATTGAAATTGATATCTTTCTTTAAAATGGAATCTAAATAATTGCAAACTAATTTCATAAATACTGCAGTTCAACTAAAACATTCAAAAATTGTTGGAACAAATAGATCATTTGCTATTTTGGTTAAAGGTAGGTCAGGAGCATTGATATTGCATTTTTTGCATTTCAGCTATCTGCAGACTTTCCTTTATTCCCATGAAACATCAAAGAATTCCAACTATAGTAATGAAATCGATATTGAAATCAGTCAGAGGATTCATTGTTTTGTTGTAACTGTGTCTATTCAATAAACTGAGATATCCTGGGGATATACACTACGCCCAAGGAAGACAAGTTGTGAGAATGTAGGCAGTTTCTTTGATCCACAGATGATCAAAGATGTAAGAATTGTGCAATGGTGGAAAGGGACATTCAATCCATTATTCTAAACATCTGAAAGTAGTCACATTCTCCTGTTTGTTCTTTTGATTGTATACTTTTGTTTAAAGTAATGATCCAATTTTCCTCATTTCAGTCATTCCCTTTGCCCAACAACTCATGCCATAGAAAGTATAGTCCCAAATATTTTTGTCCTCTTTCCTCAAGAGCTTGTTTTTCCACTTGGTTATGGTAATTTGTCCAGTGTTACTCATTCAATGTCGGTATAACATACAAAAAAACATGCCAAATTTGTAGCTTAGTTGATTCCCCATTATTCATAAAAATAACTAGTTTTAAAACCATTGAAATAGAAGTAAAACTACAGTAAAATGCAGCACCACTCCAGGGTGAATTAATTATCCCTGGAGGTTTGTATTAATTGCACCTGCTTGCAGATCTTTAAGGAGGTTTTAGAAATTAGGCAAGAAGTTTCAAATGTCAGAACAATAATAGTTACACTTTGAAGGGTTTTGAAATACATTTTATTTGGAACATATAGTAAAGAACTGGTTGTTGTAACCTAGTATAGCCAGAAAACAGCTTTGCTTGAGTTATTTACTGTTATTCATATTAGATTTATTTACAGAAGTTGAATTAAAATCCATTTTATTCTCAAGTGTTTTCAGGAGTATTAAGCAACTCAACAGGTTCCTCCTAATATATTTCAAAGTTAAACATTTAAAAACACTGTAAGTTAAATGTTAAAGTATTAAAGCAAAATACTTGACATATTGAACTCCTGAAATAAAGAAGGAGAATAACATAATATTAAGCAAATCAATCAGCATCTGTGGAGAGATAAATTTGATGTGAACTCATTCAGGTAGGATACAGCTGATTGGGACACATGCAACATTGGAATCGATTACTCTTCTCAAAGTTTAAAACTGGGTAAATATTATAAATGTAACTCTAGGTTACAGAAACTCAAATAATGTAAGATATTACTGTACATTCCCAAACCAAAAGCCATGTTTGAACCAGGAGTTATGTCATCTGTTGAAGGCTAGATCAGTGGCATTCACGTCTGACAACCTGTACCGGAAAACCAGGTGTGATTTGAGGGCTATTTGAAAGACGGAGAAACAATTTTGAGTGAGGTTGGAGGTGACATCAGATACACGACAACTTTGGCAGGGTCTGCAAGACATTACTTCCTACAAAGCAAAACCCAGTAGCATGAATGGCTGCGATGCTTCACTACCAGATGAACTTAATGCCTTCTATGCACACTTTGAAAGGAAGAACACAACTAATACCGTGAAGTTCCCTGCTGCACCTGATGACCCTGTGATCTCCATCTCAGAGGCCAATGTTAGGCTGTCATTAAAGAGAGTGAACCTTCGCAAGGTGGAAAGTCCTGATGGAGTACCTGGTAAGGCTCCGAAAACTTGTGCCAATCAGCTAGTGGGAATATTCAAGGACATTTTCAGCCTCTCACTGCAAAGGGTGGAAGTTCCCACTTGCTTCAAAAAGGCAATAATTATACCAGTGTCTAAGAAGAATAATGCAGGCTTCCTTAATGACTATTGCCTGGTAGCTCTCACATCGACAGTGATGAAATGCTTTGGGAGGTTGGTCATGACTAGACTGAACTCTTGCCTCAGCCAGGACCTGGACCCAATGCAATTTGCCTATCGTCACAATAGGTCAAGGGCAGACGTAATCTCAATGGCTCTCCACACAGCTTCATAAACACCTACCTGTTTATAATATAAACACAATATAAACAATATAAACACCTATGTCAGGATGCTGTTCATCGACTATAGCTCAGCATTTAATACCATCATTCCCACAATCCTGATTGAGAAGTTGCAGAACATGGGCCTCTGTACCTCCCTCTGCAATTGGATCCTCAACTTCCTAACTAGAAGACCACAATCTGTGCAGATTGGTGATAACATATCCTTCTTGCTGACGATCAACACTGGTGCACCTCGGGGTTGTGCTTAGCCCACTGCTCTACTCTTTATAAACACATGACTGTGTGGCTAGGCAAAGTTCAAATGTCATCTATAAATTTGCTGACAATACAATGTTTGTTGGTAGAATCTCAGGTGGTGACGAGAGGGCACACAGGAGCGAGACATGCCAACTAGTGGAGTAGTGCCGCAGCAACAACCTGACTCAACGCCAGTCAGACGGAAGAGCTGATTGTGAAATTCAGGAAGGGTAAGACAAAGGAACACATACCAATCCTCCTGAATGGACCAGAAGTGGAGAGAGTGAGCAGCTTCAAGTTACCGCATGTCAAGATTTCTGAAGATCTAACCTGGTCCCAACATATCCACATAATTATAAAGAAGGCAAGACAGTGGCTATACCTCATTAGGAGTTTGAAGAGATTTGGCATGTCAAGAAATACACTGAAAAACTTCTATAGTTGTACCGTGGAGAGCATTCTGACAGGCTGCATCACTGTCTGGAGGGACTACTGCACAGGACCGAAAGAAGCTGCAGAAGATTGTAAATCTAGTCAGCTCCATCTTGGGTATTAGCCTACAAAGTACCCAGGATATCTTTAGGGAGCGGTGTCTCAGAAAGGCAGTGTCCATTATTATGGACCTCCAGCACCCAGGGCATGTCCTTTTCTCACTGTTACCATCAGGTAGGAGGTACAGAAGCCAAAATGCACACACTCAGAGTTTCAGGAACAGCTTCTTCCCCTCTGCCATCCAATTCCTAAAAGGACATTGAATCTTTGGACACCACCTCACTTTTTAAAAGATATACAGTATTTCTGTTTTTGCACTTTTTTTAGTCTATTCAATATACATAACTGATTTACTTGTTTATTTATTATTATTATCATTTTAACTTTTTAATTTTTTTCTCTGCTAGATTATGTACTGCATTGAACTGCTGCTGCTAAGTTAACAAATTTCACATCATATGCTGATGATAATAAACCTGATTCTGATTCCAAGGTATTACAAGAAACTACCAAAGAAAATATGATGTAACAAAACAACAAAATATCATGCACTAGTATGAGCTCTATACTGAAAAAAATGCACAGCTTAATCCTTTAACAGTACCTGTAACTTCAATCTACATGCACTCCTGTTGAGCTCTGACACTCTGGCGATCAGTCACAGAGATTACCCCTGTGTGCTTTTCCTTTGTAAGCTGCCCTTTAACTTTCAATGTTACTCTTGTACAGTTTCCATTAACTCCATTGGAATTTGAACATAACTCACCACGGTGATTATTCAAAAGTGTCTGTTCCTATCTGTAAAGAAGAAGCAACCTTGTCTGCAGTATCCTTGATAAAGCTTGTTCTGAACCCTTATTACTTTCTGTACGAACTCCACCTTCATAGAAGAAGTCAACTTCCCTCTCCCCAAACAACACACACCTTCATGCCCATGTTGGTTTGTTTGTATGATGATTTTTGTCTGTTTGTGTGACATTATTAAAATGATCTCTGCACTCTTCCATGTCAATGACTCAGCCTTGCATCATTATTGTGTCATAAGTATACTGTTTGAAGCTTTGACCACTGTAACATGAAGGTGTTCTGTTGGGGAAAAACACCAGTTAAGGAAGTAATTGTGAAAGATGATGAAAAGACTCATTCAAGATAATTCAAGCATTAAGATATCCAAAAGATTTTTGAATTAATCCATATTTGGTGGAACTCTGGCTGCAAATTCCATTATCAATTTGCATATGCAGAGAATTTTCAAACGATATCAGCTCAGAACAGAAGCAGTTGACTCACTTCATTCAGCACACAGACTTTTAAAAAAATGTAATTTAAATACTATTAGGTCCCTAATGATATGTAACCCTCTTACTGGGGCTCATACACTAACTTGGTTCGTTAGCTAACTCTGCCAACAGCCACACGACTCAGTGGTGAGAAGGCCGCTTTTCATAAGCAATACATATCTAGGGTGGGTGTGCTTTGAGGTTCAACCAAACAGAAATGTCGAGATGATCCAATTTAAAAGAAACTTCACTTGAGCAAATGCTGTGTAAATACTGCCCATACACAGCTTTCGGTGGCCCAGAAATGACAGATTGTACACCAGCATAAAATTATAAAGAGTATTTACCAATTTTCAACTTTATCAAACAGCTAATACAGTTAAACCAATCTAACTGTCCACACAAATGTGGTGTATTGCTTTACTCACACTCTGGACCAACAATTTGTGTGTGTGCACCTGCCACAGTCCGAATTTCCCTCAAACACCATCTCGATCCAACTGGCTCTGTCAGGGGTATTGGCCAATCCTCCTTGGATCCATTCATCTTCACAAAGCACTTCTTGCAACAAGGACTGTCCTTGCAAAGGCATTCTGCAGCATCTTCCCTTGTGCCCCACTCCACTCCTCCTGCCGAAAGACCCCAAAAGAGACAACTGTCTTTCAGATCTGATCCCACCCAGCTCTCCCAAATCTTCCACTGGGCAGAAAGTTACAATTGGCTGACACCACTGTGGTAAACTATGTATACCTATCTGGACACACCCCTCTGCTGACTGCTCCTGTGTCTCCTCCCACAGACCCCTGTATAAAGGCGATTGGGGCACTGCTCCTCCCTTAGTCTCCGAGATGTTGTGCTCCCTTTTTGCTGCTAATAAAACCCTATCGTTCACTTCCAGTCTTTGAGCTTATTGATGGTGCATCAACCACATTCCTAAGTTGGACAACATGGCTCCTTATCTTTAGCTGAATCCTAAACACTCTGACAAGCAGGACACACTGCTTTTATAGAAAACTGTTAAAATAAAATAACTCACGGTATAGCAGTAAAAATCTTAACAAGGGCACTACATCCCCCCCCACTGAAATATAGTCATGTCCTCATGACTTTAGAACTTTCTAAACTATTATTAATAACATGGTCTTCAAATGAGTGTCATGATTTCAGGACTCCCGATTCCATTTGTAAATGGAAGAAAGGTATCTCACCATTGGGAATTGACATAACACTTAGTTTTCCAATTGCATCCTCTGCCAGCCTAATAAGGGGTTTCCTACCATCTGAAACCTCCTTATCTCATCTTCAGCTTTTCCATCTTCAGCCACTCCTTCTGAATTTTCCTTTCCACTAGAGGATGTCCCCCCAATCCATCTATCACTCATACTTTCCAGAAACTCAGGTACCCCTACACCATGACTGAACTTAGCTTCCATCAGTTTAAGCAGGTAGTGCCGAACATGTTCAACCTCCACTGATGCTAACTGGCAAGACCTCTCTCAGAAAGGGGTGTCCTCTGTCACTCTAGCTACTCCTCCAAGACGTAACATGACAGGTTTAGACTGGGTGTACCACACAGTTCCTCGTTTCTACTCATCATTCTGCTTAGAAGGAACTTGCACCTTCTCAAAATCAGCTGTGAGCACCAGGTGAATGAACAAGGTTTTCAATAAATTCTCTCCATTTCTCTTCCTGCATACTCCCACAAGCTTTCTCACAATGGGAGAAATTGCTTCCACAAGATTGGAAGCCTGACCTTTTGAACCAGATCTGGAGAGACCAATATTGACACATTAAGGTGTGTCAATATTCACTGTTATTCCAAAATCTACTTCTGAAAACTTCAGATTCAATGATAAGTAACCATTGTGGGTAACCATCATAACCATCATCTAAGCCTTCAAATCTCAAGGGCACTGAGTGGTGTCAATGGTAAATGTGTCAAATACCGGTTATAAAAGGATGTACAAAGCAAAGTAACTGGAGAACCTGTGTCAAGTATGGATCTAGCATAAACATTTTCAATCCGTATGGATACATCAGAGCTTGGTCTCACTAAACCTTCAGGAATAGTGTTTAGTGTTTTGCCCTTCTGTATCTCCCTTGATACACTGACTGGAATGTACCTCTCTGAGATGTCAGCCCCTTTCCTTACTGAGTCCCTCCGTGGTTTTTCTTCTTTTCTTCTCTGTTTGATTAACCACTGATTTACCTTTCAACAATTTTCCTGTCCCTCACAGTATCACTTGAAATGTCCATCTTCTCCACAGTTTTAGGAAAATACCGGTTGTCTCTCTAGTTAAGAAACTTTTTTCAGCAGCATTCTTCTGCGTAGTAGCCCCTACAGGCGGCTGGCTTTCCCAACAATCATGTCACGCTTACTGAAAACATTAGTAGATATCCATTGAGTCAGCTCAGATATGTTGGGGTATGACATGGTTCAATGGTAACATGTGAAGCCCACAAAATTCCCTTCAGAGTACAACTACTCAACCCATTTTATCTTAAGATAACACACACAAAATGCTGGAAGAACTCAGCATGTCAGGCAATATCTAAGAAGAGGAATAAACAGTCCATGTTTTGGGTTCCCGAAGATGAGGCCTCTGTCTAAAATGTCATCTGTTGATTCCTCCTCACAGATGCTGCCTGATCTGCTGTGTTCCTCCAGCATTTTGGATGAGTTACTCTGGACATCCAGGATCTGCAAAATCTCTCATGTTTATCTTAAAATAAATGTGTTCCTACTGAAGACTATAATAGAGAGCACTCTGAAATAAAGAATGCAATGGAATTAGCTGGTGGTGCATCAGCGCCTTTACTCTACCTCTGGGCTCCATGGGAAGTGCAGAGATTTATCTAACATCCTAAGTTCAGGTGTATGTTTGTATCTAGCCATTCAGCTTTATTCCAGCCATTGTTGACTTAGGTGGTATATTCACATTCATTTCAGTAGGATCACTGACAATTAAAATGATGGGATAAATAATATTATTTGTTTATTTTTATTTCTTGGTATATTTAAATTCTGCTTGATTAACAGTAGAGTTGTAGAGTCATATAGCATGGAAACTGGTCATTCGAGTCACAGTGCTCATATCGGCCAGCAGACACTCATTTGTATTAATGCTTCTTCCAGTACTTGGCTGTAGCCTCCAATGTCCAGCTGCTTCATGTGTTCATCAAGACACCTCAAAAGTAGCATCAGTCTTTCATCACTGTCTCTAACAGTGTATTCCAAATACTCACCTCACTTTGGGTAAAAATAGTTCCCCTCAGGATCTATCCCCATTTATACTAAATCCATGTCCCCTTCTCTTTAGCTATAACTCAGTAATTACACTGGACAACAAAGATTCTGCTTCCTGAAGACTTTTGGCTGTATCTTATGGATTTTGGACTGCAGATCTTGAAAATTGCCATGAAACGTCCCTATCATGCAGGATTTTTTAACATTACCTATATTCATTATTTCAACTCATAATTCAAGTCAGAGTAATGGATGCCAAGATTAAGGAAGGAATTTTTGTTGGGGCACAAATCAAACAGGTCATTGATGACAGGAAATTCGAGGAACTTTCAGTGGGACTGCAGAAAATTGCATAGAAGACATTCACGGCAATTCCCTTGGCAACCACAGAGCACAAAACTACGTGCAGCTGGTTGGCAACATGCTTTAAGCGGACAAAATGATGAAGTGCATCATGTCACTAAAGATTCCTTTTCTGCATTCCCATTTAGATTTCTTCCCTGCTAATCCTAGAGCTATTAATGATGAGCATGGTGAAAGTTTTCACCAGGACGTTGCGGACATGAAGAAATGGTATCAGGGCAACTAGAATCCATCAATGCTGACTGATTATTTTTGAAGACTTATGTGAGATGCCTCAGACACTGAGTACAAACAAAAATCATCAACAAATATTTTTAGCTTAGTTAAACTTTTGCAAATCATAAGCACCATTATGTAATTAAACACGTTATATTCAATAGAAGTTAATTTCTTGTTTCTCCAAATTCCTTAATGCAAGTAGTCTGAAATTGTATCTCTGTCACCTTCAAGCAGTTTATCATAAACAAATAAAAAACTAAGGAAGCAACACTTCCAAAAAAAGACGTTGTCTGGTGTTATCAGGCATATAAAATTGTAAAAAAGCCCTTTGACAACAGTAGTTGGGGCAAGGCTTTGGGATTTACCATCTGGAATTTCACTTAAGTTAGCAGAACTAATTTATCAGAGTAGAATTGGATATAACAGAGTTGATGTTTTAGTATAACATTTTGGTGCTTTCAACCATATACTTTTTTGACTAGTGACTAATCTACTCTTCCTTCAACAATATTTATACCCTTCATATTTACATGTATTTTTTTCCTTCTGTGTGAGATTCCAATGATCTTTCCATGGGAAAATCTATAGACTGTGATAATGATCCAAGAAAGGCTATCCATAATCAATGTCACAAAAACTATAAAAAGTGACAGAAGAAAGGACAGGAAAGAAACAAAAGGAAAACCACTCATGAGGACTCTACAAGTCCAAGAGTAATGGGTGAGCAGAAACACTGTGCTTACATTGGAGCGCTTCAGAACTTTGTAATACTTCTTGATATAAGACCACAAGATACAAGAGCAGAAGTAGGCCATTTGACCCATTGAGTTTGCTCCACCATTCAATCATGGCTGATCCAATTCTTCCAGTCATCCCCACTCCCCTTCTCCCCATACCCTTTGATGCCTTGGCTAATCAAGAACCTACCTGTCTCTGCTTTAAATGCACCCATGACTTGGCCTCCACAGCTGCTCGTGGCAACAAATTCCACAGACTTACCACCCTCTGACTAAAGTGATTTCTCTGCATAGTTCTTAGACAAGTCATTGCTCAATCTCCCAAGGTCCTGAGGGTGATTCACCTGAAAATAAATCATCTGGTTGACCTTACTGTATGCTTTTCAAACTTATTGTGTGTTTTCTACCATATGTAGGTCATTCCATGTACTTGTATTGGATTTAGTTAATATGAGAGAAGGATTTCAAAGGACCAGCTCTCAAATCCTCATCCTGTACTGCTAAAAGTGGCAGGGGAAGTTGGCATATAGGTGTGGTGAACTATATATACCTGTCTGGACATGCCCCCCCCCCCCCCCCCCCCGCTGACTGCTCCTGTGGCTCCTCCCACGGACCCCGGTATAAAGGCGATTGGGGACTCCGCCCCGGCCTCAGTCTCCAGGATGCAGTGCGGTGGTCAATTGCTGCTTGTTCTTTCTTCCAGCCAATAAAAGCCTATATCTCACTTCACGTCTCAGAGAATTATTGATGGTGCATCAATAGGGAACACTGCCATCTAAAGATCCAATAATGTTTAGGAGCCTTAACAATATTTAAAACTGGCAGCAATCCATTCCCCTAAAAACTTCTTCCTTCCACAACATCTATAGCCAGGCTGCAATATCTATTACCTCAATATTCCTTATTTCCTTATGGCACAGGTTGAGTTCCCTGAGTTTATATTCATTCACAGAACTACCTTTTTCTCTTTCATCCATAAATTTTCGGTGTACAATTTACTGCATATATCTAAAAATGTACCACACCAACTTGACAAGATATCTTTGACAGGAATTGTTGAACCAATAATCTTTACCAGTAAAGAGGACAATGTCCCGGATTACCTATATCCTAACAAGATTGCATTCCTGACTTGGAACTATACCTACACTACTTCCCCTCACACCTTGAACAGCAGCAGCCTGCACTGAAAGTTCAAAAGAATTGAAGACACTGGAAATCTGACATAAAAACAGGAAATGATGGAGCAACTCAGCAGGTCAGGCGTTAACTGCAGAAAGAAAAGCGGACAATGTTTCAGGTCTGCAATCCTTCATCAGAGTTGTTTGTCAGATGCAGTCATCAGTTGTAGTGGGATAATGAGAGCCAACATTTCTTGAGTGGGTAAGCACTTCCTGTTGACAGAGTCAATGCCACAACTCCAGTTAGCCCAGTACAATCCAACTAATCCATTGGTGTCTCTGTTACTGAAAATAATAGCATTGATAGTAGCTATATCATGAGCTAAGATGATCTAATATTGACTCATGGATTGGATAGATGTGACAGTCTATTTCCAAGGGTAATGGAATCTAAAACCAGAGAGCACAGATTTAAGGTGACGAGGGAAAGATTTAAAGGGGATCTACAGGGCACACAGACAGCGTTAGGCACATAGACTGATCTACCAAAAGATGTGGTTGAAGCAGCTTCAAATGCAACCTTCCAAATAAAATATTTCCACAGGTACTTGGTTAGAAAAGGTATTTAGGCCAAATGCAGACATAAAGAACTAGGCACGTTGGTCAGTAGGAATGAGTTGTGCCAAAGTGCCTGTTTCTGTGCTGTATGACTCTATGACCTAGTGACTAATTCCAATCCACTCTATAAAGCCTAGGCTGGCATCTGGCTTATGATAATTTAATGAAAATATAAAAGAGGATAAAATCCCTATTTTAAATTCATTTAGACAAATAAACAGAATAGGTAAATAAATCACTACTTCATGATGCACTTCAGCTTACAAGAGAATTAGTTAGGAATTTAATTAGGAATTTTGTTATGTAGTAAGAAGATTAATTAATGCATCAGTTAAGTCTGTAGATAGCACTTAACTCTTGTTAGATATGAACTCACCCATCAGATGAACACCTGAAGTCACTGGAGAAAAAGTACTGGTAGGTATGAAGCAGCTTCTTTATTCGGCAAAGCAAGATATACCAGGCATCATACTGAGACCCTGTTGGCAGCTTGTTTGCCTGACATCACAATCATCGCTGGCTGAGGCTCTGGCAGAGGAGGAAAGGGCAGAAGCTCAAGGCGAATGCTTCACATGTCACGAGTTCAGGCCTGTGTTACTAAGGTGGAGGAAGAAACTCACGAGGAGGAGCCTGAGGGACACGTCTGACCAGCAAAATGCTGGCTCCTTCCTGTGCCATGGAACGATCTCGGCTACTGGTGTGGAGAGCCAGACCATTAGGTCCTGGACCTCCCCACACTAGCACCATGTCACAGCCCCGTGCTGCCATCAGGAAACGCTGATCGGACAGGGCTGCCTGAGACCTCCAGCAGAATCCCTCTGTTATCGCCTCTCTTCGTTTTGGCTTTTATGTGGATTACATGGTGGACAGCATCAGATGCTGTGCGTTGGTGGACACAGGATCAATCATCACCATCATCCATCCGGGTGTCCTCCCCAGCACAGGCCAGCCATCCCCTCCTGGATGGAATTAACCAGTGGTCCAGCTGCCTACAGTCACTGACAACTGTGTGACGTTGAGAGGGAAGAGGTGGCTGCGCATTGCAGTGGGGAAAAGCACAATGGAGCATGAGGAGTGGCTGGCTGACAACCGGGGGGTCCTGCTTCATTGGCCTGGACATGCTGTCCTGCTAGTGGGGCTGTGTGGATGAGGGGGGAGGCAGTGCTCTACCTCACCAGTGAAGTCCGTGACTCTCTGGCAGACCTGAAAGCAGACCCTGTGGGGGCAGCAACAACCACCATCCTTCAGTGATTCAATGCAACATGGCGGAACCACAGGCAGGTGGTGGTGGCACTTTGGGTGACAGTCAGCGGCGAGGTAGACCTCCCACCATTGACCAGCAGCTTAGTGATCCTGTGCTGGCCTGGGTGATTGGATGGCTGAGCATGGGATAGTGACTTGAGTGGGCAGAGATCTCCCTGGATGCAGAGACCAAAGCTCTGGGGCATGCTGCAGATGTGTGGTCTGGTTGTGGCCATTTTCAGATAATGACAGGCATCTCGTGCAGCTGGTAGACCTTTGGAATGAAGTCATGCTGGCACCAATCACCCCCTGGCCACCACCAACCCAGTGAGGCTAAAGGAAGGAAGTAACACTCCAGGTGCTCTGTCACTTGCCTCACCAAACAGTGTCTCCGATGGGGGGGCGACAGATGTCCCACTGTATCCCAGGTAGCAATGCCGACTGCCACTGGGACTTTATTGCGGACCCTGGGGTTGCCAGGGACCCGCTGATCCCTCAGGTAGGGGCAGTGTACAGTTTCTGGAGTGGAGGGGCATTGATGACAATCTACCCCAGCATTCCAAGTGGCCAGTACTATTATTGTTCTCATGTTAAAATACTTTTCTGAGGTTATGGTGGGATGTTCAAGTTCATTTATTGTTATGATTTAGCTTGGGTTATACAGTTATTCACTTGTATGTTTGTGGGTCGCCCTGACTGTAACACAGGGGTATAATAATCACCTCTTCTGTCTGTATGTGACTGAGTGGGTTCAGATTCCCGGTCTGTTTTTGGAATTATTGCAATAAAAATGGATGTTGAAATAAATGAAATTTTCTCGTATGAAGTTGATTGCCAAACATCTGTCATCTAACATGACCCTAGGAAATGGTTCAGCCTAGATACTGTACAGTTTGCTTTCCTATCTGAGCTTTGTATGTACTGATTTTAAACCCCTGGTTTTGTACTATCTCTAAGACACTGGCTATCGCTCTGAAATGACCTGCTTCATCTTCCAAAGCAATTAGTAGGTCATCTACATATTGTAAAATGGTTGACTGGTTGGGCCTTTGATTGAGCTTTTCCAATGTAGGGTCTGAGCCCAAAATGTCAACTACTTACTCTTTTCCATAGATGCTGCTTGGCCTGCTGAGTTCCTTCAGCATTTTGTGTAGTTTGCTTGGATTTCCAGCTCTTGTTTGAGTTTTTCCAATATCTGCATCATGGCTTTATGAAAAATAGCTGTTCTATTGTGGAATCCCTGGGCGAGTGTGGTCCATGTATATTGTTGCCCACCCATGATGAAGGCAAATCAGTCTTGGAACTCAGATGATAAAGGGAGCCCCCAAAATCCATCAGTGATATGCAGAACTGAAAAAAAATGTCTGAAGACATATCAGAATTATTGCAGAGCTGACCACAATGGAATGCAATATTAGCATAGTCTGATTCAGGGCGGTATAGTCTATTGTGAACTGATATTTTTATTTCTATTTCTGCGATCCATCAGGCTTCTTTACCTTCCATATGTAATGCCTCTAAAAAGTACTCACCATCCCCCCTTCGAAGTTTTCAAGTTTTATTGTTTTACAACATTGAATCACAGTGGATTTAATTTGGCTTTTTTGACAATGATCAACAGAAAATGCCTCCTTTGTGTCAAAGCAAATCACCACAAAATGACCTAAATTAATTACAAAAATAAAACACAAAATAGTTGATTGCATAAGTATTTGCCTCTCCCCTGCCCACAAAATCATTATTTAGTAGATACAAACAACACACGCAAAATGCTGGTGAAACACATTTCACAGGAGTTGCAGATCAACATCTGAGGTAAATGTTTTAGAAAAGAAACTTTCAGCAATGAGGATTCAGAACTAAAGCTTTGGAGATTGAATGAAGACTGTCACAGCAGGTATAAATGTACTGATCTCAATCCAAACTGTGAATCAGACTAAATGTTGACAGTCTGGGGATTGATCCAGTAAAAGAAATTCAGAGAAGATAACTTTGTGACTTTAGAAGGGGCAGCAGGGAAGTAGATATGTTTGGTGTGAATTGTTAGCTGTGGAGTAACAAATAATGAATTTTGATTAGTTTTATAGAATATTATATATTCCAGAGATACATAATAGTATCTGGGGATCATTAGCAGATTATTTCTGCAACATAGATGGTGAAATATACAAGATGGCTCATACTGTACACTCACTCTGGAAAGAGTGAGCATCATACACTGACCAGCAATTTCTGTTCTCTTCTTTTATCAACTCCTATAATAATTTAGATATATTGAGCCACTATACAAAATATTTGTGCTCAGTTCAAAGTGCAAAGTAAATTTATTAACAAAGTACATGTATGTCACCATATACAACCCTGAGATTCATTTTCTTGCAGGCATATACAGTAAATCCAATGAAAGACTGCGCCCAACAGGATTGATAAACAACCAATAATGTGCAAGGGACAAAAAACTGTGCAAATACAAAAGTGAAAAACATAATAATAATAAATCAATAAACAGTAAATATTGAGAATATGAGATAAGGAGTCCTTGAAAGTGAATCCATAAGTTGTGGGTGCAGTTCAGTTATCGGATGAGTGAAGTTATGTGAAGTTATCCCCTCTGGTTCAAGAGCCTGATGATTGAGGGATAATAACAGTCCCTGAACCTGTTAGTATGGGACTTGAGACGCCTGTACCTTCTTCCTGATGAGGGCCACAAGAAGCGAATATAATTGGGATGGACATGGTCCTTGATCATCTGATGAATCTTTGAAAATGGCCCAGTCCACTGACTCGATGCAAACCTGTAGCCACTCCACTGCCTTCTGTGACCACCTCTTTGTTGCCCTTATCTCTGGAGCCTCATCCTTTAGCTTCTGCCTGTATGCAGGGTGGAGAAGGATAGCTGAAAGATCATATTTCCAGAAATGTAGTCCAGGTTAGCATTTCTTATTGCAGTATTGGAATAGTTGAATGTGTTTGGTCCAGACAGACAGACAGACTTTATTGATCCCGAGGGAAATTGTGTTTCATTACAGCCACACCAACCAAGAATAATGTAGAAATATAGCAATATAAAACCATAAATAATTAAATAATAATAAGTAAATTATTCCAAGTGGAAATAAGTCCAGGACCAGCCTATTGGCTCAGGGTGTCTGACACTCCGAGGGAGGAGTTGTAAAGTTTGATGGCCACAGGCAGGAATGACTTCCTACGACGCTCAGTGTTGCATCTCGGTGGAATGAGTCTCTGGCTGAACGTACTCCTGTGCCTAACCAGTACATTATGGAGTGGATGGGAGTCATTGTCCAAGATGCCATGCAACTTGGACAGCATCCTCTTTTCAGACACCACAGTCAGAGAGTCCAGTTCCACCCCTACAACATCACTGGCCTTACAAATGAGTTTGTTTATTCTGTTGGTGTCTGCTACCCTCAGCCTGCTGCCCCAGCACACAACAGCAAACATGATAGCACTGGCCACCACAGACTCATAGAACATCCTCAGCATCGTCTGGCAGATGTTAAAGGACCTCAGTCTCCTCAGAAAGTAGAGACAGCTCTGACTCTTCTTGTAGACAGCCTCAGTGTTCTTTGACCAGTCCAGTTTATTGTCAATTCGTATCCCCAGGTATTTGTAATCCTCCACCATGTCCACACTGACCCCTTGGATGGAAACAGGGGTCACTGGTGTCTTAGCCCTATTTAGGTTCACCACAGTCTTTTTTACATTAATCTACAGATGATTCTGCTCACACAATGTGACAAAGTTTCCCACCGTAGCGCTGTACTCAGCCTCATCTCCCTTGCTGATGCATCCAACTATGGCAGAGTCATCAGAAAACTTCTGAAGATGGTAAGACTCTGCATAGTAGTTGTAGTCCGAGGTGTAGATGATGAAGAGAAAGGGAGACAGGACAGTCCCCTGTGGAGCCCCAGTCCCCTGGTGCTGCCGTTTGTATGCTAATTATAATTGGGCAGAGCTTTCTTCAAAACAAACCTAATTGAAGTTCCCAACTATGATTTGAAATGTGTCAAGGCGGGTTTTTCTTGCTTGATGATGGCAGCATTCAATATCTCAAATACCTGATTAACTTTAGCTTTTGGCAATATGTAAGCTGAATTCATAGAGGAGAACCCTCTTGGTAAGTAGAATGGTTGGTACTTAATCATTATTAGTTCCAGGTCAAGGGAACAAAATGTGCAACAAAACCACCACATCCATGCACCTCAAAGAGTTTATCACAAAATGCAGACACCCACCTTTCGCCTTCCCTGAATCAGCAGTCCAGTTCATCCTGTGTATCAAGAAACCTCCAGATCTTATGAATGTATCCGGCATGCTCAGAGTAAGCCATGTCTACAGAGTAATACATCATTTCTCTCCAATTTTGTCCATGGGTCCTCAATCTTGTTCTTCAATAACTGTATATTCAAGGCTGTTTACTTAACGTCCAGTACACAAGGAAGTTCTAACAAGTTGCTGTGTAGGGGAACTTTCATTGCTTAGTGTTTCAGTCTGGCTTGGATTCCTTCTGATCATGGTGATGTACTGTACCTTTGTCTGCTTAAAGGTGCAATCCCTGCAAGCTTGAGAGTTGTCCATCGTGTCCTTCAGAAGATCATGAAATCACTAGTTCACCACTAATGCATTAAAGGGAAGTTACATGGTACAGATTGCAATGACGGTAATTCAGAAGAGAGATATTTAGAAGTTTTGTGAACAGCCTATAACACATCACCATTTTTTGCCAGTGCCATCTTGCAACTGGTTATCCTAAATTATGGTTTTCCAATGAATAATTGAACGGTAAATTTACTGAATAAAGTTCTCTACATATCTTCCCTGTCATTGTTTTAGAACAGGATTTCCCAAACTGGCCTATGGACCATTTGCGTAGTGGTATTAGTCCATGGCACAAAAAAGGTTGGGAATCCCTGTTTTAAAGAGGTTGATGGAGAAGGTGTAAAGTCTGACAAATTTTCCTCAGGAGGTGATATATTGAGAAGATCGTTCTATGAGCAGAGAACTGAATGTGTCATTGGATTATTGATCCGTTCATAAAATAGATTAGTTTCTTCATTTGAAAAGCTTTGATCTTATCATTCAAGTATATCTTTGGTTTTGGTTTGTCACAGTTTTGAGTCTGGTCTGCACTTCCCCTGGACACACCATTAGCTAGTCTTAGCCAGGCTGTTTAAATAATGACATCATTTTCACTGGATGCTAAAATATTCATCACCTTGCATTGCACCAGACAAAACATCAATAATGTTAACTGTTGTACAACAGACAATATGGGTACATTGTAGTGAGAAGGAATGGGGGAACCTACATTAAAAATTGAAGTGTCTGAAGGACCAGTAATCATACAGAGTTTCACTCTGAGTACTGATGAGATAGCAGGTAATGTTCAGATGCAGAATCAGAATTTGCCTTATTATCAATCGTATATGAGGTGAAATGTTATTTTGCAGCAACAGTACAGAGGAAAGTAATATAATTACTATCAATTACAAGTAATAAATCCTGCAACATTCAAGATTAAAACTTGTTCAATGTCATTTCTAGTACTTAAGTGAAATGGTGAACAAAATAATTGTTGCTTTGGATCTGATGCAGCATAAAAAAAGCTCAACAAGATAAATAAAACACAATAAATATAAATACATAATATAGCTTATATAGATAGATTGATTGTATATCCATAAAGTGATGCTATGAATGTCTGTACATAAGGTGACTGACAGGAAATACTAAAGTAGTAGTGGTTGGGAGTGTGGAGGGGTAGGTTAATGAATGGAGATATGCCTTGCTTGGGGCACTGTGTCTTGATGGTGGGGAGGTTTGTGCACCCGATGGAACTGGCCGAGTCTACACCCCTCTGTATCCTCTTGTGATCCTATCCATTGGTGTCTCCAAACTAGACGGCGATGCAACTAGTCAGCATGCCCACCACCATATATCTTTAGAAATTTGCAACTTGGTGACAGACTGAATCTCTTCAAGCTCCTCACAAAGTGGAGAGGCTGGCATGCCTTCTTCATGACTGCATCTTAGGTCATCTGTGCTGTCAATCTGTGAACTCAAAGCTGCTCACACTTTCCACCAAAAACACCTTAATGAAGATCGGTGCATGCTCTCACAACTCCCCCTTTCTGAAATCCACTGTCGATACTTGGTCTTCCTGATGTTGAGTGTGAGATTGAACAATCAAGAAGAATAGGATATCTGACTGGAGATTGCCACAAGTTTCTGGTGGAGATGAGAGGCATGTACTTGCATGTGAATTCTCATCCTTTCACTTCAATGGTTTTCCCCAGTAGATAAAGCCCTCCAGTTGTATAAACCGAACCAGCTGGTGTGAGGGTGCTCACAGTTATCCAATAAATGTTTACATGACAGTCCGTCATACACAATCAGTACACAAACTTCCTCTACCTCACACCCTTAAGGGAAAAGTCTGAAGATATTTAAACAAAGGAGAGGCAGCTTAACACAGGCTTGTATAATTCTCATATAAAACAAAATATGCTGTGTTACTGATCATATGAACAATGCCCTGTGCTGTTTTATTCATGTTTACTCCTAACTTGTGTTGCTGAGGGATAGTATTAGGAGAGAGATCTTGGGAATATGGGGAGAGCAAAAATGGGATTAATGCAGGTGTACATTAACTTTCACAAACCCCAAATCCTGTGAGGTCATCTCCCACAAAGGTTCTGTATTCAATCGTTTTAACCCACAGTAGGTTACTTCTGACGGAGACACACAGTCACAGGGAAACCATCAAACATCCATTTACACACTTCCCACGTGAATCCCACATTTCATTCTCTTCACATTTCCATCAACTTCCCCCTGATTATGTCATTTTCCTACACACTAGGGATAATGTAACCCAGCAACCTGCACACCTTCTGGATGTGTGAGGAAACCAGACCACTCTGAGGAAACTCACGCAATCGCAGAACCTGAAAACTCCATCCTGGTGGTATCAGAGGTCAAGACCAAGCCTGAGTCTCTGGGGCTCTAACAACTGTACCATTATGCCTTAGCTGTTCAAATTAATGTGTTTAAATGCAGAAAATTCTATTAACTGTTCTGGGCATTGAGAAGGGTGATCTGCACTTCTTAGCTCTGGCCTGTTATATATGCCTGATTGGCTGCACGCATGCTATATTACTTTGAACTTCTGATTAGGACCAAAGCAATCACCAGATTATTTGCATTCAAAGCTGATCATGCATATGCAGCCCTTCCGAAGAGAGGAAACAGATAGTTGAGTGCCGGTCCAACAGGACCAAACAGAAGATCAGCTTCCTCAAGGTGCCTGTATCTCAGGACATTATGTTAATAGGGTTGACATTTGGAAGCTTTTTGAAAAAATTGCTACTACGAAGTGAATTTGACAGTCTGGCAATTGTCGAAGACACCAATTCCCTCAGTACTTTCTCTCAATCGTTCTGTGTTTTTGCCAGAAACATTTCCAGAAGCTTTCTGTTGGCAGTGCACAAAAACCAAGTTGCTAGCAGCTTGTTTGCCAGGACAGGCAATTACATTAACTGTGTCTGCGATGATACTAGTCAAAATAAGTAGGTCCTTGGAAGAGTGGTTCAGAAATAAGTGGTTTTATTAATAATGAAGTTATCAAAAATTACAAGGGGATCTCGATCAGCAAAATGAGCCAAGGAAGAACTAATGGTTTTCAATTCAGATAAGTGTGAGTTGTTGCACTTTGGAAAGTCAAATCAGGGTAGACTTAATCTGTAAATGGTCAGGCCTCTGGATTGTTATGGACAGAGGTTCCTAAGAATGGAAATATATTATTTAATAGAAGTCACATTACAGGGAGTGAAGAAGGCACTTGACACACAGGCCTTAATAAGTCAGGGCTTTAATTACTGGCACTGAAATGCTATTTTGCAGCTGTACAAGGCATTGGCGAAACTGCATTTGAGTACTGTCTTCAGTTACTGTTGTCCTCTTATAAGAAACATGTCGTTAAACTTTCCAAAGTAGATGTATTTATGAGAATATTGTCGGCACTGAAGAGCCTGAGTTTTAGTGAGAGGTTGAACAGATTGGGACTGTTTTTAGTGTAATATGGGAGGTGACAATATAGAGCTACTGTATATGAAATAATGAGAGGCAGAGACAGGGTGAATCTGCACAAACTTCTTCTCAGTGAAAGCGAACCAATACAAGAGTGCATAGGTTTGAGGTGATGATTTAAAAGGGACTTTCGGGGAAAATTCTTCACACAGAGGGCTGTGAGTACAAGGAAAAAGCTGATTGAGAAAGTAGTTTGAGATTACTGAAATAACAAAGTTTAAAATACACTTTATTGAGTGCATGGATAATAGGGGTTTCGAGGGATAAGGGTGAAATGTGGGAAAGTTAGACGAGCATTGGTGAGTGCTGTAGGAGCATATATTCTGTGTTGTGTATTTATTCTGAGGATTATGGTAACTAGTCACATGAGTGGGGCTGTGGTATAGCGAAGTGAATAAATTACGTATTCATGCTTATTTTGCGGCAGCTTGTAGCTTGGGACTGCTGAGATAATGCTCAATATTGCTTAATTGTATGTTTGCTAACTGCTAATAAAGGATTGGAATTGGGAACTTGAATCTTTGAGCTGTGGGCATGCCATGTGAGTAAAACAACTCTGTGGGGTCATAGGCTGGCAGCAATTATTTTGTTTCCATTTCGGATCAATTTTTGTCACTACATTTTGTCAGCAAAGATTTTGACGGATATGCTAAATGAACAACAACTCTCGGATGTGTCCAGGAAATTGGAAGCACCAGACTGGAGCAGCTTGTAGCAAATGTGTTGTGGTTCACACCATATATTTGGTTTGAAACAGAGATTTGAAGTGGTCAAACATTGCTGTATCCAATTTGTGTGAACACGAAAGCTGTAGTGGTAGTTGCCTGATGTGTTTGACCATTGGTTCTGTTGAATGCTGAAGAATTTAAATAATTGAACTGCTTCTATCATTGAAAAGTTGTATCTAAACAGCGATTGTTTTGTTTCATTTGCGAACTTGGAAGATGAAATGATTCCATTTAGAAGTAGTGACCTTGAAGCTAAGAGAGAAAATAAATAAATGTGTGAAAAGCAGTCCCCTGGGGAAAAATGAAAATATTTATGATGGCAAAGAATAAGCTGTGACAACTGTTAAGTTACAGAATGGCATACATGCTGAGGACAGCGTGTCAAACATTCTCTCTTTAAAAAAAATATTTATTTATTAAATTTTAGAAAATTACAAGAATAAATGTAATGACAAAATAGTAAGAAAAATAATATTAACCCTCCCCCCTCCCCTTAACCCTCCTCCCCCTTAACCCTTGTCTAAAGAAAGAAAAAAAAAGAAAGAAGAGAAAGATTGCCTGGATATCGGAGGATCCCCACATGCTCCATGGAGTTCAAAATAATTTTAATATTTACCTTTACTTTCCCCAATTACTTTATAATTTTATCTTCAAAGGACCTATGTACCCAGATGTCTGAAACTGTTGTAATTAATTCAGCTAATGGTTCTATTGCCAATACAAATAAAGCAGGTGTTAATGGGCAGCCTTGTCTAGTTGACCTTGTTAAGCAAAATGGTGTTGAAATCTGACCATTTGTAACTACTTTAGCTTGAGGATTAGTATTTAAAGTTTTAATCCATTGTATAAAAGATTTTCCTAACTCATATTTTTCCAATACCTTAAATAAAAAAATCCCATTCCAATCTATCAAATGCTTTTTCTGCATCCAAAGCAACTGCCACACTCATTTCCTCTCTTTTTTGTGCCAAATGAATTATACTAAGTAACCGGGTTATATTATCCATTGATTGTCTGTTTTTAATAAAACCTGTTTGATCCATATGTATTAATTTTGGTAAATATTTAGATATTCTATTAGATAAAATTTTTGTTAGTATTTTATAATCTGTATTCAACAAAGAAATAGGCCTATATGATGTTGGTTTTAAAGGATATCTATCTTTTTTTGGCAGTACAGTTATGATCACTGTTAAAAAAGATTGTGGGAGTTTATGCATTCTTTCCACTTGGTATATTAATTCCATAAAGGGAGGAATTAATAAATCTTTAAATTTTTTATAAAATTCAGGAGGAAAACCATCTTCTCCTGGGGATTTATTACTCTGAAGTGATCCTAAAGCTTCTTCAACCTCTTTTAATGTAAAAGGCATATCTAATCCTTTCTGTTCTTCCAAATTTAATTTTGGAAGGGTTATTTGTGATAAAAATTTATCTATCTCAGCAAACTTATTTTGTGATTCTGATTGATATAGTTCAGTATAAAATTTTTTAGAAGTTTCATTAATTTCTAAAGGTTTATAAGTAACCTTATTTACACTTATTCTAATTGCATTTATTGTTTTAGAAGCCTGTTCTGTTTTCAACTGCCAAGCAAGAATTTTATGTGATCTTTCACCTAATTCGTAATATTTCTGTTTAGTTCTAATAATTACTTTTTCTGTACAATATGTCTGGAGTGTATTATATTGTAGTTTTTTATTAACAAGTCGTCTTCGTTTTTCTTCTGTCATATATCTTTGAGATTCTTTTTCTAACTTTATGATATCTTTTTCCAATTGATCTACTTCTGCTGTGTATTCCTTCTTAATTTTAGATGTATAATTTATAATCTTGACCCCTTAAATATGCTTTCATCACTTCCCATAATACAATTTTATCCTCAACTGAATGTAAATTTGTATCAAAAAAATTGAATTTGTTTTTTCATAAAATCACAAAAATCTTGATGTTTTAATAAAATTGAATTAAATCTCCATCTATAGATCGATTCCTCCTTATCCATCATTATCATTGTCATTATCAAGGGGGAATGATCTGACAATATCTTGCTTTATATTCCACATTTTTCACTCTGTCTTGAATATTTTTTGATAATAAAAAAAATCAATCCTTGAGTAGGTTTTATGTCTATTTGAATAAAATGAATAATCTCTTTCTCTTGGATTAATTTTTCTCCATATATCAATCAGATTTAAATCTTTCATTAATGATAAAGTTAGTTTTATTACTTTTGATTACTTTTGACTACTTTAGCTGATCTATCCAAAACTGGATCTAAACAAAAATTAAAATCTCCACCTATTAATATTTTATTATGTGCATCAGCCAAGATCAAAAAAACTTCTTGTATGAATTTTGCATCATTTTCATTTGGTGCATAAATGTTCATAAAAGTCCATAATTCTGAAAAAAATTGACAATGTATAATCACATATCTCCCCACGGAATCAATTATTACATTTTGTATTTTAATTGGTAAAGATTTATTAACCAAAATTACAACTCCTCTCGATTTTGAATTAAATGAAGCTGCAATGACATTTCCAACCCAATCTCTCTTTAATTTCTTGTGTTCTGTTTCTGTTAAATGTGTTTCTTGTAAAAAAGCTATATCTCCTTTCATTTTCTTAATATATGTTAAAACTCTTTTTCTTTTCACAGGTCCATTAATTCCATTACCATTAAAACTTAAAAAATTAAGTAAATTAATCATTCATAATACTTTGGGAACTCTTTAAAATTCTCCATGTTGCTATGAGTCTCTCCCTATCCATCCAGGCAAAAAAGAAGAAAAATAGAAGAAAGATAACTAATATATAAGAAAAAAACAAAATACCCCCCCACTAATGTTGCGATGAAAAAGAACACAACATTACTCCCCCCCCATTTTACGGGTCATGACAATCGCCATGATTGTACACGTGAAACTCGCAGCCATCGATCAGGAGCTCCTCCAGCTCCCCTGCAAAAGCAAAAAAAAAGAAAATATATTAGTGAAGAGAAAAAAAAAGAAAATAATTAATGTCTCTACTCCCAATTAATACTCCTCAACAATTTTTTTTCTTATAAATGTCCGTCAAGTCCAACCTTGTTTCAGTCTTCATCATTAGTCCATTTCATTTCTATAATTCTTTACTTCTCTTTGTGGACATCAGGTAATTCTTGTACAAATTTCTCCGCTTTCCAGTAGTCAATGAAAAATCTTCTTTCTTCGTTATCCAGGAAAATGATCAATTTTGCTGGGTAGCTCAATAAAAAATTATAGCCCTTTTCCCATAAAGATTTTATCACTGGATTAATTTCCTTCTGCCTCTTCAGAAGATCGTAGCTTATGTCTGGATAAAAAATAACTCTTTTCCCTTCTATTATCAATGGCCCATTTCTCTTTTTAGCACCTTGAGTAGCTGCCTTCAAGATCATTTCTTCATCTTGGTACCTTAAACATTTAAATCTTGGATTTTGATCTTGTTGAGGTCTTGGTCTTAAAGCTCTGTGTGCTCTTTCAATTTCAATTACTTGGCTTCCTTCTTTCACTTCTAAAATTTTTGGAATCCATTCTTGAAAGAATTTTATTGGATTTTCTCTCTCTGTACCTTCCATAAGACCAACAATTTTGATATTATTTTGTCTACTAGAGTTTTCAAGCGCATCTATTTTTTCCAACATCCGTTTTCTTACTGTTGTCCAGACAAGATTATTGTCTTCTATCTTATCTATTCTTTCAGTGTTTTCTTCAACTTTTACTTCCAACTCTTTAACTTTATTATCCGTCTTCTTTTGTTTTTCCACCACATTATCGAGTGTATTCTACATCTTTCTTATATCTGTTCTTATAGCTTTTAATTCATTTGTCATATTAATCAGGATATCTTTTATGTCTCCTTTAATCTCCTCTTTCTTTTCCTCTTCTTCTTCCTCTGAATTTCCCAAAGAGTCTGATTCTACTGCCGATTCACTTCCAGTCATAGTTCGGATTTGTAGTTTTGTTAATATCTGTTCATGCATACTTTCGCGCATGCGTTGTTCTTGCCATTTCTTCTTAGAGACCGCCAACATTGCTGCAACTTCCTGTTCTGCATCCTCATAAGTGCCATGCACTTCGCCGGGAGGAGATCCAACTTGAGTCCGAGGCTTCACCGAGAAGGTCAGGCCTTTTTCCCCGCCGATTTGCGCAGTCTTCGAAGTAGTCTTCTTTGCGCAGTCTTCTTCTGTTTCAGTTTAGGAGCCATATCAAAAGATAATCCTGAGTTGCTTATAAATAGTTTCTAGTAGGTATTTGTTAACACTTCTTCATTTAAACTTTATTTCATTACTTTTTACGAGGGAGCTGGATTCCCAAAGTCTCGATCCTACGTCATCACGTGACGCCCCCATCAAACATTCTCTTGCTAGTAGATTGACGTCCCTTGCATCAAATACCACATCGATATGCATTAAAATAGAAGCTGTTTCATCTGTGTTTTATGCAAGACAACAAATATTGAAGGATTAAAGTGCCTTAGAGGAACAGATGAACTAAATTTGAGGAAGCCAGGACAGCTTTGAAGAGGTCAGGAGCAATGGGCAGAAAGCTTTGGTGAAAGATGGAGGAGCTTAAGTTACAGGAAGAAATCACAGCCAAGATGGTCAGAGTTAAGGTGCTAAGGGCCTCACATACCGAGGATACTAAAGGTCCTACAGCAGAGCAGTTCTCTGGTGAGAGTTCCTATGTCGAATGGAACAGAGAAAATCTAGCTTTCTCAAAGTGGATACATTTGACAATCAAAAGTCGAAGAGTCATGAGTTGGAGCCCGAAGGGGTAATTCAGAGGTACTCTGAACCAATGCCTTATCCAGGAGCACAGAGTGCTTCTGGGAATATTGATTTATAGTTTGATGATACTCGTTTTTCAGATGATGGAGGTCTAAATGCCATGCTGGAGACCAAAAGGACATGAAAGGAAATATCAAGCATGCTGAATCAACAACAACATATTGCTTCTCTGCCTAAAAGAGAGATTCAAATCTTCGTTGGCGATCTATTGCAATATTATTCATTTATGAAAACTTTAAAGAATAGCAAGACTGAAGGTTATGATGGCCGCCTCTATTTTCTCAAACGGTACATTGGAAGTTACCCTAGACAGCTTGTCAAAATTTGCCAGTGGGCTGGACTGGAGGAAGGATATCTAAAGGTCCAAGCGTTACTACAGGTGCATTTTGGTGATAAGCAGATAATTGCTGTGGCCTACATGAAAAAGGCTCTTTTTTGGCCACATATCAAGTTGGAAGATGCATAACCTTTCCAAAACTGCAAACTTTTTCTTGAAAGTTCTTGCATTGCTATGGAAGATGTGCAATGCATGCATGATTTGAAAATGGCTGCTAGTATGGAGATTGTCACAGATATATTGTCCGAGGAACTTTGGAGAAAATGGAGTTCCCTGGTGAATGAACTGAAAACAAGGCACAATGGTAAGGTTAATTCCATTGATGTTTTTGAATTAATTGAAAGGCAAGTAAACATTGTCACATACCCTGTGTTTGGGAGAGGGTACAAAACTACATCACCACCAGTAAATAAAGCTGTAAACAAAACGGCATCACAAAATCATTCTCAAGCTAAAGGGAGTATCTTCGCCACTACTGTGGCTACTGCGGAAAGTGAAATTGAGCCTGGAGCTGATGAAAAGGATGCAGATTCGGAATAAACAATAAATGAAGCAAACACAATAGTGAGCTCCAATGTCTTAAGGGTTTTGGTGATCATGATTGTAAACTTTCCATAATTCCAATTCAGTTCAGGTGAAGTCGAAGAAGAGCAGCAAAACAGTGGTTACTTATGCTTTCCTAGATCGAGGATGTACAGCAATGTTACATAGAACATAGTGTAACGCACAATAGGGTTTCACTGCTGATTTCACGGTCTTTTGTCAGCAAGAGATGAAGAGAGAAGGCGCAGGTGGAGAGAGTAGGTAGACGACAGAATGAAGTGGACTGGGAATGAGAGTTCGAAGGTCAGCGACGCTTGAAGGAAGTCGATGGGGAATGAACGGATGGAAACGTGACCTTCAACGTGTACATTAGACTGTTTCATTAAAATGGGCCTTTTTCTTTTTATTTTCTTTACTAGCCCTTTGGCAGATTAAGATTTATAAAGTTCATGCCTTAAATTGCATCTGGTGCACTGTCTGATAATTTGTAGTTTGGATTTGTAACCAGGCAACATTTCACACAGCATCCACCCAAATGAGATTTCTCAGTTTGGCTGGGTCAGAGGCTGTCTTCCCCTCGACAAACACATGCTGGCTGAACCTAAGGGTTACAATTGAAATTTACAACACATTGCAGGCCCTTTGGCCCACAATGTTGTGCCAACCATGTAACTACTCTAGAGACTGCCTGGAATTTCCCTAGTGCAAAGCCCTCTTTTTTCTTTAGCTCCATGTACCTATTTAAGAGGTTCTTAAAAGATCCTGTTGTATCTGCTTCCACCACTGCCACTGCCAGTGCATTCCACACACCCACCACTCTCTGTGTGAAAAACTTACCCCTGACATCCCCTTGGTACCTATTTCCAAGCACCTTCAAACTATGCCCCTGGGAAAAAGCCTCTGGATATCCACACAATCAGTGCCCCTCATTATCTTATACGCCTCCATCAGATCACCTCTCATCCTCCATCATTCCAAGGAGAAAAGGCCAAACACACTTAACCTATTCTCATAAAGAATGCCCTCCAATCCAGGCAACATCCTTGTAAATCTCCTCTGTACTCTCCCTGTAGAATCCACATTATTTCTGAACACCATACTCCAAGTGGAGTCTGACCAAGGTCTTTATATTATGTTCTGTTTTCAAATTGGACCTACCAAAATGAAACACTTCACAGTTATCTGGTTTGAACTCCATCTGCCACTTCTCAGCCCAGTTCTGCATCCTATTGATGTCCTGCTGTAACCTCTGACAGCCCTCCACACTATCCACAACACCCCCAACCTTTGTGACAACAGCAAACTTAGAAACCCCCCTTTTACTTCTTTATCCATGTCATTTATAAAAATCACAAAGAAGAGTGGCCCAAGAACAGATCCCTGGGGAGCACCACCAGTCACTGACCTCCATGCCAAATATAACCCATCTACAACCACTCTTCACCTTCTATAGGCAAACCAATTCTGGATCCACAAAGCAAGGTCTCCTTGGACCCCAAGCCTCCTTACTTTGTGAAAGAGCCTGGCATGGGGAACCTTATCAAATGCCTTACTGAAATCCATATACACAACATTCACTGTTCTACCTTCACCAATGTATTAGGGAGCAATGGCATGCAGTTGTGGACAGTTTTGTCCTATTGATGCAGGGAAAGGATGGTCAGTGGATGAACTATGAGAGAAATGGAATATTTAGTCAAGAGGAAGAAGGAAGGATCATACAAGGCTCTTGGGAATTATAAAGTAGCCAGGAGCATAAATACAGACTTCAGGGAACTAGAAGAGGATGTGAGAAGGCCTTGGCAAGTAGGATTAAGGAAAACTCCAAGTCATTCTATGTTTAATTAAGAACAGGAAGATGACTAGTGTGAGAGGAGGTCCGATCACTGATAAAAGAGGAAATATGCACCTGGAATATATTGAGGAGGTCCTTAATGAATACTTTGCTTCAGTACTCATCAATGAGAGAGACCTTGACAAATGTAAGGTCATCATAGAACAGGTGGATATGCTGGAACTTTTGAAAACATAAGTAGCCTTGTGTTGCTGGATCGTGGACTTCCTGTCAGATTGCCAGTAGGTGGTAAGAGTGGGCTCCCTCACCTCTGCCCTTCTGACCCTTAACACAGGTGCCCCTCAGGGCTGTGTCCTAAGCCCCCTTATATACCCATGACTGTGTCATCACCCACAGCTCCAATCCTCTAATTAAATTTGCTGATGACGCTACACTGATTGGCCTAATCTCAGATAATAATGAGACAGCCTACAGAGAGGAAGTCATCACCCTGACACAGTGGTGTCAAGAAAACAACCTCTCCCTCAATATCGCAAAAACAAAGGAGTTGGTTATGGACTACAAGAGAAATGGAGATAGCTTAACACCTATATAGGGTTGAGAGGGTGAACAGCTTTAAGTTCCTCAGCATAAGCATCACCAAGGATCTCACATAATCTGTACATACAGGAAAAATGCTGAGAAGTGTGAGGTTCTACATTTTGGCAGGAATAATCCAAATAGAACATACAGGGTAAATGGTAGGGCATTGAGGAATGCAGTGGAAGAGAGAGATCTAGGAATAACAGTGCATAGTTCCCTGAAGTTGGAGTCTCATGTAGATAGGGTGGTGAAGAAGGCTTTTGGAATGCTGGCCTTTATAAATCAAAGCATTGAGCACAGAAGTTGGGATGTAATGTTAAAATTGTACAAGGCATTGGTAAGGCCAAATTTGGAATATTGTGTACAGTTCTGGTCACCAAATTATAGGAAAGATATCAATAAATTAGAGAGAGTGCAGAGACGATTTACTAGGATGTTACCTGGGTTTCAGCACTTAAGTTACAGAGAAAGGTTGAACAAGTTAGGTCTCTATTCATTGGAGCGTAGAAGGTTGAGGGGGGATTTGATCGAGGTATTTAAAATTTTGAGAGGGATAGATAGAGTTGACGTCAATAGGCTGTTTCCATTGAGAGTAGGGGAGATTCAAATGAGAGGACACGATTTGAGAGTTAGGGGGCAGAAGTTTAAGGGAAACACGAGGGGGTATTTCTTTACTCAGAGAGTGATAGCTGTGTGGAATGAGCTTCCTGTAGAAGTAGTAGAGGACAGTTCAGTTGTGTCATTTAAGGTAAAATTGGATAGGTATATGGACAGGAAAGGAGTGGAGGGTTATGGGCTGAGTGCGGGTAGGTGGGACTAGGTGAGATTAAGAGTTCAGCATGGACTAGGAGGGCCGAGATGGCCTGTTTCCGTGCTGTGATTGTTATATGTTATATGGTTATATACCGAATGTGTGGTGAGAAAAACACAACAGTGCCTCTTTCACCTCAGACCATTGAAGAAATTTGGTATGGCCCAGATTCTAAGAAATTTCTATTGGGGTAAAATTGAGAGCATCCTGACTGGCTGCATCACTGCCTGGTATGGGAATTGTACTTCCCTCAGTCGCAAGACTCTGTAGAGAGTGGTGTGGACACCCCAGCACATCTGTAGATGTGAACTTCCCACTATTCAGGATATTTACAAAGAGAGGTGTGTGAAAAGGACCCAAAGTATCATTGTAGATCCGAGTCACACCAACCACAAACTGTTCCAGCTGCTACCATCCGGGAAACAGTACTGCAGCATAAAAGCCAGGACCATCAAGCTCCAGGATAGCTTCTTCCACCAGTCCATCAGACTGATTAATTCATGCTGATGCAACTGTATTTCTGTGTTATATTGACTATCCTGTTGTACATACTGTTTACTATAAATTACAATGAATGTGCATTGCACATTTAAATGGAGACGTAATGTAAAGACTTTTACTCGTTAAGTAAATAACTTTAAGTATATAAAGTGGATTCAGAATTGACTTGCCCACAAAAGGCAGAGGATGGTAGTAAATGGAGCTTGGAGTTCAGTGACCAAGGGTTTTCAGATATAAACTGTTCCTGGACCTGGTAGTTTGAGTCCTGAGGCTCCTGTATCTTCTTCCTGTTGGCAACAGTGAGAAGAGAACATGTCCCATGTGGTGGGGTGTGGGTGGTCGCAGATGATGGATGCTGCTTTCTTGCAACAACGCTTGATGTAGATGTGCTCAGCTGTGGGGAGGGCTTTATCTGTGATGGACTGGGGTGTATCTATTACTTTTTGTAGGATTTTCTATTCAATGGCATTGGTGTTTTCATACCAGGCCATGCTGCAGCTAGTCAATATACTCTACACTGCACATCTATAGATGTTTGTTAAAGGTTTAGATGTCAAGTCGAATCTTCGCAAACTCTTAAGGAAGTAGAGGCACTGCTGGAGTAGAAGTAGAGGCTAATTATGCCTTCTTCATAATTACACTTATGTGCTGGATCCAGGGCAAGTCCTCTGTAATAGTAACACCAAGGAATTTAAAGTTGTGACAATCTCCATCTCTGATCCTTTGGTTGGGACTGGCTCATTCATACAGCTCTGATTTCATCCTCCAAAAGTCAATCATTAGTTCCTTGGTCTTCCTAACATTAAGTATGATGTTGTTGTTCTGACAGCATTCAGTCAGATTTCCAATTTCCCTCCTATATGCTGGTTCGCAAACTTGAATATGGCATTGGAGCTGTGCTTAGCTACACAATCATAAGTGTAAAGCAAGTAGAGCAGGGGGGTTAAGGAAACAGCCTCTGCTGATGGAGATTATGGAAGAGATTTTGTTGCCAATCTGAACTGACTGGGGTCTGTTTGGAGTAAAGAAGGATGAGAGGTGACATCATAGCACTGTTAAAATAATAAGAGGCATTGACAGAGTGGACAGCCAGAACTTTTTTCAGGGCAGAAATGGCTAATGCGAGAGGGAATTATTTTAAGTTAATTGGAAGAAAATGCAAGGGTAATGTTAGATCTAGTATTTTTTCACACAGAGAAGTATGCAATACATTGCCAGGGGTGATGGTAGAGGTGGATACATTAGGGAGATTTAGGAAACACTTAAATGTCCTAAAGCTGATAGAAAAATGGAAGGCTATGTGGGAGGGAAGCTTTTGATTGGTGTTAGGTTAAAAAGTCAACACAACATCATTGATTGGAGGCTTTTATCATATCGTATTGTTCTGTCTTCTATGTTCTATGAATGCACAGCCAGTGAGCAACCACATGAAGGTCTTGCAGCTCAATGTGATCAAGGTTTCTGGAAATATGCAATAGTTCTTTCATCTTCCAGAATGAAAGTGTCCCAGACATCTACAAATCTGGAAAGAGCTATCTAATAGCTGTTTAGAGACAACGTAGACAATTATCTCAATTTTAAAATCAACTTTTGGAAACCCAAGGACTTCAGCTCAGCAGCATTGGAATGAATACTCTTTGTCCACCAAACACTTAGTCAAAAAACACCTTGGCATGAAGTGGTTGTGATCTGATCTGTTCAATGGTCAGAAGGTTCCTGGAGACATCATGAGAAGCATAACAGCCTTGCATCCGGCCACTTCCACAGAAATGGACACTACCTTTCTGATGCACCATCAATAACTCACTCTGAGACGTAAAGGTGGGATATCGGCTTTTATTGACTGGAAGAAGGAACCAGCAGTGAGTGACCATCATACTACATCCTGGAGACTGAGGCTGAGCATCAGGCCTCGATCGCCTTTATACAGGGGCCTGTGGGAGGAGCCACAGGAGCAGTCAGCAGGGGGCGTGTCCAGACAGGCACACGTAGTTCACCACACTTTCCTTCCTTAAGTCCAAGTGACCAGTCTAAAATGCATCTGACAGACCAGTGGTTTAACCATACACTGCCAGCTTTAGCTGCGTAACTTAAAGCACAGGCACCTCTAGCTCCACTGCCAAAACTAGCATTCTTCCAGACCTCAAATATCCCACCATCTATTTTTCTGCAATAAACCATTTTCTTATATCAACCTTCCATGTCTTAGTTGGAGTGCTAGTCATCAAATTAAATTAATTAAGTATTATCTACGTGTATACCTATAGCAGGAAGTCTTAATAAAAAAAGACCTTTGCATCCTCGTTTTAGAATATTTTTATGATGTACTTGCTGGGTTAATTTGGGACTTAAATGCACAGCATGGAACCACAAGTAAGAAAACGTGAAGATATGTAGTTAGTATTTTAAAAATAATGTTAATTGACGTATAAAATTTGGCTCCCCTCTGAATAGTACCATTGGATCCTGAAGCTTCCTGGAAGACAGACCGATATTCATTCTCGGGACCATTCTGAAAGATTGCATTGCAATTGGTACAACACTCCTTCAGTAACATTTGCAAGAATCAACCAAAATGTTTGTGTTCGTCTCTCTGAAGTGGGAAGTGAATGTCCAGATTTCATTGTATGAGTTGTGTCTTAACAGGTACTTTATCAAGCTCCATCCCCTCTCCAGAGACAGAAATGCAAACAAAAAAAATCTCAACCTCTACTTTGATGTAATACTGAGGGAATTATCTACATCCTGGACTCTGGTGAGGCCTCATGTCCTCTCATAGACATAAGAAAAATAGTTTTGGGTGATTTCAAGGCAGAACAGGACAATTTCTCCAATAAGTTGTCCAATATTTGTTCCTCAACCATTTCACAAAAAACAGATTATTATATCACTAACACATTGGTCCTTTGAGAGGTTGCTATGTGTGCATTAGCTATTGTAATTTCTCTCTAACTCCAGTGTATACAATTCAAAAGATCTCCATTTATTGTTAGAGGGATATCCTAAGTGAATGTAGTTAGCTAAATGTTACTTTATACCTATAGCAGTGCGTCATATTTTAACTAAAAAGCATTTTGTTTGTTATTCAGTCTAGATTCATTTCATTGCAATTTGCTTATTTCCAACTTCAAACTACACAGAATTTTTCTCCCAGTTTTTTTAAGAATCACAGCGAGTCAGATTGGATTTTCTTTCAAGGTACCAATGGGACTGCTAGCATAGTTTTTCCAGGGACATACAAAGGGCAGTGTGACCACAGCTCACACATTATATATGAACCTATTTGTACTTGAGTCCAGCATTTTTCAGCTCAGAGTATACTCATCTTTAGCACATCTGTTTCACAAAGTGGACTGTCACATCAATATGTTTTTTTCTTGGAGGATGATTCCCAGATAAATTGTACCATGTAGTTAGCTCTTCCCATGAGTGTGAAGGTCATAGCTGCATTAAAATTTTACACCATTTTATATTGGCTACATAGGCCAAATCAGTCAGTAAGCTATCCACAATGAACTGCAGACAAGAGACCTTTTACTTGCAAAAAGCATCATACTAGTCATTTTCCTTATGGATTGGAGACATCAGTTCTATCTCACACGAAGCATAAACCATGCGGCAGAGCTCCTTAGAGTATAACAAGTCACATTTTTGTTCCATGGTGCTTAATCCCTATCTGATCAGCTGGCGGCACTTGAAGGTTGAAACCAAAGGGCAACTGTTTCCACTTTATGCAACCCATTTCAAACCAGATACTGTGTTAGAGCATCACTTATTCACAAGCTTAATTCCATGCCTGTGTTGTTGAACTTCCCTCTAACTATATTTCGGTTTGAATAAAATTTTGCCACCTTAAGCAATAAGTTTTGGAAAAATATAAATAAATGCATTTTAAATCTTTTATAGAGATTGAAAATAATATCTGTCCTCATCTAGAGGGACTTACTCTCAACAATCATTTCTTACATGTATTTTAATTGCAATTAAAGTTTGCTAAATCTAAAGCAAAGTGACAAATTGTAACCATTTTCTTCTGGTTGTCACTGTAATTCTTAAAATGTTTTATGTGATTCCTGATCGAAGAGGTTTGACTGCCGACAGATTGCGGTGGAAGAAAGTGGCCACTGAGGCTCTGGCAGAGCTTGGCACATGATCATGATGATGACGATGATGATCCCTGATCATCCAACCACTGCAATTATTATTTGTCCTGATAAGCCAACCTGGTCGATTGATTAAAATATGAGTGTATTCAGGATAATTTGAAAAGTTCAGTGAAAGGGTAGAAAGTTTTTTAATTCCCAGGCCTGATAAATTGGCAGAAATAGTAAGGGCTCTGGCAATGGTGAGGGTTATATTATTGGAATCTGAACAAAGATTCAGCCACTAGGAAGGGATAGGTAAATTTAAAAGTTGAAGAGATTTCAGGATGTCCAGCCAGACTAGATGACTAGTATACTGTGCTTGAAGTCCAAGCATTCAACAACATTTTGACAGAACTCTTGGTGCAGTGTTATTCTCACAAAATTATTGGTTAATGTGCTATGACAACACAGCTAATGATATACTGTCATAGTTTTACTCCATAACTAAGGCCGTAGGCTGCATGGGTATACTTTGCTTGATCTGATGTCAGTGAGGATAGGACAGGAGCAGGAACAGCCAGATCACTGGGTCAAACCTCCACAACACTATTTCCCATCTCTCCCACTCAACATCCTGCACTCAGCTTTCTTCGACCGATTTGTATCTCACTGGGTATTCAAGATGATTGACCTTATTACTTCTGCAGGCTCTATCAGTGCATTAAAACAGAAGGCACCAGTGACATTTGTGGGGGATAGGAGAAGGGATGGTCAATATTTCAATCCGAGGTCCTGCATCAAGTCCTGATGTAGGGAACTGACCTGATAAAAGAACATTGACCATTCCTTTTCCTCCACAGGTGTTGCTTAATTCTCTGAATTCCTCCAGTAGTCATTTTTTTCACCTTCACTGAAAGTATTGCTATTCGATGTAATGATTCAATCTAGAATGTTAATTAGAAGTGCTAAATCCAGCAGAGATGAGAAAGCAAGAAAATTATTAGGACTTATATTGTTTAACTCTTGTGCTTTATTACAACACTGGGTTGAGTCATACTTCCAATTTGTTGGATCCTGGAATACAAAAAGGCATCACACAGTATGGATTGCAACAATTGGCTCTAGAGATAATAATCCAACTATTTTCATCTGATCATAGAACCCTATCTGAGGTTTAATATTAGCTGCAATATTGTAAAAACATTATTTTAAAATGCTTTGACATTTTTATCTCTGATCTGTTTCTGAAAGTGTATTCGTAAATGTCATTTCCTGTATTCACATTCCAAAGCAAATAAAATGACTCTTCATAAAAGAAATGGATTCAAGTTTAGAGAGAAAGGACACTCTCCTATAAAATCTGATCAGATGTGTCTGAGACTTGCTGTTCTGAGCAGATTTTTTTTCATATTCACACAAAGCAGATGGTTGGATTGATAGAAGAACAGAATAGATCTTCCTGCTTCAGGAGCATGATTGTAAATGTCAATAGTGGCATGTACTTTTGCCAAAGGTTTCTCTTTCCACATTTTTTTTCTGCTTACATTGCATCTCTGTGTTGAGGAAGAGACCAGACATTTACTGTATTTCATTTTAACATTACTTTCTTGTATTATATTGAAATATTTTTTACATGAAACAAAAATTCATACTTCAAGTATGCTTTAGATCTGCCAGAGATTATTTTCATAAAACTTGTAAAAAAGTTACATGTGTACTTTACCCAAACAAGGTTCCACATCATAAAAAGTTAATACTATGAAGTGTCAAATATTTACCATGGCATGGTGCAGGCATATTGCAGAGAGGTAAATTCAGGTAAATTGTAACAGCTCCTAATCTTCAAAAACACAGAAATCGTGGGAAGGTGTTATTGTAACAAATTTTAACTGCATTGAAAAATTATTTAAAAAGAGAACAGCAATAAATTATTAATTTTCTTACGTTCAGTGGTTCAAATTTTTCTTCCTTTGAAGTATATCTTAGAATTAAAAAAAATACTTTGAATCATATAATATTCAAATATATGTTTTGGTTCCCATCATCTTATTTATTTATTTAGAGGTACAGCACTGTAAAAGGTCCTTCCAGCCCAAGGAGGCCACGACGCCAAATTATACCCATGTGACCAATTAACCTACTGACCCTTAAGTCTTTGGAATGTGGGAGGAAACCCACACAGTCATGGGGTGAAGGTACAAACTACTTACAAACAGCAATGGGAATTTAACCCGAGTTTCTAGCACTGAAAAATGTTATGCCATCCCTTACAAAAAATAAATGATGTAATTTAAGAAAAGTACAAAAATAGAAAACCATGCCCACATCAAACTTAACAGATAATTATTGGAATTGGAAATGGAAATGGTTGATTATTGTCACATGTACCGAGGTAAGTAAAAAGCTTGTCTTGTATACTGCTCGGAGCGATCAGATCGCTACACTTTGCATTGAGGTAGTTGAAGGAAATACAATAATAGAATGCAGAATAAAGTGAAACAGCTACAGAAAAATGCAGGTCAAATAGAAGCTAAGGTGTAATATCACATAACAGTTGAATGTTTACATATTCAGGGAATTGAGGGATATAGAGTTTGTACAGAACAGTAGGCAGAAGTAAAAGACTAACCATTGTCTCATTGTATAGCAGAGAACTCACAAGGAGCCAAATAATTCACTCCTGCTTCTGTTTCTAATATTCCTTAAGCTATTCAGGAGAAAGTTCAGATCTGTCTGGGTGAATCTGAGAGCATGGATAATTTGTAGGGAAGGTAAGAATTTTGTTTCTCAGCTACTGACAAATGACCTCAGCACAACGTATGTCAACTCTAATGATGACACTAGCAAAGTAGTTCAATGGTTATTTGAGAAATATTAAAGGATGCTTTTGTAGCTCCTTTATGATTCACGTATTTCATTTCATGAATCTCAGCTGAAAATATATCTGTCTCTCAAGTTCAAATTCAAGTTTAATTATCATTCAACCATACATGAATGTAGCCAAAGAAATGGCATTCATCCAGGCCCAGGGTGCAAAACACATTATCAACAGCACACAGCACAATGGCACATGTGGTTGCAATTTAAGAAAAACATACAGTCATAAAGGTAAAATAATATATAGCCCAATTCCTTGAGTGGCATAATTGGATGTTGTCCTGGTCCACCTTGTTCTTCCACTGAAAAAGCTCTGGAGGGCAGCACCAACAGGAGGAGTGAACCCAACATGGATTCCCGCATATCACACAGAGGCTCACCCACACCGCCTTGGCATCTCTCTCCTGGGCACCACAGCCTAGGCTTAGAATTCACCACAAACAAAGATCTGTGAGCTTTCTGGCAGTTTGTTAGCTGAAAAAAAACAGAAAATGTACAATCATTTCTTGATAAAAATAGGAAATCAAGTTAACTGCCAGCATATTACCAGCTATATAATACACAGACTTTTTTATTGTACCATCAAATGACAATTATTGCTTTTTAATTAGTGTTCTATGATTTACTGAAGACATAAGAGACTACAGGTGCTGGAATCTGGAGCAACAAAAAGAATTCTGAAGGAACTCAGTGAGTCAGGCAGCATCTATGAAGAGTAATGGACAGTTGACCTTTCAGTTCAAGACTAGATGAAGACCAGATGATGAGTCTTGACCTGAAACATAGTCTGTCCTTTACCCTCCATAAATGTTGCCTGACCTGCTGAAGTCCTCTACCAACATGCGTTTTATCCAATCTACTGCTTAAGTCAAGAATGGACATTCAGGCTGACCTGCTTCGGGTTCTGAAAGAATTATGCTGTCATGCTTTGTCTGTAATTATATCAATAGGTTGGGCCCAAGATAGATCCTCAGAGATGATGACATCCACATACTTGAAACTGCTCACTCTTTCCACTTCTGATGCATCGATGAGAACTGGAGTGTGTTCCCCCAACCTCCCCTTCCTGAAGTGCAAAATCAATTTCTTGGTCTTACTGACGATGAGTGCAAGGTTATTGCTGCAGCGCCACTCAACCAGCTGATTGATCTCACTTCTGTATACCCCCTCATCACCATCTGAAATTCTGTCAACAATAGTTGTGTCATCAGCAAATATGTAGATGGTGCTTGAGCTCTGCCTACCCTGGAAGAAGTAGAGCAATGGCTTGAGCATGCATTCTTGAGGTGCAGCAGTGTTGATTAGCAGCGAAGAGAAGATGTTAATTCTGATCCACACAGACTGTGTTCTTCTGATGAGGAAGTCAAGGACCCTTTTGCAAAGGTGGGTGAAGAGGCCCAGGTTTTGGACACTATTTTCAACATATTGAATGAAATTGATTCGATTGATTCCAATCTCTTGGCTAATTGACACAAAATAAATGAATTATATGTAGAAATAATTATAAATGATTTTGTAGCTATCAATTATATAAAACTAAACATATACATGGCTTTGAAACAATTATCAATACAAGTTGCACACTTTGGACAATATGAAATATGTAAATTACTTTCTTTTCATTGAGAGGGTAAAGCCTGTTGTGTCTGCATTATGGAGTTGATCCCCGACAGAATTAAATACATTGCATCAATGAAATGTCTGCAATAACTTTGTGCTGTCTAAGCCCAACTCATATGCAAGCCTTAGTCACCTCCGTAAAGCAGTGATCTGCAAATCATATTCCATTGTTGCTATCCCCAGTACCAAACTGAAGGGACATAAGCTGTGGACCTTAAAGAGGAACAGACAGGCTTATTAAAACAAATAGTCCTTTGGGGCAGCAGCAATAGTTGTGCCTGATGCATGTAGTTAGACCTATTATGAGACAGATTCTTCACAGGCATTGCCCCTCCCTCAAAAATGCAGAACCTTGCTCCATAAACATGTGAGACATTAGTCTCTCTCCTGATGGTCTTTTCCCTGCTTTTGCTGGCATTTTGCTCAGTTTGTTGTCCCTCTTGGCCTCCTTCCTTTCACACCAGAGGTCCAAAGGAAAGAGAAGTAATGACCCATTTCAATTTAAAGCGGCAATGTCCAAAGGTTTATGTGCGACCTTAATCACAACGTAACGCAATCCCAAACCCTAAAAAGTTCTTCTGACCTTTTTCTGAATCTTCTTCTCAATCCCTTCTGTAGCTGACCATGGTCTTCATGTGTTGCAGATGGATTGAGAAAGTGTAGGGACTAGGGTTGGGCAGGGAAATGGGAGTGGGATGTGGAATGCTGGCCTGTTGTCTTTCCTGTAGTTAAATACCAGTCTCCCCATGCACAATGTACTCTAGGCATTCCGTTGCAAGGCTTTCTAATAAAAATGATAATTATTTCACCTTCCACACATGCTGTCTGGTCTGCAGAGTGTTTTCAGAATTTTCTGTTGTTACAACACAAGGCATTAGCTGAATGGTAACCAACCAAATTGACAGCAGTGATGTTGGAGCTCCATTGCCTGAAAGCCAGCTGCCTATATGGACAATGTCAACATGTGCAGTCAGTATACATGGTGCCATCCTATTTAGTATGCTGGGTGATGTGATTCGTACTAATGGTACGCACTTGGGACTCATGCAGCAAACGAGAGGTAAACTGGCATCCCTATCATTGAGAAACTCAGTGTCGCAGTCTGTTTTCATGAACAGTCAGTCCAAGGCAGACATATTCAGAAATGACCTATAACTGAGAGGGGAGTAAGCTCTAAAGAGATGTACATCATGGGGCAGTATTATTTTACACAAAGGGTGTTGGGTGCCTGAAATGCACTGCCATGTGTGGTAGCAATGGAAAATGCATGAGAGGGGTTTGCAGAGAATGGAGAGAAATGGACATTGTGGAGGCAGAAGGGATCAGTTTAGTTAAGCATTTAATGACTAGTTTAATTAGTTAGGCATAACATCGTGACCAAAGGGCCTATTGCTATGTTGTACTGTTCTATGTTTTACAACATGTTTACAGGAGAATGAATCAGGAACAAGAAGGATCAAAGTCACATGTGTCCTTATTATTTTTTCCTGTGGGATACACACATTACTGAGTAATTCATTGTTTCAATCCATAGTCAATATTGCTGATTATTCAGAGGAAGTTTCTATGTGCAGACATGTAAAACTGTGAAATAATGTGCATTTATTTTCAAATACATCTCATAAGCAATGGCCTCACTTCACAACATTAGTTTTAAAGTCACTCTGGGCTCAGAATCTTGTTCCTCTTTAATAATTGTTGATTTTTTCCCCCCTCAAAGTCTATCAACACAATGGCATTTGTGATTGAGAACATATTGTTTGAGAATAAATAGTTATTAACATGAAAAGGAAATGACCTCCACTGGGAGAAAAGGAGAAAAGTGAGTCATTTGATAATATTATGAAGATCACTGAGTGAATTAATTTACCAATAAATTAGCATAAGAAATCTTTTGCAGTCATGATAACTAAAAAAAAAAAATGGGGAAACTATCAAGTGTTCCAAAATATCTTTTCCAGCTATTTCACTAAGTGCTTCTGAAGAAGATTGTTTTCTCTTATGGTGCTCTTTTAATGACTCACTGATATTAAGTGCATTCAATGAGTCAATTTTATCCTAACTACAGCATGTCAGTATCTACTGAACCATTGTTAGATTTTGTCAAGGTCTCTAACACATTACCTTCCGAGGAGAGAAGTATGTGAAGAAACGAAGAAGGTCCTGGAAAGTGCTTTACAATTAAAAGACTGGTCTTATTCTTACAGTACATATTTTAATTAATACACTTTGGCAGACATTGTGATAAAAGTATGTAATATGTTGTGAGCATTACCATTGCTTCGATACAACAAAAGACGGAACTTTCAATGCTGCTGCTAATTACTTTGGTGACTGGTAACTATTGATTTAATGTTCAGACTAGTTTACTGTAATGGACACCAGGGTCCAATGAAATTTGTTGCAGGGTGCTCGTATGAAGTTGGCACAGTAAACAATATACATGGTAATGATAAATACACCGACTTCACCCATAAGTGTTGTGAAAACGGTAGTGTAATCTGAAGTAGTGCAAAAAGAAATGCTCATGATAGAATAATTGAGAGTGAAGGGTCCAAGGCCATGTTGGCACTACTAAGAAAGAGGTGACTGGTTCAGAAGTCTGAAAGCAGTGGTGTGAAAGCTGTGTTTTTCTGTGAATGCATGTGGCATTGTTACTTGGTGAACCTTTGCCCATTCTTGCACAAACTCAGCAATTCTAGCTTTGTTCTTGTACTGATGGGGAAGGTCACTCTATGGTTGTGTGAAGGGATATGTTTGAGGTTATTTATGTCCAGTGATTCATGTTTTGATTATTAACACCTTTCACTTATAAATCTGACATTCAGTTCTGCAGCTCAGAGTTAATTCAGTTGAACTATTAAAATATACACAATAATTCCAAAGGATAAATACAATTGCCTTGTCTTGATTCAGCCAATAATGTCATTTATTAACAAAGTACATATATGCCACAATATATTACACTAACAATCATTTTCTTGTGGGCATTTACAGTAAAATTAAAAGAAAAACAATAGAGTCAATGAGAATTAACACGTAACAAGATGGACAAACAATGTACAAAAGACAACAAACTGTGCAAATACAAATAGAAAAAAATAATGAATAAGCAATAAATACCAGGAACAGGAGATGAAGATTCCTTGAAAGTGAGTCCATAAGTTGTGGGAACAATTCAGTGCTGGGATGAGCAAAGTTATCCTCTTGTTTCAAAAGTCTAAATGGTTGACAAGTAATAGCTGTTCCTGAACCTTCTGCTGTGGGTTCTGAGGCTCCCATACATTCTTCCTGATGGCAGCAGTGAGAAGAGAGCTTGGCCTGGATGGTGGGGGTCCCTGATGATGGATGCTACCTTTCCTGTGACAGTGCTCCATGTAGATGTGCTCAATAGTGGGGAGGGCTTTACTCATGATGGACTGGGCTGTATCCACTACTTTTTGGAGGCTTTTCCATTCAAAAGCATTGGTATTTCCATACCAGGCTATGATGCAACTAGTCAGTATAGTCTTCACTGTGTATCTATAGAAGTTGGTCGAATTTTTAGATCACATACCGAAACTTCACAAACTTCTAAGAAAGCAGAGGCTCTGCTGCGCTTTCTTTGTAATGGCACCTACATGCTGGACCCAGGATAGATCCTTCAAAATGATAACGCTGAGTGATTTAAAGTTGCTGACCCCTCCACCTCTGAACCTCTGATGAGGACTGGCTTATGGGCCTCCGGTTTCTTCCACCTGTTGTCAGCAATCAGTTCTTTGGTTGTGCTGACACTGAGTTAGAGGTTATGGTTGTGGCACCACTCAGCCAGATTTTCAATCTCCCTCCTAGAAGCTGAATCATCACCACCTTTGACTTGGCCGTTGACAGTGGCGTCTTCAGCAAACTTAAATATGGCATTGGACCTCTGCTTAGCCTCATAAGTATAAAGTGAATAGAGCAGCAGACTAAGTACACAGCCTCATGGTGCACCTGTGCAGATTCATAATGTGGAGGAGATGCTATGTCCAGTTCAAACTGACTGGAGTCTACCAGTGAGGAAATTGAGAATCCAGTTGCACAAGGAGGTATTAAGGCCAAGGTCTTGGAGCTTACTTATTAGTTTTGAGGTGATGTCAGTACTGAATGCTGGGCTGTAGTCAATGAAGACCAACCTGATGCTCCAGGGCTGAGTAAAGAGTCAATGAAATGGCATCTGCTGTCGATCTGTTGTGAAAGTAAACGAATTGGAGTACATCCCAGTTGCTCCTCAAACAGGTGTGTAGTTCATTACAGTGGATGTGTGTGTTACTGGATGATAGCCATTGAGGCTGTTTACTATATTCTTCTTGGGCACCAGTATAGCTGAAACCTGTTTGAAGCAGGTGGGCACGTCAGACTGCTGACATGAAAGGTTAAAGATATCAGTGAATGGTCCAGCCAGTTAACAGCACAGGCCTTCAGAATTGGGCCAGCTATCCTGTCTGGGCCAGATGATTTCCATGGGTTCACTCTCCTGAAGGATATTCTCATGTTGAGCTCAGAGACTGAAACATAGGTTTGTTGGGGCTGTGGGAGATTGTGAAGTCCATGTACCTATCCAAAGTTCTCTTAAATCTTGCAATTAAACTTATTTCTACCAGCTTGCTCCACTTCCCTTTGAGTGAAGAAGTTCCCCCTCAGGTTCCCTGAAATGTTTAACCTTTCACTTAAACCCTATGACCTTTAGTTTTAATGTCACCCAACCTCGGAGGAAAATGCCTGAATACATTTACTCTGTCTATACCCTTCATAATTTTGTATACCTCTGTAAGATCTCCCCTCATTCTCCTATGCTCCAGCGAATGAGTCCAAATCTATTCAAATTTTCCTTCAATGCAGGTACTTCAAACCCTTGGTAAATTTCTGAGCTTTGTCCTCCAATTGCATTATCCTAGGATTTACATCACCTGCAGACTTGATCATTTTATTTTTGGTTTTCAGATCCATGCAATTAAATAAATCAGAAGTAGTTTTAAAACAAGGAGTAATGCTCTCCAAACTTCCTTCAACTCTGTTGTAAGATTCCATCTCGCTCACTTTGCTTTAACTCCCCAAAACAATGTACAACTTCTATACTGTCATTTCTAAAATGCAGTCACACTATGCAAATTAGCTATTGGAGACCAATTAATTTTACACAGTTGATGGGAGAATTCACACACAGGATAATCTATCTTTTCATTACAAAATGATGTCAACAGAGGAGTGATTCTGAAACAATGGCTTCCTAACATAAACTTTTAATAATTCTTATAATACTGCTTATCTCCTTTCGAGCTGGTTGCATCGCCCTCTGGTAAGGAGTGGCCATTGCACAGGATGGGGAAAAGATGCAAGGGGTTGCGAACTTAGCTGGCATCATCATGGGCACTAGCCTCCCCAGCATCAACCAGCATCAGGAAGGATATACTGGCTTTGGCGGCAGTGCAGAGGAGGTTCACCAAGTTTGTTCCAGGGATGAAGGGGTTAACCTATGAGGAGAGATTCAGTTGCCTGGGACTATACTCTCCAGAATTCATAGGAATGAGTGGTGAACTTATAGAAACATACAAAATTTTGAAAGGGGTGGATAAGATAGGAAAGTTGTTTCCATTGGTAAGTGAGACTGGAACTAGGGGACATTGCCTCAAGATTCAGGGGAGAAGATTTAGGATGGAGATGAGGAGAAACTGTTTTTCCCAGAGAGTGGTGAATCTGTGGAATTCTCTGCCCAGGGAAGCAGCTGAGGCTTCTTCACTAAATATAGTTAAGATACAGTTAGATAGATTTTTACATAGTAGGGGAATTAAGGGTTATGGGGAAAGGGCAGGTAAATGGCACTGAGTTTATGGACTAATCAGCCATGATCTTATTGAATGGCAGGGCAGGCTCGATGAGCCGGATGGTCTACTCCTGTTCCTATTTCTTATATTCTTATGTTATTATCAACAACATCCTCCAGAGGTGATGCCTCAAAAAGGAGGCATCCATCATTAAATGCACCCATTACCCATAATATGGTCTCTTCTTATTACTATCATCAGAGGGGAATTACAGGAGCCTGAAGACACACACTCAACATTTTAGGAACAGTTTCTTCCCCTCCACCATCACATTTCTAAATGGACAATGAGCTCACCCATGCACACTACTTCACCATTTTTGCTCTCTTTTTGCACTACCCCACACAGAGTGAGAAGGATTAAAGGAGGAAGGGTGGTGTTACTAGTCAGGGAAATGTCACGGCAGTGCTCAGTCAGGACATACTAGGGAACTTGTCTGGTGAGGCTTTACAAGTGGAACTGAGAAATTAGAAAGGTATGACCAAGTCAATGGGGCTATATTACAGACCACCCCAAGGGCCTAGGGCGGGGGTCGGCAACCTGCGGCTCCCGAGCCATTTGTGGCTCTTTCACCTCTGTGCTGCGGCTCCCTGTGGCTTTGGGAAATAATTGGTCAGTATTTAATTAAAATGTATTTTATGTTAGTTTGTTAGCTTTTGAAATGTAATTCTAAATTTGAAGATTATGGTGATCTTGTACAATCTAAGTGTGGCGACACATTTCCTCACAATTAGCCAGCATTCTGGCTAAGGGAGATAGCCTACGGGGGTTTGTGAGTACGCGTCTTTTGCAGCATCTGCGTCCATGGGGGCTGGGTTGAGGGAGGCTTAAAAGCAAGGCTGTTTAGTTCGAATAAAGTTATTCGACTGCAGTTTACTGACTGCGTGAGCACACCGCTACAACGTGTTTTTATCGCTATTAATATACGTCACCACTGCCAATACCTGACACCCGCCAGTGCGCGATTTCTTTAATTTTTCGATCCAAGGTAAGCCAACTATGGAGAATTCTAAAAAAAGAAAAGTGACTGAAGAAAACAGAACGTTTAATGATACGTGGACAGATTCATTTGCTTTCACTGTTGACGAGACTGGTTTACCGGTATGCTTAATATGCAATGAGAAACTAGCAAACAACAAAAAGTCAAATGTCGCAAGGCATTTCCAGAATAAACACGCAGCCTTTGCTCAAAAATATCCGGATGGAGATGAGAGAAAAAAAGCCGTTTCGGAACTAATGCGGAAGGTTGATCTGAGCAAAAATCATTTCCAGAAATGGATGAAGTCTGGAAAATCAACGACATACGCCAGTTATATTGCCGCTCAGGAAATAGTCAGGCACGGGAAGCAGTTTACAGATGGTGAATATATAAAAGAATCTTTCATTAAGATTTCAGAACATCTATTCACGGACTTTAAAAACAAGAGTGAAATTGTGCAGAAAATCAGGGATATGCCCCTCTCTGCAAAGACTGTCAAAGACAGAACCATAAAAATGGCAGAAGACATCACAAGACAGCAAATTAAAGACATCAATTCAGCTGTGGCCTACTCGATTGCCTGTGACGAGTCTAAAGACAAAGGTGATATTGAACAAATAGCGTTGTTCTGCCGGTATGTAAACTCTGCCGGGCCACAGGAAGAACTGATTGAGTTGATACCTCTAAAAGACCAAACACGGGGGGAGGACATCTGTGAGGCTGTCTTGAATTGTTTAAGAGCCAAAGGAATAAAGACCACCCATCTGGTGTCAGTAGCTACTGATGGGGGCACCGAATATGACAGGAACGCACAAGGGAATTGTGGCTTTACTGCAGAAGTCGCTGGACAGAAAGCTGCTGACTTTTCACTGCATCTTGCACCAAGAGGCACTGTGCGCTCAAACATTTCCTCCAGAATGCACAGAAGTAATGGATGTTGTCATTCAGATTGTCAATAAAATAATGGCAAAAAGTTTAAATCACCGTCAATTCCGTTTGTTACTGGACGAGCTGGAAATTGCATATTCTGATCTCCTGCTGCACAACAAAGTCTGATGGTTGTCCAGGGGGGAGGTGCTGAAACGCTTTGTCGCGTGTCTGGAAGAAGTGAAAACTTTCCTGGGCAGCAAAGGGCTCAACTTTCCTGAGCTGGAACAGCCAGAGTGGCTGGAAAAGCTACACTTCATGGTAGACATGACAGCGCACCTGAACACGCTGAACACAGCTCTTCAACGGGGTAAGGACGTACAGCCCTGCACATGTTGGAGGATGTTTTGGCATTCGAGCGCAAGTTGACGTTGCTTGCCAGAGATTTATAGAAAGGCACATTGTCTCACTTCCCCAGTTTGAGAGAGTTCAAACAAGGTCACGACATGATAAATTCGGAGTATTTACATTCTGCAATCATCGCAATGCAAACATCGTTTGGGAAACGCTTCTGTGAGTTCAGAGAGGAAAAAAACACATTATCCTTCCCGGTCACTCCCCTAAGCATGGATCCATCCCTACTAAATACGACTGCATTGTCAGGTGTGAGTCAACCTGAACAAGTATGATAAATATTTTAATTGCCTATTATTTTACGTATATTCATATGTTTTCATTGTTCAGTGAAATAGTCCTTTTATTTTTCAGGTTGACAGCTGGCTGACGTTATTTTTGGTTTGCTGCTGGCGGCAAATTTAAGTTTGGCGTTTTTCATAAATACAAGAAGGACTCAAATAGACGTTGAGTATTTTACTTAAAAGTAACCTTCAACCCAACGTCTTTTTTTCGGAGTTCAAAATGTTTTTGTTGCATGCAGAAATGTAATTTCATTTTCTCTGCAGGAGTTCATCAATTTCATAAATGCAACACATTATAGTTTGTTTATACATAGCATAAAGGCAAAACAAAACGTTGTATGCAGTGTTATTTCATTTTAAATGTCAAGCGGGTTTTGCGGCTCCCAGTGTTTTCTTTTCTGTGGGAAACGGGTCCAAGTGGCTCTTTCAGTGGTAAAGGTTGCTGACCCCTGGCCTAGGGATTTAGGGGAACAAATATGTAGAGAGATCAAAGACTTTTGCAACAGACATAAGGTTGTGATAGAAGGTGATTTTAGCTTCCCACATATTGACAGGGAATCCCTTACTGCAAAGGGACTAGGTAGGGTCTAGTTTGTCAAATGTGTTCAGGGAAGTTTCCTTAATCAGTACGTAGAAATCCCAATGAGAGACTTTGTGATAGCAGTTAGGGACTGAAACAGGGCAGGTGACAAAAGTCTGCATCTAGTAATCACAGTGCCATTAGTTTCAGAAAAAATATTCAAAAAGATACGTCTGATCCATCTGTTGGGATTCTAAATCAGAGAAAGACCAACTTTGATGGTATCAGAAATGATCTGGCAAGTGTGGTTTGGGACAGGCTGTTTTTTGGAAAAGGGTACTTGGCAAGTATGAAGCAAAATGCTGAGAGTACAAATCTTGTATGTGCTTGTCAGAGTAAAAGGTAAAGAAAACACATATAATGCACTGTAAGGTTTCCCTGCTAATGTAATGGTTTCTCTGTAGCAGCAGTGTTTGTGTTATGACTAGAGATAACCGGGGTTTTAGAATGTGCGCCATCCATTAAAAGGCATGTTGTTCTTTGTTGTGGGTCTGAGAGAATGGATTTCATGGTCTTCTGAAGGCAAGAGATGAAGAAAGAAGACATGAGTGGAGAGAGTTGGTAGACCACCGGACGGAGTGAAGTTGGAGCGTGAGTCCGAGGGTCAGCGAAACTCAGAGGAGGTCGATGGGGAATGAACGGATGGAACCGCGAGCTCCAACATGCACTTTAGACTGTTTCATTAAAGCAGGCTCTTTAGCTTTTTATTTTCTTTACTCATCTTATAGTCAGATTTATGAAGTTCAATCGTTTAATCGCATGTGGTGTACTGTCTGATATTTTGCGGTACGGATTTGTAAACAGGCAACACACCATGCAGCGTTCTCACAAACGAGATTTCTCAGTTTGGCTGGGCCAGGCCCCTAGACAAATGCATTCTGGCTGAACCTGAGGGTCCCTTAAATACCTTTCAATAACTTTCCCTCAAGTGATGTCAGACTCACCGGCCTATAATTTACTGCTTTATGTTTAAAGCTTTCCTTAAACAGTAGAACAATATTGGCTATCCCCCCAATCCTTCGGTACCTCTCCTGCTGCTAAGGATGATTTGAATATCTCTGCTAAGGCCCTGGCAATTTCTGGACTTGCCTCCCATTGGGTTCAAAGAAACACTTTGACAAGCCCTGGTGACTTATCCATGAAATCGATTCCACTTTGTTTCATTTCTATAGATTCTGTTTCCATCTCCTGAGTAAATACAGATGCAAAAAAAAACATTGAAGATTTCCCCCTTCTGTTTTGGCTCTACACATGGATTACCATTCAGAGTCCCAAGTTCTGCATTGTCTCCTGGATTCTCTGTGTGAACCTTGTCTCTGTATAAGGACTCTCCTGGATACTGGCTCTCCATTCACAGTGCTGCTAACACCTAATGACTCTGCCTCAGCGCCTGTATCCTGCAGCTGGGTTCGTCCCCAGCCACGTCCTTGCAACACAACCAGGGTACGTCTTAACCATAGAATGGAAGGAGTGTGGTAGAACAAAGAGATTTGGGAATACAGGTCCATACTTAACTAGTTGAACATGGTGTCACAGATGAATAAGGTCGTAAAGAAAGCTTTTGTCACATTATCCCTCATAAATCAATGGATTGAGTACAGGAGATGGGATGTTAGGTTGAAGTTGTGTAAGATGTTGATGAGGCCTAATTTGGAGTATTGTGTGCAGTTTTAGTCACCTACCTACAAGAAAGATATAAATAAGGTTGAAAGAGTGCAGGGAAAATTTACAATGATTTTGCCAGGATCACCCAACATCAGTTGCAGTGGCTGGGGCACGTGATAAAGATGCCCCCATGTCGTCTACCCCGCAGAGTGTTACACGGCCAGCTACATCATGGTCAACGCTCAGCTGGAGGGTCAAAGAAGCGCTATAAGGATCAGATGAAGAATGCTTTAAGGAAGTGCAAGATCAGACCCAAGAACCTGGAGGATGTTGCTGCTGACTGTAACAATTGGCGACAGCTGTATAGGGACAGGTTTGTATTCTGGAGATGGAAAGAACAACCAGAAGACAGCAGAAGAAAACAAGGAGAAATGCAGCCATGGTTGCCACCACTGCCACATATATATGTCCCACCGGCAATAGAGCTTGTGGGTCCAGGATAGGACTGTATAGTCATCAAAGATCTCACTGTTAAAGGAGTGGACATTGTCATCATCGAATTTCGATGGACAACCGAAGAAGATGTATCATTGTGAAGAAGCTCTACAGAAATTATCAAGAAAACTACTAGGAGGAATCTAATGTTAATCATAAGCACAAAGTACATTGTGATTGAAAACCGCTCCATCCTTAGGACCCTTGCTGTGTGTCGTGATTTATGGAGGACTTGACTGTGCCTCCTCCCAGTCTACCTACCTATCAATCATCTGAGGCAGATCTTAACAGACAGCCTCAGACTTCAGTGCAATGGAATGAAAAAAAAATATTCTTGATCCTAAGAAAGTATCTAAAAAAGATGAGAGGAAGGATACTTGGGTTTAAAAGAAAGAGCGATCTTAAATGAATCAATACACACAGCAAAAAAAAAGTCCAAACATAGTTCAACCAGATAGTATATATTGTAAATTGGTGGCTTGTTACACAATTTTGTTACATCAGTAGGATAATCTATATTTCTGCAGTCCTAATATAAAATGAGTTTGTATACCATCTAAAAATTACTTGTGCTCAAAATTTAAAGTGACATAAATTAGAACAAACTAAACTTTTGAAAAACAATTCAAGGAAGCAGATTTTATAACCACATCAAATTTAAGCTTTGGTTTTGCATTGCTTTTTAAATTTACATTATGGAACAACTGGAATATACGCAAACTAAGCAAACCTTAAATTGTATTTAGTTTGATTGAATCAAATAAATCAGCATTTTAGTTCTCAGACCCAAATATGTGCTCATCTATTCAAGCAGATGTTAACTTGTTTAGCTGATGAAACAGAAACCATTCAGTTCCATTTCTGCCATATTGAGGCAGGATTCCAGAATGCCAAAATATCCAAAGCAAAAGCCAAGTTGCTGAGGATTCTCTAATGGAAAAACAGCCTGATAATTAAAAGATGGCAAACAGATCTGGAGCGCTGAGTGGAAAATATGAACTTCAATTTATCTGAAGATATTATTCAAAGTAATAATTTCAGAATTGCAATTCAGCCTTGCATAAATTGCCTCCGTAAGTTCTTAATTCTGGAATTAAAATTAATTTCCTCCTTTGGGTATGCATTCTGATCAACTTAAGGTTACAATGGTACAGCAGTTTCACAGTCCACATCTTACAACAAAGGCAGAATGCCAAGCCTCAATGTTTCTTGAACAGATAAATCTGGTTCACTATATGGCACCCAAGTAGACTTGGTTGATGAAAAGGTAAATGATCCACCTGGATGTTGAACTCGACATGAGGATTCAGAAGCGGGCTTGGGATGAACGGTAATGCCCCAGGGATTAATGTGAGCAGAAGCTTACAGCAAGCAGGGGCAGTTTAGCTTCATACGGTCAAGCTGGCTGAAAAAAAGCAGCAGAATTTCTGTTTGTTCGGAGGTTGCAGTTGCTGGAATCTGGAGCAAAAAGCAAGCTGCTGGAAGAACTCAGCTGATTATGTAATCCGTTGTCATCAATCTTTTCAATAGACCTCTCATACACTAGAAGATAAATTCTTGATCTCAGAGTCTACCTTGACATAGCCCATTCACTTTATCTGTCAACCATGCATTGCAGTCCATTTGTAACAGAATATTCTGTGTTCCATTTTCCTTTTTCACTATCTTGATGAAGGACATGATTTGTTTGGTTAGCGTGATAACAAAAGTATTTTACTGTATCTCGATACATATGACAATAATAAAACAATTCCAATCTAGACCAAATAAAGGGTCTCAATATAAAACAGCTGCTGTTCATTTCCCTGCATTGATGCTGCCTAGCCCACAAAGTTCCTCCAGCAACTTTTTTTTTTGCTTCTGTTATCATTACTCCACTTTTTGACATTTCATTTAACATCTCATTTGGAAAATTGTACTTGTAATGTCACAGTCCTTGCTCAGTGCTGACCTGAGTTGTCTTCTTGTCTGTGCACTGGGGCACCGTTTGAGAGTGCTGTTAAGTTCAATTTCAAGTTTAATTCAAGTTCAAGTTGAATTATCATACAAACATACATGAATATTGACAAATAAAACAGCAACACACACACACTCACACAACACTCCCCCCCCCCCAGAGATTTTCTCTTGTTTGCAAATAAAACAGCATTCTTCTGGGGTCAAGGTGCTAAATACATTATAAGTATATATATAAACACAGCACATTGCACATAGCACATAGTGCAAGTAGCACATATACTGTAGTCATGATTCCAGAAACAAAAACATAAGTCACAAAGAAAAAAAAAATAATATAGCACAGTCCCTGAGTGGCATTCCTCCAGACTGATGGCAAGTTGACCTGGTCCAGCTTGTTCTTCCACCAAGCAAACACTAGAGGGCAACACCATTAGGAGGAGTCAGGCCCCAACCCAGTATGGATTCCAACACAGCCACAGAAGCCACTTAACTCTCCCACAGAACCTCCAGCATCTCCTCCCCAGGGCAACTGCAAAAGGTGATCCCATGGTGAAAGCCTAGTCCATGTCTCAACCAGTGCAACACAGCTCCCCCATCATTGGTCTCACCAATGAATCAATGAACTAGATTAGCAGTTTTCTACATTTTTTTTGTCCAAAAACTCTTGCGATCACAATAAAATGTCCACACATCAGCTCATCAACACAACAACAATTCGCAACAAGTCCAGACGATAACACAAAAATGGTACGCAGTAAGTCCAGCTCTGTCATTATCAAGCAACTCACTGATGTTGTAGTCCTGCAATACTTAATTTTTGTTGAATCCAGCAGAGACAGTGATCATAAAAAGAACATAGAGGATGAACAACTACACCTTTGATTGCACCCAGAGTGGCTGCTGCATCCAAGACTGCTGCCATCTTAAATTCAAAGTTCAAAGTTCAAAGTAAATTTATTATCAAAACCCTACAGTATATGTCACCGTATACAGCCCAGAGATTCATTCTTTTGCAGGCATCCTCAATAAATTCATAATAGAATAATAACCATAATAGAATCAATGAAAGATTGCACCAACTTAGGCATTCAACCAGTAAATGCATAAATACAAAAAGACAGAAATTATAAGCAATAAGCAATAACTATAAGAGAATATAAGATGAAGGATCCTTGAAAATGAGTCCATAAATTGTGAGTACATTTCAGTGATGGGGCAAGTGAAGTTGAGTGAAGTTATCCCCTCTGGGTCAAGAGCCTGATGGTTGAGGGGTAATAAAAGTTCCTGGACCTGGTGGTGTGAATCTTGAGGCTCCTCTACCTTCTTCGGTGAGAGAAGAGAGCATGACCTGGGTGCTGGGGAATCCTGATGATGGATGCTGCTTTCCTGCGACAATGCTTTGTGTAAACGTGCTCAATAGTGGGGAGGGCTTTACCCATGGTGGATTGGGCCATATCCACTACTTTTGTAAGGTTTTCCATTCCAGGTCGTTGGCCTTTACATGCAAAGCTGTGATGCAACCAGTCAATATACGCTCCACCACACATCTACAGAAATTTGTCAGAGTTTTAGATGTTATGTCAAATCTTCACAAACTCCAAAGAAAGCAGAGGCACTGCCATGCTTTCTTCATAATTACATATGTGCTGGGCTCAGCACTGGTCCTCCAAAATGATAACACCAAGGAACTTAAAGTTGTTAACCCTCACCACTTCTGATCCTTGATATAAACTCTGGTGTCCTCCTGAAGTCAATAATGAGCTCCTTGTTCAAGCTGCCATTAAGAGACTGTTGTGGCATCACTCAGCCAGATTTTCAATCTCTCTCCTATATGCTGATTCGCCACCATCTTTAATTTAGCCTACAAACAATGTTGTCATCAGCAAACATGAATATGGCATTGGAGCAGTGCTTTGCCTCACAGTCATAAGTGTAAAGTGAGTAAAGCAGGGGGATAAGCACACATCCTTGCAACAACCTGCGTTGTTGGAGATTGTGGAGGAGATGCTGTTGTCAATCCGAACTGACTGGGGTCTGTAAGTGAGGACATCAAAGATACAGTTGCACAAGGAATTATAGAAGCCAAGGTCTTGAAGCTTATTGATGTTTTGAGAGGATGATGGTATTGAATGCTGAGCTGTATTTGATAATGAACATCCTGATATATGCGTCTTTGCTGTCCAGGTGTTGCAGGATTGAGTTTGGTGTTTTTTTTTACGTAGTTCAGTCTAGTTTTTGTACTGTGTCATGTAACACCATGGTCCTGAAAGACGTCGTTTCATTTTTACTATGTACTGTACCAGCAGTTAATGTTGAAATGATAATAAAAGTGACTTGACTTGACATGAAAAGCCAATGACATGTCATCTACTGTAGACACGTTGCTCCAGTAGGAAAATTGGAGCAGATCTAAGTCACTTCTCGAGCAGGAGCTGATATGTTTCATCACCAACCTCTCAAAATACTTCATTCATTGAGGCAGGTTACCTTATTCTTCTTAAGAATCGGTATAAGTGACGTCTACTTGAAGCAGGTATTTATCTCAAAATGCTGAAGTGAGAAGTTAAAGATCTGAGTGAACACTCCAGGTGCTTTTTGTGGGGTCACCCTCCTGAAGGCTGCTTGCATGTTGGCCTCAGAAACTGAAATCACAGGATCATTGGTCTGTAGGAGTTCATGATGGTTCCTCCATGTTTTGCTGGTCAAAGTGAACATAAAAGAATTGAGCTCTTGTGGAAGCAAAGCCTCGTTGTCACCTAAGTCACTTGGTTTTACTTTATAAGAGGTGATGGTATTCAAGCCCTGCCACAACTGTCGAGCAAACACGAGGAAATCTGCAGATGCTGGAAATTCAAACAACAACACACACACAAAATGCTGGTGGAACACAGCAGGCCAGGCAGCATCTATAGGGAGAAGCGCTGTCGACGTTTCGGGCAGAGACCCTTCGTCAGGACTAACCGAAAGGAAAGATAGTAAGAATGCTGTCGAGCATCCTTTTTAGATTCCAGTGTAGTCCAGAATTGCCACTTTACCCATGAGATGACTTTCTGGAGATTGAACCTTGACCTTTGTAAATTTTTTGGTCACCAGACTTGATTGTCTCTGACCTGGCCCTCTGCAGATTGCAGATTTCATAGTTCATCCAGGGCCTCTGGTTGGGAAAAGCTTTGAATGATTTTGTGGGGACACATTTTTCTACAACTGTTTAATAAAGTCCATGACAACATCTGTGTAGTCATTCAGATCCACAGATGGGGCCTTGAATATGGTCCATTCCACTAACTCAAAGCAATTCCATAGCTACTTCTCTGCCCCCACCACCACCTCTTTGTTGTTCTAATATCTGGAGCTTTGCTCTTTAGCCTCTGCCTGTATGCAGGTAGGAGAAGGATGGCCAAGTGATCAGATTTACTGAAATACAGTCTGGGCTTGGAACAGTAGGCATTCCTTACCTTACTATAATAGTGTTCTGGTGCAGCAGGTTATATGCTGATGGCATTGGGCAGCATTTTCTTCAGACAAGCCTGGTTGAAATCCCCGACAAAGTTATAACTGAGAGATGTTCAGAAATAACAATGTAAAATGGAGTTATTTTGAAATAGAAAATAGATTGTGCTTAAGAACTTATGGACTATAGTCCTGTTTTATACAGGTCAGTGTTATTTGTAATGCATTGCGAATTGACTTTCCATGGGTGGCCCACCAAATCATCCATCAAACCAATAAACAAGTTGGTGAGCCATCCGAGATCGAAGAGCTAGTGCAGAAATATATTGCTCGAAGACATACAGGATTTAATACAGTTGGATGTATAATTTTATTTCTCATTCAAAGGTTTTGAATTTGATTATCTGGAAGAACTAATTATTCTTGCAAGGACATTGAAAAATGATAGAATGAGATTTACTTTATTTGAAGAATTTGTCATGAAAGGAGTTAAGCTGTATATATATTTGGAGGGGGGGGGGAGACGTTGAATTTGAATTTGTCGACATACTGACTTAAAAATGAAGCTGAGGTTAACCATAATACTTCAAATAGGAATTCAATTAGTTTACCTAACTACCTAGGAATAAAGAAAAAGGAAAAATGTTAGTCACTAAACCTTTAAACAGAGAATAACACTAGATCTAATTTGTTTGAGAAATTGGAGTAATATAGGTTATTTTAATGAGTATCACTGATTCTAACTAAAAAGGAATTTGGTTTTCAGTTAATATCTGAGACTTAGAACCTAAAATAGAATGTTGGAATTTTGAATTGTTCTTACTTATTAAATATTTTGTGTATATTGCTATTTTTATAAGCAAGACTTACTACCAGAAATGTGTGTTTTCTATTCACTGCCTCCTTCTGATACCTAGAATTTCTGATGGCCCACTAATACGTAATGTAGTACTATGTAATTTGAATTTTCTCATAAAGAGGGTGGCAACCAGTCGCACGAGCTCAGACCAGCATTACATGTGTATACACAAACATAGAATACAGCAATCTCTCATTTCCCTCTGATACAGCAAACATTGCCCTCAGTTCCTCAATTTTGTACTTCAGCACCTCCACTTTGCCGAGAAGATGATGATTAGAGGGTGTCTCTTTCTGCTGTGTTTCAACCTGGCTTGGTCTTCAACTCTTGCCTCATTTCCAGCCATGGCGATGAACCTTCATCTACTTAAAGGTGCCTTACCTGCTTGCTTAGTAGCTAAGTCCACCGAGTCCTTCAAAAGATTGCAGAATCCAGACCAGACATAACTTGGTATAAAATTGAGAGTTAAATAAATTGTATGAATGAAATGAAATGCCAAGTCAATGGTCTAAAACAGCATCTCCCCAACAAGCTAAGAAATTTCTATCTTTTGAAGTTTGCAATGGTCAGAATTTTTCTCAAATATTTGAAATATATATTGATCTTGATGATACTAAGCCCGCTTTATACTTGTCTATAGGATTGCTGATGAACAGAGGGACTTTGGGGTTCAAACCCAGAGTTATCGGAAAGATGCAACACAGGTAGATCAGGTAGTGAAGAAGGTTTGTGACACGCTTGACTCACTAGTTAGGACATTGAATATGAAAGTTCAGATATGACATTGCAAATTTACAGAACACTGATTAGGCCACACTTGTTCTGTGTACATTTCTGATTCAGATTTATTTCTCACATGGACAGTACATCAAAACATGAGAAATGTGTTGTTTCCATTAATGACCAACACAACCTAAGGATGTGCTGGGGTCGCCATATATTCTGGTGCCAACAATGCATGCCCACAATAATCAACAGAAAACCACAGAGCACAACAAGCAACAAGACAACAACAGTAAGACAAGCCCCATTCCCCTCTTCCACCCACCCACTCTCCTATGCACAGTCCTAGTCATTGCCACGCAGTTCTGATTGCCTCGCTGTAGATAGAATAGGACTGCACTGGAGAAGGCAGAGGAGAGTCAGTGGGATGTATCCTGGATTAGAGAACTTTGGTTATGGGGTGAGGCTGGATATCCTTGGGGTGAAGTAGACTGAAGGGTGACCTGATTAAAATATATAAGATAATGAGAGGCATATATAGAAGAAATAGAATTTTTCCCCATGGTAAGGAGATCAAAAAGAGAATAGATTTATGTTCAGTGAAAGGAGTTTAAAGAGAATCCGCTAGGTTTTCTTAAATATCTAGAACTCACTGCTAGAGGAGGAGGTGGAACCAAATATGATCATTGCAATTAAGTGACATTTACATTGATACTTGAACAGGTAAGGTATGGATGGTTATGGCACTAACTCAGCAAATGGAACTCATCTAGATGGCATGGATGAGTTAGACTGAAAGGCTGTGTAGCTCTATCACTCTACATGAGAGTGATTTATTAATATGTCTGCAGAGTGGAAAAATATTTGAGGTGGAGCTTTATCCGATGGCAAGGTAACATGATTAGTTTTGAATCATTAAATAGAAATTCAGAGTTGATTAAAAAACTTACACCATCAGTACTTGTAGACCACTGTAATTCCAGAGGTCCAGTTTGAGGGCTTCTGTTCAAGTAGGTGCACAGCCTGTTAAATGCTAAAGATATGGACATGCTCAAATTTCTCCATTCAATTCACACCAAATAGCATTTTTGAATGGTTGTCGTGAACAAAGTATGAAAAATGCAAACCACTCCATCCCATACAGTATGTGTGTTCGTGGTAACAGTGGCAGCAGGACAAAGCTTGTCTCATACTACCTCAACTTAATAATTGTGTTCAGTTTCTTCAATGATTTGAGCATTATAGATTTAACAAAAATCTTCCAGTAAATATGACAAATGAGTGATGAGCAATGCATGACCCATACCAACTCAGGAGGTAATTTGTGCTTTTGTGGTATTGGCATTGATCTACTATTGCCACATGCATTGAGACACAGTTTAACTGTGTCTCAATTAACTAAAAATGAGTTATAACTAAAATTAAAAGCAATGCTACATATTCATTAACTATAATATATTAATATTACTTTAAAGGATTCATTGCAGACTTTGCATATCTTAAGTTGCTGAGCGTGTTGTGTGAGGTATAGGATAATTAAAGAAGTCTGCTATATTGACACCTAGAAGTGAAAACTAAGCTTGTGACTCAGTCAACATAGTCAATTAAAGCAAAATAAATATTCTACAGATGCAGAGATGGGTATGAAAATGAACTCAGAGCTAAGCTGTGAAGGTGTAATTAGCTGCAAATGGATTATCCGGACTGTTTTATTGATTGAGAAAGGAGGTGGAAGGTACAGTATAGTCTAATGGAGGGAAAAAGATAATCATTGACGAGTGTGTGCAGAAGACTTGCATAAATGGGTTAAGTACCTTTGATCATCTCAAAATGCCCACTCACCGTCTAACTCCCAATGTGGCTGAAACAGTATCGAGGTCTGAAGACCCACGCCTCAAGGTTCAACACCAATTTCTTCCACACTCCTGTCAGGTTCTGAACTGACCTGAGAAACAGACCATTGGAATGTTTTTCCTTATATCTCTCTTTCAACTTGCACTAGTGTTGTTCTGTTTATTTTGGTGCCATGTAAGTTATGTATAATTAATTTTATTTACATTTCTGCTCACTTATGTTTGTCATGTTTTGCAATGTACTAATCTGCTGCTGCAAACAGGTAATTTTCATGGCATTTAGGCTCTGGGTGTGTATGTCTAGGATACTAAACTTGAACTTGAATAATCTGTAGACCCCACACTCAGCAACCTTGGAGCCCAGAGGAACTGGAGGAGGATCCAGGTGGGTTTGGCCCCCAGGGGAGGCTAAGAGAGAAAGGATGAGTGTGAAATTAACAGAAATAATGGGAAAATGATGTAATGCATTTTTAGAAAGGGAGAGTTGAGTAAATATTAGTTTGTTGAGAGATTTGCCTGTCAAAGAAAGTTAATGAGAAAGTACAATAGTTAACAAGAACAATCACTGTGTTAGAGTTAGGTTTGGTGCTTAGTTTATTACTAGTTATGTAACATAACACCTGTGTTTCTGACTTCCATCTGGACCTCTATTGATTAACTTTGAGGTTCAGTGGACATTTATGTCTGACAGTAAGTCTGCCATTTCTCATGGAATTGTGAAATTCAGTGTTCATCTGCACCACCTTTTCGTCACAATGGCGCCGGTGATCCACGTTGATGTTCTGTGGGCTGTGGACAATATATCTTAATATACCTCTTTTGAATTACTCTCACTACAATCTGCAGTGTGTAATTTCCCTCTAAGTAATATATTTTTAAATCAACTTAATTTGTCTACAGATTTCATCATCATTTGAAGTTCTCTGTGGATCAGACAGGAGTGGCACCTCTAAGCGGATGAAAGTTCATCACCATGGCCAGAAGTGAGGTAGGAGGGTAAATTCCAAGCTAGGCTGAAAAGCACAGGGATGAGGCTGCCTCTATCCACATCTTGATGGCAATTGTGCAGACCTTGGAGAACAAAATTGAGGACCTGAGGGAAAGATTGCTGTATCAGAGGAAAATGAGGAACTGTAGTATTCTATGTCAGAGTGAGACTTAGCTATCTCCAAGCAGGTCAGATGCAGTGAGTCAAACTCAAAGGCTTCTTGATTTTTCAAATGGACTGAACTGGTGATTCAGAAAAGGCCAAAGATGGAGGTGTGTGTTTCACAACAAACTCTCAATGATGCTCTAATGTGGCAGTTTTGTTGAACTTGTGTTCCCCCAAACATGAACACGTAACAGCCAAATGCTGCCCATTCTATTTTCTTTGGGATTTCTTCTCCATAATCCTGACCACAGTTTATATACTACCAGACGTCAACTATAATCAAGTGCTTGAGAGACTGCACTTGAGACCACACCTGGAGTATTGTGTTCAGTTTTGGTCTCCAAATTTGAGGAAGGACATTCTTGGTATTGAGGGAGTGCAGTATAGTTTCACGAGGTTAACTCCCGGGATGGCGGGACTGTCATATGTTGAAAGATTGGAGCGACTGGGCTTGTATACACTGGAATTTAGAAGGATGAGAGGGGATCTGATTGAAACATATAAGATTATTAAGGGATTGGACACACTGGAGGCAAGAAACATGTTCTGGATGTTGGAGGAGTCCAGAACCAGAGGCCACAGTTTAAGAATAAGGGATAGGCCATTTAGAATGGAGTTCAGGAAAAACTTTTTCACCCAAAGAGTTGTGGATCTATGGAATAGCAGAGTCAATGGATATGGGGAGAAAGCAGGAACAGGGTACTGATTGTGGATGATCAGCCATGATCACAGTGAATGGCAGTGTTGGCTCAAACGGCCGAATGGCCTGCTCCTGCACCTATTGTCTATTGTCTATCTCCAAATAATAATAATAAGAAAGGATCCATCCTGTTGCATTTAAAATTATAGTCAGGGACTTCAACAAGTCTTTTTTTGAAGAATGCCCTGCCCAATTACCATCAGCATATAACCTGTAGCACCAGAGGCCCTAAAACACTAGACCACTATTATACAAAGATAAGGAATACCTATCATCCCATGCCTAGATCACATTTTGGTAAATCTGATCACTTGGCTGTCCTCTGAAGCTGCATACAGGCCGAGGCTAATGTGCAAAGCTGCAGAGATTAGGACAACTAAGAGGTGGCTACAGGAGACAGAGGAGTGGCTAGGGGATTATTTTGAGTCAGTGGATGGGCCATGTTCAAGGATTCAACCATGGATCTGACTGAATACGTAATGGTTGTAATGGACTTTATTAAAACAATTGTAGATGAGCGTGTCTCCAGAAAATCATTTGGAGTCTTCCTCAAGCAGAAGCAATCTGCAGAGGGCCAGATCAGAGGCATTCAAGTCCAGTGACCAAGCAAGTTACAAGAGGTCCAGATGCAATCACTGGAAAGCCACCTTACAGGTGAAGTGGAAATTCTGGTCTAAACTTCAATTGACAAAGGTTGCTCGACAATTGTGGCAGGGTTCAAATACTATCACCTCTTATAAAGTTAAATAAGTGACATAGGCGACAAGAAAGCTTCACTTCCAGATGAGTTCAATGTTTTCTATACTTGCAGTACACAGGGGAACCATTGCAAACTGCCGCAGTCCCCAATGATCTTATAGTTTCTGTCCCTGAGTCTCACTAGCAAGCAGTTTGCAGGAGGTTAAACCAACAAAAAGCATTTGGCCCAAATGGAGTATCTGGCTCTTAGCTCACGTCACCAACACAAAAGAGCTTATTATTTACTTCAGGAGGAGGACAGTAGGGGTCCATGAGGCATTCCTCATTGGAGGATCAGAGGTAGAGAAGGTCAGCAACTTTAAATTGCTTGGTGATATCATTTCGGAGGGCCTGTCCTAGGCCCCGCATGTAACTGCAATTACGAAGAAAGCTCGGCAGCACCTTTATTTCCTTTCTATAGAATTGGCATGACAGCTAAAACTTAGACGATCTTCTACAGGTGTGTAGTGGAGAGTGTATTGACTAGCTGCATCACAGCTGGGTATACAAACACCAATGCCGTTGAATGGAAAATCCTACAAAAAGTAGTGAATATGCTCCAGACAATCAAGGGTAACATCCTCCTTACCAATGAGCCGTCACGCTATATGAAACACTGTCACAAGAAAGCAACGTCAATCATCAGGGGCTCCCTGCACCCAGGCCATGCTCTCTTCTTGCTGCATCCATCAGGAAATAGGTTATTGGAGCCTAGGGAATCACACACCAAGTTCAGGAACAGTTATTACCCCTCAACCGTAAGGCTCTTAAACCAAAGGGGGTAATTTCACTCAAATGCATTTAAAATATTCCCACAAGCAATGGACTCAGTTTCATGGACTCTTTATCTCATGTTCTCAATATTTATTGCTTGTTAATTTGTTATTATTATTTCTTTCTCTTTGTACTTGCACAGTTTGTTGTCTTTTGCACTCTGGTTGAATGCCCAAGTTGGTGCAGTCTTTCACTGAGTCTGTTATGGTTATTATTCTGTAGATTTACTGAGTGTGCCTGCAAGGAAATAGATCTCAGGGGTTTACATGATGACATAGATATAATGTGATTATAAATTTAATTTGAACTTTGAAATCACATTTGTTATCTTTTCTGTGTATTATATGTAACATTGGAAGTGAGTGCAGTTGATCCTTTCATCTTCCATTTTTAATGGATCTTGATAAATGTAAATCAGTGTTGTTTACATTACCATCAGCAGAGAGGGCATCTGTAATGAACTTCTGAAAATGGACTTCTGGTTTAGATTAAGTAAAGCAGCCAGTGGAGCTTTTGGGCTTCTGTGATTGAAGTATTTGGATTTTATAGTTTCTCTTATCATTACATCAAAGAATTCTTTGAAGAAACCATCTAATCAGTTCCACTGTCCCATATCTCTGTTTTATCTCTTATATATCTAATACATTTTAGTTTGATGTTTGACATGTATTCCCAGCCTTTCTTTGTCTCTTGTTTACTTGCTTGATCATCTCTCTGATCTGCAGTTACATCTACATCTCTTTGGTATATCTGTAAAATTTCTGTAAGCAGTGAGAGAACTAAACTTGATAACAGTACACAAAGGCACAGCATTCCCAAGGAGTAATTAGCCTGTGCTGTTTGACCTGCTAAAGGATGTAGACAAATTTAGCCCACAGCCAACCATCCATGCAAATGTCTTTCTTCCCCGACAACCTGTGCATGAAGCCCAGTTATGAGAGGGGTGAGTGCCTGTTGAAGTTTGCCGACACCGAACAGTACAGCCTGCACTCTTTTTAAAAGTCAGTGCATTGTGGCAGCAACTAATGGTTGAAGTCTTTTCAGAAGCAACAGTAACTTTGTGGAAGAGGTGAAAGGATATGCATTCAAGTGGTTGTCCTCATATTCTGACATGATCCTGGAGATCTTGGTTAGTGGGGCAAAGAGGGATTCTTTCAGCAGAGGACCAAGAAGGCCTCTGGTTATGAGACCCAGTGGAGAGAGGAAAGTCAAAGAAGTTGAGTTTCCACATTGTATCTCTAAATAAATAAGTCCCACCTCCTATCAATGACATCAGTAAACCTCACACAACCCTCATGTGAAACACTACCATCACTCACCTCTGAAGAATCTGGGTCCCTTGAACTCTTACTTTAAATGAAACTAGTCCACAATCTCTGCAGAGACCTACTAAATTCACAAATTAAATACCACACAGAAAGCAGCATGAGGGCAAATGTTCCTGTAGCAACTAATCTCCTGAAAGAGAAAACGCTGGCCATTATTGGAGAGTGTGGTAACATTGGCAGTCCCTCTGATCTCTCCATCCCCTTCCTTCTGAAAATTAAAACATGCTTACTTCTATATTTTTCCATTTCACATGAAGGGTCCCAGTCCCAGACCATTTATTCTGTTTCTCATTCCACAGATGCTGCCTGATTTACTGAATGCTTCCAGCATTTTCTGTTTTTACTTCAGAAATCACTGATTTGACACCAGCCCTGCTAAATTGGATCTAGATGACCTAGCTAACAGCATTTGTTATACACATGTGGAATATTCTGCATTTAACAGATGGATGAACCATCCTCCCCTCTCCACAACCAGATCTGATCTGTTAATGTGAGCCATCAATTACTTGATGGTTTGACAGTGACAGATTAGATGGAGAGTTGGCATGCTGGAAATGATGTTTGGATAATGCTGCATTTTGAGAATATTTGGAGCGACTCTAGTGATTAAAGGTAAGCTTCAGCTGTTGTTGAAAACAGACAGCTGGAGGAATTTGTGCTTGTCTCACAATCTTGTAGAGCCTTCATTCCATTTCTTCGTGTTACCTCGACACATGAAGGGTGATTGATAAGTTTGTGGCCTAATGTAGAAGGAGTCAATTTTAGAAAACCTAGCACATTTATTTTTCAACACAGTCCCCTCCTACATTTACACACTTAGTCCAGTGGTCGTGGAGCATACGGATCTTGGACCTCCAGAAAGTGTCCACAGCAGGGGTGATTGATAAGTTCATGGCCTAAGGTAGGAGATGAGTTATTAACTTCAAACTTTCTGTATAATCAAAGAGTTGAACGTCATGTGCATGTGACGAGAACTTTATAACTCATCTCTTTCTACCTTAGGCCACAAACTTATCAATTATCCCTAGTAAAAGGCAGTTGGACAGTCCATAGGTTGGAAAGGTTTCGAGGGATATAGACCAGATGCGGGGATCAGTTTAAATGGGAGTCCTGGCTAGCATGGACCAGTTGGGCTGAGAGGCCTGTTTTCATGCTGTAGGACTATCTGACTTTATGATAAGGAAAGAGAAAGGGCCTCAGCAACAAGGCCATCTAAGGAAAGGGGAATGTAAAGTGAAAAATTATTAGCCTTATCTGAAAGTATTCTTTGGGGAACAATTTGCCTGCATCAAAGTTATAGATTCAGAGACATACCACATGGAAATAAACTCCAGTGTGTCATGCCAACCACCAATTCCCCATTTACAATAGTCCATTTATTTTCTATTTTTCCAACAGTCTTGTCAACTTCCCCAGATTGTATCACTCATGGACACACTGAGTTGAAGCATTGATATTGGTATTCAATTATCATTGTCACATTTACAGAGAAACAGTGAAAAACTTAGGAACAATAATCATATTTAAAATACACTTGTGTAAGTATGGAAAGGAAATGTTTAGAAAGCCATGACCAAATGCAAGCAAATGGGATGAGCTTAGGTGGGCACTGTTGTGTCTGTGCACAACTATACATCAAATAAATAAAAGCATGCACATGGGAGATGGCTTTAACTGGTTTATTCACATTGCAATGAGAGAAAGAACAACTTGTATGTGTGGATAACAGTGCATGCATAGTCAACAGATCAATACGTAGTGCTGGGAGGGGATCATTGCTCTAAGATAAATAGATCCATACATTAAACTACATCCTCCTGTAGATTAATGCGACATAAAACTGTATAGGTACAAAACGATCAATTTCCTTTTCATAAACCCATATTCCAAATAAACATGCTTTCACAATAACAGTCTATAACTAACTTCACAGTTCAAAAGATTCAGTCTTTTGGGTGGCACTCTGTTGCTTTCAGGACAGCACCGGACCTGTGGAGTGGCATTAGGTTTTGCATGGATCTTGTCAATGATAATGTTCTCGTTGCACCTCTGGATCTGTGGAGTGGCATCAGGTTTGGTAGGTGTCTTGTCCATGTTCTTGGTTTCCAGTGTCACATTGCTGTCAGAGACATGACCATCACTGAGAGGTAAATCTGGTGACTGTAATGTGTCCATCTTATTGGATGCAGTCCACTCAGGGTGTTTTCTTTGGTTGAGTATCCAGTATCTGGTCAACATGACATCTCCATGTCTGATCTCCAACATCCACTGTGTACATCAGTGGTCCAGTTCTTGTAGCCATCCTACAGGGTGTCCACTTATCTTTTCTGTAATCATGTGTTCAGATTTCCTGTCCATCCTCTAAGCAGGGATGGGTCATAATGGGTGATTTGTTCATCAAATCTTATTACTTGCTTTGTTTACTTGTTTGCTTCTTCACCTCTTTCTGACTATTCACATTCCCATTTTTCTCCTGTCCAATGTTTGGCGAGAAATCGGTGGTAGTAGTTTACAAGGTCCAAGTATGACCTGAGTTATGATACATTTTTCCAATTGTGTGCCTGTAGCACTGCTTCAGTCTTCTCTTGAAACTTATGTAAACCATGCTCGTCAATGACATGTCCATAATATGAGATTTCATTTTTGGAAACTTACACTTCTCTCTCTGGGTGCAGACCATACTCACTCAGCCTGGTAAGCACTTTACCAAGGTTCTGGAGATACTCTTCATCATTTTTGCCAGTCATAATGATGTCATGAAGGTAACATTATGTTCCTGGGATATGTTGGAGCACTTGGTCCATTGCTCTTTGCCAAAATGCTGGAGCTGAATCTACATCAAAGACAAGATAATTATACTGGAACAGGCCTTATGACTGTTGATCATGAAGAACTTCCTGCTTGACTCCTCAATCTCCATTTGCAGGTAGGCTTGTGACAAATCAATCTTTGATAACCTCTCCCTGCCTGCCAAAGATGTAAAAATACCTTCTATTTGTGGCTCGAAATACTTCACGGTACAAGACACTGAGCTGATGCTCACCTTGAAATCCCCATATACGCAAGCAGCTCCGGCTTTCCCTTCCTTGATCACCAGGGCATGGCCTAATCGCTCCCTTCAGCCTTGGAGAGAATTCCAAATGCCACATCTTCAAACTCTGCAGCTCAGCATCCATTTTAGGACATAGTACATAATGCACTGGATGCACTTTGTGGAACCTTGTTGTTGCTGTTTCATCCAGTTCAATTCTGGCCTTCATGCCTTTCGATTTAGCATTCTTCTTCTCAAACACCTTCTCATTAGCATTAAGTAGCTGTGCCAATCTTTGGTTAGTGCTACCATTTGGGCAGCCATTGCCTGTTGACCTCATACTGAGAGCTTTGATTGGTGCCAGTCAATTTGGATTTTTCTCAAAAATTCACGTCCAAAAAGTGCTGGTCCTCCACTTTTCAATACATAAAGCTCTAACTGTTGTTATTGGCCTCCATACATCACATTTACTTTCAGTTTCCCTTTGGGAGACACTTTTTTGCCTGTTTAGGTCTTTAGCATCACTGTACATTTGTCTGATTCTGTTTTACATTCAGTAACTTAGTTAATTTGCTTAGTTTTGTGTTTGAGACGTTTCACCTAATTGTGCTTTTTGGCCGCATTGCATACTCTTTCTATGTGACCCTGCCTGTGCATGCAGACTCTTTCTTTGAGCCAACAGTCATTTGCATCATGGGACGATTTGCCACATAGATAAACAGTTTTGGCCTTTTGCACCATTCAGGGACATTTTGTGTATTTCACATTCCAACCTTCTTTTCTGTAGTTCTGCTGCATCCTTTGCTGCAGACTCTAACGATATTACAATGGTCAATGCCCGTTCTGAGGTTAGGTCTCTTTCTGCCAGAAGGCTCTTTGGAGTGCTTTGACTATGCATGCCATGTACAAGCCTATCCCTCAATGGATCAGAAAGTCCACCTCTGCAGTCACGGTACAGGGAAAGTTTGACCGGTTCTGCAATATATACAGAAATGCTTTAATCTTTTGACTGGTTCCCCTTTGTAAATTCTGAATCTCTCAGCTATTGCTAGTGGTTTAGGGCTCAAGTGGTTTTGTAAAATAGTAACTATTTCATTAAGCATCTTGCTTGCTGACTTTTCAGGGGTTACTAGTTTGCGTATAAGACTGTACTTCCTTGCACACATTAAGCAAAGGAGTGTAGGGGCTTTCTTTTGCTCCTCCACGTTGTTCGCGTTACAATACAGTTCTATCCTCTTGATATACTTCTCCCAGCCTTCAACAACGCTATTAAATTCAGGAATTTTCTTAACTGAAGCAATCGCCATGTTATTTTCACTTTAAATTCAACACGTCTTTCACTGTTACTCACACATTTGTTGGTGTCTGTGACAGCCTTCTTTGTACTGTTTAACTCTCACTGTTTCACCCCATAATTGTGCTGTAACTGTCAGTGAAGTTCATGATATTTTCTGACATTCAGGTTTGTCCTTGTTGCCAAATTGTTGTGTCTCCGCGTAACTGCATATACATTAAATAAAAGCATGGACACGGGAGATGGTTTTAACTGGTGTATTCACTTTGCAACAAGTGAGAGAGAGAGAGAGAACAATGCACATACATAGACAATAGCACATGTGCAGACAGCAGGTCAGTACATAGTTCTAAGGGGTGGGGGGATGTCATTGCTCTAACAGAAACAGATCCATACATTACAGGCATATTGGTTGATATAGATGACTTGGTCCAAAGGGCCTAATTCTGTTCTGTATAATTCCATGCCTCTATGATACAGGGCAACTTACAGTGAACAATTCACCTACCAATCTGCACATCTTTAAGATGTGGGAAGAATGTTTGAACCTGGGACCAACACACTCCGTCAAACTCCACTCAGGTGCAAACTCCACCCAGACAGCCCCTGAGGTCAAGTTTGAACTTGGTTTTCTGGTGCTGTGAGACAACCATTTCTACTTATCTGTGTCATTGTGCAGCCCCTAATGGAGAAGTAATGTTGCAGGGACTTATACTGCATCCACATACCCTTGTGATCAATATCCTGATATATACAACATCTCTCTGAGCACACTTTCCTAGTAACAGCTCTTTTACAGCCAGTTCTAATAATGGTTAATGGTGGCTGGTGCTGTTAGAGCCATACTTCTCCCTAATTCTTTGCCTGTTCTAGTCAAAATCATCCACAATCTCCTTCTGAAAAAGAGAACAAAGAAAGGGATTGGGAGGGTGTTATGGAGTAAGTGAGTCATCATCTTCCCATGGTAAAATTATTGATAGTACATGGAATCTGTACAAGTCACATGAGTCCCCTTGGACTGTGATAAATTAAATGTTTGACCTCATCTCTGATAGAGACATTGATCTGAGTGTCATACAGAAAATGCTGGAAGAACTCAGCAGGCCAGGCAGCATCTATGGAAAAAAGCACAGTTGATGTTGCAGTAACTGGGATCTCACCATATTTGCATTGACCTTGGCCTTGCGTTTTAACATGGAAGTTCTTGCGAACCTGTTCACAACCGACTCTCACTAGCGACCTCCGAAACCCCAATCTCCACAATACAGTAATTGGAAATTGGTTTATTACAGTCACACATACAGAGATAGAGTGAAAAGCTTTGTGTCATATGTCATCTAGGTAGATTATTCCAAAAAGAAGCATGTTCAGTTAGCAGAAAGGGAAGAGCCATAACAGAATGCAGAATATATTAATACAATTATAGAGAGAAAGTCAGATTGACAGTAAGTTGCAAAGGCCACGGCAAAGTAGACTGAGAGATCAAGAGTACATCCTTATCATTCAAAGCCTTAAAGGATAGAAGCTGTCCTTGACCCTGCTCTGTGTATTTCAGGCATTTGTAGATTCTGCCTGATGGGAATGGGGAGAAGAGAGAAAGAAAGAGTGATAGGATCCTTGATTATGCTGGCTGCTTTACTGAGGCAGTGGGTAGTGTAGACGATGTCTGTGGAAGTAAGGTTAGTAAGAAGAGAACTTGCACATTCACCACCCCACCCCCACCTTGGTGGCACAGGTTCCAGACCTATTCTGAGAACTGAAATTCAGCTCTCATCCAAATACTGCTATCCATTTGATCAGGCTTCCCAGGTTCTACACCTATTGCTACTCTGACTGGAGAATCATGGTCTGAATATTCTCATGGATAGATGATAATAGAGCTACTGTTACCGACATATACAACTGGTTTGTGCTAAGGCCAGTAATAGCATAGCTACTACAGGGTAGCATCTGAAATAAAGTTAATGAGGTCACAGCACAGCCATTGTGTCCTTCCTGGCTGGGCTGATCCAGGGTCAGGCTGATTCAGGATAATTGAGCACCACACTCCCCGCACCCTCATTCCAGTGCTATGCAATTTCAGCCCCTTTGATCCGAACAATCGCAACAGTAATTGGTGCTTATCTATTGAAATTCATTGAGTGAACCATATTGTAATAAACAGGTCACTGATGTAAGTCAGGACAATTAAAATTTCATCACGTAGCAGCTATTTTTAATTTGCATCACATAGTTTCACTGTGGTGACATTGTACTTAAAACTGAATTAGTCTTCAATTTAATTTTCTTTAAAACTACTTTCACTTCTAAGCAACCAATCAACTTCTTCCACATTAATGCATTCTGAATTGATAAGTGCTAAGAAAATAATTTTGAAAGTTTTCAGTCAGTCATTCCACGTAATTTAACTTTGATTGCTTGTATAAAGTATAAATCTCAGTTCATTAGATATTCTTCTCTTTTACAAACCCAGATGGCAGCACAGAGAGACGAATGTATATTCTATCAGGAGTAAAAAGGTACTGAAAGACAGGGAGGTTGCTGCTCTGTGTTTTACAGATGTACATCAAGGTTTGTTCAAGGACAGAATCAACAAGATGGAAAAAAATACTCAGCGATCTCATAGGATAAGATTGTCAGTCACTCGCTCTGTTCTTCATTGCGCAAATTGGATTCTGGGTCAGAGATGACAGATCCTAAAATGACAAATTGACACAGGGTAAACAGCTAAGCCAAATGGGCCATCTGGTTTATCGACTTCAGAGGCAGAAGTATGATAAAAGCTCAAGCTGTCTTCAGATACTTACATTTCACTCACAATTTTGGTACATCTACAGAACCTGTCAATGCAATATTTAACATATATAATAACCAAAGCTACAGTGACTCACAGGGAAATTAACTATTAAGTTAACATTAATTGTACAATGAACTCTCTGCACTCACATAAAAATAGAATTAACTTCTTTCTTGAACTCACAATATCTGGAATAAAATAGTTATATAATAAATGCCATCAGGTATTGGGAATAAAAACCTAAGAATATGGTCCTTTTATTTTCAATTTATTTGACAGCTGCATTGTGTTCATCTGTGCTTAAGGAGATCAAATAGATAGTTGGTCTTTGTCCAGTCAAGCATGATTTGCTAAGCAGAAGTTCTATCGCATATTACTTTTACACATTATTTGAGAGGATAGATGTTGGAATATTTTCAGTAGTGGGAGAATCTTGAACAAGGATCAAGAATCATTTTTAATTGCCATATACATTTACATGTATCAGGAATTTGCTGTGGTGTATTGATCAGGGTGCAACATGGAACAAAAGGTTATCAGGACATGGAAAGGGGCCAGTCTTTTAGAATTTCTTCTCTCAGAGGATGGTGCATCTTGGGAATTCTCTGTGATGGTAGGTGGTGGAAGCTGCAGAACTGGAAGCAGTTAAAGAGTGAGTAACAGTTTTATAGATTGAGGAACAGAGGGATATGGAGAAATGGTACAGAAGATGGGTTGAGATCAGTAGCGATCAGTCTTGATCATAACACATAGGAGTAGAATTAGGCCATTCAGCTGATCGAGTCTGCTTCACCATTCCATCATTGCTGATTGTGGATTTCATTCAACCCCATCCACCTGTCTTGCTATATCCTTTGATGCCCTGACCAATCAGGAAACAATCAACTTCAACCTTAAAGATTTGCACTGCTCTACTCTCAATATACACATGACTGTGTGGCTAGGCATAGATCAAATTCCATCTATAAATTTGCTGACAATAAAACCATTATTGGTCGAATCTTAGGTGCTGACAAGAGGGCATACAGGAGTGGGTTATGCCAACTACTGGAGTGCTGCCGCAGCAAAAACCTGGTACTCAACGTCAGTCAGATGAAAGAGCTTATTGTGGACTTCAGGAAGGGTAAGCTGAAGGAATGCTTACAAATCCTCCTAGAGGGATCAGAAGTGAAGAGAGTGAGCAGCTTCAAGTTCTTGGGTGTCAAGATCTCTGGAGGATCCAACCTGATCCCAACATATCGAAGTAGTTATAAAGAAGGCAAGACACCAACTATACTTTATTAGGAGTTTGAAGAGATTTGGCATGTCAACAAATACACTAAAAAATTTCTATATTTATACCGTGGAGAGCATTCAGACAGGCTGCATCACTGTCTGGTATGGGTGCGGCGGGGTGTCTACTACACAAGACCAAAAGAAGCTGCAGAAGGTTATAAATCTAATCAGCTCCATCTTGGGCACCAGCCTACAAAGTACCTATGACATCTTTAGGGAGCGGTGTCTCAGAAAGGTAGTGTCCATCATTAAGGATCTTCAGCACCCAGGGCATGCCATTTTCTCACTGTTACCATCAGGAAGAAGGTACAGAAGCCTGAACGCACACACACAGTGATTCAGGAACAGCTTCTTCCCTTTCTGTCATCCGTTTCCTAAATGGATATTGAATCTTTGGACACTAACTCACTTTTTTAACATACAGTATTTCAGTTTTTGCACGTTTTTTAAATCTATTCAACATACATAATTGATTTACTTTGTTTATTATTTATTTATTTATTTTTCTCTCCTAGATTATGTATTGCATTGAACTGCAAGTTAACAAATTCCACGTCACATGTCTTTGAAAATAAACCTGATTCTGATTCTGTACGGACTTGGCCTCCACCGCAGTCAGTGGCAGAGCATTCCACAGATTTACTGCTCTCTGGCTAAAAAAAAATTCCTCTTTACCTTTGTTCCAAAGGGATGCCCCTCAATCCTTCTGGGGTCCTCTAGTTCTTGCTACCCCCACCATAGGAAACATCCTCTCCACATCCACCCTATTTAGTCCTTTCAGCATTCGGTAAGTTTCAATGAGATCCCCTCCCCAACCATCCCCCCCACCCTGCATTCTTCTAAATTCCAGTGAGTACAGGCCTAAAGCTGCCAAACACTCCTCATATGTGAACTCCATTCATTCCCCAAGTCATCCTGTGACCCTCCTCTGGACTCTCTCCAATGACAACACATCCTTTCTAGGATATGGGGCCCAGAACTTTTGAAAATAATCTTAGTGGGGCTTGAGTACTGTCTTATAAGTCTCAGCATTATCTCTTGTTCTTATATTCTATTTCCCTTGAAATAAATGCCAACATTGCATTTGCCTTCTTTACCACAGACTCAACCTGTAAATTAACCTTCTGGGAGTCTTGTACGAGGACTCCTAAGTCCCTCTGCATCTCTGATATTTGAACATTCTCCCAATTTAAATAATAGTCCACACTATTGTTCCTGTAATGCCCTGGTTCGTACTTCACTGTTATGCTGTATGTATTTCATTTTGGCAGTTCTGTAACAGCAGTCTGTCCTGTTTTCATGCTTGCTTGGGTTATTGTTGAAGTTAAGAGATGGGGAGTAACGTGTGCCATCCCATTAGGAAGGTTGGATTAAGGGGAAGTTTCTCTTGTGAGGGACACCAAGGTTGGGCTTGAGAGAAGACAATGGGAAAACCGCTCACAGCATACAATACGGTGGGACACCCATTTGTTCGAGATGGATTGTGAGCGACATTCGGAAGTGGTGTGTTGTCTGAGGGCCCAGTGCGTGAGTGAAGGACAAGTTCAAGATGCGCTCCAACTTGTGCACAATTGACTGTTTAATTAGAATGGGCCCTTTTCTTTTTAGTTATTCTTTACTAACTCTTTAGTTAAGATTCATAAATATAATTCCTTTAGTCGTATGCAGTGTATGCCCATACATCCAATTTGTCTAAGTCCTGCTGCAATCACATTGCTTCTTCAGCACTATCTACCCCTCCAACTACCTTTGTATCATCTGCTAACTTTGCCACAAGCCAACAATTACATTATCTAAATTACTGACAAACAATGTGAAAAGCAGAGGTCCCAATACTGACCCCTGAGGAACATAACTAGTCACATGCAGCCAACCAGAAGAGGCCCTTTTTATTCTCACTCACTGCCTGCTGCCTGCTAACTGTCAGCCATTCTGCTATTCATGCCAGTAGCTTTCTTGAAATGCCATAGGATTTTATCTTGTTAAGCAGCCTTATGTGTGGCACCTTATCAAATGCCTTCTGAAATCCAAGAAAATGACATCCATGCCTCTCCTTTGTCCACCCTGCTGGTTACTTCCTTGAAGACCTCTAACAGATTTGTCAAGCAAGATTTCCCTTTACAGAAACCAGCTGAGTTTGACTTGTTTGTCTCTAAATACTCCAAAACCTCATCCTTAATAGATTGTAACACTTTCCCAACCAGTAAGGTTAGGCTAGCTGGCCTATAATTTCCTTTCTTTTACCTTCCTCTCTTCTTAAAGAGTGGGGTGACATTTACAATATTCCATTCCTCTGGGACCATGCCAGAATCAAGTGATTCTTGAAAGATCATGACCAATGCATCTGTTATCTCTTCAGCAACTTCTCTCTGGACTCTGGGATGTAGTCCATCTGGTCCAAGTGACAAATCCACCTTAAGACCTTTGAGTTTGCATAGCACTTTTTCCTTTGTAATAGCGATAGCACTCATTCCTGCTCCTTATTAAACTTCAGTTATGATTCAGCAATTGACCTTGAGGTGCAAAAAATACAAGCAAATCTCCATGTAGGTGACGAACCAGAAGATTTAATGCCTGTTGTAGTAAGTTATTATCATCCATAATTGAGGATAAATTGACTGAGAAATGACAACCCTGCTCACAAATAGCTTGGAAAAGCCTGTCTAGTTGGTAGTCAGTCCCAAAGGGACATATTGCATGACAGAAGTTATTGGCAAGAGGGTGTATACACCTTTAAATATTGCAGCTAATGTGTGTTGAGTGTTTTGTAAACATGGTTCTTTTTGAGTTCCGTGTGCAATATTTTCGTTGATGATGAAGGGTCAAATCTAACTATCTGTGGATGGTAGGTCACCTAACAAACCTAATGAAAATTCTTGCAGTAACTAAACCATGGATTGAACTAAACATGATAGTTGTGATGAGAATAAGGGCTGGGGGTAAGGTTCAGATGTTTGGAAATTTGTTCTGAAAGGTCAAACCAATAGTGTAAATCAGCAATTTAGTTAATCATAATCAGACTTGAAAGATTATCAACATATAGCTGAAAAAATCATTCACAATGGACAGCAAAATTGAGCTCAAAGCAATTAAATTCATCTATTTTCAAGCATTTTATTTGTACAGTCCACAAAATTCAAACTGGCACCTACAGGTTTAGTACACACAGATTTGGTGAAGTTTTCAAAGAGCCATTTCAGGAAAAATAACACCCTTTGTGTAACATTTGCTTTAGGATATGTAAGTGAAAGAAATTCACAGTTTCTTATCCTTTGCAGAAACAAAGTCTTTTTTCAGCACCCTGTTCACTGCAGCTGCAAGAGAGAAAGAGTTGCTTGGGTATTCCATAATTCCACAGTGTGTTTTCGAGGATACTTTGGGATTAGGGAGGCTAATCCGCACTATGATTTACACATTGAGTTAAAAGCACTGTCATTCCTTAATGGTTGGCAGAAGTAGGCTACTACAATGAATGTGAGATCCTCTTCAAGGAGGTTTACTTTGAGCCTAAAACCAGCCTTTGGCTAGGATTCAGCTGCAGATGTCCCTTTCAGCTAAATTCTTTCCTTTTCCTGTTGCTGTCCCTGAGGCCCTACTGCCCAACAATTTATTTAATCTAAATATCCCAGTCATCCATCCTCTCACAGTTGTAACTCAACCAAGAGCAGCAGACTGTACTTCCACCAACCACCCACAACCAGTCACAATCCCAATGCCCACTCCGACTCCTGAGGTGTCAGAATCAGAATCAGGCTTATTATCATTGAGCACATGATGTGATATTTGTTGTTTTGTAGCAGCAGTGCTGTGCAAGACGTAAAGTTACTGAAAATGACAATAACAAAGTGCAAACTGAAGAAATAATGAGATACAGTTCATTGATTCATGGTCTGTTCAGAAGTTTGAAGGTAGAGGGGATGACGATGCGCTGGAATTATTGAGCGTTGGTCTTCAGACTCTTGTGCCCAAAAGGAGAAGGGAGGAGAGAGAATGTCCAGGGTGGACGGGGCTTTGATTATGCTGGCAACTTTACTGCGGCACTGAGAAGTATAAACAGAGTCCACAGAGGGGAGGATGCTCTGTGTGATGTATTGAGCCATGTCCTCAATTCTCTGCAGTTTCTAGCAGCCATATGCAGAGCAGTTATTTTACAAGTCATTATATGCCCAAACAGTAACACAAGATGGTGCTGCGTAGAGCGGCTGTGTTGCGAGCTCTATTCCAAATCTACAGTATACTACTAATTTCTACAATTTTCTTAGGATTTTCTGTTCAAGTAGCTGATAGTCACATCAGATACGATAGACTGACCCTTCTGAACATCTGAAAGATGGCATTTACCAACTATACGCTGCTCTTCCTACACTGGGAACCCTTGTTTGTGCAATCCATGGGAAACTCATCTCTTACACTGCCACTACCTCGAAAGAAGTGCCGGAGGTGAGAGAGAAGTGCGGGTTTCCCGGTGAGGCTGAGATGGCATGCAAATCATCTGCTGCTCCCTAACACACGCCTGGCTAACATTCAGTCCCCGGACAACAAGCTGTGCGAATTGAGAGCCAGAATCTCCTATCAGCAGAAAACAAAGAAATGTAACATTTTGTGCTTCATGGAGACCTGGCTGATGGAGGAGATACCGGATCATGCCATCGAGCCCTCTGGGTTCTCCCTGTTCTGGGCAGACAGGTCAAAAAACCTCTCTGGGAAGAGTAAAGTAGGAGGGGTATGTTTCATGTTCGATAATGCTTGGTGCGACCCCCGGAATGTGCATGTCCTCAAATCGTTCCATTCCCCAAAACTGTGCTGCTGTGCAGACTCTACTGGCTGCCTAGAGAGTTCACGGCTGTTATCATCACAGTACATTTTGCTGAAGGCTGATACTGACCTGGCTCTCAAGGAACTGTACGAGACCATCAACACACTGGAGACTGCACACCCAGAGGCTGCCTACATCGTCGCCTGTGACTTTAATCGAATGTCACTGACCAAAGTCTATCCAAAATTTTGTCAGCACATCCAGGTGAGCACTCGTGGAGATAAGACACTTGACCACTGGCTCTCCTTCGCCCAGCTTTTGGGAAATCAGACCACTCTTCGCTTCTGCTTTTGCGACATACAGGCAGAAGCTGAAATAAGAGGTGGCCATAGTTAAAACCATCCACTGTTGGTTTGACCAATCGGGCTCCATACTGCAGGACTGCTTCAATGACATTGACTGGAATGTCTTCCATGATGAGGATGTCTCCGAGTTCACGGATGGAGACACATGCTTCATCCAGAAGTGCATCAACAATGTTGTCCCCCGGAAGTCAGTCAGGGTCTTCCCGAACCAGATACCCTGGATCAATAGTTCCGTGTGAGCAGCACTTACCGTGTGACATAGAGCATACATTGCCGGCAATCAGTAGGAGCTCAAGAAAAGCAGCTATGATCTACGCAAAGCTATCAAGGTTGCAAAACAACAATACAGGGACAAGATTCACAATGAATAGCGCACATAATTTGTGGCGAGGGTTGTATACCATGGCAGATTTCAAAGCCAAACCTAGTGGTGCCGCCAACATCGCGGCCTCTGAGGAAAGCCACCGCTACAACCTGCAACCTGGTCATCTCTAAGGCTGAGGTACGCAGATGTTTCCAACGAGTGGGCAGTCGCAAGGCTGCACGACTGGATAGCATCCCAGGGTGTGTACTCAAGATGGGTGCAGCGCAACTGGCAGGTGTGTTTACTGACATTTTTAATCTCTCCCTCTCCCAGTGTAGAGTGCCCTCCTGATTCAAATTATCCAACATTGTCCATGTAACAAAAAAGACCAGGGTAACATGCCTGAACAACTGGTGTCCTGTTGCACTCAACTCAATAATAAGCAAATGCTTTGAGAGGCTGCTCAAGGATTACATCTGCAGCATGCTATCACCCACACTGGACCCCTTACAATTCACCTACCGACACAACCAATTGACAGACGACGCAATAGCCACAGCTCTACACATCGTTCTTCCACATCTGGAGAAGAAGGATGTTCATGTGAGAATGCTGTTCTTGGACTACAGTTCAGCATTCAACACCATAATTCCATCCAGGCTTGACAGGAAGTTCAGAGACCTCGGCCTTGACCCTGCCCTGTGCAGCTGGATCCTGGACTTATTGTCAGATCGCCTGCAGGTTGTAAGAGTAGGCTCCCTCACCTACACCCCTCGGACTCTTAACACAGGAGCTACTCAGGGCTGTGTACTAAGCCACCTCCTTTACTCCCAGTATACCCATGACTGCGTCGCCAGTCACAGCTCTAATCTGCTAATTAAATTTGCTGATGATTAATCTCAAACAATAACGAGGTGGCCTACAGGGAAGAAGTCGTCACTCTGATACAGTGGTGTCAAGAAAACAGCCTCTCTCTCAATGTTGCAAAAACAAAGGAGCTGGTTGTGGATTACAGAAGGAATGGAGCCGAGAGGAAAAACAGCTTTAAATTCCTCAGCATCCACATTACCGAGGACCTCATGTGGTCTGTACACATCAGCTGTTGGTGAAAAAAGCACAACACCGCCTCTTTTACCTCAGACGGTTGAGGGAGTTTGGTATGGGCCCACAAATCCTAAGAACTTTCTACAGGGACACAAATGAGAGCATCCTAACTTGCAGGATTCTGCATCGAGTGGTGTGGACAGCCCAGCATATCCGTAGTTGTGAATTTCCCATGATTCAAGACATTTTCAAAGACAGGTGTGTAAAAAGGACCTGAAAGATCATTGGGGATCTGAGTCACCCCAACCACAAACTGTTCCAGCTGCTACCATCCGGGAAACAGTACCACAGCATAAAAGCCAGGACCAACAGGCTCCGAGACAGCTTCTTCCACCAGGCCATCAGACTGATTAACTCACACTGATTTGAGTGTATTTCTATGTTACATTGACTGTTCTATTTATTATAAATTATTTTAAATGACTGTGATTGAATATTGTACATTTAGACGGAGATAGAATGATAAGATTTTTACTCCTCATATATGTGAAGGATGTGAGAAATAAAGCCAATTCAATTCTAGAGATTGTGCAGATGCTGGAATCCAGAGTAATACATACAAAATGCTGGAGGAACATGAATCAACAGTTAATGTTTTGGGATGTGATCCCTCATCAGGACTGGAAAGGAATTAGAAAGAAGCCGAAATAAGATGATAGGGGGAGAGGAAGGCATATAAATTTGGAGGTGATGGTAGAAATCAAGTAGGTGGGGGAGAGGGGATGAAGACACTCGGGTGTGATAAATAGAAAAGATAAAGGAATGGAGAAGAAGGAATCTGATGAGAGGACAGTGGACCATGGGGGAAAGGGAAGGGGGAAGAGCACCAGCGAGACATGATAGACAGATGAGGAGATGAAGTAAGAATGGAGTCAGAGTAGAGGATGGAAGAAAAGCTATGGGAAGTTAGAGAATTCCATGTTCATGCCATCAGTTGAAGACTGTCCAGACGGAATATGAGGTGTTACTCCTCCAACCTGAAAGTGGATCACTATGAGAATAAAGGAGGCCATGTCAGAATGGGCAAGGGGACTGGAAATAATATAGCTGGCCACTGGGAAATCCTGCTTTCTGTAGGTCATATGAAGCTGTTCAAAAAAGTAGTTCCTCAATCTACATTAGGTCTCACCAGTGTAGAGAAGATTGCATCAGAAGTATCGAATACAGTAGACAGCCCCAACAGATTCACAGGTGAAATGCTGCCGTACCTGAAAGGGCTGTATGGGGCCTTGAATGGAGGAGAGGGAGGAGGTGAATGGGCAGGTGTAGCACTTCTGCTGCTTGCAGGGATAAATGCCAAGGGAGGGATTAGTGGGAAGGGATGAAAAGACAAGGGATACACAGAGGGAACAATCCCTGTGGAAAGCAGAGAGTGGGGAGGAGGTAAAGATCTGTTTATGGTCGAATCCTGTTGAAGATGGCAGAAGTTATGGAGAATGATGTGCTGGATGCGGAGGTTCATGAGGTGGTAGGTGAACACAAGAGGAACTCTATTCTTGTTAAGGTGGCAGGAAGATAGAGTGAGGGCAGATATCCAGGAAATAGAGGAGATATAGCTGGGGCAGGATCTATTCCCAGGTTGAGGCTTCCCTTTCCAGAACATCAGGGATGTCCTCCTTATTCAAAGAATGGGATTTCCCTTCCTCCACCACTGATGCTGCCTTCACCCGCATCTGCTCCATTTTCTGGACATTGAAGTAAAGTCTCATTTACTTTATACTCGGCAAAAGTAAAGTCATAATACTATTGGTGAATACAAGTTTTAAATTTTATGGACATCTTATATAAATAGGCATGATGAGCTTACATGTACCATTATATAAATTCCCTGGGATACAGAAGATAAGTCAGTGACGAGTGTGAAGATCTTAGGTTTTAGAAGGAACAAAAAGACAGCATGTAAAACATTAGGAGAGTTTTCAAATGTAGGAATCAACAAAATAAAAAGTATCAAATGAGAAATATGTTAGCTTAGGTTACTTCTTTCTGAGGTTAATTGATTATTCCTTTCTGCTAGATTTATCAAACACACATTTTCCCATGAGAAAAATGAAGTATATCACAATTAATTAACTGTAATATATATAGACCCAGTTCCAAAATGGTAGCCTTTCCTATTCATGGGATAAGTACATAGTATATGATGGAGAGGCAAGAGATTAGAGCAACAAACAAGATGCTGAAGGAAATCAATGGGTCAGATAGCATCAGTGGAGGGAAATGGAAAGATGATGTTTTGGGTTGAAGCTTTCATCTTCACTCAGTCCATATGAAAGATCTCAACCAAAATCATCAACTGTCTGTTTTTACAGATGCTGCTTGACTGGTTGAGTTCCTCCTGCACTTTGTTTGTTGCTGTAATGTGTTATGATTAAACTATCACAGTAAAAATCTAATGTCAGCAAAGCTGGCCAAGAAGTTATGGGTTTATCATAAAACTAACATCACATTATCTAATTAACTACAGAGAGATCTTTACATGACTACAGAATTACCCAGTTGGCTCTGCATTGTTCTGTGATAGCCTGACAAACCATTTTGTGCGAACAATATCAGAGGAAAATCAAGCAAACCATTTGACACAGATCTGGGCACAGGATTCAGACAAAAGCAAATTATATCCAGACTGGTACTGATGGCAACAATGCCCATGGACCACTCAATCTACCTTTTGACATTTGGAACATCTACTTGACAGCACTGCAGGAGTACCTTCACCAGGATGACTGCTATTGCTCTCAAGGGCAAATAGGAATCTTGCTATAATAATTTGCAAGGAAGGCATGCAAAACAAAGTTTTACATCTCAGCACAATTTACAATAATAAACCAATTTAGTATTGTATATATCACAGTTCTGGCAGTGGTTGTCACAACGATTAAATTAAGTTAAAAAAATGAACATTCTTGCCGATGGTCTGGCAGCCCCAACACAAATCTCTCAAACATTAATGACATAGTGGATGAAAGGCTTACGTAAATACATAGCACTGTAATGTCATTTCATTTCAGTATTAATGTTGATTTCCAGCAGACTGAAATATGTCATGTATTTCACCTTACAGCCATTGAAGCAAGATGTATCTGCTGTAATCAGAAAGGAATCACAGGCACAATGAGAATCTAAATTCAAATAAAAAATATATCTGGAAATAAAAATCCAAACCAAGTAATGGTAAGACCAAAGCCACTAAATTATTGTAAACCCACCTTGTTTACTGGAAAATCCACCATCTTGACCTTCCCACTTCTCCCTTTTTCCATGCTCCACCCTCCTCTCCGATCTGATTTCAACCCTTTGTCATCTCCACCTATCACCTCTCAACCTCTGATGATACTTCCACTCGTTCCACTTCCATCTGCCTATTGTCCCTCTTCACCTGGATCTACCTGTCACCTACCAGCTCTTGCTCCATCCCTTCCTCTCACCTCTTAATGCTGGCTATGTCCCCTCTATCTTTCATGACACTACAAAGATACTATATTGTTTGGCCTTATTTCAAATAATAATGAGGCAGCCAAAAGAGGAGGGTCAAGAAAGCAACCCTCAATGTCGCAAAAACAAAGGAGCTGGCTGTGGACTACAGGAGGAATGGAGACAGGCTCACCCCTATTGACATCAATGGACTTGGCGTTGAGAGGGTGAACAGCTTCAAGTTCCTTAGTATACACATCACTGAAGACCTCACTTAGGCTGTACATACTGGCTGTATGGTGAAAAAAGCACTACAGCGTCCCTTTCACTTCAGATAGTTGATGAAGTTCTGCACGAGTCCCCATATCTGAAGGATTTTCTACAGGGGTACTATTGAGAGCATCCCGACTGGCTGCATCACTGCCTAGTATAGGAACTGCACTTCCCTCAATCGTAGGACTCTGCAGAGAGTGGTGTGGACAGCCCAGCACATCTGTGGGTGTGATCTTCCCACTATTCAGGATATTTACGGTGACAGGTCCATAAAAAGGGCCTGAAACATCATTGGAGACCCGAGTTAATCCAACCACAAACTGTTCCAGCTGCTGCCATCCTGGAAACGGTAACGCAGCATTAAAGCCAGGAGCAACAGACTCTGGGACAGCTTCTTCCACCAGGTCATCATACTGATTAATACATGCTGACAACATTGTATTTGTAAACTATATTGACTGTTTTATTGTATATTTTACTGTATATACTATTTATTAGAAATTACTATACGAGGAGAGATTGATAAGTTCATGGCCTAGGGTAGAAGGAGTCAATTTTAGAAAACCTAGCATATTTAATTTTCAACATAGACCCTCCTACATTTACACATATAGTCCAGTGGTTGTGGAGCATATGGATCTTGGACCTCCAGAAAGCGTCTACAGCAGGGGTGATTGATAAGTTTGTGGCCTAAGGTAGAACAAGATGTGTAATACAGCTCTCGTTACATGCACATACAGTTCAACTCTTTGAGTGGTTACACAGAAAGTTTGAAATTAGTAACTCATCAGGGGTGATTGATAAGTTTGTGGCCTAAGGTAGAAGGAGATGAGTTATTAACTTCAAACTTTCTGCATAATCAAAGAGTTGACCTACATGTGCATGTAATGAGAGCTGTCTCACTCATCTCCTTCTACCTTAGGCCACAAACTTATCAATCACCCCTGCTGCAGACACTTTCTGGGAGGTCAAAGTTCCGTATGCAACAGACTGCTGGACTAAGTGTGTAAATGTAGGAGTGGACTATGTTGAAAAATAAATGTGCTAGGTTTTCTAAAATTGACTCCTTCTACCTTAGGTCACAAATTTACCAATCACCCCCAGTAAATTGCACATTGCACATTGCACATTCAGAGGAGATGTAATGTAAAGGTTTTTATTTCCCATGTATGTGAAGGATATAAGAAATAAAGTTAATTCAATTCAGTCCACTTGAGGAGCTTCAATCCTAAAAAATTAACAGTCCATTTCCTCCCACAGGTGCAAACCATTGAGTTCCTCCAGCATCTTGATGTTGCTCCAGACTTGAGCTTCTGCAGTCTGTTGTGTCTCTGAATGTTGTTAACTCTTTGCTGCCCTCAGAAGTGGGTTTCTGAGCAAGCTTCCATTTTAGGAGGTCATTAGTGCTGTACAAAAAATGTTGCCTTCACCATTTTGTTCAAAAGAAGAGATAAAAAAAAATATATGAAGTGGGGCTACTGTTCTAAGTTGAGTTTATTTTGGGTTACACATCATGGGAAGTAGCATGCACCTGTATTATGGCATCTAATACAAATACTGCAATTCTCATTGGATTTTGCTGATATAAAAGCTACCTGAACTTTAGATAAGCAGAGAAATTACACCATGGGTTGCCTCCTTCAGTTACATTTGTTGTCAAGTAACTGCTGCTGATTATAAATAGTAACTATAAATTCCTTTTCACTAAAAGTCAAAACATGCATGATGTTGACAATTACCAGTTGAAGAACCTGAAGAACTGTGGAACTTTGGGCCTTAGGAAGTTGCACAGAGCTCAGAGCTTCAACTTTCATTAGCTTCCATCAAAGCGTCTGATCCGATGAACCTAACAGGAACAGTTATTACCTTTCAAACATCAGGCTCCGGAACCAGCATGGATAACCTCACTGCACAACCAATAGATACACTTTCAAGGACACTAAAACTCATATTCTCTGTATTATTTATTTACATTACAATTATAATTATTGTTCGTATTTGCACAGATTGTCTTGCACATTTTTGTCAGTCTTTGTGTGTAGTTTTTCATTGATTCTATTGTATTTCTTTATTCTACTGTGAATGCCTGCAAGAGAATTAATCTCAGGGTGGTATATGGTTACATAAACATAGTTTGATAATATATTTATTTTGAATTTTCAACTTTGTGCCTACAAAGTATGCCTTTTATTCTTCAATGGGCATGTCCAGAAATGGTCCTTGGTTGAAGTGGAAGAGTAGGGATAGAAATTTCTCATTTTTAAGATTCTGATTTTCTTATTCTTTATGTTGAGTGTTTCAGAGACAAATACATCCTCACTGTAACCTGCTCTCCACTACTTGTTTACCTGGAGGTAGCAACAGCAGCCGTGCCTCTGGCACTGAGTCTGGCCCTGTGGCTCAGAATGGTAGGGAACTGACGAGGATAGCAGGAGTAATAGGGGACTATATAGTTAGGGAGGCAGATAGGTGATTCTGTGGATGCAAAAAGGAAACATGGATGGTAGTTTGCCTCCCAGTTGCCAGGGTCCTTAACGTTTATGAATGGGTCCACAACATCCTGGGAAAGGGAGAGGGAGCAGTCAGAAGTTGTGGTACATATTGGCACCAATGACATACAGTAGGTAGGAAAAAGGAGGAGGTCCTGAAAACAGAATACGGGAAGTTATGAAGGAAGCTGAGAAGCAGGATCTCAAGGGTAGTAATCTTCATATTGCTGCCTATGCCACTCAATATTGAGGATAGGAATAGAATGAGGAGGCAGGTAAATACGTGGCTGAAGAATTGGAGCAGGGGACAGGGATTCAGATTTCTGGATAATTGGGACCTCTTCAGGGGCAGGTGTGCCCTGTACAAAAAGGATGGGTTGCACTTCCTAGACAACAGTGCTGCTTCATTCTTACTCTCAGCCAGTAGGCTCTATAATGAGTCAACCTATAGCCATGGAAATGATGTTAGACTGTTCGTGGTAATTCAATTTTTATTTTTTCTACTCTTCTAATATTTATATCTGTGCACTTATAATGCTACTCTGATACTGGAATCTCCTTTGGTATCAATGAAGTATCTATATATCTATCCTGAATCCAAGGAAGACAAATATTCTTGTGGGAAGGTTTAATTGAACTATTGGAAGTGGTTTAAATTGGCAGGGGGATGGGAACCAATAGGATGATGAGGATGAGCCAGTAGGGTTACAAGTAGATGCTGGATGTAACATGGATGTAAGGAAGGACAAGCCAATGATTGGGTACAAATGTAGGCAGGAAAGAGCTAAATTGTACCACAGAAGCAAAATTTAAAAGGGCAAAGAATGCAGAATTGAAGGTGCTGTACTTAAATGTGCATAACATTCAGAATAATGTGGACAATCTCATGGCGCAATTAGAGATTAGTTGGTATGACATTGTGGGCATCACTGAGTCGTGGCTGAAAAAAGGTCATAGTTAGGAGCCAAACATCAAAGGATATATTTTGTATTGAAAGGACAGGCTGGAAGGCAGAGATGTGACTCCGTTGGTAAAAGATGGAATTACATTTCAGAAAGAGATGACATGGGTACAGAGAGTGTTAAATCTTTGTAGGTGGGTGGAGTTACAAACTGCAAGGTTAAAAAAATAAATTATAGGAATCATATAGGCCTCCAATCAGTAACCAAGATGTGGGAATTGAGATTGCAAAGGGAACTGGAAAAGGTATGTTATAAAGGTAGTATCACAATTGTAATAGGGGATTTTAATATGCAAGGGAATTGGGAAAATCAGGTTGGTGTCAGATCGCAAGGGAGAGTATTTGTTGAATGCCTTCGAGATGGTTTTTTAGAGCAACTTGTGCTTGATCCTACTTGAGGAAAGACTATCTTCGATTGGGTGTTGTGTAATAACCCAGATCTTATTAGGGAGCTTAATGTAAAGAAACCCTTAGGAGACAGTGATCATAATATGATTGAATTCATACCACATTTGAGAGGGAGAAGCACGAGTCAGATGTATCAGTATCACAATGGAATAAAGGGAATTACAGAAGCATGAGAGGTGGACTGGAGGAGGATACTGGCAGGAATGATGGCAGAGCAGAGACGGCTGAAATTTCTGGGAATAGTTCGCGAGGCGTAGGGTAAGTATGTCTCACAGAAGAAGTTGTTCTCAGATGGCAGGGGTAGGCAACTGTGACTGACAAGGGAAGTTAAAGACTGCATAAAAGCCAAGGAAAGGGCATATAAGGTAGCAAAAGTGAGTGGGAAGTTGGATGATTGGGAAGCTTTTAAAATCTAACAAAAGACACCAAAGAATGCTACAACAAGGGAAAATATGAAATATGAGGGCAAACTAGACAACAAGATAAAGCAGGATATGAATTTTTTTTTCAATTATATAAAGAGTAAAAGGGGGTGAGAGTTGATATCGGACCATGGGAAAATGATGCTGGAGAGGTTGTAATGGGGGACAAAGAAATGGCAGAGGAATTTAATGAGGCCCATCAGTGTCAGGAAGTGAGCACCATTGCTATTACAAAGGAAAAAGTGCTAGGCAAACTCAAAGGTCTTAAGGTGGATAAGTCACTTGTACCAGATGGACTATTCCCTGAGTCCTGAGAGAGGTTAATGAAGAGATAACAGATGCATTGGTCATGATCTTTCAGGAATCACTTGATTCTGGCATGGTCACAGAGGAATGGGAGATTCTTTAAAAAGGGAAGAAGGCAAAAGAAAGGAAATAATGGGCCAGTTTGCCTAACCTCAGTGGTTGATAAAATGTTGGAGTCTATTTTTAAGGATGAAGTTTTGGGGCACTTGGAGACTAATGATAAAATAAGTCAAATTCAGCATGGTTTCTGTGAAGGGAAATTTTGCCTGACAAATCTGTTAGAGTTCTTTGTGGAAGTACGAAGCAGGGTGGGCAAAGGAGAGGTAGTGGATGTCATTTACCTGGATTTTCAGAAGGCATTGCATAACAAGATAAAATCCCATGGTTTTACAGGAAAGATACTGGCATGGCTAAAGTAATGCCTGACAGGCAGGAGGTACCAAATGGGAATAAAGGGTGCCTTTTCTAATTGGCTGCCAGCGACTAGTGGTGTTCCTCAGGGGCCAGTATTCAGATTGCTTCTTTTCACATTGTTTGTCAATGATTTAGATAATGGAACTGATGGCTTTGTGGTAAAATTTGCAGATGATACCAAGATAAGTGGAGTGGTAGGTAGTGCTGAGGAAGCAATGCGATTGCAGCAGGACTTAGACCAATTGGAAGAATGGGCAACAAAGTGCCATTTGGAAAAGAGTTTTGGAAAATATATGATAATGCATTTTGGTAAAAGGAACGATAGTGCGGACTATTATCTAAATGGAGAGAAGGTTTAAACATTAGAGGTGCAGAGGGACTTAGCAGTCCTTGTGCAAACTCCCAGATGGTTAATTTACAGGTGGTAAAGAAGGTAAATGTATTGTTGGCAATTATTTCAAGGGGAATAGAATATATATGCAAAGAGATACTGCTGAGCCTTTATAAGACACTAGTCAGGCCGCACTTGGAGTATTGTCAATGGTTTTGGGCCCCATATCCCAGAAGGAATGTGTTGTCACTGGAGAGGGTCCAGAGGATGTTCACAAGGGTGATTCTAAAAATGAAGGGGTTAATATATGAGGAGCATTTGGTAGTTTTGGGCCTGTATTCACTGGAATTTAGAAGAATGCATGGGGATCTCATTGAAACCTACCAAATGTTGAAAGGACTAGATAGGGTGGATTTGGAGAAGATGTTTCCTGTCTTGAGAGTATCCTGAGCTAAAGGGCACAGCCTCAAAATTGAGGGGTGACCTCATAGAACGGTAGTAATGAGGAACTTTTCTAGCCAGAGAATAGTTAATCTGTGGAATGCTCTGCTACAAACTGTGGTGGAGGCCAAGTCCATGGGCATTTTTAAAATGGAAGTTGATAGTTGTTTAATCAGTCAGGCATCAAAGGATGTGACAAGGAAGCAGGTGTATGGGGTTGAGTGGGATCCAGGATCAGCCATGATGGAATGGTGAAGCAGACTCAATGGGCTGTATGGCCTAATTCTACTTCTATGTCTTATGGTCATATGATCTTATATTACTCTAGTTATCACTGATTCACTTCCAGTCATGATGGTGCCATGCTGGGATGCCCATAATGCCATGGTTCAGACCTACTTGTTTTGTAGATTCATAGAGATGGTTTTCAGACCAGCATATGGACTTAGTGGTCAGGTAAGGGTTTAGGGACAGGAATGAAAGAGAGTTAGAGGTCAGGGGTCGTAAGTGAAGGGTTAGAAGCAGAGGCTGTTCAGAGTTCAGGTCAGAGCACTATGTAGTGGAAATTCAGTGGTCACAGAGGTCAGGTTAGCAGGCCCTGCAGAGACCAGCAATCACTAGCTCGTAGGGGTCCCCAACAATCCATGAGTGGGAGCTATGAAAATTGACGACCCCTCCCAGGTCAATGGGGGGAATGTGCAAATCTGGATGTCAAGGCCTGAAGGTCAAACCCATTTCCAGTGTGTCCTGGAGATGAGGCACAAAGATCAAATGATGATATGCAGAGTTTGGCAATGTCTGAAGGGCAAGGCTGAAGGTCTAAGTGCAGAGGTAAAAGCCCGAAAGTTGTAGACCGAGATTGTCAAGTTCAAAAGTAGAGCCTGGAAGATGAAGCCCTTGATGGGTTTGGCTGGAGATCGGGGGCTTAGTGTCTGCATGTACATGAGCCTGGGCCAGGAACTGAGGGTTAGAGGCTAGGTATCTGCGGATCTGTGGATATGAGGGCTTGAAATCTGGAGGCGGCCTGACCTGGGGTCGGAGGTTGTGTGAGTGGGTCAGTGGGTGAGAGGGCAGGAAAGGGACTTGTTTTGCTGTTGTTGTTGTTGTCTCTGCTTTGCTATTGCCTCTGCTTGTGTTGCTCTGCTGAACATTATGGGCACAGTACACTGGTGTTAGAATGTGTGATGATTTTTGCAGACTGCCCCAGCACATCCTTGGTTATTAACACAAACAATGCATTTCACTGTATATTTTAATGTAAATGTGATAAACAAATTTGAATCTGAATCCGAATTGAATATAATGAGGACCTTAAGTTCATGTTCTGTTCTGATAGGCACAAATTAAAGTGAAATGAGAAGAAACCTTAAATCATCACACTATAGATAAAATGTAAGGTCTGTACAGATTCAATACTTTCTGAGAATCCTGAATACATTCCTGATAATATTTGATTATTATGAGATTTGGTGAATTTTAATGACTTCACATTAACAATGTCAGCATGATATTGCAGGTTCTTTGGGTTTAACTTTTGGATTGTACAAACAGAGAAAATTCCAAATACAGACTTAAAATTTTACAATCATGTAAACTTTATAAATTTTAATGAAACTCACAGAAATGCCATAAAAGCACATTTTAAAATTATTGATTCATGGGATACATTCATGAACTTCAAGAACAATGTGTGGTCTGAAATTATCCAAAGGTAGGTTGATTATCCAATGGCCCTTGAACACTGAAGATTGAGCTTCAAGGCTGGATTCAGTGCTGAGTTTGAATGGCTAGTCAGAATGGTTGAAAAATTCTTGTCTTGTGAATTTGAAGAGTATGCAAGGCCTTTCTACCCATATCTTTCTGACCCATTCTCACTGCACTTGATTACATCTCTATAGTTAATAGAGTCTTTGATCTTGTGGAGAATCTTTTCACCCTCCAACATGGTGACTTCAAAAAAAAGAGTCATGTAATGATGTGGCTCTTTTTGTTTGTAGCCATGCTTGGCATCTTCAAATCTTCGTCCCTATCAAAGTAATCATATGTTGCATCCTTAATGATTGCCTCAAGCATTTTTCCTGCTGATAGTGTCAAATTAGGGTAATGGAGGCCTGCTTTGTCACCTTTTATAAATATATGGACTACATTAGCCTCCTCTCAGCCTTCGGGAATATCTCGTAATGCAGTGAATTATTAAAAATACATGCAATAGGCTCACACAGGATGTGTCCCATTTCCTTGTGAACTTTAGGTTGTATATCATTTGTCCAGACTGCTTTGATCTACTTTCAGATTCTAAGTTAATAATATGTTCATCACTTTTGACATCATTTATTTAGCATTAATACTGTCATTAGTTTCTCATTATCTGGCATCAGCCACACAAATAAAGACTGATGTAAAATGCTCATTTAATATTTCTGCAATACCCAAAGAGATATTTTCAGCCTTCCCTTGAGCAAAGACTTTTGAAGTTTACAGAATCTTCCATCATTTCCACAAACTTGGTTTTATTTTGGACCTTGAGGAATGTCAGACCTTAGATCTCCACCATCACTAAAACTATCAATCCCACCTCTGAAATTCCCGCACTGCATTCAGAGGATTTCGGGTCAGTGCAGAAGCCCTCACCCATACCTTTGCTATTCTACACATGAGATACAGATGCATATATGACTATACTTATGAATGTATGGCTAAGCATATCTCCAATATCATCTACAAATTTGCTGAAGATAGCACTGTTATTGTCAGAGTCACATTTGTATGTTTGTCACATTTTTTAATGTACTATGCAAAAAGTAAATTCTTAGGCTTTAATACCATGTGTATCCATGTCCTTAATAAGGAACTCGTATCCATGTCAATAACAAGGAACTTGAAATTGAGTCTTACATGCTATGAATGTGGATCAATGATTAAAGGAATTAAGTAAACTTCTAGGAGGTACCAACCTGTAAGTAGTCAGGATAGGGAGCTGGTAACAATTGTGACATTGAATTTCACCCAATTTTGAAGTCAGGAATTTGGAATGTCTCCTCAGCAAATACTTCTCATTGATGCTAGAATAATTGTACAGTATGCTTCTGTACAAAGCAGCAGGAGGTCACCTCTTGTTTATCATCAGCACAAAGTCCTCCAAAATAACATCAGAATGAGATGAGAGAAGGCATGGGATGGGGGAGCTGCAGGAACTACCGTCCACACAAATCTTTTGCAGTTGGCAAACACCCTCTCTGTCAAAGAATCTAAGTAGCGACTGAGTAACATCAAAGATGTTTTCAATATTTTTCCCTTTCAAATGTTTATCCGCTGCCCTTTAAAGAGCTCTGTAATCCACCAAACTGATGTGAGATATGAGTTGTGCAGGCAGTGCTATCTGTTTGCCTGAACGTTTTGAAGAGATCCTAGCCTAGATTTCAATCTGAGCCTGGAACATAATAATAAAGAAGCATAGAAAAGAGGAGAAGGAGTAGGTAATTCAGCCTTTTGAGCCTGCTTTCTTGTTCTGCATGAGCATGACTGATCATGTGTCATAATACCATGTGCCCTTACCCAGCAATGCCTTTTCCAATAAAATGTGTATATATCCTTCTCAAATATATTCAGTGACTTGGCCTCCACCACCCTCTTGTGGCAGAGAATTCCACCGTTCACCATCTTCTTAGTGAAGGAACTTCTCAAGTCATTCCCAGCTCTCTTGTCCTGTAGCCACTTGAACTCACAAGATTTTGTTGTTTATTTGTTTTATCTCAGTGGAAAGATGACAACAGAACAAAGGTGAATATATTTGTAACGTGCCTTCTCAAATGCAATACGAGCAGCAACGTTGTCAAAGCCTGAAAAGATAAATTATGAGAATGACTGAGAAAGAAAATGGAGTAAGACTAAACGGTCTGCAAGTACTGCAGGAGAAGAACATAATGGACACAGCAGGGTGGTTCCCTGAGCTACTGTCCAGACCAAACCATATGGCAGAACACCTCATTGCCAGATCTCATCAACAGGCACCATGACCTTACCTGGCTGGTGGTGAGAGGGGAGTTCCCAGTCAAATCCTTCCTCCATGACCATTGCACCCACCCTATGGTGCCTGTAGTGAGGATGAGATGGTTGCCCACCTATTTGCAGAGTATGGAGGGAAGATACAAGGGCCTGTTTCATGGTTCATCCCGAGAAGCTGTGCGATGAAGGACTCTCCGATCTATGGACTGTTCCCAGGGACACACAGAGTGAAAGACATCAAGTGCTGCTGGCAGATCATCAACTCATTGAAAGACACCCATTGGTCTGCCCGAAACTTGTTGGTTTTCCATCATATTGAGATATCCATGGAGGAATGCTACCAACTGACTCACTCCAGGCTGCAGGAGTGCATGCTGAAGGATGCACTGAAACTTGGTGCACTCACCATGATGCCTCAGTGGGGAATGATCACAGTGTAGGGTTCTTCTGCTACTAGAGAAAGAGGAGGCAGTTATGTGAGAAAGCTCCTCAATTATTGTAGTGGCATGCCACCTGTTGTAATGTGAGTATTATTAAAAGTAAGTTAATACTAATTGGGAAGCTGTTGGTGATGAGAGGCGGGATCCAGGGTTGGTGGGGTTTTTACTTCTGCTCTTTTCACTCCCAGTATGCATTGTATATAGTTCCTCCACCCATGCCGCACGAGGTACCTGGAAGCCTCTGTATTGTAAATATCATTTGCCATCCCCGATAAAGATGTTCTTTTGACCATCAAATTGTCAAGTGGTCTTTTTGTAAAGTAGAAGTTACCGTGCCACCCAATGGTGCCTCATGATTACCAACAGTCTCAGTAGTGTTAAGGATTGTAATAGAACAGTATTGAGAGCATTAACTATGAATATAAAAATGAAAAGACATTTCAGTTCATTCTTGTAAATATGCTTTATTTTGAATAAAGTTTTTGATATTTAAAAAAAGACTAAATAAATAAATCAGAAAAAAATTGCAGAGATGGAGAATCTGGAATTAAGTCAAAAAAAAGTGGAAACTCTCAGCAACTCAGGCAGCATCTACGGAGAGAGGAACAGTTCTCTTTTCACTTTGGGGACCCAAGGCAGCAGATACTGGAATCTAGAGCAACAGACGAACTGCTGGAGGGACTTAGCAGATCAGGAAACATAGCTTCTCACTGAGGTGTCTTGGGCAGAGTTAATTGGGTATTTGCTTATCTGATAAGCTTAGGAGAGACAATGGTGCATAATGGCAACTCCTTTGCTTGCATCTTCAGAAACAGCTCTATTTCTATCTTTAATATCTCTAGTTTTCCCTTTAGGGTTCTTTTGAAGGCCCTGACCTGGAGTTACATGCTGACTTCAGTTCTTGGCGGTAATGGGACCTGCTCTCGGGGTCTCACAATATGCCAAGGACGTGGCCTAGAAGATTCGCTGGCCTTCGGAGTTCTGGGATTTCGTGGCTCTGGAGGCCGGTGGACTCGAGACTGGTGCTTCTGCAGGAGATCAGTGTATTGTTGGAGACAGAAGATCTCCGGCTCTGTGCCCAGAGACCCAAGTTCTTTGGGCACAGAGCTTGGAAAAAGTGATGCAACAGAGTTCTAACATCATAAATCAGCAAGTTGTTTTTTATGTCTCCCATCTGACTGTGAAACGGAGACACCTCTTTTTCCCTTATTAGGGAGAGAGAGAGCCTGTGGTATGTTGAATACCGGGTGGATGAGCAGTCTTTGGGGTACTGCAAGTCTGTGTCTTTATTGATGCTTTGCTGCATGCTTGAGTGCTCAGTGGGGGGGCGCCGATGCTTTTTATTTGCTGGAGGGGGAGGGAGGATCATTGCTTTGCTGCTGCTTATGCATGGGAGGGGGGAGCTGGGGGGGCTTTGGGGTTCTAACGTTTAACTGTCATCCATTCTTTGGGGCGCTCCTCTGTTTTCGTGGATGTTTGCGAAGAAAAAGTATTTCAGAATGTATATTGTATACATTCCTCTGACATTAAGTGCACCCTTGAAACCTTTGAAATGCACTCTAAGTTTGTGACGTACTCTATGATTGAGTGATTGCTCTTTATCCACTATGTGCCAATTGCTAACTTGAGAGGGCAGAGTTACTAAAAGAGTGCAGCCGACAATGGTAAGTGGTCTTATCGGTGTATTTGCTGGCTTTTCACACCCTCGGAGTGGCGATAACAGATTGGGTGGACTCCAGACCCACCAGTTGCAGCAGGTAACATCATTGACTGTATAAATGTGGCAGACCTTTCAGCCCAAGTAATTCATGATATCCCTCCAATTCCCATTCCTCCATGTATTTATTTGAGCATTTTTTAAATGATACTACCATTTCCTCTGGCATCTCATCCGGTATATTCACCACCCCCTGCATGAAAAAATTGCCCCTCAAGTTCCTTTTCAATTTTTTCTCTCTTGCCCTAAACCTATGCCCCCTAAATTTGGAGTCCCCTACCCTGGGGGAAAGACTGTTACCATCCACCTTATTTATGCCTCTTATAATTTAAACGATTTTATAAGGTCACCCCCAACTTCTCCTATACTCCAAGGAACAAAGACCTATCTTGACTAACCTATTACAAACACCATGTATCATAACTTCTGCTTATTATTTTCCAACCAGCAGCAAGTTTGATTATACCATACTGAAGAGTCTTCATATTATGCATCTGAAATTCACCATCTTTACCTTTCACTTCATCTTTTATCATTTGTGAGTTGATGAAGCGACCACATATTGAAACTCCATTTCCAAAATGTGATAGAAAAGCTCCAGTTCACACACAGACTAATTATGAACTGTGAAGCCTCTCACTAAGGCAAAAAAAAAATGCCTATACTCAGCCAATTGTCTGTAATATTTATTAAGCACAAAGCTATCCGAATTGTGCTGACCAGCATGCATACACCATAAATGTAAGAAGGCAATAGCGCACTAGGGTGTTGTAAATTGTTTTAGAGGATTCTTTTGTAATGAGCACTGTGTGCTAGAAACAAAGTGTGTGCGAAGAATAGCACTGTAATCTTCTCCTCGTTATATAGGTCAGAGATTTTTACCTAGAGGCAAGACTGAAAACCCTGCAGATAGTGCATAACATGCACTTAGAGCATACAAAAGTGTTGCTGGCATCAACTGCATCACTTCATCAGCACACATTAAAAAAACCTAGCTCACGTAACTCTTGAATGTTTTATGTCTATAAAGCCACTCTCTGGCCCAAAAAATACACTGATAAGGTTTCTGTTGTCCAATTTACCTGCAACGCACACAAATTGTTAATGTTTCTTTCCTCTGCAGAATGGATATTTACATGCAATATTAATAAGAAAGGTCTTTTTTATCTTCCCATTCTCTTTGTTTTCCTCAAGCAGCCTTTGCCTCTGAATTATCTTGGGGCTCTCCCGGTTGTTATTTGGAGAAGTTTCCAAAGAGATTTGTGAAAAATAGAACTTCTGCTCATCCTTTTTAAAGGCAAATCACATTTCAGGATGGGAACAGCATCATAAAGTAAAGTGAGCAAGTCAGTATTTTACAGGGGCTGAGTTTCTTACAATGATGAACTCCAGCGCACCTCATCTCACCCCAATGGATCAGGAATTCTCACTTCTGAGCAGAGATGTTGGGCATGCAACATCATCACAGCATCTTGGGGATGTTGTGATGATGTTACATCACCTAATTCTCTGTCCGTGATTACAGTCAAGCACAGTGCTGACACAACCATAGAGATATCAGCTGAAGGTATGTCAAGGCCAGGGTTAATGCTGGTAGATGACATCTTTATTGACCAGCCAGACACTTTCCTATGTATGAGTGCATCTTCCGCAGATGCAACCATTGTGCACAGGCATAAGTAAAGTGCCTAACTACCTTCCTCCACCTAAATGCAACTGTCTTTTTCTTATGCTCAGTCAAATCTGAACATTTCCTGTGCTATCGGAGTAAGTATTACATATGTAAATCAATGCTCTTTTTTGTATTTTTGTAATTGATTCAATTTTTTTTCTAGAATAGTTGTGAAAATGTTCATTCCCCCTATGTGGCATCATACAAATCCATAAAGCTGTAATTGACATCTATTACCAAATGAGAGGTGAATTTTGTTTCAAAGTTCAAAGTTCAAAGTAAATGTATTATCAAAGTGCATATGTCTCACGACATACAACCCTGAGTTTCATTTCCTGTGGCCATACTCAATAAATTCATAATAGAATAATAACTATAATAGAATCAGTGAAAGACCACACCAACTTGTGTGTTCAAACAGTGTGTAAAAGATAAGCTGTGCAAGTACAAAAAGAAAGAAATACTAATAATAAATAAATAGACAATAAATATCGAGAACATGAGATGAAGAGTCCCTTGAAAGTGATTCATAGGTTTTGGGGACATTTCAAAGATGGGATAAGGGAAGTTGGGTGAAGTTATCCCCTTTGGAAAAAATATACCATGCAAGAACATTTAAGCTTTAAACAGAAAACTATAGATGCATGCAAAAGGCAGCATCTGTGGATATGAAAGAGCTGTTGCAAGGTTTTTACCTGAAACATCAATGAATCCTTCTCCATGCACCTAACTTCTCTTGAAGATTGAAGATTGCTTGTTGCTCTGGATTCCAGCATCTGTGGTCTCTTGTGTCCATCTGTAAAGATATGGATGAATTGTTGTATCAACAGTATTCTCTCACATCTAAAAATAATGCATTGTCTGGTTTGGTTTGGCAATTAAACAATCCACAAAACTTTACTGTAGTACTCTGGTGAACTCCAAGAAAAAATAAATACATTGAATAGATTTCAGAATGCAGAATACTTATTCTCTGCCATCCTCTCCTCTGGCTTCACAACAGCAGGTACAACAATTCTGGTGCTTTCTAAAACACTTCCCAAAAATATTCACTCATTTAGAACATAACTGAATAGTAATCAGTCTATCAAGATTTAGAACCACAATTGGTGAGAGGGGGAAAGTTCAAAGGAGATGTGCAGGGCATTTTTTACATTAGAGAGTGGTGGATGCCTGGAATATACTGCAGGGTGGGTTGGTGGAGGAAGATATGATAGGAGTGTTCAAGAAACACTTATGTAAACATATAAATATACAGAGACTGGAGGGATATGGACCATCTGCAGTTAGAAGGGATTAGTTCATTTGTGTGTCATTATCGTCATTAAGTTTCTTAAGGTTGTCATAGTGCGTGGGGTGGGGGTGGAGTGGATGTGCTGGTAGTGGAGATAAGCTCTCACTGCATGTGTCTCAAATAGCCTCTGTATCCTGCTCTTGGCCTTCATGTGTGGCTTAGCTACTAAGCCTAGCAGAACCATTTCTGCTGACAGGTGGGGGGGGGGGGCAAAGATGTTTTAAAACCAGTTGCTTAAGGCAAATGGGGCTCATCAGCCAAAGTTGGCAGCTTATCTAGGGGAAAACAACTCTAAGAGAATGATCTCAAATCTAGGAGAAGGCTTTGGGAGTAAATCCTGAGGGACTCTAGCTGGAGTCCCAATGTAGTCCTACATTGAGATTAATGTTGACTAGCAACTCCTGTGACACTGCTGGTGCCAAAACATATTGGTCTCTGCTGTCCCTTTGGGTTTATCACAGCGTGGCGAGGGGAAGCCTGATGCATGGGCAATAGTTTGCTCTCTGTATTATTATATTGCCCTGGCTTGCATATTGACATCGACAGCTAGGATGCAATATCCATGTTAAACCCCGACTGATAAAGGCCTTTCTCCGGCATCAGTAGTTCAGTACAGGCAATGTGGGCCAAAAGGTCATGCTCTATTTTGTACGTTCTGTGTAGCAGAGTACACAAAGCGTGTGCTTACCATTGATAACTAATGCAATAAGCTTACTTGAGTACAGTATGTTACACATAAAAATCCAATTTTTTATACAACACACAAAACTCTGGGAGCTCAGCTGGTCAGGTAGCAGGGAAATGAACAATCAATATTACAGCGTCTTGGCCTGGGAATATCAATAATTTATTTCCTTCCAATAGATGCTGCCTGACCTCCTGAGCCCTCCCAGCATTTGGTGTGTGTTGCTCAATTTTTCCAACATCTGGAGTATTACTTGTGTTTAATGTTGGTGCTACAAAATGGAAATAGTATATGGCAGTTTGAAATCAATAATAAATTCTACTCACTGTAAAAATGTGCCAACTCAACGGAGGAGTAAATGCCTCAGCATGCCAGGAACACTAAATATGAATAAATAATTGCTTTTATGGATCCAGTTTGTATTTAAACACATCTGTGGGCAATGGTTATCTATATTATCAGTGCAACTGCGTAAAATCTGTTTCTGCAGAGTACAGGCAAGTCTTTAATAAATTGCCATTTGTTTCCAAATGACCAGAAAAATTAACTGCCCCAACATATTTTTATAATTATTAGAAATTTAATTGGCAGAGGCTGCAGTCTCTGCAATTTGAGTGCAAGCATTATTATCGGTGCTGTGATTTTGCATTGCTTGCACAACTGTGGCCATTCATATTCTTCCCTATGCTGCCGTTAACAATTTAACTATTTTGCCTATTGATGTGGAAATATTTTTTTGTACAAATATTCTCATTAGGTGGACATTGTAGATATTCTGCATATATCCAAAAGTTGCTGAAGCCAAATAGACAATTCCATCTCATAAATGTTAATTTACATTTCAGTCTAAAAAGATACAGGTCTCTTTAGATCTGAGTCCATTGATTGTCTATTATAGGAAATGACACACTCACACCCTTTTCAGAACCACTGCCCATCCACTGTCTTCATGAAGAATATGATAATTTGTTTACTTTAAGTAGGTTTTGTACCAATGCATACAACTTCTTCATTCTCTAATGATTCATCTGTGGTACTGGCTCAGGATGGACCATAAAAGCAATCAACATTTCCAAGCATCAAACAAGTTGCTGGAGAAACTAGCTGGGCTGTGCAGTAGCATAGTGGTTAGTGTAATGCTAGAACAGTACCAGCAACCTGGGTTCAATTCCTGCCCCTGTCTGTAAGGAATGTGTACTTTCTCCCCATTACTGCGTGGGTTTCTGCTGACTACTCCAGTTTTAGAACATAGAACATAGAAAACCTACAGCATAATACAGGTCCTTTGGCCCACAAAGCTGTGCTCAACATATCCTTACCTTAGAAATTACCTAGGGTTACCCATAGCCCTCTATTTTTCTAAGCTTCATGTACCTATGTTTTCTTCAACATTCCAAGGGCATACAGGGTAATTGGGCACATGCGTATAATTGTGCGGTGTGGGCTCATTGGGCTGGAAGGGCCTGTTACCATGCTGCATCTCAAAAGAAAATGAAGGAATGGTCAGACAGCATCTGTGAAGATAAATGTACAGTCAACAGATGCTTCATCTAGACAGGGGCAATGGGAACAGATGCACTGGGAAGCTCAGCCTGGAAACAGGAAAGCTTGTTATCCTCAGTGAACAACAGGAAAAAGAAGAATCACTGGAAGTGTGGGTCTGGCAAAGGATGGATTAGAAGACTGCGGCAAGTTTCGAGCAAAGAAGCCCGGAGCTGTGGAAGAAAAGGTGAAAGGTTCTGAGGATACTGACAGATGGTGAAGAGGGTAGAATGCATGACACAGAGGGAAAACTATTGGGAGAAGAGATGAATGGACTGAACCTAACAGATCTTGATAGGGTCCAAACTGGGAGACCTGAAAATTGAGCTGGAGTCCATGTGGGATGAGATGGTGGTGAAGACAAGTACCAAGGAGTTATAATTACCACATGGATGTGGCAGCAAAACTGGGTGAGAACATAGTCAAAGAGCAGGAACACCTTAAAATCACAGAGGGCAGAGCTATGAGAGAGGTTCTCACAGACATATGGCAAAGAAGGAGGAAAACTTCTTCCAAGTGGGCATGCCATGAAAAGATTTTTTAGTGGAGTATTAAAATGGGGACACGAGATGCTGGAATATGGAGTGAGAAACAATCTACTATTTGAAATCAATGGCTTAGAGAGCACCTGTGGATGGAACTAGACAGATGACATATCAAGTCAAGAACATTGATCTGGACTGCAAGATTAAATTGTATGATCAATCAAAAACGTTCAATGCAACAATCTGGTCTATGCAAATGGATAACTTTGCACTGACATTGTGACCTTTCTGTCTAGTTAATCTTTTATAGGCTTGCAGTAAATCGTGTTTTGATGTTTTATTTTCAGTGGTGGGTGTTTTTGTTTTATAACCACAGTAGGTCTGTTGATTACTCATCATATTGCAGGGAGATGGTCATACCTAAGCCAATATCTCTCCTTTCGTTTACAGCTTGGGACATTCTAGAGTTCTGTGTTTATTTTCAGTGCCATTCTGTAAAGAGGCTCTGTATATCTTCCCTGTGGAATGCATGGATTTTCTGCAGGTCCTCCAGTTTTCTCCCACAGTCTAAAGACACACCAGGAAGGTATAACAGTAATTGTAAATTGTCACATGATTAGGTTAGGGTTAATCAAGTTTGTCGTGGATTACTGTGGCAGCCTGGTTCAAAAGTCTGGAAAGGCCTACTCTGTGCTCTATCCCTGTAAAAAATTTGTTAAAATAAATGATGGGACTGAGTGTATATTAGGATGTTATCATTGACCAACATCAATACTCTTCAAATACAAAGTACACTGCAGATGCTGGAGTCAAATCAACACGTACAAACAAGCTGGAGGAACTCAGCAGGTCGGGCAGCATCCGCGGAAACGAGCAGTCAACGTTTCGGGCCGAGACCCTTCATCAGGACTGAAGAAGGAGTGGGCAGGTGCCCTATAAAGAAGGCAGGGGGAGGGTGGAATGTGCCAGGTGAAAAACCAATCAGAAGAAAAATCAAGGGGTGGTGGGGGGGGGGGAAGCAGGGAGGGGATAGGCAGGAAAGGTGAAGAAGGAATGTAAGGGGAAAACACGATGGGTAGTAGAAGAAGACAGAATCATGAGAGAGGTGATAGGCAGCTGGAAGAGGAGACAGAGTGAAAGTGGGATGGGGGAAGGGAGAGGGAGGGAATTATCGGAAGTTGGAGAATTCAACATTCATACCAAGGGGCTGGAGATTACCCGGATGGTATATGAGTTGTTGCTCCTTCAACCTGAGTTTGGCCTCATCATCGCAGTTGAAGAGGCCATGTATGGACATACTCCTCCAACCTGAGTTTGGAGGACCGCTTCGTCGAGCACCTCCACCAGATTGGAGGACTGCTTTGTTGAGCACCTCTGCTCCATCTGCCATAACAGACAGGACCTCCTAGTTGCCACCCACTTCAACTCTGCTTCACATTCCCATTTGGATATGTCCATACATGGCCTGCTCTACTGTCATAATGAGGCCAAACTCAGTTTAGAGGAGCCACACCTCATATGCCATCTGAGTAGTCTCCAGCCCCTTGGTATGAACATCGAATTCTCCAATTTCCAATAATTCCCTCCCTCTCCCTTCCCCCATCCCATTTTCACTCTGCCTCTCTTCCAGCTGCCTATCACCTCTCATGATTCTGTCTTCTTCTACTACCCATTGTGTTTTCCCCTTACATTCCTTCTTCGCCTTTCCTGCCTATCCCCTCCCTGCTTCCCCTCCCCCATCCCTTGATCTTTCCTCTGATTGGTTTTTCACCTGGCATCTACCAGCCTTCTCCTTCCCACCCTCCCCCCACCTTCTTTATAGGGCCCCTGACCACTCCTTCTTCAGTCCTGATGATGGGTCTCGGCCCGAAACGTTGACTGCTCATTTCAACGGATGCTGCCCGGCCTGCTGAGTTCCTCCAGCTTGTTTGTACATGTTGATCAATATACTTCAAAACCTTTAAGAGAACAAGAGACATTTTCCCCTCAGTGAGTCACAGTCATTAGAATTCTGTACTCCAGAGAGAAATGGAAGAGAGCCCATTGAATATATTCAAGACTGGGTTAGTTAAAGTGTGGTATTATATAGGTGTAACATGCTACAAGATTTCACTGCTAATGTAATAGCTTCTCTGTAATGTTCCACTGCTAAGGTAATGGTTTCTCTATAGCAGCAAGGTTTGGGTTATAACTAGAGACAATGGGGCATATTAGTCAATGAGCAGGATGTTGTTCTTCCTTGTGTGTCTGGGAGCCAGGAATTCATGGTCTTTGGCCAGGGGGAGATGAGGAGAGAAGACGTGAATAGAGAAAATTGGTAGACCCACGGACAGAGTGGACTTAGGGCAAAGGTCCAAAGGTCAAAGATGATCAGAGGAGGTTGATGGTGGATGAACAGCCTTATCAGTGAGCTCCAACGTTGCACATTAGTGTTTCATGAGAATGGGCCCTTTTTCTTTTTTTGTTTTCATTACTAACCATATAGTCAAATTCAGAATTATAAAGCTCAATCGTTTAATCTCATATTGTGTACTGATTTGTACACAAATCAGTGATTTCGTGGTACTGATTTGTAATAGGCGACACATTGCACAGCATCCACCCAAATTAGATTTCTTAAGTCTGGCTATATATTAATCCCTTATATTAAGCCGCTAGTGGAAATGAGAGTTACATTGGATATACGATACTCTGTCAAGCCATTCAGCACAATTAGCCTATGCTAATGTTCATATTCTAGTCAACACTTCTCCGTTCTTCATTCAACTGTTATCAGCGTAAACCTGATTTATTCTCTCAAATGTGCTCATGCAGCCACCCCTAAAATGGATCTGCTTTCTCCACTTCAAACATTTCCCCTGACAGCAGGTTTTATGCTATTCTTTGTGAATAAGCATTTCTTCCAAGTTCCCCGCTGAATTTCTTGGTGATCAGCTTGCATTGATGAACTAGTGATGCTTTCTCCCACCAATGGAAACATTAACTTAACCCTTTCGCAGAGCCTTTCATCACCTTAAAGGTGTTAGTAAATCACCTTTACAAAGTCTTATGGAAGGAGACCCTCAGGTCCACCTTGTCCATGCTGACCAAGATTCCCATCTAAGCTTGCACCATTTGTCTACATTTAAGATGATAATGCGTCAGAGCAGGATTAAGCTATTTAGTCCATTGAGTCTTCTCAAAAATTCAATCATGGCTGATCTCTTCTTCCCTCCCTCAGCCCCACTCCAAGCCTTCTTCCTGTAACCTTTGATGCTATGTCCAATCAAGAACATATCAAGCTCTGCCTCAAATACACCCAATGACCTGGTATCCACAGCTGCCTGTGGTAACAAATTCACCACCCTCTGGCTAAAGAAATTTTTCCACATCTCTGTTTTAAATGGATAATCCTCTAACCTGAGGTTGTGCCCTCTTGTCCTAGGCTCCCACACCATGGAAACATCCTTTCCATATCTATTGCCCCTCATCCTTCTAAATTCCAGCGAGTACAGATCCAGAGCCATCATATGATAACCCTTTCATTCCCAGAATCATCCTTGTGAACCTTCTCTGAACCCTGTCCAATCCCAGCACATCTTTTCTTTTAGACGAGGAGTCCAAAACTGTTCACAATACTCTAGGTGAGGACTCACTAGTGCATTATAAAACCTCAGCATCACATCCCTGTGTTGTATTCTAGACCTCTGGAAATGAATGCTAACATTACATTTGCCTTCCTCAACACCAACTCAACCTGCAAGTTAACCTTTAGAGTATTCTGCACAAGGACTCCCAAGTCCCTTTGTATCTCAGGTTTTTGGATTTTCTCCCCATTTAGAAAATTGTCTTTGCATGTGTTTCTACAAATGAAGTGCGTGAACATGTATTTTCTACATTGTATTTCATTTGCTGCTTTTTACCCATTGTCAAAATTTGTCTAAGTCCTTCTGCAGCCTATTTACTCAATGCTAGCTGCCCCTCCACCAATCTTCAGATCATCTGTAAACTTGGCAACAAAGCTATCTATTCCATCAACTAAATCATTGATATACATCATAAAAAGCAGTCCCATCATCGACCCCTGCAGAACACCACTTATCACTGGCAGCCAACCACTCATTGCCTCTTACCAATCAGGCAATGCTGTAGCCATGCCAGCAACTTTCCTGTAATACCATGGGCTCCTAACTTGGTATGCATCTTCATGTGTAACACCTTGCCAAAGGCCTTCTGAAAGTTCAAATATATAACTTCCACCACAGTCCCTTTATCTATCCTACTTGTAATCTCCTCAAAGAATTCCAACTGGTTTGTCATGCAAGTTTTTTCCCTTAAGGAAACCATGCTGACTTTGTCCTTTCTTGGCCTATGTCGCCAAGTAGTCTATAATCTCATCCTTAACAATTGACTCCAACATCTTCCCAACCACTGAGATCAGTCTGACTAGTCTATGATTTCCTTTCTGCTGCCTTCCTCCTTTCTGAAAGATTGGAGTGATATATGTAAATTTCTGGTTGGATAGTTGGTTTATATCCCTCCACACCTTTTCCAGACATGTACCTGTCTAGGTACCTTCTAAATATTGCTAATTTACTTGTGTCAACCACTTTGTCTGGCAGCTTTTTACAAACTATCCTCTGAGTGAAAAAGTTTCCCGCCAGATTCTTATTAAATTTCTCTCATCTCACTCTAAACTCATACCTTCTAGTTCTTGAATCTGCAAGATTGTGTGCATTTTACATCAACATGATCAGCACACTTTCTGCTGTGCTTTACAGAAAAGAAGTCATTCCCACCATGCTCAATTTGTCTACAGAACTGAGTCCCTCAAGTCCCAGCAACATCCTCAAAAATCTCCTCTGCATTCTTTCGAGCTAAATGGCATCCTTCCTGTAGTAAATTGACCAAAATTGATTCAACATTCCCAAAGCAGCCTCACCAAAATCTTGTATATCTGCAACATTACATACTCAGTGTCCTGACAGTGAAGGCTGGTATGAGAAAAGCACCCTTTACCACACTGTCTGACTGTGACACTGGTTCTAAGGAACCACATTCATACATTTCTGGGCCCTTCTGTGCTACAATGCTACCTGGGCCCGACCATTCACTGTGATAATCCTATTCTCATTTGTATTCCTAATACCTCACACTTCTCAAATTAAACTCTGTTTGCCATTCTTCAGGCTGATCAGGATGCTACTGTATATCCTGATTACCTTCTCAATGTTCTACCATATCTCCTACTTGTACTGTCTCTTGCTTCTTCCAAAATGTTGATAATATCAGTCGAACAAGACTGCACCCCTTGAAATTAATGTCTTCGTTGCTTTTATATCCTTTTATTAAGTAATTGCCAACCATGTGTACATGCCCCATTGTGGCCTAGACAAGCCTGATTCTGTTTTGTTGTTTGTTTGTTTATTTCTATCCCTCTGGAAATAAATCTTGGTTTGCTCTCTTTAGTGCTTTGCTAGTGATTTATATGCTTGTACTCTGAGATATCTTTCTTCATCTCATCGCATACTTTCCATTTAGTACATTATTGCCCAAAGTATGTATTACTTTCCAATGATCTATATTGAGCCTTTATCAGCTAGTTATTTTCCCATTCTGTATGTTCATAAGCTTTCTTTACTATTTCCTCAAATTTAGTAAGATTCACTAATTTAGAAATTGTGTTTTGTCTGCAAAGTCCAAATCAATAATTTAACTTGTGAATAACATAGGTCCCAGCGATCAAATTTGCAAATCACCATTTCACACTTCTTTCCTTTATGTACAGCTATTGTTAATCTTCCAACCAGCTACCAATCCACTCTCCATCTTGTCCACTGACTTCATTTGTTAGTCTACTACCAAGTAATGCTTCAAATGTCTTTTGGAAAATCTAGATAAGTTTTATTTGTTGCACCTTCATTGTTTGCTTTGTATGTCCTCACTTCAAGATTTAATCGTGCCTCTTGAAATCCATGTTAATTAGTCATCAAGACTTTCCTCCCTAAATATTCTTCCATCCGCTCCTTTCATTCTTTCATTGGGTTTCTATCAAGTTACATACTATTAATGTTAAACAGACTTACAGCAACTAGAGCCACGCACAAAGGTCTGGAGGAATTCAGCCAATCAGGCAGCATCTATGGAGGAAAATGGACATTGATGTTTAAGGTCAAGCCCCTTCATCAGGACTGGAAATAAAGAGGGGAGATAGCCAGTATAAAAAGCTGAAAAGAAAGGATTGAGCAAAATCTAGCAGGTGATAGGTGGATCTAGAGAAGTACGCAGGTGAGGGAGGGAGGAAAGTGAGGTTGATGTAAAGAGCTTTGACATGAAGCATTGACTGTCCACTTCCTTCGGAGATGCTGCATGATCCATTGAGCCCCTCCAGCAGCTTTTTGTGTTGCTCCACATTGCCAGTCCCTTGTGTCTGTAATTCCCTGGATATGTTCTATTCTGAAATAGAATTATTGCTTTAGCTCTAGACAGATATAGAAATTTGCATGTGTGTGTGTGCGTGTGAGAGAGAGAGAGAGAAATCGGAAGTTTTATAGAATTTCTGTCATTAACGTAAATGGAAAATGTGTGAACATTTACTGTATATCAAATTCTGCAATTGCTCCTCTGTTTCCTGAACCATGATACACAGGAAAGGGTTGTATTTCCTCTTCAGATAACAAGGATCCTTTAATTCATTTTTACATATCTTTATCAAACAACTGATTCAATTAAGTGTTTTACATTTTGGTGCAGAATATTTATAATTGCAGTGATCTCTACTGCTGAAGAAGATGAACTAATGGATGAAAGAAAAATATCTCAATAGCTCCCTCTGTCTCTTTGCTAACAAGCAATTGCTACTATCGTTTCTTTATCATTTTCTGCAATGGTAAAACAGGGAGGAAATTTGCAATATCTTTAATTTCAAAATCTTTCGTATATTTCCTAGAAGTTTCAAAAAGACAATAAACTTCTCATCTAAACTATCACTAAATGCATAAATATTAAGGAAAGCTCAATATTTTCAGCTGGAGTGTGTTACGTCCTTTACAATAAAAAGTTGCATATTATTTAACTGATACATGAACATAGAAATTAATTTATGCATCATATCAACTAAATAATCTTTGGCTGCACATGTCGTTGCTCTGATTTATTTTATGAACTTTCAAAGTCTAAATTATGAGTTCATTTAAATAATAAATGTCAGTCATCTCATTAAATACTTGCAGCTTTTTAGTTATAGAAGTGCATTATTAATATTAACTGATGACAAAAATGAAGGTCATTTAAAATTTTTAGATCCACATTCTTGATCATGAATAAATATTTAGATGTATTAAGGATATGTAAATTATGCAGAATAAATCTAACGTGAAATACACTTGTGTACAGTCTTATTCCTGAACAATAACTGATATTCACCGTTATTAGTGACATCATGCAAGAAACTCTTTGGAAGCCAGCACTCTAACGTCTCCATACATTATTACAGTTTCTGGTATCAATGCAATAGCAATATAGGTCTGGAGTTACCAGTCAAAGGATAGGTGCTGCGGTGAAACAGAACAGGAAACTAGATTAAAGTGCAGGGAAATAGCACAGCAAATTTCTTTTTGAGCTTGCATTTATAGTATTCTGCAAGAATCTGGTTCAGAAGCCATGTTCTATAACACTGGATGGCAATTTTTTTTGGAAGTCTTGCTTCCTTAAATATTCTTGTGATTATGATACATGGCTTGAAGCTGAACATAAATATAATTTCAGAATACTTGTATTACATCGGAATTTGAAAAAACAAGAAATTAACTTGAATATAATGTGTTTAATTGCATTAACGGTGCTGACACATTGCAATAGTTCAACTGAGGTAAAAGTGTATTGTTGATTGATTTTAAGTATCCAAAGGTAAAGTACAGGAATCTGTTTCAGAACTCAGGTGCTATCACTTTACAGTACGGGAATCTGGTTGACAAACCAGGCTGTTGCATTGTTACGCTGAGTAATCTGCTTCACAATCTTCTAATAGGACAGGTCATGATCCTGTAATGGTGCAGAGGTCAATGTCTCATGATGACACAATATGGGAATCTGATTCAGCATGTTATAATGGTATATTGCTGCAATCTACAGTGTGCTTTTCTAATAGCATGTTTCTGGATCCTGCAATGTTGCAGAGGTGAGTATCTTCTGATCACAATCTGCTTTAACACATTGTAATGATACAATGTAGAAATCTTCTTTGTAATTCTGTAATGTTACAGATCAGAAAAAACCAGCGTAGTGTACTTTAAGGCATGAAGTAGGAGGTCTATGTGCTGTAATAGTGTAGGAGCCTAGTTCATTGATCAGTATATATTTTAGTGAAATAATGTAGAAATTCAATGAAATTCAATTCAGGTTTGTATGGTGCTATCGTTTAATGCAGAGTCATGTTCAGTGGCCAGTTTGCTCTCTCAGGATGAATAACGTAGGGTGCTGAATGAATGCCATTGAGAAGTATTTAGAGTACAGGTAATATCTGACAAAAAGTAGCTTTATAGCCACAAGCCTCTCATCACAATATCTGGGCATTACTATGGGAAGATCCACAAATATTCATCACATTTCTCCAGTTGCCTCATCAATAAACTTCTAAATGCCATGATATCAATAGTGTAGCTCTTTGCTAATGATTTCCAGCACCATTCAAGTCCTCATCCAATAAGGCAGCATCACTGGGTGCCAGAAACACAGGATAATATCAAAAATATCAATAATGGGCATAAAGAAAATTCAGAATCATTTCCCCAACCTTTAAATGAGAATGAAAGTACAATCAGAGTTTTCAGACTTCCCAGATCATTTACTAGTTTCATGAAGCAAATATGTGAATCCTGGGAAATGTTGGAAGCTGCCCTGGAGAAAAGTAACAGTTTACACAGGAGCACTGTCCTCTGCTTTGTCCACTCCTTCACTGGGTTCATTAAAGAGCTGTAGTGTTTAGATTCAACACTGCATAGTATCTGGAGCTGGGACAGCAACTTCAATTACATTAACGCAAAGACTTTGCCAATATTGTCATCAACAACCTGAGATTAAAACTCTGATGAAGGTCAGTCCATAGACACTGACGGACCTGTTGGGTTTTTCTGACATTTTCTCTTTCAATTCTAAAGCCCAGTGTCTGTAGAATTTTTTTTTAGATATTCAACTACAATGTAAAACTTGCTGAATATTTGTCTTCCTGTTATAAATTTGGCTTAAAATGGTGTTTATTAAATCTGTGTCTACTTTAAAAGGTGAAGGCAAAATCATCAGTATTTATTGCCTGAGTATGTAATAATGCCATAGTTTACTGGCAGTGGATGGAAAAATAGCTTTACATCAGAGCATCAGGCCGAGCAGCCCAGGAGGTCCATAGTAGTTTACATCCTCTACATCAGGAGTTCCCAACCTGGGGACAACAGACTCCTCAGTAAATAGGATGGGTTCATGGCTTACATTGGGACACTTCCCTGATGAGAGAAAATTCTTTCGGTGTGCTTCAAACGCAGAATGCAGAAATTCCAAACATTCATCAGATCATTTACAAAAAAAATCTTTTGTTTTCCATAAACACAAATGCAGGTGAAATCTAAAGGCACGTATGAGCTAATTTTTCAGCAGGGTTTTCAAACTTCTGATTGCTGACAAGATTTTGCAAAGAGATAGACAAATTTTCTAGCAGAGGTTACAAGCTGCCCTAGAGATTTTCTGTTTGGATAACAACTTTCTTCTGGAGCAGCTAGAACATCTCAGGGTGATGGGTGAGGGGGAAGTACCTAAACCATTGTGGTAAATTACGTATACCTGTCTGGACATGTCCTTCTGCTAACTGCTCCTGTGGCTCCTCCCACAGACCCCTGTATAAAGGCGATTGGGGCACTGCTCCTCCCTCAAGGGAACTGCGAGTACTCGTCGATTTTAAGGGCCCCCTTCCCTCCACCGACTGCAATGTGTACTTTCTTAACATAATCGACGAGTACTCGCAGTTCCCCTTTGCCATCCCCTGCCCCAATACCACTGCCACGTCCGTCATAAAAGCCCTGCACCAGCTCTTCACTCTGTTCGGCTATCCCTGCTATATCCATAGTGATAGAGGGTTCTCGTTTATGAGTGACGAGCTGCGCCAATATCTGCTGGCTAGGGATATTGCTACTAGTAGGACCATGAGCTATAATCCCCGGGGGAATGGACGGGTGGAGAGGGAGAATGCCACTGTGTGGAAGGCCACATTCTTAGCCCTCAGGTCAAAGGGGTTGCCAGTCTCTCGCTGGCAGGAGGTCCTCCCCGAGGCACTCCACTCCATCCGCTCCCTGTTATACATGTCCACCAATGCCACCCCTCATGAGCAACTCTTTTCTTTTCCCAGGAAGTCTGCCACTGGGACCACCCTACCTGCTTGGCTGACGTCCCCAGGGCCAGTGCTGCTCTGGAAACATGTGAGGAGCAATAAATACCCCCTGCTGGTCGAGAGGGTTGACCTACTTAATGTGAACTCCCAGTATGCCTACGTGGTTTTACCTGATGGGCGGGAGGACACAGTCTCCGTCTGCGACCTGGCACCCGCAGGAGCATCAGGCCCCTACCCCGAACACTCCACGGTGACTCTGAACCCCATACCCACCGATGTATATACCCACGAGACACCGCGCACACCAAGCCCTACACAGACTCCTCACGATACTCCCATACCGGGCGCCACGCACAAGCATGGGGGATTACTGATGCCTAACGGACTGTCACCCATTAGGCCAGAGCCAGCACAACCACCGTCACCAGTGCAATCACCGCCAGCACTGGTGCAATCACCATCGGTGCTACATAAATCGCAGCGACAGACTCGCCAGCCTGATAGACTTGACCTGTAAATATACTTGTAAGGAACTTTGCCCGGGGGGACTCTGTTTTAAAACAAAGGGTGGGGGGGGGGGGTGGTGAATGTGGTAAACTATGTATACCTGTCTGGACATGCCCCTCTGCTGACTGCTCCTGTGGCTCCTTCCACAGTCCCCTGTATAAAGGCGATTGGGGCACTACTCCTCCCTCAGTCTCCGAGATGTAGTGGGGCCCCTTTTTGCTGCTAATAAAAGCTTATCGTTCACTTCCTGCCTCCGAGAGTTATTGATGGTACATCAACCATTATTACATATTACGTTATTAATGGCTAACATGAGAGGGCACAATATTAAGGTGCTTGGAAATGGGTACAGAGGAGATGTCAGGAGCAAGTTTTTTCATGCAGAAAGTGGTGAGTGTATGGAATAGGCTGCTGGTGACAGTGGTGGAGGCAGATACGATAGGGTGTTTTAAGAGACTCCTGAATAGGTACAAGGAGCTTAGAAAAATAGAGGGTTATGGGTAACCCTAAGCAATCTCTAAAGTAAGTACATGTTCGGCACAGCATCGTGGGCCAAAGGGCTTGTATTTTCTGTAGGTTTTCTATGTTTCTACAAGACATAGGAACATTCGACTAGTTGGCCTAGTGACTGCTCAGTCATTCCATCACGGCTGAGTTATTATCCCCCACAACACCAGACTCTTTCCTTCTCCCGGTAATCTTTGATGCCCTGACTAATCAAGAACCAATCAACCTCCTCTTTAAGTATTCTTAATGACCTGGCCTCCACAGCCACCCATGGCAAGGAATTCCACATTCTGGCTAAATAAATTTCTCCCCATCCCCGTGCTGAATGGGCATCCCTCAATTCTAGGAAAATAGTGAGATTCCTTGACTCACCCAGAATAGGAAACATCATTTCCACATCCACTCTATCTAGGCCTTTCAGTATTTGATAGGTTTCAATGAGATCCCCCTAATTCTTCTAAACCCAGAGCCATCAAACCCCCCTCCTTTGATTCCCAGAATCATTCTCGAACACTTCTTCTGGACCCTCTCCAATGCCAGCACATCTTTCTTAGATAAAGGTCCAAAACTGCTCAAAGTACTCCAAGTGAAGTCTGGCCAATGGCTTATAAGACTTCAGTATTATATCTTTGCTCTTATACTCCCGTCCTTTTGAAATGAACATTAACATTGCATTTGCCATCCTTACAACCAAATCAACCTTGCAAGTTAACCTTTAGGGAATTCAGCACAAGGGCTCCCACCCCATTGTACCTTTGATTTTTGAATTATAATAGCACAAACATATATGCTTTTATTCTTTAACCAAAGTGCATAACTATACACTTACTCACACTATATTCCATCTACCACTTCTCTGCCCATTATCCCTATCTATCTAAGCCCATCTGCAGATTCCCTGCTTTCTCTACATTACCTGCCCATCCACCTATCTTCCCACCATCTGTAAACTTGGACACAAATCCATCTATCCATGTTAATATCTTTCCTGTAATACCTTGAGCTCTTATCTTATTAAGCAGCTTCATGTGTGGCACCTTGTCAAAGTCCTGAAAATTCAAGTAAACACCATCCACTGACTCACTTTTGTTTATTCTCCATAACTCTTCCATCTCCAAAGGGATCATACCATCAAACATATCTTTACCTTCCACCATCCCCAGCTGATTTATGCAGCGGTCACTCTCCTCTTGATTCCTTTGCCCATTCATCTCATCCCACTAATCTCCCTACCAGCACTTATCCCTGCTGGTGGTAAAAGTGCTTGTATACTGTATCTGCCTATTCATCTACACACTCACCTCCATTTAGGACTTCAAACAGTTCTTCCAGGTGAGGCAGCACTTCACCTGTAAAGCTGCTCATTTTGTCTATGTGTTTGGTGCTCCTGATACGACCTACCCTACATTGATGAGACGGATCACAAATTGGGAACCTGCTTCGTTGAGCACCTTCACTCAGTCTGCCAAACGTGGAACTTCCAAGAGGCCGAACTTTTTTATTCCCATTCCCATATGTCAGTCCATGGCCTCCTCTTGTGCCATGATGAGGTCACTTTCAGGGTGGAGGAGCAAAATTTTATATTCTGTTTGGGTAGCCTCCAACCAGGTGGCATGAATATCGATTTCTCCTAGAAGTAAAAATACTTTTCTCAACTCTTCCCTTTTTCTTCTATTCCTCACTCTGGCTTCTCACCTGCCTAGCCACCTCCCTTTGGGTCCCTTTGTCCTTCCATTTCTCCTATTGTCCACTCTCCTTTCCTACCAGATTCTTTCCTTCTCATCCCTTTACGTTTACTACCTACTTGGCTTCACCTATCACTCTCAAGCTATTTTCACCTTTTTATTCTAGCATCTTCTCTCTTCCTTTCCCGGACTGAAGCATGGTCTGATCCTGAGACATCAACTGTTTATTTATTTCCACAGATGCTGCCTGACCTGCTGAGTTCCTCCAGCATTTTGTGTGTGTTCCTTTGTCTATCCTGCCTGTCATTGCTTCAAAGAATTCCAACAAATTTTTCAGACAAGATTTCCTCTTAAGGAAACCATGCTGACTATAATCTATGTACCCCAAAACCTCAACCACAATAATGGACTCCAACATCTTCCCAGACACTAAAGTCAGGCTAACTGGCCTATTATTTCCTTTCTCCCTCCTATCTTAAAGAGTGGAATGACATTTGCAGTTTTCCTGTCCTCTGGAACCTTTCCAGAATCTAGTGACTCTTGAAAGATTATTACAAAAGTAATGCTACCATGATCTTTTCAGCTACCTCTTGCAGAACCTTGGAGTGTAGTGCATTTGGTCCGGGTGACTTATCCACCTTCAGACCTTTCTGCTTCCCAAGCACCTTCTTATTTGTAATAGGACTCACTTTTGCCCCCTGACACTCTTGAATTTTTGTCATACATTCTGTCTTCCACAATGAAGACTGACTTAAAATAATTGTTAAGTTTGTCCGCCATTTCTTTCTCCCCCCATTATTAGCTCTCCAGCATCATTTTCCAGTGGTCTGATATTCACTCTCACCTCTCTTTATATATCTGGAAAAAAATTGGTATGGTCTTTTGCATTATTGGCTAGCTTACCTTCATATTTCATCTGTCCTCTCCTTATGGCATTTTTAGCTATCTTCTGTTGGTTTTTAATAGCTACCTAATCCTCTGATTTCCCACTATTTTTGCTATATTATATGCCCTCTCTTTTGCTTTTATGTTGTCTTTACCTTCCCTTGTCAGCAACAATTGCCTCATCCTCCCTTTAGAATACTTCTTCATCGTTGAGATGTATCTGTGTCTTCTAAATTGCCTCCAGAAACTCCAGCCATTGTTGTTTTGCTATCATCCCATATAGTGTCCCTTTCTAATCAACTTTAACCACCTCCTTTCTCATGTGCCTGTAATTCTTTTTACTCCAATCTAATACTGATGCATCTGACTTTATCTTCTCCCTCTCAAGGTTCACTGTGAATTCTATCATGTTGTGATTACTGACTCCTATCGGTTTCTTTCCCATGAGCTCACTAATCAAATCCAATTGAGAACTGCCTTCCCCTAGTGGGCTCAACCACAAGCTACTGTAAAAAGCCATCTCATAGGTATTCATAGAGTTATCGTCATAGAAAGCTGTAGCGCAAAAACAAGCCCTTTAGTCCAGCCAGTCCATGCCTAACCATTTAACCAGCCTAGTTCCATTGACGAGAACCCCAGCCATAACCATCCATTCCCCTCCCAGCATGTACCTATCCAAACTTCTCTTAAGTGTTGCAATCAAAATTGCATCCACCACTTCCACACTTCCACCTCCCTCTGGGTGAAGAAGTTTCCCCCAGGTTCTCCCTAAACATTTCACCTTTAGCCCATGACGTCTAGTTGTAGTAACACCCAATCTCAGTGGAAAAAGCCTGCTTGCATTTTATAAATTCCCTTTTGGGATCCACTGCCAACCTGATTTTTCCAATCTATCGGTATATTGAAATCTCCCATGGCTATCATAACGTTTCCCTTATTAAATGCCTTTTCTATCTCCTGTTGTAATTTATATCCCATATCCTGGCTTCAATTGTTCAGAGGCTTGCATATAACTCTCATCAACACCTTTTTAACCTTGCTGTTTCTTAACTCTATCTTCAACAATTCTACACCTTCTGATCCAATGTAACCTCTTTCTAAGGATTTGATTTCATTTTTTTACCAAAAGAGTCATCTCATTCCCTTTGACATCATGTTGTCCTTTCAATACGATGTATATCCTTGGAAGTTAAGCTCCCAAGTAAGATGTTCCTTCAACCGTGATTCAATGACAGTCAGAATGTCATATCTGCCCATCTCTAACTACCCTACAAGATTCTATGTGCTGCTTGCATTCAAATATTACACTTTCAGTCCTGTATTCATTACTCTTTGAGAATTTACCCCCATAATACACTTTAACCCATCCCACTGAATGCAATTTTGCCCTTTCATCTGCCTGTACTTCCTCACAGTATCATTACACCTGCACACTTGTATGCCAACTGCCCATCCTTAATCCTATCAGTTCAGTTCCTGTGGTTCTGCCAAATTAGTTTAAAGTCACCCAACATCTATAGCAAACCTGTCCACAAGGATATTGGTCCCCCTTGGATTCAGGTGTGACCCATCCTTTTTGTACAGGCTATACCTTCCCCAGAAGAGATCCTGATGATCCAGAAATCTGAAACCCTGCTCCCTGCACCAATTCCTCAGCTATGCATTGATCTAACGTATCATCCTATTCTTACCCTGATTGGTGTGAGGCATAGGCAGCAATCCAGAAATATCTAACCTGGAAGTCCTTCCTGTCAGCTTTCCACCTAATTCCCTATGTTCTCTTTTCACAACGTACACAAAGTTCTTTTGACATTAAATCAACAGGGACTTCCAAGCTTTCTGCCACAGCCATCTCTTATACTAACCTCACAGACCTGAACAAGATAAATAACATGAAGATTCCTGCACTTCCCAGCAGCACAATTTGATGCAGTCTGTGAGCATTTACTGATTATGGCAGTTTCATTAACTACAGGGAGTGACCTGGCTGGTATTCAAACAGGTCTTTGGTGACTGTGAGAGGAGCCTGCAATCAGTTGCTTCAGGCAGTACTGGCCTGGGATCCTTCAGGCTTTGGGACTGAAGAAAATGTACTCAACACATCACCAACATTATCTTATGTTCACTACTCTCTTTCCCTTTCTCTGCATCTTAAACCTTTCTTTTTCTTCACTGTTCTCATGTGCAGATGAAATCTGAACCTACATCTCTTTCTCCAGTTGCTACCATACCTGCTGAGCTTTCAAAATATTTTTGAGTTAGTTTGGATTTCCAGCACTTTCATATTTCCTGTTTGTTTTGCATACTATTTAGCTTCCTGATCTTCTGCAACAGAAAGACTAATTGCAAATTGGCTATCTGTTTGAAAAACGAGCACTGACTCATTTTGTAAAAGTGACATTGACCTTCCAGGATCCTTCAATTCAGATGAATTAACAGACTGAGAAGAATGATGAGAAAAGGTGAGAAATAGAGGGGATAAAAAGAATTTCACACTGGAGCTTAATATTTCTCTGTGAAATTCATAAACTGAAGAAATTTAATTTGAATCTACACATGCAATAGTAATTTTAGAAGTGGCTTGATTGTCAGTAATTGATATATATTAGATGTGAAAATTGTTATTACGATTTCAACGACTACAGTTAGCATTCTTTAACAAATTTAACATGGAACTAATAAGCAAATGCAGCAAGCCATTATTAAAAAGGACATTTTAAGTGCTAGTGCTATTTCCTTGCTGTTAATGACATTACAGCAAAGCTGGGATAGCAATTTTTCAATGTTCAAATTTACAGGCATCCTGTCGTGAACATAACAGTACATATATCTTTCAGACCTGATTGCAGCAAGTAGTATTACTGCCATTAGTGGAGTGGAGGAAGCAAGGATTTACATTCTTGGACCACTGGGATCTGTTTTGGGGTAGGGATGAGTTGTACAAAAGGGACGGGTTGCACCTTAACAGGCGGGGGATCAGCATTCTGGCAGACAGGTTTGCCACTGCAACAGGGATGTGTTTAAACTAAGTAGTGGGGGGGAGGGGATGAACTGGAAATATAAGGATGGAGTTAAAGGGAAAGTGAAAATAAGAAAAGTTAAAAAGGACAACAGAATCAATGGAGTAGAAAGCTCAAGAAGAGATCATACAGTATGGCCAAGTGAAATAGGAATTGATATGAAAGGAGAGGGGAATACTGAATTAAAAGTATTAAATATGAATGCACGAAGTATAAGGAATAAAGTAGATGAGCTTGAGGCTCAGTTGGAAATTGACAAGTACGATGTTGTGGGAATAACTGAGACATGGCTTCAAGCGGACAGTGCCTGGGAAATGAATATTCAAGGATATACATCTTATCGAAAGGACAGACTGACTGGCAGAGGGGATGGGGTGGCTCTGTTGGTGAGGAATGATATTCAGTCCCTTGAGAGGGGGGACATAGAATCTGGGGATGTAGAGTCAGTATGCATAGAACTGAGAAACTCTAAGGGTAGAAAGACCCTAATGGGAGTTATCTACAGGCCCCCAAACAGCAGTCTGGATGTAGGGTATAAGTTGAATGAAGAGTTAAAATTGGCATGTTGCAAAGGTAATGATACAGTTGTCATGGGGGATTTCAACATGCAGGTAGACTGGGAGAATCAGAATGGTACTGGACCCCAAGAAAGGGAGTTTGTGGAGTGCCTCCGAGATGGATTCTTAGAACAGCTTGTACTGGAGCCTACCAGGGAGAAGGCAATTCTAGATTTAGTGTTGTGCAATGAACCGAATTTCATCAGGGACCTCGAGGTAAAGGAACCATTAGGAGGTAGTGACCAGAATATGATATGTTTTAACCTACAATTTGAGAAGAAGAAGGGAAAATCAGATGTGTCAGTATTACAGTTGAACAAAGGGAACTATGGAGCTATGAGGGAGGAGCTGGCCAAAGTTCAATGGAACAATACCCTAGCAGGGAAGACAGTGGAACAACAATGGCAGGTATTTCTGGGAATAATGCGGACGGTGCAGGATCGGTTCATTCCAAAGAGGAAGAAAGACCCTAAGGGGAGTAAGGGGCAGCCGTGGCTGACAAGAGAAGTAAAGGGCAGTATAAAAATAAAAGAGAAGAAGTATTAGATAGCAAAGATGAATGGGAAACCGGAGGACTGGGAAGCTTTTAAAGAGCAACCGAAGAGAACAAAAAAGGCAATACGCCAAGAAAAAATGAGGTACGAAGGTAAACTAGCCAAGAATATAAAGGAGGATAGTAAAAGCTTCTTTAGGTATGTGAATAGCAAAAAAATAGTTAAGACCAAAATTGGGCCATTGAAGACAGAAACAGGTGAATTTATTATGGGGAACAAGGACATGGCAGATGAGTTGAACAGGTACTTTGGAACTGTCTTCACCAGGGAAGACACAAACAATCTCCCAGATGTAATAATGGCCAAAGGAACTAGGGTAAAGGATGAACTGAAGGAAATTTATATTAGGCAAGAAACGGTGTTGGATAGACTGTTGAGTCTGAAGACTGATAAGTCCCCGGGACCTGATGGTCTGCATCCCAGGTTACTTAAAGAGGTGGCTCTAGAAATCGTGGACACATTGGTAATCATTTTCCAATGTTCTATAGATTCAGGAACAGTTCCTGCTGATTGGAGGGTGGCTAATGTTGTCCCACTTTTCAAGACAGGAGGGAGAGAGAAAACAGGGAATTATAGACCGGTTAGCCTGACATCAGTGGTGGGAAAGATGCTGGAGTCAATTATAAAAGAGGAAATTACGACACATTTGGACAGCAGTAGAAGGATCAGTCCGAGTCAGCATGGATTTATGAAGGGAAAATCATGCTTGACCAATCTTCTGGAGTTTTTTGAGGATGTAACTATAAAAATGGACAAGGGAGATCCAGTGGATGTAGTGTACCTGGACTTCCAGAAAGCTTTTGATAAAATCCCACATAGGAGATTAGTGGGCAAAATTAGGCACATGGTATTGGGGACAAAGTACTGACATGGATTGAAAATTGGCTGGCTGACAGGAAACAAAGAGTAGTGATTAACAGGTCCCTTTCGGAATGGCAGGCTGTGACCAGTGGGGTACAGCAAGTTTCGGTGCTGGGACCGCAGCTGTTTACAATATACATTAATGATTTAGATGAAGGGATTAAAAGTAACATGAGCAAATTTGCTGATGACACAAAGCTGGGTGGCGGTGTGAAATGTCAGGAGGATGTTATGAGAATGCAAGGTGACTTGGACAGGTTGGGAGAGTGGGCAAATGTATCGCAGATGCAGCTTAATGTGGATAAACGTGAGGTTATCCACTTTGTTGGCAAGAACAGGAAGGCAGATTACTATCTAAATGGAGTCAAATTAGGAAAAGGGGAAATACAACAAGATCTCGGTGTTCTTGTACATCAGTCAATGAAAGTAAGCATGCAGGTACAGCAGGCAGTGAAGAAAGCTAATAGCATGCTGGCTTTTATAACAGGAGGAATTGAGTATAGGAGTAAAGAGGTCCTTCTGCAGCTGTACAGGGCCCTGGTGAGACCCCACCTGGAGTATTGTGTGCAGTTTTGGTCTCCAAATCTGAGGAAGGACATTCTTGCTATTGAGGGAGTGCAGCGTAGGTTCACAAGGTTAATTCCCGGAATGGCGAGACTGTCATATGTTGAAAGATTGGAGCGACTGGGCTTGTATACACTGGAATTTAGAAGGATGAGAGGGCATCTGATTGAAATATATAAGATTATTAAGGGATTGGACACACTGGGGGCAGGATGCATGTTCCCGCTGATGGGTGAGTCCAGAACTAGAGGCCACAGTTTAAGAATAAGGGGTAGGCCATTTAGAACAGAGATGCGGAAAAACTTTTTCACCCAGAGAGTGGTGGATATGTGGAATGCTCTGCCCCAGAAGGCAGTGGAGGCCAAGTCTCTGGATGCATTCAAGAGAGAGTTAGATAGAGCTCTTATAGATAGCGGGGTCAAGGGATATGGGGAGAAGGCAGGAACAGGGTACTGATTGTGTATGATCAGCCATGATCACAGTGAATGGCGGTGCTGGCTAGAAGGGCCAAATGGCCTACTCCTGCACCTACTGTCTATTGTCTATTGTCAATTGGGACAGCTGTTTATTTGGGACAACACTTAAAGAACAAAAACTAAATCAAGAAAATAGCTAGAATTCCCTTCATCTATTTAGGACAATATGCCACATAATTGGGGCAGGAGACTGGTGCCAAACAGTTTCTAACTAGCATCAGTGGCATGCACTTGTGTGACCGTTAGACACTCCACTGTGTTTAGAGCGATCGGCTTTTACATAGTGTCAGTTATATGTGTTTGTGTTCATAAAGCAGTGATTTATTTCACTGTCGAGAAATAGGCAGTAAGACAATTTGGAACTGTTTTGTGCGTTGATTTTGTACATTTACAAGCAATCAAAGAACACAGCAGATGAATCCCTCCATCGATAAATATTAGGAACAAACACACGATTTTATCATACTGTAGAGATATTGGAAGTTTCTAATTTGTTCTGTATTTCATTTAAATACATAAATTATTACTCAGTTAAATGGTAGTTTATCTTTTTTTAAGCCTTTTAATTATTTCCATGAAATTTCAGCTAATTGGGCCAAAATGTACTGCTCCCAATTAATCGGAATTCACTGTATGTTAATGAGATAATTTGGGAATCGATTAAAAAGCTAGTACCATTAATTAAACAACAAGTCAATCATAAATAAAATGAGTGATTCACTCATTTCTTTTTAAGGAAGGGAATTGGCAGTCCTTACTTACTCTGAACAATGTGCCTGTCATTCCAGAACTGAGGAAGTACTGGCTACTACCGTAGACAAACAAGCCACTGTCATGTTCTCACCAGCTTTTCTTGTAGGCATCCCCACGAAGCCTCTTTACATCCTCCTCCACACTAACAATCCCACCGTGTTAAGGAGTATCAGCAATCTTGGAAATGTGACCTTTGGTCCTCAGACAAGTAGCTGTTCTGGGTTGTGAATAATTGATGTTCACCAATTCACAAGTCAGAGCCTGCCAAGCCAAGAAGCATCAATTTATTCCCACTCTTTGCTTTCTGGTGAAAGACCAATTCTCATTCTACTTCTGGAAATTCCTCTTAATTCCACATACCCCAATGTTATTGGTCAACCTCTTGTGCAGGAACTTATCAAAGGACTTTTCAGAAATCCAAACACACCACATCCCCTGCGTCTCCATTTCTGTTTTCCTAACCATAATCTCAAAGAAATCCAGCTGATATGATGAACATAATTTTCCTTTTAAAATCCATGTTGCCTCTACCAATCCAATTATATTTTTTAACTATTCTGTTATTACCCACTTTATAAACAATTCCTTTATTTTCCCAACAGATCAGCAGTTCCCCGTTTTCTAAATTGAAAGTGCACTCATGTTTTCAAAAATTCACCATGCTAGACAAACTTAAAGAATTATCACGTTAAATTATAATTCCTTGACATTCATTTTATCTTAAATTTATAGTTTTTTTGCCAATAAAAAAGGTTTCCTGATTAAATATTTACACATCTTAAAAACAGCACATCATTAAAATTAAAGTAAGCAAGGAAACTGTCTGTACCATTGATGGATCTGTAGGTGCCAACTTGTGTCCTTATCCACAACAGTGTGGGGTTTTGGGCTGGCAGGCCTTTGTACAATTTTATCCCAAGGGAAGGTAGAACAAGTCTCAATCTAAAAAAAGACAAGTGAATAAGAAAAGACAGACACGAGAGATTTTGCAGATGTTGGAAATCTGGAGCAACACACAGAATGGTGGAGGATCTCAGTGTGTCAGGTGGCATCTATGGAGGGAAAAGGACAGTTGAAGTTTTGGAGTGAGATATTTCAACAGGACTGGAATGAAAAAGGGGAGATAGTTAGTACAAAAGAAGCGTAGGATGGTGGATCAAAAGCTGGCAGGTGATAGGTGGACATGAGGAAATCTGCAGATGCTGGAAGTTCAAGCAACAACACACACAAAATGCTGGTGGAACACAGCAGGCCAGGCAGCATCTACAGCGAGAAGCACTGTCAACGTTTTGGGCCGAAACCCTTCGTCAGGACTAACTGAAAGGAAAGATAGTAAGAGATTTGAAAGTAGGAGGGGGAGGGGAAAATGCGAAATGATAGGAGAAGACCGGAGGAGGTGGGGTGGTGCTGAGAGCCAGAAAGGTGATTGGCAAAAGGGATACAGAGCTGGAGAAGGGAAAGGATCATGGGAAGGGAGGTTAATGGAGAAAGGAAGGGGGAGGGGAGCACCAGAGGGAGATGGAGAACAGGCAGAGTGATGGGCAGAAAGAGAGAAAAAAAAGGAGGGGGAAAAAACTAAATATATCAGGGATGGGGTAAGGAGGGGTATTAACGGAAGTTAGAGAAGTCACTGTTCATGCCATCAGGTTGGATGCTACCCAGCCAGTATATAAGGGTTCATAATAGGATGAGAAGGGGTGATGGTGTGGTAGAATATGGGAATAAGAAGGGGGAGGGGGAATAAGAGTGGGGAGAGATTACCAGAAGTTGAAGTAGTCAATGTGCATGCTGTCAAGTTGAAAAGCACCAAGTCAGAATATGAAGTGCTGTTCCTCTAATTTATATGTAGCCTCAGCTTGACAGTAGAGGAAGCTGTGGACAGACATGCTGATATATGAATGGGAATTAAAATGGAGGTCCAGACTATTATGGTGGAAGGAGCAAAGTGATTCCCCCAATCAGTATGGGGCTTCTCCTGACCAAATGGAAAAATGAAATGATCACAAATGGAAAAATGACATTGTTTAAAGCACATCCCAGGCAGATGATTGTATGAGTCTTGCCCTGAGGCTTAGCCAGCTGTCAAGGGATGGAATGCTTCCCAATACTCCTGACATTCAGAAACATTTAAAGACTATTAAAAAGTAAAGGGAAAATAATGAAAACATAAAAAATTAAATGGGAACAATTATTCAAACATTCAAAAGCAATCAAAATGCTTAAGAACAAATAAAGGTATACACATACAAAGAATTAATTAACTTGTAAATTAACAAATGCTACCTTTCTTCACCACAACCAGTACAAAAATATACACAGGAATACAAAAGTGGACTCTTCTCGAAACGTGGTGCTGAACTTTGAAGCTGTGCTATTTGAACAAAGTGCCCTTAAGCCCTTAATATTATGCCAAACTTATTAAATTAGTAATTAAATGCCTGACCAAACAAATTCCTTCTGCCTACACTATTTCTCCATTCTCTGCACATTCATGTGTCTATCCAAGAGCTTCTTGAATGCCCGTATTTGACTGCAACACCACTCCTGGCAGTGCATTCCAGGCACCCATTACTTCCCATGTTAACTCATCCTGTTCATCTTCTGCAAACTTGCAAACCCTCTCAACATGAATGCTATCCTCCAAATGTGGGCTAAGAAAGGTTTTATAGAACTGTAACACGAGTCATTAACACTAGGAATGACATGTTTACAAAGATAAGATATCCTATGTCAAATTGTTCAGCAAAAGTTCTTCAGTCTGACAAATTAAGACTTAAATACTTAAAGTAAGGTAGTAACACACACAAAATGTTAGAGGAACTGAGCTGGTCAGGCAGCATCTATGGAAATGAATATCTTTTCCAGACGGATAAAATGCGTATATCTACATTCAGTGGAGTAGGTGGTCCATATTGGCCTTCTTTTAATGCATTTTGCATTACTGAAGCTGTGAAACATCACTGTTTCACTTCAGTCCATTAATATCAGGAAAGAGGCCTGACAAAGTTTTAGCTGGGCTGCTGAAGACCCACGTTCCAGAACTAGCTATGCCTCAAGCCAAACTTTTGTAAGGACAGTTACAACACTGGCACTCACTCAGCAGCCCAGCTGAAGTTTTGTCTGAATTTCATTCATCATTTTACATGGAGTTCAAATAAAACAGTAATGAATTGGTTGAGTTAAAAACATTAGCTGTGATCTGGAAGCTCAGTAGTTTTGCAAAACACAAGACTGCAGATGCTGGAATCTGCAGCTGTTTTTTGTTCCATTAAAATCAGGAACTACCTCAGAAAAGGGCTGGAGGTCAGTTGCAGTGGAAGATATTATCATGTGCAGTGAAGTTAATGGCAGTTTCCTTTGGAACCATCAAGAAACCATCAGCCCAATTCAGCCAATTAACTTACCCTTACAGTTATCTGAACTAATCACCATTTTCAGCATTTTCTTTCATCTGTAATTTCATTGTTAGTTCATATAAGTAAATGAAGCAGAAATTTCTAGAACCCAGCAACTTATGTCATGAGTCAACATTCAAACCTAGTGTCCAGAGCTGCCATTCTCAAAGATGGACCATGTCTTGCATATTCTCCACTTTTCTTCTTATCTGCCTTAAGGGTGCCTTGAAAAATCCATATCATCATCCAATAACAAGATCAACAAACTTTTAAATAGAGCAGCATAAATAATTTGTTAGTGATGCATGAGAGACCAAAGAAGCAGCTAACATTGCAACTTTTCATTCAGTCAAATGCTTTGCCTTAAATCAGTGGAGTAACAAAGACATGGGGAAATGAAATGAGGGAAGGGCACTGATGGCGTACAAATTGCCATGCATCTTTTATTGTCTACATGGGTCCTAATAACTTCCTTAGCATGACATTTGAATAGTTCCAGTACTCATAAAGCTTTCTTTTTCTAATTAGCATTTAATTATCTCTATTTTTATTTAACCTTTCAACTTTCAAAGCAATAACTAATAGTACAAATCATCCAGCTGTTTCTTAAAAATCTTTAATATGTCCTAGAAATGTTGAGAGCGAGAGCTACTTGGCCTTTTGTACCATTGAGTAAGTATGGATTGGGCTGAACAGTTTTCTCAAATGCACTTTTCATAATCCACTTTCGGATCTTTTAACATTATGAAGGGTATAGAGTGGTTCCTTAAGTGGTGGCATTGGGGATAAGCTCCCACTACCTAGTAAATGTCCCCAATGGTGTGCATCTCAAATATCCTCTGACAACCAAGTCCAGCTCCTGATTATCATGGGTGGCTTAGCTACTAAGCCCGACAGAACCAATTCTACTGACAGAAGAAGGGGCAAAGGCGGGATACTGGCACCTTGAAACCAATCGCTTCAGGTAGATGTGGCTCATCAGCCATAGTTGGCAGCTCACCTAGGAGAAGGAAAACTCTGATCTCAAACCTCCGCTGACTTGCAGCTATACCCCTGATGCACCATCAATAACTCACTCTGAGACGTAAAGGCGAGATATCGGCTTTTATTGACTGGAAGAAGGAACCAGCAGTGAGTGACCATCATACTACATCCTGGAGACTGAGGCCGAGCATCAGGCCTCGATCGCCTTTATACAGGGGCCTGTGGGAGGAGCCACAGGAGCAGTCAGCAGGGGGCGTGTCCAGACAGGCACACGTAGTTCACCACATTCACCCCCCCCCCCCCGTTTAAAAAAGAGTCCCTATGTGGCGAAGTTTCTTACAGGTCAAGTCTATCAGGTGGTCGAATCTGTTGCTGTGATCTACGTAGCACCGGCTGTGATTGCACAGATGCCGGCGACATTGGTGATTGCACAGGAGACGGAGGTTGTGCTGGTTCCAGCCCACTAGGCGCCAGTGATCCCTCATGCATGTGCGAGGCGCCTGGTATATATGCGTACAAAACGCCCGGTATATAAGTGTCGTGAGGAGTCTGTGTAGGGCCTGGTGAGCACGGTGTCACCTCAGGTACAGGGTTCATAGTTACTGGAGAGTGTTCAGGGTAGTGGTCTGCTGCACCTGTGGGTGCCAGGTCGCGGATGGAGACTGTGTCCTCCCACCCATCAGGTAAGACCATGTAGGCATACTGGGGGTTTGCATGTAGAAGGTGAACCCTCTCGACCAGCGGGGAGTATTTATTACTCCTCACGTTTCCGGAGCAGCACTGGCCCCGGGGACGTCAGCTAAACTGGTAGGGTGGTCCCAGTGACAGACTTACTGGGAAAAGAGAATAGGCGTTTGTGAGGGGTGGCATTGGTGGACGTACATAACAGAGAGCGGATAGAGTGGAGTGCCTCAGGGAGGACCTCCTGCCATCGAGAGACCGACAACCCTTTTGACTTAAGGGCTAAAAGTGAGGTCTTCCACACCGTGGCATTCTCCCGCTCCACCTTTCCGTTACCCCGTTACACGATTATAACTCGTGGTCCGACTAGTAGCAATGCCCCTAGCCAGCAGGTACTGGCGCAGCTCGTCACTCATAAAGGAGGACCCTCTATCACTATGGATATAGCAGGGATATCCGAACAGAGTGAAGAGCTGGCGCAGGGCTTTTATGACGGACGTGGCAGTGGTATCGGGGCGGGGGATGGCAAAGGGGAACTGCGAGTACTCATCAATAACATTGAGAAAATAGACATTGCGGTCAGTGGAGGGAAGGGGGCCCTTAAAGTCAACACTCAGTCGCTCAAAAGGGCAGGTGGCCTTGACAAATTGCGCCGTGTCAGGACGGTAGAAGTACGGTTTGCACTCAGCGCAGACTTGGCAGTCCCTGGTCTTTGTCCTGATGTCCTCCAGGGAGTACGGCAGGTTCCGAGCTTTCACGAAATGGTAAAATCGGGTGACCCCTGGATGGCAAAGTTGTGCATGAAGGGCGTACAGCTGGTCGAGCTGTGTGCTAGCACACGTTCCCCGGGATAGGGCATCAGGGGGCTTATTGTGCCTGCCAGGACGGTACAGGATATCATAGTTGTAGGTGGAGAGTTCTATTCTCCACCCCAAAATCTTATCATTTTTGATTTTGCCCCGCAGTTGGTTGCTGAACATGAACGCAACCGAGCGCTGGTCGGTCAGCAAGGTGAACCTTTTGCCAGCGAGATAGTACCTCCAGTGCCTAATAGCTTCCACTATAGCCTGGGCTTCTTTCTCCACCGCGGAGTGCCGAATTTCAGATCCTTGGAGGGTACGAGAAAAGAATGCTACTGGCCTGCCTGCCTGATTGAGGGTAGCAGCCAGAGTGAAATCGGAGGTGTCACACTCTATTTGGAAGGGAATGGTCTCGTCCACCGCATGCATCGTTGCTTTGGCAATGTCCCTTTTAATGCAGCTGAAGGCCGCGCAGGCCTCGGCAGAGAGGGGAAAAGTGGTAGACTTGACCAGGGGGCGGGCCTTGTCTGCGTAATAGGGGACCCATTGGGCGTAATAGGAAAAAAAACCCAGGCACTGTCTGAGGGCTTTGAGAGTGGTGGGAAGAAGGAGTTCTAACATGGGGCGCATACAGTCGGGATCAGGGCCAATGACCCCGTTTTCCACGACATACCCAAGGATAGCATGGCGGGTGGTTCCAAACACACACTTGTCCCTGTTATAAGTAAGGTTCAGAGCTGCGGCCACTTGGAGAAATTGTTGGAGGTTGGTGTCGTGATCTGGCCTGTCGTGACCACAGATGGTGATGTTATCCAGATAGGGAAATGTGGCCTGCAGTTGGCACTGGTCCACTATCTGGTCCATTTCCCTCTGGAAGACAGAGACACCATTCGTGACATCGAAAGGGATGCGCAGGAAGTGATACAGCCTGCCGCCCCCCTCGAAGGCGGTGTAGGGGCGGTCCTCTGGGCGGATGGGGAGCTGGTGATAAGCGGATTTCAGATCTATTGTCAAGTACACCTTGTACTGAGCTATCTGGTTGACCATATCCTTGATGCGGGGCAGGGGGTACGCGTCAAGCTGCGTGAACCTATTGATGGTTTGACTATAGTCCACCACCATCCTATTTTTCTGCCCAGTCCGAACAACAACCACCTGGGCCCTCCAAGGACTTGTGCTTGGCTCAATGATCCCCTCCCTGAGCAGCCGCTGCACCTCCGACTGAATGAAGGCCCTGTCCCCCGCGCTGTACCTCCTGCTTTTAGTTGCCACAGGCTTACAGTCAGGGGTCAGGTTGGCGAACAGCGGTGGGGGAGGGACCTTGAGGGTGGAGAGACTGCAAGTGGTGTCGGTAGCGCAGCTGTTGGCATGGTGCTGGATGGGACGTGTGGGCCCATGTGTGTGTGTGTGTGTGGTCAGTAGTGATGAGGTCCCACAAAACTGAGGATTCCGGACAGTGAGTGGTGGGAGGGGCCCGTCATATACCATAGTCACACTTTTGAGATGGCTCTGGAAGTCCAGCCCCAATAGCACAGGTGCGCACAGTTGAGGCGTGACCAGTAGCGCAAAGTCCCTATATTCTGTGCCTTGCACCAGCAATGTCACTACACAACCCGCGGAATGCGACCCAGAAGCCAAATTGATCCTCCGAATTATCGGCCGTGTTGCGAGTCCGCAGCGTTGCACTGTGTCCTGGTGAATAAAACTCTCAGTGCTGCCCATGTCAAACAGGCATCTAGTCCTGTGCCCCTCCACCAGGATGTCCATCATGGACCTTGCAAGCTGGTGTGGGGTGCTTTGGTCGAGGGTTACAGTGGCCAGAGTTGAGTCGTCAGGATACCCGGTAAGCATCGGAGGGTTGGGGGCGGGGCATGCTGATGCCGACAAAGATGGCCGCCCACATCCGGGCATGCAAGATGGCGGCCCCCACGTCTCACCCACAGCGCTGCACTCCGCTCGTAGTTTAGACTTACAGACCTTGGCAAAATGGCCCCGCTTTCCGCAGCTGGAGCAGGTCGCTTCTCACGCCGTACAGCGTTTTCTTTTCTTTTTCAATCTTTTTATTAATTTTCATATATACACAAAAAAACCATAACATAATAATGAATAAATAATGAATACAATAGACTTGAAATCACGTTGATAATAAGATAACAATATCCTATTAAACATCAACAGAAGAAAATACCTTAATTAATCAAGTCCATATGATTATATATGAAAAAAAAACAAAAATAACCATTAAAAAAGAGAAAAAAAATATTTGAAAATATATGAAAAAAAGTATATATTAAGAAAAATAAAACTCTAAACTAAACTAACATGGGCAATAATAATAGTTTACAAGTATATGATAGTGTCAAAAAACTCCGGAACTCCATACCTGAACATGAATAAGCAGAAAGAAGGTCTGGAAAAGGCTAAATTAATTCATATGAAAATGTCGAATAAACGGTCTCCAAGTTTCTTCAAATTTAATTGATGAGTCAAAAATAGTGCTTCTAATTTTTTCCAGGCTCAAATAAGAAATAGTTTGAGAAAACCATTGAGACGTGGTAGGAGGATTTACTTCTTTCCAATTTTGTAATATAGACCTTCTGGCCATTAATGTTACAAAAGCAATCATTCGTCTGATTGAGGGGGAAAACTGATTACCATCTTCATTTGGTATGCCAAAAATTGCAGTAATAAAATGAGGTTGTAAATCTATATTCCAAATTGAGGAAATAGTAGTAAATATGTCCTTCCAGTAATTATGTAAAGTGGGACATGACCAAAACATATGGGTCAATGAGGCCACTTCTGAATGACATCTGTCACATTGAGGGTTAATATGAGAATAGAATCGAGCAAGTTTATCTTTAGACATATGAGCTCTATGTACAATTTTAAATTGTATTAAAGCATGTTTAGCACATATAGAAGAAGAATTAACCATTTGCAAATTTTTTTCCCATTTATCTGTTGATATATTATATCGAAGTTCTTTTTCCCATTCTTGTTTAATTCTAACTGATATTTCTGGTTGTATCTTCATAATCATATTATAAATAAAAGCTACTAATCCCTTCTGACAAGGATTTAAGGTAAAAATCAAATCTGTAAAGTCCACCAAAGTTGAATTAGGAAAAGTTGGTAAAACTTTATGTAAGAAATTTCTAATTTGTAAATATCTGAAAAAATTAGATTTAGGTAATTCAAATTTGTTGGAAAGTTGGTCAAATGACATCAAAGTATCTTCAAAAAAGAGATCACGAAAACATTTATACCTTTCCTTTTCCATATGTTAAAAGCTTGATCTGTCCAAGAGGGTTTGAAAAAGAAATTAAGTAAGATAGGGCTATCAAGAACAAAGTTTTTCAAAGTAAAAAACTTACGAAATTGAAACCAAATTCGTAATGTATGTTTAATAACAGGATTAGATATTTGTTTATTAAATTTAACTAAATCAGCAGGAAGACATGAACCAAGAACAGAGAATAGAGAATATCCCTTTACCTCATTACATTCCAAATTTACCCACTGTGGGCACAGTGGTGAGTCCAAATCTAGTTTCCAATACATTAAATTACGAATATTATTTGCCCAATAATAAAATCTAAAATTGGGTAAAGCTAAACCACCATCTTTTTTAGATTTTTGTAATTGCTTTTTACTTAACCTAGGGTTTTTATTTTGCCACACAAATGAGGAAATTTTTGAATCAATGTTATCAAAAAAAGATTTAGAAATAAAAACTGGTAGGGCTTGAAATAAATATAAAAATTTCGATAAAATCATCATTTTAATAGCATTAATCCGACCAATTAATGATGAAAACAAAGGAGACCATCTTGTAGTAAGTTGATGAATTTGATGAAGCATAGGTAAAAAATTCAGTCTAAATAAATCTTTATATTTCTTGGTAATTTTTATACCTAAATAGGTAAAGTTATCAGTAACAACTTTAAATGGTATCCTATCACTCAATAAAGTTTGTGCATTTAAAGGAAATAATTCACTCTTATCTAAATTTAGTTTATAACCAGAAAAAGTACCAAATTGAACCAACAAGGATAAGATAGCGGGAATTACAGCGTTTTCGAGGGTGCTTTTTGAGTCCGCAGAAATAACAAAGCATGGGCTTCTGATGGGCCGCCGCCGTGGTCGGGTTCGCGGAGCTCGTGGAATCGCGACTGGCAGCAGCGTTGGCGAATTCGCTCACGGGAACCGGCGGCAGCGGGGTCTGAGGTATCCACGGAACTGGCGGGGAATCACGCGACTGGACAGCGTCAGTGTTGTGCAGAGCAGCTTCCAGAGCATTGGCCGTCTCGATCGCTGAGCGTAAGGTAAGATCGGCTTTCTCCAGCAGCCGCTGGCGCATGTACACTGACCTCAGTCCCGTCACAAAGGAATCTCACACTAGCAGCTCCGCATGCTGTTCTGCCGTGAGCGTCTTGCAGTCACAAGTTCGGACGAGTGTCTGTAGTGCTCGGAGAAACTCAGCGCTCGATTCGCCAGGCCGCTGTCGCCGGGTAGCTAAATGATGTCTTGCATAGACGGTGTTCACCGGCCACAGGTACTGTCTTTTGAGGGCGTCCAGTGCCCCATCGTAGGTCGGCAGGTCCCGGATAATGGAATAAGCTTTTGGGGTGACCCTCGAGAGGAGAATTCTGTGCATAATGGTAGGGTCAGTCGCACGAACCTCCTCCAAGTATGATTGGAAGCATGCAAGCCAGAGTTCAAAAGCAAGAGCTGTGTCAGGGTCTTGAGGGTCCAAATCCAACCTTTCCGGATGTAAAGCAGTTTCCATGTTTTAAAACTTCCAGTCAATAAAATTGATGCACCATCAATAACTCACTCTGAGATGTAAAGGCGAGATATCGGCTTTTATTGACTGGAAGAAGGAACCAGCAGTGAGTGACATCATACTACATCCTGGAGACTGAGGCCGAGCATCAGGCCTCGATCGCCTTTATACCGGGGTCTGTGGGAGGAGCCACAGGAGCAGTCAGCAGGGGGCATGTCCAGACAGGCACACGTAGTTCACCACAACCCCCTCATGAGAATGTTAAGAGAACTGGCAGGAGTAAACTCATAGAAAAAAAAATCCAGAGCTGGGATTCCTAATGCAATCCTAAATTGTAGTCAATATTGACTGGGATCTCCTGTAATGCCACTGGTGCCAAACTGTATCAGCTGAGTGGGGGGGGGGGGGGTGGACCTGACACATGAGCAGCAGCTAGATCTCCATATTGTGATGCCCTGGTGTGCATATCATGTAGATAGCTGTCCATTTATCCATAGACAACCCCGACCAACGGAGGGCCTCCATAGATAAAGTGAATGCGTACAGCAATTTCCCTAGGGTCGGGGAATCAAGAATTAGAGGGCATAGAATTAAGATTGGAGAGGAGAGATTTACCAGGAACCTGAGAGGCAACCTTTTCACCCGAGGATGGTATGTGTGCACAGTAAGTTGCCAAAGAAGTTATTGTAGTAGCTACATTAACAAAATTTAAAATGTACTTAGACAGCTACAAGGATAGGAAATATTTATAGACACTTGGCCAAGTGTGGACACAAGGAGCTAACTTGGATGGGAATTTTGGTCAGCGTCGATGAGCAATGCTTGTTTCTATTTTGTATGACAATATAACTCTATGGCTCCTCTCTGATCTCCATTCCTGTCTGTTCTCTTCACATCCAATTCATTAGACAGTTATAAAAACAAAAAGGGTTTTATATTCTTATTACTCCCATATATCTGTGTTGTAAAGAATCAGTCAGTAGTGTACGAATTTCTACATGGAAAACACAAAACAACTTTCTCTGGTAGCACTTGGCTGAATGACAACATATTAAGCCATGGATTCATGTTTGAGCCTAAATAATAAACTAGATTTAGCAACAAGACATATCAGTTATCGATTGATCTCTGAATTGAAATGCTCAACTACTGTGGAGCTTCTGAATTTCAAAGGTTATTAAGTGAAGAAATTTCTCCTCACCTCAGTCCAAAACAACCATCTGCTAATTTGAGACTTGGATCATCCAGATCAATATCGGTTTTATTGTCACTCTCATACCTTGTGAAATTTGTTGTTTTGTGGCAACAGTACAGTGCGATACATAATTAATGATAAGTTACAATAAGAATTATAAAAAAATAAGTAGAGCAAAAAGAGAGCAAAATAGTGAGGTTGTATTCATGGGTTCATGGACTATTCAAAAATCTGATGGTGGAAGGACGACATTGAGTGTGTGTCTTCAGGCCTCTGTACATCCTTCTTGATGGTAGTAATGAGAAGAAACTATATCCTGGTTTATGATTGTCCTTAACAATGGATGCCATCTTTTTAAGGTATTGCATTTTGAAAGGTCCTTGATGGTAGGGAGGCTAGCACCCATGATGGCTGTACAACGCTCTGAACATTTTTCTGATCCTGTGCAGTGGCTTTTCCATATCAGATGGTGATGCAACCAGTTAGAATGCTCTCCATCGTACGTCTGTAGAAATTTGGTGACATACCAATTTTCCTCAACTCCCTGTAAGATACTATATAGTTGCTGGTGTGCCTCCTTCTGAATTTCATTAGTATGTTGGGCACAGGCTACAAGTTCAGAGATGTTGCCACCCAAAAATTTGAAGCTGCTCATCCTTTCCATTGCTGATCCTTCAAAGAGGATTCCTGATTTCTGTTCTTGAAGTCCACAATCAATCCCTTGGTCTTGCTGACATTGAGCACAAGGTTGTTATTGTGACACCACTCAAACAGCCGATCTATCTCACTCTTGTATATCTCCTCTTCATTAGCTAACACACTGCCAACATATGTTGTGTCATCAATGAATGTATAGAAGGCACTTGAAATGTCCCTAGCCACACAGTCCTGAGAGTAGAGAGAGTACAGCAGCAGGCCAAGCATGCATCCTTAAGGTGTGCCTGTGTTGCATGTCAGTGATGAGGAGATGTTACTTCCAACCTTCACAGACTGTGCTTTCCTGATGATGAAAGCAAGGTTCAGTTGCAGGGGGAGGGACAGAGGCCCATATTTTGAAGCTTATTGACTAGCACACAGTGGACAACGATGTTGAACCTTGATGTAGAATCAATTATGTAGGTTTTGTTGTTGTCCAGATGGTCCAGGGTTGAGTGGAGAGCCACTGAGATCTCATTCACTGTAGACCTACTGTCCCAATAGAAAAACTGCAGTGAGTCCAGGTCCTTGCTCAGTCAGGAGTTATTTCTAACTATTTCATTCTGGAACTCAGCAAAGAATGATATTCTTCCAGCACCAATCCTGTCAGGCTTCTCAGGAATATTGTTTATTCCTTTGCAATCATGTCTCATTCATCTTGATTTTAAGAACGTACTGCAGTCCTGACGAAGGGTCTCAGTCCAAAACGTCAACAGCGCTTCTCTCTATAGATGCTGCCTGGCCTGCTGCGTTCCACCAGCATTTTGTGTGTGTTGCTTGAATTTACAGCATCTGCAGTTTTCCTCATGTACTGTAGATCTTGTCTATCCAATCTTTTCACTAGAATTCAGTTAATTAAATCTGTTTTATTCCTCTGAAGACAATCCTGTCCTGCTTTAGGTAAAAATGATGAAAACTAGACTCTTCACTCCAGTGATCCCTGACCAAGCCCTTAATAATTGAAGTAAGGTTTTTAATTTTATAATCCATTCATTTCAACAAAATCAGTATTCAGTAAGCATTATTGTAGAGAGAAAACCAGTTATTATTTCAGCTTGATGACATTTTGATTGGTATACAATACATTACTTCATCTCAAGAGGTAGGGATGTGATGGAGAAAGGGTTCAATTGTCAAAAAAAATGAAATCCAGCACCAACCTGTATTTAAGGCTCACAGAGGAACAAAATTGAAGCTTAGGGGAAGGTGAAAGTGCTGGACTGCAGTTTAAATATGTCAGTAAGGCAACATGCCACAAATATCTGCAGACAACTAAATTTAATGGCTGGGAGCCAACTTCCCTGAGCATAGGTAACTAAGCACCTGAATGAGTCAAGAAAATGGGAACCCAGCAGGTAAGAATCTTCCAAGACCTTTCTGTGCTTAGGAGGAGCAAAAATCCCTGATACTGGCACTGAAAGCAAATGTGCTTCCTGATAACTCTTTCAATATCCACCAGACTCACAATCCCTCCACGATCTGCCATCTGCTTTGAATCCAAGTTGGGATTTCCCAGTTGGTGATTAACAAACAGAGTCCTTGCTCTGCTTACCCTGACCCACACAGAGAACAGAGAACATCACTCTGATTCAGCTTTCCTAACCTGCCAGTATCCTTGCTCCGCATCACAACCCATTGTCCCTAGATTTTCAAGCATTCTGCTGGTAAAATGCCAAGAGCTTCCACTTCACTGAAAATCACCTGCCTCAGAAATGCCAACATACATTTGCAAAAACATCAGCCCAATTGACAATACAATTGTCAATTGCATTGATAATTATCTTCAAAATTCAAAATGCTTTCACTCAGGCTATTCCCCATTTTAACTACATCAAACTTTATTTTCATTATAGTAAACATTTACCTTTCTGATAGTTTGCAACTAACAGCTGTTGTTGCCTTGTTCAAAAATATATGTGCCTCTGCAGTAAATCATCATGGAACTGAGAAGCAATTCCTTTGATTTTGATGTGAGCTTGTTTGAAATTGTACTCCCTTGACAAAAACAGAAAGACTCTCACTGACTGTGACATATAATGACTCAGAGATGAGCCTCTTCAATTATTTTCTGAAACTAACCAAGTAAAACATTAAATAAAACTATTTCAAACATAGATATGGAAAGCATTTCTCACCCATAATAAAATCATAAATTACTCTTCTTTCAGTAAATGATTTCATACATATAAGAAAGAATTAAAGTTAGCATGGAATACTTTCCTTTACTGTGTAAATAAGCTCTTTAAAGTCTTCAAACAACCATATAAGATAAATAAGGCTTTGAATCCAACAACTGGGGAGTAGTGATCATTATTTAATAAGGTTTAAGATGTGAGGGGTGATTGATATGTTCATGACCTAAGGTAGAGAAGTCAATTTTAGAAAACCTAGCACATTTATTTTTCCACATAGTCCCCTCCTACATTTACACACTTAGTACAGTGGTCATGGAGCATACGGAATTTGGACCTCCAGGAAGTGTCCACAGCAGAGATGATTGATGAGTGTGTGGCCTAAGGTAGAAGGAGATGTTACACAGCAAACTTTTAACTCATCAATTAACAACACATAGGCGTGATTGATAAGTTCATGGCCTAAGGTAGAAGGAGATGAGTTATTAACTTCAAACTTTCTGCATAATCACTCAAAGAGTTGAACTGCATGTGCACATAACGAGAGCTGTATAACTAATATCCTTTTACCTTAGGCCACAAACTTATCAATCACTCATCTGTGGGCACTTTCTGGAGGTCCAAGATCCGTATGCTCCATGACCGCTGGACTAAGTGTGTAAATGTAGGAGGGGACTATGCTGAAAAATAAATGTGCTAGGTTTTCTAAAATTGACTCCTTCTACCATAGGCCATGAACATATCAATCAACCCTCATAATGACTAGAGCTAGATGGTGTCAAGATCAAAACAATAGGTAGAGGAACAGCCAACTATTAGGGAATTAGGATGAAACTATGAAAGATAAATTTAAAAAAAACAATTGACAAAAGGAAGAACATCAAGGGGAAATATTTATAGGCAAGGTGACTAAACCTCAAGAGAAATTTTAATGGTAAGAATAGCCTGGATAAGAGTGAGATGCTGTGCGTAAATAGAGTAGATGAGACAACAAATTGAAGATAGGTAGTGAATGAAAAACACAAGGAACAAGGAGAATGAACAAGAAACTAAGTTTGCTAAGTTTGGGAAAGAGGTGGAAATGAGAAAGGAAACAGAATGAAAATACATTTGAAAAATAAAGTAAATTATTAAGTATTATACTACTGCACAATTATTAGACTGTATACTTAAGAAGGAATGCGTCATAGAAGAGGATAAGACATTGGCATAGATCAGTTGTGATTGTGAATACTGAAATAAATAATGTGGTAGCAAAGGCACTGACACATCTAAAAACAGTTACAGTAAATTATCTCCAGAGGTCCAGAAAATAGTAAAATTAGTTACTACATACATCTAAGCAATTCTTTATAAAATATAACAGAAATATTTAAGAGATTCATTCTCCCCTAAATAGGAATGTTAAACTCATGTTGTATGACTTACCCATGCTAGTTCAGTCCAGCGTAGTTGGGAGAAAGTATTCTACTTCAATCAAGTGAAAACGTCCACGACACATTTTGAATATGCCACACTTCCTGTGGGGTCAATTATGCGAGAGGTTTAGTAGGGATTCTAAGGAATGGATTTTATCTCCATTTGGAAAGGCAAGGACAGATTTTCATATTCAACATGGCTTTTTGCATGCGAAATCAAGTCTCATGAATTTAGTTGACAATAGACAATAGGTGCAGAAGTAGACCATTCGGCCCTTCGAGCCTGCACCGCCATTCTGAGATCATGGCTGATCATCTACTATCAATACCTGGTTCCTGCCTTGTCCCCATATCCCTTGATTCCCCTATCCATAAGATACCTATCTAGCTCCTTCTTGAAAGCATCCAGAGAAATGGCCTCCACTGCCTTCCAAGGCAGTGCATTCCAGACCCCCACAACTCTCTGGGAGAAGAAGTTTTTCCTTAACTCTGTCCTAAATGACCTACCCCTTATTCTCAAACCATGCCCTCTGGTACTGGACTCTCCCAGCATCTGGAACATATTTCCTGCCTCTATCTTGTCCAATCCCTTAATAATCTTATAAATTGCAATCAGATCCCCTCTCAATCCCCTTAATTCCAGCGTGTACAAGCCTAGTCTCTTTAACCTCTCTGCGTAAGACAGTCCGGACATCCCAGGAATTAACCTCGTGAATCTATGCTGCACTTCCTCTATAGCCAGGATGTCCTTCCTTAACCCTGGAGACCAAAACTGTACACAATACTCCAGGTGTGGTCTCACCAGGGCCCTGTACAAATGCAAAAGGATTTCCTTTCTCTTGTACTCATTTGAGTTTTTCTAAAATGAAACTGACAGAATTAATAAGGACAAGAATGGTGGAAATTGTCCACATGGCTTTGACAAGGCCATATGGTTCAGAAGATTAGAACATATATTAGACCCAGGGTAACTTGCTGGCCATTTACAAGATTCAAGACTTATTATCAAAGAATAGATAAATTACACAACCTGGAGGTTTGCTTGCTTGCAGGCAGCCACAAAGCAAGAAACCCGAAAGAACCCAATTAAAGAAAAAAAGGAGAATTAAAAAAAATTTGCTGAGTGCAGGTAGTTGGGACTAGGTGAGATTAAGAGTTCAGCACGGACTAGGAGGGCTGAGATGGTCTGTTTCCGTGCTGTGATTGTTATATGGTTATAAAATAAAAGACCAACACATAAAGTGAAAGAGAAAGAAAAAAAATCATGCTACAATTGAAGCAAACAAGTGCATTCCAAACCGAAAATAAATCCTCAGATCCAAATTTCACATCAGTTCAGAGTAGGCCCAAAGCCTCACTCATCAGTTCATCATATTAGCGGGCATGGAGCACAGCAGCCGGGGCAGTCTTCATAGCCATGGAGATGACCATCACAGAGAACGAGTGAATCCGACTCTCGTCCTGACCAACACCCTGTCTTTTCAGCCTATCTGGGCCTTTGTTAAATTGACCCAACTATGAAACAGCAAAAGGCTCCATGCTCTGGAGAGAGGAGTGAACATTGTGGAGAGAGAGCAAATCAGGTCTCTGCTCTGATCTGGGACAGTGTTTAAATTGTCTGAACAGCGAATAGTACACAATAGGCTTAAAGGTAGGAAACAGAGGGTGATACTAGAGGGAATTTTTTCTCAGATTTGAGGCCTAGTGACTAGTGATGCGTCACAGGGATTGAGTCCTCTATTTTCTCTCATATATCTTAATAATTTGGCTGAGAATATAAATGTAGGTGACATGGTTAGTAAGTTTGCAGTTGGCAGCAAATTTGGTGGTACAGTATACAGTGAAGAAGATTGCCTAAGGTTACAACAGTGAACTGGAAAATTGAGCAAGGAATGGCACCAAGTGGGATGGCATTATTAAGCATGATGATCAACAGACACATGGTGGGCTGAAGGGCCTGTTGCTGTGTTGTGCAGCTCTATAAACTGATTTAGAAATAAGAGAATGCCCATTGTGTGTGCCAGGATGGTGCAAGTGGAATGGGTCGGTGAACATAGAATATAGAACAGAGAGCATAACAGCACAGTACAGGCCATTTGGCCCACAACGTTGTGTCAACCTTCTAACCTACATGAAGATCAACATAACCCTTCCCTCCTACATAATCCTCCAGTATTCTATCATGCATATGTCTATCTAAGAGGTTGTTTTTAAATGTCCCTAATGTTTCTGCATTTACTACCACCCCTGGCAGGGCATTCCACACATCCACTACTCATGGGAAAATAACTTACCTTTGATGTCCCCCTCCTATACATTTTTTCCAAAACCTCTAAAATTATGCCCTCTTGTTTTAGTTATTTCTGCCCAGGAAAAAGGATTCTGCCTGTTGGCTCTGTACAGGGGCAAGACAGATTAACTGGTTGAGTAGTTTCACAACAACAACCTTGCACTCAACCTCAGGAAGATGAAGGAATTGATAGTGGAGTTCAGGAAGTGGAAGTCGAAGGAACAAAGACCAGTCCCCATTGAGGTACTAGAAGTGGAAAAGTTGAGCAAATTCAAGTTCTTAGGTGCCAACAGAGTTGATGATCTACCTGGCACTGAACATATTGATGCAATAACAAAGAAGGCAAAAACAGTGGAGATTGAGGAGAATTGCGATGTCAGCAAAGACACTCGCAAGTTTCTAAAGATGTACTGGAGAGAGAATTATAACTGGTTGCATCAACATCTAATATGGAAGAGCTACTGCCCAGGATTGGAAAAAAAAACTGCAGAAAATCGTAAGTCAGACAACATCGTTATGGGCACTAGTCACTCCAGCACCTAGGACACCTTCAAAAGGTGATGCCTCAGAAAGGCATTCATCATTAAGGAGCCCCATCATCAAGAACTTGGCCTATTCTCATTGCTATCGTCAAAGAAGAGGAACAGAACAAGTACTCAGGAATAGCTTTTTGCCCTCTGGCATCAGATATCCGAATGAACAATAAACCACCACAAACACTACCTCAGTATTTTATTTTCCCCCACTTTTTGCACTATTATTTAAATTATTTTTATATATAATTGAATCAATGAAGAATGCTTGGCAGTTTTGGCTGGGTTTGAATGCTATTGCCTCTTAGAAATTAAAATCAAGCAACATCGGTGACAACAGGGTTTCGCTTCCAGATGGGTTCAATGCCTTCTGTGCTCACTTTAACCATCAAAACATGGAAGAACCATCACAAACTCCAATAACCCCGATGATCCTGTGATTTCAGTCTCTGGGGCAGATGTGCAAGCAGCCTTCAAGAGGGTGAACTCACAGAAATCATTCAGGCCAGATTGGGTAACTGGCTGAATGCTAAAGACCTGTGCTGATCAGCTAGCAGGAGTATTCACTAAGGTCTTCAGCCTCTCACTTCAGCAGCTGGAGGTACCTACTTGCTTCAATTATACTGGTGCTTAAGAAGAATGTGGTAACCTCCTCAATGATTATCATCCAGTAGCACACATCCACAGTGATAAAGTGCTTTGGGAGATTGGTGATGAAACATGAGAGATTGGTGATGAAACATGAGAGATTGGTGATGAAGCATGAGAGATTGGTGATGAAACATGAGAGATTGGTGATGAAGCATGGAGAGATTGGTGATGAAACATGAGAGATTGGTGATGAAACATGAGAGATTGGTGATGAAGCATGGAGAGATTGGTGATGAAACATGAGAGATTGGTGATGAAGCATGGAGAGATTGGTGATGAAACATGGAGAGATTGGTGATGAAACATATCAACTCCTACCTGAGAGGTAATATGCATTCACTCCAATTTGCCTACCAGCAAACAGATCCCCAGCAGATGCCATTGCATTGGCTCTTCATTCAACCCTGGAATATCTGAACAGTAAAGATGCATACACCAGGATGCTCTTTATCAACTACAGCTCGGCATTCGATACTATCTTCCCCTCAAAATTAATTAATAAGCTTCAAGACCATGGCCTCAATACCTCCTTGTGCAAATGCATGCTTGATTTCCTCACTTGCAGACCCCAGTCAGTTCGGATTGGCAACAACATCTCCTCCACAATCTCTATCAGCACAGACGCACCACAAGGTTGTGAGCGTAGTCCCCTGTTCTAATTGCTTCACACTTATGACTGTGTGGCTAACCACGGAACCAATGCTATATTTAATTTTTGCTGACAGTTCGATAGTCGTAGACTGAATCAAAGATGGTGACAAATCAGTATATCCGAAGGAGGTTGAAAATCTGACTGAGTGGTGCCAAACACCAACAATACCAGCCTCTAACTCAATGTCAGCAAGACCGAGGAGCTGATGAATCAGAATCAGGTTTATTATCATCGGCATGTGATGTGAAATTTGTTAACTTAGCAGCAGCACTTCAATGCAATATGTAATATAGAAGAGAAAAAAATAATAAATAAACAAGTAAATCAATTACAGTGTACGTATACAGAATAGATTTTTAAAAACATGCAAAAAAACCAGAAATACTATATATTAAAAGAGTGAGGTAGTGTCCAAGGCTTCAATGTCCATTTAGGAATCGGATGGCAGAGGGGAAGAAGGTGTTCCTGAATCGCTGACTGTGTGCCATCAGGCTTCTGTACCTCCTACCTCATGGTAACAGTAAAAAGTGAGCATGCCCTGGGTGCTGGACATCCTTAATAATGGATGCTGCCTTTCTGAGACACTGTTTCCTGAAAATGTCTTGGGTACTTTGTAGGCTAGTACTCAAGATAGAGCTGACTAGACTTACAACCCTCTGCAGCTTCTTTCAGTCCTGTGCAGTAGCCCCCCCCCCCATACCAGACAGTGATGCAGCCTGTCAGAAGGCTCTCCACTGTGCAACTATAGAAGTTTTTGAGTGTATTTGTTGACATGCCAAATCGCTTCAAATGAAGTATAGATGCTGTCTTGCCTTCTTTGTAACTACATCTACATGTTGGGACCAGGTTAGATCCTCACAGATCTTGACAGCCAAGAACTTGAAACTGCTGTCTCTCCACTTCTGATCCCTCTATGAGGATCAGTAGGTGTTCCTTTGTCTTGCCTTTCCTGAAGTCCACAATTAGTTCTTTCACGTTACTGAAGTTGAGTGCCAGGTTGTTGCTGTGCCACCACTCCACTAGTTGGCATATCTTACTCCTGTACAAACTCTCACCACCTGAGATTCTACCAACAATGGTTATATCGTCAGCAATTTTATAGATTGTCTTTAGTAGGAGGAAACTGGAGATCCATGAGCCAGTCCTCATCAGGGGATCAGAGGTGGAGAGGGTCAGCAACTTTATATTCCTCAGAGGACCTGTCCTGGGCCCAACACGTAAATGTAATTACCGAAGAAAGCGCAGCACTGCATCTCCTTCCTTAGGTGCTTGTGAACATTTAAGCTTGACATCTAAAACTTTGACAAACTTCTATAGATGTGTGGTGGAGAGTATACTAACTGGTTGTGTCATGGGCTGGTATGGACACACCAATACCCTTGAAAGAAAAAGTCTACAAAAAGTAGTGGAGTTAGCACAGTCTATCATGTGCAAGTACCTCTCCACCACTGAGCACATCTACATGGAGTTTTTGTGTAGGAAAGCAATATTTATCAAGGGCCCACACCATTCAGGCCATGTGCACTTCGCACTGCTGCCACTAGGAAGATGATACAGGGGCCTCAGTTCCCACACAACCAGGTTTAGGAACAGTTGTTACCCCTGAACCGTTGGCTCCTGATAACTTCACTCAACTTCACTTGCCCCAACACTGAGCTGTTCCCACAACCAATGGATGCTTTCTAGGACTTTTCATTTCATATTCTTGATATTTTTTGCTTGCTTGCTTGTTTATTTATTTATTTATTTATCTATCTATCTATTTATTTATTTATGTATGTATGTATGTATTTACTTACTTACTTACTTATTGTTATTTTTCTTTCTGTATTTGCAGATTGTTTTCCTTTCCTGCTCTGTTGATGTGGTCTTTAATTGATTCTTTTATGTTTATTGGATTTATTGATTATGCCAACAAGAAAATTAATCTCGGTATTGTATATGGTGACATATATATACAGTGCCTGTAAAAGGTATTCACCCCACACTTGGATGTTTTCATGTTATTTTGTTTTACAACATTGAATCACAGTGGATTTAATTTGGCTTTGTTTTGACACTGATCAACAGAAAAAGACTCTTTCATATTTAACTGAGAAAAGATCTCTACAAAGTGATCTAAACTAATTACAAATATAAAACAGAAAATAATTAATGGCATAAGTATTCACCCCCTTTAATGCGACACACAAATCATCAATGGTGCAGCCGATGCAGCCAATTTGTTTTAGATGTCACATAATTAGTTAAATGGAGATCTCCATATGCAGACAAGGAGTTTCAATTGATTGTAGTAAAAATATGCCTGTATCTGGAACGTCCAACTACTAGTGAGTCAATATTTAGGAAAAACCTACTCCATGAAGACAAAAGAACACTCCAAGCATCCCCACAAAAATGTTATTGAAAAGCACAAGTCTGGAGACTGATACAAGAAAACTTTCAAGTCACTGAACTGTTGGAGTACAGTTAAGTCAATCAACAAGAAATGAAATGAATATGGCACAGCAGTAAATCTGCTAGAGCAGACTGTCCACAAAAATTGAGAGAGCATGCAAGAAAAGTTCAAGTGAGGGAGGTCACCAAAAGACCTATGGCAACTCTGGAGGAGTTACAAGCTTCAGTGGCTGAGGTGGGAGAGACTGCCTGGGTGCTTCACAGTCTCAGCTTTATGGGAGAATGGCAAAGAAATTGTTGAAAAATCTTCGCATGATACCTGAGCTAGAGTTTGCCAGAAGGCATATAGAAGATCCTGAAGTCAGCTGGAAGAATGTTCTATGGTCTGATGAAACCAGAATTGAGCTTTTTGGCCATCAGACTAAAAGCTATGTTTGGCGTAATCAAAAATGCACCATCCCTCATGAAGCATGGTAGTGGCTGCATCACACTTCACTGCAGAAGGCCCTGGAAGGGTTGTGAAGGTAGACAGTAAAATTAATGCAGCCAGATACAGGGAAATCCTGAAGGAAAGCCTGATGCATGCTGCAGAACAACTGCGACTTGGGAGAAGATTTGTTTTCCAGCAAGACAATGACTCCAACCATAAAACTAAAGCTACACAGGAATGGCTTAAAAACAAGAAAGTTACTGTCCTGGAGTGGGCATGACAGAGTCCAGAACTCAATCCAATTGAGAATTTGTGGTAGGACCTGAAAAGGGCTGATCAATCACCATCCCCATGCAATCTGACAGAGCTTGATCACTTTTGTAAGGAAGAATGGAGAAAAATTGCAGTGTTCAGATGTACAAAGCTGATAGAGACCTATCCACACAGACTTGAGACTGTAATTGCTTCCAAAGGTGCATCTACTAAATATTGACTTGAAGAGAGTAAGTAATTATGCAATCGATTATGTTGTGTTTAATAATTGTTATAAATTTAGATCAGCTTGTAGAAGTTTGTTTTCACTTAGACACTAATTCTGTTGATCAGTGTCAAAAAGGCCAAATTAAATCCAAAGTGATTCAGTGTTGTAAAACAATAAAACATGATAGCTTCCAAGGGGGGTGAATACTTTTTATAGGCACTATACTTTGGTAATAAACTTACTTTGAACTTTGATATACTCCAGATAGTAATTTAGAGTTTTTACTGTTATGTCTTACAATGTACTGCTGCCACAAAACAACTCATTTCATTACATATCCCTTTGATATTAAACCCAATTCTGATTCCTGTAATAAGGCAACCTGAACTGGACACAGTGGACAAGTGTAGTCAAAATCTGGTTTGTAGTGCTGTAACATTACCTTTCACCTCTTGAAGTCAGTCCTCTGACTAATGAGGGCCCACACACCATATGCTTTATTAACAAACCTATCAACCTGTGCAGCAACTTTGAGGGATCTATAGATGTGAGTGCAAAGACCCCTCCCTCCTCCTGTACTGCCAAGAATCTTGCCATCAACACTGTGTTTTGCCTTGAAATTTGACCTTCCAAAATGAATCACTTCACATTTTTCCAGGCTTGTACTCCATCTGCCACCCTTCAGGCCAGTTCTTCTTCCTCTCAATGTCCCATTGCAAACTATAACAGCCTTCCACACTATCTATAACTCTACCCACCTTTGAGTCATCTGAAAACTTACTAACCCACCTTTCCATTTTCTTATTCAAGTAATTTATAAAAAATTCACAACGTACAGAGACCCAGAACAATTCCCTGTGGAACACAACTTGTCACAAACCTCCAGGCAGAATCCATTCCATCTGCTACCACCCCCTGCTTTCTATGGGCAAGTCAGTTCTGTATCCATACTGCCAAGTTTCCCCGGATGCCATGCCTGACTTTTCTAAGTGAGCCTACCATGTGGAACATTATCAAACTAAAATCAACAAACACCACATGTACTGCTTTACCCTAATCAATGTGCTTTGTCACATCCTTAATTAATTTAATCAGGCTCATAAGGTATGATCTGCCCCTCACAAAGCCACGCCAACCATCCCTAATCAGACTATGCTTCTCTAAATGCTTGTAAATTCTGTCTCTAAGAAAACTCACCAATAAATTTCCCACCATTCTAGTAAAGTCCTCACCTTGACTGATGTGAGGAGAACACTGTGAAGGGTCAATCCGCGGAAGGCTGCTGGACCGGACAATATTCCTGGCAGAGTGCTTAGAGGATGTGCAGACCAGCTAGCAGATGTTCTCACTGACATCTTCAACATCTCCCTGAGCAGCGCCGTCGTACCAACGTGCTTCAAGGCCACCACCATCGTCCCCGTGCTGAAGAAGTCTTCAGAATCCTGCCTCAGTGACTACCGTCCCGTTGCACTCACATCCATCATCATGAAGTGTTTTGAGAGGCTCATCGAGAGGTACTTCAAGATCCTACCGCTCCCCTCACTGGACCCCCTGCAGTTCATGTGCCATCCCAATCACTCAACAGACGACACCATTGCCATCACCCTCCACCTGGCCCTAACCCACTTGGACAAAAAAAGACACGTACGTGCAAATGCTGTTCATAGACTTCAGTTCAGCATTCAACACAATCATCCCTCAGAAACTGATTGGAAAGCTGAGCCTACTGGGCCTGAACACCTCCCTCTGCAACTGGATACTAGATTTCCTGACTGGGAGACATCAGTCAGTCTGGATTAAGAGCAGCATCTCCAACACCATCACACTAAGCACGGGGGCTCCCCAGGGTTGCGTGCTCAGTCCACTGCTGTTCACTCTGCTGACACATGACTGTGCTGCAACACACAGCTCGAACCACATCATCAAGTTCGCCAATGACACGACCATGGTGGATCTCATAAACAAAAATGATGAGTCAGCATACAGAAAGGAGGTACAGCAGCTAACGTACTGGTGCAGAGCCAACAACCTGTCTCTGAATGTGAACAAAACAAAAAAGATGGTTGTTGACTTCAGGAGGGCACGGAGTGACCACTCCCCACTGAACATCGACAGCTCCTTGATAGAGATTGTTAAAAGCACCAAATTTCTTGGTGTTCACCTGGCGGAGAATCTCACCTGGTCCGTCAACACCAGCTCCATAGCAAGGTAAGTCCAGTAGCGTCTCTACTTTCTGCAAAGGCTGAGGGAAGTCCATCTCCCAACCCCTATCTTTATCACATTCTACAGAGGTTGTATTGAGAGCATCCTGAGCAGCTGCATCACTGCCTGGTTCAGAAATAGCACCATCTCGGATCGCAAGACCCTACAGCGGATAATGAGGTCAGCTGAGAAGATCATCAGGGTCTCTCTTCCCGCTATTACAGACATTTACACTACACGCTGCATCCACAAGGCAAACAGCATTATGAAGGACCCCACACACTCCTCATACAAACTCTTCTCCCTCCTGCTGTCTGGGAAAAGGCACCAAAGCATTTGGGCTCTCACAACCAGACTATGTAACAGTTTCTTTCCCCAAGCCATCAGACTCCTCAATACCCAGAGTCTGGACTGACACCAACACTACTGCCCTCCATTGTGCCTATTGTCTTGTTTAATATTTATTGTAATACCTGCACTGTTTTGTGCACTTTATGCAGACCTGAGTAGGTCTGTAGTCTGGTGTAGTTTTTTCCTGTGTTGTTTTTACTTAGTTTTTGCAGTGTAGTTTTTGTACTGTTTCGTATAGCACCACGGTCCTGAAAAACGTTTCATTTTTACTGTGTACTGAACCAGCAGTTATGGTCAAAATGACAATAAAAAGTGATTTGACTTGACTTGACTTGAATAACTAGTCAATACTTCCCAGAGTTACCCCCAGTCCCTTTCTTGAACAAAAACGTGACATTTGCCACTCTCCAATCATCTGGTACTACTGCTGTGGTCAGTGAGGACGCAAAGATCATCACGAATCTCTTCACTCACTTCTTGTGGTAGCCTGGCATATACCCTGTCTAGTCCCATGGACTTATTATCCGTAAAGTTTTCCAAAAATTCCAGAAGGACATCCTCTTCCTTAAAATCAACATGTTCAAGCACATCAGCTTGATTTACACTGTCCTCACAATCATCAAGGTCCCTCTTGCTGCTGAATACTGAAGCAAAGTATTCATTAAGGAGCTCACCTACCTCCTCCAACTCCAGGCACATTTCTTCTACTAGCCACGGTCAGTTCTACCGTGAAAATTGGAGCGAAGTAAGGGTTATATATATATAATTAACTGAACCAAGTGCAGGCACTTTGTGTGTGTGTGTAGCTCACTAAGGCATCAAGTGAAAATGATAAGCTCACAGAAACAGTGTGCAGACATAATGCTTTCACCCAGGCTGAACACAGCTCTTGAAAGACTAACTCTTGTACAGCCTTTCTGTTCAAGCTTGTGAATCAAGGTCACTGAGCATACCAAAGGCAAGCTAAAGATGCAAATGAAGGTTGCTATGCCAAATCTAATTATTGGACAGTTATTTTACTAATTCTCAAGTATTATTGGTCTTTAGCACATAGATTGAATAGGTTGGGACTATTTTCTTTAGAACATAGGAGACTGAGAGGACATTTGATAGAGGTATACAGATAATGAGGATAAATTTAGGCAGGCTTTACTTACTGAGGTTGGGTGGGACTACAACTAGAAGTCATGGGTTAAGGGTGAAAGGTAAGAATTTAAGGTGAACATGAGGGGAAACTTATTGCTGCTTTTTCTACAAGGTGGGTGTTATGATTGTTATTGTTTCTCTTTTTATTCCTGTGGGAGAAGGGATCAGAGATTGTACTGTTGCTATGTTTTTGTCTGTGAGGGAGGGGTCAGAGATTGTTATTGTAGCTGTGGGGTGGGGTGGGGGATTCTGGGATCTGTGAGTTTCGTTTCTTTTACTTTATTGTTTATATTTCATGGCTATCTGGAGAAGGCAAATATCAAAGTTGTATTGCACATCCATACTTTGACAATAAAATGAACCTTGAAACTTCTTCACTCAGAGGGTTGTGAGGGTGTGGGGTGAGCTGCCAGCACAAGTGATGCATGCCAGCTCAATTGCAATTTTTAAGAGAAGTTTGGATGGTTACAGGGATGGTAGGGATATGGAGGGCTGCGGTCCTGGTGTAGATCAATGTGAGTAAGAAGTTTAAATTGTCTCAGCATGGATTAGATGAGCCAAAGGGGCTGTTTCTGTACTGTACTTCCGAGTCTATGACTAATCGGTTAACAACACCTGAGAAATGTATTGTGATTCATATTAAATATGCAAATGACAGGATTGAGAAATGCACAGTTTCTGTTGGCTCAATATTAGTATACACCTCATCAATTTCTGTTGAAAAGTGGCATTTCTTTGTTCAAATGTCTGAGCAATGTGGTGACAGTTCATGTTGGCCTCCTCCAATATGCTGGTGTTAGTGCTTCTGTGCTTCCAGCTGATCCTCAAATTCTTTTGTAAGTTTTTTGGGCGGCATTGTTCAAAGACTTTCAGGTGTCTGCTCTAGGTGGTCCAAAATTCAGCTTCATCATCGTGGCTATCCCTCGAGGTTGAGGATGATGGTCTTCATTACGTTGATCTATTTATGGGCTCTCAACTGGCTTATGCATGCAACCTTAGCTCTGGAAGTTCTTCCGCATTCAGGACAGGTCATTCCAGATGGCAGATCGGGCTTTGGTTGTTGCTGCCTCTCTTTCCATTTTCTTCTCATTTCTTCTAATCCTGCAGATCTGTTAACTTCAAAAGTTGCTGTTCCTTCTCGGATGATGGTTTGCCAGAGTTTCCTGTCCTTGGCATTGGTTTCCCAATTGTTGTTGTCGATGTTATATTTCTTTATGTTGGCTTTTAAGATGACTTTGAATCTCTTCTGTTGTCCACCTTCTTTAAACTGGGATTAGAAGATTTGTTTTGGCAGATATTCGTCTTTCATCCGAACAATATGACTGCTCCATCGTAGTTGGTTCTTGATGACATAGGCTTCAATGATCATTGTTTTTGCTTCATTTAACATGCTGACATTGGCTCTTCTATCTTTCCAGCTGATATTTAAGATGTTTCGAAGACAGCATTGGTGGAACTTTTCAATTGCCTTCAGATGTTGTCAATATGTTGTCCAGGTTTCTGATGCATACAGGAGCGTTGGGATCACCACTGCTTTGTACACCAACATTTTGGTGTCTATTCAGATGTCACGATCATGAAAGACTCTTGTTCTGAGACGTCCAAAACCTGTTCCAGCACATTTAAGGTGATATTGGATCTCATTATTAAGGTCGATATTGGAGGAGAGGTGACTTCAAAGATACGGAAAGTGGTCCACATTTTCCAGGGTTGTTTTGCCAAGTTGAATTGATGGTTCTATCCAATTTGTCTCAGTTGGTGACAGTTGGTAGATGATCTGAGTCTTCTTGGCATTGATGCTAAGTGGAAATTTTGTGTATGTACGGTTGAAGGCAGTCAGAATCTGTTGTAGGTGGTTTTCTGAGAGAGCTGCAACACTGTTGTTATCTATGTATTGGACCTAGATGAGCGGACTCGTGGATGTCTTGTTTTTGGACTTGAGACGGGCAAGATTGTAAAGATTGAAAAGATCTGTTATGCAGATAATTTCAATTCCTGGGGGTAGGTCATCCTTGATGATGTGGATAATTGTCGCAATGAAGATAGTGAACAAAGTTGGGGCAATCACACTTCCCTGTTTTATTCCTGATCTGACTTGAAAAGGCTCACAGTTACTGTTGCTGACCATGACCATGGCAAGCATGCCATCATGGAGGAGTCTCAGGATTTGAATGTACTTTTCAGGGCAGCCATACAGTAGGTGGATAGGACATCCCTTAGGAGTTTCCTTGATTCTGAGTCAAAGGCTTTGGTGAGCTCGATGAATGTCATGTACAAAAGTTGAATTTGTTCAGGACATTTTTCTTGTAGTTGTCGCATTGTGAAGATCATGTTGATTGCTCCATGTGATGGTCTAAAATCGGCTTGCATCCCTGGAAGGATCTTCTTGGCTAAAGGCTTGAACTGGTTGTTCATGATGCGGGTGAGGATCTTTCCTGCTGTTGCTAACAGGGAAATTCCACAATGGTTTCCGCATTTGGATCGATCGCCTTTCTGTTTGTAGATGGTAACGATTGCTGAGTCCCTAAAGTCTGCTGGTATATCTTCATTTATCCAGATCTTGATGAGAAGTTGATGCAGTTGGTAATGAAGTGGGTTACCCACAATTTTGTAGACCTCGGCTGGTATTCTATCGAGTCCAGCGGCTTTGTTGTTTTTCAAGATTTTGATGGTTTCCTTGACTTCTTCAAGAGTTGGTATTTTGCTTAAGGAGTCGTCAACAAGCTGTTTAGGAATGCTGTTAATCACATTCCTGTCAAATGAGATGGTCTGATTTAGATCATCTTCAAAGTGCTCCCTCAATCTAGAATTGATGCCAAAATTGCTCTTCAGGATGGTTGAACCATCTTTGCTTTCGAGAGGGGCTTGACCGTGAATGGATAGGCCAAAAATAACTTTAGTTGTGTTGAAAAAGCCTCGAGTGTCATTGGTGTCTGCTAGTTTTTGGATTTCCTGAGCTTTATTCCTCCAACATTGGTTTTCAGGTTTCAGGTTCTCTCTGGACTGCAGCCTTGCATTCCTGATAGTGTTTTATTTTAGTAGCTGATTGTTAGTCATTTTGTAAGGTGATGAAAGCTTTTCTCTTTTCGTTGATGAGTTGTTGGAGTAGTTTGGCATTATCATCGAACCAATCCTGATGTTTTTTCATCTTGAACCCAACTGTTTCTTTGCAGGAGATGATGATAGCTTTCTTCAATTGATTCCAGTGTTCTTCTACAGATGGTGGGATTTGCTGAGGCAGTTGTTCTTGTAGATATTTTTGGAACTTCTGTACATGGTTGATGTCTTGAAGGATGTCAACATTGAATTTCTTAATAGTGTTCTGATTTTGGTGTTTCCTTTTGTGCCGAATCTTCATTCTCATGATTGACGAGATGAGTTGATGGTCTGTCCAGCACTTGTCGTCACCAGTAACAGCTCTTGTTATCAGTACATCTTGTTGGTCCCGAGATTATACGATGATGTTGTCACTGAGGTGCCAGTGTTTGGAGTGTGGATGCTGCCAGGAGACTTTGTGCCTGTTTTTCTGGTGAAATAGTGTGTTTGTAATCACCAGGTTGTGTTCAGCACATTTGGTGAGGAGGAGTGTTCCATTGGCATTGTCCTTGCCAACTCCTTCCTTGCTTATTATCCCAGTCCAGAGCCTATGATCTTCTCCGACTCTGGCAATGAAGTCTCCCAAGAGAATGATCTTGCCGTTGTTGGGAACAGAGGAAAGGACATTGTCAAGTTGGACGTAGAAGTTCATCTTTACTTCATCTTTAGCGTCCAGAGTTGGAGCGTAGGCGCTGATGATGGTGGCGTGTTGGTTCTTGACGAGCTGGATTCGCAGAGTCATGAGATGTTTGTTGATTCCCAGTGGTTGCTCTGTCAGCTTCTGAAGTAGGCTGATTCGGATGGCAAAACCTACTCAGTTGTTCAGGATCAGGTCCTTTCCAGATAAAGGTGCATTGACCTTGTTCTTCCTTTAGTTGCCCTTCTCCAGCTCTGCAGGTCTCACTCAGAGCAACAATATCAAAGTTGAATTTTTTGGAGTTCCCGGGCAACAAAGGCTGTTCTCCTCTCCGGTCAGTCTGAGTTTGGGTTATCCATCAGAGTCCGTGTATTCCAGGTTCCAAATTCCATAGTTTCACTATTCAATGTTTTTCGACCGCGTCGTGGTGATTTCTCTGGATGCAGCTTTCAAGACAGGATGGGGTGAAGCAGACTATTTTTTGGGCACATTTTCTATCCCCCTCCCAGTTCAGGGTGAGCAGAGTGGATCCTAAATAGGGCTGCTCAGATGTGAATACTACTATCGAATAACTTCCCTGCTTCTGTCCAAAAGCTGAGCGACTGAATCAAGTACTCACTGCTTTCGTACCAGTTCTTCACTAGGTGCTTCCAGCCATCCCATTGCCTGCTCCCATCACCCTCCCCCAATCGCAGAAAGACTTGATGGTGTGGCCCACAGAGCGAAGATGCCTGTGCATGTATTTGTTTAACATGTACTTGATGTTGCACTCCAAGAAGTATACAATACTTCACAAATCAACCAACTGATACCAATGGCATGGAAACCACGACGATTGGAGCTGATGGATTTGTTGCACACTTCATCCGTCTTCACAGCTGTTGAGTTCGAAGTAACTTCATCCACTGTTCCACCGTTGAGGTCTTAGTTGGATTGTTCTTTATCAGAGACCTCACCCTCGACCTTACCGCCATGGGTGACCTTAGCAGAAACATAGCTCCAGATGGCATTGCTCTCAGGACCATACAAGCTTCTGCACCACGACAAGGTGAAAATCCACGGAGAAATCAGCTTCATATTGTAATATAGGAAGGATGACTGCTCTACAGACCAAATATTTTGCTTGGATCTGTTGGTTGCAGTTATCAAAGATTCTTTTCCACAATCTTGCATAGTCTTCACTAGCACTACACAGAAAATGGTTGATCTCTGAGTCAGTATCTGTTTTTGAGGACAGAAAGCTGTCAAGGTAGGGACAGTTTGAATAGCAATATTGTCAACTTTTATAGAGAGCTGGATAAATGGCTGGTTCGGTGGTGGCTGATATAGGACCTGTGTCATTTTTATATTCAAAACAATATTCAGGTCCCTCTATGCCTTAGCAAAGGAATTCAGGATACATTGGAGGCCTTCTCAGAGTGTACTGTGATGATGTTCTCATCTGCATACTAAAGCTCCATGATAGTGTCGGTGACCTTGTTCTTAGCCTTGAAATAGTTGAGGTTATAAAGCCTGTTGTTCATTCTATACACAATTGGGCTTCCTTGTGGCAGGTGTTGACCAAGTAAGTTAAGGGTAGTACCAATAAAGATGGACAAAGGGTGAACACAATGAAGCAGCTCTGTTTGACCTCTGTCCTGACAGTGAAGGGTTGTAATTCTACTGTTGCAGTATACTGTGGCTGACATGCCGCCATGCAGTAGCCTCAGTATTCCTAAGTACTTATCAGGTCAGCCATGTCTCAATAGTATGTGCCAGAGATCTTGGCAGTCTACTGTGTCAAATGCAATTGGTGTGCTGTGAAGATCATGATTACAGTCCCTCTAAAAGGATGGAAATAAAACTATTCAGAGAGTACTTCTTCAGATAGCAGAAGGAATCGGTTGACAACAATACAAGCAAACACTTTGCCTGATGTTGATAGAAGGGAAATGCCTCTGTAATTGCCACAAATCTGCCTCATCTCTCTTCTTTTATATAGTCATTATTAGAGCATCCTTGAGCTCTGAGTGTAATTGTTCCTTTTCCTAGACTATCAGGAGCAGGGCATGCATTTGCTGCAGGATTGCTGGTCTACCTTCCTTGAGGATCTCTGCTGCAATTTTGTCAGCACGAGTGGCTTGGTTGTTTTTCAGTTTCCTAATAGCATCATAGACCTCTTTCATACTACCAGTTTCCCCAATGTCTTCTCTCGCGGGTCTCTGGAGGATCTGGTTAGTAACCTTCGTTTCAGTGGTACTGTTGTGGTTAAAATGTTTGTAAAAGAATGTTCTCCATTAATATTCTTCTAATTCTTTAGATTGTACTTCCTATCCTTCGAGAACAGAGGGCTTAATCTGCAGCGTAGACTGCTTTGGAGGCAGTAAAGCCTCTCATCTCAGAATCTGCCAGTCTCTGGATTTACAGTTCACCATGATTCTTTTAGTTTACTCACCCTGTGTTGGACATTTGCCTTGGCTCTGGATTAAGCTTCTCTTTTGGCCTTGCTGCCAGTTGCTGCTCAAGTTTTAGTTTTGGTCTGGTCTACTTCTTCTGAACCCTTCATTTTTTCATGAGTCTGATGGACATGGAGGAATGGAGCAGGTGATAATCTGTCCAGCAGTTATGGTCATGGTCCTTTTCATGGTCCTTGTGATACTCACATCACAGCACTAGCTCCAACCATGACATAGTCAATGAAATGTCACTGTTTGGATCAGAGGTGCTGTGAAGATGCCTTGAATTTGTTTTTCTGGTGGTGAGTGTTTGTGATGATAAGATTGTGCTCAGCACATATGCTGAAAAGTAGTACTCTATTTGAGTTGATAGTTGTTAAACCTCTTCCTTTAGTATAGTACCCTTCCAAACATTGAAGCGCTGACTGACCCTGGCATTGAAATCTCCTAGGAGAGTTATCTTATTCTCCTTGGGCATGCTCAACAGTGACATGTCTAGGCAAGTGTAGAAGGCGTCAATTTCATATTTGTGTCAGTCCAGAATTGGTACTTAAGACTGGCAGTGGTTACCATCTGATTGTTGGCAGGCATCAAATGGATCATCATGAGATGTATACTAATCCCCACGGGAAGTACAAAGAGTTGACTGACAAGCTGGTTCTTTATTACAAACCCAAAACCATGAATCCTGGGCTTGTCTGATGCCTTCCATTTCCAGCAGAAGTTGTAACCACCTCCTTTCATTGTCCTTTGTCTGCCAGACATTTTTCATAAAGAGGTCAATCTGGCATCTCCTGAGTTCACTGATGATGATCAGTTTTCCTCTCTGGTCAGTCACTGGTTGCATTATCAGAATGCACACATTCCAAGCACAGAGGAGGTGAACGAACAGAAGCTGAAACAAGTGGAGATTTGGATGAGGTCCCCTTTATGAAGAATGTAGTGGGGAAAGCCAAGCTGAAGTGTGTTGGATCAGTAGTATCAAAGACCCAAGCCAAAGTTCCAGCAATAGATGAAGTGAGGTGGAAAGTTCTTGGGTAATGAAGCAAAGGTGTGAGTGAGCAATCCTCATGATGGTGTAGATGTTCTGTTCAACACACCCTGCAAGGTTAAGTATAGCCCTGCTATCAAGATTGGGTGGATGATGTGTCAATCCTGACAAAAGCTGCAAACAGTTTGAGAATGGTGAAGTGAGATAAACCAATCTTACTGTATTGTCATAATTTTGTATCCAATACATTGCAGGTTGTCCATTATTATGGTGGCTCTCTTGGACACAGTGGCTTCTATGGGGTCAATCAAAGATGTTACACTCTTTTATAAACATATTTATTGCGATGGCAGGACCTTGCTGGACATTAAGTCCTGCAGGTCTACCCCACCCTCAAGTTGCTTGTTGGCAGAGAAACTGAAGGAGCCGGACTTAGTGCTGATTGTTGTGCTGACAATGACAGAGAGGTGTCGGTGCACAAAGAAGGTATGCACTCTAACACTGAGTGATCATCTTAGTCATTTTTCATTTGATCGCAAGACTCTGTTGGACACTGGTAATGTGAAATGTTGTATGCCTGGTTCATTGGTTTATCGGTGAACGGCATGGGAGCTGCATGGCCACAGTCAGAGCAACGACTAGGCCTCGGGTCACAGTGTCGACTGTTTCCAGCCGCCCTGGGAAGGCGCCAGTCAAGTGCTCCACCAGAGCGCTGGAGGCCGTGTGGCATGGCGTCCATACTGGAATTGGTGCTGCCACCCAGAGTTTGCTCAGCAGAAGACAAGAATTCAGACTGCTGCAGAATTTATTGACTCAGGGACTTGGACTATATATATTTTTTTGTGCCACTGTGTTTTACTGCTATTTTATATATGCTTGTTTTCTTACGTGCTATATGTGCCTTGCGCTGTGTATGTCTGCTGGTACAGTGTTTCGATACTTGGCTCTGTAGTAATAGACAATAGGTGCAGAAGTAGACCATTTGGCCCTTCAAGCCTGCACCGCCATTTTGAGATCATGGCTGATCATCTACTATCAATGCTGTTTCATTTTGCTTCATTCACGGATATTCATGTATGGTTGAAAGACAATTAATCTTCAACATGAACTTGAATATAATGCTGTCTAACTGCACTATCAGACTCAGTAACTGAACAAAAAAATTATATCATGTCTCCCAATCAGACATACAAACTAATACATTAGTTCCATTTTCTTAGCATTTAAATTTTTGCTTCTGAGATTTTTCCCCCTTTTCCATGATGACATATTACCCAATATATATATTGTGGAACCTGTGACATGTTGCTTTCTTTGAAACAAATGTAGCTGAGAAAATTTGCAATCACAATGCATGAACGTATGAGTAGCTGTGAGTGCATGGACAGAAAGGGACAGGACCGACCTTTCGAATGGGTTTGCAGTTCAGGATTTAAAACAATTGAATAAAAAGTCTCAGTGAGCACTTGAGAAAAAGTAATTTCTTGCACATCATGGCGATGGTCAGATGCTCATTTCCTGGAAAGAGGTTGGTTAAACAGAATCTTATACTTAAAGTTTACCTGGAGAAACAGATAAGATGGATTCATTATAAGGTTGGGTGCTGGGAAATGGAAAAAGAACAAAGCAATGACAGGGACTCACTGAACAGAGTAGTGTTCCAAAGCGCTATAGATTTCAATGATTGTGTGATATGACCGCAATCTTTCCTTTAAGTGCTCATCCACCATGATACAGTATTTCTCCAGCTACCAATAAGCTCAATCACAACATAAATTCACTCTGGATGCCCATTACCCTGTGGGTGATATGGAGTTGTTCTTCTCTTTTGAATGCCATAGAGTTTACACAAGGGCTGGACCACCTTGGCTTTGAAACACGTCCCTTAGTCCAAGTGTATTTGAGCTGGCACTCCATATGGCTGAATCCAGTGCCTCACCAAGCATTTGGCTACAATGGCAGCCCACTGATCACACATTGGCACTGCGACAGTAAACCTGGAGAGTATATCTGCCAAAACCAGCATATTCTCCTGCCAATCTGACGATGGCTCAAGCACTGTGAAGTCCATTGTCACAACTTCCAACAAGCTGCCCATAGATGTTACTGCTTTGGGTTATGGGGCCTTGGACACAGTACATCGTTCACAGGGCTTGCAGAATTCAACATCATGATACATGCCTGGCCAGTAACATTGCCCCCTCACCAACTTGAATATTCTCTCCACCTGGTGTACATGGTCCCCGTGCATTTGAGTCATCATTTGCTCCCGCAGAGAGGGTAGAAGGATGAGTTGTCTCTGGTTGCCCACTCTTTGGGTCTCCCATTGCACAGACCACTACCTGATTCCCCTTCCGCAGCAGTTTCAGTATTCGCGGCTCCTCTCTCAGCCACTCCTGCCAGCACAGTTGCTTTCCCCTGGCCCAGTACTTAAGGAAGTTTTAAGAAAAACTTGGACAGTTATATGGATGAGAGGGGTTTGGAGGGATATGGCCCAGGTGCAGGTCAGTGGGACTAGGCAGAAAAATGGTTCGGCACAGCCAAGAAGGGCCAAAAGGCCTGTTTCTGTGCTGTAATGTTCTATGGTTCCATGAAAGCTGAGATAACCAGATCAGCCCATTGAAGAATGGCTATGGATTCTCTGCTGTAGGTGGGAAGTAGTCTCAAGGTCTAAACCTGGGGTTGTCACTTGCTCTTTATTGGCTGATACTAGACAATGGGCCAAGGGGGCACCATAAGCCTCAGGAAGATGGTCCATGGCCAAACCCTCAGACGAGATAGGTCCTGTGTGCTGTCTTGACAGGGTATCTGCAGCTGCATTCTGTTGACCAGGGCTGTAAATACTTTGTAATCTGGAAGTCAAATCAAGCAATTTTTGTAACTCAGCACTGCCCTATAGCCCCCAATCTTGCTGTCTGCAGATGGTTCAAAGCTTAATTATCTGTCAAGGCCACAGCTTATTGCCGAGCAAGTACTCCCTGAACTTATCAGTGACTGTTCACTTAAGACTTAGCAGCTCAGGTTTCATGGCACTATGTTACTTTCCGATGTCCCATGCCCTGCTGGTGTAGGTGACTGGCCTCATCTGCCTCTCCACCTCCTGGGAAAGTACTGCCCCAAGACCCTGGTAACTTGCATCAATTTCAAGAGTGAATGGATTTAAGAAATCTGCATATGCCAATAAATGGGCTGTGACAAGCTTCTCTTTCAGTGTCTGGAAAGCAGTCTCACATTCTGGATTCCACTTCTGGTGGAACAAGTGGGCTGGCAGGCAATGTGTATTCTTCTTTGCAGACTCCAAAGCCAGAAGAGCATGGAAAGGGGTAGTGATAAGTGCAAAGCTCCTTATGAACCTCCTGTAAATTTGGCAAAGCCTGGGAAGGATAGCAGCTCTGAAAAGGTCTTGGGCCTTCTCCACTCACCCATGGATCCAGGATCAGTTGACACACTCTTCAAAGCAATGACACAATCCAGGTACGATACTTCAGACTTGAGGAAAGAACACTTACTGAGCTTAACTTTAAGCTTGTACTCCTCAAAGCGTGGGAAAGTCAATTCAAAATGCAGAAGGTGCTCTTCAAAGCTGGAGGAGAACATGACCACATCAAGATAAAGGAACACCTAGGATGTGCTCAATTAACCTTTGAAATATCACTGGGCACTACAAACCGAAGGCCACTCAATTGAACTCTTACAGGCCAAATAAAGTACAGAATGCAGTTTTAAGATCTACCCTTCTCCACCATTTCCACGTGGTTATGGCCACTGGCTACATCAATGGTGGAAAACCAGCTGGCAACACTTAAAGGAGTCTAGCAATTCTTCAATACAGGCAAGACGGAAGGCATTCTTCCTGATTACGGAGTTCAACCTCTTATAGTCAACACCTATAGTCCTCATTGACCTATTCTTCTTCCTAAAAATCACCATGGGGAAGAGTAAAGGCTGCTATTTTCTCTGATCACACCCTGCTCCAGAAATTTCGTATTATGGTCTTTAACCTTTTTGTACTTGCATGGGGAATCCTCCTATACTTCTGACAAACAGGAGCATCATCAACTACGGGGATTTCGCGTTGAATGATGTTCATGTTCCCAGATTTTCTTTGGACACAAGAAGATGAGAAAATTTGCACATTGACTGCCTAACCCGCTTCACTTAATGAAGTGTGAGCCCAGCGAACTGGAGCTGAGCCTTGGCTGGAGGTAATTGCTGATCCCCAGCTGTTTCCAGCTGTTCCCAAAAGGTCACTCAGGTTTTCTGGAGGATCAACATGCGGGAAGCAGATATCAGTTCCCCCAGTGATTATTTCTGCTATAGCGATGCTGCAAGACATGTTTGAGGTGCCGGAACAACTTGATCCTCATTCCTTACCCCTACACACATTAGAAACCATGAGATGCCCAGACACGATGCCCTCATTAAGTCCTAATGCTTCAACTAACATAGTAGGCTTACAAAGGGATTGATGGTAAAATGCAGAGACTGAGATAAAGCAAACTGATTCACCCTGAACAGGAAAAGAGGCAATGGTAGTGGCAAAAATCTTACTCACTACTGAGGCAACCTGCTCATTTTGGCACACAGCAAAAGCAGTCTTCCAGTTCTGGTGAATTTTGGAAGTTGCCTGTAAAGTTGGTATGCCACTGGGATTTAAAAGCTTGTAACACTTCTTAATAACATTCACACCTATTAAACTCAGCAGAGCTTGCTTACGCTCTCTTGCTGCATATCCACTGGGGTCCTTTATAACCAATATATCCCTCATGGGTGTAGCCTGGCTCAACGCCATTACCTCTAAATCAACCTCGAAGTAACCAAGGTAGGGGATATCTAAACTGTTAATCCCGCTCAAAGAAATCCACGCACAGTCTGCCAAAGCCTCAACCCAGTTTGAACACAAGTGCTCCTTAAAAAAATCTTACAGTAACAGTGGAAACATTGGCCACTGTGACCAAAAGGCACTGGCATAGTACTCCCCACACAGAGACCTCTATAATTGGATTTCCTCCCACAAGACATTCAAATGTACTACCCCTGGACTTGACTATACCCCACCTCTGGCTTGGCCCTTCACTGCAGGGGGAGCAAGTTTCCCTGCTGCCTTTCCATCCTCTTATGCCACAGGTGCAGAATTAACCCTTGACCTATGATTTGACTGGGAAGACAGGCAGGTTCATGCACTATGGCCAGCATTTCAGCATTTAAAGCAGATCGACTGACCTGACAAATCAAATCTAGGCTGCTGCCTACCAGAGCATTTGGAACCCAGCCCTTGCATGTTACCTATCTTCGGTGACAAGTTGTTAATAAAAACCTGTTGTTCCTGTAAAATATCCATCATTCTGTCCAGGACTGGGTCAGGTTTGACAATAATGGCTGAAGAAACCACATTAGCCTCCACCACATTTCACAGGAGCTAGCCCCGTCCCCCACCTCATTCCCTCAACACCAGTCTCTGCCTCCTTCCACCACTTAAGAGCTTTTTTGCAAAGAACATAAAGAAAAATTGTCAAGTTTTGTGTAATAACCTTTTTGAGCTTCCTGCAGAGCTGGATATTGTGAACATTCTCTACAAAATCGGTACACCAACACTGCCTTCACCTCGCAATTATTAAATTCTTCCATTCTGGACATCAAGGCATGGGAGTACTCATGCACAGACTCCCCTTCCCACTGTTCTCTCAAAGAACTGCTTTTCTAGCCTAGTGAGTAAAGGGACTCCCCATATATATCTAAGGATCTCCAAAATGCATTCAGGGTCTGACCGTTCAGATTGCAGGCGACATTTAATCACGCCTTGCCTCCCCACCTTTTCAGCAATGGAAAAGGGGCGAAGGCTTACCGCTGAAATCAGGTCATCTAGCCACTCACAAAACGCAACACCCCCTTCCCCAGGAAAATCGTGCACTTTCTCACTTTTGGCAAATATATAACACATTCCCAGGACTGTGGGGATTAACTTGACTCATCCTGCCTGCTGAGAGGCCTATCATCAGAGGGGAAGTGCATGGAAGAGGCAACTCGCTCTGCTGCCGGTTTCTGCTCCTGTAACTGTTCCAAAAAGAACTCTATAGGGACTCCTTAATTTCATTAGGCAGAATTCACCCAGACTGTTAAAGCTTAAGCTTGTCATGTATGTCATGTGTTCGTTGCACGTTATTATGTTTTGGGGTGTGTTTTTTTTCTGATATACTATTGATTGTCGCTATTTGCTTGCAGGTCAAATAAAGTGTACGTTAGAAGTAATCACACTCGTGTCGATTTTTTTTGACACTCCTGCACCTCCTTTGTTTCTTGCAGCTGCATCATAGCTTCCTCACCTGCCTGTGCTTTGCTCCAAGAGCTTGCAATTCTGCCAACACATCAGTGTTAGTTAGGCATTTTCCAAATTTTTGGCAAACAAATCGGAATTTATTAATGTCAGTTCACCAACCCCGCGGGGTCACGTAAGCAGAGTGGTGCTGAAATGATGGTGGTCACTCTCCGCTAACGGTCCCGCTCGCCCGACTACCGTGCAGCCACTGCTTTAGCCAACTATTACTTCAGCACCACACTGTGAAGCACTGTGCAGATTGACCTGCCTCTCTATGGACTCACTCCCTTTCTCCAGTTAAGACCCAGAGCTCGCAGCACCAATCTGTAACTACTGAGCCAGTGGTAGAGGCAGATTCTGGACTTCATTAAGGCAGGCAGTCTGACAAGGTGGTTTAAAGTTATAACAAATTTTATTAACAGACAAAAGTTTTGTTAAAAACATTGTACATGGAGAGACAAGTCAGATATCACATGAAACACAGCTCCTGAGTTATCATCAGATTGATCATAAATAAAGTGCAATAAAGTGTGTTAGGCAAAGTTACTACACCTGTCTAAAAAATAACATTGGTGCATCAGGTTGACATGGAGATTTAAGACTAACCATACAAATACCACATACTTAAGTTAAGCAAAAGGCATTGAAAAAGAGGCTCAGTGACTCACACCAAGACCTACACCGTCCTGCAATGTACAAAAGGAGCTGCTTAAGTAACACACCTCACACGGGTACACATGGTCACTAAAATAAATCAACCAAAAGGATCAGCTTTGCTGCCACTTTCTCTTTCCCTTAGAGACTGGACACTGGCCCAAGCAGGTGGGCAGCACACTTTTAAGGCTACCTGAGATGAAGGTCCCATGCTACGTTCCCTGCTGGGGAAACAACAGGGAAAATTCCTGGCTACATTTAGTTTATTTGGCATTGTGTTCAGCAACAGATATGGTGACTGAAGGGCCTGTTTCAGTGCTATACTGCTTTAAATTCTATCTGTGTAATAATTATAACCTTTTGGTTGCATTACCATAGCTTTTCCAGCTCCACATTCAAACTGCTTTTGAAACCCTCATGTTCAAACAATATTCTTTGTGATCAGACCTCCCTCCTTTACATTCATCAGCTTACACAGATCCATAAATTGTTAGATTGATCGTAACTTTCACCAAACATTATTCACCCTTTACCCACATACATATATCAAGTAGCACATTGTAAGCCTGCCTGGCCCTAACCGTTACAATCCTTTGTAATACTCTACGAACCTCCAAGGTTTTTGTGATTCCCCAGTTCAATGTATTTTCATTTACTATTGACAACCAGCTATTCAGTTGGGAGTAGCTGTTAGTGTAACACTATTACAATACCAACAACTTGGGTTCAATTCTTGCCATTGTCTGTATGGAATCTGAATGTTCCCCTGTCATTGTGTACATTTCCTCCCACATTTCAAAGATAGGTTAGTAGATTAATTGGTCACATTGGTGTAATTGGGTGGTGATGCTCATTGGACCAAAGGCTCTGTTACTGTGTCATATCTGTACCTTAAAATAAATAAATTAATTAATCTACTGTTGTCCACAATGGATCCACTTCCACCTTTTTAATGTCCATTTCCTCTACCAATAAAGTGAGTTAGGTAAAGCTATTTTTATTATTATGAGGGATCCACATTCAAAACATTAATTTTCCTTTTAAAGATAATTACTGTTTCGAATTTCTAGAATTTTTTGTTCTTTATATTTTTTTCTTTGGATCTTTGAAATAGATACATGATAAGATTCAGTGGAACATTAGGCCTTAATTACTTGTTCAGACTAGCTTCAATTGTACATCAAGAGCTTTGATATAACTTTTTTTTCTTTTTCAAAGATGCAGTCAACTTTCAGAAAATAAGTCAATCTCAGTGTTGCAGACAAGATTGGACTTCAGCCCTGAAAAGCTGAATGCATGATTTCAGTGTTTCACGGATCAGTGAGCACAAGTGCAACACTGTAAAGAAAATGGCATGTATGTCTATGTCCCAATTTCCTGCATTCAGCCCATTCTAACCCTCACCCCTCCATGCTCCTTAGATGATACTACTGGACCTGCCTCAGTCACTTCCCTTGACAGCTCATTTCTATATACTGTGTCAAAAAGTTAACCATCAGGTTCTTTCTGAAAGCTTTCCCCACTCACTCTACAGTTATACCCTTCATATTCAACTACTGTTACCATTCAAGTTATCTATGCTTCTCATAACTTTGAACATTTCAAAAAGTCAACCCCTCATTCTCCTGCAATTTTGTTGGAATAATGCCCTGACCAGGCCAATCTTTCCCTCGTCCCTGGTAACATCCTGGTAAATCTTTTTTGCACTCTCTCAGTTTAAACAATCTTCCCTTTAACAGTTGACCAAAATTCTACGCAGTACTCCAAGTGTGTCCTCTCCTGAGACAAATTAAACTTGTCAAGCAGTAACAGTGGAAAGAGAAACAGTCAATGTTTTAGATTGAAGACTAAAATTTAATTTTGTCTCTATCCACAACTGCTGCCTGATTGCAGAATGAAGCATCTTGGCTTGAGATGTCAGCACTTTATTCCTCTATATAAATGCTGCCTGACCTCCGGAGTTCCTCCAGCCATTTGCCTATGTTACACTTGATTCCAGCATCTGCAGAATATCTTTTGCTTATGATTACTGAGTATCTTTTCCATCATTTTCTCTTTCACTTTCAGATTTCCTGCATTCAGCTTTTTTAAAAATTATTTTCAGGTATTTCATTTGGCTCCTGCCTTGTGTTTTCACATGTTTCCCATGGTGGGGTGACCAGAGTTTCAAACAATATAAAGACAGAAGTTGAGTAAAGAGACATGAATAAAAAGAGAGACCAATAGAGAAGCTCATTGAAGAATGGCTAATAAAGGAGAGAATTATAGAATTATAGTGATATCACAATGGATAAGAGGAAAGTAAAATATGGATTTTTAAAAAGAGTGAATAAAGAGAGGTGGGAGAGAAAGAGAGATAAGAAAAGTAATCACATTTTAAAGTTATAAAATCTCAAAACACCATTTTGCTATATGCAGTCATAAGATTAAATAGTTTAAATTGTACTCATTCTAGGCAAGAGTGGTTGATTAGCATTGGATGACCAATTATCATATCATTAGGAAGCTAATTATGCTGTTAAATTCCAAGCCTTACTTTTTGTGGCAAAATTAATAGGCAATTATTATGCAAATTTAGCATTCTTTATAAACAATGGGAGGCTAAGGGCAAGATGCCATTTGTGAGAAATAAACAGTACAGATTTAGAAATTGCATAGCAGATGCTGGAGGTTTGCAACAAATGGCATAATTCTACTATCCCTGGACTTGCTCTCAGATTTCTGAATTAATAACCGAGAGCATTTTAAACTCTTATTTTTTCCAATAGGATTATTGCAATAAATTTGTCTGCCGAAAACAGCAGCAGATTCAATTTAACTGCCAACGTATTGTCCATTGTACAATAACAGCCCTCTTACAATTCATGTGGGGGAAAAAACTCACATTCATGGGCTTTAAAACCTAGCAATTGATCATACACCAATTAAACACACTCTGCAGAGTTTATTTAACTTCTTTCGTTCATGTTGTGACTAAAGCAAATACATAGCTTTGGTGTAAAATAATCTATATTTAACATGATTACCAGAAGGACGTTGTGTATTTAGCCCGAGGCCCTGAAATATTAACACTGAACCACAGCTGTAATAAAAACCTTAAAGCACGTAACTAAGAGTATCATACACCAAGAAAGAGCTGGTTCCAGTAAATTATAAATACAAGAAAGTCTGCAGATGCTGGCAATACAGAGCAACACAGACATAAAATGTTGGAGGAACTCAGTAGGTCAGGCAACCTCTATGGAAATGAATAAACAGTCAACATTTTAGGCCAAGACCCTTCTTCAGGACTGAAAAGGAAGGGGGAAGACTCCAATACAAAAAGGTGGGGTGGGGGGGGGGGGGAAGGAGGCTAGCTAGAAGGTGATAGGTAAAGCCAGGTGGGTGGGAAAGGTGAAGGGCTGGAGAAGAGTGGACCATAGGAAAAATGGAAGGAGGTGGGCACTCAAGGAAGGTGATAGACAGGTGAGAAGAGATAAAAAGCCAGAATGGGGAACAAAAGAAGAGCGGAGGTGGAGGAGAAAAAAATTACCTGAAGGAGTAATTGGTATTCATGCCATCAGGTTGGAGGCTATCCAGATGGAACGTAAGGTGTTGCTCCTCCACCCTGAAGGAGTAAGTCATGGACCAACGTGTTGGAATGGGAATGAGGATCACAATTAAAATGCTTTTCCATTGGGAAGCTCTGCTTTTGGTGGATGGTGCGGAGGTGCTCAACAAAGCAGTCCCCCAGTGGAATCTGTGAAGCATGTATCTGCCATTATCTCACAGGAAGGCTTTGCAGTGATTCAACCACTGCCACTCAAACTATGCCACAGATTTATAGAACACTATAGGACAGAAACCGGCCATTTGGCCCATCTAAATCATGCCAGACTAATAACCTCCCTGGATATTAGCACTCCAGACTCCTCCCATCCATCTGTCTATCCAAATTTCTATTAAATGTTGAAATTGAACCCACATCTACCACTTCTGCTGACACCTTGTTTCCCCTCTCTCAGCACCCTCTGTGTAAAGAAGTTCCCCCACTTCACCTTTCACAATTAACATGACCTCTAGTTTTAAGCTCACCCAACCTGACTGGAAAAAGCCTGCTTGCATTACCCGATCTATACCCCTCTTAATTTAGTATACCTCTATCAAGTCTTCCCTCATTCATCTCCGCTCTACGAAATAAAGTCCTTTCCTATTCAATCTTTCCCGATTACTCAGGTCCTCAAGTCCTGGTAGCATCATTGGTAAATTTTTTCTACATTATTTCAATCTTATTGACATCTTTCCTGTAAGTAGGTGACCAAAACTGCACACAATACTCCAAATTAAGCCTCACCAGCATTTTACACAATTTCAATTGTTCAATTTAATATCAAAGAATGTATACTCTATACAACTTGAAATCCTTTTGCTTCATAGATAACCACAAAGCAGAGAGAAAAAAATACAAAGAATGAATGACAGAAAAATGTTGGAATCCCAAAGTACCCCCTCCTCCTCCCATGCACAAGCAACGGAGGGGCATCAACCCTAGGATTGAGTTGAAGAGCTGAGATGTAAAGTTACAGCTATATAGGACTCTGGTCAGACCTTACATGAGTACTGTGCTCAGTTCTGGTCACCTCACTACGGGAAGGATGTAGAAGCTATGGAAAGGGTGCTGAGGAGTTTTACAAGGATGTTGCCTGGATTGGGGAGCATCCCTTATAATTATAGTTTGGGTGAACTCGGCCTTTTCTCCTTGGAGCGGCGGAGGATAAGAAGTGACATGATAGAGATGTATAAGGTGATGAGCGGCATTGATTTTGTGGAGAGTCAGAGGCTTTTTCCCAGGGCTGAAATGGCTAACACGAGATGGCAGTTTCAAGGTGCTTGGAAGTAGGTACAGAGATGTCAGGGGTAAGTTTTTTTACGCAGAGAGCGGTGAGTACATGGAATATACTGCCAGTAATGATGGTGGAGGCAGATATGTTAGGGTCTTTTAAGAGACTCCTGGCGCGTAGAAAAATAGAGGACTATGGGTAACCCTCGGTAATTTCTAAAGTAAGTACATATTTGGCATTGAGGGCTGAAGGGTTTGTATTGTGCTGTAGGTTTTCTATGTTTCTATGTATTAAAAACCTCTTGAGTTTCCAGACCGTGGCTCAATTTACATTAGCAGATATAGTAGCCCAGGTCAGAGGGAAGCACAATGCCTCATACAGTTGCAGAAAAATGGATTATCTGTAACTTGGATGTACTTATCCTTGAACTTCATAAGGAATTATTTTTAAAACTGCTTCGCTCCCACTATAATTTATTTTTGTCAGTATCTGGATATTATTTAATAAGTTTTCTATCCTTTTCTCTTAACCATTACATACTTTGACAACCTTGATGCTGCATCATTCAATTTCTTATTTGTGCCTCTTTGTCTGAAATCTCCCCTCCTTTCTCTGCTTTATTTTCCTTTGTGTGGTTCTTTCCTTGTTGACTGTGCACTAACTCTAGGGCTTAGATCCCTTGGAGAATGGGAATTGATTTAGTAAGTGGAAGGTGTTGATGGTTCAGACACAAGGTGGGTTGTAATATACTCCAGGTATACTTGTGTGTCAGGGAGAGGAACATTGATCAGCATGGAGTTGGGCAAAAGTGCATTTTCCCAAGCTGCATAACTTTGTTGTTCCATAAATGGAGTGCAGCTTGGAGCAACAAGGATACAGTGAGTGAAAGTGAAAGGGAAGTGAATATGCTGCTGATTGACTCAGTGAACCCAACATCTGTGGGAGAGAAAATACTTTGATTTCTTTAACAGATTATAATAAGCAGCTTGGAAGAGAAAAACATGATAGAGAAAGTCTATACTGATTTATGAAAGAAAATACTCAAACTGAACAAATCTCTTGGATCTTTGGAGAATATAACTGTTGAGAATCAGTGCACTTTGGAAAGGGTGTAAAGGTGCTAGGTAGTCTATTACCTCCCTCTGTTGCTCCTCTCACTTCCCTTTCTTCCATGGCCTTCTGTCTTCTCCTATCAGATTTCCCCTTCTCCAGCCCATTACCTCTTTCACAAAGCTCTTAACTTCACCCTCCCTCTCTCCTGGTTTCACCTATCAGATATTACCTTGTACTTCTTCCTCCCCTCCCTTACCTTCTTGATTAGATATCTCTCCTCCTTTTTTCCAGTCCTGATGAAGGGTCTCTGTCCAATACGTTGACTGTTCTGTTTTTTCCACAGATGCTGCTTGGCCTGTGGAGTTCCTCCAGCATTTTGTGTTTGTGAAATGGAAAAATGAGGTTTTTTATTCTCTGGAACAACAGAGGCTGAGTGGAGGTCTGACAGAAATTTTGAAAATTATGAGAGACATAGATAGAATTGACAACTGATATCTTTACTCTCTGGAATTCAGAAGATTGAGGGGAGATCTTATTGAAACATATAAAATTCTAAAGGGACTGGACAGGCTAGATGCAGGAAGATTGTTTCCGATGTTGGGGAAGTCCAGAATGAGGGGTCACAGTTTAAGGATTAAGGGGAAGCCTTTTAGGACCGAGATGAGGAAAAACTTCTTCACACGGAGAGTGGTGAATCTGTGGAATTTTCTGCCACAGGATACAGTTGAGGCCGGTTCATTGGCTATATTTAAGAGGAAGTTAGGTATGGCCCTTGTGGCTAAAGGGATCGGGGGTATGGAGGGAAAGCAGGTACAGGGTTCTGAGTTGGATGATCAGCCATGATCATACGGAATGGCGGTGCAGGCTCAAAGGGCTGAATGGCCTTTTCTATGTTTCTATGTTTCTACCCAGCTCAAAATGTCTAAAACTAAAAGTCAGGCATTTAGGGTGAGAAATGTTAAGCGGAAAGAAGATACTGTATATGTTTTTTTAACACACGGAGTGCAGACTATCTGGAATAGCTTGCCAGAGGTGGTAAAGTAGGCAGATATAATAGAGGCATTTAATAGGTATATGAATATGAAGAAAATGGTGGGATATGAACCTTTAGTGGATAGAAGGCACTAGCTTAGTTAGATTTAACTATGAAGTTTAATTAGTCCATGCAACATCAAGAGTCAAAGAGTTTGCTTCTGGGCAGTATTGTTCTAAGTTCCATGTTGGCCTAGACGTTGAGTGGTGCATGCCTGAGCATGCTTATGGATGGTGTAGTTCAGTCAGTTTCTGTACGATTCAATGACGTATCAGGTCCAAATATTTTCTGCAGCTTATTTCAATCTGTGTAATGTCTCCCCCATCCACCACACACCACACCAGGCGGTGATGCACGTTTTATTAATGCTCTCCATGGTACATTTGCAGGAATTTGCTCCTTAGGTGATATACCAAATCTCCTCAAACTCCTAATGAAATATAGCTGCTGTCTTGCAGTCTTTATAGCTGCATTAATATGTTGGGACCAGGTTAGATCCTCAGCGGTCTCGACGCTCAGGAACTTGAAGTTGCTCACTCTATCCACTTCTGATCCCTCTATGAGGATTGGTTGTGTTCCCTCATTTTACCCTTCCAGAAGTCCACAATCAGCGCTTTTGGCTTACTGACGTTGAGTGCCAGGTTGTTGCTGCGGCACCACTCAACTCACTGGAAAACAGTGTCTCTCAATAGCTCATATCAATTTGAGATTCTACCAATAATGGTTGTATCATCAGACAATTTATAGATGGCATTTGAGCAATACCTAGCCACACAGTCATGGGTATAGAGGGAGTAGGACAGAGGGCTAAGCATACACCCCTGAGGTGCACCAGTGTTGATCATCAATGAGGAGGAGATATTATCACCAATCCACACAGATTGTGGTCTTGCAGTTAGGAAGTTGAGTATCCAATTGCAGAGGAAGGTACAGAGGTCCAGGTTCAGTAGCTTAATGATCAGGAGTGTTGAAATGATTGTGTTAAATGCAGAGCTATAATCAATGAACAGCATCCAGACATCGGTGTTTGTATTATTCAGGTGATCTATCGCCATGTGAAGAACCATTGAGATTGCATCTGCCTTTGACCTATTGTGGTGGGATTTGCCTGGTGGCCGCTGATAGAGTAACAGCTCTCTGCTGGTGCTCCTAACTTATTTACTTTTGTCTCCAACCTTTTAAAGTACTACTGTTAGATGGGTTATTATATTACTATGACTACCAAAGCAACTTTGGAAGCTATTATGGGCTCAGTTCAAAAGCTTACTGAGGAGTTTCAACAATTCAGAAAAGAAGCATCAGCTGATTCACAACAGATCAGCAGCACTAAAATTAAACAAGTAGGTACAAAATTAGAAGATATTCAAGCAATTCTAACTGAGCATAATAAGAAGATAAGGGAACATGAAGAGGTTATTACATTACTGGATGAGAGAATGGATGATTTGCTAAAGCTGTATGAAAAACAGTCCAAGTCCAACGAAATACTGAGACAGAAGATTATTGATTTGGAAAACAGATGTAGGAGAAACACCTTATGAATCTTGGGACTTAAAGAGCAAACAGAAAGAGATAATCCTAAAGAATTCTTTGCAAACATTTTGATGGAATTATTCCCTGATATTATAAAGTCTCTGCCTTTGATTGATTCTGCTCACAGTTCACCTATCTATGGATCGACTTCAAAATCAAAATCAAGATCAGTCATTATATCTTTCCATGGATTTCAAATAAACGACCGTCTGATTCATGATGCCCATGGAAAAGGTATGATTGACTACCAATGTCAGAAGATTCATATTGTTGAAGATTTTTCATCAGAAGTTATGGCAGAACATGTTAAGTATTAAAAAGTAATGTCGGAGCTATACTGGCAAAATTTTAAGCCTTCTCTTCATTCTCTGGCTTGACTGAGAATCACAATGGAAGCTGGATCATTTAAATACATTTGTACAAAGGAGCAGGCGCAAGAAATTTTAGACTCAAAAAATTACTGTATACATATATTGAATAGATTAAAAATCTTGCAAAAAATACTATATATTTAAAAAATGGCTGTTTAATATTTTTCAGTATGAATAATTGTTCTTTCTGTTTGATAAATCTGTTTAAGCTTGTTTAATACTGTATATTGTTTGGTCTTGGATGGAACAGTAAATAACCTTGAATTTTTTGGAGCAGTTTCAATAGGCTTTCTAAGGGGATGTTTCCAGTGGGGGTAAATAGAGATTGTTCTTTGACCGATTTTCTCTCTTTGGGAGCAGGGAGGGGGATGGGGAGTTCTCTTTTCTTGAAGCTGATTTGGTAGTCAATTCTGTTGCTTAGCTAATATATCTCAAGATTTATTATTTGGTTTTAATATACATTACTCTGATTGCTACTTTAATCTTTCTTATAAATAGTTTTAAAATGGATCAAAGTATAAATTTACTTAGTTTTAACATGAAAGGGTTAAATCACCCCCGTGAAAAGAAATGCAATTTTTGGCTATATTAAAAAAATTAAGGTACCAATTGTTTTTCTTCAAGAAACCCATGTACGTAAGTGTGACAATTCATGCCTTTTTAATCGATGGAGAGGGTCTTTTTTCCATTCCTCATTTCAGGCCAAAGCCAGAGGGTTTCAATCCTTATAGACAATATAGTTCCCTTTGTTCAATATAAAGTAATTTCTGATAATAATGAGCATTTTTATAGTATCAGGGAAACTAAATAACAAACTAATGGTATTTGCCAATGTGTATGCCCCGAATATAAATGACCCAGGTTTCTTTAAGCGTCTTTTTTTTTTCATTTTTGCCAGATCTAAGTCTGTACTCATTGGTGATGGATGGAGACATTAATTGTTGCTTAGATCCAGTTTTAGATTGCTCATCTTCTAAACTAATGATACCAAATAAATCAGCTATGCTTATTACATCTGTTTTAATGAAATGTGGTATTGTTGATGCTTGGTGTTTTATTCATCCAGTAGACAAGGAATATTCGTTTTTCTCTCATGTCCATCATATATATTTCAGGACTGATTTTTTTTTATTGATAGCCAAATGATTCCATCAGTTCGTTTCTGTGAATATAAAGAGATTGCTGTTTCAGATCACGCCCCTGTGCTCCTGTCTTTAAATATCCCTGGTCTTCTTCAAATGAATAGGTTTTGATGATTTAATCAAACTTTGTTATCTGATAAAGATTTTTTAAAGTTTATGGAAAGACAAATTACTTATTATTTGAAGAGAATACGTTAGAGGATTCTTCTTGTCTTATCAGATGGGATGCCTTTAAGATGTATATTAGAGAACAAATTATTTCTTATACTGCAAATATTAAGAAAAAAGTTAATAAAGAGAGAAGTGATTTAGCTAATCAGCTGAAACAATTAGACCAAGAGTATGGCTTGGCTCCAGAACCTGCCTTATATAAAAGAAGTGTTGAAACTAAAACTAAATATGATCTCCTTTTAACCTATCCAATTGAAACCCAACTCCTGAAAGATAAAAGTCAATTTTATATTCATGGAGATAAAACAGGTAAATTATTGGCTGATCAGATTAAAACCTTTATAGCTAAACAGCAGTTTAAAGAAATATGCAAAGTTAATGGTGATAGGACAACTGATTATTTAGAAATAAATGATACTTTTAGAGGATTTCATTCTAAACTCTGTAGTTCTGAATCTTCTAAGGATAACACATAATGAACAATTTTTTAGAAAAACTAAACATTCCTACAATTTCTTCCAACAACAGAAAGTTCTTAGAACAACATTTATCTTTTGAAGAAATTGTTGAGGCTCTGTGCTCATTAAATTTGAGGAAAGCTCCGGGTCCAGATGGATTTTCTGGAGAGTTTCACAAGATCTTTTCCTCACTGCTTATACCTCATTTATGTTCAGTTTTTTTGGATTCATTCTAGTCGGGCAGACTCCCTCAATCTTTTTATGAGGCTTATTCTTAAAACGGATAAGGATTCAATTGAATGGTCTTCTTATAGACCAATTTCTTTACTTAATGTTGATACTAAGATCCTATCTAAAGTTTTGGGCCATAGGACTGAAAATATTTTACCATCATTTCCAATAACCAAACTGGATTTATCAAAAATCGATATTCTCACTTTAAAATGTGTCATTTTTTAATGTTATTTATTCTCCTTCTAACATGATATTGGAATATGTGGTATCCCTGGATGCTGAGAAAGCTTTTGACATAGTTGAATGGAATTATTTATCTAAAACTTTAGAAAAATTCAATTTTGGACCCATTTTCATTCAATAGATTAATTTACTTTATTTAGTTCGTTCCACTAGCCTTATCACTAATTCTCATAAATCCAAACAATTTAAGCTTCAATGTGGCACTAGACAAGGCTGTCTGTTGAGCCCTTTGCTTTTTGATCTGGCCTTAGAATCTTTAGCCTTTGCCTTTCAAGAATCTAATGATATCACCGGTGTTTTCAGGAGAGACACTATTCATGAAGTCTCACTGTACACTGAGGATCTGCTGCTATTTATTTCTAATGTTGAGACTTCATTATCCCATGCACTTTCTTTACTTTCCTGTTTTAGCCAGTTCTCAGGTTATAAATTAAACCTACATAAAAGTGGACTTTTCCACTTGAATAATTTGATACCAACAAATTCTTTACTTTACTTTACTTTATTGTCACCGAACAATTGATACTAGAGCATACAATCATCACAGCGATATTTGATTCTGCGCTTCGCTCTCCCTGAAGTACAAATCAAATAAATAAAATAAAAATTTAAATTATAAATCATAATTAGAAAATAAAAAAGGGAACATAAGGTAGTGCAAGTCAGGTCCGGATATTTGGAAGGTATGGCCCAGATCTGGGTCAGGATCTGTTTAGCAATCTTATCACAGTTGGAAAGAAGCTGTTCCCAAATCTGGCCGTACGGATCTTCAAACTCCTGAACCTTGTCCTGGATGGAAGAGGGACAAAAAGTGTGTTGGCTGGGTGGGTCGTGTCCTTGATTATCCTCGTAGCACTGCTCCGACAGCAGGCGATGTAGAGTGAGTCCAAGGATAGAAGATTTGTTTTGTGTGATGTGCTGGGCTATGTTCATGACCTCCTGTAGCTTGTTCCAGTCTTGGACAGGACAACTTCCATACCAGGTTGTGATGCAACCTAGAAGAATGCTTTCTACGGTGCATCTATAAAAATTAATGAGGGTTTTAGGGGACAAGCCAAATTTCTTCAGCTTTCTCGGGATGTAAAGGTGCTGGTGGGCCTTCTTGGCACTGGACTCTGCTTGGTTAGTCCAAGTCAGGTCATTTGTGATATTCTCCACAAGGAACTTAAAGCTTTTGACCTGTTCCACCTGCCCATCACCGATGTAGATGGGGTCGTGCAGTCCACTACTCCTCCCGAAGTCAACAACCAATTCCTTCGTCTTGCTGATGTTGAGGGAAAGGAATTCTAACCTTCCTTTTAAAATTGTAAGAAACCAATTTACTTACTGAGCTGTAACAATCACTAAAAATTATGTGTCTATTTAGAGAAAATTTTCTTACCCTATTGATTCATGTAAAAAGGATACTATCAAATTGGCCACTTCTTTCATTATCGCTGATTGGCTGAATTAACTCTATCAAAATGAATATATTACCTAAATTTATATATCTTTTTCAGGCATTGCCTGTTTTTATTCCTAAATCTTTTTTTGATCCTCTTGATTCTATTATATCTTCTTATATATGGAAGAATAAGCATTCTAGATTAAATAAAATTCATCTTCAGAAAGATAAAAAGAATGGAGGATTAGCCTTACCAAACTTTAGATTTTATTATTGGGTAGTTAATATAAGGAATCTTACAATTTGGTTATATTTCATTAATTGTGAGGATTGCCAGAAGTGGGTTTTTAGAAGCTAACTCTGTTAATAAATTTTCTATTATTTCTCTTCTTGGATCCTCACTTCCTTTGTCTCTGAGTAAGTTAACTGATAATCTGGTAGTTAACCACACTATGAGAATTTGGATATAATTCCGAAAATACTTCGGCTTTTTGAGATTTTCTCTTTCGAGTCCCATTTCTTCTAATTATTATTCTAAACCCTTTATGATTGATGTGGCTTTTAAAGAATGGGATAGATTAGGTATTAAATGCTTTCAGGACTTGCTTGTAGAGGGAAGACTCTTTTTGTTTGAACAACTGTCAATTAAGTATAGTTTATCCAAAACTCATTTTTTTCTATACCCACAAATAAGAGATTTTTTACGGTCTCAAATAAGTACATTTACTAAAAGTCCTGATAAGAATCAGCTAGATGTAATTTTTAATTTGAAACCTTTTTATAATGGATCTATATCTAATATTTATAATATGCTGTTGGGAATGAGAAGTGATCCTTTAGATAAATTTAAAAATCTTTGGGAACAAGATTTACAGACTTCAATTTCTGAGGAAATTTAGAATCAAATTTTTAAATTGGTTAACACTTCATTGTTACGTGCCCACCTCTCTCTCCTACAATTTAAAGTGGTCCCTTGGGCCCATATGACCAAGGATTTAATTGTCTTGTTTTTATTTAGATATATCTCCATATTGTGATAAATGTAATAATGGAGAAGCTGCACTCATTCGTATGTTTTGGACATGTCCGAGTCTTGGAATATATTGGAAAGAAGTATTTCAAATTTTCTCGATACTTTTCAAAGTAAACTTTAAGCTTAATCCCTTGACAGCTTTATTTGGTATTGTTGGAGGAAAGGATATTATTTTGGAGTCATCTTATTTGCACATTTTGGCTTTTATTTCTCTTATGGCCAGAAGGGTGTTCTTGCTTAAATGGAAAGATATGGCCCCTCCTATTCATGCCCAATGGTTACGTGATGAGATGTCATGTTTAAATTTAGAGAAGATTTGATGTTCAATCTTTGAATCTAGCCAAGACTTTCAAACATTGTGGGGACCTTTTCTGAATTATTTTCAAAACCTTTGATTTGCTGTTAAAGCACAGATGATGACTAATATTATATTTTCCTTTTTTTTTACTAATCTGCTTTGGTCTTGGTAGTGGGTTAGATATTTTTATATAATAAAGTTACTGTATTTCAATGTTACAAGTTAATTAATCTGTATAAATATAGGGTAAGGAGTCTTTATATGCAATTTAGTATAATGCATTGATATATATATTTTTTTTCTTGTACTCTGTACTCTTATATGCAAATTAATAAAAACATTTGGAAAGGACCTATTGTGGCAGTAGGCAAATTGCAGTGGGTCCAGGTCCTTGCTGAGATATGAGTTGATTCTGGCTATGGCCAACCTCTCAAAGCATTTCATCACTGTAGATATGAGTGTTACTGGGCAATAGTCATTAAGGCAATTCACCCTGCTATTCTTAGGCACTGGTATAATTGTGGGAACTTCTGACCATAGCAGTGAGAAGTTAATGTCCTTGAAATCTCCCGCCAGCTGGTTGGCACAAATTTTCAGAGCCTTGCCAGGTACTCCATTGGGGCCTGCCACCTTGCCAGGTTTCACCCTCCTGAAAGACAGCCTGCCATCAACCTCCTAGACAGAGATCACAAACTCTTTGGGTGCAGCAAGGATCTTCACTGCAGTAGCTATATTCGCCCTTTCAAAGGGAGCACTAAAGGCGCTGAGCTCATCTGGCAGTGAATTATGGTTGCCATTCATGCTGTTGGGTTTCACTTTGTAGGAAGTAATGTCCTGCAAACCCCATCAGAGTTGACGTGCATCCGTTGTCACCTCAAACCTCGCCTGGAATTGTTTCTTTGCTCTTGAAATGACACTCTGCAAGTCATACCTGGTTTTCTTGTACATGCAGAGTCACCAGACTGAAATGCCACAGATCTAGCCCACAGCAGATCAAGAAGCTTCTGGTTCATTCACAGCTTTTGGTTTGGGAATGTACAGCAGGATCTTGTAAGCACAGACACATCTACACAGGTTTTTACAAAGTCAGTAACAATTGCGGCATACTCATCCAGATTTGAAAATAAGTGCCTGATTAAAGTTCAGTGAACCAATTTGATGCAGTCCTGTAAGTTCTCCTATGTTTTCCTTGTTCAAACCTTCTTGGTCCTCACTACTGGTGCTGCAGACTTCAGTTTCTGCCTATACTCAGGGAGTGGAAGTAGAGTCAGGTGATCAGACTTTCCAAACTGAGGGTGTGGAATAGCACAGTAGGCATTCTTGATGGTGGTGTAACTGGTCCAGTGTATTGTTTCTTCTGGTAGTACGAGTGATTTGTTGATGGTAATTATTTAGTGACTTTTTCAAGCTGGCCTGATTAAAATCCCCAAAATGATGGTGAAGGCATTACAGCATGCTGCTTCATGCATGTTGATCCCATTGCTCACATCATCATTTTGGTATATTCCACCTCAGGTATTGGCCTGAGATGGAATGTACCAAAATGATTGCTAAAATCTCTTTATTTTTTTTATTTTTATTACTTTTATTTTTTTTAATTTCTAAAACTTTTTTTGATTCCTTAGACTCTATTCTTTTGTCCTATTTGTGGAAGGGTAATCGTTCTAGAATTAATAAAGCATACTTTCAAAAATCTAAAAAAGAAGGTGGCATGGCCTTACCTAATTTTCGTTTATATTATTGGGCAGCTAACATTCGTTGTCTTACCTTCTGGTCTTTTTCTCATAGCCATTCAGACCACCCTAAATGGGTGGCAATGGAGCTGAATTCCACTAAGGATCTTTCTATTTCTGCACTTCTTGGATCTGCACTCCCTAGTAGTTTGCCTAGACAGGTTGTTAATCCTCTTGTTAGACACACTCTGCGAATATGGGTCCAGTTTAGGAAATTTAATGGTTTCTGTGGTTTTTCCCTTTCTAGTCCTATTTTACATAATCATCTTTTTTTTACCTTCTATGCACGATTCAACATTCTATGATTGGTATAGAAAGGGCATTAGGTATTTTGAAGATCTTTTCGTTGACAATCGTTTCACATATTTTCAACAAACTTACTGCTAAGTTTAATCTACCTAATGCCTATTTCTTTAGATACTTCCAAATTAGACACTTCATTAATCCTTTATTACGCAACTTTCCTGAGATGCCCGAGAAAAACACTATGGACTTGTTTCTTTCTATTAATCCATTGTGTAAAGGCTTAATATCTTTTATTCATGATAAATTAGTACCCTTACGGCGTGCCCCTTTGGATAAAATTAGAATGGTTTGGGACTTGATTCTCAAGTTAGTTAACTCAACTTCTCTTTGTGCTCACCACTGTCTTTTACAGTTTAAGATTGTTCATAGGGCTCACATGTCCAAATCTAAATTGTCTCGATTTTACCCTAATATTAGTCCGGTTTGTGATAATTGCAAAAGTGGCGAGGCTTCTCTCATTCATATGTACTGGACCTGCCCTAGTCTAGAGAAATTTTGGAGAGATGTTTTCCTAACCTTATCTCATATTCTGAATTGCCACTTAGAACCCAACCCTCTGATTACTCTTCTTGGTTCCTTGGGTGAGATGGATATATATTTGAGCTTGACTAAATGTCGAACATTATCTTTTGCTTCTCTTCTGGCTAGACATCTAATTCTTCTTAGGTGGAGAGATGTTTCCCCACCCACGCATGCCCAATGGCTCAATGATATTATGTCCTGTTTAGACCTTGAAAGAATTCACTACTCAATTCTTAATTCGGACATAAAGTTTCATAAGGTCTGGGGACCTTTTATTGAATATTTTCATAACCTCTCTTCTGATTAAGTTTCTTTTTCAGTCCCTTACTTACAGCTTTTTTTTTTGGTAGTAGGCATTATTATCTTCTGTTTTACTTGTATTTACAGTTTTAGGGGTTTGAATGTTCTGATTTATATTTTCTACATTTTGCTGTGGTTGGTCTGGAGTTTTTTTTTCTTTGTGGGGGTGGGTGGTACACTAACTTTACACGACTTTAATTTGGGTGCTTTTTCAATTATTATTGTGAATTATATTATCATTGTATATTTATCTTGCACTGTATTAATTTCCTATCTTGTTCTTGGGGTTTTTTTTTGCTGTAGTGTTATAGAAAATGCATAAAATTTAAAACAAAAGAAATCTCTCATGACAGGTTAAATGGATGGCCCTAAATTACAAGATATTGCAGGTCTGGTGAATAGAATTAGGACATCACTGATAGAGTTGTGCACCAAGAGGAGTTGTTCATGAGGCATGCACCTCCACCTCTGCTTTTGAGAGACTCAGCAGCCCTACTGTGATGGTGTAGAGTGAACCTTTCAATCCAAATTGCTGCAGGTGAATGACAGAAGAGCAGGGCTACTGCAACTAGATGCCCATCTTCCTTCACCTGCAGCCAATGTGGAAGGGGCTGCCATTCCAGAGTGACACTCTTTAGCCACTTTAGGAAGTGCACCACCATGATGTGACTTTTGCCATGTGCTACTGATGCACCATCAATAACTCTCCGAGACGTGGGGCGAGATATAGGCTTTTATTGGCTGGATGAATGAACAAGCAGCAATTGACCACCACTCTACATCCTGGAAATTGAGGCCGGGGCTGTGTCTCCAATTGCCTTTATACCGGGGTCCGTGGGAGGAGCCACAGGAGCAGTCAGCGGTGGGGGGGGGGGGGGGTGTCCAGACAGGTATATGTAGTTCACCACAGCTACCCACCCTCTTTTGAGACAGAAGGATTCCAACACACGATAATAAAACCAAGATCAACTATGCATAAAGGATGGAACACTGTACTCTTAAACCTTTAGCTCACCTCTAATCAAAGATATATCCTGGGCAGATTTGTGCAATTTGGCATTATAAATTCAAATCCACATGACTCTATTTTAAATATCAACTTTTCAAATTTTAAAGGGGTGTTTTGAAAAAAAATTCTGAACTTTTCATATCATCCAAAATAGTCATTTAAATCAATAGGTCATGAGGTGAGAGCAGACATTAAATATCATTTCCCCTGGACCATATATACCCTTGAATATTTCATAACATCCCTATTACCTCTGGATTTTAAGTACTTATCTTCCTTTTGTGATCTCCCAGTAATATTTTAAAGTGCATACAGGCAAATCTGATCAAAAGCCCACCTGGAAATCCATTGAACATTCTGAATTCCCATTTACCCAGCCATTAATTTCATTTAAGAAAAGAAAATGAGACGGCACATATAGTAAATAAGTCCAAAAAGTTTTGTAAGGAGCAATAGGCTTAAATCTTTGATTCACTAATGAAAATTACAATAGACGAGCATAAAACGCAAAACACACTTAGAATTATAATGGAGTGGATTTAACATCAAATTGTCTCTTGTGGTAAAAATCAAAGGAAAGGTCATTCAATCCAAACCGGCAGTGTCAGCTAAATTTTCTACCAAGTATTTTTCTGTTTGATGTGTCCAGATACTGCTGTATGAGCAAAAGTCAAATGCTGGATCTTCTCTTTCAGTCTGACCATTTTACTTGTCAAGGTCATTCATTCTGGGCTGTGCTGTAAAAGAGAACTGTGATAACTCCCATAGCAGATCTTTACAAAAGGTTAAAAATAGTAAATAACATTTAAACAGTTAAAAGCTCAGTCTACAATGTGCACAAAATAAAAAAAAAGATATTCTGTAAACTGGAAGAGTGATGCAGTTTGTACTTGTCACCTTATTTAACTATTCTAGAAATGGTGTAATGCCAACTTCAGATTAACAATATAAAAATTGTAAGCAGGAAAATGATATATATTTCTGTTGACATCACAAGTCAGTGAAGACATCCTCAAATTTCATCTCAATATTTGCAGCTGTTCCCTCACACCCTACACAGTACAAAACACCCCTATAATTCACCCATTGAGAATTTCTATCAATCAGAACTCCTTCCTGACCTGCAAATACAATCTACTTACTACACCATCCCAAACTTGCCCCGGCACCAAGAAACCTTTCACACACATATCACACGTCCACACGCTGTTAGTTATTTAGCCATGGCAAATGCACCCTGAAGATATTCTGCTACATTTTCACAGTTGTTCCTTCTTTACAGCTGAACAGGTCGTATGGGCAACGTTAACGCCAAACAAAGAGCAACAAAACCCTATTCATGCAAATTGGAGGAGAGAGTGGAGCTAATTAGTACTGCAGTTGCCAAGGCACGTGCAACTAATAGCAGGACAGTCTGTTCAGGATAATGGTGTCCTCTTTTTTGATTCCACCCCGCTCAGTCTGCAGTCTTTTCTGATGAAGCAGTGCTGCAGATCTTACCTGCCACTACCCACTCACCAGAAATTTAACACTTTGCTTTCCTTCTGCAGATGCATAGAGCTGCCCAATTGATGGTGGTATTTCCACCAACACAAAAGCTGTACTGAGGGGGAGGTTTAAATGTCTGGTTGGTACATAGTGAGTAACAGGGAATGAAGGGGAAAGGTTTGTCAACTTTGTAGAAAATCAAATCTCACATAATCTCAGCTCTAGAGAACTCATTGCCTCTTAGAGAGATAAAACAAGGAAACTGTGTTAACCATCAACCTTCCATTTACACTAACCCTACATAAATTGAATTTATGCCCCCACATTCCCATCAACCACCCCAAAGTTCTACCACTCTCCTACACACCTGCAGCAAGTTATATTGGCTAAAAAGCCTGCCAAAATGCCCATCTTTGGGATGTGAGAGAAAACAAGGGCACCCAAGAGAAATACATACAATTACAGAAGAACATGAAAACTGCACACAGGCAAAGTACAATGTTCAAAGTAAATTTATTATCAAAGTACATACATGTCACCCTATACAATCCTGAGATTCATTTACTTGTGAGGATATTCACTAAATCCATAATAGAATAATAACCATAATGAAATCAATGAAAGACTGCATCACCTTGAGAATGCAACCAGTGTACAAAAGACAGCAAACGGCTAATACAAAAAGAAGTAAATAATATTAATAAGCAACTAAATAATAAATATCAGGAAAATGAGGTGAAGAGTCCCTGAAAGTGAGTCCATGTGTTGAGGGAACATTTCAATGATGGGGCAAGTGAAGTTATCCCCTTTAGTTTAAGAGCCTGGTAGTTGAGGGATAATCACTGTTTCTGAACCTGGTAGTGTGAGTCCTGAGGGTCCTGTACCTTTTTCTCAATGGCAGCAGCGAGAGAAGTGCATGACCAGGGTGATGGGGGATGCTGATAATGGATGATGCTTTCCTGAGCCAACATGATGTAGTTGTGCTCGGTGGTGGGGAGAACTTTACCCATGATGAACCCAGCCATATCCACAGCTTTTTGTGGGATTTTCTGTTCAAGACCATTGGTGGTTCCATACCAGATGCTGATGCAGCCAGTCAATATACTCTCCACCACACATCTTTAGAAGTTTCTCAAAGTTTTAGATGTCATGCCGAATCTTCACAATCTCCTAAGGAAGTAAAGGCACTGCTATGCTTTCTTCATAATTGCAATTACATGCTGAGCTCAGGACAGGTCCTCCAAAATATAATAATAAGGAATTTAAAGTTGCTGACCCTCTCCACCTCTGATGAGGGCAGGCTCATGCACCTTTTGTTTCCTTTTCTTGAAGTCAATAATCAGCTCCTTGGTCTTGCTGACATTGAATAAGGGGTTGCTGTTGTGGCACCCCTCTGTCAAATGTCAAACTCCCTCCAATATACTGATTCATCACCTCCTTTTATCTGGCCTATGACAGTGCTGTTGTCAGCAAAGTTAAATATGGCATCAGAGCTGTGCTTAGATACGCAGTTATAAGTGCAAAGTGAGTAGAACAGGGGGCTAAGCACTCAGTCTTGTGGAAGAGAAGTTGTTGTGTATCTGAATAGTCTGTAGTCTGCAACTGAGGAAATACATTTGCAAAAGGATCCGTTGGAGACAAGGTCTGGAAGTTACTCATTAGTTTTGAGGGGAAGTTGGCATTGAATGCCAAGCTGTAGTTGATAATGAGCATCCTGATAGATGAATCTTGGCTGTCCAAATGTTCCAGGGTTGAGTGAAGAACCAATGAGATGGCACCCACTGAGCATCTGCTGCTCCAATAGGCAAATTGGAGCAGATTCAAGTCATTTTTCAGCCAGGAGTTACTATGTTTCATTGCCAGCCTCTCAAAATATTTCATCAATGCGGATGTAGGTGCTGCTGTACGATAGTCATTGAGGCTGGTTACCATGTTTGTTTTAGACACCAGTATAAGTGACGTCTGCTTGAAGCAGGAGGGTACCTCAGACTGCTGAAGCAAGGGGTTAAGGATCTACCTACCACCCCACCAGCCTCCAGGTCCAACGTATAATTCTCCGTAACTTCTGCCACCTCCAACGGGATCCCACTACCAAGCACATCTTTCCTTCCCCCCTCTTTCTGCTTTCCACAGGGATCGCTCTCTACATGACTCCCTTGTCCACGTGTTACCCCCCCCATCCCTTCCCACCGATTTCCCTCCTGGCACTTATCCTTGTAAGCAGAACAAGTGCTACACCTGCCCTTACACTTCCTCCCTCACCACTTCAAGTGAGGCAACACTTCACCTGTGAGTCGGCTGGTGTGGTATACTGCGTCCGGTGCTCCCGGTGTGGCCTTCTATATATTGGTGAGACCCAACGCAGACTAGGAGACCATTTCACTGAACATCTACGCTCGGTCTGCCAGAGAAAACAGGATCTCCCAGTGGCCACACATTTTAATTTCACGTCCCATTCCCTTTCTGATATGTCTATCCATGGCCTCCTCTACTGTAAAGATGAAGCCACACTCAGGTTGGAGGAACAACACCTTATATACTGGCTGGGTAGCCTCCAACCTGATGGCATGAACATTGACTTCTCTAACTTCCATTAATGCCCCTCCTCTCCTTCTTACCCCATCCCTGACATATTTAGTTGTTTGTTTTTTTTCTCTCTCTCTGCCCATCACTCTGCCTGTTCTCCATCTCCCTCTGGTGCTCCCCCCCTTTTCTTTCTCCCTAGGCCTCCCATCCCATGATCCTTTCACTTCTCCAGCTCTGTATCACTTTCACCAATCACCTTTCCAGCTCTTAGCTTCATCCCACCCCCTCCGGTCTTCTCCTATCATTTTGCATTTCCCCCTCCCCCACTACTTTCAAATCTCTTAGTATCTTTCCTTTCAGTTAGTCCTCATGAAGGGTCTCGGCCCGAAACGTCGACAACGCTTCTCCCTATAGATGCTGCCTGGCCTGCTGTGTTCCACCAGCATTTTGTGTGTGTTGTTTGAATTTCCAGCATCTGCAGACTTCCTCGTGTTTGCTCAGCTGATCTGCACAGGTTTTGGTATTATGATGCTTTCTGTAGGTTCTCCCTCCTGAAGGCTATTCGCATGTCAGCCTCAGGGACTGAAATCACAGTTTACGATGTTTTGACAGTCAAAGCAAGCAGAGAAGGTATCAAGCTAATCTGGAATCAAAGCCCTGTTGTCACCTATTTTGCGTGATTTTAATTTATAAGAAATGATAGCATTCGAGCATCCTTCATTGAGGCAGGTTTAGTCTGGAGTTGTCAATTAGCCCCTGGGATGGCTTTCTGGAGATCATACTTGGACCTCTTGTAACTTTTTTGTCACCAGACCTGAATGACTCTGACCTGGCCCTTAGCAGAATGTGGATTTCATAGTTCATCCAGGGCTTCTGGATGGGAAGACTCTGAATGATTTTGGCGGACACACTCACATGCAACTGTTCTAATAATGTCCTTGACAACCATGGTATATTCCTTCAGATCCACAGATGAGTCCTTGAACTTTGCCCAGTCCACTGACTTGAAGCTTCTTTTCTGCCTCCCACAACCTTCTCCTTATTGCCCTAACCTCTGGAGCTTTGCTCTTTAGCCTCTGCCTGAACAGAAGGAGGAGCACAGCCACGTGGTCAGATTTACCGAAATACACTCTGAGTCTGGAATGGGGTATTGGGATCTTAGGTGCTGTAGGTTATATGGTGATTGTAATTGGACAGCTTTTTCTTCAAACAAGCATGGTTGAAGTCATCGACGATTACTTGAAATGCATTGTGCTGGATAGTTTCTTATCTGGAGTTTGCATCATGCAGTATTTCAAGCACTTGGTGAGTCAGGTCTGGAGGTCAACAATTAACTCAGATCTCTTGGACTGAGAGACAGCACCTCTACTAGAGGTGTCACTCTGTCATTCTGCTGTCACTGGACTGAGTAAGACCTGATATTGACATCAAGTAGCTTTCCCCCATCACACCTTGCTGGCTGCTTGAAAACCTGTCAACAATGTCAAAGGTCACAAAGGATCCTGGCTGTGAACACCCACACAAACTTGTGTGTGACTGTGCAGACCCAGGTTTACACATGACCGTGCGGCTCCAGATTTATGCGTGACCGTGCGGATCCAGGTTTACGCGTGACCGTGCAGATCAAGGTTTGTGCGTGACCAAGCGGATCCAGGTTTGTGCGTGACCATGCAGATCCAGGTTTACGCGTGACTGTGCAGATCCAGGTTTACACATGACCCTGCGGATCCAGGTTTACATGTGACTATAGGGATCCTGGTTTACACATGACTGTGCAGATCCAGGTTTGCACGTGACTGTGCAGATCCAGGTTTACACGTGACCGTGCAGACCCAGGCATTATGCGTGACTGCGTGGATCCAGGTTTACACGTGACAGTAGGGATCCAGGTTTACGCATGACTGTGCAGGTCCAGGTTTACACGTGACCCTGCGGATCCAGGTTTACACATGACCATGTGGACCCAGGTTCACATGTGACTGTGCAGATCCAGATCTATCTCCATTTCATATTTTATGAAACTAACCACATTCAGCATCCAGTGGCTGGTATTTTAGCCTATGTCACAGCACAGGTGAAACCACCCCAGTGCTTGAGCACTATAAAAAGAAGCTCCCCTTCTGACACATAGTTTCATGCTATTGCATAATCCTTGACTACCATCGTTCAACGACTGCTCAGGATGTTGTGTGATGCCAGCAACCATCGCTCCAGCACATTAGTAGGATTAATGATGTCCCATCCAAAGAGAGAGGGAGACGTACTTTCCGTACTTTCTCAAGACTGTATTACCCATGATTCCACAAATTCTTCTCTGCCAGAGACTTTGAAGTTGTCTGACAACCAACTACGTAAACTGCCGGAACTGTAGGGATCAAAGCCTGAACTCTGGCTTCAAAGGTTCTCTTACTGTTGTGCAAAGCCATCCTTTATCAGAAGTGATCAGCCTTCCAAGGTCATACTGCAGGACATTAGGAGGCCTGGATAAAAGCAGTTGGACAGCTGAAGGCTTGCAGGAGGCAGAATCTAGTCAGAAGCATAAGGGTGATTAGTTCCTCTATGTGTATTTTTATTTATTTGATGCAAAAACAAGGCTTGGATGATGACTTGATTTTATTTTATTAAGTACAATCGTGAACAATAGCCAGATCAGAAATGCTGATCATCAACTAGTTCTCAAACAGAACTCTGATAGGCCAATCGGATGATCACTGCTGCTCAGTGAGAAATGCACCTCAGCGGTGCGGTGGAGGTATGTGCTATGCGTGACCTGATCTGAAAGCATCATGTTGACTCTTAACAGATTGTGTTCACGGTGGAACAGCTTAGTCAAGAATGGGGTGATCAGCACTGATGGACAAATTATACCTCCACTACCCCAGTTCATCAATTCTACTTAAGTAGCCATTGAAATTATTAAACAACGTACTTAGATCTAGAGGGGCACAACAGATCAGGCAGCATTGATAAGAGAAATGGATATTCAGTATTTTGGGTCTGGATTGAAACTGCAGAGCAGAAAGCCAGTACAGAGAGGTGAAAGGGAGGGTGGAGCAGGAGCTGGCAATTGATAGGTGGATCCACATAAGGAAATTTGGTAGGCGGATGGAAAAGGGTAGCACTATAGTGGAGTTTGGTTCCTTCAGATTCATTTCATAAGGACATATGGTTAGGGTTCGTGAGATGAGAACATGCTGTTGGCATCGGAAGTGTGGTTTCACATATCCCCAGCACAACATGAACGATGATACATCTTACTGTATGTTTCGGCGTGCATATGACAAATAAAGCTATTCTAATCTAAGATCTAGAAATAGTGACAGAGTCTGCGAAGTGAGCATCGATAGTGATCATAGACTACTGAAAATGGTCCATTATGGGAGAAAGGGTGGAGCTTGGTGTAAAGGGAAGGAGATGGGGAGGGCAGGGAGGAACAGAATTTGAAATAATTTCATAGCTGAGGGAGTAAATGAGGAATATTTGCCTTAATTTATTTATTCACACATTTGGTGTACACGTTGTTGGATTTAATGAACCATCAAAAATATTTTAATGAAGTAGTAGGAGCAGAGCTTCTCACCCTGCAGCAGTGCTTGAGGTGAAAATATGAAAACCTTCTGCTTAGGGAGTTCTGGGTTTTGATGGATTGGGAGAATGGAGAGATAGATAGACAGGAACAACAGAAGCCAATCAATTTGCTGATGATGCTTCCACGCTATAGTCGTCCCTATCATTTAGGTGATGGAGATTACAGGTATACCATATAGTTACAGAATTGCAGCAGTGTATTTTGTAGGTGGTCTAGTATCATGATATGATGCATTGTTTGTAGAAGAGAAAGTTTATTCAGGAAGATAAACAGGTTTCTAATCATGTCAGTTGTTTTACCCTGGAAGATATTAAACTGCTTACCTAGATAATCCAGTTTTGTCCTGTGGATATGCATACAACTGCTCTTTGCTGTATCTACACTCATTGGGTAATAAAACAATAGCCTCCTCCTCCTGCTCCATAAGATCTTAAGACTTGAAGCAGAATTAGGCCATTCAGCCCATCATGTCTATTCTATCATGGCTAATTTATTATCTCTCTGAACCCTATTCTCCTGACTTCTCCCTGTAACCTTTGTTGCCCTTACTGATCAATAACTTATCAACCTCCGCTTTAATTATACCCATTGTTTTGGCCTTCACAGCCATGTGTGCAATGAATTCCACAGATTCACCAACTTATAGTGTGTCATTAATGCACTTCATTATTAATTAATTTATTTGTGTAATATTTCTGTATTGTGTGCATAGTCAACAACCTGTCTCTGAATGTCAAAAAAAACAAAAGAGATGGTTGTTGACTTCAGGAGGGCACAGAGCGACCACTCCCCACTGAACATCAATGGCTCCTCGGTAGAGATCGTAAAGAGCACCAAATTTCTTGGTGTTCACCTGGCAGAGAATCTCACCTGGTCCCTCAACACCAGTTTCATTGCAAAGGAAGTCCAGCAGATTCTCTACTTTCTGCAAAGGCTGAGGAAAGTCCATCTCCCACCTCCCCCATCCTCATCACATTCTACAGGGGTTGTATTGAGGGCATCCTAAGCAACTGCATCACTGCCTGGTTCAGAAAATGCACCATCTCAGATCGCAAGACCCTGCAGCAGATAGTGAGATCAGCTGAGAAGATTATCAGTGTCTCTCTTCCCATCATTACAGGCATTTACACTACGCGTTGCATCTGCAAAGCAAACAGCATTATGAAGGACCCCTGCACCCCTCATACAAACTCTCCTACCATCTGGGAAAAGGCACCGGAGCATTCGGGCTCTCACAACCACACTATGTAACAGTTTCTTCCCCCAAGCCATCAGTCTCCTCAATACCCAGAGCCTGGACTGACACCAACTTACTGCCCTCTACTATGCCTATTGTTTTGTTTATTATTTATTGTAATGCCTGCACTGTTTTGTGCACTTTATGCAGTCCCGGGTAGGTCTGTAGTGTAGTGTAGTTTTTTTTTTCTGTGTTGTTTTTACGTAGTTCAGTGTAGCTTTTGTACTGTTTCATGTAGCACCATGGTCCTGAGAAACATCTTTTTACTGTGTACTGTACCAGCAGTTATGGTCGAAATGACAATAAAAAGTGACTTGACCTGACCTGACTTGAGTTATATGAACAGTGTTATGCACCTTGTACCAGAAGAATATTGTTTCATTTGGCTGTGTACATGTGTAAGGATGAATGACAATAAACTGAACTTGAACTTTACCAAATTGTGATATGTATTTAATTTGTTTAGACCATAAACGCAGAACAGTATAGCTCAGGAAGATGCTCTTTGGCTCATAATGTTGTACCAATCCAATTAACTTAGTAATCAAATAGGTAACCTAGCTAATCCCCTCTACTCACACAATGTCCATATCCGGCCATTTTCCTTACATTCATATGCCTACCTGAACAACTCTTGAAAGTTTCCATCTGCCTGTACCACCAATCCAAGCCCCACATTCCAGACACCCACCATTCTCTGTGCATCATGTCCTTTGAAGTTACCCCCTCTAACCTTAAATGCATGCCCTCTGGTATTAGACATTTCAATCTGGGAAAAATATAGCATCCATCTATGATATCTCTGCGTCTCATAATCTTATGAACCGCTATCAGGCCTTCCCCTCTGCTTCTGCTGCTCCAGAGAAAACAACCCAAGTTTGTCCAACCTCTCATTATAGCAACATGCCCTCTAATTCATAGAAACATAGAAAACCTACAGGCACAATACAGGCCCTTTGACCCACGATGCATGCTGAACATCTACTTACTTTAGAAATTACCTAGGGTTACCCATAGTCCTCTATTTTTCTAAACTCCATGTTCCTATCCAGGAGCCTCTTAAAAGACCCTATCATGTCTGCTTCCACCTCTGTTGCCAGCAGCTCATTCCACACACTCACCATTCCTTTGTGTAGAAAACTTGCCCTGACATCTCCTCTGTACCTACTTCCAAACACCTTAAAACTGTGCCCTCTCGTGTTAGCCATTTCAGCCCTGGGAAAAAGCCTCCGACTATCCACACGATCAATGCTGCTCATCATCTTATACACCTCTACTAGGTCACCTCTCAAAATTCAGACAGCATCCTGATATACCTCTTCTGTAGCCTCTCCAATCCTTCAACGTATTTCTTCTAAAGGGACAATCAGACTGTATGCAATACTCCAGATGTGGCCTAATTAGAGTTTTAAAAAAACTGCAGCTCAACTTCCTGACTTCTGCGTTCAATAACTGTTTTTGATAATTTTAGCAACCATCTCTCAAGATGAACTATTTTGGAATAGAAACCAGGATAAAATGAATAAATAGAGAAAGTATCAGTTAAAAGTTCAGGCATCTATGGAAAGCATGCACATAAAATAAATTACGTCAAATTTGGCTAAACCAAAATCAATCTTAAATTAAACATTCTGGGCAACACTCTGCTCTACAAGATCAGTCGTCTACCAATGAAATGTCATTAACCTTCATCAATGGGCTGAAGCATCAATAGTTAGCTTTATGTATAGAGGAATGCAGGCTAAGTACAGTGTGTTCCTAGTGCGCTCTGGACTTCAAGTCCAGCAGGCACATTGCAGTCCCTCTAAGTCCTTTGACCCACTGTGTAGTTCAGAGGTAGTTCCATTACTGATGGCCAAATACAGTTCATGTCTACTTCTTCAGCTTTTAACTAGGCTGCCTGGTGCAAATGCCACTGCCTCATTCCACTGAATGCAGCTTCTGACCTTCATTAAAAGAGTAAGAAAGTGGGCAATTTTAATTTTAATTTAATACTATTCATATGTTAATTAATTTAAATCAGTTATTTGTATTGTTTAATTTTAATGAATTAAATTGCATTAAATAATTATTAGAGAACACTGAAACTAGTGTTTAAGAGGGGTCTTGGCTGGAAACAACCCCTCCATAGATGTAGCCTGACTTGCTGAGTTCCTCTAGCATTTTGTCCTCATTGCTCATTATTTCCAGCATCTGCAGCTTCTCCGGTACTCATCCATTCTGATTGGTGTGGCTTCTCCTGACTTCCCCTTCTTGAAATACACAGTTAATTCCCTGTTCTTCCTGAAGTTCAGTGTGAGGTTCAGTGCTATTATGCAGAGCACTCATATTTTTGGGAGTTGTGTAGTTCATAAGAGATTAATACACGCAGGTTGCTTCTGAGTTTTAGGCAGGCTGCATATGAATTATTTTTCTATGGATGCTCTCTGACCTGCTAAGTAGTTAAGTCAAACTGAGTTTGTTGACACGTGCACAAGTACAGTGAGGTACAGGTACAATGAAAAACTTGCTTGCAGTAGTTTTTCATGCTTGTAGGTACAAAGAACACAGAATATACTGTAAATTATACACATTATACATAACATTATATGACTACTTGCTGTAGTTTCTGTTTTGTTTTACACTGAATCACCCATCTCTTAAGAAGTTTGATTACTTTCTCTAATGTCTTCTTCACATTCATTCATTGAGACTAAAGCTCTGCAGCTGATATTGTTAATTTTAAAAGGCCCAAGATAGAATCTGAGCAGAGAAAAGAATTCTGGTAATCTCACCAAAACAGAATGCATTTCACAAGAAGCTTCTGTAATATTCTGATTGTTTTCCAGAGACTTGTTAAAACTCTTAGAAAAATGATGGTCACTTTGCTTTCTAGGACACACACTTTGCTGTTTCATGAATCAAAAATGAATCCATGAATGGCATTAACATTTATAGGAGGATTTGCTTCATAATATTCTTTTACACCACACACTGCACCCGCAATGCTAACAGCATTGTGAAGGACCCCCACACACCCTCATACAAACTCTTCACCCTCCTGCCATCTGGCAAAAGGTACCAAAGCATTCGGGCTCTCACAACCAGGCTGTGCAACAGTTTCTTCCCCCAAGCCATCAGACTCCTCAATAACCAGAGTCTAGACTGACATCTACATCATTTATTATTATATTGAAATGTGTTGTCTACTGTGCCTATTGTCTTGCTTATTATTTATTTATTTATTCATTAATTATTGCACTGCCCTGCACCGTTTTGTGCACTTTATGTAGTCCTGTGTAGGTCTGTAGTCTAGTGTAGTTTTTGTGTTGTTTTACGTAGTCTAGTGTAGCCTTGAGTTGTCTCACATAGTCTAGTGTAGTTTTGTGCTGTTTCATGTAGCACCATGGTCCTGGAGGAATGTTGTTTAATTTTTACTGTGTACTGTACCAGCAGTTTATGGTTGAAATGACAATAAAAAGCTACTTGACTTTTAATTTATCTTTCAATTAAGACTGATGAAGGTATTAGGATTAGTGAATAGGTATATACACACCAGAAAATGTCACAGTTGTTTTCAGGCTAATGGTTTATATAATTATACTCTGTAGACTGAGTTGTTCCTCAGCAGTCAGTAAGTAACACCTGCATGTGATTGGAATTATTTGTAGTTAAAGGCCCAGGAAGTTATTTGCTAGAAGGCCGTGTGAGAAAGTGAAAGGAAAAAGAGATAAAGGGCCCATTCAACAAAAGAAGGGATTCTGTAATGTGGCGGTTATGTTGTGGAGTAAGCAGCTGGCATTCTGGAGTATTGATTGAAAAATGTGGACCTGGGAAATTTAAATTAAGGTAATTAAATAAATCAACAATCAAACAAAAACAAAGCTAGTTTCTATAATAGTGATCATGAATTTACTATATTTTGTATAAATAATCTGATTAACTGATATGGAAGGATATCTGCCCACAAACTATTCCAGTTGGGGGCAATTAGGGAGAGGCAATAAATGCTGACAACGGGATGTCCATATGCCATGGAGTCATAGAGAGGTACAGCATGGAAACAGGCTACTCGTCTACACTAACTCTAGCACAACCTATTTCACCTTGCTGACTTAAATTTGAATTTCTCTCCACATTTCAATTAACCTACCAGCCCCCACATCATTGAGCTGTGGAGAAAAATGCAGAACACACACACATATAAGGAAAAGGTACAAACTCCACACAGACAGCTCCCAATATCAGGACTGATCCCAGAGTAGTGCAGCAGCAGCTTGACTAGCTGGGTAGAGTATAACTTAACAGGATAGATTGTGGTAGAAGTACAGGAAATACAGGGAACAATTCTGTCACCCCTATGCAGCAACCATTTACAACAGCATGACAACTGCCCAGTGAGAGTGTCCCAGATTGGCATGTAGTACGTTTGAACAACTACTTGCATTTCAAAAGTGATGCAAGAATTGGCTGGTTGTGCCTGGACTCTCTTAACATCTTTCTCTAAAAGAATGTATGTTTATTGACATTTAGATCAGGTTGCATTAGAAATAAAGCAGTGAAAAGTGTAGATCAGTCTCTAGAGATTAACCAATAGATAGTTTGTTTTCATTTCTTTGAAGAAGGCTGACGTGGAGCAACTTGCCGGTTTGATAGGCATCTCATCCACAAACATTCACTCACTCCACCATGGACACACAGTGGCAGCAGTTCGCACCATCCATAGGAAGCACTGCAGCAACTCATCAGGAATCCTTAGGCAGCATCATCCAAAACCTTCACTTTACCTGGTAAAGGACAATGGCAGCAACATTGCCACCTGGAAGATGCCCTCAAAGCCAGAGCAAAATCAGGTTTATTATCACTGACACATAAAGTAACATGAAATTTGTTGTTTGCACTGCATTGCATAACACATACAATATATTATAAGTAATAATCTATTACCACTCTCAGCCAACATTCTCACCATCATGCCATTCAAACTCTCCATTCAAACTCACCATCTCACAAATATTTCCTTCTATTCTGTCCTCCTCCTCCTCCATGCTTCTTAAGCAAGCTAAAACTTGCTTCATTCCAAAGCTTTCCCATTTCTAATTAATCTGAAATATTAATCTTGTTTCTCTCTGACCTGCTGACTTTTTCCAGTGATTTATGTCTTCATTTTGGATTCCCAGAATCTACCTTTTCTTTTTGCTTTCATTAAATTTTAATCTTTGACAGTCTTCTTGAAGTTAAGAGCAATGACTGATAACCAGTTAAGTCATCATCAGTGTGTGTGTGTGTATGAAGATTTAGCATCCACAACCTTCTATATAAAGGTACCTACTGCAGGGAAGTTTTCAGACAAGGAAGATTCTGTCAGGAAAGACTGTAGTTTTGATTGAGGTAGTTTGAGATGAGATCAGTTACAAATTCTGTTCTCACACTGTGCCACACCTTGGAAAATTCAAGGCCCAATTTACAATAGATAAAAATGAAATCCTGAAGCATAGGAGCATTCTTGCCTTCAACTCATTCCTGAATTCCAACACCCAGAGCACATAAATTAGGCTGAGAACTCAGAACAGAACCGAGGGATGATAGATTGTGTGTTAGCTGAGAAACTAAATGGAGGCTTTCATTACTTGCTTAATTGAATTCAAAGGATCTCAAGGTGTTCTTGTGTTTATACCTTCAATAATGAGTGCTGATCGTGTTGGGATTTTGCTTTCTCTTATTTGACAGACCATGCTCTATGCAAATTGGATGCTGCTACTTTCAGCAGTGACTAAACTTAGATATTAATTAATTTGCTCTAAATGAAAATAAGAAAATGGCTCAGATTCCTCATCAGATGTGGTAAAACATTGACTGTTACTCTTTCCACAGATGCTGCCTCATTTGAGTTTCTCAGGTATCTTTGGTTTTTAGTTTAGATTTACAGCATCTTCTGCTTGTTTTTAAATTGGTTTTGGCTTGTTTTTCTTTATAACACATTTCATTCTTTCTCATGTGAAAGAGGGGTTAACTTAGATGGAAGATTTTCCAAGTTTATTGAGCACAATACACTTATCATAGAAGCATAAGTTGTGATGCTAAACATAAAATTAAATTCTAATCATTTGTAGGATCATTTTCATGTTGACAGGCTTTTACTAATTGGATGCCACATGGATTAATAATGGACCAGCTATTTATAATTCATATTCATGACTGAAATAACAGGACAGAAAGTAACATATGAAGTTTTCCATTGATAAACATCTAAGTGGGCTGCAGTGAAACAGTAAAGGTCTTAGAGGGATTGATTGGTTTAGTGAATAGACAGGAAGGTGGCATATGGAGGCAGTAGTGTGAGTTTACTCATTTTGTAGGAAGAATAAAGTTTATTTTAAGAGCATGAAACCATGATGGTTCACAAAGACATCTAGTGATAGTAGCTTGTACATGAAACACAGAAATATTGCACACAGGTAGAGCATGCAGTTCTGAAGGCAAATGATAGTTTGTATTCTTTGCAAGGATACTAGAAGATAGAGTTAGGAAGTCACATTGTGAACGCAGCAGGGTTTGGTGTGACCAAACCTGGATCACTGTACCTTTGTTTTCCATAGATATTGATGGATGTTCTTGTGACTCAAAATGAAGTCAGACCATAAAATAAGGATTACAGCTTACAGAGTAGTTCATAGTGAGTAACTCAGCTCTAGATTTTCTAAGGCCTTTCCATCAGCTACAAATCACAACTCAGGAGTGTGATGGAATATCTGCTACTTGCCTGAATGATTTCACATCCAACAATTTCTAAAAAAATCAGTATTCTACAGGCAATGTGGCCACTCCACTTCATTGGAACTTATTCGCAGTGTTAAACATCACTTCCTCGAAAAGTGAAGTATCATGTTTACTGTTTGCACCATCTATAAATAGTACCCTAGCATCCTATCAAAATTTCTAACATATCTACCACTTCAGCTTCCTCAGGGACAGAAGAGCAAAGGAAAATCACAACCAGAGAGCTTCCCTCCAATTCAGACCACACTGTCTTACCTTAAAGTCTTCCTCTATTATTGCCTGACCCAAAAACTAGAAATCTCTATCCAAAAACAACATGGGAGAATTAGAAGTGCACATACTAGACATTGGAAATCTTTGCATAAAAATAAGAATGGCAGGAAATGCTTAACAGGTCACTATAACATTCATGGAGCGAAAAACACAAGAAGGATTTCAGGTTAGTGACAGATCAAAATAATGAAAACACTTAACCACAGTGCTTCAGTGGTTCCCAAGGGCACAGCGTTACCAGAACCTTGATGGCTGTTAGAATGGACAAATAAATGCTGTCTTTGTTGATGATGCACACATCCTACAAGCATAAAATAGTATAAATGTTATTGTCCACGCAGAATAAAATCACTAGAGTTTATAAGAGTGGTAATGATCTCAATGAAATAACACATTCTGAGAGGGATTTACAGGATAAATAATACTCTTATATGTCTGGAAATTCTCAGAAATTTCTAGAAAACATTATCATGTGAGATAGTCATTAGAACTGGGATAAGGGGAAGTTTCTTTCTTTTTTTCTTCTTGGAATGACTCTTCCCCCTATTGTTGAAACTCATTCAGGCATGTTCATGAATCTGGACAAATTAGTTTCAAGTCTTAAACCTCAAGCAATGTGGTGATCAGATGAGGTAAAAGTCCACCAATAACCACATTGAAATTTCAGGAGGTAGCATGGCCTGATTCTATTTATTGAGTTCTTAGTCAATAGATGCACTGTGAGGTATGGTTCCAATCACGACCTGATATGTGTGGAATTGCATCATTTCTGACAGCTGCTCAGACAAAATAACATGTGTGGAGAAATCAGGTGGGCATGGAACCAGGAAAATGTAAAGTCTTCTGAATCAATTGTTTGCCAAGAGCCAATGGTCATAAATATAAAATACTGTACTAGAAAGCTGCAAACAGCCATATCAACGAACTGAATTGGTTACTCAGAGAAAGGATACATTTTATAGTAAAACTATACCAAATTATGCATTAACAATGGGCAAGTATGGCAATTTCATAACTTCCCTTCCAGGCCAGTATTCAAGGTCACATCTATCCCAATAAAGAGGGATGTAAGATGCACCATTCTCATATACTGTTTAAAAAAAAAGGAGGGTAGAAAGGTTCCTATTTATGTACAATTTCTGTGAGAACATTATTTCAGATTTGTGAATTCTATCATATGGAAAGCTATTTTACAATAATATATTTACAATCGAACAGAAATTAGATTTAGCAGCTTAGATGCAATTCCTTCAATTTAACTATGCTTACTCTCTGATGAGATCTTTCAGATTCACTGTTGCACAGATTGATCTTTGCATTTTTGGATAGCATCCAATTCTCCAGCATCATCATTATTGATTTAAAATGGGTTACAGCATGAGATTCATCATCTGCATGCTTTTAAAGTATACACTTGCATTATTTATAAAATATTACCAAACAGATGTAAAATGATGGAACTCTGAATATTTGATCATCCAAAAGGGTGAAACTGCCACTTTCAGAACCTTAATTTAATGCCCATGCTTTATAGTACTTTGTTACTTATAGTTACGGGTTTTCACTTTTTGTGATTGGTTATTCATTTACAAAATAGATTGCTTTTAATTCACTGAACAGGAAGCCAATTAGGGAGAAAACCCTTGCTTAAATTAACGAACAATTTTGTAAAGGCTATATCTTGCGTGGACAACAGACAACTATCGTTAACTTCTACACAAAAACTGACTATGTAGTCTTGTTTATTGAACTAAAACTATCACTTAATATAAGCATCAACAGTTAATTGGAAAAGTCAGTCACTTACCTAAAGAACTTGTTAAGCTAAAGTTACTTGCTTTCTTTAGTGCTGATCATTTACAAGATTTGCCTATATGTTTTCTCTTCATTGTAGTAATTACAAACAAAATCTCTCAGCTGGGTGACCAGAAATGATTTTGCAAGATAGAATTTGGCAGTTTCAAGCATTGAAGCCTCACTCTTGGTAAAGCTCTCCTGGTGATGTACTGTACATACGAGCAGAAGGAAAGAGGAGCCGAAGTAGGACAGTCAGTTCGCCAAAGCTGCCCTACCATTCAATAGGATCATGGTTGTTGTGCTTAGCCCTCATCTGGTGTCAGTACCAGAACACCATAGCCTTCAATTCAGTGATCTTTCGAAAAGAGTAACCTAACTCATATTCAATTACTAATGACCCAATGTCCACTCAATAATCTGGAAAAGAGAATTCCAGAGATTCACTACTCCATGTGAGAATAAGCTCCTAAACACATCAGTTTTAAATCGCCAGCCCCTTTACATATGTGTTCATCAGGCCAACATTACAAAAATATATTTTCAGAGAGGTAGAACTGCAAGAGTGAAGGTGAACTAATAACAGCTGATGACATTATGTTACATCAAAGAATAAAAAGTTGATTGTATAAGTAACCTTTCAATGGTGTACACTAAAATACCGTGGAATTGAAAATTAATCAGAAGACATTTAGCTAATGAAAGCACCGGCTAGAAATTGAACCTTCAATATTTATGCAATTGGATTATGATGTTTTTAGTTGTACAGTGAATCGCAAAAACATACTTATTCTGCATAGATAATGATTAGAAGATTCAAAGCATATTAATTATCAAAGAATGCATAAATTATACACCTTGAAATTTGTGTGTCTACAGGCAGCCACAAAGCAAAAAACACAAATAACCCAATAGTAAAAAGACCAATAACAATTGCACAGAGAAAGAGATGGAAGGAAAAACACACATCATGCAAACTATACAAGCAACCAACAGCATCCCAATCCGGACTGAGTCCCAGATCCAGTACCAGCAGCATCCCAATCCGGACTGAGTCCCAGATCCAGTACCAGCAGCATCCCAATCCAGACTGAGTCCCAGATCCACTACCAACAGCATCCCAATCCGGACTGAGTCCCAGATCCACTACCAACAGCATTCCAATCCGGACCGAATCCCAGATCCAGTACCAGCAGCATCCCAATCCGGACTGAATCCCAGATCCACTACCAACAGCATCCCAATCCGGACTGAGTCCCAGATCCACTACCAACAGCATCCCAATCCGGACCGAATCCCAGATCCAGTACCAGCAGCATCCCAATCCGGACTGAATCCCAGATCCAGTAACAGCAGCATCCCAATCCGGACTGAGTCCCAGATCCACTACCAACAGCATCCCAATCCGGATTGAGTCCCAGATCCACTACCAACAGCATCCCAATCCGGACCGAATCCCAGATCCACTACCAGCAGCATCCCAATCCGGACTGAATCCCAGATCCACTACCAACAGCATCCCAATCCGGACTGAGTCCCAGATCCAGTACCAGCAGCATCCCAATCCGGACTGAGTCCCAGATCCACTACCAGCAGCATCCCAATCCGGACTGAATCCCAGATCCACTACCAGCAGCATCCCAATCCGGACTGAGTCCCAGATCCACTACCAGCAGCACCCCAATACGGACAGTCCCAGATCCAGTACCAGCAGCATCCCAATCCGGACCGAATCCCAGATCCAGTACCAGCAGCATCCCAATCCGGACTGAATCCCAGATCCACTACCAACAGCATCCCAATCCGGACTGAGTCCCAGATCCACTACCAACAGCATTCCAATCCGGACTGAGTCCCAGATCCACTACCAACAGCATCCCAATCCGGACCGAATCCCAGATCCACTACCAGCAGCATCCCAATCCGGACTGAATCCCAGATCCACTACCAACAGCATCCCAATCCGGACTGAGTCCCAGATCCAGTACCAGCAGCATCCCAATCCGGACTGAGTCCCAAATCCACTACCAACAGCATCCCAATCCGGACTGTGTCCCAGATCCAGTACCAGCAGCATCCCAATCCAGACTGTCCCAGATCCACTACCAGCAGCATCCCAATCTGGACTGAGTCCCAAATCCACTACCAGCATCACCCCAATCTGGACTGTGTCCCAGATCCACTACCAGCAGCACCCCAATCCGGACTGAGTCCCAGATCCACTACCAACAGCATCCCAATCCGGACTGAGTCCCAGATCCACTACCAGCAGCACCCCAATCCGGACAGTCCCAGATCCACTACCAACAGCATCCCAATCCGGACCGAATCCCAGATCCAGTACCAGCAGCATCCCAATCCGGACTGAATCCCAGATCCACTACCAACAGCATCCCAATCCGGACTGAGTCCCAGATCCAGTACCAGCAGCATCCCAATCCGGACTGAGTCCCAGATCCAGTACCAGCAGCATCCCAATCCGGACTGAGTCCCAGATCCACTACCAACAGCATCCCAATCCGGACTGAGTCCCAGATCCACTACCAACAGCATTCCAATCCGGACCGAATCCCAGATCCAGTACCAGCAGCATCCCAATCCGGACTGAATCCCAGATCCACTACCAACAGCATCCCAATCCGGACTGAGTCCCAGATCCACTACCAACAGCATCCCAATCCGGACCGAATCCCAGATCCAGTACCAGCAGCATCCCAATCCGGACTGAATCCCAGATCCAGTACCAGCAGCATCCCAATCCGGACTGAGTCCCAGATCCACTACCAACAGCATCCCAATCCGGATTGAGTCCCAGATCCACTACCAACAGCATCCCAATCCGGACCGAATCCCAGATCCACTACCAGCAGCATCCCAATCCGGACTGAATCCCAGATCCACTACCAACAGCATCCCAATCCGGACTGAGTCCCAGATCCAGTACCAGCAGCATCCCAATCCGGACTGAGTCCCAGATCCACTACCAGCAGCATCCCAATCCGGACTGAATCCCAGATCCACTACCAGCAGCATCCCAATCCGGACTGAGTCCCAGATCCACTACCAGCAGCACCCCAATACGGACAGTCCCAGATCCAGTACCAGCAGCATCCCAATCCGGACCGAATCCCAGATCCAGTACCAGCAGCATCCCAATCCGGACTGAATCCCAGATCCACTACCAACAGCATCCCAATCCGGACTGAGTCCCAGATCCACTACCAACAGCATTCCAATCCGGACTGAGTCCCAGATCCACTACCAACAGCATCCCAATCCGGACCGAATCCCAGATCCACTACCAGCAGCATCCCAATCCGGACTGAATCCCAGATCCACTACCAACAGCATCCCAATCCGGACTGAGTCCCAGATCCAGTACCAGCAGCATCCCAATCCGGACTGAGTCCCAAATCCACTACCAACAGCATCCCAATCCGGACTGTGTCCCAGATCCAGTACCAGCAGCATCCCAATCCAGACTGTCCCAGATCCACTACCAGCAGCATCCCAATCTGGACTGAGTCCCAAATCCACTACCAGCATCACCCCAATCTGGACTGTGTCCCAGATCCACTACCAGCAGCACCCCAATCCGGACTGAGTCCCAGATCCACTACCAACAGCATCCCAATCCGGACTGAGTCCCAGATCCACTACCAGCAGCACCCCAATCCGGACAGTCCCAGATCCACTACCAACAGCATCCCAATCCGGACCGAATCCCAGATCCAGTACCAGCAGCATCCCAATCCGGACTGAATCCCAGATCCACTACCAACAGCATCCCAATCCGGACTGAGTCCCAAATCCACTACCAACAGCATCCCAATCTGGACTGTGTCCCAGATCCACTACCAACAACATCCCAATCCGGACTGAGTCCCAAATCCACTACCAGCATCACCCCAATCTGGACTGTGTCCCAGATCCACTACCAGCAGCATCCCAATCCGGACTGAGTCCCAGATCCACTACCAACAGCATCCCAATCCGGACTGTGTCCCAGATCCACTACCAACAGCATCCCAATCCGGACTGTGTCCCAGATCCACTACCAACAGCATCCCAATCCGGACTGTGTCCCAGATCCACTACCAACAGCATCCCAATCCGGACTGTCCCAGATCCAGTACCAGCAGCATCCCAATCCGGACTGAATCCCAGATCCATTACCAACAGCATCCCAATCCGGACTGTCCCAGATCCAGTACCAGCAGCATCCCAATCCGGATTGAGTCCCAGATCCACTACCAACAACATCCCAATCCGGACTGTGTCCCAGATCCACTACCAGCAGCATCCCAATCCGGACTGAATCCCAGATCCAGTACCAGCAGCACCCCAATCCGGACTGAGTCCCAGATCCACTACCAACAGCATCCCAATCCGGACTGAGTCCCAGATCCACTACCAACAGCATCCCAATCCGGACTGTGTCCCAGATCCACTACCAGCAGCATCCCAATCCGGACTGAGTCCCAGATCCACTACCAGCAGCATCCCAATCCGGACTGAATCCCAGATCCAGTACCAGCAGCATCCCAATCCGGACTGAGTCCCAGATCCACTACCAGCAGCACCCCAATCCAGACAGTCCCAGATCCACTACCAACAGCATCCCAATCCGGACCGAATCCCAGATCCACTACCAACAGCATCCCAATCTGGACTGTGTCCCAGATCCACTACCAACAGCATCCCAATCCGGACTGAGTCCCAAATCCACTACCAGCAGCACCCCAATCCGGACTGTCCCAGATCCAGTACCAGCAGCATCCCAATCCAGACTGAGTCCCAGATCCACTACCAGCAGCATCCCAATCCAGACTGAGTCCCAAATCCACTACCAACAGCATCCCAATCCGGACTGAGTCCCAGATCCAGTACCAGCAGCATCCCAATCCGGACTGAGTCCCAGATCCACTACCAGCAGCATCCCAATCCGGACTGAATCCCAGATCCACTACCAGCAGCATCCCAATCCGGACTGAGTCCCAGATCCACTACCAGCAGCACCCCAATCCGGACAGTCCCAGATCCACTACCAACAGCATCCCAATCCGGACCGAATCCCAGATCCAGTACCAGCAGCATCCCAATCCGGACCGAATCCCAGATCCAGTACCAGCAGCATCCCAATCCGGACTGAGTCCCAGATCCACTACCAACAGCATCCCAATCCGGACTGAGTCCCAGATCCACTACCAACAGCATTCCAATCCGGACCGAATCCCAGATCCAGTACCAGCAGCATCCCAATCCGGACTGAATCCCAGATCCACTACCAACAGCATCCCAATCCGGACTGAGTCCCAGATCCACTACCAGCAGCATCCCAATCCGGACTGAGTCCCAGATCCACTACCAACAGCATCCCAATCCGGACCGAATCCCAGATCCAGTACCAGCAGCATCCCAATCCGGACTGAATCCCAGATCCAGTACCAGCAGCATCCCAATCCGGACTGAGTCCCAGATCCACTACCAACAGCATCCCAATCCGGACTGAATCCCAGATCCACTACCAGCAGCATCCCAATCCGGACTGAATCCCAGACCCACTACCAACAGCATCCCAATCCGGACTGAGTCCCAGATCCAGTACCAGCAGCATCCCAATCCGGACTGAGTCCCAGATCCACTACCAGCAGCATCCCAATCCGGACTGAATCCCAGATCCACTACCAGCAGCATCCCAATCCGGACTGAGTCCCAGATCCACTACCAGCAGCACCCCAATTCGGACAGTCCCAGATCCACTACCAACAGCATCCCAATCCGGACCGAATCCCAGATCCAGTACCAGCAGCATCCCAATCCGGACCGAATCCCAGATCCAGTACCAGCAGCATCCCAATCCGGACTGAATCCCAGATCCACTACCAACAGCATCCCAATCCGGACTGAGTCCCAGATCCACTACCAACAGCATTCCAATCCGGACTGAGTCCCAGATCCACTACCAACAGCATCCCAATCCGGACCGAATCCCAGATCCACTACCAGCAGCATCCCAATCCGGACTGAATCCCAGATCCACTACCAACAGCATCCCAATCCGGACTGAGTCCCAGATCCAGTACCAGCAGCATCCCAATCCGGACTGAATCCCAGATCCACTACCAACAGCATCCCAATCTGGACTGTGTCCCAGATCCACTACCAACAGCATCCCAATCCGGACTGAGTCCCAAATCCACTACCAGCAGCACCCCAATCCGGACTGTCCCAGATCCAGTACCAGCAGCATCCCAATCCAGACTGAGTCCCAGATCCACTACCAGCAGCATCCCAATCCAGACTGAGTCCCAAATCCACTACCAACAGCATCCCAATCCGGACTGAGTCCCAGATCCAGTACCAGCAGCATCCCAATCCGGACTGAGTCCCAGATCCACTACCAGCAGCATCCCAATCCGGACTGAATCCCAGATCCACTACCAGCAGCATCCCAATCCGGACTGAGTCCCAGATCCACTACCAGCAGCACCCCAATCCGGACAGTCCCAGATCCACTACCAACAGCATCCCAATCCGGACCGAATCCCAGATCCAGTACCAGCAGCATCCCAATCCGGACCGAATCCCAGATCCAGTACCAGCAGCATCCCAATCCGGACTGAGTCCCAGATCCACTACCAACAGCATCCCAATCCGGACTGAGTCCCAGATCCAGTACCGGCAGCATCCCAATCCGGACTGAGTCCCAAATCCACTACCAACAGCATCCCAATCCGGACTGTGTCCCAGATCCAGTACCAGCAGCATCCCAATCCAGACTGTCCCAGATCCACTACCAGCAGCATCCCAATCTGGACTGAGTCCCAAATCCACTACCAGCATCACCCCAATCTGGACTGTGTCCCAGATCCACTACCAGCAGCACCCCAATCCGGACTGAGTCCCAGATCCACTACCAACAGCATCCCAATCCGGACTGAGTCCCAGATCCACTACCAGCAGCACCCCAATCCGGACAGTCCCAGATCCACTACCAACAGCATCCCAATCCGGACCGAATCCCAGATCCAGTACCAGCAGCATCCCAATCCGGACTGAATCCCAGATCCACTACCAACAGCATCCCAATCCGGACTGAGTCCCAAATCCACTACCAACAGCATCCCAATCTGGACTGTGTCCCAGATCCACTACCAACAACATCCCAATCCGGACTGAGTCCCAAATCCACTACCAGCATCACCCCAATCTGGACTGTGTCCCAGATCCACTACCAGCAGCATCCCAATCCGGACTGAGTCCCAGATCCACTACCAACAGCATCCCAATCCGGACTGTGTCCCAGATCCACTACCAACAGCATCCCAATCCGGACTGTGTCCCAGATCCACTACCAACAGCATCCCAATCCGGACTGTGTCCCAGATCCACTACCAACAGCATCCCAATCCGGACTGTCCCAGATCCAGTACCAGCAGCATCCCAATCCGGACTGAATCCCAGATCCATTACCAACAGCATCCCAATCCGGACTGTCCCAGATCCAGTACCAGCAGCATCCCAATCCGGATTGAGTCCCAGATCCACTACCAACAACATCCCAATCCGGACTGTGTCCCAGATCCACTACCAGCAGCATCCCAATCCGGACTGAATCCCAGATCCAGTACCAGCAGCACCCCAATCCGGACTGAGTCCCAGATCCACTACCAACAGCATCCCAATCCGGACTGAGTCCCAGATCCACTACCAACAGCATCCCAATCCGGACTGTGTCCCAGATCCACTACCAGCAGCATCCCAATCCGGACTGAGTCCCAGATCCACTACCAGCAGCATCCCAATCCGGACTGAATCCCAGATCCAGTACCAGCAGCATCCCAATCCGGACTGAGTCCCAGATCCACTACCAGCAGCACCCCAATCCAGACAGTCCCAGATCCACTACCAACAGCATCCCAATCCGGACCGAATCCCAGATCCACTACCAACAGCATCCCAATCTGGACTGTGTCCCAGATCCACTACCAACAGCATCCCAATCCGGACTGAGTCCCAAATCCACTACCAGCAGCACCCCAATCCGGACTGTCCCAGATCCAGTACCAGCAGCATCCCAATCCAGACTGAGTCCCAGATCCACTACCAGCAGCATCCCAATCCAGACTGAGTCCCAAATCCACTACCAACAGCATCCCAATCCGGACTGAGTCCCAGATCCAGTACCAGCAGCATCCCAATCCGGACTGAGTCCCAGATCCACTACCAGCAGCATCCCAATCCGGACTGAATCCCAGATCCACTACCAGCAGCATCCCAATCCGGACTGAGTCCCAGATCCACTACCAGCAGCACCCCAATCCGGACAGTCCCAGATCCACTACCAACAGCATCCCAATCCGGACCGAATCCCAGATCCAGTACCAGCAGCATCCCAATCCGGACCGAATCCCAGATCCAGTACCAGCAGCATCCCAATCCGGACTGAGTCCCAGATCCACTACCAACAGCATCCCAATCCGGACTGAGTCCCAGATCCACTACCAACAGCATTCCAATCCGGACCGAATCCCAGATCCAGTACCAGCAGCATCCCAATCCGGACTGAATCCCAGATCCACTACCAACAGCATCCCAATCCGGACTGAGTCCCAGATCCACTACCAGCAGCATCCCAATCCGGACTGAGTCCCAGATCCACTACCAACAGCATCCCAATCCGGACCGAATCCCAGATCCAGTACCAGCAGCATCCCAATCCGGACTGAATCCCAGATCCAGTACCAGCAGCATCCCAATCCGGACTGAGTCCCAGATCCACTACCAACAGCATCCCAATCCGGACTGAATCCCAGATCCACTACCAGCAGCATCCCAATCCGGACTGAATCCCAGACCCACTACCAACAGCATCCCAATCCGGACTGAGTCCCAGATCCAGTACCAGCAGCATCCCAATCCGGACTGAGTCCCAGATCCACTACCAGCAGCATCCCAATCCGGACTGAATCCCAGATCCACTACCAGCAGCATCCCAATCCGGACTGAGTCCCAGATCCACTACCAGCAGCACCCCAATTCGGACAGTCCCAGATCCACTACCAACAGCATCCCAATCCGGACCGAATCCCAGATCCAGTACCAGCAGCATCCCAATCCGGACTGAATCCCAGATCCAGTACCAGCAGCATCCCAATCCGGACTGAATCCCAGATCCACTACCAACAGCATCCCAATCCGGACTGAGTCCCAGATCCACTACCAACAGCATTCCAATCCGGACTGAGTCCCAGATCCACTACCAACAGCATCCCAATCCGGACCGAATCCCAGATCCACTACCAGCAGCATCCCAATCCGGACTGAATCCCAGATCCACTACCAACAGCATCCCAATCCGGACTGAGTCCCAGATCCAGTACCAGCAGCATCCCAATCCGGACTGAATCCCAGATCCACTACCAACAGCATCCCAATCTGGACTGTGTCCCAGATCCACTACCAACAGCATCCCAATCCGGACTGAGTCCCAAATCCACTACCAGCAGCACCCCAATCCGGACTGTCCCAGATCCAGTACCAGCAGCATCCCAATCCAGACTGAGTCCCAGATCCACTACCAGCAGCATCCCAATCCAGACTGAGTCCCAAATCCACTACCAACAGCATCCCAATCCGGACTGAGTCCCAGATCCAGTACCAGCAGCATCCCAATCCGGACTGAGTCCCAGATCCACTACCAGCAGCATCCCAATCCGGACTGAATCCCAGATCCACTACCAGCAGCATCCCAATCCGGACTGAGTCCCAGATCCACTACCAGCAGCACCCCAATCCGGACAGTCCCAGATCCACTACCAACAGCATCCCAATCCGGACCGAATCCCAGATCCAGTACCAGCAGCATCCCAATCCGGACCGAATCCCAGATCCAGTACCAGCAGCATCCCAATCCGGACTGAGTCCCAGATCCACTACCAACAGCATCCCAATCCGGACTGAGTCCCAGATCCACTACCAACAGCATTCCAATCCGGACCGAATCCCAGATCCAGTACCAGCAGCATCCCAATCCGGACTGAATCCCAGATCCACTACCAACAGCATCCCAATCCGGACTGAGTCCCAGATCCACTACCAGCAGCATCCCAATCCGGACTGAGTCCCAGATCCACTACCAACAGCATCCCAATCCGGACCGAATCCCAGATCCAGTACCAGCAGCATCCCAATCCGGACTGAATCCCAGATCCAGTACCAGCAGCATCCCAATCCGGACTGAGTCCCAGATCCACTACCAACAGCATCCCAATCCGGACTGAATCCCAGATCCACTACCAGCAGCATCCCAATCCGGACTGAATCCCAGACCCACTACCAACAGCATCCCAATCCGGACTGAGTCCCAGATCCAGTACCAGCAGCATCCCAATCCGGACTGAGTCCCAGATCCACTACCAGCAGCATCCCAATCCGGACTGAATCCCAGATCCACTACCAGCAGCATCCCAATCCGGACTGAGTCCCAGATCCACTACCAGCAGCATCCCAATCCGGACCGAATCCCAGATCCAGTACCAGCAGCATCCCAATCCGGACCGAATCCCAGATCCAGTACCAGCAGCATCCCAATCCGGACTGAATCCCAGATCCACTACCAACAGCATCCCAATCCGGACTGAGTCCCAGATCCACTACCAACAGCATTCCAATCCGGACTGAGTCCCAGATCCACTACCAACAGCATCCCAATCCGGACCGAATCCCAGATCCACTACCAGCAGCATCCCAATCCGGACTGAATCCCAGATCCACTACCAACAGCATCCCAATCCGGACTGAGTCCCAGATCCAGTACCAGCAGCATCCCAATCCGGACTGAGTCCCAAATCCACTACCAACAGCATCCCAATCCGGACTGTGTCCCAGATCCAGTACCAGCAGCATCCCAATCCAGACTGTCCCAGATCCACTACCAGCAGCATCCCAATCTGGACTGAGTCCCAAATCCACTACCAGCATCACCCCAATCTGGACTGTGTCCCAGATCCACTACCAGCAGCATCCCAATCCGGACTGAGTCCCAGATCCACTACCAGCAGCACCCCAATCCGGACAGTCCCAGATCCACTACCAACAGCATCCCAATCCGGACTGAGTCCCAAATCCACTACCAACAGCATCCCAATCTGGACTGTGTCCCAGATCCACTACCAACAACATCCCAATCCGGACTGAGTCCCAAATCCACTACAAGCATCACCCCAATCTGGACTGTGTCCCAGATCCACTACCAGCAGCATCCCAATCCGGACTGAGTCCCAGATCCACTACCAACAGCATCCCAATCCGGACTGTGTCCCAGATCCACTACCAACAGCATCCCAATCCGGACTGTGTCCCAGATCCACTACCAACAGCATCCCAATCCGGACTGTGTCCCAGATCCACTACCAACAGCATCCCAATCCGGACTGTGTCCCAGATCCACTACCAACAGCATCCCAATCCGGACTGTGTCCCAGATCCACTACCAACAGCATCCCAATCCGGACTGTGTCCCAGATCCACTACCAACAGCATCCCAATCCGGACTGTCCCAGATCCAGTACCAGCAGCATCCCAATCCGGACTGAATCCCAGATCCATTACCAACAGCATCCCAATCCGGACTGTCCCAGATCCAGTACCAGCAGCATCCCAATCCGGACTGAGTCCCAGATCCACTACCAACAGCATCCCAATCCGGACTGTGTCCCAGATCCACTACCAGCAGCATCCCAATCCGGACTGAATCCCAGATCCAGTACCAGCAGCACCCCAATCCGGACTGAGTCCCAGATCCACTACCAACAGCATCCCAATCCGGACTGAGTCCCAGATCCACTACCAACAGCATCCCAATCCGGACTGTGTCCCAGATCCACTACCAGCAGCATCCCAATCCGGACTGAGTCCCAGATCCACTACCAGCAGCATCCCAATCCGGACTGAATCCCAGATCCAGTACCAGTAGCATCCCAATCCGGTCTGAGTCCCAGATCCACTACCAGCAGCACCCCAATCCAGACAGTCCCAGATCCACTACCAACAGCATCCCAATCCGGACTGTCCCAGATCCAGTACCAGCAGCATCCCAATCCAGACTGAGTCCCAAATCCACTACCAACAGCATCCCAATCCGGACTGAGTCCCAGATCCAGTACCAGCAGCATCCCAATCCGGACTGAGTCCCAAATCCACTACCAGCATCACCCCAATCTGGACTGTGTCCCAGATCCACTACCAGCATCACCCCAATCCGGACTGTGTCCCAGATCCACTACCAGCAGCATCCCAATCCGGACTGAGTCCCAGATCCACTACCAACAGCATCCCAATCCGGACTGTGTCCCAGATCCACTACCAACAGCATCCCAATCCGGACTGTGTCCCAGATCCACTACCAGCAGCATCCCAATCCGGACTGAGTCCCAGATCCACTACCAACAGCATCCCAATCCGGACTGTCCCAGATCCAGTACCAGCAGCATCCCAATCCGGACTGAATCCCAGATCCATTACCAACAGCATCCCAATCCGGACTGTCCCAGATCCAGTACCAGCAGCATCCCAATCCAGACTGACTCCCAGATCCAATACCAACAGCATTCCAATCCGGACTGAGTCGCAGATCCAAATGCTGACTTTAACAAGCAAACACTTCCCAGTAAAAGGCAGGCTATTTCCCACATGGTGGGAAAGAGTTCTCTGGTATATACCAAATGTGGAACACTGCTATTTTCTTTCCTCTTCCAACCATTACACAAGCAGACTGTGTTTCATAATGATAAACCATTGGACAGACTGCACTTACAGTAGTGAAGACAAACCATTATACAGGCAACTTTATATGCTGTGGAGAATAACATTGGACAGCCAAGCATAACATATTACATAGAAACATACTGAATCAATCCAATTCCACAATGTGCTACAAAAGTTTACACAGCAGAGCATGTGATGCCATATCTGAAGGCCCTTAACCTATTCTCCCCCCCCCCCACTGGTGATTGACAGATCTGACAAATTACAAATGTTTTGTTAAAATTCTCCATTTCTGCAATCCTTAAGATGACCATGTAACTAAAATCTGTACTCAGAACAATCCAATTTTGCTTGTTTAGCAAACTTAGCACAATTTCCGGCATGACTGAAAGATCTTTTCTCTGTTGAAGGCCTTCATCAGTTTGTAATGAAGGAGAATCAATGCAGAAATGCATCTATTTTTACTAATTTTAATTTCTCTAATGGGCATCATCCATGGTCTATTGGAACAAATTACTATGGTATATGAGCATTTTTCTCCTGGTAACTTACTGAAAGCAGACATATTTTTCTGCTTCACCGGCTCAAATGGAAGAGCAAGACATCAAAATTCCATATGCATTGAAAAAGACACACAATTATGAATAAAAATTCTAAAATATTTAGTTTGACACATACAGGTATGGAATGCTGCTAGCATTAAAATTGAAGGACATTTGCTCAGAATCTGATATAAATTAAAGTCATTAACATTCATGTTTACAGAATAAATAACTGTTAAAAATATAATAAATAATAAGTCATCATTTGAGAAAATGAAATCAGTAGCATTGGTAACATCATGACTTCACTTACTGCCGAAGAGCCTCGGCCCGAAAAGTCAACTGTGCTTTTTTCCATAGATGCTGCCTGGCCTGCTGAGTTCCTCCAGCAGTTTTTGTGTGTTGCTCGAATTTCCAGCATCTGCAGATTTACTCTTGTTAGTAACATTAATTACAAGCTGGCAGAAACCTTGGAACTTCTATTCACCTACTCTAACAATGAGACATCAATACCCAGAAACATGTGATTCCTGCCTTTTGAATTAGACCTGATGTTGGCATTCTGGTTGTCAGAAATGTCAAAAATGGTAACAGCCATATCACCAAAAGGTTTTGCAGCATGTCATAGCTGAGTATTGATTTCCCTTCAGTGATGGGAAATTGAATATCCTTACTCAGAAGCAGAAACTTACAGATAGTCCTAAATAAAACAATGGTAGTGGAGACACTCAGCAGGTCAGGCAGCATATGTGGATAGAGCAACAGATTTAAAATCTTTGGTCACAGAAAAAAAGAAGAGATCTGTGAATAAAAGTACAAGAATGGCATACACCATCACGGCAGCATATCATATGCGTGCACCTTGCTTTGAGTAAAAACTAATGTAGACACATTATTCCCAGCTCCCATCTTTTTCTTGCAATTTGTTTTATGTTTTGGAATTACACAACATAATACCTATGTTCTACTGCCTTCCCCTATGCCCTACTACTCATCAAGTCCTACACTGGTCCTACATGTATGAGATGTTACACTCCTAAATTGTAGCACCCCGCACATATCTGCACTAAACAGGGGATTTGGGAGTACTTGTGCAGGATTCCGAATAAGTTCATTTGTGGGTTGAGTCAGTGGTGAGGAAGGCAGGTGTGATGTTAGCACTCATTTTGAAAGGACTAGAATATAAAAGAAGGTATGTAATGTTGCGTCATATAGCTGTTGATAGGGTTGAATGTGCCAAAGGCATTGGGACCATTGCAAGTTTCAATGATGGACCCATGCAATCAGAACACTGCTGGGTTGGACTGTTAATGGACCACTGAAAGAAGATCATAGTATTGGAAGATATGACACTTGGCTAGATCTGATAGTTAATGCAATTTATCCAGTTTTGTGCTTGGATGAGTTTTGGCAGCAGTAATTCAAAACAGATTTCCTGAATGTAGTCACGAGGGACAAACTGGTTTGTCAGGAGAAAATCAAAATCCAAAATAGACTGCTTATTAAAAGAAGACATTTGTGTAAATATTGAGATTTTATGTCTCCTGTGTCTTGCTGTCATGTAGTTTATTCTAATATAATAATTAGGGGTCCTGGGACATAGGAACCAGAGGCAAGTAAACCTCGTAGAGCAGCAGCTGAACTGGGCCATCCCTTGCATCTGCCCTCAACACCCTGATCTTTTCAATCAGGCCCAATGGTTAAATCCAGGTCTCTGGTTATTTCTTGTTCTCAGGCCTGGGCCCCGCCATCTTGATTCAAACCCATACATGCCACACCATAACTGTTCTGCACCTCCAAAACTTCAGTTTACACCACAAAAATGCCTGGTCATATAGGCAGTTCAAAAGCTTAGTCCTGAAAGGGAAGTTACAAGGTATTGATTGCAGTGATTGTTTACTAGAAAAAGTGTGATTAAAGTAGTTTGTTTTATTTGCTACTGAAAACAAGTTGCTGTGCTTCACCAGCACCATCTTAAACCAAAAATTTGCCCAATAACTTGGGTCCATAGCCATTGGCAGCAATCCATTCAAGATTCAAGATTGTTTAACGTAATTTCCAGTACACATGCGTAGAGAAGAATGAAATTGTTGTTACTCCTGATCCTATGCAAGACAAATAAAAACTTAATTAGATAAAGAAGATAATTTATTAGATAACTTATTATTAGAACAATAATAATAACATAATTTGAAATATATATAGACCTTTCTAGATTGATTGTATGTTCATTAAGTGATACTAAGCACAGTAATGAGGGAATGAAAGATGTGTGTCTGTAGGTAAGGTGACTCTGACAGGAAATGAAAAAGTAGCAGTGGTGGGTGGTGTGGAGTCTGGTTTAGTGAACTCTACCAAAGGAGGTGTAAGGTGTTTCTACCCTCCGCTAACCTACAGGTCACCATTGGGAAAGGGGTAGCACCTGCCCAGCCTCACATGAATCCATGGGCGCCAAGGTGGATGGTTAAATGAGCAGCTGGTGTATATCACAAATCCTGGTTATGCGACCAGTGATGCCAGGCAGACAATCTCTGAAGAGTATCAATAATGCCTGGGGTCACCGGTCTTCTAAAGACACTGCCCAGAAGAAGGCAATGGCAAACCACTTCTGTGGGCATCCTGTTGCACAGTGGTGTATCTAAACAGAGGAGTAGGAGTTTGTTCACCAAAGTTGGTGGAACAATAGTGTTGAATGTTGAAATGAAATCCAGGAACAGCATTCTGAGATAAGTGTCCTTGTTTCTAGGTGCTCATGACAGATATTATGACATCTTTCAGAGAGAAGTTCTGTTTGTAAGCATACTGGTGTGTGTGCAGTGTGGCAAGACTGGAGTTTTTGAAATGTGCCATTACCAGCCATTCAAAGCACTTCATGATGATTGGTGTCATTGCAAGTCGGCAGTAGTCGTTCAGTTCTGAAGGTATAGAGATCTATGGTATAGTGATGATGGTGTCTGATTTGGAGCAGCCTAGATGAGTGAAGTGTTGAAGATGTCAATGAAGATCATCAGAGACCTTGTGTACTCTCTCTCCATGTATTAAAGTACAACTTTGTAGCTGCCTGTACAGAGACAAATCTCAATGTTGTATGAAGTCTACATACTTCGATAATAATTGTACTTTGTACTCAAATTGGGATGTTGTCTGGTCTGCCTGCATTATGGAGGCAGACTCTATAGATTCCCTCTCATATATTACAGATGGTGGCTGCTCGCCTGGGAGGTGGGGTAGATTTTGTGGTTAACATTGTGCTGCATGCCTCGAAATGTGCATAATGTCTCTTTATAGTGTGTTAGGGAGGGAGGCATCACTGATACCTTCAACACTTATTGGCCTCGCGTACTCATAATGTCCCTGATGCCCAGCCACATGTGCCGTGGATCGTTATCGGATGGATGTTCCTGAAATTTTTGTGCGTAGGCATCAAGAGGGCAAATGCCACTCAAGATAAGTTTACTCCTGGCCACCCGGGAAGCTGTTCTGCCTCCGGACTTGAAGGCAGCATCCTAGGCTTTTACTAGGGACTGCCCCTCTACATTCAGAAAAGGCGTCTGTCTGGGTAGTTAGTTGACCACTCTTGAGGTACAAGAACCATTTGCACACTTACAGATGTAGCTGATGACAGATGAGGCACACTCCTCAAGGTCTGTGCCTTCTCCTTTTGTGGCAGTCCCCTTGAACATCTGTCAGGTAGTCTGTTCAAAGCAGTCCTGAAATGTAGACGTTGCCTTATTAGGCCATACAGACATAGTCTTCTTGACTGGTTTCTCCATTTTCAGCAGCAGTTGGTTTGCTAGGATTACCATCATCGAGATCTGGTCAGAGAAACCAACATACAGGTACAGAACGGTTTTTACATCACTGAGTGTGGTACAGTATTTTTGTGGGATACAAGGAAAGCAAAAATAAAAAAAACATATTCACATCATTCAGTTGATTCTATCAGTGATACTCACTGTAGCCACCGAGTGCTGATGGTCGAGAGAATGAACGTTATAAAAGTGGTTGGAGTGCAAATGAAGTGGATTATACTCACCCGAATGTTGTTGAAACTGCAGTCATCAAGGTAAGTGAATCACTAATTATCTAACATTTATGGGCCTAATTTCATAATTTGAAGGAAGTAAATCTGCAGGCTAATTGTCAGATCATGAAGTTAGGAAGATCAATACCGGTGTATCCCTGTGGTACCAAAGGTTTGTTTATATTGGAAAATATTGGTAAAAGCTTTATCCTGCCTGTTAATGGCACACAGCAGCGAGTTGCTTACATACACATAGCACATACACATAGCACATAACCACCTCCTCAATTCAGAGGAAATTGCAGACATCGACTCAGAGATCAACCACCGCTTGAGCAGTGCTCATGGAGCCTATACAAGATTAAGGAAAAGAGTCTTTGGAGACCATGACATACAGGTCCAAACAAAACTTCTGATTCATAAAGCAGTCATCCTTCCTACATTACTGTATGGAGGCAAATCATAGACCACCTACATAGATACCTGAAAGCCCTGGAACAATACCACCAAAAATCCTTATGAAAGATTCTGAGGATCACCTGGGAGGACAGGAGGGGGCCAGCATGAACGGCATCTCTACCATAACTCCAATGGGTAGGTCATGTCATCCAGATGCCAAATTCATGTCTCCACAAACAGATCCTTTACTCCCTGTTGAAGGGAGCAAAGGAAACACTTCAAAGATACCATCAAAATCAGCCTGAAGAAATTCAACATAACATTTAAAAACTGGGAAAACATGACACTCAGTAGATACACCTGGAGTTACTTGTTCAAGTGTGAGCTGTGCTATAGAAGAATGATCTCTGCTGCAGCTCAGAGTGCAAGTGGCAGCTGTGAAAGGAGAGAATCAACAGCCAGACGGATACGAGTACCAACCACAGCCACCAATTACTCCTGCCCACACTGCATCAGGATGGTACGTGGATCCCGCATCAGCCTCTATAACCACCTGAGGACCCATCAACAGATAGATATATGCATTATTGATCTCAAAGAAAATTACAGTGTCACAGTAGCATTGCAAGTGCACAGATAAACAAACGTTTGTAGATATTAGAAGAGAAGTAGAAAGAATAAAATATAAGTTACCATAAACAGCCTAACAGGAGGGGGTCATCACTTCCCCAGCTATAAGTTGACTCATTATAGAGCCTAGTGGCTGAGGGTAAGAATGATCTCATATAGCTCTCTTAGGAGAAGCACAGTTGCCATAGACAACCCCTTAGGAGAATAACACCCTCAACTCGAGTGATCACACTTCTATTAATACTAATTAGAGACTCAATTAGATTCAGAATCAGGTTTAATATCACTGGCATATGTCGTGAAATTTAACTTTGCAGCAGCAGTACAATGCAATACATGGTAACAAAGAAAAAAATAATAGAGTGAAGATAAATATTGGCAATGCCTATAATGTCCATATCCTGTGAATGAGTTCAATAAAGAAAATCTGGTGCACAATTATATTATAACAGAACATGCATGCCCTGTTTGATTTCACTTTCCATTTGCAATTAATTCTCCTCTTATTTTTCATGCAAGAACTAATTTGCAGTTATCATGAAAAAATATTCTTTCTTCTGATGAGAAATTACACAACCCCTGAGTTTATTTGTATTGAGGAAAAAAAGCTAAAAATCACTCTGTCATTTAACCTAGCAAAAATCAAAACTTGCCATGAAAAATTGTGTCTAAAATGTGAAAAGCGCATTTAATACAGTGATTGTAACTGTTCACAGGGGAGAACAATTTAACAGGTTCAGCATAAAATATTATAAACAGGATTACCAGTCAAAGGAATGTGAAATGCTTAACAACATTGTGGATCTATAAGACCAGCATTCTTCCAAAGGTTTTATTTGAATCTGGACATGTTCATTACGTATGCACTACATCAAAACCCTGGAAACGTTCCATCTAGGCTGTGTTGGGAATTAGATATACAGCTTTGTCTGCAAAAAGATCTTACTATGCGATCTGGATTTGAGAAGGTAGCGATCATCATAAATCATCTCTATAATGGTTTCTTTTGGTCACAACATTTGGAGACAATGTTTATGTTAACTGATCCCTGAAGATTTGAACCTAGGGCAGGAAGACGTATCAATTTGTTCAGGAGAGGAAAGTGCACAATGTTATCCTTGGTTAACTTTGGCTACATCAGATCAATAACAATCTAGTTGGCATTTTGATTTGGTGTATAGCCATACTGTATGTTGGTGACAATTCAAGTCTCTGGACTTTTGCTATAATAGTTTGTTTGGACTATTGGTTGGTTGGCATCTGTCTGTCTTGAAGGACAATGGGTGATCATCATTATCACAAACCTGGATGGAACATATGGAGATCCTGAGATGCCCAGTCATCAAGATCCCCCTCCAGGCCTCACCATTGTAATCCAAAGGAAAGCTTATGAAGCAATTAATTTGGCATCAACTTGTATGCAGGAGCTGCCGGAAGGATGTTGAATGATGTCCAGCTGCCTTAGGGGCTGTCTGGGCTTACTCTTGTAGCCTTCATTTCTCCCAAAGATGCCCACAAAACTATTTACCCATAGCTGGGGACCTGGTTCACGAGCACTAGGGTGTGTCCACACACTGGTGGGCAGGTGTGGTACTCCCCATTTTCTGTGGTTCAGCCCGAGTCCGAAAGGAGTTCAGTATCTGCGTGTTGCCAGTGAGGAGGCACTAAATGAGGCTTGCTGTTGGAAAGGCTGTGTACTGGAAGGGAGAGACATACACTCCACTCTCCTTTTTGCAAGGTTGCTAGCCAGCTGTGGAAGCTGAAAGTGAGAGCAACAAGCTGTACCCACTACACCACCACACTAGATGCATCACAACAGCCATTTTGACTCCAGTCAAACTATTACCAGTCACTATATTCCAGAAAATGTAGAGGATGGTTGCCATGGAATTATAATACTGTGCAAAAGTCTTATATAGCTAGGGAGTCTAAGACTTTTGCATAGTACTGCGTTTGTGAATGTGGAGTAAAGAGCAAGTTTGTAAATTTGGCAGGAGCAAAGGAAGTTGGGAATGGTGAGGCGAAGTGCCACTGGAGGGGTATGGAGCAAGTGACAGAGAAAGATGAATGGGGGGTGAGGGGAGTGGGGTTGGTGTGGGTGCAGACAAATCCAGCACTGAGATACCAGGCAAGGTCATTTGATTGCAAACAGTTGGTTTATTGATTTAAGAATGTCTCTCTGTTGTTTCCCCCTCCCTCCCCTTTCCTTTTCCCTTTTTGCAACCATGATTCTCCTCTCTCTAACATCTTCCCACGCTTGGTCCATATAGAGACCCATATCCAGGATTAGGTTTATCATCACTCGTATATGTCCTGAAAATTGTTTTTTTTTTGCAGTAGCAGTACAGTGCAATGCATAAAATCACTACAGTACTGTGCAAAGTCTCAGGGATCCTAGCTATAAATAATGTATGTGTCTAAGACATTTGCACAGTACTGTATATCGAGACATCAGTTGCAGTAATTGAAACTGGATGAGAAGAAGTAAGAACAAATGCTGCTTCATTAAATAGTAAATAGATTACATTGATAAATTTCATTATAAAAGTTACTCATCAGTTAGCTGTTGAGGGATAAATATTTTAACATTTAAAATATTGCATTGAAAGTCTCTGAGAACGGCTGAGAGGATCGTAGGGGTCTCCTACCATCCATCGGGGACAGTTATCAGGAGTGCTGCATATGCAGGGCCCGTAGTATTATTAAGGATCCCACCCATCCATCCAGCAACCTCTGACTTTCTACCATCAGGCAGGAGACTCCGATGCATAAAAACAAGAACAGTCCTGATGAGAAACAGTTTCTACCCCCAGGCCATTAGGCTTTGGAACTCAAAACTTCATAGTTTTCAAAGTGTCTCTGGATAGTCTGTTCTATACCCCACAATATTTAATATTAATGCACTTTAGTTTGCTATTTATGTGTGATTCATCTGTAAATGTTATCCCTACCTTCTTAAGTTATCGTGTGCTATGTGTCTTATGTGCTTTACACCCTGTTTCAAAGAAACATTGACTCATTTCTATATACATTATATAGTTACATACATGTATGTAGTTAAATGACAATGAACTTCATTCACCTTGACTCAAATCTACCTCAGCATGGTTCTTGCACCATATTGTTGACCTGCACTACATTTTCTCTGTAATTCAACATGATATTCTGCATTCTGTTTCTGCTTTTCCATTTGTACAATCTCAGCATATTTGTGTTTGGAATGTTCTGACTGGATGGAATGCAAAAGAAACCTTCTTATTGCATCTTGGTACGTGTGATAATCATAAATGAATTACCAATATCACACAAGCGATATCACATTTCACAAAATTACTATGCTTCACAGTCAAAGTTCTAGAGCTGGTTAGGTAGCCCAAGGAATCCTGATGTCGGGTTTCAACCCAAAACATTAACAGTTCCTCCTCACCCAATAGTTGCTGCTTGACCCACTGAGATTCTCCAGCAGATTGTATGAGAAGGGTTAAATCACATAACACACTCTAGAAATTTGATTGTGAAGCATGATAATTTTGCCATATGTGATGTTATTGCAGTGGAAATGTAACCATAAACGTTCATGTCCAACTCTGTAATGAATTGAGGTACCAGAATTTGGTTGAGGTGTCCAGTTGTTTTTATTGTGCTCCTGAACACAATTTTTCAAGTAATTGGCCCAGGTAAACAATGCCCATTGATACAGTAACAGGCTTGGACTTAAGAAATGTCAGTTTTACCATTGCATGTGCAGGTTCCAGGGTATGGAGCATGGCACTAGGCACTGGCTTTCAGTTAAAGAAAATACATACCTTTGCATTAGCTCTCCCTAGGGCAGCTCCTGCACAACTGCTGCACATATTCATTCACCACACACCACCTCCAAACATTCATTGAACTCTACCCCACAGCAACCACTCACCATTCACTCCCTCTGTGCATTGACTTAGTCTTACTTAGAGGAAGCAAAACCCAAAAGCAGAGTAGCAGCAACAATCAGAGGTGAAGAATAATAATAGACCACAAAATAAAAAGATAGAAACAGCCAAAACCAGGAGAGAACAGAAGCTAAGCGTAACAGGCAACAAAGTAAACTTTAAACAGGGAGAATGAAAGCTAGAAGCAACTGGTTGAGGCTGGCTGATTCAATGAGTGAACAAGGACTGAGGATGGGAACTTTGGTTGAATGTGTGACAGGTGAATGCTGTTAGTTGGGTGGAGTCTGGGAGGTGTCTGTATATGAAAGCTGGGAAGTGTCAGTGAGAGCAGGCCTGACAATCCTTAGGTGGAGCCCCCTTAAACCCTTTCTTTTCTGGGCCTACCTCCCATACCATCCCATTGAGACCCAGACAGCATGACACTTTTTTTAATGGCAATTTTCTAAAGGGGGAAGGGGATGACCAAAGCCTACAAGGCATAAGCTGCATAGTAAACTTTAGAGAATGCCCTGACTTGAGTTTTCTCAATGGCTGGTGCATACTGTTCCAGATACAAAATAATTTCTAGGCCTATAGCTTAGAATGAAACTGATTTTATTAAGACTGCCATTCAAGCTCAAGGAGAAAATTAATTGGTACTTTTTGTGGTTTGTTTCTGGTAAAAACTATTTGAACTTATCTAATGTGATTGCAATCTTTTAATTTTTTTGCAATTCAAGGTTGACATAATTTATTTCTCACTAAATGTTTTTTAATTAAACTTGAAATCTAAATCAATTTGAACAATTGCTGATGTAGTATTTGTTGGAATCTGAATTTTACTTTATTTTGGATGATCTCATCACCTGCTTAATTTGAAAGTTTTCTTGTTAAACAAGCATTTTTATCTTAAAGAGTTTTACGTTGACTGTGTCACTGTAAATAGCGCCAGCTAATGTTCAATGAGAAACATTCCCCTTGAATTCATGGGTTCAATATTTCCTTCACAAGTGTGAGACCGAAATTTTCCCAACTGCTACTCCAGTGCTCTTCCATTTGAATGTGTCCTTCAGATTTAAAAGAAGAGTAACGTCTTTGCCTAGCTGAAAAAGACTGCAGATTCTGAAGTCCAAAACAGAAAAAAATCTATCCCAGGAACTCAGTGGGTGGAGAGTATCTGTGGAATGAAAGGAATTGTTGAGTTTTTGGGCCATAGAGAGCGATGGACAGTTGACATTCCAGTGATCGGGTGGAAGGTCAGACCTGAAATGTTGACTCTCTGTTCCCTGAACTGCTGAGTTCCTCCAGAATCTCATTTGCAGCTTAAACTGAGTATCCATCTTACCTTTAGTAAGATTTTAAAGAACCTTTAATAAGGGAATTATCTCTTAGCAGTTTGACTAATATTTGAACCTTGGTCAGGTTCACTAAAAATGATCTATTCATAATCATGTTCCTATTTATGGAGATGTATTAGCAGTTTTGTTTACTGTGTGCAATCTCATTTTTATTGTAGCCTAACTCTCAGTTATTGATTTGATGTAATTTCTGAACTGTTCCTACTTCCTTCAGTGGCAATTGTTTCCGACCGAGGTCTCGAGGTTATTAAACTACTCATGGAACGTAATGGGAAATTGACTTAATAGTTTTTTCAATCTGTTGTTAGTGGTAATGTTGTCTTTAGAAACAGCAGTTTTAGCAGCAGAAACTCAACTTGGTGTGAAGCTTATACAAATAACATGCAACCTTCCCATTTAACACCAATACTCAGTCATCCGGTAAAACTGTCAGATATGCAATCACCCATAAAAGAATAAAAGTATGATTGTGCAAGCAGCTTCAATAGATCATATTGAGGGAAGCACAATCAAAAGTTTATTAAAGAAAAAAACATGATATATCAAAGTTTTATTTTATTAGTCTTGCACTAGAATGGCATTATATTATGCCTCTTTGAATTAATTCATAATGATTATCCATGTCTGCAAAAGAATTGTATACCAGTTAACTTAACATCCATTGCCAGGAGATTCCTACAGCACACAATTAAAGATAGAATGACAGAAAACCTTGAACATTTTCACCTGCTCAGAATGATTACGTGTTTGATGAACACATCTGGATTTTTTGAGTATATGACTAGTTCTTTATCCTCTGCCACACAGCCAATTTAAAAAATTGACACTGGAAGTCTATTGTTGTTATTATATGTATGTCCAGAAGATGCTTAATAAGTTCAAATGTAGAAGATTTTTAGCTAAGGTCAAAGCTCATTAAATTATTGACCTGCCAAAGAAATTAGCTAATTGCTAGAAAGTGAAAATCTAGGATAAATGGTGAACAAACTAATTGGAAGAATGTGCCTAGTGGTTCTCATAATTATAACTGTTGATGTGGCAACTATTGCCTGACCTTTTTTTTTAATGTTTTTGATCATGGAATGAAAATTCAAATATATTTGTGATGGTGTTAATGACATTAATAGAGGTGGTGTTGCAAACATTGCAGACAGTGGAAACATTAAAATAATTCTTTTAAAAAAATCAATCGGCCAACTGAATCTAATGCATTGAAATGTAGGCAAATATGACGCCATCCACTTAATTGTCAGTGTGGAGACTCAGACAGATTTTGGGGTCTGTATCCATTGGACACTCAAAGCTGCTGTGTAGGTTGGCAGTGTTGTTAAGAAGGCATATGGTCTGTTGGCATTCATCAACTGTGGGGCGGAGTTCAATAGCTGTGAGGTAATGTTACAGACCTTGGTCAGAACCCACATGGAATACTCTGTTCACTTCTGGTCATCTCACAACAGGAAGGATGTGGATGCTACAGACTGCGTGCAGAGGAGATTTACAAGGCTGTTGCCTGCACTGGAGAGCGTGCCTTATGAGAATAGGCTGAGTGAACTTGGCCTTTTCTCCTTGGAGTGACAGAGGTGACCTGAAAGAGGTGTATAAGATGATTAGAGGCATTGATCATGTGGATTGCCAGAGCCTTTTCTTTCCCCCAGGGCTGAAATGGCTAACAGGAAGGGGCATAGATTTAAAGTGCTTGGATGTAGGTAGGGGGGATGTCAGGGGAAACTTTTTCACACAGAGAGTGGTGGTCATGTGGAATGGGCTGCCGACGACAGTGGTGGAAGAAGATACACTAGGGTCTTTTAAGAGATTCCTGGTTAGAACATGAAGCTTAGAAAAACAGAGGGCAATGCGGTAGGGTAATTCTAGACAGTTTCTAGCATAGGTTACATGCTCAGCCCAACACCGTGGGCCAAAGGGCCTGTAATACATTGACATTTCTATGTTCTATGGATGGCATTGTTGATTGGAGTGAAGTCCAGCGAAGAGCTTTAAAAGGCAGAAACATTTTTCAATGAGAGTGGTTGATTGGAGTACTATGCAGACACAGTAGAAACATTCACATACAAGTCAGGCAAGGAGCTTTAAAAACCCAGTTTCCATAATAAAGCAGGGGGACCATCTAGCGGTCATCGACAGAGCTGTCTGAGTCAGAGTGGTAAGGCGTTGGCTCAACAGGGGTTCAGAGAGAACAGGCAGAAGGAAGGAAAGTTCATTATTTATTTCTTATTTAACGATTGAGAGAATAGGGGGTATGTCTACTGAGCCAGTGTTCTGTTCTCGGTGTCAGATGTGGAATTTCCGGGAGACTACCAGCCTCCCCATGGCCACGTCTGCACCAGATGCATTGAGATGCAGCTCCTTAGAGACCATGTTAAGGAAATGGAGTTACAGTTCAGTGACTTCCGGCTTGTTAGGCAAAGTGAAGAAGGAGCTACAAGCAGGTTGTCAACCCAAGGCTACAGGAGACAGATAAATGGTTGAGTGACAGGAAAGGGAAGAGAGAATGTCAGATAGTGGCCCATCCCTCTCAACAAAAAGTACTCAGTTTTGAGTACTGTTAGTGGTGGAGGACCTACTTGGGGGAAGCATCAGTGGTTCAGAAGAGGATGAAACTGAAGCAGATGGCAGCAATAGTAGGGGGCTCTATAGTTATCGGGGCAGATAGGTGATTCTGTGGATCTGAAAAGAAAATGTGATGGTAGTTTGCCTCCCAGGTACCAGGGTCTGAGATGTTTTTGAACTCATTCACAATATTCTAAAAGGGAGGGTGAGCAGCCAGAGGTCGTCGTACATATTGGTACCAATGACAGGGGTAGAAAAAAGCAGGAGGATGTAAGACAGAACACAGGGAGTTAGAAAGAAGCTGAGAAGTGGAATCTCAAGGGTAGTAATCTCAGGATTGCTGCCTGTGCCATATGACAGTGAGGATAGAAATAGAATGAGATAGCAGATAATGTGTGGCAGAAGAATTGGAGCAGGGGACAGGGATTCAGCTTTCTGGATAATTGGGACTCTTCGGGGGTAGGTGAGACTGCACAAAAGGGATGTGTTGCACATGAATCAGAGGGGGACCAATATTCTGGCAGGCAGTTTACTAGAACTGTTGAGCACAGGGGGGTGGAAACCAATATGTTAGAGCTGAGGATGGACCAGCGGGTTTACAAGTAGATGATGGGTGTAACATGAATATAAAGAAATAGAAGCCAATGATTGGGTACAAATACAGACAGAGCAAAGAGTTAAGTTGTACCACACAGTCAAAATTCAAAAGGGTAAAGAATGCAGGACGGAAGGAGCTGTCTTTAAATGTGCATAGCTTTTAGAATAATGTGGATGAACTAGTGGCGCAATTAGAGATCAGTCACTATGATGTTGTGGGCTTCACTGAGTTGTGGCTGAAAGAAGGACTTAGTCGGGAGTTTAACATCAAAGGATATACTTTGTATAGAAAGGACAGGCAGGAAGGCATAGGTGGTGGTGTGGCTCTTTTGGTAAGAGATGGAATTACATCCTTACAAAGGGATGACATGGGGTCAGAGAATTTTGAATCTTTATGGGTGGAGTTAAGAAACTGCAAAGGATAAAAAAATATATAATGGAATCTTACATAGGCCTCCAATTAGAAACCAAGATATAGGTTGAGGCTGCAAAGGGAGCTGGAAAAGGCATGTAATAAGGATAATGACATAATTGTAATGGGGGACTTCAATATGCAAATGAATTTTAGAGAAGCTTGTGCTTGAGTCTACTCAGGGAAAGGTATCTTAGATTGGGTATTGAACAATATCTCAGATCTTATAAGGAAGCTTAATGTAAAGGAACCTTTTGGAGGATCTTAAAATGATTGAATTCATTCTGCAGTTTGAGAGGGAGAAGCATAAGTCACATGAATCAGTATCGCAATGGAATAAAGGGAATTACAGAGGTGTGAGAGGAGATCATTCAGGTGGATTGGAGGGGGATACTGGTGGAGGTGTCGGCAGAGTAGAGATGGCTTAAATTTCTGGGAACAGTTCTCAAGGTGTGGGATAGACATGCCCCACTAAAGAAGTTCTTCTCAAATGTCAGGGCTAGTTAAGAACTGCAGAAAAGCAAAGGAAGGGACATATAAAATAGCATAAGTGAGTGGGAAGTTGGATGATTGGGAAGCTTTTAAAGCCCAACTGTTAAATTTAACTGGTAAATTAAACTAACAAAACACTTGATTAAATAAAAGAATTTCAGAGGAAGATAGAGCATTTCTTTTTACATGTACTTATTCCCAGACTACAAATCTATTAACACCAGTTCAACACATAACAGTTTATACTGTGTGGAGAGCAGTTGTATAAATCTTAAACATCCAATTTTATTTAAGCTACAAATGTAAGTGAAATAGTTTTGTATTTATGTGATTGTTACCCTTATATTTATGCAGCATCTGACTGCTACTGATTGTTACTTTGTGTTTATAAGAACGTAAGTAATAAGAGTAGGAATAGGGCACTCAACTTTCAGAACCTGGTTCAATGTTCATCAAGAACATAGCTAATCTTGTATCTCAACATCAGTTACCTCTTCACTCTCTGTGTCCCTTGATTCCTTTAAAGCACAAACATTTTTTGATCTAATTCTTGAATGAACTCCACTAGAATCAGCAACACACACAAAATGCTCAGTAGGATAGGCAGCATCTATGGAAAAGTGTACAGTTGATGTTTTGGGCTGAGACCCTTCAAAGGATTGTGGAAAAGAAAGATGAAGAGTAGATTTAAAAGGTCGGGGGAAGGCAGGAAGTAACACAAGGTGATAGGTGAAACTGGGAGTGGAAGGGATGAAGTAAAGAGCTGAAAAATTGATGAAAAAGATACATGGCTGGAGACATGGGAATCTAATAGAAGAGGAGAGAAAGATAAGAAAGAAAGGAGGGAGGAGCACCAGAGGGAGGTGATAGGCAGGCAAGGAGATAGGGTGACAAGAGGGAAAGCGGGTTGCGAAATGGTGAAAGGAAAGTGATGGCTTTACTGGAAATTAATATTCATGCCATCAGATTGGAGGCTATCCAGATGGAATAGAAGGTGTTGTTCCTCCAGCCTGAGCGTAGCCTCATTGCGACAGTAGAGGAGGCCATGGATTGACACATTGGAATGTGAATGCGAAAGGGAAGTTGAATTAAAAGTGGTGGCCTCTGAGATGTCCTGCTTCTTCTAGTGGATGGAGCTTGGGTATCAGATTCAGATTTATGATCGATGCTATACGTTGTGAAATTTGCTTTTAGTGACAATGAGGCAGCACAATGCTTAAAATTAAAAGTTACATTAAGAAATATATATAAAAATAAATAAAAGAGTAAAATGAGGTGATTTCCATGAGTTCATGGACTGCTCAGAAATCTAATGGCAGAGCGGAAGAATCTGTTCCTAAAATGCTGAGGATGTGTCTTTAGGTTCCTGTACCTCCTCTCTGATGGTAGAAATGAGAAGAGGGCATGTTCTGGATGGTGAAGGTCCTTCAGGATGGATGTCACATTCTTGAGGCATCACCTTTTGAAGATATCGTCAGTGATGGCGAGTGATAGAGTTAGCCAAGTTTAAATAACTCTGCATCTTTTTCCAATCCTGTGCCTTGGAGCTTCCATATCAGATGGTGAAGCCATCAGTTTGAATCCTCTCCACAGTACATCTTTCAAAGATTGCTAAAGTCTTGGATGATATACTAAACCTCAAATTCCTTATGAAGTATAGCTGCTGATGTCAACTGGCGCATGAGACAAACACTGAATCAAACACCAATTCAGAAGCAGAAGTGTTTCAGGTCAAACAGTTTCTGCTGATTTAAAAGTCCAAGACTCAGAGATAAGATCTAAAAGTCAGAGTCAGGTGTTCTGTGAAGTTAGGAGCCAATGGGCAGGTAGGTGATAGATACTTGAAATCATTTCCACGTTCTGCAGTTGTTCCTAAATCAATTTGTCTTTTTTAATAAATATATTATCACTTAATTTTATGAACCAATGAAGTCACAACAATTTCGGTCACACCACAAAATGCAGACATGAAAAACTGAAGACATTGGAATCTGGAGCCACACCTAAAATGCTGGGGGAACTCAGCAGGCCAGACAGCATCAATGAAGGGAAATGGACAGATATCAGGATCCAAAATATTCTTGTGTAAGAGACTGAAATATGCAAAATTAAAAGCAGAGAATGATGATCATAATTAGTTTACATCACCAAATTTTTACAGTTTGTGCAGAGCTGCTTTTGAATTCCAGTTTCTTTACATAGCTTCAATAATCTTGCTGGTTGTGGTGAAGAGAACCAAGAGGGAATTTTGGCAAACTTCAGTTTAATCATTACACTGAGATATCTACAAGCTACATCTCCTATATATAATGAGTGTCAAGCATAATTATAAATCTGCTTGGGGATTGCTATTAGAATTTTTTATTGAAATAGTGGTTGCAAATAACATGAACACTTACTCAACCTGGCAGAAACGTAAATGTATGATTTACCTTCATCTGTATTTTGAACAAGCTGTTCTCCACAGTTCAACAGTTAAATGACATTTTCAGTAGAGACAGGTGCACTGATTTCTCCTCAATGGTCTTATTATGGTGAAAAACTAAAGTAGAGAAATAATTGCATTTCACTCTGAATACCCGTTGAGGATACAGGGAAATCATTCATCATGCATTCTGTTTATACTATAATAAGTAAGGAACCACAACAACCAAAATTATACCTATATTATCTTTGTAAATAAATAGATCACATGTTGTGCATGTGTTGTGAATTATGATTTCCTCACAACCCTGTTCAGCTGAATGCAGACCTAATTTAAATCAGTTCTATCCATTTAAAAAAAAGATAAAACCTGCAATGAATCAGTAAGAAAATGAGAAACAAATATCAATAGTTTGCCCATCTGTCATGGGAGTCTGGAGGTAGGTGACAATTCTATTTCTATCAAGCATCTATGTTTGCTTATATATCACAGCTTCTGGTTCACTGCACTACATTGAAAGCAGATGATACATTGAAAAAGCAGTTTAATAGAAATCGTAGCGCTAATATCAATAAATGGCTTGTACAATGACCTCACCAGTGTCTGGAAATTCATTGAAATCAGGTGATGATAATCTCATCAATAATCATTTTATTGGAGTGAGATTTAATTGTTAGGTTTAGCAGAATCTAATTTGAACTCCTCATTTTTAAACTTATAAGACACCAGGAAATATGATTACATTTTATTTTTTTAAAGTAAGTTTATTATCAAAGGCGATAGATGTCGTCATATACAACCCTGAGATCCATTTTCTTGCGGGCATACTCGATAAATCTGATAACTATAATAGAATAATTGAAAGACTGCTAATGTACTGGATAATCAGTGTGCAAAAGACAACAACCTGTACATGTACAAACAGAAATAAAAAATAAATAATAATAACAAATAAGCAATAACAATCGAGCACATAAGCTGAAGAGTCCTTGAAAATAAATTCACACTGCTTTAACATAAAAAGTTTGGTGAGGACGCTTAAATTATTAAGTTAGTTGTCATATTGAGTAAGAATCAGACTGTTTTCAGGTAATTATGTTAAATATATGTCTCTTAATACATTACAAAATTATTTAACTATACTTGTTTGGAAATTATGGCAAAAATTAACTTTCTTATCAATCCCATCAATTGTGATATAATGCTGAAATTTCTTCAGAATAAGACGAGTATGTTTTTATATAAAAAAGTATTAATCCAAATGGATGAAGATAGAGAAATGTACAACAGAGCTGAATTATGAAGTTATCAAACCCATCTTCAATTAGCACCAAAGTAGCTAATTCCACTCAAAGACAATTCTATTATCTTGCAAACAGCTTTCCAAACAGAATTGTGACAATATTTTCATTTTAATTCAGCAGGTTGATTTTGTGAAGCAACTAAAATTGACTAAGATTTAGTTAACTATCAGAAATGGTTGTTTTGCCATGTTGCGCATAAAATAATGTGTATAAGTTACAACAACACAGGCATGCATCCTATCATCTTTTATTAGAGGGGAGGCACATTAAAATAAATAATTTCCTTTTGATACATTAATTGAGAACTGGAACAGGCTACAATCCCATGTTTTGTTGTAAATCCAACATGGATGATTAATGCAAATAATTTTTGGCTTAACCAATGATCACATGAATAGTCAAAGGCTTTTTCCCAGGGCTGAAATGGCTAACACAAGAGGGCACAGTTTTAAGGTGCTTGGAAGTAGGTACGGAGGAGATGTCAGGGGTAAGATTTTTAGGCAGAGAGTGGTGAACGCATGGAATGGGCAGCCAGCGATGATGGTGGAGGCGGATACAATAGGATCTTTTAAGAGGTTCCTGGATAGGTACACAGAGCTTAGAAAAATAGAGGGTTATGGGTAACCCTAGGTAATTTCTAAAGTAAGTATATGTTTGGCACAACATTGTGGGCCGAAGGGCCTGTATTGTGCTGTGAGTTTTCTATGTTTCTAATGTGTTAGTCCTATGATCAAGCCTCAGAAATATTGAAAGCCAGTAACTCGTGGTAGCATAGCAGTTAACAAGACCCCATTACAGCTCAGGATGTCAGAGTTCAGACTTAATACCTGGCGTACTCTGGAAGGAGTCTGTATGTTACACACCCCCTTCCCCTGGAATGCATGTTTTTATCCAGGTGCTCCAGTTTCCTCCCACAGCCCAAAACATACCAGTTAGTAGGTTAGTTAGTTACTGTAAATCGTCCTGTGATTAGGTTCGTGTTACCCTGGGGGTTGTCGGGGTTGCTGGGCAGTGCAGCTTAAAGGGACTGAGCGGCCTCTTCAGTGTTCTATCTCCAAAAACAATTTAAAGATACTTCCCCTTTCCACTGCTGACCCTTTAATGAGGATTGGTGCGTGTCCCCCGACTTCTCTTCCTGAAGTTTACAATCGGTTCCCCATCTTGCTGTCATTAAGTGTGAGATTGCTATCATGACCCAACTCAACCAGCTAAGGTTTCTCACTTCTGTTTGCCTCGTGTTGCCATTTGAGATTTTACAAACAATAATGGTGACATCTGCAAATTTACAAATGTCATTTGATCTGTGCTTAGCTACACAGTTGTAAGCACAGACAGTAGAGCAGTGAATTAAGTACATATCTTTGAAGTGCATCTGTGTTGATCAGCAGTCAAGAGGAGATGTTATCACACCCCCACATGATCTGTGGTTTATTGATGTGGAAATCCAGGATCTGTTTGAAGAAGGAGTTACAAAGGCCCAGGTTTAAATTCTTGGTGTTTGGTTTCAGAAGCTTGAAGTATCATTTGAACATAAAATGTGAACAAGTTTTGTTTCCTGAAGACTGATTTTAATTTTAATATCTGCTGCTCATAACTTCATAACCCCAATGTGCAATGTACATGTATATGGCAGTTAAATGTGCGGCTGAGAAGCTGGTGCAGAGGCAGGGCTTCAGGTTCTTGGATAACTGGAATCTCTTCTGGGGAGGTATAACCTGTTCAAAAGGGACAGGTTGCACCTGAACCCGAGGGGGACTAATATTCTAGCGGGCAGGTTTGTTAGAGCTGTTGGGGAGGGTTTAAACTAATTTGGCAAGGAGTTGGGAACCGGAGTGAGGGGACTCAGGATAGGGCGAATGGAAAAAAGTAAAGATAGCACACAGTCAGATTGTCAGGAAGGGCAAGGAGGTAATGGGACTCAGTTGCAGCCAACAGACTGAGTATCAAATCATGCAGAGTCAGAAAAGATAGCAAATATGTTACTCAAGGTGTTGTATCTAAATGAGTGTAGAATAAGAAATAAGGTGAATTATCTTGTTGCAAAATTACAGATTGTCAGGTATGATATTGTGGCCATCACTGAATCGTGGCTGAAGGATAGCTGTAGTTGGGAGCTGTATGTCAAAGGTTACGCGTTATATCGGAGGGATAGGAAGGAAGGTGGATGGGGTGGTGTGGCTTATCTAGTAAAGAATGCCATCAAATCAGTAGAAAGATGTGACATAGGATCAAAAGGATTGAATCCTTGTGGGTTGAGTTAAGAAACTGTAAGGGTTAAAGGACATTGATTGAAGTAATATACAGGCCTCCCAACAGTGGCTGGGAGGTGGACCAGAGTTTACTACAGGATAATGTCAGAATAATCCCTACCAATCATAATTAAATCTTGTTGGAAATTATAAGCTAACCTTCTTTGTCCTTTATTCTTTTTATGATCACAAGACTCTACAGATTTTCAAGAACATCGAGTACTAAAGGTTTACCCCAGTAGAAAGTTGCTTGATAGTGGTGGAGTTGGACTTGATGCCTTCTGTGTTTCAGTCTTCTTCACCCACCCAGGAAAAATGGCATCAGAGGTGGTCTGTGAACCAACAAACAGTGCAATTGATTGTCTTAGATGTTTTTTATGTGATTGCAAGACCCTGTTGAATATTGGTATTGTGGAATACTGCTTTCTCTGTTCACTGATTGATTGACAAGACCAGTAGTGGGGGAGGTGACGGACCAGGGATTCATGTTGCAGGGTCACCTGTTGCAGCCACTCAGAGGAGGAGACACCAGAGATGGTGAGGTGCATTGTCCATTCTGGGTTGGGGCTGGACCCTCCCGTTGGTACTGCCCTCCAGTGTTTGCTTAATGGAAGACAAGCTGGATTGTGTTCATCTGCAGCCAATGATCAGACTGCTGCAGGCTTCTTTTTGCCAATAACATCACATGCACCATCAACCTACAGGACATGACAATCAGGGTCTTGGCCAAATTATTCTTTTATCATGTGACTATATGTTTTCTGCTCTCTTATATGTGCTTTATATCCTTTGTGCTGTGTATAACAGCCAGTACTGTGTTTTATACCTTGGCCCCAGTCTCATTTGTTTGTATCCGTGGTTATCTATGTATGGTTGAATAACAATTCAACATAAACTTGAACTTCAACTTTTCAATGATTCAAACCTGTTGCACCAACACTTGGGATGTTATTTCTGCTTAGTATTTTACTTCGATAACTCCATTTAAAAGTCTTACCACCCTGGTGCTTATTGCCCATGTAACTTAGTTTAATATGGGACTTCCGCATATCAGAGTTTTTTGTCCCCTTTCCTTAACTCTCCTACCCATGGAGAAGCTGGCAATGTGTGGAGAACATTGCCCTACCAAGCTTCAGCCAATGATAAGTGACAGCCGGAGGGGTATCACCCCTGTCACCCTCTCTTCTCAGTGCTGCCATCAAGAAGGTACAGGAGCCTCCATGTTCAGGAACAGTTATCACCTCTCAACCATTGGGCTCTTGAACCAAAGGGGATAACTTCACTTGCCCCATTACAGCAATGTTCCCATAACATACTTACAAGGATGCTTTGTCGCATGATCTCAATATTTGTTACTTCTTTATTTTATTATTATATCTGTCCTTTTGTATTTGCACAGCTTGTAGTCTTTTGCACTCCGGTTGAATGTCGAGTTGATGTGGGTTTACATTGGTTATTATGGTTATGATTCTATTATTGATCTATTGAGTAAGATTATTCTCAGGTTTGTATATGGAGATATATATAGTTATTTTGATAATAAATTTACTTTGAACTGTGAAGCCAGCTGAGCAAATTACTTCCAGATTTGAATGTTTAAAATAAGCTTCTGGTGATAACTTTTCAGTCTTATTTGCAGTGTTTATCATATTATTCTCCTCAAGAAATTGAGGTCTAATTGTTCTAAGAGCTCAGATGTTTAGTACAAGAAATATGACTTAAAAACATAAAGAAAGTATGTCTTCTACAAACCTACAGACTCTCACAGCTACCTAGACTATTCCTCCTCCCACCCTGCATCCTGCAAAAATGCTATCCCTTTCTATCAATTCCTCCGTCTCCACCGCATCTGCTCTCAGAATGAGGCCTTTCACTCTAGGACAAAGGAGGTGTCTTCCTTTTTTAAAGAATGGGGCTTCCCTTCATCCTCTATCAACTCTGCTCTCCATCGCATCTCCCTTATTTCATGCACCTCTGCCCTCACCCCATCCCCCCGCCAGCCCACCAGGGATAGAGTCCCCCTGGTTCTCACCTATCACCCTGTCAGCCTGCAGATCCAAAGTATAATTCTCTGTAACTTCCGCCACCTCCTACGGGATCCCACCACCAGACACGTCTTCCCCTCGCCTGTACTCTCAGCTTTCCGCGGGGATTTCTCCCTATGCAACTCCCTTGTCCATTCATCCCCCTCATCCCTCCCCACTGACCTCCCTCCAGGCACTTATCCCTGCAAACGGAAGAAGTGCTACACCTGCCCCCACACTTCTTCCCTCACCAACATCCTAAGCCCAAGACAGTCCTTTCAGGTGAGGCACCACTTCACCTGCGAGTCAACTGGGGTGATATACTGTATCCGGTGCTCCCGATGTGGCCATTTATACATTGGGGAGACCCGCCGCAGACTGGAAGACCGTTTCGCCGAACACCGGCACTCAGTCCTCCAGCAGTGGCGGGATCTCCCTGTGGCCACACACTTCAATTCCACAGACCACTCCCACTCCGATATGTTTGTCCATGGCCTCCTCTACCGTCAAGATAAGGCCACACGCAGGTCGATGGAGCAATACCTTATCTCCCGCCTAGGTAGCCTCCTACCTGCCGGCATAAACGTTCAACTCACAGACCTCCGTTGATACCCCTGTTCCCTCCCCCCACCCCATCCCTATCTATAATTTTAGTCTGGTTCTCTCTCTCTCTTTTCCTCCCTCATTATAATCTCCCCCCAGCCCTACCTTTCTTTCTCTTTTATTTCCCATAATTCTCCACCTTCCCCCTAGCCCATTTCCCTTCAGCCTATCACTTCTCTACTTTATCCCTCCCCCCACTTCTTATCCCCCCTCGACCATTCCATGTTATTTCACTCCTGATGAAGAGTTTTGGCCCGATATGTTGTCACTACCTCCTCCCATAGATGCTGTCTGGCCTGCTGAGTTCTGCCAGCATTTTGTGTTTTTAAGAAAGTTAAACATCTGTGCAGAATTGGCAATACGAAGTGAATTAAAAAACCTGGAAGCTGTGTCCATTGCAGCTTGGTTACTCTGGGTAATTGGAGCATGAAATTATTTTAGTTTGGATGGTTCAGCTAATGACCACTTTAAGGAGAAGTCTGACCTATTGAGGTATTAGCCTGGGCATTATCCTTGCATTGGTCATGAACATAATGACATTTTGCATTACAGGTCACATGCTTCCTTTCTAACCTACATAAACTGAAAGATCTGGTTACCCTTTGTTAAATGCTGGGGCACCCATTAAACTGAGATTGTTAATGAACTAGCTCACAAAATATCATTTAGGCATCAGTGTAATCCACACAATATCTGCAAAAGGAACTAGTGCTTTCCTGTCATATATGATGAATAAACTCTTCTCAGGCTTCCAGCCGGGTACAAATATCGATTATAACCAATGTTTTGATGACAAACTCTGCCACCTTCAACAAGGATGATGCCTGGGCATGTCTAGTCCAGTGGTATTTATACCCTTGTAGTCCTTTCTTCCTGATTGGTTAGTCCTCATCCAATCAGCTTTCTGCTCTCCCACCTTGTTTACAATTGAAATACAGTTCTTACTTGGAGTGAAACTTTGTTGAAATTATTTTCCTCTAGTTTTATTTCAATGGTTTCTTTTACCAGGTGGCCTTAAAAGGCCCTGGCAGAGCACAATAGTTTTCTATTGTTGAAGTCAATCCTATGGCCATTGTGAATATGATGTTCTGCTACCACCCATTTCTTCAGGTAGTCCAAATGTGCTCTTTGATGTGGGTTTCCACCATCTGACTGATGTATGCTGCTCTGCATTCAAAGGGAATCCTGTAAATGCCAGCCGATCTGAGCCCTAGCTCATTTTTGACCCGCATAAGCTGTGACGTGAGCTTCCTTATGGGTTTGTAGATGATATTTTTCCAGTATTTCTTCAGGTTCCTGGCAATCCTTCCAGAAACCGTAGAAATATAGGGAAGAAAGGTGTTAGTGATGGGTTCCTCCTTATTGTTTGATTTTCAGGTTTTTCTGTCTGTCTTTTTAAGGGCACAATTGATTTCAATCACCTTGTAGCCATTCTGTAGGAACATTGAGTATAGTCATCTTATTTCCTTGTGGAGACTCTCCACATCCAAAACAGTAATTGTACAGTTAACCACAGTAGAAAGAACTGCCCTACGTTGGGAGCCATGATGCTGGCTGTTTTTGCTGATGTATAAATCCATGTGAGTGGGTTTCCAATAAATGCCATTTCCAAGGCTACCATTGTATTAGAAAGTCCAAGAATGGGAGGCAATCATTCTTCTCCGTCTCCATCATAAATTGAATGCTTGGATGGATACTGCTCAGATGGCCGTGGAACTGTTGAAGTATCTGGAGTTTATGAGACTACACTATGAAGGTATCAGCAACATAGCTGAAGAAGCATTTGGGATGTAGGCAACAAACTCAGAGCCTTTTCCTTAAAGTCTTCCATGTAGAAATCAGATTACACGTGACTTTCTTATGGACAGCTGATTGGATGAAGACTAACCAATCAGGAGGGACGGACAACAAGGGTCAAAATACCACCAGACTGGACATGACCAGGCATCATCCCTGAAGAAGATGGTAGAGTTTGGCATCAAAATGTTGGTTATAATTGATACTTGTACCCGGCTGGAAGCCCGAGAAGAGCTTATTCATCACACAATGTAGGTTTGCATCAGAAGAAATCTGAAATCTGAAAAATCACTATTGCTTCTATCTCTGACTGCAGTGTTTTCCTACAACCTGCAATTTCCAGTTGCAGAACCTGGGCCTCTGTACCTCCCTCTGCAATTCAATCCTTGACTTCCTAACCGGGAGTCCACAATCTGTGTGGATTGGTGAAAACATATCCTCCTCATTGACGATCAATAGTGGTGCACCTCAGGGTGTGTGCTTAGCCCACCGCTTTACTCTCTGTATACACATGACTGTGTGGCTAGGCATAGCCCAAATACCATCTATAAATTTGCTGATGATACAACCATTGTTGATAGAATCTCAGATGGTGACAAGAGGGTGTACAGGAGTGAGATATGCCAACTAGTGGAATGGTGCCGCAGTAGCAACCTGGCACTCAACATCAGTAAGACGAAAGAGCTGATTGTGGACTTCAGGAAGGGTAAGACGAAGGAACACATACCAATCCTCATAGAGGGATCAGAAGTGGAGAAAGTGAGCAGTTTCAAGTTCCTGGGTGTCAAGATCACTGAGGATCTAACCTGGTCCCAACATATCGATGTAGTTATAACGAAGGCGAGACAGCGGCTATACTTTATTAGGAGTTTGAAGAGATTTGGCATGTCAACAAATACACTCAAAAATTTCTATAGTTGTACCGTGGAGAGCAATCTGACAGGCTGCATCACTGTCTGGTATGGAGGGGCTACTGCATGGGACTGAAAGAAGCTGCAGAAGGTTATAAATCTAGTCAGTTTCACCTTGGGCACCAGCCTAAAAAGTACCTATGACATCTTCAGGGAGCGGTGTCTCTGAAAGGCAGTGTCCATTATTAAGGACCTTCAGCATCCAGGGCATGCCCTTTTCTCACTGATACCATCAGGTAGGAAGTACAGAAGCCTAACAGCACACACTCAGTGATTCAGGAACAGCCTCTTCCCCTCCACCATCTGATTCCTAAATGGACATTGAAGCTTTGCACACTACCTCACTTTTTTTAATATACAGTATTTCTGCTTTTACACGTTTTTTAATCTATTCAATATACGTAATTGATTTACTTGTTTATTTATTATTATTATTTTTATCTTTTTTTTTCTCTCTGCTAGATTATGTATTGCATTGAACTGCTGCTGCTAAGTTAACAAATTACACATCACATGCCGGTGATAATAAACCTGATTCTGATTCTGATAATGTGACCTCTGTCTCACTGACCAGGTTGCTCTTCACAATGGCTTGGAATCACTCAGTATGGAAACCATAGGGAAGGCCAACCTACCATCTAGATTACATACCATCCACATTTCCTCACCAGCATGGCAATCTGTTATACATTTACTGTATAGGAGAAGTCCTGCGAGGTGTGACACCCTTCCCAGAGCTCAGTGCAGGATAGACTGGGCAACTGGGAGTTTTATTGCTGGTCAACTCAGGTACCATGCAAATCCTCTTTTACCACGTGTCTGAATGCACTACACCAACTATTTTTAACTCTTTCATGCTCGATTTGGTTATTATTTTTGCAATGACATCATTCAGCATTAACATTACCTTTAACGTAAGTTTAGCACATCAAAAACAGGAAAAATTGAATTTCATGAAAAATTACAATAGGTTTAGTGAGTCTTGTGTAATATTTAAATACAAATAAATGCCTAGTTTGGCAGTCCTTATAAATAGTTTTGATATTTTCCCACACTTTATTTCCTTTATTGAGCTTAATTATCAAGGTCATTTGACTGATTATTGGAATTTTCGATAAGTTTCAATAGGTACATTTAATATTTAATTCTTTTGTCTTCTTTTTCCTTTTATATAGTGTTTCATTCAAGTTCTAGAAAATAGGAAATGACCACAGAGAGGATGATTGACAACTGGCCTATACATAGAGTCAGAAAGTAACCCAACATAGAAACAATTTATTTTTTTACAATTTACTCATTTATGAGCTGTAGGTGTCGCTAGCTAAGCCAGCATTTACTGCCCATCCCTAATTGCATTTGAGAAGAGGGTGATGAGCTGCCTTATTAAACTGTTACTGTCCCTAAGGTGTAGGTACACCCACAGTACTGTTAGGGGGGGAATTCCATGATTTTGACCCAGTGACAATGAAGAAACAGTGATATATTTCCAAGTCAGGATGGTGAGTGAATTGGAGAAAAATTTCCAAGGGGTGGTGTTCCCAGGTATCTGCTATTCCCGTGCTTCTAGATGGCAGTGGCTGTTAGTCTGGAAGGTGCTGCCTTAAGAACTTTGGTGTGTTGTTGTAGTGCATCTTATAGGTCTTGTATACACTGCCACAACTATTCTAATCTGTGATCTTCCCCACGATCCCATGCAATTACAAGATCTGAACCAACAAGATAAAGTCGGCAGATTCTAGAAATTCCAGCAACACACACATAAAGTTAGAGGAATTCAATAAGCCAGGCAGGATCTAGGAAAGGAGTATAGTTGATGTTTGGGGCTGAATCCTTTCGGTAGGAATAATCTGTTTTGCTCTTGTTATTTTTCCTTTTTACCATATAGATTCTTGCATGAAGGGCAGGTCTACACATATTTCTACGAACACATATTTGATGCTTACATTCCCGTTCATGCATTAATTGTGGAAATCCGTCTTGACTTTGCTTACAGCAGCACGGATCCGTACATCCTGAACGTGGCATTGTAATGGCTGTCCATCGACGCAACATTTTATGAGTGGCAACTGAGCCTCAGGTGACAGATTGGAAAGGCTCGCACCCATAGCTGATAGACATCTGACAGCTTGAGCAATTAGAATACCTTATTTTGCTGTCTCTCAATGTGTCCAACCATTGAAACAGCTGAAATGCATACAAATATTTTACAGAAGTGAAAAGTCACTTTAAAAATAATACATTTATGAAAAATGTTTCACCTACATTTTTTTTTCAAACTAATATTATTATTTTTAAATGGACAATGCTTAAGCCTTTGGCTATTTTATGAATAATTAGCATTTTAGTTATCAGTTCAACACATCACTCTGAATATGAAAGCCATGGCTGGATGGTGGATCAGGGTTCTGATATATGGCGCTGAGTTCAAATGAACCTTCCATGCTCAGTAAAGTGGTACTCTAACATCAACCTTCCACATTCCCTGAAACTCAACAAGCTTCTCCTCTCTCCATCTCAGTTCTGAAGAAGGGTCTTCAAACTGACTCTCTTTTTTCTTCACTCAGATATCTGCTGAATGCTTTTGGAATATTATGTTTTTATTGACTGATTTCCAAATGCCATGCTGAGGAGCAGAAATTATGGATGTGCAAACTTGCAGACTGCTGGTGTCTAGCAGGTGATATCTGATATCTAGCAGGTGATTCATAGAAACACCAGCTAGATATCAGCATGATCCAGCACTTTGCCACCTCTTCCATCTCCTCTATCTGCATTGTAACCACCTTCTGCAAATGCTAAGAGTGTCATTATTTAATTATAAAAAATATTAAAAGGTCACAATATATTATTTTAAAATAGTAATTGAACTAACTGATGCATAACCTGGTTCAATAATCAATCCCTGCACATCCGGATCACGCTGAGGACTTTTGCTATATCTAATTCCCTAGAGCAACGTTATGGTAGATAGACCAATTTATAATGTAAATTTTGGCTGCTAAATGGCAGTGTAACAAATTTCAACTTTTTTCCCCTCAGAAAATAGTACTTTTCTCAACAGAACATTCAGCAGTTAAATAATAGAACAAGAGAAAGTCACAATTAATCTCACTGATTAATGTATTTATTCAGCACACTAACTTCCATTTAAAATATTGAAAATGGAACAGATAAAACATAAAAGCTAATCTAATCCATGTGTTTTTTTATTAAACTAGTCAATCCATAAGGAGGTCTTTCAATATAGGGACATTAACTGTTGGATTTTTGTTAGTAACTAGTAGCGTCTCCCTAGAATGCTATAAAATTTTAACACCACCAAGTTAATGACATCAAATTTCAAATTAATTGGAGCATTACAATATAATTATCTCTGGAACTGAGGTGAACTACTATGTTACCATAATGATGTCAAATGTTGGGGCAATAAGGAATGATAAATGCAGAATGTACAAATGAACTTAAATTTATTTCACAACTTTTATGACTTTAATACGTCGAGAAGCCTTTCACAGACAGTAGAATATTTCTGAAAAGCAAAAGTAGCTGGTAAGCATCAAGATCTTATAAACAAAAATGATAATTGCTCAATGCATGATAACTTTCGCAGCTTTATTGGCTAGGAGAGCTATTCTATTGTACTGGGAGGATCCCAATCCGCCTACTGTTTTTTGTTGGCTCTTCTCCATTATGTCATGTTTAAGTTTGGAGAAAATTCGGAGTTGGATGTTTGATACATCTTTTAAACTTGAGCAAACTTGGCGACCTTTTATTCAATATTTTCATATGATCTAATTCTCTTTACTTTTTCAGTTATGTTTTTTCTTCTACGTGAAGTTCTAGATTTGACCAAAAGGGTTTTTTCTGTTTTTTTTTATTATTGTGTCCTCAAAATGGACTGCCCAGTCCCCCCTTTTTTTTGGGTTTTAGTTTAGTTTAGTGTTTTTTTTCAATTACAGAAATTTTGACTGTTTTTATGAACTAAGAGGAGACATGGTTCTTTTCTTTTCTTTATATTAGCATAATATTAAATATGATTTTGACAATGTATATTCCTTTCTTTGTACTATTATTGAAATATGTATTTGAGGTAACCTCTCCTCTGATTTGTATTTATCCTTATTCTTTTAAAACAATAAAAAAGATTGAAGAAGAAAGAAAAGTGATAATTGACAAATTTGTCTTTGTTAGTGATAGAGCTTGAGAGTTAAATATTAGAAATTGTAATGAAGGTCTTTGACACAGTGTTTTATCTGTTTCTCCACCCACAGTAGAAAAACATTCTTTGCCAGCTCTCCCGACAGATCGTTCCAACCATATGCACATTGAGGTAGTACAAAGGGAAAACTAATAAACAAAATGCTGAATACAGTGTTAAATTTAGAGAGAAAATGCAGTGTAGATAGACAGTAAGGATCATGTCCTCTGTTGAGGTAAACTGGGGTATCAAGAGCTCATTTTATTGCAAAAGAGAACCATTTGAGATTCTTATAATGGGAATAGAAGCTTTCCTTGAGCATGGTGGTGCTTAATTTCTATCTTCTTTCCAATGGAAAGGAATGGCAGAATAACAAGGGGTGGGCAGGGTCTTTGAGCATGTTGACTGTTTTTTCTGAGGTAGCAGAAAGTGTAGACAAGTCAGGGGAGGGGAGACTGATTTGCATAATGGACTGAGCTGTGTTTATAACTTCTTGTAGTTTTCTACAGACTTTGATGGAGCAGTTAGCATCTCAATCCATGCTGTATCTCGATAGGATGCTTTCTGTTGTAATAAATGCTGTTGGCTACTCTGAATGATTAAACTATTAACTTTGAGTCGGATGGGTTTGGCTTATTGAAATACTGGAAAGCATTAATATAAGAACTGACATTGCAGTGTCATTTTCTTCTGTTGAATTGTTAAACATTTTCTCACCAATTCCTGTCTCAAAGGAATAAAAATAAAAATCTATGGCAAAGCTCGGAAGGAAAATGGATCCCAAAAACAAAGTAAAATGTTGACTCAATTTTTCATTAACTGAAATATGTATTTAAATGATCACCTCAACACATCCACAGACATTTTCTTATTGTTGCACAGACCTCACCACGAAAATGATAATCAGTTTCGACTACTAAATTCCAAAAGCCTAAGGACCATTACAGAATAGTTCAGAAATAATCACACAGGAAAGTGATTGATTTTCCTCGGTAAATGAGGTCTTGAAATGTCTAAGAGCAGATTTGTTTGTACCATCACAAAAAATCCAATTAGTTTATATCACCTTTACCACAAATATGCAGTTCTTGAGCTGCTGCAATAAAGGCGATTTCTTCTTTCTGGATCATCTTCCTCCACCATGAGCAATTGAAAGTGTTAATTATCTTACTGTAGCGATGGGCTACACACAGCGCTGAAATAACTACACACCGTCGGTAAGTCGTTTCGAGACTAGTTTATTCAAACTTCGTGGAGCTGGTATTTCAATCCCTAGCACCCGCCCTCTCCGGGCGGAAATGACGTCAGAGGTGCATTACCAAAGTCTCTCCCCGCGCGCTGGCTATTTGTGAGCCGGTTCGCCTGCATAGAAAGTGGGTCACCACATAACCCCACCCCAGAACTGGTGAGACACCCCCCAATGTCCTCAGTCTGGGTCAGACTCTGTTTGGGAGGTCTGCCTCTGCGCCACGGTGCCTGAACCGCGAACGGCTGTGCCAAGTCCACATGGGCTGGTTTGAGTCGGTCCACCGTGAAAACCTCCTCTTTCCCCCCAATGTCCAGAACGTACGTGGACCCGTTGTGTTGATCACCCTGAATGGCCCCTTGTACGGCCGCTGTAGTGGGGCCCGGTGTCCGCCCCTTCGTACAAACACAAACTTACAGCTTTGCAGTTCTTTGGGTACTTGGGTCGAGGTCTGTCTGTGCTGTGAAGTCGATACGGGTGCCAGGTTGCTGAGCCTTTTGCATAGTCTGTCCAGGACTGCTGCGGGTTCTTCCTCTTGCCCCCTTGGAGCTGGCATGAACTCTCCCGGGAGGGCCAGGGGTGCGCCGTACACCAACTCAGCCGACGAGGCATGCAGATCCTCTTTGGGCGCTGTACAAGTTCCAAACAGGACCCAGGGAAGCTCATCCACCCAGTTAGATCCTCTCAGGTGGGCCATGAGAACCGACTTCAAGTGACGGTGGAAGCATTCCACCAGTCTGTTCAACTGTGGGTGTAGGCAGTTGTGTGGTGCAGCTGTGTTCCCAACAGGCTGGCCATAGCTGACCACAGGCTGGAGGTGAACTGGGCACCTCTGTTGGAGGTAATGTGGGCCGGTACCTCGAAGCATGCTACCCAGGTTGTGATCAGTGCTCGGGCGCAGGAATTGGCAGATGTGTTGGTGAGCGGGACCGCCTCTGGCCACCTCGTGAACCGGTCTACCATAGTTAGGAGGTACTGCGCTCCTCGAGACACTGGTAGGGGGCCCACAACATCCACATGAATGTGGTCGAACCTCCGGTGGGTGGGTTCAAACTGCTGTGGCGGGGCTTTAGTGTGCCGCTGCACCTTGGCTGTTTGGCACTGCGCGCACGTTCTGGCTCATTCACTGACCTGCTTGCGAAGTTCGTGCCACGCGAACTTGCTGGAGACCAGCCGGACGGTTGTCCTGATAGATGGGTGCACCAAACCATGTATGGAGTCGAAAACCCGCTGACTCCAGGCTGCCGGGACGATGGGGCGAGGTTGGCCGGTAGCCATGTCCTCTCACCTGGGCCTATGAGAAAGTCCTGCAGCTGCAAATCCGAGACTGCGGTCCTGTAGCTGGACATCTTGTCGTCTGCCTGCTGCGCCTCCGCCAGTGCTGCATAGCCCACCCCCAGGGACAGGGCCTGGACAGCTGGTCTGGAGAGTGCATCTGCCACGACGTTGTTCTTTCCCGAGACATGCTGGATGTCCGTCGTGTACTCCGAGATGTTGGACAGGTGTCGCTGCTGGTGAACCGACCAGGGATCGGACACCTTTGTGAACACGAAGGTCAATGGTTTGTGGTCCATGAACGCAGCGAACGGCCTGCCTTCTAAGAAGTACCTGAAATGCCTGATTGCCAGGTATAGCGCTAACAGTTCCTGGTCGAAAACACTGTATTTGAGCTCAGGTGGTCGCAGGTGTTTGCGGAAAAACGCCAGGGGTTGCCGGCGACCCTCGATGAGTTGCTCCAGTACCCCACCAACTGCCATGTTAGATGCGTCCACTGTGAGGGCAGTAGGGACATCCATCCTGGGGTGCACTGGCATCACGGTGTTCGCCAAGGCTTCTTTTGTTTTAATGAAAGCGGTGGCAGACTCCTCATCCCAGGTAATGTATTTGCTCGGACCCAACATCAGGGCGAACAGGGGGCGCATGATTCGGGTAGCTGAAGGGAGGAAGCGGTGGTAGAAATTTACCATACCCATGAATTCCTGAAAGCCTTTGATTGTGTTGAGTCGGGGGAAATGGCAGACCGCGTCTACCTTGGCGGGCAGAGGGGTTGCCCCATTTTTAGTAATCCTGTGGCCCAGGAAGTCGATGGTGTCGAGCCCGAACTGGCATTTGGCCGGGTTGATTGTCAGGCTGTATTCACTCAGTCGGGCGTAGCGTTGACGGAGGTGGGACAGATGCTCCTGATGACTGCTGCTGGCTATGAGGATGTCATCCAAATAAATGAAAGCAAAGTCCAGGTCGTGTCCCACCACATCCATTAACCGCTGGAACGTCTGTGCGGCATTCTTTAGGCCGAATAGCATGCGGAGGAACTCAAAAAGGCCGAAAGGGGTGATGAGTGCCGTTTTGGGGACATCGTCAGGATGCATCGGGATTTGATGGTATCCTCGGACAAGGTCTACCTTGGAGAAGATCCATGTGCTGTGCAGGTTTGCTGCAAAATCCTAAATGTGTGGCACAGGGTAGCGGTCCGGTGTTGTAGCCTCGTTCAGCCTGCGGTAGTCGCTGCATGGTCTCCAGCCCCCTGTTGCTTTGTGCGGGGGGAGGCCTATGGGCTGTCGGACCTCCGTATGATCCCCAATTCCTCCATCCGCTTGAATTCCTCCTTTGCCAGGCGGAGCTTTTCTGGGGGGATCCTTCGTGCGCGGGCGTGGAGGGGTGGTCCCTGGGTCGGAATGTGGTGCTGTGCCCCGTGTCTGGGCATGGCCGCCGTGAACTGCGGTGTCAGAATCGATGGAAAGTCCGCCAGGATTCTGGTGAATTCGTTGTCCGACAGCATGATGGAGTCCAGGTGTGGGGCCGGCAACTTGGCTTCTCCCAGGGAGAACGTCTGGAAAGTCTCGGCATGTACCAGTCTTTTCCCTTGCAAGTCGACCAGCAGGCTGTGAGCTCGCAAGAAGCCCACTCCCAGGAGTGGTTGGGCCACGGTGGCCAGTGTGAAGTCCCACGTGAACCGGCTGGCGCCAAACTGCAGCTGCACTGTAGTGGTGCCATAGGTCCGTATCTTGCTGCCATTTGCAGCCCTCAGGGTGGGTCCTGGCTTCCTGTTGCAGGTGTCGTACCCCGTCGGGGGCAAGACGCTGATCTCCGCTCCAGTGTCGACCAAGAAGCAGCGTCCCGACTGTTTGTCCCAGATGTACAAGAGGCTGTCCTGGTGGCCAGCCGCCATAGTTATTAGCGGCAGCTGGCCCTGGCAGGGCGGGCGACAACGGTGGGCTTTTGTGCCCCACCACTGGTGGTAGAAACACCACTGTTCACTGGCCTCCTCCCTCCTGCCTCTGTGTTGTGTGCACCCCCCTGCCGGGCCTGGTCTGGTCCGCTGTTGGGCACGTGGCCTGGTAATCTGACTGACGGACGCCACGCTCTCCCTCTTGGCTTTCCACAGCACGTCTGCCCGGGCCGCCACCTTCCGTGGGTCGTTGAAATCTGCGTTGGCCAGCAGCAGATGCATGTCCTCGGGCAGTTGTTCTAGGAACGCTTGCTCGAACATGAGGCAGGGCTTGTGTCCGTCAGCCAGGGACAGCATCTCGTTCATCAATGCTGAAGGCAGCCTGTCTCCCAAACCGTCCAGGTGAAGCAGGCGGGCACCCCGCTCACGTCGTGAGAGGCCAAAGGTCCCAATGAGCAGCGCTTTGAATGCTTCATATTTGCCTTCTTCTGGGGGCGACTGTATGAAATCCGCAACCTGGGCGGCCGTCTCCTGGTCAAGGGCGCTCACCATATGGTAGTAACACATGGAATCATAGGATATCTGCCAAATCTGGAACTAGGCTTCTGCTTGGCTAAACCACACGCGTGGTCGCAACGTCCAGAAAGTCGGCAGTTGTAGCGAAACTGCGTGAACAGATGAAGAGTCGGTCATCTTTGGTCCAAATCCCATTTGGACCGTCAGGGTCACCAATGTAGTGATGTGCTATACACAGTGCTGAAATAATGACACGCAGTCGGTAAGTTGTTTGGAGTCTAGTTTATTCAAACTTCGCGGAGCTGGTATTTCAATCCCTAGCGCCCGCCCTCTCCGGGCGGAAATGACGTCAGCGGTGCATTACCAAAGTCTCCCCCCGTGCGCTGGCTATTTGTGAGCCGGTTCGCCTGCGCAGAAAGTGGGTCGCCACATTACATTGATTTGCAAAATAAATCTGAAGAAATAATCTTCCATTTAATATATTCTTCTGCACTTGTATAATTTCTGCATTCTTAAAATGCACTTTTTTTGTGAACTAGGGCGAGTTTAGTCAAAACTTAATCCTTACTCATTTGGGTCATAAATGAAAGTTTCTATAGCATGATCTGGGTGCAAGGTTTGATTGCTCTAAGTGCTGAGCTGATTTGGAGAGGTGGACGGCTTCTTTGGCAGCGAAATCCAGGTCTGAAGCGCATCACTGGGTGAAACGTTCTAGGTGCAGAGTGAGTCACTGTGCTCCTACTGCAAGGCATGATCCTCTGCTTGTACAATTTAAATGCCGGTCCACATAGACTAGAAAGTCAGGGTACTGAGAGTGGGGTGATCTTGGATTGCTCTGGCCCCTGAGCCAGTTTGGAGAGGCCAAAAATGGTTTCTTCAGCAGCGAAACGTCGGCCCGAAGTGAATCACTGGGTGGCATGTTTTAGGTCCGGAACGATTCCACCATGGAGCAGCCCAACTTCTCATGTGAGGTACAATCTGTTTGTTTGGACAATTTAAAAAATGCTGCCCCAGGTAGACTGAGAGCTCCCTTCTCCATGACATTAAGGCTATGAGACTACCCCCAGCTGCTATGCGTTGTGTCTGTGAACGTTGTGGCATTTGCCCCACCAATATGATGAACTGAATAGCAAGGCTTTGGGCCTACTCTGGACAGCCATGGCGATTTGGATCTAAGGACTGAATTTGGTTCGGAATGCTGTTACTGTTGCTTGCTTCCATTGTTTGCGTCATGTGTTTTGTTTTATTTCTCTTTCTCTGTGGACGTTGGAGTTCAGTCTTTTCTTTTAATTGGGTATTTCAGGTTTCTTGTTTTGCGGCTGCCTGTAAGCAAACAAATCTCAGGGCTGTATAACTTATACATTCTTTGATAATAAATGTACTTTGAATCTTGAATCTTTGAACATGACTGTTATTGGGATCCAAATACTTTCCTCGATAGTTGAATTTTGTGGAAGTTGCAATCTCCCAAGCATGATGATATGTTTTTACTTTGAATCAGGAGATGATCACACTGTTCCAAAACTACTTGGCTGTTTATTATGATGTATCTTTATTGCTTAACAGAACGTACAAATTCATGTATACACATATGCACATAATGCACAAAGATCTAATACAGAATAGATCTCACTATAGGAAGGACGTGGAAACCATAGAAAGGGTGCAGGGGAGATTTACAAGGATGTTGCCTGGATTGGGAGCATGAGAATAGGTTGAGTGAACTCCTTGGAGTGATGAAGGATGAGAGGTGACTTGATAGCAGTGGACAAGATCATGAGAGGCACTGATCGTGTGGATAGTCAGAGGTTTCTCCCCAGGGCTGAAATGGCTAGCATGAGAGGGCATAGTTTTAAGGTGCTTTGAAGTAGTTACAGAGGAGTTGTCAGGGTTAAGTTTTTTTTACGCAGAGAGGGGTGAGTACGTGGAATGGGCTGCCAGTGGTGGTGGTGGGGCAGAAATGATAGGGTCTTTGAAGGGACTCTTGGATGGGTACATGGAGCTTAGACAAATAGAGGGCAATGGATAAAGCCTCAGTAGTTCTAAGGTACGGACATGTTCAGCACAGCTTTGAGGGCCGAAGGGCCTGCTTTGTGCTGTAGGTTTTCTATGTTTCTAGAAGATTTTCATGTTTCAGGAATGGGGGAATTGTTCCTATCCCAGTTTCCATAAGGTGAAGCTTTGTCACCTGCCCATGCATCTTGAAATGCAAGTTGAAAAATGATGTTATTTATTTGCATTTTCACATGAAAAATTTTGGTTACTTGAAGTGTTGCAACACTGGGTCGGGGGATGGGGTGTCCCCTGTACTCACAATTTCCAGGTTGCATTACTTACAAGTGTTTTGTATGTTTTCCTAGTGACTACATCAGTTTCCTCCCACATTCCAAAGATACATGGTTAAGGTCAACGAGTTGTGGGCATGCTGTCTTGATGCTGGAAGCATGGTGACATTTGCAGGCTGTCCAGTACAATTCTCACTGATTTGATTTGATGCAAACAATACATTTCAATGTGTATTTCAATGTACATATGTTCAATATACGCAATATAAAATGGAAATTGAGATAAGAATCAGCTTGATAATAGAAAAACAATGTTAAAGGTTTGTTTCGTGATTGGAGGACGGTGACTAGCAATGCACACAGAGATCACTTCCATTTGCCTTGTACATCAATGATAAGGATACAAGTGTAGGAGGCATGATTAGTAGGTTTGTTGATAGTGAGTAGACTAGTCCGAGGTGACAGAATGAGATTAATCTGCTGGTAAATTGGACAGAGCAATGGCAGATAGATTACATTTTTGTAGTTTTGTATGTTTTTATATATTGATGCATTTTGGAGAATTTAATAAGGGTAGGACTTATATTGTGAGTGGTAGGAACCAAGAGATTAGTGAAGAACAAGGAGAACTTGAACAGATAGGGAATAGAAGGATGCAGATCATCTGGAGGAAGTTGGATTCGTTGCACTGGCTTGAAGAGTCTGATCTGGTGCTGTACTCTCCAATGTTCTTTGAGTAGAAGTCAAAAGATAGCTGAAGGTGTCAGTACAATTAGATAGGGTGGTGAAAAAGGCAGATTTTATTAGGCAGGGGAGAGAATATTAATGTAGGGTAGGACACAGCCAGCTGGGTTTTTTTCTGGTCACCACACTACAAGAAGGGTATGATTGTACAAAAGAGGGTGCAGAAGAGATTCACCAGGATATTGCCAGGGATGGAATATTTTAGTTATGAGAAGAGACTTGGAAGCCTGGCTTTGCTCTCCATGGAACAAAGGAGGCTACGAGGGGGTATATGTAATTATAGGAAGCAGAGATAGAGTGGATAGTAAGAATCCTTTCTCCCAATAGCAGAAGTGTTTAAGACCAGAGGGCATAGTTTAAGTGCAGAGAAAGTTTTACATCTGAGGGGGAATCTGTGCTCCCCAGAATGGTTAGAATCTGGAACACACTGCCTGAGGAATGTTGGGCAGAGACCTTTGGAACTAATAAGAAAGATCTTGAATCCCCAAAAGCAGAGAAGGCAGTCTACCAAGTGCTGGTACGTGGCACTAATATCAATGGGTACTGAATGGATGGCATGGATTTGGCTGAAAGGCTGTTTAACACTAAGATAGATGATTTTCACACAAGACCACCTTGGAGATATGACTTAACTTATTGTGCAGCATCTCAGGGTTAACTAGTGAAGTGGGATGTCCTTAGAAGGGATGATATAATAACTTGGCCAGATTTTAATAGCATTCTTTGCGTGCTGGAAGGTGCAGAATTGAGAGCAACTCTTTGGTCATCACCTTGCCCACTTTTCTTGTAATTTATCAAGGCTCTGCAAATACCACATTTCCTACTTCCTAAGTTATCATTGACTGTTGAAGACATTACTGTGACTCTATTAACCTTAGTAACAACATTTCTGATTTCTCATAAAAACTTCACTTGTTGTCTATCCTTTCTGTAGAGTTGTGATACAGGATGTTGATTACCCTTAGGGCAGAAGATAGAAGCATCTGAAAGCATGTACCACCAAGCTTAAAGTGAACTTCCATCCTACTGTTATGACACTGTTGAACAGTTTCACTGTAAATTAAGTTGGACTCATGGCTCCACGTTCTACCTTGTTATGGTCACCTTATTGTCTGCCTGCCCTGTACTTTCTCTGTAACTGTAATATTTCCACATTTTGGTATTGTTTTCCTTTGTAGTTCCTCAATGCAATGTTGTAATGAAGTGATTGCTATGGATGGCACGCAAAACAGTGTGTTTCAATGTATCTCAATATTGTGACAATAATAAACCAATTTACCTAATAGTGCGTTTCATTGCAGCCAGATTTGGCATTCTTGAAACAGCGGTTTCTGCATATTACTCATTACTGAATGGCAGTTCCGCTTAATGAAAAAATGCACTTGTTTATTCCTCTACAGTTTCTATATGAATCAAGGCTTTAACAGGGAAGCAAACAGTATTATTTCACACGAAATGTTGCAACTACATAATTTAGTAGCAAAATTAATTTATCATGTTTCACCTCTCAGTTATGAATATAATTGTTTTGGTTTTATTTCTGGAAAATCCATTGTTGAAGTTTAAAGGCTGTATTCAATTAGTCCATCAAAAATATAGTCAGGCTTGTATTTGGAGTCCAACAGGCTCTTATGCAGCTAGAACCATAGATTACCATTAAGTATTTGTTACAGACAATAAATTGGCTAAACTATTCTATATTTTGTGTGTGTGTGTTGTACACCTTGGCAAACCAATGTGTCATAGGGCGGATTGGTTACAGAAATTCAAGCTTGTTCTCCATGAACACTCACTGATGCTTAAAAATGTATTGCTTCTGGTCCCTGATAGAGTGGCTAGAATGGACAGCTATTTATAGTTGAACAATGCAAGAAGTGCTTTATCATTTCAATGTTATTAGCACAATGGAAATTTAGTTCTCTACGATGCAAGTAATAATTGGATAGATGGAATCTAATATGGCTTCAGAGTTAAATATTTTACTATTCATCTCCCACACTAAGAATGCAGTTAATATTAGTTATCCTTGTCCATATTTTATTTGTTGATAAAATGCTTCACTCAAAGCTTCTCAATAAATCAATATATGTCTTCTTTCTCCTTTGCTATTTATTAGACATTGTCTTTTATATCAGTCCACTCAGTGTGCCTGGGTTTCTGTAGAATAGCTCTAGTCATCAGATAAGATTCTTTTGGTACGCCCACAGTTACTGAAGTGAATAAAAAATCCTCGGAAAGAAGCTGGAGGTAAGTGCAAAACAGGATTGAATACATTTTGAAAGTGGTTTGGGGCTTAAAAATTATTTTCATTCCTCTTTGCTGAGCTATTGCATCACTTTGTTGAGAACCATTGCCCAAATAACAAAGCATCATACTGTAGCCGTGTGCTACATGCAGCGCTAAAATTACAACACGGAGACGGTAACTGCAGTCAAAGAAACTTTATTCGAAATACCCAGCCTTGCTTTTAAGCCTCCCTCAACCTGCCCCCCGTGGCGCAGAGGCTCCAAAGCTCTGTGTTCGCAAACCCCCGTAGGCTATCTCCCTTAGCCGGAACGCTGGCTCATTGTGAGCCAGTTCGGATGTGCCAGGAAATGGGTCGTCACATAACCCCCCCCCCCCCCCCCAGAATTGGCGATACACCCCCCAATGTCCACAGTCTGGGCCAGAACCTGTTTGGGAGGTCGGCCTCTGTGCCGCGGTGTCGGAAACTCGACTGGTTGCGCCAGGTCCACATGGGCCGGTTTGAGTCGGTCCACCGTGAACTCCTCCTCTCTACCACCAACATCCAGCACGAACATGGACCCGTTGTTCCGGAGCACCGTAAACGGCCCCTCGTAGGGCTGCTGTAGCGGTGGCCGATGCCTGCCCCTTCGCACAAACACAAACTTACAGTTTCGCAGGTCTTTGGGTATGCAGGTCGGGTTCTGCCCATGCTGCGAAGTGGGTATGGGGGCCAGGTTGCCGAGCCTCTCGCGTAGTCTGCCCAGGACTGCTGCGGGTTCTTCCTCTTGCCCCCTTGGGGCTGGTATGAACTCCCCGGGGACGACCAGGGGCGTGCCATACACCAACTCTGCCGATGAGGCGTGCAGATCGTCTTTGGGCGCCATGCGGATGCCGAGTAGGACCCAGGGAAGCTCGTCCACCCAGTTAGCTCCTCGCAGGCGGGCCATGAGAGCCGACTTTACGTGACGGTGGAAACACTCCACTAGCCCATTCGACTGCCAGGTAGAGCGCCAACAGTTCCCGGTCGACAGCACTGTACTTGAGCTCGGGTGGCCGCAGGTGTTTGCTGAAAAACGCCAGGGGTTGCCAGCGACCTGCGATGAGTTGCTCCAGTACCCCACCGACTGCCGTGTTAGATGCGTCCACTGTGAGGGCGGTAGGGACATCCATTCTGGGATGTTCTAGCATTGCGGCGTTCACCAAAGCTTCCTTCGTTTGAACAAAAGCGGTGGCGGACTCCTCATCCCAGGTAATGTCCTTGCCCGGACTGGACAGCAGGGCGAACAGGGGGCGCATGATCCGGGCAGCTGAAGGGAGGAAGCGGTGGTAGAAATTGACCATACCTACGAATTCCTGAAGGCCTTTGATCGTGGTGGGTCGGGGGAAGTGGCGGACCACATCTACCTTAGCGGGCAGAGGGGTTGCCCCGTCTTTAATAATCCTGTGGCCCAGGAAGTCAATGGTATCGAGTCCGAACTGGCATTTGGCGGGGTTGATTGTTAGACCGTACTCACTCAGTCGGGCGCAGAGTTGACGGAGGTAGGACAGATGCTCCTGATGACTGTTGCTGGCTATGAGGATGTCGTCCAAATAGATGAACGCGATGTCCAGGTCCAGCCCCACCGCGTCCATGAACCGCTGGAAGGTCTGTGCAGCATTCTTCATGCCGAATGGCATGTGGAGGAACTTGAAAAGGCCAAACGGGGTGATGAGAGCCGTTTTGGGGACGTCATCCGGATGCATCGGGATTTGATGGTACCCTCGGACGAGGGCTACCTTGGAGAAGATCCGTGCGCCGTGCAGGTTTGCTGCAAAGTCCTGATGTGCGGCACAGGGTAGCGGTCCGGTGTGGTAGCCTCATTCAGCCTGCGGTAGTCGCCGCAAGGTCTCCAGCCTCCTGTCGCTTTGGGCACCATGTGCAGGGGGGAGGCCCATGGGCTGTCGGACCGCCAGATGATCCCCAATTCCTCCATCCTCTTGAACTCCTCCTTCGCCAGTCGGAGCTCGTCCGGGGGAAGCCGCCGAGCGCGGGCACGGAGGGCTGGTCCCTGGGTCGGGATGTGGTGCTGTACGCCGTGCCTGGGCATGGCTGCTGTGAACTGCGGTGCCAGAACCGATGGGAAATCCACCAGGACTCTGGTGAAGTCGTTGTCAGACAGCGTCATGGAGCCGAGGTGAGGGGCTGGCAACTGGGCTGCACCCAGGAAGAACGTCTGAAAGGTCTCAACGTGTACCAGTCTCTTCCTGGGCAGGTCGACCAGTAGGCTGTGAGCCAGCAAAAAATCCGCACCCAGAAGCGGTTGGGCTACGGCAGCCAGTGTGAAGTCCCACGTGAACTGACTGGAGCCGAACAGTAGCTGCACCTGACGGGTGCCATAGGTCCTTACTGTGCTGCCGTTCACGGCCCTCGGGGGAGGACCCGGTGCCCTGCTGCAGGTGTCGTAACTCGTCAGAGGTAAAACGCTGATCTCAGCACCGGTGTCGACCGAAAACCGGCGTCCCGACCTTCTGTCCCACACATACAGGAGGCTATCCCGATGGCCAGCCGCCGTAGCCATCAGCGGCGGCTGGCCCTGGCGTTTCCTGGGAACTTGCAGGGCAGGGCGGACTTCTGTGCCCCACCGCTGGTGGTAGAAGCACCAGTGTTCGTTGGGCCCCCCCATCCCTGCCCCTGGGGTTGGCGGGCTCTGCGGCCGGGCCTGGACTGGTTTGCTGCAGGGAGCGTGGCCTGGTGATCTGTGCGACGGACGCCCCACTCACCTTTTTGGCGTTCCACAGCAAGTCCGCCCGGGCTGCCACCTTCCGGGGGTCACTGAAATCTGCGTCGGACAGCAGCAGGCGTATGTCCTCGGGCAGCTGCTCCAGGAATGCCTGCTCAAACATGAGGCATGTGTGTCCGTTGGCAGGAGCCAACATCTCATTCATTAAAGCCGATGGAGGTCTGTCTCCCAAGCCATCCAGGTGCAGTAAACGGGCAGCCCGCTCGCGCCGTGAGAGTCCGAAAGTCCGGAGGAGCAGGGCTTTGAATTCCGTGTACTTGCCGTCTGCCGGGGGTGACTGTATGGACTCCGTGACCTGGGCCGCTGTGTCCTGGTCGAGGGAGCTCACCACGTAGTAGTAGCGGGTGTTTTCTGAGGTGATCTGGCGATCTGGGCTTCGGCTTGCTGGAACCATAGGTCCGGGCGCTGTGTCCAGAAACCCGGCAGTTTCAACGAAACCGCATGAACAGAGGCGGCGTTGGTCATTTCTGGTCCAAAAATCGTTTGGACCGTCGGGGTCACCAATTGTAGCGGTGTGCTATATGCAGCGCTAAAACTACGACACGGAGTCGGTAACTGCAGTCGAAGAAAAAACTTTATTCGAAATACCCATCCTTGCTTTTAAGCCTCCCTCAACCTGCCCCCGTGGCGCAGAGGCTCCAAAGCTCGGTGCTCGCAAACCCCCGTAGGCTATCTCCCTTAGCCGGAAAGCTGGCTAATTGTGAGCCAGTTCGGATGTGCCAGGAAATGGGTCGCCACAGTACTAGCATTATCAAAAGCAATATGGAAGTGACTGGCATACACAGCTAATTCATTTCAATTACAAGGAAACACTGGGTTTATTTCCTCAGGAGTGGGAAATGCTGAGGGGTGACTTGACTGAAGTATACAACATTATAACATTAGATAGTAAGAATCTGAAACAAGAGAACACAAATATAAGATCTGAAAGTGGTTGGTGTCTGGAATGTGCGGCCTGAGGAAGTGGAGGAGTAGTTACTCCAGCAACATTTAAGAAACAGCTCAACAAACACTTAAATCATTGGGGCATAAAAGGTTACAGAATAAATGTGGGTAAATGAGATTAATATAGATTAGAATAATATTTAGCATGATAGACTTGGCTGGGTGATGGACATGTGTATGAGCTCTCCCTAACCATTGTTCAGATTCTGCAGATTGAGGCTCTGCTGATCTCTCTGTGCAGCTTGATGATTCTCTCCAATCCAGAGAACTGTGAACACAGCCCAAGCCAGCCGCCTATTCATCAACTCCAACTACACTTCCCACTGCCTCAAGAGAGCAACCAACATAATCAAGGAGTCCAGTAATTCTCTCTTCTTCCTCCTTCATTTGGGCAGTAGATGCAAAAGGTTGAGAGCACGTATCACTGGGCACAAAGAAAGCTTTTATTCCATTGTTGTTATGCTCTTGAACAGAACTGTCATGCACTAAAAACATTGCGGCCCTTACATTTTATTTGCCAAATATAACAACATAATTTATAACAATACGTTTTGTATTCTGCTTTCTTTCTACCGCCTCAATGTACATGTTTATAACATGATTCATTGGAACAACAACTGAAGTTGGTACATGTGACAAAAATAAGCCACCAACAACATTGACTCATGCTCTAAGACTAGTCCTGCATGACTCAGTATGATTATACCCCATTAATTACACCTTTCATGGATTACCATGAAACTATCTGTAAAGAATATTGATCCTTAATGTACAGTCAGGCACCAGTTACACACAGAATGGCTGCTATCCAGGAGGCTGTAGAGAACATAGAACAATACGGCACAGAAACAAGCCCTTCGGCCCACAATGTTGTGCCTAATCAGCTAAAAAACAAATCAAAAACACCCAAACACTAATCCCTCCTACTTACACAATGTCCAGATTCCTCCATCATCCTCACATCCAAGTGTCTATCTAAACATCTCTTTATAGTCTCTAAGGTATTTGCCTCTACCACCCTACCAGGCAGTGTATTCCAGGCATCCACCATTCTTATGAGTGAAAAATCAGGCAGCATCCTCGTAAACCTCTTCTGCACCTTCTCCAATGGTGCAACATCCTTTCAAGAGTGTGGTGACCAGAAACGTATGCAATAGTCCAGATGTGACCTAACTAGAGTTTTATTAAAGAAGAGAGAAAGAAGTCCCCAGAATGACTGAATGCATGGTGAGCAAAGTGAACAGTAATTTAAATAGAAATAGGGAGTTTCGATATTCTGAAAGGAGACAGGAGACCTTGGGCCAATATATGAAGACAAGCAGGGAAGTATTGTTTCCACATTTAATCAAAGAAAATACAATTCACTGCAACATTTTCACAAAATAAAATTTGTATTCAGTTGTCTAGCATTATGAGTCAGATCAAATTCTACTCAGGTAATGTCTATTCCCCTGTAAAGAGGAATTGTTTTTTTGTGCACAGAGTTGACATAAAACTGTTTCTTGGCACTCGGATGTAACCTAATATATGATTTCTTGTGTCTGTAGGTGCTAGACTAAAAGAAGCAGCCATTTCATGAACATAAACAACTTATGTGGTGCTATGGATTTTGGTAACAGGAAATTATTGAATAAAACATGAGCTGTAACATAATGCTTTGATTTAATGGTACAATGTAAAGTGATGTTTAAAAACATAATTGAGTGCAAGAATAATAGGACCACACCATAAGCAAAGAATATAATATTTATTTCAAATACTTCCCTGCTGCATTTGTTATTTCATGAAAATGGTAATCATTATCTACAATCCAATTAAATTATTGACTCCCTATGGAGATTCTGTGATATTGCATCAAGATATCAACAGAATAATTTTGAAAAAGTCAATAAGTATTATTGAGATTCATAGTTGTCTGGATGCTTACTAATTAATTTCAATGGGAAGATCTCATGTGGATAAAATGTCAGAAAGACAGTGTTAGTATTTGTAGTGTTTTGGCATTGTAATCTTTAATATCAAGGAGATGCATTCACCTAATTATGTGATTAAATTAACACATCACTCTGCATAATGTCACTTCTGTGTGATTTCCCAAGAAACATTAATCAGCAAATGTTAATGTGAACTTGCTGATATCAAGAGTTATCACCAATTTTTAAATTGTTATTAATGATAATTTTAATTAAAACAATGGTGGTTCATTTCTACTTCCTATTGTACTCAACAATTTGGCTTCTTTTAAAGTAATAAGTAGTTAAAGAACTGCATGCTAATTTGAGCCTCTGTCACATTAAGGCAAATCAACACTCAGTTTGGCTTCTGATGAAGATTTGGAATGAGGACAAAATGGTGAAACAAGTGCATTTTATTTTTAACAGGCTGAAGTGTCTGATATTGAAGAACCAGAAATATTTTACATATGTAGGCTTTAATGCATGAAAATGTTAACTGCAATAAAATATGAATTTTGTAACTAAGTTATAGATAATTGTAGGCTCCTAACTCAAACTGGTAAAGTATAAACAAATTGTACCTGCATCACTTGCTGCAGCAGTAAATACTTCATGGGTTCATTCGGTGTTACGAAAGACTGAAAATCTATTCTCAGAATTGCAGCAGGCCATCAAGTTGTTTTCTTGCTTTTGCAGGAGATTAGGCAAACAAGATGTTACCTTCCAATGGTACACTACCATGGTTACAGAGCATCATCTGCAGCATGAGCAACCTTTGCCTTAATTACCAAACCCCAGGAGGGAGACACAAGGTCACCATGAATAAATGCTAATTGCTTTGGAGCAAAACGCAACTTGTTTCTGGCAGCTGTGGATGCAGAAAAATAAAGATGTTCTATTATCATTGCTTATAATCTTTGATGCAATTGTGGTTACTTGAATTACATTTATGCAAAATATGTAATTCAAATTACATATTTTATTTGCAAAATGATTATCAGATACATTTATTCAAGTGCTTTCCAGCTTTAAACATCTATGTTTCACTATAATTAGAGGGTATTGTCTAACAATTTGTTTTAATGCATGAATGTATTTCAGTTAATATCAACATAATTACCAACATATGGAAACATATTTTGATGGTACAGTAATGGGGTTACCATCACAATGATTTAAAAATCAATGAGGTAGAGTCATAGTGATAAACACCACAGAAACAGGCCTTTCAGCCCAATGAGTCCACAATAAGAATCAACCACATTAATCCTACTATTTCATCAACAGCCCGAAGATTTCACCATTCATTTATACAAGGGTCAACTTAGTGTCACCAATTAACCTCCTAAACTGCATATCTTTGGAAACTGGGAGGAAGCTCACACAGTCAGTGGGAGAATCCAAACAGCATGAATGGTTAGGATTGAGCCCAAGTTTCTAGGAGGGTGAGGCAACAGTTCGACTTGCTGCACTTGTGTTGTTTTAATTCGCTAAAGCTTCACACAATGGTTTTAATGAATTAAAATTGTTCAGGGTATTACATAAGTATGTAATTAAGAAAAATTTTGGCACTGAGGGAATGAAGGAAACAAAGGGAGAGTTGACTAATCTTGACCAAAATGATACATATGAGGAACATCTAAAAAGCTGAATCATTAAGTCATAGTCATACAACACAAAGTTAGGCTCTTCAGCCCAACTCATCCATTTCGATCATGGTGTCTATCTATATTAATCTCATTTTCTTGCATTAGGCCCATAACCATCTGTTCTTGTGTGAATGCTTTTTAAATGTTGCTTTTTTAAATGAGGTATTGTAGGTTGTCTAAATCAGTGAGGGGTAAGGTGGAAATTTCAGTTCACGGTTTAGGATGGAGCTAACAAGTAGGGCTACACATTTGTTGAAGCTTGTACTTTTAGAGAAGGCTGTAGAAGAAGGAAAAAGTGAATATATTAAATAATTTAAATGTGAAAGCACTTATAAAATCACAGTATTTAAAATGAGAAACTGATATTTGAGCAAAAGACTGGTAAAACTGAATGATCGTCAGTAAAATTGATCAGTCATAATCTTTAGTCCTAGGATAGAAGTGTCAAATACTAGAGGACATATATTCAAGGTGAGAGAGGGAAGTTTTTTTTAAATAGAAAGAGTAATAGTTGGCTGGAAAGGGCTGCCAAGAGTAGTTGTAGAAGCTGAAATGATGTTGACAAATAAGGGGCTTTTAGGAAGGAATATGAGTAGTCAAATAATGGATGGATATTGATCATATGCTCGCAGAAGAGAATTAGTTTAATTTTACATTGTTATTTGCTCACACATAGTGAAGCAAAGAGCCTGTTCATCTGTTATACTGTTCATTGTTCGACATCCACAACTCTGAAATCTAAATCTTAAATAAAAAGAATAAACAGTAACAGTCCCACTGTTCCCAATGGAGCGTTGGTTATGACTTGTTCCCAAACAGAACCAAATTAACTAATGTCTACTCTTTGTATGTTTGTACTTCAGATATTTTTGTTTTTCTCTGATATCCCCCACAATTTGCTGATCGTTACTCTAGATGATTGACTGTCAAGATGAGGTTAAGATCTGCTTGACAGGCACTTTCGATCATGCATGCTCATTTGCTTGATATAGGAGGAAATCACAAGCTTTAAGAACTACATCAAAAGCATCACTTATTTCTAAACTTTTTTAAAAAATCAAGTACTTATTTATCACTGGCAGCAGTTATCCAGAGAATTGTGCCACAGAATGAATAAGCATTGATTAACTCTTTTTCTTTCTCACTGTGAATATGTCTGTCTTGTAAACTCAGAGTTTCTGAAAATTAGTGACATTTTTTGTGTGGATAACTGGTGAACAAGATGAGGGAGAGGTGTTCTTCACCTGAATCACTTATCATCTGCCAGCTCTTTCTCTACCTCTTCCCTTCACTATTTATACTAATTATCTCCCCTCTATCTTTCGGTCCTTATGAAGGTTCTCAACCTGAAATATTATCCGTCCATTTCCCACCATAGGTACAGCCTGTCTCACTAAGTTTCTCCAGTGTTTTCTGTGTTTACTTTCTACTACTTAGTTTCTTTATCCATAACTTGAATCGCAGCATTCAGTTTTGTAACAATACCAAATTACATGTAAATTAAAGTACAGAGAGTCTCAAATAGACAGGCACCAATGGTGATGAATGTTCTTCGCTCCTGAAGCTCAAGTGTTAACTCTGTTTTTCTCACTGATTTTTTCTGACTTGCGAAGCGGATCCAACATATTCTGTTTTCATTGAGATGCTGGGCATATAATTAAACAAGAAATTGGCAGATTAGCTGTAATGTAGAGGAGTAAATTTAAATATTTTGATGGCAAATGTAGAATACTTTTTAAAAAGTTGAGTGATGAAGAAATGTGATCTTCAGTGTGATTTCAGTATCTCTTTATAGGAACTACAGTATGTTATCAGAAAATGTTGACGGCAATAGGAAAGTCAGTTGTTGGAATAAAAGCTCTGTAACACTTGGGAAGGAAGGATTGACCTATGTAGAGAAATTAATAGAATGGTCCAGATATTATGAAGGTTGAGAGGCTATTGAAATGTGTACAATCCAGAGACTGAAGTCTCTTTACTAAAGTTGGCACTTAAAGAAAAATGTTGGCTCCTTGGGATTGATACGAGTGAAATACATGTGTTCAGATTGTGTTCAGATGGTTGAAAATCATTGGAATTCTTTATTTTAATGCTCTGTATCATGTACCTAAAATATTGAGCATTAAAAACTGATTATTAAGCAACCTGTTGGAATACATTTTGAAGAGTTCTGATGTTCAGAAATTACTTTGTACAGCCAAATGTAACCCGGGATTATTTTACTATCATGGGTTGAAGTGTTTACTGCCATATTTTTCCATGGATCTGATTAAAGGTGCAGGACCTGAACGATGTTAACAGTTTCTCTCTCCACAGATGCTGCTTAACCCTCAGTTTTTTCAGCATGTTTTTTTTTATATTTCAGATTTCCAGCATTTGCATTTTTAGAAATTGTATTTTATGGCCTTGTTTTTTCTTTTGCTACAGGATTGTGGCGCACTTCTGGCAGTAGTTGGGCAGCCCACACCAGGTATTGCAGGCTTACTTTTTGCTGGGCAGGACTCTGTTGACCTGAAGTATTTGTGCAGCAGAACATGCCTTCATAAACTCAAAAAAAAAACCTATACAGGCTCCGAGTCTTTACAGAATGTCTGGATACCTGATTTAAAGGCAGAGGATGGACAGTAAAAGAAGGTGGCATCTTCGGGTGGGGGGGGGGGAGGGGGGGTGGAGGATAGAATCATCCAGGTGACATTGCTAGGGGCATCAGACACAAGTCAAGCAGTAGGTGAATGAGATGGGAGACAAGAGAGTGGCATGTATTAGGGATGGATGTGGTGTTGGCATCAGTGTGGAAATGGTCAGATGGTAGGTTCATGAATGGTCATGATTGGAGCAGAATGGAGGTTATAATCAGAAGTTGTGTACTTGGGATGATAGATTTAGCTACAAAACAAAAATGATTATACTGTAGGTATGCACTTTACTTAAAAAAGACATCATTAAAATGAGTGATTTGACTCAGCCTACTGTCAGATCTGCTCCCACTGACACCTCCCAGCCTACACGTGTAGGTGCCATACAGTCTCCACCCAGCTAATAGGATTCACATCCTACTCATTCTATATCTATCACCTGCAGCCTATTTAAACCCTGTTCTCATCCAAAGTCCTTGTTCACTCATCAAACCAGCCAGCCTCAACCAGGTGGTCCTAACCTTCAGTTACTTTGTTTCCTGTGAGTTCAATATCTGTTCTCTCTTGTTTTGTGGCCCCATGTGGCTTGTCATTTTTCAGTAAAGTTATTGTTCACTGCTGAATCATCTCTGATGCTCTGTGTTTGGGTCAAGCCTCTTCTACATTTCATGACAGGATGAGTGAACCAATAATTGACCCAGAAGAGTAAGATTATGAGCAGACGATCCAGAAGCAGCAGGAAACCACTGACCAACTATCCGTCACTTCATCTAACTCCTCGCCTCGGTGCAGCAACTCTGCACCAGTCAATCTCCTCCCTCTGAGCCCTACACTTGTGTGCTCAAATGCTTCATTGGATCTCCAATCTGATGCTGCATATTCCTTTCACAGTGTTTCTTACACTTCGAGCTCCAACCATCTCTGCATACTGTGGCCTGCACCAAGATCGCTATCTTCATCTCTTTTCACTGGGTGAGCTCTGATCTGAGTCAACATTAAATAGGACAACAAAGCAAGCACTTGCAACAAAAGCCAAGGTGCGCTGTGTTCTTAGCCATCCCGGAAGTGGAAGGGAGGCAGCGAATCTGATACACTGACTCTGCCAAGGCTCAAGTTTGTGCTTGATTACATTATGGAATTCAGGACCCTGACGGCAGAGTACAACAGGAATGTGGAAGGGCTGCTGGCCCATAACCATCATGACTTCTTGGAGAATTTGAAAGGCAAGGTGTCTCCCGCAGAGTAGCTGACCAGCAATGCAACAAATTCCTACTGCATCTAGGAAAACAGTATTTCCAAGAAGAGACAAGGGGCCTTCTATCTGCAAGCTTTCCCTGGCCCCTCGTTCCTCCTGATCGACTCACCCAACATTCCTCTCATCCTGGGTTACTCCTGGCTCTCCACCACAACCCTTGCTTCTGGCCATCAGGTGCTATGCTGAGTTGGAGACCTAGTTGCCTGCAGCCTCAGTTGACTTAACCTCATAAATATGTGGAGATGGGAAAATCCTCAACCTCACCAAACTCCTACAGGAATATCATGACTTAGTCATCGCCTTCAGTAAAAGGGAAGCTAGCACCCTACCACCTCACAGACGACAGGTCTGGAGGATCACCCTACATAAGACCACTTCTTCTCCTTCTATCTTCCTGAGACCCAAACCACAAATGACTACATCGCTGAAGCGTTATAGCATGGCTTCATTCACTTGTCCCAGATCCCAGCTGGTGCAGCATTCTTCTTTGTCAAAAAGAAAGATTGGGTTCATCATCCCTGCGTTGACCACTGTGGACTCAATAAAATCAACATTAAGAACCACAACCCTCCCCCTTGATGGATAGAACATTCAAAGCACTCTGCAGATCTTCACCAATCTGGACTTACAGAGAGCATACAAACTGATCAATATCAGCCAGGGGATGAGTGGAAGATGGCGTTCATAACACCCACTGGCCACAATGAATATTTGTTGATCCCTTTCAGATTTTCCAACAGTCCAACGGTTTTCCAGACCTTCATCAACAAAACTCTTTGAGTCATGCTACACAGGTATGTATTTGTTTCCCTCGGATACTTCCTCATCTTTTTCAAAAATATACAAGAAGACATCTGTAATATCCTTTCACTCTTTCAGCATCTCCACAAAAGCCAACTGCAATGCAAGTTTTAAAAAAAGTTAGTTCCACACCCTAGTAATCTGCTTCCTCTGTTATGTCTGCTTCATTGCCCTCACCAGGCTTCCATCAGCAGCTGAGATGGTGTGGTTCTCTAGCAAGTAATTCGCCTCTATGGTTTCCCTCAGGACATTGTGGTGGACCAGGGGCCACAATTCATCACTCGCTTTTGGTTAGCCTTCTGCTCCCTCTTCCACACCTTACTGAGTTTGTCCTCTGGCTATCACCCACAGACCAGTGGTCAGTCAGAAAGAACCAACCAGGAAATAGAGAAATTTCTGCAATGCCTTGTTCTGGGCCAAGCTGTTCCACAGTCTACACATTTCTTCTGCCATGGGTATCTCAAACTTTGAAGCGCTTCATGGCTGCCAACACCCATTGTTTTCCACAGAAAATCCCATGGTGGAGTTCCTATCTGCCAGGGTCCTAGTTTGCCACTGCCAGAGTGTTTGGCTCAGGGCACAGAGAGTCATCCTAGCTGCCAACTGCACCTACTGCTTCCAGGCCAGCTGTTACTGACACCCAGCCGGACCATTCCAGCCCGGGGAACATGTCTCTCTGTTCACCTGATACTTGTCCCTGCCCGTGGACTCCCACAAGCTATCATTCCAGTTCATTGGTCCCTTCGAGATAACCTACTGCATAAATCCAAACAGCTACCATCTCCAGCTGCCACCATCCCTCAGGATCATACCTGCCTTCCACATGCCCTGCCTCAAGCATGTTGCGCCTCCAGAAGCTAGAACAGCGGTAGTTTGTAAAGTACACAGTTGATGGATTCATGTCACTGTGGACAGGGTGTGCAGTGCCTGGTCAAAGGTGAAGGATACAGCCCAGAGAAGAAGAGTTGGTTGTTGGTCAGTTACATCTTGGATCATTGCTCTTCGATGATTTGCACCAGAGCAACGTGGATTGCCCTGGGATATCAGGGGCTGGCTGTGGTGTGGGGAGGGGGGAGGTGCAATTAAAGGTTCAGAGATAACCATGGAAGAAAAGAACGGCAGTAAAATCATCAACCCCCAAATCCCTCCCCCCCCCACATAAAAAAACAAACAAAAAATGGAACAGAGACATAGATGCCCAAATCCCCCTCCCTCGCACCCAAAAAAGGAGAAAGATCAGGCAGAAAACACAGAATATAATAAACTAGCTGATTGAACTAAAAGTCCATAGCCCAAGATCATATCCAAAATGCAGAAAACCTGGGTAACCATGGGCACAGTGGATGGCTCTCCACTCTCTGGGAGAAGAGCGATCCCACCAGCAACCAAAAGCCAATCTCCTCTCTCCAGCAGTAGTATGATCCCACCAGTGATCAAAAGACAGGCCACCAGTGCTCACCTTCCACATTGTCTTGATGTTTAGATTTCCCTCGACACATTCATCAGCAAAATGGAGTTGAATATCGGCATGCGTCCCATCCTGCAGCCTTCTCACCACGAGGTTCAGGCATGCTGCCTCTGGTTCCTGGAATCCTCTCAGAGACTGCAGAGCACCAAAACATAAAAACATTGAAAAACCTACAGCACAATACAGGGCCTTCAGCAAACAAAGTTGTGCCGAACAAGTCCTTACCTTAGGAATTACCAAGGGTTACCCATAGCCCTCTATTTTTCTGAGCTCCATGTACTTGTCCAGAAGTCTCTTAAAAGATCCTATCGTATCCTCCTTCACCACCATCACAGGCAGCCCATTCCACGGACTACCCACTCTCTGCGTAAAAAATTTACCCCTGACATCTCCTCTGTACCTACTTCCAAGCACCTTAAACCTGTGTCCTCTCGTGTTAGTTATTTCAGCCCTGGGAAAAAGCCTCTGACTATCCACATGATCAACGCTTCTCATCATTTTATACACCTCTATCAGGTCACCTCTCATTCTCTGTTGCTTCAAGTGAAAAAGGCCGAGTTCACTCTACCTATTGTCATAAGGTATGTTCCCGAATCCAAGCAACATCCTTGTAGATCTCTTCAGCACCCTTTCTATGGTTTCCACATCCTTCCTGTAGTGAGGCAATCAGAACTGAGAACAGTACTCCAAGTGGGGTCTGACCAGGGTCCTATATAGCTGCGTCATTACTTCTCGGCTCTTGAACTCAATCCCATGATTGATGAAGGCCAAAGCACCGTATGTCTTCTTAACCACAGAGTCAACCTCCGCAGCAGCTTTGTGAGTCCTATGGACTCAGATCCCAAGATCCCTCTGATCCTCCACACTGCCAAGAATCTTACCATTAATATTATATTCTGCCAACATATTTGACCTAACAAAATGAACCACCTCACACTTATTTGGGTTGAACTCCATCTGCTACTTCTCAGCCCAGTTTTGCATCCTATCAATGTCCCGCTGTAACCTCTGACAGCCCTCCGCACTATCCACAACACCCCCAACCATTGTGTCATCAACAAATTTACTAACCCATCTCTCCACTTCCTCATCCAGGTCATTTATAAAAATCACGAAGAGTAGGGGTCCCAGAACAGATCCCCAAGGCACACCACTGGCCACTGACCTCCATGCAGAATATGACCCGTCTACAACCTCTCTTTGCCTTCTGTGGGCAAGCCAGTTCTGGATCCACAAAACAATGTCCCCTTGGAACCCATGCCTCCTTACTTTCTCAATAAGCCTTGCATAGGGGACCTTATCAAAATAGTGTATCTAGATAAAGTGTATATCTATATACACTACAAACAATCTCCAGTCTGTAAATCACAGGCTCCCACAGTTCCAGAATCACATTCAAGATGAAAAACAAACATGAAAGACATAAATGAAGTGGAATATATGGTTTCATGGTCCATTCAGAAGACGTCCATGTTGGAAACAGTGTACACAGGCATCATCTTGACCTGGTCCTGTTAGTGCTGCTCCCACTAACCCCTCCCAGCCTGCACATGCAAGCACATCCCACTTTCCACCCTATTGATAGGATTCACCTGCCGCTCATTCCAGTCTCATCACTAGCAGCCTATTTAACCCCAGTTCTCATCCACAGTCCTTGTTCACTCATTGAACCAGCTGGCCTCAACTGCTTGTTCCTAGCCTTTACTCTCCCTGCATAAAGTTTACCTTCCAAGCACATGAAACTCTACAGATGCTGGAAATCCAATGCAACACCTACAAAATGCTAGAGGAGATCAGCAGGCCAGGCAGCAGTTATGGAAAAGAGTAAACAGTTGATAATTTTTGAGCTGAGACCCTTCAACCATCTTGGTAAAGGGTTTTGGCCTGAAACAATGAATATTTACTCTTTTCCATAGATGCTACTTGATTTGCTGAGTTCCTGCTGCATTTTGTGTGTGTTGCTAAATTTACCTTGTTGCCTGTTATGTTTAGTTTCTGTTCTGTCTGATTTTGAGGCCCCTCATGGCTTATTTTTCAGTCTTTTATGGAAATTACCATTCACTGCTAAATCTTATCAGCTGCTTTACTTTTGGGTCAAGCCTCCTCTGTTTCCTGATCCCTACATGGTCAGTACAAGCAAAACCCTTTAGTTCTCAACAAAATCAGGAGGAGAATTTTTAGGGTAAATGTACTTTAAATCTTTTTCCCAGAGTTTGGCAATGAACAATTAGAGGGAAAACATTTAAGGTGAGTAAGAAAGATTTTAACTGGTACTTATCATAACTCACAGTGCCTGTTATGCCATTGGTGATTTGGGCAGCATTTCTATCTGTAAAACTAACTTGAGGGGAATTTTTTTTCTGCACAGAGGGTTGTACATATATAGAATCAGATAGCAGAGGAAGATACTGACAGTAGGTACATTAGCAACCTTTAAAAGACAGCTAGAGAGGTATACTGATAAGAAAAATTTAGAAGAATGTAGGCACAATGCAAATGAGACATTTTGATTGGCATAGACCATTTGGGCCAAAGGGCCTGTTTTTGTGCAGTATAACTCTGTGGCTCTGTAACAAAGCAAGTCAAACAAGCCCTCATTGTTGGGTTCTGTCTTGGTTGTTTCCTGCAGTTCAGTAAGTCTGTTCCATCTAGGAGATTAATGCTCCTAAAAAGACATTGTAAATTATTGTGGTGGTTGAAATATTCTTGCCTGTTGTGTGTACAGTTACAGAGCTTTATTTTATGGACTTGAGATGTTGGGCTTGGGCATTCACATTTATCAAGGAAGGGATAAACATTGGACTTATGGGAATATGTTGAATATCTTGCTGACTGATGTTTATAGATGGGAAGACATTTTGAAATGTCTGATTCAGAAGGAACTAAAGACAATTAGGCAATTTCAGCTCAGCCACTTTCCAACAATAAATGTCTGGCATCTGGCTGCTAATGTTATTAAAGCAGTCTGCCTATAAGTGGAAGGAGAGATGTGATAATATTTTGCATTTGTTTAATTGTATTAGAGAAGCCATGATTTTTAAATGGCCTCTGCTATTTTGATTCAAGATAGCAGCTAAAGTTTTCTAAAAATCCTGTCTACATTAAAAAGCAGAAGAAAAATTCTTTGCTTTCAGACCCTGTGTTGGGTTGTTAACAAAGTCACAAAACTCACACTGGACTTTGTGAGAATAATAATGCTGCCTTCTGACCACCTGCACTCTTTCAGTAATGTGTACTGATCTATTTTGAATTGTAGATTATGACCAGGTCATAAATGTATCAGAAAATAACTTGACTACTTGAAGATCTTATAAAGTAGTAAAGGAAAATTCATTCAGAATGTTATTCTTTGGACCAATTCTAGCTATCTCAGCATCATACTTGTATATCAGATTGAGAAGTTTTAATATCACTGCCATATGTCATGAAATTTGTTATGCAGCAGGGGTACATTGAAATACATGGTAATAACTGTAAATTACCATTAGAGGGGTGGGGTGTGTGTCTAAAAAAAAATGAAATTGGATAAGTAGTGCAAAAATAGAAAAAAAAGTGAGGTAGTGCTCGTGGGTTCAATACCCTTTCAGAAATCTGATGACAGAGGAGAAGCTATTCTTAAAACATTGTGTGTGTGCCTTCAGACTCCTGTACCTCCTTCCTTATGATAGCAATGTTAAGGGGACGTGTCTTGGGTGATAGGGGTCTGTAATGAAGGAGGCAGACTTTTGAAGTCATCACTCCTTGATGTTTCAGATGCAGGGGAGGCTAGTGCCCATGATGGAGTTTACAGCTTTCTGCAGCTTATTTTGATTCTGTGCAGTGCAACTCCCCAAAAAAAAACAGATGGTGATGCAGCCAATTTGAGTGCTCTCCATGGTACATCTGTAGAAATCTACAAGTGTCTTTAGTGACTTACCAAATTTCCACAAACTTAATGAAATATAGCTACTGTCATGCCACATTGGTAACTGCATTGATATGTTGAGCCCAGGATAGATTCTCAGAAATGTTGACCTCCAAGAACTTAAAGTTCACCCTTTCTGCTTCTAGTCCCTCTACGGAATGGAGTGTGTTCCCTTATCTTATCCTTTCTGAAGCCAACAGTCAATTGTTTGGTCTTGCTGATACTGTGACACTGCTCAGCTATCTGTACTATCTTGCTCCTGTATACATTTTTGTTGCCAGCTGAAATTCTGCCAACAGTTGTCTTCAAATTCATAGCCTGGCAAGCCACACCACCATGGGTGTAGAAAGAGTAGAGCAGAGGGCTAAGCACACATTTTGAGGTGCACCTGTTGATTAGCAGAGGTGTGATTTCTGATCCATACAGACGGTGGTCTCCAGGCGAGGAAGTTGAGGGAGGTACAGATGTCTGGGCTTTGGAGCTTTTTGATCAAAAATGTAGGAAAGATTTTGTTTAATTCTGAGCTGTAATCAATAAACAGCAACCTGATGTAGGTATTAGTATTGTCTGGCAAGATCCATGCCTATCTGAAGACCCACTGAGATGGCATCTGTGGTAGACCTATTGTAGTGGGTCCAAGTCCTTGCTTTAGCAGGAGTTGATTCTAGCTATCACCATAAGAGAAATTAGTGGGGGAATTTGGAGGAAATTCATTACACCAGGGAGCAGATATTTGCAGCCTTACAGCACATTAAAGTTAATAAATCTTTAGGGCCTGATTACGTTCACCCTTCTGGCGATAGAGAAAAAATTGTGGTGGCCATTTTGGAGATACTTCCTTCATCATTACCTATTATTGAAGTTTCTGGGGACATGAAGTTGGCTAAAGTTCCTCTGTTGTTCAAGAAGGGTAGCAAGTTAAAACAAGGAACTACAGGCTAGTCAGCCTGATATCAGTCATGGGGAGGTTACTTTAAGGATATCTCTGGGACAGGTTGTACCAACATTTGGATAAACAGAACCAGATTATGAAGTGGCAGCAAACTTGTGCTTGATGAACCTTGTAGAGTTATTTTTGAGGGTGTAATCTGAAAGGTAGGTGAGAAAGGACAAGGTATTTTGTTCATTTGGACTTTAGGAAGGTCCCACGTGGCAGGTTGGTCTAGAATGTTAGGCCAATAGGATCTAGGAAGCTCTTGTTAGATGGATTCAGAATTGGCATAAAAGTAGCAAGCAGAGGGTGGTGCAAGAAGGTGCTTTTCAGAATGGAAGCTGGTGACTTGTGGTGTGCCACAGGGGTAGGTGTTGGAATCCTTGTTATTCACTATTTATCTGAATTATTTGAATGGCTTGATTGGTCAATTTACAGATCAGTAAGTTTTCAACTTAACAGGATGACTCTGTTCCATGCAGACAGGAACTCCCTGTTGAGGAAATCCAAAGAATGGGGAATCTGTGTGTACATTAACAAATGGTGCACAGACTTATCTGTAGTTAGCAATCACTGTTCTGGGGAAATTGAACACCTTAAAATTAAATGCCAGCCAAAGTACCCACTTGGAGTTTACTATCATGTTCAGTGCCACCATCTGCACAATCTGATGCTCAACTTCTCATCATCGTTAACATACATGCCCCCAGTGCTGTGTGCTGAACCCATTGTTGTACAATCTACTCACACATGACTGCAGCCAAACCCCAGAGCAATCATATCAAGTTCACCAATGACACAAAAGTAATGGGGCTTATCACCAACAGCAATGAGATGACCTACAGAGAGGAGGTAGAAGATCTTGAGGCCTTGTGCCAGGCAAATAACCTCTTCCTTAATGTCAACAAGACAGAAGAGCTGGTTATTGATTTCAGGAGAATTCACTCCACTTCCGTTAAATCTGCAGAATAGCAGGGAAAACAGCAAACACTTTCAAACTCCTGGGACTGCGCACCACACACAACTTCGCATAGTCCCAGAACACATCCTACACAGTCAAGAAATCTCAGCTGGTCATCAACACCTGTACTTTCTGAGGAGGCTGAAGAGAGCTGGACTTTGCACTTCCATGCTCAGGTCATTCTACAGATGTGAATAAATAGCACCCTGACAAGCAGCATAGAAACTGCCTTGTGGTGGACAGTAAGACTAGATATCAGGTAATTAAAATAGTCCAATGCATCACTGGCCATCAAGTGCATATACACAGAAAAGTGTCTGAAAAGAGCCAGTAACACCATGAAAGATCTAACCCATGCTACTCGTGGATTGTTTGTCCCACTCTTATCAGGGAGGAAGCTGCGTAGCGTCCACAGTAGGACCATCAGTCTCAAACATGTATGTGGATACAGAGTTATGATGGTGCTAAATTGCGACTCCTTCATGTTCATCTATGAAAACAGCTTAATTTTTTCCTTTGGTGTCTCTCCTTTTCAGGGTGGATGGGGTTCTGTTGAAGACCCTGACCTGGAGTTACACTCAGACTTCATTTCTAAGTGGTGATGGGACCCAGTCCTGGGGGGCTCAAGGCCAGCCTCTTTTTGATATTCCGAGGACGCTTCCGAGAAGATGAGTGTACCTTTGGGGTTCTGAGGTTTTGCATCCTGATTCTAAGACTGTGTCACTGACTGAAGTGTCATGGGAGAGAGTGGAACATTGGGGACAGCAGATCAGCTCTTGGAGGCTCTGTACTCAGTGAGTTGTGTTCTCTCTCTCTCTCTCTCTCTCCCTCCCTCTCGTAGGTGAGAAATTGTTGCAGATTCTTGTGTCACACAATATGTAAAAAAAAGTGCGACAGATTTTTAACACTGTAAATCAGCTAGTTGTTTTGTTATGTCTTCCCTCTTGCTGGGAAAGGGGGCCACCTCATTTTTCCTTTATTAGGGAGTGAGGGAGAGCCTGTGGTACATCAAAGTGTCAGGTGAATGATCGGTTTTTATTGTGCTGCAGATCATGGTCTTTATTGAGGGCTCTGCTATTGCATGTTTGGTGGGTGGAGGGGTGCAGATGATTTTTTTGCAGAAGTAGTTGGCTGTAGGGGAGGGTCTTTGCTGCTGCTTGTGTGTGGCAGGGGGAGTGGGGGGGCTTTGGGGTTCTCATGTTTTAACTGTCACTCATTCTTTGGAGCATTCTTCTGTCTTGTGGATGTCTGAAGAAAAAGAACAGGATGTGTATTTTATGCATTTAATGGAACATTAATGGACATTAAATGGAACTATTAAAACAGTTAAGGCTACTCAGCACCCCCATCCACTATAGAAGCTATCTTATGTACTTATGCTTATTGTGTTTTTTATTATTTTGTCTGTATCTTCTGTGTGTGTTTTTTTATGTGCTGCATTGGATCCGGGGTAACAATTATTTCATAATCTTTTACACCTATATACAGGATATGACATTAAATATCCTTGAATCTTGACACAAAATCAGGAAGTGATGTTGTTAGTGAAGAAGGTTGTCATAGGGGATATCATCAAGTGGAAAAGTAGGCCAAGGAGAGGCAAGAAGATTTCTATACAGATAAGGGTAAGATGAAGTACGATGGAAAGTCAATCCAGCATAGGATTTATACTATAAGCGGTAGTTCACTAGGGAGTGTAATGGAATATCGGACCCTAAGAATACAAGAGCATTGTTCATTGAAAGCAATGTCACAGATAGACAGGGTGGTGAAAAAGCCACATTGCATGCTCACCTTCATCAGTCACGGAGCTGAGTATAGGAGTTGTATCATTCTGTTGTAGTTGTATAAGGATAGAGGGGCCACTCTGTTATAGAAATTATGTGTTTAAACTGTAAAGCATACAGAAATAAAATTACAAGGCCATACCAGGTTTAGAGGGCCTGTGTTGTAGGTAAGGGTCGGCCAGGCTAGGACTTTATTCCTTGGAGAGTGAGCAGTAACCTTATAAAAATATTTAAATCTGTGAGAGTCGTAGATAAGGTGGATGGTAAGTCTTTTGTTCAAAGCTGGGGTGGAGGGAAGCATAGGTTTACAGTAGGTTCAGAGGTGAAAGATTTAAAAGGGATCTGATGGGGAAACTACTACTTGCAAAGGTAGGTGAGTGTATGGAATGACCTGCCAAAGTGAGTGGTTGAAGCAGGTACAATAGTATTATTTAAAAGGGGGGGTGAGAGTCTTAGAATGCAGAAATTGGAACTAGCTGGATAAGCACTATGGTCAACATGGACTCTTGGGCTGAGGGGGCTGTATCTGTATTCTATTGCCCTTTATATCTCACTCCATATAGCAGTAAAGGAACACTCACTAAATTTGAATATAACTTGGGTATCAATGAATTAAGTGGTAATTGTCTTCAAGGAAAGCCTGGGACTGGATGCTTAACTTGGCAGCACAGGAGATCTAGATGACCTTCAACAGCCTCATACCAACAAAAAGAATGCTAATGCCTAGCCAGTGGGACAGTGGTCAGACAGCCTGGTGGTTAGTGGACAGGTGGAAGAGGCTGGTTGGAAGAGTTTGTACAGAATGAAGGGAGGATCACAGAATGCTTATATACATCTGAAATATTTGGAGCTTATCCATAGACAGTGCCTGTGTATATAATCAGGAGAAAAGGCACAGCACAGCTTTGTGCCTGACTTCTTCAAAGTAAGGTCAGCTGAAAGCATCAATGCTCTGTACAGGATCAGGAAGTGTTCTGGCATGGTGAGGCCATGGAAAGAAAAATGCTACAGCAATATGTCCCTTCTTATGTTTTCTCTGCTGCCACTACAGCTTTCTTCTTCTATACCTTCTTAGTCCATCCACAACATGAGCTAAGACATAACCTACCTCAAACTGCCTCATTAAAACAACACTGTTTTCTCTCTTAAGTCCGAAGAATATTTTAAGACCTGAAACATTAATTCTCTTTTTTTTTCTTCACAGATGTTGCCTGACTTGCTGAGTTTTACCAGCATTGTCTGTTTATACTTCACCTCACTACCTTGCCTCAACAGCACTAATGTTTGAATAGCATTAGCTACCTTTTATATATTTATTGAAATGATGCAGATTTCAACAGCAATGCCAGCCCTTGTACCTGAATCAAGGAGAGAAAATCAGCCTCATACTGCACTGTTTGAAGAGTTCTATGATGCATCTCTCTCGGGCCCAACTTGGATTAGCAAACTTTTGTTGGCATTGAATTCCATTTGCCATTTTCTTAAATTACTAAGTCTCTCTCTGCACCTGTTACCCAGAAGCTGCATAACTTAATGTCCTACCTGATCTAACATAGCCAGAAAAGGAAGATAGGATCCTGCATCCTGTCAGTTTGAAGTATATTGAAACTCTCAGGCTCTTTCCAGGGGCAGAAACAAAACTGCCAGAGGATATCACGGTGTTGTGAGTACAAACTCATTATCCCAACACATCCTCACCAAATCCCGACCCATTTTCACCCCATGCACTTGCATGTCTTTTAACAGTTTATGAAACATAGCCTCAGATAATGGCTTCTAGCTGGGTAAGGCCATTCCTGTCACAGAATGGGAACAGCAGAACACATGAGTGGTTTCAGAGTCACTCATTCTTTGTCACCATTTCTGAGGACCAGCCTGGTTAGTCTCACTTCCCAATTCTGTCCCCACAATGCCATTATATTTGTCTTCCTCAGGTATTTATCCAATTCCCTTTCAAAGAATCTATTGAATATGTATCCACAACCTCATCAGGGCAGTGATGCTCAAAATTTAGCTGTTTGTTGAGTATTAATAAACACTTACTATGTTTTCTCTGGTTCACAAGAGCACATGAACATACAAGTTGGGATAGGTCCCTTAAGCACCCCCTTTGTCATTCAATGAGATAATGGATCCTTTTCCCCAAACTCCTCATCTGTGCCTGTTCCCTATACCCTGAATTCCTGATCTTTCTAATCTGTATCCTCTTAAAGAGTTCCACAACACTCTGGTGCTGAAAGTTCTATTACCTCTGTGTTCTTAATGAGAGAACACGAGAACATAATAGTTGGCCATCTGACCCATTGAGCCTGCTCCACCATTCAATAAGATAATAGCTGATCTGCCGATGGACTCATCTCCACCTACCTGCCACTTAGCCCATAACCCTTAGTTCCCTGACTATTCAAAAATCTATCCACACTTATCTTGGGTATATTTACTGAGGTAATTTCCACTGCTTCATTGGGCAGAGAACTCTACAGATTCACCTCCCCCTGGGAAAAGCAGTCCTCCTCACCTCCACCCCAAATCTTGAGCCTATGTCCCCTAGTTCTAGTCTCACCTACAGTGGAAACAATGTTCCTGCCTCTATTTTATCTACCCCTTTTATAATTTTATATGCTTCTATAAGATCACCTTTCTTCTGAATTCCTGTGAATACAGTCCTGGGTGACTTAACCTCTCCTCATAATCTAACACCCTCATCTCTGGCATTAACCAGGTGAACCTCCTCTGTACCACCTCCAAAGCCAGTATATCATTCCTCAAGTAAGGAATGATATACGCAATACTCCAGGTGCAGCCTCACCAGTAACTTGTACAGTTGCAGCATATCCTCCCTGCTCTTAAATTAAATCCCTCTAGCAATGAATGCCAACATTCCATTTACTTTCTTGATAGCCTGTTGCACCTGCAAACCTACCTTTTGTGTTTCATGCACAAGCACTCCCAAGACCATCTGCACAGCAGCATGCTGCAATTTTTTAACATTTAAATAAATTTAAGTTCTTTCAATTTTCCTTCCAAAGTGGATAACCTTGCATTAACCAACATTGTACTCCATCTGCCAGACCCTTACCCTCTCACTTAACCTATCTATATCTCTCCACAGACACTCCGTTTCTTCTGCTCAATTTGCTTTTCTATTCAATTTAGTATCATCAGCAAACTTAGAGTACCATTGGTCCCCTCTTCCAGATCGTTAATGTATATTGAGAACAGCTGTGGGCCCAGCACCGACACCACTCATCACTGATTGTCAACCAAAGTAACAGCCATGTATTCTAACTCTCTGCTTTCTATTAGTTAACCAATCCTCTCTCCATCTGAATACATCAACCCCTTATGTAATGGATGTCTTTTATGTGGCACCTTATCGAACACCCTTTGGAAATCCACGTTAATAACATCCATCTGTTCCCCTCTATCCATTGTGCTCATTACATCTTCCAGTAAGTTTGTCAAACAGGATCTGCCTTTGCTGAATCCATAATGCATCTACCTGATGGATCCATTTCTTTCCAGATGCTTCACTATTTCAACTTTAATGATAGCTTCAAACATTTTCCCAACTACAGATGTTAAACTAACTGGCCTATAGTCACCTGCCTTTTGCCTACATCCAATTTTGAACAGTGGCATGATATTCACTGTCTTCCAATCTGCTGGGACCTGCCCAGAGTCCAGAGAATTTTGGTAAATTATCACCAAAGCCTCTTTCAATATTTTTATTAATTTAATTTCTACATAGAAGAATACAGAGTACAAGAAAATACATAAGTCAAAAAAGATAAAATAATACCAAATACATTATATTTGAATCACACTCGCAATCTCATTACCCTATTTTCATGTAAATTAACTTGTAATATTGAAATGAGATAATTTTTTTATACAAAAAAGAATCTAAGCACACTACCAAGATTGAAGTTGTTTGGTAAAGAAAGAAAAAAATCCTTATCATATAGTGAAACAAATTATCTGTACTTTAACAGCAAATCAAAGGTTTTGAAAATAGTTCAAAAATGTTCCCCATAAAGTTTGAAAGTCTTGACTACATTCAGAAATTGAAAAATGGATCTTCTCTAAATTTAAGCATGACATAACATTACATAACCATAACTTCTGTCATTTCTTTCAGTACCTTGGGATGGATTCTATCAGGGGACTTCACACTGTTACAAAACGCGCCATATCATCATATACTCATCTGGTGATCCACAGCCTACACGCAAGAATGAAAACAGAGACAACCAGCAAATTTCACATCATGTGGATGTAAGTATCTCTCTGGTTTGGCCGCAGGTTAAATTTCATTGCTGTCACTGAGCAAGAGGATATGAGAGTGTGACATCACATAAGGGACAGGTATCATAGTTCAGCAGAAGATTGAAAAGTCTTGTTATGCTGGTAAAGGCAGGCAGTGCAGAAAAGTTTACTGTGAGTTTAAAAAAAGCATTTGGATAATTACATGTATAGGAGGGTTTTATAGGGATATGGACCAAATGCAGACAAATTGGACTAACTCGGTGGACGCAAAGAACCTGTTTCTCTGCATTTGATCAGGACCATGAAACTTATCTATCTTCAGGTCACAAGTTTGCTCAGCACTAGCCCTTCAGTGATAGCTATTGTATCAAGGTCCTCACCTCCCATCGCATCCATAACATCATAGCATCTCGTCTAACATCATGTTAGACGTGTCCTCCACTGTGAAGACCAACACAAAATAGTCATTCAAAGCCTCTGCGATTTCCTCATTACCCAACATTAATTCCCCCTTCTCGTCCTCCAAGAACCCTATGTTCACCTTAGCCACCCTTTTCCACTTTATGCAATTATAAGAACTTTTATTACTCATATTTATATTTTGTGCTAGTTTATTTTCATAATTTATCTTCCCTTTCTTTATTAGTAATCGTTTGTTGCTTTTTAAAGTTTTCCAATCCTCCCGTTTCCCACGACTCTTGGTGACTTTGTATGCTCGAGTTTTTAGTTTGATGCCTTCTTTTATGTCCTTCATTATCCAAGTCTGGCTCTTCCCACCCTCACTGTCCTTGTTTTAACTGGAATATACTTTTGTTGAACACTTAGAAAAATCCCTTTGAAAGTCTTCCACTGTTTTTCAACTGTCCCACTATATAGCCTGTGATCCTCATCTACACTAGCCAAATCTTCCCTCATCCCATTGTAGTTTCTATTGTTTAGGCATAATACAAAAGTTTTAGATCAAACTATTGCATCTTCCATTTGTATGAGAAACTCAATCATACTGTAATCACTCTTTCCAAGAGGAACCCTAACTACAAGACATTGTACAGGGCCAGATCTTCAATAGAATGTTCCCCTGTGGATTCAGTAACATGCTATTCAAGAAAGCCATCATAGGTGCATTCTGTGAAGTCCTCCTGAAGACTGCCTCAACCAACTTGAGTCACTCAAAGTACACTGCAGATGCTGTGGTCAAATCAACAGGAGCAAACAAGCTGAATGAACTCAGCAGGTCGGGCAGCATCCGTTGAAATGAGCAGTCAGCGTTTCGGGCCGAGACCCTTTAACAGGACTGAAGAAGGAGAGGGCAGGGGCCCCATAAAGAAGATGGGGGAGAGTGGAAAACCAATCAGAGGAAAGAGCAAGGGGTGGGGGAGGGGATAGGCAGAAGAGGTGAAGAAGGAATGTAAGGGGAAAGCACTATGGGTAGTAGAAGAAGGCAGAATCATGAGAGGTGATGGGCAGCTAGAAGAGGAGACAGTGAAAGTGGGATGGGGAAGGGAGAGGGAGGGAATTACCAGAAGTTGGAGAATTCTATGTTCATACCAAGGGGCTGGAGACTACCCAGACGGTATATAAGGTATTGCTCCTCCAACCTGAGTTTGGACTCATCATGGCAGTAGAGGGGGCCATGTACAGACAAATCTGAATGGGAATGTGAAGCAGAGTTGAAGTGGGTGGCAACCGGGAGATCCTGTCTGTTGTGGCGGACGGAGCAGAGGTGCTCGACGAAGCGGTCCCCCAATCTGCGTCGGGTCTCGCCGATGTAGAGGAGGCCACACTGGGAGCACTGGATGCAATAGATTACCCCAACAGACTCACAGTGAAGTGTTGCCTCACCTGGAAGGGCTGTGTGGGGCCCTGAATGGTAGTAAGAGAGAAGGTGTAGGAACAGGTGTAGCACTTGTGCTTTCAGGGATAAGTACCAGGTGGGAGATCTGTGGGGAGGGACATGTGGGCCAAGCAGTCATGGAGGGAGTGATCCCTGTGAAAAGCAGAGAGGACTAGAGAGGTTAAAATGTGCTTGGTGGTGGGGTCCAGTTGAAGGTGGCGGAAGTTGCGAAGGATAATATGCTGGATCCGGAGACTGGTGGGGTGGTAGGTGAGGACAAGGGGGACACGGTCCCTGTTGTGGTGACGGGAGGATGGGGTGAGGGCCGAAGTGCGGGAAATTGAGGAGATGAAGGTAAGGGCATTGTTGATGATGGCAGAAGGGAAACCAGGATTCTTAAAGAAAAAAAGATATTTGGGATGTCCTGGAATGGAAAGCCTCATCCTGGGAACAGATGCAGCGGAGATGGAGGAACTGAGAACAGGGAATTGCATTTTACTTTTCCTTCGCTACATTGACAACTACATTGGTGCTGCTTCCTGCACCTATGATAAGCTTGTCAATTTCATCAACTTTGCCTCTAACTTTCACCCAGCCCTCAAATTCACATGGTCCATCTCGGACACTTCTCTCTCCTTTCTTGATCTCTCAGTCTCCATCTCTGGAGATAGGCTGATATCTTCTTTAAACCCATTGACTCCCATAACTACCTTGATTATATCTGTTCACACCCTGCCAAATGTAAAAATGCAATTCCCTATTCCCAGTTCCTAACTGTGAATTTCCAGTTCCTTCCTATAGCACCACTCTCATCCACACAGGGAGCAAGAATCTTAGACCTGTTAGACAAGCTCAAGGGCTGAGGCTCCTCCAGAACTGTCTCTGGGATCCCGCTACCTGCCTCACTTGTAGTCACACTGTCTTGTCTCTGTCCACGGATTAAATTTGAGGCGCTAATCTAATGGGTGTGATTGTATCCTGCAACAGGGAATCCAGGTAACTCTCCCCCTCCCTGATGTACCACAGTGTTTGAAGATCAGATTCAAAGTCATCAAATTTGAGCTTGAGTTCCTTGAGCAGCCAATACTTGCTGCAGATGTGGTCACCAGGAGCCACAATGGAATCCACCAGCTCCCACATCTTGCAGCTACAGCAAACCCTAACCAAAATCCTCCTTCCAAATACAAAAAAAATTCTGTAGATGCTGGAATTGCTGAGCAACACACACAAAATGTTGGAAGAACTCAGCAGGTTAGGCGGCATCTACAGCCAGGTAAAACTGTCAATGTTTCAGGCCAAGGCACTTCATTAGGGGCATGAGAAGGCCTTGGCATGTACGATTAATGAAAACCCCTAGGCATTCTATGTGTATGTGAAGAACGGAAGGATGACAAGAATGAAGGTGGGGCAGCTAAAGGATAAAGAAGGCAACATGTGCATGGAGGCAGAGGAAGTTGGGGATGTGCTAAATGAATACTTTGCTTCAGTATTCACAAATGAAAAGGACCTTGATCAGGGTAAGGTTGAAATGGAACAGGCCTGTGTGCTGTACAATGTGTAGATTAAGAAAGAAGAAGTGTTGGATCATCTTAAAAACACCAAGTCCCCAGGGCCGGACATGATATACCCCAGGTTGCTGTGGGAAGTGAGAGGACAGATCGCTGGAGCAGTAGCTATGATCTTTGAATCCTCTTTGGCTGCAGGGGAGGTGCTGGAGAATTGGAGAACGGCAAATGTAGTTCCCTTGTTAGAGTTAGGGGGCAAAAGTTTAAGGGAAACACGAGGGGGTATTTCTTTACTCAGAGAGTGATAGCTGTGTGGAATGAGCTTCCTGTAGAAGTAGTAGAGGCCAGTTCAGTTGTGTCATTTAAGGTAAAATTGGATAGATATTTGGACAGTAAAGGATTGGAGGGTTATGGGCTGAGTGCGGGTAGGTGGGACTAGGTGAGATTAAGAGTTTGGCACAGACTAGGAGGGCCGAGATGGCCTGTTTCTGTGCTGTGATTATTATATGGTTATATGGTTTAAAAAAAGGTAATAGGGAGAATCCTGGGAACTATAGACCCATGAGTCTTACGTCGGTGGTCTGCAAACTATTGGATAGGATTCTTAAGGATAGGATCCACAAGCATTTGAAGAAGTACAGTCTATTCAAGGATAGTCAACATGGCTTTGTGAAGGGAAGATCATGCTTCATGAGCCTAATTGAGTTTTTTGAAGAGGTAATGAAAGAAATTGATGAGGGTAGAGTGGTTGATGTGGTCTACGTGGATTTTAGCAAGGCATTTGACAAGGTCCCCCAAGAGAGATTCATCCAGAAAGTAATGAAGCACGGGATCAGTGGAACCTTGGCTGTTTGGATAAAAAATTGGCTTACAGAAAGAAAGCAGAGGGTAGTAGTAAAAGGAAAGTATCCTGCCTGGAGGTTGGTGACCAGTGGAGTGCTGCAAGGATCTGTCTTGGGACCCCTGCTATTTGTGATTTTTATAAATGACTTGGATGAAGAGGTGGAAGGATGGGTGAGTAAGTTTGCAGATGACACAAAGATTGGAGATGTGAATGGAGCTGTAGGTTGTCAAAGGTTACAAGAGGATATAGACAGGGTACAGAGTTTGGCACTAAAGTAGCAGATGGAGTTCAATCCGGATAAGTGTAAGGTGATGCATTTTGGAAGGACAAACCAGAAGGCTGAGTACAGGGTTAATGGTCAGTTACTTAAGAGTGTGGATAAACAGGGGGACCTTGGGGTTCAAATCCATACATCCCTCAAGGTCGCTGCACAGTTGATAGGATAGTTAAGAAAGCCTATGGGATGCTAGGCTTCATTAATAGGGGGAATTGAGTTCAAGAGCAGAGAGGTCATGCTGTAACTCTACAAATCGCTGGTGAGACCACACAGAGTATTGTGTTCAGTTCTGGTCACCTCATTATAGGAAGGATGTGGAAGCTATGGAGAGCATGCAGAGGAGATTTACCAGGATGTTGCCTGGATTGGAAAACAAGTCTTATGAGGCTAGGTTAGCAGAGCTGGGACATTTTTCTTTGGAGCATAGAAGGATGAGATGGGACTTGATAGAGGTTTACAAGATTATGAGAAGCATAGACAGGGTGGATAGCCTGTCTATGAATAGCAAACACCAGAGGGCATGTGTACAAAGTTAAGGGAGAGAAGTTTAGGGGAGACATCAAGGGTAAGTTTTTTACATGGAGGGTTTTGAGTGCCTGGAATGACTTGCCAGGGATGGTGGTGGAGACTAAAACATTAGGGGTATTTAAGAGTCTATTGGACAGGCACATGGATGAAAGAAAATTAGAGGGTCACAGGATAGTGTGGGTTTAGTACTTTTTTAAAGGAATATATGGGTCAGCACAACATTGAGGGCTGAAGGGCCTGTACTGTGCTGTAGTATTCTAGTGTCTAATTAGGATTGGAAAGGATGAGGGAAGAAGCCAGAATAAGAAGGTAGGAGAAGGTGAAGGAGTACAAGCTGGCAGTTGATAGGTGAAATCAGGTGAGGGGAAGTTGGGTGGGTGGGAGGCGAGGATAAAGTGAGAAGCTGGGAGGTGATAGGTGGAGGAGTTAATTTGAGGAGAATCAACCATAGCAGAACGGGAAGGAGGAAGAGCACCAGAGGGAGATGATAGGAAGGTGAGGAAAGTAAAAGGGGTAAGAACGGACCCAGATTGGGGAAAGGAAAATTATAGAAGGGAGAGTAAAATAATGTAACAGAACTTGGAGAAATCAATGTTCATGCCATCAGGTTGGAGGCCACCAAGACAGAAAATGAGGTGTTGCTCCTTCAGCCTGAAAGTGACCATATTATGACCATATCTGGCTGTGGATCAACATGCCAGAATGGGAATGGAAAGTAGATTTTAAATGGGTGGCCTCCAAGAAATCATGCCTTTTGTGGTAGACTGAGTGAAGGTATTCAATTAAGTTGTCCTCAATAGTCCTGAAGACTTGTGCTCCAGGATTGCCATGCCACTGGCCAAGCTGTTCCAGTACAGCTGCAAAACCGGCATCTACCTGGCAATGTGGAAAATGGCCCAGGTATGCCCTGTACACAAGAAAACAGGTCAAGTTCAGCCAATTACCGTCGTATCAGCCTACTCTCAATCATCAGCAAATTAACGGAAGGGGTCATCAGCACTGCTCTCATGCAGCACAAACTCAGCAATAGCCTGCTTACAGATGCTCAGTTTGGGCTCCATCAAGGCCACTCAGCTCCTGACCTCATCACCTCCTTGGTCCCAACATGGACCAAAGAGCTAAATACTAGTGGTCTGAGAGTGATAGCCCTCAATATCAAGGCAACTTTGACTGAGTATGACATCAAGGTACCCCAGCTAAAATGAAGTCAATGAGAATTAGGGGGAAAACGCTCCGCTGGTTGGAATCATATTTGTCACAAAGGAAGATGATTGTGGTGGTTGGAGGTCAGTCATCTCATGCTCAGGACATCTCTGCTGGGGTTCCTCAGGGAAGTATCCTAGGACCAACCATCTTCAGCTGCTTCATCAATGACCTTCCTTCCATCATAAGGTCAGAAGTGGAGATGTTCGCAGATGACTGCACAATGCTCTGCGCCATTTGTGACTCCTCAGATAGTGAAACAGTTCATACCCAAATGCGGCAGGACCTGGACAATATCCAGGCTTGGGCTGACAAGTGGTAAGTAATATTCAAGCCACGCAATTGCCAGGCAATGAGCATCTCCAACAAGAGAGACTCTAACCATTGTCCCTTGATATTCAATGGCATCACCATCACTGAATCCGCTACTATCAACCTCCTGTAGATTACCATTGACAGCAAATTGAACTAGCCATATAAACACTGTGACTACCTTAGATCTGTATTAGCTATAGCTACTCAATCCATTGGAAAAGATTTGTCTTTATCTACACTATCTAAAATCCTACATGACTTAAATTACCTATATCATATCTGATAGTGTTCCCTGCTTTGTAAAGATTAGTCCTATCTTCTGAATTCTTTCCACATCACAGTAACTCATCATTTCAGTGAATGTGTTGGCACCCTCCAGGAAGCCCTTGTTTTATCCTTAAAATACAATGGCCAGACTGGGATACAGTACAGGACCAAATCGGCATTCTGTGCAAGTTCAGCATAATATCCAGCTTTTACATTCCACATAAAACGCACAAGATTGCAATTAAAAACCTTGTTGACTTATCCTAATAGCTGAGAAGTTTGAATCATAAGTGCCTCTACATATCCTATTCTTTGCAACCCTTTGGAAAATGTGCTATTTAATATGCATCATCTGTACTCGGTCTTTCAACTGAAATGTATACTTGTTTAAGATAGCAGTGGCGGATTTAAAGAGGAAAACTATTACACGAAATCCTGTCCATTCAAGTAGATCCCATTTACATCCATTTCAAAGTCTTCTTGCCCTTCCTATAATGTGTTTTCAAAATATTCGTTAGGGTTGACTTCATGTACCATGTGGATATTGAAAATAACCTAACTTTCACATCTTCTGGATTGAATGCGCTGAGCAAGCCGGAATATGAAAATGAAGGAGAAAAGGGGGAGGTACAGCAGGTATAGTTTGTCAGTTCTGATATAACTAGAGAAAGGAATGAGTTTTCTAAAGTAGTGGAATTCAGTATTGGGTTCAGGAGGCCAAAATATGATGTAAAATTTTAGTTGAAGTTTTATTTCAGGGTTGCCTCATAAGATTTAAACTCAGGTTGTTAGACTATATATAAGTTTCAGATTGCTTGTGTGATTACTTAACTGATGTATCATCAGTGAATAAGGTCCTAAGTGTTTTATGAATTAACTTCATCTAAATGCCTTTTCCCCACATTCCTAAATGCTTTTGCTTTATTTAAGTACACCAGCCTTAGATTTTAAGTTAACCATTGGTAAGCAATACATAATCCAAATTTCTACCTCGCCCTTTGCATTTTCCACCATCTACACTGATAGCCTGACCATCATGTAAAGAACCACAACATAATTTCAGTTTTCCAAAAATTAGAAGTATCTTCACTCTATCCACCTTGATTCACATTATACTTAATGCATTAAAAAAAATCAACCAAATCATTATGAAGATCTAAGTTCCTGTTTTCATAATCATTCCTTTTATTTCAACATCTTTTTCCCAGGTATTACTATAGCCATATACCTACCTGTTCTCCTCATAACGTTACAAATTTCCATGTGGTCACCCTTCAGCTTCTTTGCTCTAGGGAAAATAATCCTCTCCATAATTCAAGCCCTGTAATCCAGGCAACATCATTATGAATCTTTTTCTGCACACTGTCTAGTTTAATCACATTCTTCTTAAAAGAGTGCTGAAAAGTTCAATACTCCAAATGTAGACTTCATTCCTATTTTTATAGCACTCAAATTCCTAGTTGCTTGGCTTTGGCTTCAAGTTTGTTCCATTCATAAATTAAACTTTTAAGAACTGTCAGTCCACTGAATGACCTTGTAGAATCCCTGAAAACTTCTGATGAATGTGCACTTATTGGCCACTCTATTTGGTACATCTGTACACCTGGTTGATAATGTAAATACATAAACAGCCAATCATATGACTGCAACTCAATGCATAAAAGCGTACAAACATGGTCAAGAGGTTCAATTGTTGTTCAGACTAAATACGAGAATGGGGAAAAAATGTGATCTAAGTGACTTTGATTATGGAATGATTGTTGGTGCCAGATAGGGTGGTTTGAGTATCTTTGAAACTGTTGACATCCTAGGATTTTCACGCAGTCTCGAGAGGTTACGCAGAAAGATGCGAAAAAAAAGAAAAAAAAAAACTAGAGAACAGCAGGTCTGTGGCAAAAACACCTTGTTAATGAGAGAGATCATAGGGCAATGGCCAGGCTAGTTCAAGCTGACAGGAAGATGACTAACTCAAATAAACGTGTTATAAAAGAGGAGAGCAGAAGAGAACTATTGAACGCACAACACATCAGACCTTGAAGTAGATGAGCTACAATAGCAGAAGACCACAAACATACACTCAGTGGTCACTTTGTTAGTCAAAGGAGCTACTCAATAAAATGGCCACTGAGATTAGTATAAATTTATAGGTCAGATTATGAACTTAACGATGAGTGAATGTGAAAATTTGTCAGTGGAAAATCAGTCAGAGAAGGTGCCTGCAATATCTGTGGTTTATTTAACATTAGAAACACAAATAATAAATGTCTAGTGCCGTATTTTGTTAACATTTCTTTACTTAGTTAGTGCAAAGCATTACTTTATTGTTGAGAGTGTATGATAGAATTGGATAAAGGAGATTTCATGGCTAATTGTTTACATTTGGGGATATTTATATATTGAAGGTAATAGCTGTGAAAGAGCAGAATCTGCAAATGCAGAAATTAAACATGCATGTTGTAAATGCTGTAGTAATTAATGGGAGCATATAATTTTCATTTATGCAAATACTGATTAGAGGTCCAAAGGCTGAAACTTTGACACATGTGCAGAATAGTATTCAAACAAGAAAGACAGTCTATATTAGATCTAGAATTAAGCCATTTTAGCTCATTTCTTGGCACTGCAATTTTAATTCTTTAGCAACATGATGAATAATAAAAAGAAATAATTGTCCACCTTGTTGATGTATTTTAATAGGGGTTAATCAGTGTTGTTCTTCTTAATTTACTGATTGGTTTTACATTTGGTATTCATGGAGTTTGCACTCAAAGTGAGGTTACTCTGGGAATGAAGAGCCTGAGGTAGGACAAAATAAAACTTATTCACAAATTAATAGGATAACAAATTGTTATTTCTCCTTGCTGAGTGTTGATTCTTCAAAATATAGCTATCTGCAAATAAGCACTCAGGTGTTTGAGCTTTGAGAACAATAGAGGGCACAGTTTTAAGGTGCTTGGAAGTAGGCTCAGAGGAGATGTCAGGGATAAGTTTTTTACCCAGAGAGTGGTGAGTGTGTGGAATGGGCTGCCAGCAGCAGAGGTGGAGGCAGATACGATAGGGTCTTTTAAGAGACTCCTGGATAGGTACAAAGAGTTTAGAAAAATAGATATCTATTTTTAAATTACTCTAGGTAATTTCTATAGAAAGGACATGTTCGGCACAGCTTTGTGTGCTGAAGGGCCTGTATTGTGTTGTAGGCTTTCTATGTTCTAGATCCATTTAAAACCTTGGGCTTAGAAATTGAGTTTCACCTCTTTTTAGTAATGGAAACCATAGGTGTGTTTACGAGTAAACTTCATTTTGTTCCCTGTAAAAACATTGTAAATTTGTCCCAAAAAATGCTTGAAATGACAACACTAGAAGTATGCACTAGAAAAGCAACTGACAGGATCACAGTTAGTAGCATCTGTAACAGTATGAGGAGACCTGAACTGAAAAATTTGCTCCCATGGTCACAGATAGCAACTGCACATACAATGGTCATAATAAAGGAAGAAAAGGCTACGGGGAACTGAGAAATGTTCTACGTTCAATGACAAGAGGTCAGGGTATTGTCACGTGAAATAAATATCACAAGGTTGTAGTTTCTAGGAGACTGCTTGAGTCAAGATATGAAGAGGTTGGCAGGAGATGTCTACATTTATCTTCTCAGAGGCTAAGAATCCCCAATTAATCCAGTGATGCGTACATTTCCTGCCCTGAAAAAAAAGCAGCAGACCGCTGCAAAGAGTTATAATGAACCACTTCAGTAATTGGATTAGGGAATTATTTATAGTCAGTCCTTTAATCAGTGCTGATTGACCTGCAAGGCAGCAAGTGAGGGATTATTAATTGTCATCAGGACTCCCTCATCCCATTATTGATGCAAAGTGTTATTGATAATTACTGGAGTGTAAAAATGGTCACTGCTTTACCTTGGGTCTATTATTTCATAAGCTCCTTGTACTCTTTTCTTTAAGATCACTACTTCCATTCTCTGTTCAGCTGGGAGACAAGAACGTGGATCATGGCAGGGACTTTTCCCTTCTCCTCTCTGCCATGATCTGTAACATAAGTCTTCAGGCTCCAGACCTCCTTACTGCTCTCCTTCTGGTGGCAGCTGCTGCCTTCCAGTGGCTTTTCATTACAACATGCAACACATCACAACAGAGTCTTGGCAACTGATTGTTTAATAATGCAAGGAGATGTCTTATTGTTGTAGGCAAATGATTCCATTACAAAAGGCCATTGGTATTTCTAATGACTCTGGTAGTTGCAAAGTTTTGATTTGTAGGGTTGGGAATTCATGTGGAAATCCAGGAAAGTCGCTTTTAACATTTAGGATTCATCATACATTACCCCTGCCTTCCCTGGAATCAGTCTGCAGGACAATTCCCCACAACAAGGACATCCTTCTACAGTTATGGAGATTAAACATAAAACTCAAGGAGTGGACTCAGCTTGGTTCTGTGCAATTGTGGCATGGCAGCCCTGTTCTGAGACTTGAATCCTCTCGCCTTGAAGGCTAACATATCATTAGAGTTCTTAATCACCTGTGCAACTCCCCCTTTCTTGTTCAATCCTTTCTACCCAGTCACATGTTCTTTGCTCACCAGTACATTGTTTTTGCCTTTAAACATTTGCTGATGTCTAATAGTTCCACATCTGTAAAATGATCTCTACATCATTCTTCAGAGACTTGCTGACTTTTGTTTGCATTTTTGTTGTCTTACTAATAAAATTTTCACATATTACTGGATTGTCCTTCTGAGCACATAGTTCAATTAGTTTCTCAATTTCTTCTTTGCAATTATAATTGAACAAAGTCTGTACATTTTATGGATACCTTTGTAGGCTGCCCTTCATTATTCACTTTGATATTCAACCTGCAGAAATTCTTCTGCATTAACCCTTGCTTGTGTTATGCATGGCTGTTTAACTTGAGCATAGTTTCTTTGGCTGATTCAATCTGGTACCAATGGATGATGCAAGTGTTGCTGATATCTGTATAGAATTGCTTCACAAGACAAAATGACATCATGCAAAGGAATCATGAATGGAAAAGAACATTCACGTGAATAGTGTTAACACACACACACACATTCCCCCAATGATGTATCAGTTCAGGGTTTTGAAACATTGACAGGCCATTTCCTTCCACAAATGCTTCTTGGCTTACTGAATTTATCCAGCAGTTCGATTTTTACTCCAGATAAAAGCATCTGCGGTATTTTATTTCTTCAGTCCTAACACAGGGTTTGAAAGCATCAACCATTTATTATCCCTCCCACGGATGCTGTTTGATCCACTGAGTTTCTCATTGTTTGTTGGAGCAGATGAAGCTGGACTCACACTTCATCTTGCTGTTACCTCCTCAATCTTCTTCACCCTGTGATTGCACTGACAATACTTCTTGTTTCTGATGGAGAATTCCACATAGATCTGCAGTGATTAACTCAAAATGCATAATCTGAGGGTCAGTACTAGGATAGCTGCTGGCCTTCAGTATGCACTTCCACTCTCTCCTGCTGTCTTTGAAGAAGAACTAAAATATTAAACATATCCTTGAACAAAAGAACGGATTGTTCCTCAAAACCCAGAACCTTGACTGACACCTTACTGCCCTATTGTCCTGTTCATTATTTATTGTAATGCCTGCACTGTTTTGTGCACTTTATGCAGTCCTGGACAGGTCTGTAGTCTAGTGTAGTTGTTTCTTTTTCTCTGTGTTGTCTTTTATGTAGTTCAGTCTAGTTTTTGTACTGTGTCATATAAAACCATGGTCCTGAAAAATGCTGTCTCATTTTTACTATGCACTGTACCAGCAGTTATGGTCGAAGTGACAATAAAAGTGACTTGACTTGACTTGAATTGAAATATTTATGTTAATTAAAATCTAAAACATCTTAAACTTTAAAGAAAAGGTTGGTAGTGTCAAGCTGGGGAAATTGCCACTAACTGTACTTAAATGACAAACAAGAGAAAATCTGCAGATGTTGGAAATACAAGCAACACCCACAAACTGCTGGAGGAATGCAGGAAACCAGGCAGCATCTATAGGAGAGAATCCAGTCAACGTTTTGGGTTAGACCCTTCAGCAGGACTGTATTTGTTTCCTCAACTGAGTACACAGCACTGCTGGACTCAAGAGTGAGAGGTCAGGTGTATCTAGAACCGTCATCCAGTATATTCTGTACTCCTGTGCTGCAATCCTGCAGCTGGTGAGCAATTATCTCATGGATTTCTGTTTTGAGCACTAATGACCACATGAACACCAAAGTCCCAACTTGATGATTAACACCGGCTGAAAGCAGTAAATGAGCTAAATAGATGAAACTTGCTGATCTTCTTTGCTGAATTCTGTCTTCTCTGTTTTCCTGTTATTCCATTTTAATTTATTGAACTTTGTTTCATCAGGCCTTTCCCTTGCAGCTTTCCCATTTTTCATAAAAAGTGGCACCTTTTAATCCTAATGATTCTCTTTCTCTGTACCCTTCAATATGAAATAAATGCTTATATCTTTTCTTGCTATTTATCTCTTTCTTGTTCCTTGTTTTCTTAGTAATTTTCCTCTTTTCATTATTTCTGTGCTCAGATATAATGTTTCTTCATTTTTGAAGTCTGCCCTTCGCATGATCACTAAAATGAAAAACTGGAGAATCTGGTAATATAAACTAAAACTAGAAAATACAAATGTAACACCTTGGTTCACGTTTTCACTGCAATGCTGTAGGTATTGAACTCTGGCAGTTCTGCAAGAGCAGTCTGTTCTTCCAGCTTTTTGGGTTATCGTTGAAGATCAGAGATGTTGAGAAATGTGTGTCATCTAATTAGGATGGTGTAAATGGGAAAAGATTTGAGATAACACTACGGGGAGAGGTTTTATGAAGGATACGAAGGTTGGTCTTGGTTTCTTATGTTTGGGAGAAAATGAAGAGAGGACACTGGAGAAAAGCAGCTGCAGGATTCTTCCTTTCCTTTGCTAACCTTTAAATTAAGATTCATAAATATAATTCCTTTAATCGTATGCAGTGTGCTGTCTGTCGTTACATGGCACTAAGTTACACAGCATCCACGCAACCAGGGTTTAGGATGGGAGAGCCACTCAATCTCATGTTTGGTGGGACTAGAGAGGGCATTCCCTAGCCTTATGCAGCCAAGGAATCAAGCAAGATTTCACAAGGAATACTCAGCAGGTCTGGCTGCAGATATGGAAAGTAAAACAGAATTAATGTTTCAGGTAGAAGACATTTTGAAGAACGGAGAAGAAGACAAAAGATACTTGTAAGCAGCCGGAGGAAGGGCAGGGCAGGGAAGAGGATGTCTCTGCCATGAAGAAACTAACTGACTGAAAAGTTACATATACAGCATGCTTTGTGAGAGGGAGAGGGACTTTTAATATTCACAATATTTTCATACATGAAGGCTTGTATCTGCACTTGTACCCTATGCTTATAGCAATGCCAATAATCAAAAACTGACATTTGCTTTTTAAAAAAGTTGCAATTTAAATCAGGATTAGGTTTATTATTACTGACATACATTGTGAAATTTGTTGTGTCCCAGCAGTAGTACAATGTAATACATAAAAGGATTGCTGTAAGTTACAGTAAGAAATCTAAATAGTGCAAAAAGGAGCAGATGGAGAGGTAGTGTTCATAGATTGTTCAGAAATCCGACAGTGGAAGGGAAGAAACTGCTCTTAAAATGTTGAGTATGTGAATTCCAGCTTTTGCACATCCTCCCTGTTGTGAGAGGAGTGAATATCTTGGATAGTAAGGATCCTTAATGATGAATGCCACCTGCTTGGGGCACTGCCTTTTGAAGATATCATTAACAGCAAGGAGGCTAGTGCCCATGATGGAGCTGAATGAGTCTGCGATCCTTTGCGGCTTTAATCCTGTGAATTATTGCCTGAAAACGAGATGGTGATGTAACTAGTCAGAATGCTTTCCACTGTACATCTGTATACATTTGTTAGGGTCTTTGGGGACCAAATCTCCTAAAACTCCTAATGAAATATAGCTGTTGGTGTGCCTCTTAGAGATTGCATCTATATGTTGGGCCCAGGATAGATCTTTTCAGATGTAGATGCCCAGGAACTTGAAGCTGCTCATACTGTCCACCACTGAAGGCTTGATGAAGAATTGTGTGTGTTCTCCCAACTTCTCCTTCCTGAGGTCCACAAGCAATTCCTTGGTCTTGCTGGCAATGACTGCAAAGTTATTGAATGACACCACTCAACCAGCTCATCTATCTTACTCCTGTATGTCTCCTCACCATTTTTTGAGATTCTGCCAACCGTTCTGTCATCGGCCAGTTTATAGATGCCATTTAAGCTGTGCCTAGCCTGACAGTCATGGGTGTAGACAGAGTAGTGCAGGTTTTGAAGCCTGTTGATTAGTACTGAGGGGATGATGGCATTGAAAGTTGACCTGTAATCAATAAACAATAGTATACATGGGTCATCTAACATATTAGGGGAGGCTCCACTATTTCAGGTAATGGGTTTTGATATGGGTTTTAGGAGAAATTGTTTGTTTCTCACTTGAGGGACAATCATTCTGTGGCCACTTCTTAGGAATGGAACCTGTATAATTATGTAACTCCACTGAAATTGTAATGCCATTGAAATAGCACTTGGACCTGAAACCAGGCTAAAAGTGTAACCCATATGGAGGATCTCTGAAATACATTAAAACAATACCAAACACCAGTTTCAATAATGTTGGAATCCAAATAAATCATTGTGGAATGTTGGACTGTTGTGTACACTAAACTCCCATCAATCAAGCCAAGTCACCACTTGCTGAGGATGTATTTCTGTCGCTCGATAGCTGAGGATGGATTTCTACCCCTACAGTCACATTTTTTGTGGTGGGTTTCTGCAGGCACCTGCTTGATGGTTTCAAGTAATTTCTGTAGCAGAACTGAAATAAAGGCATAGATTGCATAATTTCACCATGGATGAAGTTGTTTTAGATTCATTAAGGAACTAAATGACTGAAAGCCTTGGATAAAGCAAAGGTTGAAAATCTGCACTCTGGAATTGGCTTCTCCTCCAGCCAGACTTTTCCAGTTCAATTCCAACTACATCACCCACCTGACATGGTGGAAAATTAATCAAGTATTCTATCTACAAAGTGGTACAAGTTCAATACATTTAATTACCACCTAATTAGTGATTTTCTATCATCAGGATAATGATGGAAGGTGCTGTCAACAGAACTGTCAAGCTGTGCTTACTTACCAATAACCTACTCACTGATGCTCAGCTTGTCTGCATCAGGCCCTCAGCTCTATTGCAAACTACAAAATTCTCAACTCATAAAGTGATCATTTTTCAGACATTAAACAAATCAAAGAATTAGGGCAAAAATGTGGCGCAGTTCACATTAGAGCAAGTTGTGAGGTCAAATGGCTTTCGTTGTTCTACAAGACAAAAGCATTAAATTCTCCAATTAAGGTGACTGCGACTGTCTTCCACAGTTTTTCGTTTCTGCTCTAAGCATTTAATATTGTCCTATCTGTTTGGGTACATTTGACATACAAGTTAAAAAAAGTATAGGATCTAAATGCAGTAAAGTCTGCAGATGCTGGAAATAGGATCCAAATGTTGTTGCTTTCCAAACAAATTAGCTGAAGTTTCAAACAGAACATCCTTTATTGAAGATAGATCTCTTAACTAATAACAGCACCTAGTACACTGATTTTATTGTTTGATGCAGTCAATTCTTAAGGGCATACTTATACTTAATGGCTGTACATTTTATCCCTTTGTTAAAAGAAATAAACAAGCCAAAAAATGAACTATCTATATCCAATCTGTTAATTATTTAATCACTGTAGAGTTATAAATTCAACTAACTCTAATTCACTCAAGTTCTCACTTGACATTGCTGAAGCATCTTTTCCTGAATCTAGGACTTCCTCTGGTTTACCGCTCTAAGTGTGGCACATGCACCTCTGAGCTCACATCCCATTCTGCACTTGTTTCAATATAATTATCTTCATTGTTTTGAAAACTCTTATTGTGCCTGTTGCAGGACCTTTAACCTGAAAGATTGATGGTTTCTCTTTCCACAGATGTGGCCTGAACTGCTGAGTGTTTCTGGAATTTTTCTGTTTGTATCTCAAACTTCCTGCGTCTGCTGTTCCTTCATATTTTTTCTGTTTTAAAAATGGTTGAAGCATTTCAGATGCACACCCTGGGCTATTTCATCCTCAGTCAACAAGTTGACGTTAAATGTATGACCTTTATCACATACCCTTGGTGTGTAATAAATCCTTTAAGCATCCTGTTTCCAGCTCCTCATTTTCTTATCTTATTTGATCTTAGCTGTCCTATTATTTCACACTATTAGAGAAATGGCCTTTATTCCACTCATCACCCTCCTTTACTTCTCTGCTAACTAGACTAACTTACTACTTTGTATCATTTTTCTGATGAAGTTTCAGACTGAAATATTAAATCTACCTCTCTCTACAGACATGGTGAGGGTTTTCAGCATTTTCTATTTTTACTTCAGATTTGCAACATATCCAATGATTTTTTGATCCTTATTTTCTGATGGCATTGTACTTTATACTAGACTTACTTCCTGAATTGATGGAGTTCAGAGACGTGTCCTCCATACATTGATTGATGATTGTAACAAAACCTTACTTTGAATGAGCATCCAGTTGTTACCTATCACACCCACCTTTGCAATCACATCACCTGAAACTTTTCTACCTTTGGCACAAGTGTAAACCTCCGGTGAACATCAAAACCAACTCATAGTGTCTTGCGCCCTGGCCAGAGATATGAAGGTATGCTACTTTTGCTATTTCCCTGGGCTTGTACTCTGAATGATGATTATAGATAAAGTGCCCCAGATTTCTAAGCACAATCTTCATACTAGTTTTTTTTGTGCTCCATCCATGTTACTGTACTATATACTGTAGGTTTGAATGAGTTTTCTCATCTGCCAGTTTGCAGAGCTGGGCTGAGAACTGGCAGATGGATAGATACACTTTGGAAGGTCAAATTTGAAAGCAGAATATTGGGTGAATGTTAGGATTCTAAAAAGGTGTGGAGGAACAGATGGATCGTGGGGTCCATCCCTGTAGCTCCCTCAAAGTTAGTGTGAAAAATGGAAAAAATCCAGAGAGCAGCAATTCTGAGGGCAAAAGCACCTTGTTAATGAGAAGGGTCAGAGAAGAATTACTAGACTGGTTGAAGCTGATGGGCAGGCAACAGTAATTCAAATAACCATTTGTTACAACAGTAGTGTGCAGAAGAGCATCTCTGAATACACAACACATCGAACTTTGAAGTGGAAGGGTTATAGCAGTCTAAACCACAAACACACACACTCGGTGGAGATTTTATTAGGTACACAAGGTACTTAATAAATTGGCCACTAAGTGTAACTTCACAGTTGCAGAGAAAGTACAGTGCAAATTGACAAAATGGAATGCCATGATGATATAGATTGAGAGTTCAGGAGCTCTTTAGCTTTAGAATGTAAAAGGTCCATTCAGAGTCTCACAATAGTAAGATTAAAACTGTCCTTGAGCCTGGTGGTACACGTTCTTAAGCTTTTATATCTTCCGTCCAATAGGAATGGGGAGAAGAGAGAATGACTGGGTGAGAGTGATTCTTGATTATGTTCACTGCTTTTCTAAGTCAGCAGGAAGTGTAGACAGAGTCAATGAAGCGGAATCTACTCTTCATGATGGCTGGGCCGTGATCATTCCTGGGCTGTGTTATTCCTTGTAGTTCTGTGCAGAGCAGTTGGCAGAATGGGCTGCCAATCAACTTACAGTGCTGGTAAAATGTTGCATCAAAGTCAAAACACACACATATATGTATGTATATATACACTCCATAGTTGTCTTTTAGTCATATGTTTTATGTTAATCAGTTTCTACAAGTGACATTTTACTTTGGAATTACTGCACCTCATTATCCGCTGGCATTTTCCTTGGGAAGGCTAATAGAAGAAGTGTTGTATTTATGCAGTGGAGCAATGTATGGAACATTTTAATTGGCTCCTGCCAATTAGTTCCATTGTTTTGATTAATGGATACTACATTATATTTTATTATAATTTCATGGAGCATGTTATGGGGCTTAAAAAGTGAAAATTCTATCAGCTTCCAAGGCAGCAATTAAGAAATTAATTATATTTACATTAATAGAGCAAATAGTCATCTTTCTCATATATGATTCTAGATTAATTTACTATGAAGCATATTGCGGGGATGTTACATATGTTGTAAAAGCAGCCATTTTATACTAAATGAAATCCAATCACCTCTCTAGCCACTCCACTTTAATCACACTAAATGTAGTGCTTAATTTAAGAAAAGATCAGAGACTAAAATAGCTGCAACCCAGAAAAATCTGTTTGCATCCAGAATTCTCATTGAATTGCAACTTGTTCATTCACTGCTAGAATCCAAAAGAACATAACAGAGGAAATAGGAGTAAAATAGTCCACCAGGCTTGTTGAGCCTGTTGCACTATTCACTAAGATGATGGCTGACCTGGCCATGGACTCAGATCCATCTGCCTGTCTTTCCCCAAAGCTGTTAATTCCCCTACTATGCAAAAATCTAGCTGTCCTTAATACGTCTTAAATATGGTTAGCCTCTACTGCTTCACTGAGTGGAGATTTCCACAGATTCGCTACTTTCTGTAAAAAGCAGTTCTTTCTCACTGTCCTAAATCTCCTTCCCAAAATTTTGAAGCTATGTCCTCATGTTTTATTCACACCTTCTTGTAGAAACAACTAACCTATCTCTATCTTATCTCTGGTTCAAATTTCAAAGTTCAATTCCATCCGATGTATTGAGAAGCCCTCCATCTTACCAACATATCCAGCACGTTAGAAGTGAGTCATGACTCTGTGAAACACAGAACACAGCAATTCCTCATTTTCCTCCATACAGCAATCTTGCTCTTAGGTCCTCAATCTTGTTCTCCAGTGACTGTACATTTGCTAACAAGATGCTGGTAGAGAAAGTTTCATTCGCCAGGTGTTCAGTCTGGCTTAGAATCCTACCTTCCCCCCTCTCATTTGGCTGTGGAGATGTGTATTTCATAATTTATAATTTTGATAATTTTATATCTCATCTCATTCTTCTGAACTCTAGTGAGTATAGTCCAAGCACCTCAATCTCCCTTCATAGTCCTCATCTCCAGAATCAACTTGGTGAACCTGCTCTGCACCACCTCCAAAGCCAGTTATGTCCTTATCTCATAAGGAGATCAGAACTGCACTCAGTATTGGAGATGTAGCCTCACCACTACCTTGTATAGTTACAGCATAACCTCAATGTTCTTGAGTACAATCCATCTAGCACTGGATACCTATAATTCATTGGTCTTCTTGATAACCTGTTGCACCTGCAAACCAAACTTTTATGATTGATGCACAAGCACTCTTAGGGCCCTCTGCACAAAAACATGCACCAATCTTTCACTATTTAAGTAACAGACTGATCTTCTGTTTTATCTTCCGAAGTGGAACTCCTTGCATTTACTGAAACTCTATCTGATTTGCCGGGCCCTTTCCCATTCACTTAATCTATCTATATCCCTCTGTAGACGCTCTACATCCTCTGCACAATTTGATTTTGCATTCAATTTAGTATCATCACCATTCTTAGATACACAAAATTCTATTCCCCTCTGCCAAAATGCAAATGTATAGTGGGAACATTTGTGAGCCCAGAATGAACTCCTGTGGTACTCCGCTCACTATTGATTGTTAACCAGGGAACACCCATTTATCCCAACTCTCTGCTTTCTATTCATTGACTAATCCTCTATCAATGCTAATACATACCCAACTCCATGCATCTTTATCCATTGGTTAAGTCTTATTTGTGGCATCTTTTTGAAAGCTTTCTGGATATCTATGTATATCACATCACCTGTTTCTCTCAATCCACTGTACGTAGTAGGTCTTCAAGTTACTCCAGTAAATTTGTCAAACAGAACCTGCCTTTCCAGAACCTAAGCTGTCGCTGGATGTTAGAACCACTTCTATCCAGATGCTTTACTATTTCTTTGTTAATGGTAGATTCAATTTAACACAGTTTTGTATTCACTTTTCTAAATTTGCTATTTAAATTGTGATGTCAATACAACGATATCACCTGTATTATAAAATTTGCTTCATATCACTGCGAATAACTTGTACATATTATGCAGAAAAAACAATACTAATTTCTTCCAGTATTATACAAAATGCAAATATTTGAAATTCCCCTTGAGACATTAACAGTCAATGTTGAATTCAACTTTTAGTGATAGACCAGCAACAGTTTTGTTTAAAGAGTTTTTCCACAGGATTTATATTGCTGTTGATGTTTGATGTGCACCATCTGATTCTTTATTCAACAAATATCAATATGCATATCTTCTGTTACAGTTTGATTAACCTTTGAAGTAGCAAGGGAAATAATTGTATCTCAGATCTTCTGGCTTGTTTTGTGTGTGATTTTAAAGAACAGTAGTTCTATTAAAAGATGCTGAATGGTTCCTTAGAGAAGGCAAAGAGCTAAATTAAATATTCAGTGTAGACTGCTTACAGTAACATGAACATCTCAGAAATAAATTCAATAAACATAAATGATATCAAAAGTAAAAGAATAGTACTCTGAATATGATTTTGTAAAATGAAATACTTATCAAAATTAATGAGATGGTTAAGAGAAAGATTTATGAAGATCATTTCAAATGTCAGTATTTTGCAGAAAATTAGGCTACCAGTTTTAATTCTTCTGCTTCAATATTTCTATATGGGAAGGACAAGAAAGCAAATATCTGTCTATATGTGCCTGTGCACTATGAGCTAAAATAGATTAACAACTTTAAAATGTGTGTGCTGGCCTTGGCATTTCTGAAAATCTCTTAGCTTACACAAAACCCACCTTTTGTCACTTATCATCTGTTTGTGTTCTACTTTATTATGTCTCCACTCACTTCCTGCCAAATCCTCCCATCTTTTGCAACATATCTAATTGTTTTCAATATTTCTTTGCTCATTGCTTTTCTAAGACCATAAGATATAGAAGCAGAATCAGGCCATTTGGCCCATCGAGCCTACTTTGTCATTCCATCATAGCTGATCCATTTTCACCCTCAACCCCTATCTCCTGCCTTCTTTCTGTATTCCTTCATGCTCTGACTAATCAAGAATCTATCAACCTCTTTCTTAAATATATAGAATGATTTCACTTCCACAGATGCCTGTGGCAATGAATTTCAGAGATTTACCACTCTCTGGCTAAAGAAAATCCTTCTCAGCTCCATTCTAAAAGGATGCTCCTCTATACTGAGGCTGTGTCCTCTGGCCTTAGACACCTCCACCATAGGAAACATCCTTTCCTCATCTACTCTATCGAGGCTCATCAACATTTGATAGGTTTCAATGAGACTACTGCTCATTTTTCTGCATTCTAATGAGTAGAGGCCCAGAGCCATTGGATGCTCATCATGTGATGTCTTCAATCCCGGAATTATTTTTCTGAACCTCCTTTGAACCCCCTCCAATGTCAGCACATCCTTTCCTAGAAAAGGGGCCCAAAACTGCTTAGAAATCTCCAATTGAGACCTCGCCAATGCTTTATAAAGCCCTTTATATCTACTGCTCTTGCTCTCTTAAAGCAAGCTGTCAAAAGGTCTTTCCATTTTGAAGGTTACACCAATTGCCTTGGCTGCTATTTTAGTTTCCAACCCATCCTGAACCCCAAACTGAGAGGTACACTGATACATACCACAACTCCGAAGGTTGTCATTGTTCTTGACACACACATCACCCTCTGTTAATCCCCTCCTATCTAAAACCTGAGCTCTTGGCTATCTTTGTTACCTTGCTGCAATGTTAATACTTTTGGTAATATTTCTATATAAGTATTATTCTTATCATTCAAAATTACAAATGTCACTACCTTAAAGAAAAAAATGCACCTCATTCTTTTTAGTTTTTGACCAATCTACAAAATTCTCTTTCCTGCACCCCCCACCAAAAAAAAACTTTTGTATTATTTTTACCGAACTTGAAATTTTATCTTTGAAGCACCTTGGACTAACATCCATTTCCTTCTGGAACTGAAAGGCTCTTGGTTAAATTTCACAAACATCCTTGATCTGTCTGTAATTCTCCTTATCAAATTGATCTGCGCAGTTCGTGTTTGATTGAACTGCTTGCTGTTTGCTGTAAAATGGTTCTTTCTTACTTCCACTTTAGTAGTTCAATCTATTGTCCTCTCAAGAGAAGGTCATCCAGGCTGATTTTTGATCATTAGCAATCAAAAATTATTTTGTTGGGATTATCAAATCAGCATATTGACTGGTTGACAAATGTGTTTCACTTCAGCACAGTTTAAGCACTAGCATTTTGAAATATTTTGAGGGGGGATGATTATAGACTATGTGAGAGCTTGTTTCTGTAGATGTGTGAATGTTTGACTCTTGTAGACAGCTAGAATACAGGGGTTTTTATCAAGAAAATGTTAATGACTATGGAATAACAACATAGTCACATGTGACCCAATTACTCTCAAACCTCCACCATGATGACCTTCAACTCACAGCCTTATAAAATGTACACTGCAAAATTCCTTGGTCTTCACAGCATGCTGGGATAGGATGGTTGGTCACTTTTTTCCCCATGTGATATTGGTTAAACACATCTTTATTGTAGCTTTACTCCCATACTACATGACCTAGACTGCTACAGACAACTATATCCTTTCTGGGAGACTGATATGAATTTCCACTAGATCCTGTTACCTGCACAGCTCTAGTCACTTCTGCAATCATCACTGGATTGATGACCCAGCAAATAGGTCACCTTTGGCCCAATGATTCATTCACTCTGCGCTGTGAACAATCTCCAGCTGAATGCATTCAACAGAGCTTCCTCATGGTTTTCACCCATGGAAATTTATTCTGGTGATTTTGTGTGGAGTGGACACCATTCCTGTTGATAACAAAGTCTTGGTTATCAATGGATATTGCTACTGTCAGGCAGGAGGTAATGAAGACTGAAGTCCTACACCACCAGGTTCACAAACAGCTACTCTTCCACAACAATTAGGTTCTTGAATTGACCTGCAGAACCCTAACCCTAACCATACCTCAGCAATGAAACGCTTCAGACCAACTCTTCTACTATCATTGACAGGAGTTCAGGAATGACCCAAACGCAGAGGGAAAGACAGTGATGCAGAATGATCAGTCCACTGGGCTCCGATAAGAACTGTACTGAACTAAGGAAAATAATAAATGCAAAGCCAACAGGGCTACTAACTAGAAACTTTCAAACTAACTTAAAACAAATGTCATCACTATGGCTTGAAAACAGTAACCTAGTGCTAAATTAATACGTATCCTTTAACAACATCTATTGAATACACTAATTTTCCTTCCTGGAATGTGGACCAAGGTAAGCAGAGAGTATGGTTGTTACTGTTCTCCCTAGATGCAGCTCCCACTGCAAGAGGCCACTGTCCACTGGAAGTCCTGGATGAATGACCTGTCAAGGATGTGTCGAGTTGGAGCCCAAGAATGTTCCAATAGGCCATACCACTCCAATCGATAAGGAACCGGACACTGCTCCACACCCAGTGAGATAGCAATGTGCAACATAGAATAGATAAGGATTCCATCCACTAAACCAGGCCATGGGGGGAAGGGGGTAACTCGTCCAGGGGAAGAGGATGACACAGAATTGAGCTGGAAAAGACGGAACACTGGATGAATCTTCATGGGTGATGGTGGATGCAGACTCTAGGAGGCTCTGTTGATAGTCTTCTCCACTTATAAATGGTCCTATGTAGCGTGGGATCAACTTGTGGTTTTGCACTCTGAATGGAAGATCTCTAGACACCAGACAGATCTTTCTCCTTGACTCCCAATACAGAACAGAAAGTCTTCCAAAAATGGGTCATGAACTGTGGTGCTTGTTCAGACAATGGGTCCTGAGGGAAGTCATGCAACCTAGATATGTGCTGGACATGAGTGTGGCAGTTTTGTGAGCTGACAGGAGCTTGGGGAGAGCAATGAAGTGAGCAGCTTTGGAGAACTGGTCCACAGTGACCAGAATGGAGGTGTGCCCATCTGAGAGAGGCAGAACAGTGATGAAATCCACTGGGAGGAGAGACCAATGGCAGCAAGGCACAGTCACTGTGCAGAGCAGACCAGCAGGATGCTTATACAACATATTGTTTTGTTCACAAGTTGTACATGCTGGAACAAAGCCATGGACATCCTGGGACATGGATTCATCTCATCTCCTTAAAAATTTCAGGGTCAATTTGATTCCATGGGTGGTCAACCAGATGGAAAGAGTGATTCCACTACAATGCTCTGTATGCAATGGTTGGGAATTCCCTCACCTCGGCCTGGATCTGGCTGATGGGCTGCCTTCACCTCTGCTTCTTTTCCTCAAATTACTGGAGCAGCTCTGCACATGAGGGAAAGATGGGCTCTGAATTGGCATTGGAGATGTCAAGCTGGTGGGAAGGAGCAACAGCCTTGGTATTCTTGCTGCCACGATGGTAGTTGAGGGTGAAATTAAAGTTGGTGAAGAAGAGAACCCAGTGGGCTAGATGGCAGTTGAGCCATTTGATATCACGCATGTCGGAGAGGTCCCTGTGATGAGTCCATTCCAAAAGGGGGTGCTCTGCTCCCTTCAGCCAGCATCACCATGCCTCCAGACCCTCTCTGAAAGCTAGAAGTTCTCGGTTCCTGGCATGATAGATACACTTTGCAGGAGTCAGGCGATGGGAAAGTAAAGCACAGTGGACAGCCAATTATCTTCTGAAGAGTGCTGGGAGAGTATAGCTCCACTGCTAACATCAAACGTATCAATTTGACAATGGATGAGCTAGAGTCTGGATGGTACAGCAATGGAGCAGTGGTGAAGTGTCACTTGAGCTTTGAGCTGAGAACGATAGGTCTGCATCACTTGTCCATTGGAGAGATCTTCTTGGTGAGTGCATTTATGGGAGCCACGATGGAACTTAAGTTTCTGATGAAGCGGTGATAAAATTTGCAAATCCCATGAAGTGCCACATCTATTTGACCATAGATGGTTTTTGGCTACTCTGTGACTGCCTGAACTTTGCATGGGTCCATTTGAACACTGGAAGGGGTGAAGAACTAACCCAAGAAAACACCGATTCACACTTCTCTGGCTTGGCATAAAGGTTCCTTTGGATATGCTGGATGTGTTACTGGTAAGAGTGGAAATAGAGGAGAATGGCAAGCAACTGCACAGAAGCAGACTGATTCTATGTGTCTTGGAGCACATTGTTGACAAGGAATTGGAAAAAAAAACAGCACAGGCATTGACCAGACCAAATAGCTTCATGAGGTACTCGTAGTGGCCAGTGGGGGTGTTGACTGATGTCTTCCACTTGTCCCCTTCTCGGATGTAAGCTTTGCGTTAATCTATTTTAGAGGATATTGTTGCTCATTGGCAATGTTCAAATGCAGAAGTAACCATAGTGCTGCTGAGGGGCTGATAATCAATGTAGGGATGGAGCGGCCATCCTTTATACTCACAAAAAAGAAACCCACCCCTGCTGCTGAGATAGGTGAACAGATAAGTCCTAAGGCCAATGCCTCCTTGGTGTATTCTTCCATGGCCACCACTTCAGGACGAAATAGTTGGCTCTGAGGAGGACTAGTACAGGGTTGGAGGTCAATGACACAGTCATATGCTGGTGTAAATGCAGGGATGCAGCCTTCTTACTGAAGATCTCAAGAAGGTCAACATAGTCATATGGAATACCGGAAAGTTCCACATTAGCAGTTGGCTTAAGATGGGAATATGCTAAGAGGGGCTTGAGTGTAAAAAAACAAAAAAAAAACTGCCTAGAGAAAGAGAGAAAAAAAACATGTTGTAAACAGTAGAAGCAAACTAACAGCATTCCGAAACAAACTGAGTCCCAGATCTGCTCCCGGAGGACTGTAGGAGGCCCACAGCCAAGCCTTGGTTCCCAGTTTTCACACCAGCAGCACTCTTTTTTCTCATAGAGCTTGGAACTGGCTGAGTGAGGGTCCATCTAGGAAATTCACCATGTAAGCCAGTTTAAGTGCATCATCACGTTAATGGGCTTGGAAAGTCAGCTTACACTGGCTAATAATGATTCAGCAGCTATTGGGGCACCAGAATACCTGCCTGGTGGATGAACACTGTGTTCAGATCTGAAAGTAGCCAAAGGAACCGTGGTAGTAGTGGCCGAGGAGACTACAATAGAGGGAGATGAGAGAAGTTCTGGTGCTGGAATAGGGATGTCCTAGCTGAGAGCTGCTGGATAGCGGCAGTGAGAGCAGTCATGGCTGCCACCAGATTCTGACTACCTTTTTCTGAGTTGCTGAATCATCATTGCGCATGCTGACATTATTTCTTTCAGCTCTGAGAGCAGTTATTGCACTTGTTACGAATGTGCCACAACTCTGAGGGGCCGAAGGGTACAAAGTAGCCCCCTCCTTTTTGAGAATCGCAAGATCGCTATTAATTCGGGTCTGGGACCCAGGAAATGAGAGAGAGACACGCAGAATCCTCAAGGTTTGGAATGTGTCCTGGGCCTCCGAAAGACAAAGCCACAGATAACGGCCATTGTCTCTTGGAGATGGAATTGTGTATTGAGTACTGTACTATTCATTGAAGCCTTCAGGGAATGAACAGAGGGAGCTGGTTGAGGAATTGCATCATCCCAACCCGATTGACATCTGAGAACCCATGAGTAAGGATAAAAGAGGGTCTGGGGAACAACCCCTCAGACGCACCAGAAGAAACGCTAGAAATCCCGTGACAGTGTTTAATAGCGACAGCCGGTGGTGACTCGTGTGTGTGTGTCCATCCTTGCCCGGATGACGAGTTTTCCACGGAACGGCTTAGCTAAAGGACCGGCTACACAAATGAAACTCTTGAAGGATCGACATCATAAAAAGGAAAAGCTGGCAAGTTTTTTAAAGTCTCTCTCTTGACTCCAACCAAAGGCTGCAGCCCGAATGAACTAAGTGACTTTGATATTTCCATCGGACAATACATTATCCCCTAGACAGCGATAGAGCTTATTTCTTATTGATTATTATTATACCTGCACTTTTAGATTTAGTATTGACAACGTATATTATCTGTATGTTTGCATTGATATTATTTTTGTGTATTTTTACCAATAAATATTGTTAAAAATAGTACCATCAGACTTCAACGGACCTCTCTATCTTTGCTGGTAAGTGACCCAGTTACGGGGTATGTAACACACTGTAGAAGGCAGTTCTGTCAAACTAGCTTCCATTGACTTTAACTTCTCCCCCACCTGACCCATGAAATTTAAGTCCGATTTCAATTGTTCCCACTCCAAAGTTTCCATTTTGATAGTCAAGTCTTACTGACAGGAGTTCAGTGATGGCCCAAGTGCAGAGGGAGAGACACAGCTGCAGAATGAACAGTTCACTGGGCTTTAATAAGAACTATATTGAATTAAGGAAAATAATAAATGCTAGGCCAACAGGGCCACTAAGTAAAAATTCTCAAACTAACTAAAAACTAAAGCCATCACTGCAGCTCAAAAGCAGTAACCTAGAGCTAAACTAAGATGACTTCTTTAACAGCATCTATCAAAATCACTTTTCTTTTCCAGAACATGGACTACGATAAGCAGGAATCATTGTCATTGCTGTGTTTCAATCAAAACCTGACAAGACTGAAACAAAAGGAAGAGAGTTAAATACAATTAAAAAAAGCGGTGTTTGTCTGGAATGCATGCATTCTCACGTGCATAATTGCTACTCTATCTTCTATCAGCTAGCTGCCTGTGAGAGCACCTAGACTCAGCAGCAATATCCGTGGTTGTGACAGATGTCTCTGATAATGTTCTCCTTTGCATTAAGGTCTTGTTTAGCAGGTTTTCTTTCACCATCTTGTATAATTTATATTCTGTGTGTTGTCTGCATTTACATGCCTGATTTGCTGCAAGCAAGCTTTGCATTATCCCTGCACCTCACTGTTCCTGTACATATGACAAAAATCTCAACTCAACTTGAATGAAGACAGCATCTATCCTCATTTGTTAGGGTATTAACAACGCCAGAAATACCCAGTCCAAAGATGTTACCTGTTCTTTGTGAAATCAAAGTAATTGAAATGTTTTGTGAATACATTGATGCAGTTGGACAGGTAAGTAGGAGAAGTGGCAGCCAGGTGGAAAGTGGTGGCTGGGAAGCTGGGAGTTTATGTGACATTGACCCCAGTTGAGAAAGCTGTTCAGTCACAAGAAAGCGGCCAAAGATTGTGCTGCAGACTGGTCCATATCTTGGAATCATAGCCTTAGCAACGCTGTGTGTGGAAATATATTGTTCACTAGAGGGATCACAGTTGGAATGTATCAATAAGAAATGTATTGGAATATCTGTACATTGAAGGGCTCAGCATCGCTTCCTGTCCCAGGGTCTCTGGCTCACTCTGATCACAGGCAATCACAGTCATGGTGATGCACCATCAATAACTCACTCTGAGACGTAAGGCGAGATATCGGCTTTTATTGACTGGAAGACGGAACAAGCAGTGGTTGACCACCATACTACATCCTGGAGACTGAGAGGCCGGGCTCAGGCCTTGATCGCCTTTATACAGGGGTCTGTGGGAGGAGCCACAGGAGCAGTCAGCAGGGGGCATGTCCAGACAGGTATATGTAGTTCACCACACATGGGTAAGTTTTAAGGTGTATTGCTAGTATTATCACAGCTCAGGCAACCATTCAATGAGCATCACATCAAAGATTCAAAGAACATTTATTACCAAAGAATGTATCAACTATACACCTTGTCTGCTTATAGGCAGCCGCAAAGCAAGAAATCCGAATAACCTAATTAAATAACAAATTAAAAGCCGATAAAACAAAAATCAACCACTGTGCAAAGAAAGAGAGAGAAAAATAAAACACATCGCACAAACAGAAGAAGCAAACCAACAGCATTCCGAACCAGCCCGAGTCCTCGATCTGCTCCTCGAGGAGCTGGAGTCGGCAATGCCAAGCCTTGGTCTCCAGTTTGCACGCCAGCAGGGTAGAACCACACGGCATTCGAATCAATTCGTTGCCTTGTCAGTGTGGAGAAAGCAGTGAACGTTCGTGGGAGAGCAAACAAAATCAGACTGACCCTCACCTCCTTGCCTGACACTCGGGCTTCCAGTCTATCTGGGACGATGTTTAAGTTGTCAAGTGCCACGCCCTAAGACCTGAATCCAGGCACCCTAATGTGCCTGGACCGCCCCCGGCCAAAGCCATTCTCGATTTTAAAGAGCAAACACGAGGACATCTGCAGATGCTGGAAATTCAAACAACAACACACACAAGATGCTGGTGGAACACAGCTGGCCAGGCAGCATCTATTGGGAGAAGCGCTGTCGACGTTTTGGGCTGAGACTGTGTCCTGACGAAGGGTCTCAGCCCGAAACATCGACAGCCCTTCTCCCTATAGATGCTTCCTGGCCTGCTGTGTTTCACCGGCATTTTGTGTGTGTTGCCATTCTCGATTTCACTATTTTGGCTCGGCGCTTGAAACAACCCAGCCTCAAACCAGTGTTAGATGGACAGGCATTGAAACTCCTCCACGTTGATTCCTCTACAAACTGCTCATTTCCGGTAGCAATACAAACTCTGTCTGCAAGCTCGACAGCCCGAACATGTTGCACCCCACAATGGCTCATCCCCGAAATCGGCCTCACCTAAACCTGCCTCCTCACTGTCTGTGCTGATAGTTCACCACAATTTGCTTCACTAAAGATTTTATAAGTAGTGATTTTAGTTAATTTTCTTGCCTTAGGATTTACCAGTAAACTGTTGCACAGCTTTGGTCATGTCATCCGAAATAAATCCCTATGAAAGTACATCCTGTAATTGGTAACATGTTCCTTAAGTTCTTGGAAGTATTCAAAAAACATGCTGCCATATCTAAAGTTGTATTGTTAGGATTCCTGTTGTGAAACGTCCTTTTAAATTGCTAATGGACAATAGGGGAAAGCTGCTGAACTATAACTGCATGCTTGCAATTAGAGATTGTGGCGATATCGTAGCCAATAAAATTGAAGGAAGAACAAATTCCATAATAAACTTATCCCAAGACCGGAAGGAGAAAATCATTCAGGATCTTTGCTTGAAAATCATAAATACCTCATATCCATATTGAGAGGAGGCCTGACAGGAATTTCAAAATTCAAAGTAAATTTTATCAAGTTACATACATGTCAACACCATATAACCCTGAGAACCATTTTCTTGTGGTATACTCGGCAAATGTATTGAATAGTAGCTATAACAGGATCAATGATAGATGGACCAGATTGCAGAAAACAGCAAACTGTGCAAATACAAGTATTAACAAGAACATGAGACAATGAGATAAGGAGTCCTTCAAGTGACATCATTGGTTGTAGGTAGATTGCAATGATGGGGCAAGTGAGTGTATTTATCCCCTTTTATTCAAGAGCCTGCTGGTTAGGGAGTAGTAATTCTTCCTGGACTTGGTGGGGCAAGTCCTGAGGTTCTTGTACCTTCTACCTGATGGCAGCTGTAAGAAGAGGCCATGACCTGGGTGGTGGGGATCTCTGATGATGGATGCTGCTTTCTATGACAGTGTTTTACATAGATGTCCTCAAACGTTGGGAGTCCTTTACCTGTGATGTACTGGGCGCAATCTATTACCTTTTGTAGGATTTTCTATTCAAAGACATAGGTGTTTTCATACTAGGCCATGATGAGGCAGTCAGTATACTTTCCACTACACATCTTCCAAAGTTTGTCAAAGTTTTTGATGTCATGCCGAATCTCCGCCAACTCCTAAGAACTTTCACTGTCTGGGACATGCCTTCTTATTACTGCCATCACTGAGAGGTACAGAAGCCTGAAGGCTCACACTCAATGATTTAGAAACAGCTTCTCATCCTCTATCATCGCTCCATGAAAATCATTATCCTTTTATTTGCACTATTTATTTAAATGTGTAATTCTATTACTTTGCACTGCACTGGCATTGCAAAACAAAAAATTTCATGGCATGTAAGTCGATGATAATATATCTGATTCTGATTCTGGTATTCTATGTTTTGTATTCTTTGTATGTTGGCATGTAAATAACTATTAATTAAAAATGTTGCTACATACTCTTTTTTTAAATTTGGGAGGGAATGGTGAATTCCTTACTTTGTTTTACAAGACAAAATTTCCCCTGCCAACAACTCTCTGGAGTCTTGCCAAGCAGAAACAAAACATAACTAATTCCATTCAGAAAGAATTTGAATATTTAATCATGCCTTTCTCACCTTGCCCCAAGGCACTGAGAAACAGGGACAAAGCTCTACCACTGAGTAAGCCTTCCCCTAATTAACTCCCCATGCACTGTTGATGTAATAAGTCTTTTTAATAGCACTTGGTTCCCTGCGCAACTGATGAGTTATTTTATCAGCCTCTCAGATGATTCATGCCTATGAATGCCTGCTTGAATCCCATGTCATTATTTCACCGGCTGCACAAAAAAAAATCCTGCTGTTCAAATAACAATAAGTACCTTTGCTGATTAACAAAGAGGAAGTCTGTGATTCACTTAATGTAGAGAAGTCTGGCTTCATGCAAATGAGTCAGAAGAAAGATTCACAACTCACAGGTTGAAATTTTGCACTTTAGACCATCATAGTTCAAGGATCACATTCCTCTACTTGTAAAACTACCTGATTGGCTAGGGTTTCATCAGCATGATACAATTGCAGAGATCAGTTGTCCAATAACCAAGAATCAGCAAATTAACTCTGTCAGAAGGATGAATAAGAAGTTCAAAGATAAAAATAATTGATATTTAGTACAGGTTGTGCATAAATGAAGGAGAACACAGTCCAATGAGATGCCAAGCCCATTGTGAAAATGATCAATGCCTCCTTATTAAGCTCGGTGATATGATTGGAAATAAGGAAGGATTAAGCTGGTCAATATGGGAAAATGGGCTCCAGAATGACAAAAAATGATTAACTCAGATCCAATTGGCCAGGCTTCAGGTTCTGATCTCTTAACTATTGTTTCAGTGACACTGAAACACATTGGTTGTTGACTCAGTACACGTAAGCAAGGCCCAATGCTGTGAATAGCTTCATCTGTAATAGCTGCCTAGTACAGGCAAAGTCACTACTTACTCAATAAGTTACTGTGTCGTTGCATCCAGCAGAGGAATTTGTGCCACAGGTCCACAGGTTTGGAAAGGTTGTTGCTATTGACTGAATATTGAATTACCCGGAAAATTGCTGATAGCTTTTGAAAATGTGGTGAACCAACTTCTTAAACCACTGCAGTCCTTCTGAAAAAACACACGTCCATAGTGTTGGAAGGAAGGAGGTCCAGGATTTAGACCCAGTGAGAAAGAAGTACCAGAGATATCTCGGAGTTCAAATAGTGTACTGTGGTGAACTATGTGCCTGTCGGGACACGCCCCTGCTGACTGCTCCTGTGGCTCCTCCCACAGGCCCCTGTATAAAGGAGACCTGCAGCCTGAAGCTCGGCCTCAGTCTCCAAGACCTTGTATGATAGACACTCACTCCTGGTTCCTTCTTCCAGTCAATAAAAGCCGATATCTCGCCTACGTCTCAGTGTGAGTTATTGATGGTGCATCATGTACACAAGCATGTGAGACTGCAAATGAAGCATAACACAAACTGCTGGATTGATTAGTGAGTCAAGTAGTGTCTATGGAGGTACAGTGGCGGTCAATCTTTTGAGTAATAACCTAATGCAGAATCTTGACTTGAAATGTTGATGAATTGTTTGACTGCACAAATGTTGCATAACCTGTTGAATTCCTCCAGCAGTTTTCCAGAAACATGTATGACCCGGAGGGGAACCTGTGGTGGATGCTGATCCCATGCACATGCTGCCCTTGTCTCTTCTATTTATTTTATGGTGTTCAAAGTACTTTCTACTAAATGCTGTCAATGTTCTTCAGAGTTGGTGTAACTGAACTCATCCTAGCGAAGGAAAGTATCTCATTACACTTTTGATTTATGCCTTATAGGTAGTGGAGAAGCTTTGGAACAGAACTCCCAGTTTATTACTTGACCTTGTAGCCAGATTAATAATTACCTGACCCATTTGATCTACAGGTCAATAGTTACCATAATGATGTTGGTGGATGTCCATTATTAGTAATATCATTGAATGTCAATGGTTGATGGTTAGACTCTTCTTTTGAAGGCAGTCTTTTTTTTTGCCAGTTTCTGGCACTAATACTACTTGCCATTTATCAGCCTGACTGTTTTCCAGGTCTTGTTACATGCAGGAATGGGCTGCTTCCTTTGTTGAGGATTTGCATAGAGAATTGCAAAGAAGTATGAATTTCAGGAATTTCAAACTGTTCAATTTTTGGGATGCAAATATTTCTGACAAGAACAAAATTTGTTAGGCATGCTCTGAAATGGTGAATGTGGATCAGATTCTTGGCCTGCTGCTGTGATGGACACCAACCTGTTGGCCATGGTCTTACTGAATGGCGGAGCAGGCTCGATGGACGAGGTGGCCTACTCCTGCTCCTATTTCTCATGTTCTTAGGTAAAACCATTTTGTTGATAATGGCATGGTCCTGATCAGTAGTCAACCAACCTAGTTGACAGTTAGTATGTCATGAAACACATGAGCACTTGCTTCCATGGTAAACTGTGCTATCATCCTGCAAGTGTGTTCTGGCCTGGTCCTGTGGCTCCACAAAATCTGTTAAAAGGATTTGGTAAGGTTGTTGCTGGAGATTGTGGTTAATTACACAAGATAGTTGTGATTGACAAGACAGGACTAACTACAAATATTTCATTTCAATGGGAATCATCCACAAAGATGCCCGTGTGGATAAGAACGACAGACATATATTCTCCAACAGATGTTAGTGAAATATATCCTTTATTTCCACAGCTTCTGCAGAAGTAGTTTTACCCCAAAATCTGTGGATTTGGTCAGCTAGGAAATATTACCACTCTCTAGTTACACTTACAATGATATTATCTTCATACAATATTTAATAAGTACCCAGATAAGCATTTGAATTGATAAGGCTCAGAGGCCTATGAAATGAACCAGATGTTAATGACTGGGATTTGTGCAAACAAGTGTTTGATAGTCTGTGTGAACATAATGGGCTGAATGGCCTGCTACTGTGTTGTTTTTTTTTCAATTTCTGGCTCTATGACCACCGCATTCAGTTTTAACAGAGGAATGAGGCAGGCATGTTCCTCCTTCTGCATCAAAAGACATGTTGCATGTTTTAATATTTAACTGAAGCAGCTGGTTTGATATTTATCTCCTGCTCTATACCTACTAGTCAAGGGAATGAAGATAATCCTAATTCATGAATGATTTAATCATACTGAGGACTCCGTTGCTGAGTTGATAGCTTCCCTAACTCATCATGTCAAAAAATATCAAAGTTAATTTTGCTGCAAACATGAACAAAGGTGACTTCTAACCCAAAAGCTAGGAATTCATAAATTACACAATAATGTAAGAATGGGAAACACTTCATGGTGTTGATTTTGATCTTCTTTTCTAGAACCAGATCTGTTGCACTTGAACACACCGATATCAACTGCTAATTAAAATATATTTTCAAAAAATCAGATACTGGAAATCTTAAATAAAACCTGAAAGTACTGGAAAAACTCAGCAGGTCAAGCAGCACTGGGGGGGGGGGGGGGGGGGGGAGAGAGTCAACATTTCAGGTGTTCCCTCACTCGTTAAAATTTCTTGCAGCTTTTTCTATTTCTATTTAATATTAACTTTTACATGTCTACTGCATTTCAGAAACTTGTTTTGTTGAATATAGGGTGAAGATATGGTAAAGACCCATAACACCATTTCAAAGATATTAGTGAAGTTGGCACAGGCAAATGATTAATCATCTATGAAATTTTTCATAATATAATTGGTTGTTCTTTGCAGAGACTGGGTGCACAAAAACTGGTACCCCACTTCAAATCTTTGAGATAGAGTCTTACACTTAGAACAGGCCCTTTGTCTCCTCTTGTCCACACCAATAAAAGAGTCTACCTGAGCTAGTCCCATTTGCCTGCATTTGGTCCACATCTTGCTAAAACCTTCCTATCTGTTTACCAGGGTGCTGTGTACTCAATGCCCCAGCCAGTGAAGGCAAGCATGCTAAACACTTTTATCACCACCCTGCTGACCTTTATTTCTGCTTTTGTGGATGCTCTAAAAGGGACACAAAGTAATTACATTAATGCAAGGAGGAGTAACTTACCATATTTCATCAGGAGGGCATGAACATCAATTTCTCTAACTTATGTTAAGTTTTCCCCTCCTCCTTCTCTCTTGTTACATTCCCATTTCAGGTTCCCCTCTTGTTGTTTCTCTTCTCCTCACCTTGCCTAACCATCACCTCCCTCTGGTGAAACTCCTTCCCTTTCTTCTATTATTCACTGTCCTCTCCTATTACATTCCTTCTTCAATCCTTTATCTCTTCTACATATCATCTTCTAGCTTCTTACTTCATCCCCCCTGCACCCACCCACCTTTGCCCTCACCTGTTTTTGCCTAACTTCAGCCAGCTTGTACTCCTTCGTCTTCTACCCCCCCCACCCCCCCACCAACCAACCTTCAGCTTCTTATTCTGGCTACTTCCCCTTTACTTTCCAGTCCTGAATAAGGATCTCCACCTGAAACATTGACTGTTTATTCAGCTCCAGAGATACTGTCTCACCTGTTGAGTTCATCTACTTTGTATGTGATTCAAGTCTGAAAGAATTGTCTATCCAAGAAGACTTTGAAATTTCAGTCATTGTGAAAATTCAAGAGAGAGGCTTACATATTTTTAGTTGTTAAAGGAATCACAATATATAAAGTATTATATGCTAGTGCAGGAGAACAGTGCAGAACAGCACGGAGATATTTCATTAGCTATGATCCGCAACGATAGTTGATAAGGCATAGGGGTTGAACAAATTGATATGAATGTTGTCATGTTTCTCACTATCATTTGCCTTCTACCCTCCAGTTGATGATTGGTAATTGTTTATTATTGTCACATAAATGGAGATACTGTGAAAGCTCTGTCTGCATGTAATCCAGACGGATATAATTATTTTGGAGGATCTGTCCTGGATCCAGCACTTATGTTCAATTATGAAGGAATCACGGCAGCACCCGTACTTCCTTAAGAGTTTGTGAAGAATCAGCGTGACTTCTAAAACTTTGACAAACTTCTGTAGATGTGCAGCGGAGAGTATATTGACTGGCTGCATCACAGTGTGGTGCGGAAACCCACTGCTCTTGAAGAGAAAGTTCTATAAAAAATAGTGGGTAAAGCCCTCCCCGTTATTGAGCACATCTGCATGAAACTTTGTTGCAAGAAAGCAGCATCCATCATCATGGACCCCCATAACATGGGACATGCTCTCTTCTCGTTGTTGCCATCAAGAGGAAGGTATAGGAGCCTCAGGAATCACACAACCAATTTCAGGAACATTTATTACCCCTCAACTGTCAGATTCTGAACCAAAGAGGATAACTTCATTTAAATGCATTGCCCCAGCATTGGAATATTCTCCCAACCACCGGACTCACTTTCAAAGACTCTCCATCTCATGTTCTCGATATTCATTGTTTATTATTATTATTATCATTATTCCTTTCTTTTTCTATATGTAGTTTGTTGTCTTTTACACACTGGTTGAAATCCCAAGTCAGAGCAGTCTTTCATTGATTCTGTAATAGTTATTATCTTATAGATTTATTGAATACGCCTGCAACCAAATAAATGTCAGAGTTGTATATGGTGACATATATGTACTTTGATAATAAACTTACTTTGAACTCTGAACATTCTAAGTATGTACATCAAGGGAGTAGAAAAAGAAAAACAAAGGCAGAATGCCTTATATTACAGGGAAAGTGCAGAGCAGGCAGACAAGTTAAATCCCTGATCCATGACATGGATCAACTTTATTATAAAAGTGATCATTGGAAAGTCTTATAGCATTCAAAAAGCAGCTGCCCTTGAGCCTGGTGGTAGGTGTTTTGAACTCTATCAAAGGGGAGAAAGGAGAGAATAAACAGGATGGGGTAGTGCCTTTGATTATGCTGCTTGCCTACACAAGACAGCAGGAAGTTGAGACAGAGCCATGGAGGGCAGGTTGGTTTGTACGATAGACTGGGCTGCATATACAACTCTACACAATTTCTTGCAATTTTGGTCAGGCAGTGGCCATGCCAGGTTGTGGCATTGTAAAGCACCTGAATAGGATGCTTTCTGTTGGGCATCTGTAAAGTTTGGTGAGCAGCAGCCGGACTCTTCTTTTATTGAGCAGTAAACAGATCCCAGCATTAAATTCATCTGGAACTGGGGGAAATCAGTGTCAGCTAATGTTGAAATCCAGATCCTCAATCTCCAGCTTCCAAAATCTCCTAAATTCTGGTTCACTATCTCTTATTACTATGTGAACTTTTTAATATCTAGATGTTTAAATCTAAATTAAAATTCCCCAATTTTATCCAGTTCACATCTCTGGATTACAGATCCAGGAGAGAATCCACCACATTAACTTATACTGGTAAGTCAACATCATCCGATTTACTTTGCATCACTCAAACTACACAATAGAAAACAAAACCATAATATTTATTTGATACAAACTCAGTACTTGAGCCATTACTGTTCCCCTCATTCTTTTATGTTGGTGTGAGTCTCAAACCAAATTCGTTTAAGTGTCTTGTCAAAGAGCAAATGACAAGCTAAAAGTTTATTTGTAAATTTGAGAGCCTGTGTAGTTCTCCCATATGACTGTGTCATAGGCTGGTTTTCCTTGCTTGTATCCTACCAACAGATGTTGAAGTGACAGTTCATTGGTACAGACTGCGGAACTTTAGAAATGACACTGATGAAAAGTGAGAGAAACTAATGAGAATGGTTGAGCCGAAATATAATTGGGAAACCAGTTAAATGGCAAGGTAGACAGTTGAATTCTTATTAAGTTTCTCAAGCAGAGTCTGCTTTGAGTCAGGAATGAAAAGATAATATGGCAATCTAACCTTTTTATAATTTAACTTTGAAACAGTTTAGTGACATATAGTTGATTTAAAATTCAGTTTTGTGCTAATTGGCAGTGTTGGAGGATGAATAAAGTACAGATTTAATTGCTCTCCAAGGTGCAGAACACCATTTATGAATGAATTTATGTCTTCTTGTTTAAAAATGACATTTTTTTAAACTGGATTAATTCTGTGCTTGGACAGTGCATCTAAAAAGCATGAAATTAAATCACTGTTCACTGGTAAACTTCGAATGTTAATGCATGCCTATTTTACATTTATTGTATATACCAATGATATGAACAAATAAATTTTATTTTCTAAGAATAAAAAGTCACTACTGATTTTGAAGAATACCAACATTTTAACTAAGCACCATTTTGCCTCCATTTTCTGCTGAGTTTTAACACAGGTTAAGTAAGTAGTTTGCTTTGAATGAAGAAAATAATTACTTTACTTATTTCCCCACCCTTTTAGAATTAGTGAACTATGAAGAACAGCTAATGCCTATTTCATATTTGTAGTGTTAATAAGATACCCCTAGACATTTGAAATTCAAACAGAAAGTGGCAAAGACACTCAGACCATTTGTAGAAAGAAAAAAAAACAAAAGATTCTGTAAATGCTGGAAATCCAGAGCAACACATTCATAATGCTGGAGCAACTCAGCAGGTCTGGCAGCATCTATGGAAAGGAATAAACAATTGATATTTCAGGTCTCGGCCCGAAACATTGACTGTTTACTCATTTCCAAAGTTGCTGTTGGACCTGCTGAGCTCTTCTAGCATTTTGCACATATTAGAGTTAAAAAAAAGTTTTTAAAAAATGTCAAAGAAGCGGAGAAAGTCAAACAAAGTTTTGAATGCTAGCTCTTGAGACCAGGTAGTTCATTTCCATCTGCTGTAGTATGAATAGTGTTGATTCAAGTGCTGCACGCAGCACCAAAATTTGCTTAATACTCAGAAATTACTGCCTAGTGATGGAGTTTAGTAAAAGTTCTACAGTACAGCAAACTGAAAAAGAAACAAACTATAAATCCTGGTTACTAGCTATTACAATTCTCCCCATTTCCAACTGACCTATTTGTGCATCAAACTGGAGTATAGGACCTTATTTTCTGTCTAATCTACAACCCAGTAGCATGGATGTTGCATACACCACCCTCTGGTAATCTGCCCCCCATTGTCCTCCCTCTCTCTCTCTCTCTCTCTCTCTCTCTCTCTCTCTCTCTCTCTCCCTCCCTCCCTCTCTCCCTCTCTCCCTCTCTCCCTCTCTCCCTCTCTCCCTCTCTCCCTCTCTCCCTCTCCCTCCCTCTCTCTCTCTCTCTCTCTCTCTCTCCTCTCTCTCTCCTCTCTCTCTCCCCCCCCTTCAATCCTCCATGTCTTCTGACAGTCCCCCATCACTTTGTTTCTTTCCCCTCCTCAACTTTCTCAATCTGCTCAATCATCACACATTCCTCCCACTGGTTTCCCTTCCTCTTCTATTCCTATTTGCCCACATCACCCCTGTCATTTGATCCTATATTTCACTTTCCTCTTCCATCAGATTCCATCATCTTAAGCTCTTTGTTGCTTCCGTCTGTCACTTCTCAGCTTCTGGTGCTATTTCAACTCTCCCTTCCTCCATTTGCCTATCACCCCTCCTCACTTAGATCCACCTATCACCTCTCAGCTCTTGCACCATCCATTCCTTCCATCCCCATGTACTGGCTATGCCTCCTCTTTTTTTCAATCCATTTCAAGTCTCTTGACCCAAAACACTTTTTGTCTGTTTGTTTCCATAGATGCTGTTTGACTCCTTGGATTCCTCCATTATCTTGCTTGGCGAGCTTCATAATGTTGGTTTCAACGTAACTTTTCATTTGGAGTTTATGTGATATAATCGTTTATATGGTATTATTGGTAAGTGATCTGGGAATGATTCAGTTTTGGGAAGAAGAACACAGTAAAGTTATTAATACAATGTCTCCTAATCTCCCATAGCCAAAAGCTTTGCCAGTCATTAGCTAATTGATTGGTAGGACAAGCAAGAGCAATTTAATAAGCTGCTATAAACCCATATTGTCTACTTTCAGATCCCAATGAACATCAAAGTATCAGACTCAGTTCTGCTGGTACATTGCTGCTCATTAGAAGCAAAATTTGCAGTGAGAAATCCTCCTTACTGTGAATGACTGCCTCCCAATTTAATAGGATGGTCACTCAGTAAATCCTGATTTCCTGCATCAGAGCTCATAAGGACATCAGCTGAGGTGACCTGAAACATAAAGATCAGGTAGAAACATTTGAGCTCAGGAAGTCAGGTAGAGGCCCCAAGGTACTCCATCTGTTGCCAGTCCATGGACCGAGCAAAAATTTGCACTGTCTCTTTCATGTAGTCTGTGAACAATACAAAAAAAATTAACTAAATCTAAGCTCATTTGTCCATCTGTTGTCTAAATTATAGACTTCTCTTAAAGATACTTTTAACACTGTTAATACCAGGAATATGAAAGCATTTTTAAAATTTGAATCTAACTCAAGGTTCAAGTGTTATTTCTAATGATCTTGTACATTTTATCCACACAACCCAAAGTAATGTTCAGGAACTTGCCTTGGCCATCATAATGCAATCTACTGTTGATCAACAGTGTAGATAATCAGTACATGCCTGAGCCTTGCTGATTTGCTTCATCCCTCTGTCTAAGGTTGTTGACTTCAGCCTGAAGTCCAAACATCACCTCCAATTAAGTTTAAGAAATAGTCTACTGGTTGTCAGTGTTCCTACAAAAATGAATGATGATACCAAACCCAAAAGAAAAAAAATACTGGCTGGAGGACGAAACAAATTTATTAGCAGAAAACTATGAACTTAAAGAGTGCATATTTATTTCATGACTAACGAGGGACTAAATTGAGCTCTCAGCTCTCTCATTTGTCTTTTCAGCACTTTGCTGTGTTGTGTTCTGCTGCCTTTGATATTTGGGTGTTTATTTATTAAAATCTAACTCCTTGAGTTACATTTTGTATCTTGTTGAGTCAAGATGCAAGATTACTCATGAGCCTACTGTCTCAAGTATGGAATATGATTATTCCCCCATCACAATGATACTTGCTGACTTGCAAAGGCTGGGTACAATTGTACAGCAATGAGACTGTGAAAAATGGTTTCACATATTTTATGTTTTCTTTCAAAAGTGTTTGAGTGCTGCGATTATTATAGAGACTCCATAACCCAGACTTTCAAAGAGCACTTTAGTTTTCATGCAGATTAAATTATTTCCTAATATAAATGACTAAAAAAATTTCAACAAGAGTTTCCTATTGAACAACACACACTCAGTGGCCACTTTATTAGGTACACCTGTACTCTTACTCGTTAAAGCAAATATCTAATCACCCAATTACGTGCAGCAACTTATTGCATAGAAGCATGCAGATATGGTCAAGAGGCTCAGTTGTGGTTCAAACCAAACATCAGAATGAGGGAATAAATGTGATCTAAGTCTGTGGAATGATTGTTGGTTCCAGGCTGGTTTGAGTATCTCAGAAACTGTGGTTCTCCTTTGATTTTCACACAGAGCTGTCGCCAGAGCTTAGAAAGAATGGCAAAAAAATAAATAAAACCTCCAGTGAGCAGCTGTTCGCTGAGCAAAAGTGGCTTGTTAATGAGAGAGGTCAGAGAGTGGCCAGACTGGTTCAAGCTGACAGGAAGGTGACAGTAACACAGATTACCATGTATTACAACAGTGTTGAGCAGAAGAGCATCTCTGAACACACAGCACATTGAACCTTGAAGTGGATGGGGTACAGCAGCAGGAGACTATGAGCGTATGCTAAAAGGCCACTTTATTAGGTACAGGAGGTACCTAATAAAGTGGCCACAGAGTGTATATAAATACTTTTTCCCTCAAAATGACAGGAAAATTATTATTTCAATGTAGTTGTTACCGTTCACTCTTCCCTGCACTGTGAAGTTAACTCACCTTCCATAACCCACTCAACTGATGGCTATTCCTGAGGGTTGGAATAACTTCTTAAGTTTTCTTCTGCCTACTTTGGAATTTTTATAATTCTGCAACTTAGACCTGGCAGTGTTGTTCTGACTCAGGTGTTGATCAGCTTCTTATCTGGGCTAGAGGGGAATCCTAGAGACTAGTGTACTTCCACATGCCAAGACCATCAGAATCCACTTCCTTGGCTTTTTAACATTTTCCTTGTTTTCTTTTTGGATCGTGGCTGGTGTCATGATGATGTTATGTGAATGATTCCCTACAAAGGGACACTTCAGCAGCAAGTTGGGAGTATGTATGTTCTCTCACATCACAGTTAATAGTTCTGTCAGTCTGAGGGAAGTGCACTAGAGGCTGGCCACTTCACCTGGTCAATAAGGCTACTTTTGTTGTAGCTCCGATTCCTTTCTGCCACAAAAGTAATGCGCTACAAGCTCTGCCCTTTTCTTCTTCTTGGCTTCAGGGACTGCTTGTTTCCTGTTCCCTGAAGTAAGCAGTCAACATAATCATGTACCCCTGCCATTTTCTCTTCTCCCCCCTTGCATCAGAAAGAAGATACAGAAACTCCAGATCACATTTTATCAGGGTCAAGTACAGCTTCTATCCTGCTGCTTTAACCATATAACCATATAACAATCACAGCACGGAAACAGGCCATCTCGGCCTTCCTAGTCCGTGCCGAACTCTTACTCTCACCTAGTCCCACATACCCGCACTCAGCCCATAACCCTCCACTCCTTTCCTGTCCAATTTTACCTTAAATGACACAACTGAACTGGCCTCTACTACTTCTACAGGAAGCTCATTCCACACAGCTATCACTCTCTGAGTAAAGAAATACCCCCTTGTGTTTCCCTTAAACTTCTGCCCCCTAACTCTCAAATCATGTCCTCTCATTTGAATAAGGCTCTAGAGTAGACCTCTTGTACAATAAAGATGAATTCTGATCTCTCATCTATCTTGCACTTTATTTGTTCACCTACATTACACTTCCTCTGCAACTGGAACAGAATATTCTATTATGGCTTTTCCTTTAGTACCATCTTAAAGTATTTACGTACAGTATGGAATGATCTGTCTGAATGTCACACAAGCAAAGCTTGTCATTGTATCTCAATACATGTAACAATAGTAAACCAATCACCAACAATGGATCTTCAACCTATGACATTTCCACAGCCTTTAACTTCAGTTGTCTCAGTCACTCACATGTCTCAATGGGTCAGAAAGTTCTTCCTCCGTTGTTCACTCTCCTGGAAATATTAGATCCCAGCACTATATGATGGGCTTGGCATTTCTATTTCTGCCTTCATCTTCGTTGAACCTGGCTTGATCTGTGACCACAGACCTTCCTAAGTCTCAGTTTTAGAAGTCTTTTGTTGGACAGTGCATCTGTTGATCCAGGCTTGCAACAGTCTGATAATGTCTTCCATGGCCTCTGGAGCAATCTGACTTTTCCAAGGTCAAGAATATCATTTGCTGTGACCATTATACCATTAAGTCCTTCAAATTCCTGATGTAGTCTTCACCAAAACACTAAGGGTGTGAGGCTGATCTTAAAGGAAATTTCAACCATGGACACTTCCCAAACAGTTTCTATTTTGATTTTTTTTCTCTTTGACATAGAAATAGGTCTTTGGCCTCTCAAATCTATGCCAGGTCTTAGAGCATTCCTGCACTTATTTCACTATTATGTACTGTCCCACACACACCCACATTCTCCCCTCTACTCCCTTTACTACTTAATTGCTTTCAGATCATCTACTGTAGCATTAGAGTTCCATCAAACATGTTAAGGAAATGCTTCCTGTGCATTTACCTGCAGCACCCTCTCCACTACCAGATTCTCTGTCAGTTCCATTTGTTGTGTATCACATCTGCTACAATGTGGGAAGTAGTAAACTTCATGTAAACTAACTCTCTTTTATACATAGACCGTAAGACGTAGGAGCAGAATTAGGCTATTCTTCCCGCCATTTCATCATAGCGGATCCCGGATCCCATTCAACCCGATACACCTGACCCCTCAACATATCCCTTGAGACCCTGACTAATCAGGAATCTGTCACCTTCCGCTTTAAATATACCCACAGACTTGGCCTCAACCATAGTCTGTGGCAGAGCATTCCACAGATCCACTATTCTTTGGCTAAAAAAAAACTCCTTACTTCTATCCTAAAGAGTCATCCCTCAATTTTGAGGCTGTGCCCTCTCGTTCTGGATACCTCCACTAGAGGAGGCATGCTCTCCACATCCACCTTCATTCTTTCAATATTTATTAGGTTTCAATGAGATTCCCCCCCCCCCACATTCTTCTAAATCCCAGTGAGTACAGACCCAAAGTTGCCAAATGTGCCTCATATGTTAACTCCTTCATTCTTGGAATCGTCCTCGAGAACCTCCTTTGCACTGTTTCCAATGACCATACATCCTTTCTGAGATAAGGGGCCTAAAATTGTTGTCAATACTCCAAGTGCGGCCTGACTGGTGTTTTATAAAGCTTCAGCATTATCCCCTTGTTTTTATGTTTTATTCCCCTTGAAATGAATGGCCACATTGCATTTGCCTTCTTTACCACAGTCTCAACCTATGCATTAAACTTCTGGGAGTCTTGAACAAGGACTCCTAAGTCCCTCTGAATCTCTGATGTTTGAATTTTCTCCCCATTTAGATAATAGTCTGCACTATTGTTCCTTTTACCAAAATGCATTACCACACATTTCCCAATACTGTATTCCATCTGCCACTTTTTGGACATTTTTCAAATTTGTATAAGTCCTACTGCAATAGCATTGCTTCCTCAGCACTACCTATCCCTCGACCTATTTTCATATTATCTGCAAACTTTGTCACAAAACCATCAATTCCATAACTCAAATAATTGATTATGAATGAGAAAAGTAGCAGTCCCAATATTGACCACTGAGGAACACCATTGGTCATTGACATCCAACTAAAAAAGGCCTTCTTTATTCTCACTCACTGTCTCCTGCTTCTCAGCCATTCCTCTGTCCATGCCAATATCCTTTTCTCATTTGAAATTTTAATTTCCAATTTGGATTTGCTCGATGGTACTAAACTTGTACAATATCAGCGAACACGAGGAAATCTGCAGATGCTGGAAATTCAAAAAACACACACAAAATGCTGGTGGAACACAGCAGGCCAGGCAGCATCTATAAGGAGAAGCACTGTCGACGTTTGGGGCCGAGACCCTTAATCAGGTCCTGATGAATGGTCTCGGCCCATAACGTCGACAGTGCTTCTCCTTATAGATGCTGCCTGGCCTACAATATCAGCACTTCTTTTTGATCCTTAAGCTTCAGTGTAAGCTTCCAATCTGCCTGAAATCTCACTTCCTACTGATTTGATGGTAACAGATATTGAGGTAGATTGCTTGACCAACTCTACCCCCAGTTACTTGATTTCTTCTCTTCCAGGCTCTGGAAAATCTTGAGCCTCTAGAGGATTTAACACACTTGGTTAATTGATTCCAATGCATTACTGCAATACCACATACCAACAACAAGCCCCTCAGATCTCCCAGTTGTTAGTAATGTCACACCAAATGCTGGAGAAACTCAGCAGGCCAAGCAACATCTATAGAAAAGAACAAACAGTTGATGTTTCAGGCTGAGACCCTTCAACAGGGCTTTGAAGGTCAACTTTGAAAGTAACCAGTCAACAACGTGTTTACTCTTTTCCATAGATGTTGCCTGGTCTGCTGAGTTCCTGCAGCATTTTGTGTGGATGTTTTTTTTTTATTTCCAGCTTCTGCAGATTTTTTCTTGTTGGTAATGTCAGTTCTTTGAAGTGTATATGCAGTCTTTCTGAAAGACCGGCACCTTCTGAAAAGTTTGAATCTTTTCATTCTCTCAGTACATGGAGTGTTTCAGTAATTCTCTGAAGCTTTGAGAAGCTCCTGCAGTGTCTCATTGATCAGTCTGATTCTCCTTTTGAGTTGCCTGCCCCAGGGACCAAGTAGACACAATAACATTAAAATATTTATTTTTCCACTTTGCCAGTAAATTTCAATTCAAACTTTACTGTACCCTATTACTCCATCACTGTAATCCATGTCACATTTCTCAAAAGCAAGTCAGTATCTGAAACTGATAAACATGCTCAGTCTGGTTCCAAACCTTGTGTTACTCTATGGTGCTGCCAGAATCCATTTTTTTCTCTAAACTCTCCCAAGTCACATTCTGTGCAGTACTGATGAGTCAGGTTGGGTTTGTTCTTCTGACCTACACCAATAACTGCAATGTGTTTGTCCTCCATATTGTCAATTCTTTGCTTGTATTACAATAAAATGATGATATCTGGTCTACATACCTTACCTGCCAAGAGAAAAGTGGGGTTTGAAGTACTAAGTACAAATTTATACTGGGCAGCATGCCATTTTGGTGGAGAGGATGTGTGCATGTAATCACTGCCATCAATCAGTGTGCAACACTTTTGTAGTCACAACTACAAATTTCCAACTCTACACTCCAGTGCAATACTTTGGCTTAAACTTCACATTTGGCATGTCATTTAAAATTTTAACAAACTTCTATAGAATTGTGTGATAAGTATATTGACTGGTTGTATCATGGCCTGGTATGGAAACACCAATGCCCTCAAATGGAAAAGCCTACAAGAAGTAGTGGACACAGCCAGGTTCACCACAGGTAAAGCCCTCTCCATCATGAGCACATCTATATGGGGCATTGTTACAGGAAGCAGCATCCATCATTATGTACCCCCACCTTCCAGGCTATGTCCTGTTCTTGCTGCTGCCTTCAGGAAGGAGGTACAGGAGTTTCAAGATCCACACCACCGGTTCAGGAGCAGTTCTTACCCCTCAACTAGCTCTTGAACCACAGGAGATAACCTCACTCACTGCCATCACTGACTCGTTCTAACAACCTATGGACTCACTTCCAAGGATTGTTCATCTCATGTTATTGATAATTATTGCTTATTTTTAATTTATTATTTTCTCTTTTTGTATTTGCACTGATGGTTGCCTCTTGTACATAGGTGTTTGTCCATCTCGTTGTGTGTGGTCTTTCATTGATTCTATTGTGTTTCTTTGTATTTACTCTGAATGCCCACAGGAAAATCAATCTCAGGGTGATAGATGGTGACATATACAGTATTGACTTTGAAAATAAATTTACTTTGAATTTTAACATTGGAAAGTTACACAAAGTTAGTACCAGCACATCTCAAAAAGATAATGAACTACCTTCAAGATAAACACTGGATCATTTCAAGGGCAATTGATGGTGATTTGAGAATTTTTGAGCTTGGTTTCATGTTCTAATGTAAGTGCCTTGAATGAAATTGTCATATGTGTCTGTTACATTTAAAATACTTTGACCAACGAATCTGCTCCCAATCATGGGTGACTTCTGGGAACTGCTTAATAAGATGAAGAGAGATGTTATACAATAGGCCATACTGTCCAAAGGAAAAAGAGGTGGGATGGGGAAGGAGTTTGTAAAAAGTGATGAAAGAGAAAGTGGATTAGAAAAGGAAAGAAGGACTTTGTATGTTCTCCCCGTGACCACATATCCTTTCTCTGGGTGCTCTGGTGTCTCACACATTCCAAAGATATATGAGTTAGGAGGCTAATTGGTCACATGGATGCATTTGGGTATCCAGGGCTCATTGAGGAAGTTCTGGAATAGTGCTCCCTCTCTCTCTCTCTCTCTCTCTCTCTCTCTCTCTCTCTCTCTCTCTCTCTCTCTCTCTCTCAATAAATAAATAAAATTATATCACAATCTAGACTCCTTATCTGCCAAGTTTCTCAGGTTTGTATTATTTATGAATGTAATCAATAACCTTTACTTCACATCCAGCTACCAAGGAGAGGAAATGAACTCACTGGGTGGTGAACAGACATTGTGCTGGAGATCAAAGAAAATGGCTTGATACTAAGCCTTGTTTGGCAAGAACTTTCTGCATATCCAACAAAGCATGTCCGAGATGTTGGAGGGGAGGGAGAATTAGGACATTGTGGTGAGCATTCAGTCCATGTTGACAGATGAAAAAAGCTCGTTAACCATTTTTATTGCGACAAGCACAATAACAGACAGAGCACAATAACTCGGCGAGAAGTAATTCAGTCATGTACAGACAGGGAACGTGATTATTACACGCCTCGGTTACATTCAGATTGGCACACAAGCACAAACAAACAACTGTATAACCTGAGCTAAAATGTAACAAAAAAATTAACTTGAACATCTCACCATAGTTCTACTGAACACGCCACCCCCAATGCATTTAAAAACAAGAACAATGAGCAGTGCTGTTCACTGGAAATGCTGGGGTGAGCTGTCAACCACACCCTTCGAGTGCCACACAGCCCCCTGTCTGAGAGGTCAGCAACCCCAGAGTCCACAACAAAGTCCAAAAGTCCTGCTGGTGGTCGACGCTGCCACCTTGGGCACTTGTAACTGTCTGTAGGGGAAGCACTGTTTGGTGCAGCAAGAGGCAGGGCACCCGGAATGTCACCTCCTTCCCTTAACCTCGCTGGGTCAGGAGTGGCCTAGGGCTGATATGGTATGGGCTGGTCCCAGTGCAGCATGAATGCCTTCCTCCGCTCAGGCAGCTGCTCCTGCTGTACCACATCACAGATGCGATTGAGAGCCTCTCCCAGTGGCTTCCAAACTTGCGGGATAGCCTTTTCCTCCAGGTGGGGCAGTAGACCCGTACTTGGTCCCCCATTGTAAAGTCCTGTCTCTAGATGCAGGCATCTTAGACCCGTTTTTCATGGCCACCAGCTGTGCTTTGGTTCTGTCATGCATCGTGAACAGCCCACAGGTGCTGCAGGTACTTCAACCCAGCCTCCCCAAGGATCTCTAGGTCGGGAGGAGGGCTCAGCTCCTGCCTGTTCATAAACGTAGCCGGCAAACACCTGGTGCCCTCCTGAACTGCTGTCCTGTATGCCCACAATAACAGGGGTACTTGGTGATCCCAGTCACGCTGATGCTGGCTGACGAGGAGGGAAAGCTGCACAGCCAAGGTGAGGTTAACGTGCTCCACGGGCCCATCGCTTTGTGGGTGAAGGAGGGTGATGCGTGTTTTGGTGATTCTCAGCCGTTTGCAGACCTCGCCAAACACCTGCGCCTCAAAGTTGTGCCCCTGGTCACTGTGGAGTTCCTCAAGGGTCCCAAAGCAGCAGAAGAACTCCTCACAACACACACAAAATGCTGGAGGAACTCAGCAGGCCAGCAGCATCTATGGAAAAGAGTACAATTGGCCCCTCCACACCTCCAGTCACCACTGTTTTATCATCTCCTGTCAGAATCAACTTATGTACAGATATTCCTATGCCTAGCTTTATGGACATACAATCAATGTATATAAGCTATCGTATGTATTTATTTTTATTGTTTTTTTTATTATTATTGTGCTGCATTGGATCCGGAGTAACAATTATTCCTGCTGAGGGGTCTCGGCTCGAAACATCGACCGTAGTCTTTTCTATTGATGTTGCCTGGCCAGATGAGTTCCTCCAGCTTTGTGTGTGTGTTGCTTGGATTTCCAGCATCTGCAGATTTTCTGTTTTTTGTGAGAAGAACACCTCCAGAAGTCTCTCAGTGGTGGTGGTGATGTGTACGCCTCTGGCTACTTCGTGAAGTAACCCATCGCCATGAGAACAGAAGGATCCATCGACAAACACATCGACATGGATTGACACAGAGATGTGGAGAAATTCCTTTAAGCCAGTGGGTGGTGCATTTGTGGAATTTGTTACCACAAGCAACTGAGGAGACCAGGACATTGATTCCTAAATGGCCATGGCATCAAAGGTTACGGGGAGAAGGCCGGGAGAGGGGCTGAGCAGGGGGAAAAAAGTATCAGCAATGGCTGAATGGTGGAGCAGACTCGATGGGACAAATGGCCTAATTCTGCTCCTATATCTTATGGTCTACATTCTAGCCAGGGTTTGATAGATTCTTGATTAGTCAGGGCATGAAGAATTACAGATGGGGGGGGCAGGGAGGAGATTGGGGCTCAGAGGAAAGATAGATCAGCCATAATGAAATGGCGGAGCAGACTCAATGGGCCAAATAGCCTAATTCTGTTCCATTAGCTTATTGTCTTAAGGAAACAAATATCTCACACAGGTTGCAAACAGGAATCACATCAACCAGCAGACAGCAAGGGGTTAATACCCCTGTTAAAGTACCTTGAAGGGGTAATGATTAATCATGCCAATTCAAGTATCTTTTTTCTTCAGGATCATGCACTTTAACCCCCATACACAGTGGTATAGTAGAGTGTTACATCTGCAGGGATCCACATTCAATTCCGACCTCTAGTGTTTCGGTGTGGAGTTTGCACTTTCACCCCGAGAGCACGTGCATTTCTTCCTATATCCCAAAACTGTACAAGTTGGTTGGTAAATTGACTGTTGAAAATTAGCCTTGGTGAGTTTGTGAGTGGTTGGAGCTGATGGTGTCATGAGGAGAATAAACTGTGAGTTAGGATAGGATTATTGCAGTTCGTTGCTTGATGGTCAGCAGGGACTTATTGGGCCGAATGGCTTATTTCAGTACTGCATAACTCCCTCCTGTACTCGTTATGCTTCAGATTTCTCATGTCGGTTATTAATAATCTATCTTTATTTCCTTATTCATGAGAGTTTCATTACACTGTGAAGACATTGAATCAGACGTAAAACATTCTGTATTTGAAATTATTTTCATGAGCAATTAGATGCTATTCTCAGAGAAGTAATTGGAAAACAAATAATGCTCAAGCAAATAATTTAAGCTAAACATATATAAGTCTCTGATGAAATATCAAAGGAAGTAGTGCTGAATTTCTAGGAATCTCATTTTCGAGACACTATGATGAGCAATCACCAAAAAGATCGGTGCAAAAAGCTTGTCATGACGGCACCCCAATGACTGCACCAGGAGTTAAGGGCACACAAACACACACACACACACACACACACACACACACACACACACACACACACACACACACACAAACACACACACACACACACACACACACACACACACACACACACACACACACACACACACAACACACACACACACACACACACACACACACACACACACACACACACACACACATTCTAGGGGGTTGACAAGAACAAGGCAGAATTTAATTCAAGTTGTGTCAGATATAAGGCCTGCATTTATCATAGAATGAAATCAGGACATCTGGCCTATTGTGTGCATGCTGATATCATTACACTTAAACAATATTATCTTCCTACATTCACATCAACTCCCCCCAGATTCTACCATTTATCTACACACTATGGCAATTTGCTGCAGCCAGCTATCCTACCAACCCTCCTGTCTCTGGGATAAGGAACGAAAATCGAATGTCTGGAAGAAACATACCCCAGTCCCGAGGAGAAGGGCATGGAACATGAAAGCTCCACTCAGGCATCAGCCAAGGTCAAGTTCGAATCGGGATCTCTGGAGTTGTGAGGCAATGTCTGTACCACTGTGTACTGTGAAGAGACTATAGACACTGGGATAGGAAGAGCTTTTTGCTGGAAACATTCGGTAGGTCAGGTAACATCTGTGGAATGAGAAGCAGAGTTAGTGGTTAAGTTCAATCATCTCTCATTCAGAGTGCTGATATCCAAAGTGCACAAATTTACCATTCATAAAGAAAAACAAATATCGGAAAGGAGATGAGGAGGAATATTTTTTTTCGGTAGCTTGTTCTGACCTGAACCTTTCTGATGGAACGATGGTGGAAATATCTCAGGACAAAATCAATATTGCTGTGTCTGGTGGAAGGAAGAACGGTTGGTGGTGTTGACAGAAGGCCTCTGTGACAAGGCTTTTGCCAGGATAATAGGCTGATAGTCTTCTTCAGTGCTATTTGGTTCTGAGAGGAATTGACATGATTATTTTTGTGACAATATGGCCCCATGTGGTAGTGTAGTTATTGATTGAAGTGAAAGGTGGGCAAATGTCTTTCCTTTAACAGCTGGCAAATTTCAACAGCATGACCTCAGATCAATACTGTTATTTTACTCCTGGCCAACAGTCAGACTATTTAGTAATTCTGAACATTTGAGTTAAAGTGATCAGACATCTCTGACTTATACACAGATCTCTGTATGATCCTCTGTGCCAAAAAGGTGTGGCCTGAGTCCAAGGTCAATGAATAGAATGAGCAATCTGTGGAAAGGGTTAGTTCAGTGGACTTTGAATCACACCATCACATCTGACACCACTGAAAAGCATTTTGGGGGTGAAGAAGGAGGAATAAATAGGAAAATTCTGAGATGGAACAAGAGTTGGCAAACTTTTTTGGCTCCATATCCTAATAAATTTATTTTTTCACCAATATACCTTTTCCTGCAATGTGTGATAGTCCTCCTGAAGAGCAGGTTGCTGTACACAGACCTTACCAGTTAGTCATTCTCCACCAGTCTTCATGCAATCACAGAACTGAAGAATGGAGGAGTAACTTACCTGTAACTGCAAGGTGGCACCAATGACTGACATGACTAATGGCGATGCCCTGCCGGCAGTTCACAAAACTACTTCTTCTTCTACTTTTAAATGTACTTCTACTACTAATCTGTGTGTGATTGGAGCCTGTAATTTAATTTTGATTATGTATTTTTGGACTGACTGTGTGGTCTGCGAGAATTCGGTATGGGTGAGAGCAAGGTTGTGAATGGAGTATGCAGCCTACTGGCAGAGCGTGAGTCCATGATCGGCTCCAATTCTCAACCAAAGTGCTGGTTAAAATGTCGGCCAAGATTGAAATAAATGAGGACGAGAGCAGAAGGTGAGCAGGTATTCAGCACCATCTGCCAGCATCTGACCAGTCTTCCCCTACTTCTCACTCGCTGCTGCTGGAAGAAGGTGCAGGATTCTTGGGCAAGGTTTGACCCGTGCAGTTTGTGGATCAGAATCATTTTTAGAGGACTCTGCAATTTATGCTATATGTTTCTAGTTTTTGGTTACTCCTTTCTTAATTGCTATTTTGCACGATTTTGATTGGGGTTGACTGGCTCTGCGGCCTGCAGTCAACAAACAACATTGTACTAAACTGAATTGAACAGAACTACACTGAACATTCCTAAATTGTTTCAAAGACTCTGCAGTTTTATGTTCAATATTCTGTGTGTTATTCTCTTGTTTTTGCCACTTGTGTGATTTCTTCTTTTTTTGCACATTGGCTGTTTGATGTTTTCTTTGAAGGAGTTCCATGATGTTTCTTTGTTTTGAGGCTGTATGTGGGAAGGTGACTCTCAGAGTACATACTTTGATAATAAATGTACCTTGAATGTTTTTGAACTTTAACACTATAGTCTGCATTCTGTTTTTGTGTTCTTTTGTACCACCTTGCTGTACTGATGTGAACTGCATGGACCAATGAAGATCCAAGTACGACATACAGAAAGAACTTCTTTCCATTTTAAAGATGAGCCCTGCACTATATCTTTTACTGCTTTTCCCAATACTTCACCAGGCACTGCTCTGCATATGACCCTTTGTATGGAACTGATGTCTATTTGATTATAATAATTAAAACAGTAGGACTAATCCAGCAAAGTTTACAAATCCCCAGTCCATTTTTGACCCTTCAATGATTTGTGGTTATTTTGCACGCGGACCTATGACCAAGCAAAATGATAGCAGTCTAGTTTCATCTTGATCTGAGATGTAAATGCAGTTTATGATTAGCCATTTAGTGCATTAGCGTATTTTCTTTTTGAGCAGACCATGTATCCAAATCAGCCAATAACCAAGAAAACCGTTATAAATATATAGATTACATTGCAATTCAAACACAAGGAGAAGTGACAGTGATTAATCATCATATTGGTTTGCCCACAGCACACCAATTAAATTCTGTTTTTTTTTGCCAGCCGCATGCTGGCAATAAAAGGACTCTTTTGCTGTCCATCAGAAATACAATAAGTGCTTATTTCTCAAATCTCTTTGCTTTTCACTTGAAGGAGTGCTCTTTGATTTCAGTCCATCACATCTCAATGTTTTTTTTTCCCTGTGTTTATTTTCATCCTGTAATCTTCCATTTACACATTCAAGCAACTGTTGGATGAGGTTGCTTAGCAACCGTATGTATTATCTCCATGAAGTCAAAGAGGACATATTTTTTAAAAAAGTGATTCTCTTGTAGCTTTCAACAATCCTGGAGAATGAACCTGAAAAAGTACAACATTTTTGATTGCCAGCATTGTATTTTCAATCTCATGCATATCTACATAGAGCAACAGATTATTTTAAAAATGTATGGAATTTTGTACCATTGTGTTTTCAAGTGCTTCACGATTGAACACCAAAGATTTGGTCTCCATGCCATGAAAATTAAGTTTGTAAAATTTGACCCAGCCTCCAGGGCATACCATTTTCTGGCATGTAGTGCTCATTTGAAGCAATGACAGTGGAAATTGAGTGATGTTCCCCTGCTCCAGAACCATGAGTTCTGTTCAGTGTTCTCTATGATTTACGTTAAACATTGCTTATCCATCTGACACTAACTCCAGCAGTCTTCTTCAGAACTCTTGAAAAGGGTCAGAAGACTCCTGTTTAGTCACATGGTGATTTGGGTGAGATGTCCTGCCATGTCTCTACATAACAACACTTTGCCATGATCTGTGCTGACCCTTCTGAATCTGGAACCTGAGCTGCAGACAGATGCTAGAGCAAGACTGATGTGTTCTGGGTTGGCAAAGGAAGACTGGTGTGTCCTGAGAAACAGAACTTCATATTCTATCTTGCTAGTAAAAAGTATTCCTGTGCCCTTTGTTTATTATTCCTATGCCCCCTCCCCTACCCTCAAGATATGTCTATCACCTCCCTCTGATTCCTTAACTCCTTTCCTTTATTCTTCATGTCTTTCCTGTGCTCCAACTTCTTCAGCCCTTTGCCTCTTCCACCTATCCCATCCTAGCTTCTCACAACGTTCACTGTCAGCTGCCTCCCCTACCCACCTGGAATCACCAATTACCTGCCAGCTTGTGCCCCTTCCCCTCACTCTACCCTTTTCTTCTGGACTCTGACCTCTTCTTTTCCGGTCCTGATGAAAGATCTTGGCCCAAAATGTTGACGGGTCATTTCCCTGCATAGATGCTGCCAGATGTGTGGAGTTCCTCCAATAATTACTCAAGATTTCCAAGATCTGCAGTCTCTTGTGTCTCTGCTTAACACTTCAATAGACTTTGACATTTTTTGATTTGTGTTCTTTCTACAGAGGACTGGAAAATCACAAATCATTCTTCACTCTTTAAAAAGGGAGTGAGACAAATCACTAGAAACTATAGACTAGTTAGTCTGACTTCAGTGGTTGGTAAGATTTTTGAGTCCATTATTAATGATAAGAATTTGAATACCTTGTAGCATATGATGAAACAGGTCCAAATCAGCATCATTTCCTGAAGGGAATTTATTTCTTGACCATCCACTGGAATTGTTTAAAGTAACAGTAGTAGAGACAAAGAAAAGGTGGTGGATACGGTTTTCTTGGATTCTCAGAAGGACTTTGATAAGGTGCATTACCTGCTGAAAAGATAAGAGCCCATTACTGGCATGGATAAAATTTTGGCTAACTGGCATTAAGCAAAGAGTGGGAATAAAGAGGCCCTTTTCTGGTGGGTTGCAGGTGACTAGTGGTGTTTCACAGAGGTTCGTGTGTGTATGCTACTTTTCACATGTTATGATCCAGATGGTACAAAGATAGGTGGAAGAACAGGTAGTTTTGAGGAAGCAGGGAATCTGCAGTAAAACTTGTACAGGTTAAGAGAATGGAAAAGATGTGGCAGATAGCAGGAAAGTGTATAATCTTGCACTTTTGTAGAAGGAATTAAGATACAGATAATTTTCTAAGTGGAGAGTGAATTCAGAAATCAGATGTGCAAAGCAAGTTGGGAATATTTGTGCAGGGTTTCCTGAAAGTTAATTTGTGTTGGTAGTACTGAATGCAAATACAATGTTAGCATTCATTTCGAGAGGACTAGAATATAAAGACAAGGGTGCAATGCTTAGGCTTTATGACATATTAGTCAGATGACATTTGGAGTGTGTGAGCAGTATTGGGCCCCATATCCAAGAAAGGATGTTTTGGCATTGGCGAGTGTCCAAAGGAAATTTATGAGAATGATTCTGGGTTTGAAAAGGTTAACTTATAAAATGAGTTTCGTGGCTCTGGGCCTCTTCTCGCTGGTATTTAGAGGGTGGGGGTGAGGAGAACATTAAAACTTACTGAATATTGAAAGGCCTGGATAGAATGAATGTGGAGAGGATTTTTCTCATTGTGGGAGAGTCTAGGACCAAAGGTCACAGCCTCAGAATAAAAAGATGTGCCCTTAGAACAGAGCTTAGGAGGAATTTCTTGAGCCAGAGGAACTTATTGCTACTGAGGACTGTGGAGGCCAAGTCATTGGGTATATTTAAAGCAGGGGTTGTTTGGTGCTTGATTATTAAGTGTGTCAAAGGTTAGAGGGAGAAGACATGAGAATGGGACTGAGAGAGAAAATAAATCAGCCATGACTTAATGATGGAACAAACTTAATATACAGTATGGCCTAATTCTGCTTCTATGTCTAATGGTCTGAAGTAAATAGTGGCCAAGAATTATTGCAACATGAAAGAATTTACAGAGCGTACTGTAATAAACATATTTAAAAGCAAACACCATTCTGTTGTGAGGAAGATCCTGCCAGGAACTTTGAATTACCATACGCTGCTGGCCAGTCTCCTTTTACCTCAGATAAAGAAGATTTCACCATTAATCTGTCCATGTGTCAAGGAGTTGTTGGATTTGGACCATAAATATAAATTAAAGTTGTGACAGAGTGTGTTGCTGTTTCACAGCACCAGGGGTTTTGTTAATGACGAGATTTATGGCCCTGACGTGAAAATCAACCTTGGTTGTTCAACAAAATAAAATGAAGCTATGTCATCACATTGTAAGCAGGAAGTCTGGCCAGAAGTTGTTGTCAAGATCACAGCAAGGAAATTGGGGCTTGTTGCATTATTTATAGATAAATAATGCAGTAACTCACATTGGGGGACAGATGGCACATTAATGTGACTATCCTAAACTTGCCATGCCAGCTGTGCTGGACTCTCAATAGCTTTGAAGATGCATACCTCTCCATTAGCCTCCCTATATCTCAAGAATTTGCTGCATCTGTTCATTAATTGTCCATTAAACTCACCACAGAAAGGCAAACCTTGGCTGTGCTAACTTAAATATCCTTTTACTTAAGTGATTTTTGTTTCGCAGAATCTGCAGTGGGCTTTGCTAGTAAGAATAACATTTTCTGCCCATCCCCAACAGCCCTTGGGAAGGTAATGGTGATCCTTCTGGTGAAGGTACTTCTGGTGTTACAGACGGGCATCTGCAGGCAACAGTATTACCAAGCACCTGTTATCCTTGTCCTCTCTGGTACTAGTCATGAGGTTTGTAAATGCTTCTCCAGTAATTGTTTAGGTAACAGCAGTGCGGTTTATAGACAGTGCACACGAAACTCACTGTGTGCCAATAGGGGAAAGAATGAAAGTGCACCTACCTTTACCAACACAGAATTTGTCACATCTTTAATTAAACTCAAAGATGTAATTTTAGAAAGCTCCACCTGCAAAGGGCTGAAAACAAGATTTACCAAATTTTTAAAAAAGAGAACTTCTAAAAAAGTTATGTGAGAACAGGGCTTGGGGAAGCTCCAGAAAACATAATAAACTATTAGGAACCAACTAAAGATAAAAACTGTTAAAAGTGGAATTAGTAGCCTGTATCTCTGTTCCTCTTACTGGAAATCCTCATGGTTAAACCCCTGGAGGGAGACGATATTGATAAAAGACTTATTGAAACTACAGCTATAAAGAGCACCAGCTATCGCGAGACGATATCAGCAGAGTGTAGTGTCCAAGATCTCTACCGTTAAATTATACCAAGGAATTTGGTGAGTTAGAACACTTTTACTGTTCCAAGTGCATAATTTATGTGTGAACTGTGTTCCATAGTATTGTAACTGAGAAATGTTTGGAAATGACAATGTGATATTATTTTGAAATAGGAAATAGAATGCATATAAAAATAATGGATTGTAATCCTGTTGTGTAGAGGTCAGGTATTTTTTGTTAATATTGTGAATCAACTTACTGTGGATGACTCACTATTTCATATAATGAATCAAGAAACAAGATGAAGAACCAATCAAGATCGAAGAACCAGTGTGGAAACAAAATGTTTCAGGATGTAGAGGATTTAATATGGTTGGATGTATAAGTTTATTTCTAATACAAAGTATCTGAATTTGATTTTCTGGAAGAATGGATTATTTTTGCATGACTTTGATAAATTACTGAATGAGAATTTCTTTGTTTAAAAGTTGTGATGTTGGAGAATTGTTGTGAAAGGAAATCAATTAGTTTACCAGACTAACTAGAGATAAATATAAAGGAAATTTTAGTCTGTAAACATTTAAGTAGGGAATATCACTAGATCTAATTAGTTAAAGAAATTGGAGCGATAAGGGTTATTCTAATGAATCTCACTGTTTCTAACTATAAAGGAATTTGGTTTTCATGTGATATCTGAGATTTGGAACTTAGGACAGAATGTTTGAAGTTTGAATTGTTCTTGCTAATATAAATCTTTTGTATATATTACTAACTTTTGGAAACAAACTTACCTCCAGAAGTGCATGTTTTCTATTCACTGCTTCCTTTTATACCTAGAGGTCCTGCGTGCCCACTGCCCACTAGCACCCAGTGTAGTACTACAGAATGTGATTTTCTTATAAAGAGTGTGACAACCAGCACTACACAGGTGTTACAAATTTCTTGCTGGCACTGCCTGCTTTCTGGTAGGCAGAGAGTATTTTATCACCTGTCTGGCTATGTCTTGTACAAGGTGGAAAGTCATTGAGGTGTTGGACAATAAGTCTCTCACTGTAGGACACCCAGTCTCTGCCCTGCTTTTGCAGCCATGCTATTCGTTTAGCTGGTCCAGAAGTTTCTATTCATTGATGAGCTCCAAGATGTTCAGAGTGTGAGATTCATTGATTTATTTATTTTCTTTATTGAGATTCAGCACAGAATAGGCCCTTCCAGTCCTTCAAGCTGTACTGCCCTGATTTAAACCTACCTTAGTCACAAGACAATATATGATGACCAATTAACTTACTAACCACTACACCTCAGAACTGTGAGAGTCAACTTGAAGCATCTGGAGAACACACACACATTTCATGGGAGGATGTACAGACTCCTTATAGATGATGTCAGAATTGTACTCAAAACTCCGACACCCCAAACCATAATGATGTCACACCAAGCACTATGCTACCATGGCCCCAATGTCAGATTAGTGCTTATGAAATTAATGATTACCAAACAAAATCAAAAATATTATGTAAATTAAGACATTGAAGTTGTAAGTAGTGTTCACAGTGCTGTAAAAATTTAAGTAAGGTAGCAAACAATCCTATTTTATATGCTTATAAGATATATCTCAATTTGTTGGGCCTAATGTTCAATAAGTTTAGAATTTTATGTGCATACTGCATTTCAAATTAGCTATCTATTTTTGCAACAATTTTCTGTAACAAATTCCATTACATTCATCTGTCACATTTCCACTTCATTCATTTGCTTGAAAAAAATAATTGTTTTGTTATTACATGCTGAAAAAACTCATTACCCTCCATTATGTTTTGTAACTCTGAGGACGAATCAGAAGAAAAACACAGGACTAGAAATACACATCTACTTCATTTTTCCACTTTTAGTGAAGCATGCAGTTATGACCTGACATACTTATACATATAAATAGTAATGAATTATGTGAAGAACAAATATTCTTAATAAACAAAATACTTACCATATTACATAAATATTATTAAAATATTAAATACACAACATTCCTCTCTGCTTAGCTCTAAACTCCAAATCAATATAGAATGCATTTCAAACCAAATATGTAACATATTGCTCTCTAATCATATCCTTTTTACATGGTGGTTGTAGGAATCGACCTTAGGACTGCAAGAAGTGGCTCTGGCAGCTCTGACCACTTTTCTTCTCTGACAATTTACTCTGCTTTCCTTAATTGATTGATGAGTTGTCTCCAGATGCTCACTGCTTATGAACCTTTGAATTTCTTCCATTTTCTGCTTTTTGTTTTATTCAAGCATCTCTTTCCTCTTGCAAAGAAAAACTGTGCTGTACTTCAACGGGTAGGTAGTTGTCTTGGTTTTGTTTTAAAATGTGCTCACCACCAGTGTTATGTTTTTAAATCTAGAATCTAATTGAAAGAAAAACACGGGACATGGGATAAACATGTTCGTTTCATTGTTACTTTTAGCAAGGCACGCACTTTCAATGTGGTGGCGTAATGACATATGCCTTTCACATACTTTTACATATATTATGCAAACAACAAAGACTGCTTAATCAAACAACATATTTACAATACTATTCAAATATTACTGAAGTATTAAATACACAACACCCTCTTCCAAATGATTGAGGTGTTATAACCCTCAAATACCAAGTATTTCTTCTAAATTCTCTCATCAGATTAAAACTGGTCCTAACATATTACCTTCTTCTGCACCACTTGTGACAGAAGCACACACTCCTCTACACAGCTCCTTATTTCTCTCCATTATGTATTCAAGTCTGGAACTAGAACCATTTCCTACCTGCATGTAAATTTTTCAATGCAAAATAAGATATAAAATATAATACTTTAGTAAACAATTATCTATTATCAATTATCTATTATTAACAATTATCAATTATTAGTAACAATGTCCCTGACTCATAATTTCCAAGGAAAAAGTGGATATATTAAATAACCTGAAACCAAAAATATCTTTGACATCCCAACAATATTTTAGCTAATGGCACAAAGCAGTAATGTATATTATGAAGAGAACAAATAAATTCTACAAGTATATATTAACAGATTACATGCATACAGTTGAGCATTCAATATTATCATCATCTCAAACTTATGAATAAGCTTCAAACCTCAAAAAGCCTCAATACCTTCTGTGCAGTTGGATCCTTGAACTCTTCACTTGCACAGCCCATTCATTTCGGTTTGGCAACAACATCTCTTCAGCCATCTCTGTCAGTACAAGTGCACCTCAAGACTGTGTGCTTAGGCCCCTGCTCTACTCACTTTATGCTTTTAACTGTGAGGCTAAACACAGCTCCAATACTATTTTTAACTTTGCTCATGCCACCACTGGCATTGGCTGAATCAAAAGTGGTGATGAATCAGCATATAGGAGGGAAATTGAAAATCTGGTTGAATGGTGCCACAACAACAACCTCTCACTGTACTTGAGAAATCCTAAGAGCTGATTATTGACTCCAGGAAGAAGAAACTGGAGGTGTATTAGCCAGTCCGGAGAGGGAATTGGAGGTGGAGAACATCAGTTGCTTTGCTTTCTTTGACATTATCATATCACAGGATCTCTCCTGTAAGTGTCATTACAAAGAAAGCTTGGCAGTGCTTCTACTATCTTAGAAATTTACAAAGGCTCAGCATTTAATCTAAGTCTTTGATCAACTTCTATATATGTGGGGTGAAGAGTATATTAAGTCCTTGCATCATGGTCTGGTCTGGAAACACCATTGAGTATATCTGCATGGAAGAAAGCAGCATCTATTATCAAGGACCCCACCATTCAGGCCATGCTCACTTCTCACTGCTGCATCAAGGAGAAAGCACAAAAGCCCTAGGACAATGCCACCAGGTTTCGGAACTGTTATTACCCCTGAACCATCAGGCTGTTGAAACTGAGGGAATGACTTCACTCAACTTCATTCACCCTATCACTGTTCCAACAAACTATGGACTTATTTTCAAGGACTCTTCATCTCATGTTTATGGCTTGCTTGTTTATTTATTATTATTATTTTTTTTTCTTAGCTCAAGATAGCAAAACTTGAGGTAACGGAATAGCCAGGCACACTCATTTCGCAATTGCTCAGAAGTTTTGGACTATCCTAGTGGTGGTTGGTATGCATGCAGGTTTCTGAAGATTTACATAACTATTACTGTGTAGCTCTAATTGTTTAATGCCATTATGTAGTGACTTTAGGATGTCACCCGTTGTAGATATTACTATTGGAACAACATATACCTGGTTCATATCCCATAGTCTTTCAATTTCTTCTTTTAATTCAGAATATCTCTGATGTATTTCAATTATTGATTGCTGTATGTTATGTGTGTTTGGAGTGGCTACATCTATTAAATAAGTTCTTCTTACTTTTTTATCCTGTAATTTTATATCTGGCCAGATTTTATGGATTGTCCAATCTGTAATAATGGATCAGCCATAGTGTAATTTGCCGGACTCTGACTGCAAAACTAGATCAAGCTTGTATTTATTGGAAGGTACGGTGTTTATTATTATTAATATTATTATTTTTTTCTCAGCTCAAGCTCCCAAAACACAGGAGCAACCAAGCACACTTATTTCTCAATTGCTAGGAACTTTCGTATTATTCTAGTGATGTTTAGTATTGTGGCTTACTGAAGATTTACATAGATATTACCATCTATCACTGGCTCTTTAATGCTATTGTGTAGTGTCTTTGGGATGATTCCAGTTGTAGATATTACTATCAGGACAATGTATACTCTGTTCATGTTCCATAGTCTTTCAATTTCCTCTTTAAATTCAACATATTTCTGGTGTTTTTCACTTATTGATTTCTGTATGTTACGTATTGTTCTGTATTATTTGGAATGTCAATATCTTTTAAATAAGTTATTCTTGCTTGTTTATCCTGTGTTTTTATATCCGGACGGTTGTTATGGATTGTCCTATCTGTAATAACTGATTGGTCATAATATTATTTGTGGTATTATTTTTTTTTCTTACTTTATTTGCAGTTTATTTTCTTTTGCAAAGCCCATCCTTGCCCATCCTGTTGGATACAGACTTTCATTGATTCTTGGATCTACTCTGAATGCCTGCAAGAAAATAAATCTCAGGATTGTTTATAGTGACATACATATATGCTGACAGTAAATTTACTTTGAACTTTGAATCTGGAAAGGTCTAGCAAATGGAGTATAATTTGGGAAAATTGCCCTTTTGCGTTAAACATGAAATAGAAGCAATTTATCTAAATGTTGAGAGACTACTGAACTCTGAGACTTAGGGGAATCTGCACTATATCCTGGTGAAGATCAACATTTTCAGAGGCTTTGAACACACACACACTGATACAAAATATATCCATATATTTAGAGTCTAAGCTTCTGAGCCTTTAAATACAGTATAACTGCATTCTTTTTTTCTCCCCTGTGATGTTGGGCAATAGATCCCAAAGCCTGAGGGCATGAACACTAGTCTCTATGACAGTTTCTATCCCACTGTTATCAGACTCTTGAATAGATTTCTCACACTCCTAAAGGATGAACTCATGATCTCCCAATCTGCCTCATTATTTACTCCACTGTACTTTCTCTAATTCTGACATGACCTTCTGTTCTGGCGACTTGGCTCATCCTTTCCAGTCTGAAACATCGACTGTTTATGCCTCTCCATAGATACTGCCTGACCTGCAGAGTTCCTCTAGCATTTTGTGTTTATTGTGTTTACTGTCATTATATTCTGTATTCTAAATTCTTTGTACCACCTCAGATGTTTTATGCATGGAATGATCGTCTGGATGGCATGCAGACAAAACCTTTTCACTGTATCTTGGTAGTTGTAACAACAATGAAACAATATCAATACCATTTTAAAAACTGGTAGGGAAGTGAAGGGATAAAAGATGAATTTTAGCTGGTTGCTTTTAAAATCTAACAGTAGCTTGAATGGAATATAGACTTGCGTGAACATTTGACTGACTTCTTTTTAAATATGCTTAGCCTGAACTCACAGTCTGTGAATTGAAACGTTCTTTCAAAGGGAATAGTGTGGACATTTTGGAAGACTTTTGCAATCCATGATACAGCTCAATATTTCTAACCTCTGGTGTTGTGTTACTGCTGACAAGCTGGGTTAAAAATTGCATATTATAAATACTTTCAATTGAACCTTGGTTTTACTTCAATCAAAGATCAATTCTTAAAACTGTAAATTTATCTTCACTGGTTGTTATTGTCTAACTTGCTGATTTGAAAAAAATGTAGGCCGTAAAATTGGGCACAGGCCTTGTTTACTGTGTGCAGTTTTGGTCCCCTAATCTGAGGAAAGACATTCTTGCCATAGAGGGCGTACAGAGAAGGTTCACTAGATTGATTCCTGGGATGGCAGGACTTTCATATGAAGAAAGACTGGATCGTCTAGGCTTATTTATGCTCACTGGAATTTAGAAGATTGAGGGGGGATCTTATTGAAACGTATAAAATTCTAAAGGGATTGGACAGGCTAGATGCAGGAAGATTGTATCCAATGTTGGGGAAGTTCAGAACGATGGGTCACAGTTTAAGGATAAAGGGGAAGCCTTTTAGAACCGAGATGAAGAGAAACTTCTTCACACAGAGAGTGGTGAATCTGTGGAATTCTCTGCCACAGGAAACAGTTGAGGCCGTTTCATTGGCTATATTTAAGAGGAAGTTAGATATGGCCCTTGTGGCTAAAGGGATCAGGGGGTATGGAGAGAAAGCAGGTACAGGGTTCTGAGTTGGATGATCAGCCACGATCATACTGAATGGCGGTGCAGGCTCAAGGGGCCGAAAGGCCTGCTCCTGCACCTGTTTTCTATGTTTTTATGTTTCTATTAGTGCAGGCTGATTTGCTTGCAGTTTTCTTTAAGAGATATGAGAATATTTTAATTATGACACCCTCTTCTGCAAGTGATTATTACGGTTCTCAGTGCTGCATATCTGTGTGCTGAGTGTATGTAATGCAGGCAGTCAGAGACATTAGTCTCTTTGCAAGAGGTTCCATCTTTTCCCTGTTGAAGTGGTGCATACCTTTCGGGATAGCATACTGTTAAATCAAGCAGGGCAAACCTGGTTTCAGCAACAAGAAGAAACATTTCCCGTTTTTTGTGGGATGCTTTTGTAGTTTTGTTGTATAGTGAGTAGAACTTAAAGGATTTCTTTATTGAAACTGCATTGATTATCAGTTTTCTTTAAGGAAGGAAAGCCATTTCTGGTGCAAAAAGGTTCTTTTTCTTCTTATATTCCCTCTGGTTCTGTAGCGTAATAGGGGGAAGAATACTCTGATGATAAAGCCACACTATGTTTTCAAAGAGAAGGAGCGAGAATGGAAAAATGGCTTTAGCTAGGAGAAACTGTTCCGATCAGGCAGCTTCGGTGTCTATGTCGAATAATACTACAGAGTCATAGAGCACTACAGTACAGAAACAGGCCCTTTGGCCCATTCAGTCTGTGCCAACCTACTTGTCCGCTTAGCCCTATCTGCCCACACCCAGATCATAGGCCTCTATGCCTCTCTCATACACTCACTAAAGCAAACTTCTCTGAAATGTTGCAATTGAACCACTTCCACTTCAAAATAGTATCTCAACTCCTGTACTTCCAAGAGAAATTCAAGATTCTACTGATAGTTGCAGAATATGTCCCTGTCTACATTGCTGGAACTGTGGCATTGCTACATCAGAAATAAATGTTTTTGCATCCAGATTATTTCCCAGAGGCAAAGCCATCATCAGCCATGTCTCACTGACTGCAATCTACCAGGGCATGTGAGATGTGATGATGTTTCTCTAATCATCTCCTGCTGTTTGGCTGTAGTGCAGCAGTTAGCACAAATCAATACACTAGATAATATACCAACCTGCTCCATGGGTGAAAGATGAACAAAGATGTGTCATTGATAGCTTCTCTCATGAATCCCATTGAGACTTAATAGAAGTTTATACCTTTAGATGAGATGGAGATAGGGTAGACAGTGAGAATCAAATAGTGCTGGGATTGGTTTCGTTTTTGAGTATGAGAGTTTGATTTTTAAATTTCTGCAAAGTAGGGAAAAGGTATTTCATGTGATTCCTGGCGAAATGTGTTTACAAATGGAAGCAACATGTTTCTTCAAGTGAGCTGTTGTATGTACGGTAGTCTGTGCAACTGCACCCTTTGGCTAGGGAACATTCGGTCTAAAGCCAGCCTGTATTTGTAGATGCACTTTAAATAGCTATTGTTTCTCATTTCTTCCACAACAGTTACAGTCTCACTTCTTCAGCAACAGAATGTGCCAAACATTATGTGCTGATTTGTACTTCTTGATCCTTGGGGTGGCATGGACAGACTTTTTGGAGTAATTAGAATAAAAAGAAGAGCAGAATCCACAGGAACTTTACTTTTGTTAAGAACACCAGGTATCTGTCAGATCTACTGGGAGTGAGAACCTTTATTTACTTAGAGATACAGCGTGAAACAGGCCCTTCCCGCCCTTTAAGCCACGCCCCCTAGCAATCCCTGAATTTAGTCCTAGCCTAATCATAGAACAATTTATAATGACCAATTAACCTACAAACTGCTATGTCTTTGGGCTGTGGAGGAAACCGGAGCACTCGGAAGAAATCCACATGGACATGAGGAGAACATACTAATTTCTTAGAGGCAGCAACGGGAATTGAACCTGGGCCATCTGTACTGTAAAGCATTCTGCTAACCACTATGCTACCATGCTGCCTGAAATTCCTAACCTGTTTGGTGGGAGGGGAAATAGTATGGGGGTAAAGTCACCAGATGCTTAAAGTTCTATGTTATTAATATGCTGCAGTTACCATATGTACCAAGCGCTCCAATTTCAAGGTGTGCTGTCACTTCCTGAAGGACAAACAAAGAACAAGTAACAAAGCTGAAGCACAGCTGAACAATGTCACAATTATTTACTGCTGCTGCTAGCTGCTTGGCAACAAAGCTTTGTCCACATCAATCACACGCCCAAGACCTCTCTCTGCTTAACCTATCTTTCGACGGCTGCAGTTCATTAGTTGGCTGCATGCTAATGCTATTCTTGACAATAGAAACGTTGAGCATACAGGACACCATCTCTGCTTTGTATTCCTGAGCACCGCTGACACCACTGTACTGAGGGAATTCTGTACTGACAGAGTGCTGCCTTTTTGAGATGTTAAGTCAAGACCCCATCTGCTCTCCTAGGAGGATGTAAAAGATCCTTTGCCACTTTTGATGTCTGTACAAAATTGTCCAGGCAGTTAAAAGTATAAATACAATTGAATGGTGATGCTGAAAGCATATTATCTCCAGCATTGCGTGCTTTGAGAATGGATTGCACTTCCAATGAAAGAGATGATCTCTGATATTTTATAAACACAAATGTATGGTGACAATTTCTGAGAATAAATAGATCTGTACATATAATTAAAATAATGCATTTTATCTTTATTAAGTTTGCACTTCAACTCTGGAAGGTTAGAAGGTTACGAGTTTAAAATGCAAATAAATTGAATCAGTTTATTATCAGCACATATATTGAGGTACAGTCAAAAGCCTGTTTTGCATAACTAATTGCCGATAGGTGGTAAGAGTTGGCTCCCTCACTTCTGCCCCTCTGACCCTCAACACAGGTGCCCTTCAGGGCTGTGTCCTAAGCCCCCTCCTTTACTCTCTGTATACCCATTACTGTGTTTCTTCCAAGAGCTCCAATCTGCTAATTAAATTTGCTGATGACATTACACTGTTTGGCCTAATCTCAAATAATAATGAGAAGGTCCACTAGGGGATTAGCTATTGTGAATTGGGTGTTGTGTAATGAACCAGAATTGATTAGAGACCTTAAGATGAAAGAACCCTTTTGGGCAAGTGATCATAATATGATCAAATTCAGTCTGACATTTGAGAAGGAGAAGCTAAAGTCAGATGTATCAGTATCACCATGGAGTAAATGGAATTACAGAGGCATGAGAGAGGAGCTGGGCAGAATTGATTGGAAAAGAACACTAGCAGGGATGATGGCAAATCAGCAATAGCAGACATTTCTAGAAGCAATTCTGAAGGCACAGGATACACACATCCCAAAGAGGAAGAAGTATTCCAAAGAAAAGATGACACAACTATGGTTAGTAAGAGAAATCAAAGCCAAAGAGAGGGCATTTAATAAAGCAAATATTAGTGAGAAGTTAAACAATTGGGAAGCTATTAAAAACCAACAAAAGGCAACTTAAAAAGACATTAAGAAGGTAAAGATGGAATATGAATGTAAGTTAGCCAATAATATTAAAGAGGATACCAAAAGTTTCTTCAGATACATAAAGTGTAAAAGAGAGACCAGGGTGGATATTGGCCTGCTGGAAAACAATGCTGGAGAGATATCAATTGGGGACAACAAAATAGCAGCTGAACTGAATATTTTGCATCAGTCTTCACTGTGGATGACAACAGCAGTATGGTAGAAGTTCCAGGTGTCAGGGTGCATGAAGTATGTGAAGTAGAAAGTAGGTTCTTGGGAAACTGAAAGGTCTGAAGGTACATAAGAGACCTGGATCAGATGGTGTACATCCCAAAGTTCTGAAAGAGTGGCTGAAGATATTGTGGAGGCATTAGTAATGATCTTTCAAGAATCACCAGAATCAGGAATGGTTCCTGAAGACTGGAAAATTGCCAACGTCTCTCCACTCTTCAAGAAGGGAGAGAGGCAGATGAAAGGAAAATCTCAGCCAGTTAGTCTGAACTCAATGGTTGGGAGGATGTTAGCATCAATTATTAAGGAAGAGGTCTCAGGGTACTTAGAGGCACATGATAAAATAGGCCGCACTCAGCATAATTTCTCAAGGGAAAATCTTGCCTGACAAATCTGTTGGAATTCTTTGAAGAAATAACAAGCAGGAAAGATGGGAGAATCGTTTGATCATGTGTACTTGGATTTTTAGAAGGCCTTTGACAAGTTGCCATTCATGAGGCTGCTTAACAAGCTACAAGCCCATTGTATTACATGAAAGATTCTAGTATGGATAAAACAGTGGCTGATTTGCTGGAAGCAAAGAGTGGGAATAAAGGGTGCCTTTTCTGACTGGCTGCCGGTGACTAGTGGTGTTCCACAGGGGTCTGTGTTGGGACAGGTTCTTTTACATTATACATCATTGATTTGGATGATAGAATTGAATTATTTGTTACAAAGTTTGTAGATGATATGAAGATCAGTGGAGAGGTAGGTAGTCTTGAGAAAGTAGAGAAGCTACAGAAGGACTTCAACAGATTAGGAGAATGGGCAAAGAAATGGCAGATGGAATACAGTGTCGGGAAATATATGGTCATGCACTTTGGTAGAAGAAATGATAGGATTGACTGTTTTCTAAGTGGATAGAAAATACAAAAACTGAGATGCAAAGGGACTTGGGAGTCCTTGTACAAGATTCCCTAAATGTTAATTTGCAAGTTGAGTCTTTGGTGAGGAAGGCAACTGCAATGTTAGCAATCATTTCAAGAGGACTAGAATATAAAAGCAAAGAAGTAACGTTGAAACTATATAAAATACTGATGTGGCCTCATTTGCAGTATTGGGAGCAGGTTTGTGCCCCTTATCTTAGAAAGGATGTGTAGAACCTGGAAAGGGTTTAAAGGTGGTTCACAAAAATGATTCCAGGATGAATGCCTTCTCTTACAAAGAATGTCTGATGGCTCTGAGCCTGTTTTCACTAGGATTCATAAGAATGGGGTGAGACCTCATTGAAACCTATCAATTGGTGAAAGCCCTTGATAGAGTGGATGTGGAGAGGATGTTTTCTTTGGTGGGTGAGTCGAGAACCAGAAAACAGAAGGGGGTCCTTTTAGAATGGAGCTGAGAAGGAATTTCTCAGAGATAGTGACTCAGTGGAATTCTTTGCCACAGGTAGCACTTGGAGGCCAAGTCATTATGTATTTTTAAGGCAGAGGTTGATAGATTCTTGATTGGTCAGGTCATGAAGGGATACAGGGAGAAGGCAGGAGACTGGGGCTGAGAGAAAGATTGGATCAGCCAAGATGAAATGGTGGAGCAGACTCGAGCCAAATGGCCTAAATCTGCTCCTTTATCTTATAGTCTTAAGTAATCAGCGACAGTTCAAATATGATGCAGCTGGGAGTTCAGAAGCCTAATGGCTTGGAGGATGAAATTGTTTCCCATCCTGACCATTCGTGTTTTTATGTATAGTCTCTTGCCTGATAGTAGAAAGTCAAACAGGATACTGGATGGATGGGTGTCATCCTTAATTGTACTAAGGGCCTTGCATACATTGTGCTCCTGAGGATGTTCCAGATGGATGGTAGGGGTCCCCTATGATCCTCTCAGCTGTTTTCCTCACCGCTGTGCCTTCTTGCTCAGGCAGGTGATACTAAGGGATCAGGTGAGGTAATCTGTGACGCAAACTCCCAGGAACATGTGCATTTAACTCACTCTATGGAGGAACTATCTATTTGCAGAGGGGGGTGGTTTGTCTGCACCCTTCTCCACTGAAATTGGGTGAGTCTAGAATTAGAAGACATGGGTTAAGGGTTAAATGTGAAATGGTTAAGGGGAAACTGAGAGGGAACTACTTCATTCAGAGGGTGGTGAGAATACGATGTATGCGGGTTTGAAGCAAAATTCATGAGGAATTTGGATAGGTACATAGATGGAAGGCATATGGAGTGCTATAGTCTGGTGCGGGTCAATGGGACTAGGCAGATTAATAGCTAGGTACAAACAAGAGCTGAAAGACCTAATTTGTGTTGTAGTATTCGCTGATTCTATGACTCTAAGTTTATCTAACATCAATCACAAAGGATCATAGATAGGGCACACATAAATCACCATTGCTTTGAGTACAAAAGTCTTTCCCTTGGGCTTGGCATATAGTACTTTATCAAGGTTGCATTGAAATCTGATTGCAAAGTTAACAGAAGCAAGTAGAATCCTCTCCCACCAAACTTTAATGTTGATGCTCTCTAATTTAAGTTCTCACAGTGTCAATGAGCAAAAGAAAAAATTGCTCAAGATTCTGTTCTTTACTGGGATCCACTTGTTTAAACTGATATTTGTTTCATTTCTGTAGCTGTTAATTTTATTTTACATGCTAAAGAGATTCTCTAGATATTTTGCTGTAAGTTCAGCTTGGAATGTTTCTTGTACAAATCAATTTGAGTGGGTTCAAGGAAATTTTAAAATAGTTGGCACAAAGGCAAAAAAATCTGGAAACTGTGGACCTATGAAAACAAAGAGAAACCTTATATTAAACAAATCATGTTAATGCAAAGCTTTCTAATAGCAAATCTTGCATTGTACTTCAAGATTATAATAATTTATTCCTTTTTTAGTTCCAAACACCTTTTACATCTGACTGAGAGACTTGAGACGTAACCTTTAATTCCCTTGTTATTGGTTTCCCAAACACAGCAGATGAGATCTTTATATTCATAGCCACATTTTTTTCCTGGAAGCAAGAAATGACCATATGCTGTCATTCTGAACTTAGCCTATTATTAATAGTATGGTAGGAGGTATTGTTCTTCGTAACTTCACAGGGTATAGAATTTTATTTTCGTGAAATATACTCTACATAATTTCTCAGGCCACTGCTCACTAATAGAACATTGGAAGTTCAGTCTCCATTATCGACTTATGGGGCTTGAAAAGACTGGCTAATATCAGCATTCACTTCTGCTGAATCTGCTGTTTTAAAGAAGGAACCAGTACATTTATTTTAAATAAGTTGCTGCTTTAATTAAGTAATTGTGCAGAAGAATATTATATTATATATTAATCTACCTGTTGACATTTAGAATAGCAATAGGCAATTTTTCTTGCAGCCTCAGTTTATATTTTAATTCAGTATAATTTTTCTACTTTATTATTTGTTTAAAATATACTGCTACAAATTTATGCTTATGTTTAGAACTAATATACAATATGTTTTCCTTTAGGCCATATTCTCTCTCCTGATGGGAACAGGCTATGTATCAACCTGCAAAAAAGACTCCAGTGGATTCTACTTGTCCAGTTAGATATTTAAAATGCCAGTATTTTTGACAGACCAACATTTTCTCCTACACAAAAAATCCTGAATAAACCTTTGGGTGAAATAAGCTGTCATGAAATAAATGTATTGTTTGTGGTGAGGTGCTGTCAGCATCTGAATTTCACTGTAAGATGCAAATACTACAGAATCAGTTTGTGCCCAATTTACACAAATTAATTGAATCAAAAATGCTTCACTGTTGAATTATATTATTTCAGTTAATTAGTTCAGTGAATTAATTATGACTGTGAATATTGGCAACTGCTGAAATCACTGGGCTAAATGTTAACTTCTGAAACTGCGTGGGCTTGGGTCATGTTTGTGGTTAAATTGCAGAAAATCGTTAACAACGATCCAATCCGACACAAATCTGTCCATTTACAATGAGTGTTGGAGAGCCAATTCCCTGATAAGAAGCAGGTTTGTTAATTAATTATTATAACGAGGCTTGCCAGCCTCCATTAAGTTTTATATTTTTATTCATTGTATGTGACCTCAATGTCACCGAGAAGGTCAGTGTTTGTTATACAATCATAATTGCCCTTGAGAAGGCACTGGTGAACTGTCTTCCTGAACTGTTCCTGTGATGGTGGGGTATTGATTATAATACTGTAGTTGGTAGAGAGCTATTACCTAACACTTATGAAGAGGCAATGGAAGCACAGAAACACAAGAAGCTGCAGAGAATAATTGACCTTACTGAATACATCATGGATATTGGTGGTATCATTGGTAGTATCTACATGAGGCACTGCCTTTGGAAGGCAACATCTATTATCAAAGGTACCAATCATGCTGGGTATGCCACTGATGCACCATCAATAAGTCACACTGAGTCGTAAGTGAGTGTCCATCATACTATGTCCTGGAGACTGGGGCTGAGCGTCAGGCCTCAGATCGCCTTTATACAGGGGCCTGTGGGAGAAGCCACAGGAGCAGTCAGCAGGGGGCGTGTCCAGACAGGCACATAGTTCACCACAGCCACCTTCTTAAAGATACCATCAGGCAGGCAGTACCTGAAATTCCACATGACCACGTTCGAGTACAGTTACTTCCCTTCAACAATCCATTTCTTGAACCAAACTGAATGATCCTATTCACTACTTCAGGAAAGTGAAGCTATGACTAGTTTGAACACTTTGCACTACATTGGAGCTTGTTTAACTGTTCAAATTGTGTACTTTTCTGTAAAAACTGTTTTTACCTTTCTTTTTGTGAATCTCTGATGCTATGCGCCTGTGCTGGTTCCGTAAGATTTTCACTGTGATTGAATATACTTGTGCATGTGACAGTAAACTTCACTTTGATATTGAATTTGAGATACTGAGTCAAGATATTAGGTGACCAGGATTGGAGATGGTGGCATTATTGTGTGTCTGCTGTGTTTATGAATCTTTTGGAGCTCACCAGCATTTACTCCATTGTGTAAGAAGACAGAAGGTTTTGATTTCAATAGGAAAGCTGTATATTCTCAAGATGTAGTCAACATTTTGCAGTAATTTGGAAAAATATCTGAAACAAGAAAATATCTTGTGGAGTACTAATTTTTCTTTTATCAATATATATTGTTCTGTGTTGTCAGTTCTGCAATGTGTTTGATTATTGAGGAAGTGGCCCAGTGTAAATTCTGCTGAATATTGCTGGAGCATTTAATTCCTTAGTAAAGTAAGGCAGAGATGTACTTTGCACTTGTGGTAAACTATGTGTATATCTGTCTGGACACGCCCCTCTGCTGACTGCTCCTGTGGCTCCTCCCACAGACCCCTGTATAAAGGCGATTGGAGGCACTGCTGCTAATAAAAGCCTATCGTTTGCCTCCCGTCTCTGAGAATTATTGATGGTGTATCAGTACTCAACCCACAGGAGATAACAGAAAACAAAAAAAAAGACCGTCAAACACCCAGTGTTTGTTCTCTCAGCAAATTGGGTGTTCAATGGCCTTCTTTGTTGGTTCTTTTATCTTGTATTTTTTTTTAAACTGGATAATGCTTTCTCTCCCTCTCTGAACATTGAGTGTTCAACAGTCTTTTTTTAATATATGGGTTCTTTTGGGGTTTTTCTTGTTTTGTGGTTGCCTGTTATGTGAGGAATCTCAAGGTTGTATAATAGGTGAAGGTTGGGAATATTAATGAGGAATGCACCCTTTGTGATAATGAAAAAGTTATGAGTGATATCTCTGAATACCAATAATTTGCAGTGCTGCTGGTTCATACACTTGCCAGCAAAAACTGTCATGTGTCTACTTCACAGTGGTTGTGCATGATGGAAGCAAGTCAGAGAAAAATGTTACAGACCACAGCACCAAACGGGCCAGAGATGTAGATTGGGTTCAGTGGTACTGGAGTGAGAAAGAGTCCCTGATTTACAGCCTGAGTCAGAATCACAGTGGAGACAATGACCTTGGCAATATGACCCTTTGTGGTCAGCAGAAGACAATAACGTCAAACAAAAATAATTAGAAAATGGAAAAAAAATACACACAGATGAGTTCCTCTGAGATACAGACTGTGGTTTCATTTTTTTTTTGGGAATGCAGAAGTAGCTTACCTGCCAGGGTTGAATCTGCAGCATTCAACATTTTGACAGGAAAGAATATCCTGTCCCTCAAATTCCCATTACTGCAAGAAAATCACTGCCCTCATATGGATTCTTCTTAAACTGCATTCACTCGATAACATGTTTTTCACCAATACTTAGAAGACAGAGTATAAATCTAAAACCTGACCCCAAACATACTGCACAAAACAAAAAATGGACTGAAATTGGTTTCTTAAGGAAATCCAGTTCCTTCATTCTGGAGTCCGGTCAAATCAAGCAAATGGATTCATGGCAAATTTAATGTAATAACCCAGCACTTCCATCAGTTGGTGCTGGTTTCATCAGCTCATCACGCAGTAGGATAAGCTAAATATAAGCTGAATTTCTAACAGCTTTAAACCTGGCTTAAGTGTAATTTTGATTAATGCCACTCTGCCCACAGACCTATCACATCCTCAGGTCAAAATACTGAGCAGATTATTGCCAGCTTTGATTAATTTCAGGTCGCACTTCAAAGTAAGCTAAGACTTTTGTGTGTGTACATAGGGATCAGCAGGCTCGCTTTAAAATATTTTACTTATTAATTTCTGAAGAAACTTATTAATGTACAAAGATGAAAGTAATTAATTGTTCAGCATTTTAGATAAGTTACTTTCAATCATTACATTGAATACATGCACAAATATTTCTAAATGCAATTAAATGTAGTATTGCATTGCAATTGATTTAATTAATGAACGATTTTGCACTTTTGAGTTGCAAATAAATGTAACAGCAGTATGAAGTGTAACCGAGACAATGCAAGTTTTTCAGCACATATTAAATATATTAAGTGCATCTCTGTGTATCCGCTCTGTCATGTTTGCAGTTTGAATATATTAAATTCAAAAATGAAGTCATAGTTACTGAATAGCTTTTATTATAAAACTGTCACAATAAAGAACAAATGAATGTGAACCATAAAATAAAGTCACAGCTCTGATCCTTTATCAATTATATTTCACCTTAGTTGTCTCCATGGCATTCTTTGAATTATTAATCATTGAGATTTTTAGTCATTAATTATTTAGCATACAAAATGGATCAGCAAGCAGGAGACACTGAAGATTTGATGAAGTAGACAAGGAGTCAATGACTGCAGTTTGCAAAATGTTACATGAGACCGGTAATAAATGGAATGGGAGACCCTAACTGAAATTCCTATTGAATCCTGATAGCAACAATCCATTCACCAGCAAATTAAAAATAGAATAACATTAATCTAATTTAGATAAGATAGCTTCCCTCTATTATTAGCTGTTTTTTTTGCAGTTTGAAACAACTTAAGTTAATGTCCAACATAAGGTCCAACAGAGCAGTTTGTGGATTAAGATGGGTGTTTCATTCAAGGGTGGATTGGAAAGAGGAGGTATTGCTTGGGTTAAAGAGTTGAATCCAAGAAAGGGATTTATATGTGGGGAGGTGTGCGCTTGACTGCAGCTGAAGGTATTAAAGTAAGGAAAGCTGTTTGAGCCCCTTGTCTTCTGCATGTAACTCAGACACAGTAAGCCACTTGATGTTGAGGGGCAGCGGGGGTAGCTGGATTGCAAAGTCACATTTGCTGATCACTCAGATGGTATGTTATTTCCACTAATTCACAAATTCCACAGCATACAGTACCTGAGTTTCCTTGACTTCCTATAAGGTGCCTACAAGAGCTTGGAGAAAAGATTATGAAAATGGAGAGCTGAATTGAACTCATGAAGATACTCCAGTAAGTACTCGGTCATCTCAGCTAGTTCCCAATTTGCTAGAGGGAGGGAGTTTGCTCATAGTACGTGGTGGTGAGGGCTCACTGAAAGGAGAGAAGCTCTTACGGTGCACCATATAAGAAACAGAGTTTACAAGCTGAGGACTGAGTATTCTTTTTTGCATACCGTGCATGTCACATGTCATCTGACAATGCAGTCTCAGTGACGTGTTACCAAATAAATTATGTGGTCAGTTATGAATAATTTTTCTCAAAGTCACCAGTACCTTCACAGGTCTTTACTTCCAGTTTCTGCTAATGTCGAACCCAGCATTGTCTAATTGGCCAGCCACAAAATTAAATAATCTACTTCTCACTATGATTGGTCCTTCTATTGAAGACGTTTTAAGTAACTCTGGATGAGGGGCATTGTGGGTCTAGCTAACTTTCTGCATAAATGGAGTGGTCATTGATTACAATCATATTGAGTCTGCATAATCCTGCATCAGTTAGTAATATTTAACTTTGCAACGGTTTCTCAGGCAGTTCAAGAAACACCAACATATATTTTTGAGCCTTTGTAAAGTCAGAGAATGGCTGTGCTGGATTTTTCCTTTGTCAAGTGTTCAGAGCCACAAGTCTGCGGCTTAAGGGTTGAATACAAGAGTACGGTGAGCAGTCACTCAGTCCTACCAAACTATGTCACTGAAAGGCTAATTGGCTAGACCCAACAGTCTATGGCACATTCCAGTTGACTACCAGTGCTGTAAATGTATAATACATAAACTAACTGCTGGATCTAGATGTGCACGTTAGTCCAGGTCTGACGCTGTTTCCAGATTGTTGTAATGTCCTCTACAGTGCACAATAATGAAGCAGGAAGAATGAAAAAAGGACTGGAGATCTTCCTCTTGTGATATAAAGAGGGACAAGGAAGGATGGTGAGGCTAACGGAACCCCACCATTTGAACATGCACAAAATGCTAGAGGAACTCTGCAGACCAGGCAGTATCTAAGGAAATGAGTAAACAGTCCTTCATCAGGACTGGAAAAAAAAAGATGAAAAGTCAGAGCAAGATCCTTCACCCACTGACTTATAGCAGAAGATAAAGCATGTGCACAGAATTTGAGGATTTCTGATACAGCAGGGTTGGGGGGGGGGGTCATGGTATTTGGCTCTAGCACAAGGGCTAGATGAGAATTCCACAGGTCTATGAATAGCTGCTCTGTGATCATCTACAATTCATGAAGGTCAGTACTCAGCATTTATTACCTGGGGATCAGTCACGACCTATTCATCTTCCATAACCTTCCTCTGCTCTTCATTCCTGAGTCACTATCCTGGACAAAAGGATAAACGATGGAGACAGAGTGACAAGGTTTAACCTGTGACCAGCTGGCACCTGATTTCCAATTCGAAATGTTGATAGTAGGAAAGAAATACACGACACCCATAATACAATTAAGTAATTATCTATGTCCTCAAGCAGCCCATGTATTGCTGATCTCATAGAGGTACTTCCCTTTTCTATTTTCTAATTATGATTTATAATTTAAATTTTTATTATATTTACTTCAATTTGTGCTTCAGGGAGCATGAAGCGCAGAATCAAATATCACTGTGATGATTGTACGCTCTAGTATCAATTGTTTGGTGACAATAAAGTAAGTAAGTAAGTAAAAGATTGTAAAATTCGTCAGCTCCATCTTAGATACTAGCCTCCATAGTCTCCAAGACATCTTCAAGAAGCGGTGCCTCAGAAAAGCACTGTTTATTAATAAGGACCCCCACTGCCCAGGAAGTGCCCTCTCCTCATTGTTACCATCATGAAGGAGGTACAGAAGCCTGAAGGTATACAATTAATGATTTAGGAGCAGCTTAATCCCCTCTGCCATCCAATTTCTGAACAGACATTGAACCCATAAACGCTACATTATTGCTTTTTTCCATTTCTGTTTTTGCACTACTTATTTTAATTGAACTATTTAATATACATCTATATATTTACTGTAATTCATTTTTTTCTTTATTTGTCATGTATTGCATTGTACTGCTGGCACAAATTTAACAAATTTCACAACATATGCTGGTAATATGAAACCTGATTCTGACCTCTGTGGAGATGACTTATTTTTTAGCATCTTCAAATCAACAATGCCCTTGGATACCTTGCAAACTGTCAGTAATGTAAGCTCAGCTCTGACCAGTCACTATGATATGAGAACAGGAGAATGAAGAAGAGCAAGAGGAGGAGCATTGTTGCAGGAAAGTAGCATCCATCAATAAGGACTCCCACCATCCAAACATCTCCTCTACCCACCGTTGTCATCAGGAAGACAGTTCAGGAGCCTCAGGGCCCACTCCACCAGGTTCAGCAACAGTTATTACCCTTCAGCTATCAGGATGTTGAAACAAAGGAGGTAACTTTACTTATCCCAACAATTAAGTAATTCAACAATTTATGGACTCACTTTCAAGGACTTTACAACTGATATTATCAATACATTATTTATTTATTCATTATGTTATTATTATTATTATTTTGTTTTTTTTGTACTTGAACAGTAATTTGTTGTCTTGTGCACAATGGCTGTTTGTCCATCTTTGTTGTGTGCAGTTTTTCATTGATTCTATTGTGTTTCTTTGTACTTACTGTGAATGCCCACAAGAAAGTGAATCTCCAGGTAATATGTATATGATGACATAAGTGCATTTTGCTAATAAATGTACTTTGAACTTTGAACTTTGCGCAAAGATGAAGGCGGCGAGCAGGCCACAATAGGATCTATTCCCCAGGCAGCCAGGCAACATCATGCATTCAGTCTTTTCAGTCCAGATCATATCCTCATTCTAATCCATCTTATTTTACCTTCACTCTGGTGTTGATTAATGTTAAAACTACTTTCCCATAACCAACAAAATAAAACACATCAAAGCACTATGTTAAGTGATCAGCCATACGTACCCTGGCCCATAAGCCTTAAGCCTATTGTACAACCCTTCTATGTCCCCCATAACTCCAGCATGACTGAAGGAAGACGGTCTATCTGAAGTAAAGAATGTTTCAGATACTCTCACATAACTACCATCAGCATCTCCAGATTCAGAAAATCTGGCAATGGATTGTAATGCTTCTCCTGTCTGCTCTGGGTGTCTGACAGGAAACAGCCAGGGTTACAAGGAGAGGCAGACATTGGAGGGATTACAACTGCAGTTATCCTGAGACTGACCAGTTGCAGTCAGAGTTTATAGAGCAGCAAAGTTGAGGTCTCACTATAATGCTCAGTATTGATGGCCATTTGGTGCCTGTTTCTGAAGTTACCGTACCAGTGCTCAGGCTCTGCCCACAGTGATCAGATGCAACTGGCCACCAGTGGTCAGGTGGTCAGTGCACAACTCACTTCCCTGAGGTTCTATGAAGGATAACGGCACAAGTTACCAACTCATACCTAAATACGGATCAGGTTTAGTTATTGACATTGGGCTGTTTCCTTACAAGAAAGACAAAATACCTGATATAGTTAAGCCTAGGAAGGATCCTTATGATGTCATCCTGCAAAGTACAGTACCTTAGGCGACTGAACTTCCAGACACAACCATCACATTCATTGTCCATCTCTCCTGAATGGATCTCACAGGTAATGGAACTCCATCCCTCTTTCTTCCAAATTTTGACCAAGCTTTTTGAAGCTCTAATCCATGCCTACTAGCATAAATTAGAAGTACTGACTCTGTAGTTATGCAATGAAGGTGATTGGCTAAATCATCCGCCAGTACCTTATTACTAGTTTTTTTCTATACACTCTAATTTAATCCCTCAGCTTTAGATCTAAATGTAGAACTAATATTTTAGTCATGTGCTTCAAGGGGAAATTGCATCATTAATAATCATATTTCCTTGATTTATAATACTCATAAATATTCGTTCTGCGAATATAATACTATAGTAATTTAAGAGGTGAACAATCAGAACTGGTCCATTTTATGGAAAACAGTGGCGGTTGGAGTGGGTGAAGGGAGATGACAGCTTCAGAGCTCCTACAGATATGGCCTGCTAGAGGAATACCTGCAAGACGGGCTGAAGGCTGAGTCTGGGGACGCAGGAAGACAGGATACGTCATGCATCTCTGAGTATGTATTGAACAAGAAGTAGTTTTTCAGCATAATTCATAAAAGGATATACTTTGGAGATTAAATATTAAACATTCTGCGGTGGTTTAAGATGCACATTAAGATACTTCTAATGCATTTTTTTCTAAACAAATCCATAACATATTGAAAACACACTTCCCATGATAATGAAAGAAGACTTTTAAGTTTCAAGGCACTTTAAGTCTGTATGATAATCGAATGGATGGGTATGAAAAAGCAAAGATATTTCAAGGTGATAACAAAGTTACTGAGTTTGTGAAACAGTTTACTCTGGTTTTTATGGTATGAGAACTATATAGTTTCCATAAAACACCGATTGACCCCATTTTTCAATGGGACTGGTTTAGAGAGGTTCAAAAGCAACTCAGTTATGTCATCCTGTAGCAAACATAAAATTAAAATGAATTTGAGCAAGGTAGTGATCAGACAGTCTCAATCAATTGATTTTCTAGAGACATAACCAGTGATGGTAAAGGACTGGCAATATACTGTATTTCCAAGTCTTGATGGTGTACAACCTGGGAATGAACTTGCAGGCGATGTTGTTCATAGAGTAGAGTCATAGACACTTAGAACACTAGAGCGCTGTAACTATCTGGTCCTTCAGCCTATCTTATCCATGCTGAACTATTGATCTGCCTAGTCCCATCAACCTACGCCAAGTCCATTTCTATTCATACCCTTCCTATCCAAGTACCTATCCAAATCTCTCCAAAATGGTGAAATCAAACCCACGTATATCACTTCCTCTGGCAGCTCATTCCACACTCTCATTCTGAGTGAAGAAGTTCACCTTCACGTTCAAAGGTTCAAAGGGTCAATTTAATGTATACAATATACATCCTGAAATACTTTTCGTCGCAAACATCCACAAAAAACAGAAAAGCACCCCAAAGAATGGACGACAGTTAAAGTGAGAACCCCAAAGTTACCACCTTCCCAGCTCCTCCTCCTGCGTGTAAGAGGCAGAAAGCAACAATCCCCCATCCACCCACCAGCAAAAAAAAACACATCGGTATCATCACCGAGCGTAAGCGTGTGCTAAGCAGTAGCAAAGACACAGATCAAAGTTACCCCAAAAGCTTCGTATTTCATCCGACAATCAACAAACCAAAGGTTTTCTCTCTCGTCCTAGCAAGAGAGAGAGAGGTGTCCCCTATTTTACATAGCGAGTGGCAGATATAACAACAGCCCGTTGGTTAATGACGTTAAAAGTCTGTTTCATTGCTTTTTTCGAGTTCTGTGTCCAAAAATCACAAAAACCTTGGGTCTTCGGGCCCACAGCGAAAGATTTTCCGGCCTCACTGATGACACACGGGTCTCCTGCCATGACACTGACCCTCGATCTGCCCGTCTGCAGAGCTCCGAGATCTTAGGCTTCCAAACATAATCGAGATTCTCAGGCCAAACCCTTGGCATGTTGAATAACGGCCAGTTGTGGAACCCTGAGAACGGGTCCCATTCCTGCAAAGAACTGAAGCCTGCATGTAACTCCAGGTCAGGGTCTTCAAAAGAATCATGAAAGAGAAAAATCAAGATATCAAAGGTAGAAATAGAGCTGGTTCCGAAGCTGCAAGCAAAGGAGTTGCCGTTAGGCACCAACATCCCTCCTAAGCTTCCCCTTAAACATTTCACCTTTCACTTGTAATGGCTTCTCTGTAATGTTCACTGCTGAGGTAATGGTTTCTCTGTAGCAGCAATGTTTGGGTTATGGTGGGAGATAACAGGATGCATGTTAGCCAATCAGGATTTTGTTGCCCTGTCTTGTGATTCTGGAAGCAGTTGATTTTGTGGGCTTTTGCCAGAGGGAGAAAGAAAGACGAAGAGAGAAGATGCGAATGGAAAGATTTGGTAGACCACCGGATGGAGTGGATTCGGCGCGGGGTTCCGAAGGTCCGCAACGCATGGAGGAGATCGATGGTGGAAGAAGGACTACTGAGTGAGTTCCAACTTTGTGCATAGACTACTTATTATTGCATCTTATGATTTGGGTCCTTTTTCTTTTATATTTTGTTTCTCTACTAACCATATAGTCAAAGTAAGAGTTATAAAGCTCAATTGTTTAATCACATATTGTGTACTGTTTGTCATCTCGGGGTACTGATTTGTAACAGGGGACACATCACGCAACATCCACCCAAATGAGATTTCTTAAGTTTGGCCAGGCAGGGGGTTATTCCCCCCTCTATTAAGCCGCTAGGTAAAGCGAGTGTTACACACCCTTAACCCATGACCTCTAATTCTAATCTTATCTGGACTCAGTGGAGAAAGTTAGCTTACATTTACTCCATCTATACTCCTCGTAACCTCTCTATAACTCAGGTCCCCATGGTCCGACAAAATCCTTGTAAATTCATCTGTACTCTTTCAAACTTTCCTCTAGGTATTGTAGGTGATCAAAACTGCATGTAGTACTCCAACTTAGGCCTCATCACTATCTTTTACAACTTCAACAGAACACCCTAACTCTTGTACTCAGTACTTTGATTTATGAAAGCCAATATGGCAGAAGTTCTCTTCAAGGCCCTACCTACATATTCCATCACTTTCAAGGAATTATGGATCTATAATTGCAGATCCCTCTGCTTGATATTACTCCTCATTTCCACACCACTCACTATGTAGGTCCTGCCCTGTTTTTCCTTCCAAAGTACAACGCCTCACACTTGATTATCTTAAATTCCATCTGCCATTTTCAGTGCATTTTTTCAGCTGGTCCAGATATCAATGCAAGCTCAGATAGCCTTCCTCACTGACCACTACACCCCAGTCCTGATGTCATCTGTAAATTTGCTGATCCAGTTTGCTACATTATCATCTAGATCTTTGATATATATGACAATAAACAATGGATCCAACTCCGATCCCTGTGGCACACCAACAGATACAGTCCTCCAGTCAGGGTCAGCCATCTATTAGCACTCTGCTTCTCCCATAAAGACAATATGTAATCCTATTTTACTGCCTCATACTTAATGTCAAGCAAATGAACCTTTTTAACAAACCTCCCATGTGGGCCTTGTTAAAGATCTTGCTAAAGTCCATATCAACTTCATCGAAAAACTCTATAAGATTAGTTAAACATAATCTATCATGCATAAATCCATGTTGATGATTTCTGATCAATTCCTGTCTATCCCAATACTCATATATCCAGTCCCTTAGAATACTTTCCAATAAATTGTCCACAGTTGATGTCAGGTTAACCAGCCTATAATTTCTCAGCTTATTCTTAGATCCTTTCTTAAATAATGGAACATAATTAGCTGCAGTATCCTCCAATCATCCAGCATCTCACCTGTTGATAAGGACACTTTAAATAACTCTGCTACAGCCTCTGCAATTTCTGCACTAGCCTCCCACAGGTTCCAAGGGAACTCTTTGTCAGGCCCTGGGGATTTGTCTCCCCTAATATTCAAAATTCTCCAAATCAGGCTTCATCAATCCCTTATACAACTTCAACAGAATTCCCTAATTCCTGTACTCAATACTTTGCTCTATGAAGGCCAAAAGCGGTCTTTATGACCCTATCTACCTGCGGCTTGTTTTCAAGGAATTGTGTATCTGTATTCCTATATCCCTAAATGAACAGGCTCCTATTCACTTAACACCCATATCTTTCTTGTTGATGCAAGCCTCATGTTTGGGAAGTGCAATCTGAGTAGACTGGGCTAGTCGCTGCAGGGAATTCTATAGATGACACTCACTATATTCCAATGAAGACAGGAATGAAAGTTTATGGTAACACCATAAAGTATTGGAATACCATAAAGTAGCTCCTTTATCCCAAGTGGTGTCAAATAGCTTGAGAGTTGTTGCATACATCCAGACAAGTAGAGAATATTATTCCGTATCTCTGGCTTGTATGCTATATATGGTAGAAAGGTGGTATGTCAAGAGGTTGGTCACTCTCTACTGGGCACATCTTTTGTAGCTACATTGTTTTGTGACTGTTCCGTTTAAGTATCAAATCACTGCAAGTTGTAGGTTGATGAGGGATGAGGGTGTGGTAAAGGTAATGATGATGAATGTCAGGGATAGGTGCTTCGTCTCTTTCTTGTTTGAGATGGTGAATGCCTGGCATTTCTACAGCATGAGTGTCAGTTGCCAATTACCAGACCATGACTAAATGCATACTTGTTCTTGCATACAGCCTGTGGCTGTTTCAATTGCTGAGGAATTTTGAATAGTATTAAGTATTTTGTACTTAATCTCACATCTGACTTTATGATGGAATGAAGTCCATTAAAGATTGTTGGGCAGAACAATTGATGACCAATTCCTGACTTACTATGCCGAGGCTGGGTTTGTTGACCTAAAAACAACATCACTACCTTCCTTTGTGCAGCACATGACTCCAAACACTAGCGAGGTTTCATGTCCATAGATTTCAGTTTTCCTTGATTCACTCAGGCAGTTGCACAAGGTGGCCCACAGTGATTATATGTTGATCACCAGACTCCCAAAACATACAGCCTTCCCTGGGCTCTATCATGATAAGAGAACAAAAGAAGTCAAAGTTGATTTCATTGTTTTATGCACGTATGTACAGATGAGATGAAGATCTTACTTGCAGTAGCAACACTGACACTTAGCATCAGTGATGCAACATTCACAAGAAAATCATAAATTTTACAAGGAATAGCACAATTAGAACAAAAAAAATTAAGTCAGTTTTAGTGCCAAGTGTCAAAGTGGTTGTGGTGTTGCTGTCCTGCATTGTTTAGGATTTTACTGAATGTTTCAAGAACCAAATAGTTGGAGGGAGCAGCTGTCCTTGATCCAAGTGATGTAGGATCTCAGACTTCTGTACCTTCTACCCAACGGTAGCTGCAAGAAGATGGTAGCATGGTCCAGATACAGTGCAGCACAGTACAGGCCCTTTTGCCCATGATGTTGTGCCAACCTTTTAACATACTCCAAGATCAATCTAACCCTTCCCTCCCACATGACCCCCTTTTTTCCTTTCATCTATGTGCCTATGTAAGAGTTTCTTAAATGTCCCTAATATATCTGCCTCTACTAATATCCCTGACAATGTATTCCATTTCAAAGGTTCAAAGTTTCAAAGATACAATTTAATGTCAGAAATGTATACAATATACACCCTGAAATGCTTTTCCTTCGCAATCATCCACGAAAACAGAGGAGTGCCCCAAAGACTGAACAACAGTTAAATGTTAGAACACCAAAGTCCCCCCGCCAAGCTCCCCTCCCTCCCGCGCATAAGCAGTAGCAAGCAATAATCCCCCCCTACTGACAAAAAAAGCATTGGCACCACCATCAAGCATTCAAGCATGAGCAAAGCAACAGTAAAGACACAGACATACAGTTACCCCAAAGACTTCGCGTTTCACCTGGTATTCATCATACTGCTGGTTCTCTCTCTCCCTAATAAGGGAGAAAGAGATGCCTCCATTTTCCCAGTAAGCAGGGAGACATAACAAACAACTTGCTGGCTTATGATGTCAAAAGTCCATTATGTCACTTTTTTGGAGCTCTGGAGCCAGAAGATTGTAAAGAACCCGGGTCGCCAGGCACACAGCAGATATCCCAACTCCCCCAATGACACACGGGTCTCCTGTCAAGACACCGACCGTCGATCCACCCATCTCCAGAGCCCCAAAATCCTAGGCTTCCAAATTCAAGCCAGACTCTTAGGCCGAGCCTTTGGCATGCCAAACAATGGCCAGTTATGGAACCCCGAGAGAGGTTCCATTCAGACAGACATATTTTATTGATCCCGAGAGAAATTGGGTTTTGTTATAGTCGCACCAACTAAGAATAGTGTAGAAATATAGCAATATAAAACCATAAATAATTAAATAATGATGTAAATTATTCCAAGTGGAAATAAGTCCAGGACCAGCCTATTGGCTCAGGGTGTCTGACACTCCGAGGGAGGAGTTGTAAAGTTTGATGGCCACAAGCAGGAATGACTTCCTATGATGCTCAGTGTTGCATCTTGATGGAATGAGTCTCTGGCTGAATGTACTCCTGTGCCTAACCAGTACATTATGGAGTGGATGAGAGTTATTGTCCAAGATGGCATGCAACTTGGACAGCATCCTCCTTTCAGAGACCACCGTCAGAGAGTCCAGTTCCACCCCAACAACATCACTGGCCTTAGGAATGAGTTTGTTGATTCTGTTGGTGTCTGCTACCCTCAGCCTGCTGCCCCAGCACACAACAGCAAACATGATAGCCTCCACAGCCTCATCGAACGTCCTCAGCATCGTCCGGCAGATGTTAAAGGACCTCAGTCTCCTCAGGAAGTAGAGACGGCTCTGACACTTCTTGTAGACAGCCTCAGTGTTCTTTGAACAATCCAGTTTATTGTCAGTTCGTATCTCCAGGTATTTGTAATCCTCCACCATTCCCCCAAAGAACTGTAGTCAGTATGTCACTCCAGGTCAGGGTCTTCAAAAGAACCCAGAAAGGGAAAAATAGAGATATTAAAGGTGGAAATAGAGCTGTTTCTGAAGATGCAAGCAAAGGAGTCACCATTAGGCACCATTAAACCTCTTAAGCTCCACCTTTTATACTTGTGGCAGAGCTTCCTGTAGGTAGCCAGTGGCAGGGAGGGAAGCACCTATGAAGAATTAGACAGATTCCATTACGCTCTGCAGATCCTTATGTTCCTGTGCATTTGAATTGTTCCTAAAGCCTCCTTGAAAATAATGAGAATCTCTGGATCATCAGCATTCAAAATGTTAAAAGAGCATCTGAGATGATATTGACAACCTTGAGCCTGTTCATCAAGATAACATGCAAGCCCTATCAAAATGGTAGAAGTAAGGTAGCACCTGAGAAACAACCCATCGATTTGCCATGTCTAACAACTCCAATCCTAACCGCGTCGCAGCCTGGGGGACCCATATTGACCTCATCATCTTCCTCAGGACCCAAAGAATTGAAGTATGTTATACTCATCTCCAATGAGCTGTTTAAGAAGTGGATATTTAACATTATTTAACGTGATATCAAAAAGTTAATTGAGATTGTAAATTAAATCATGCAGATATAATGACATAATGTTAAGTTAAATATTGCTGTTTTGCACTTGGTGGCATGATTATAAATTTTAATTATTTTTGAAGAGGAAAATGTTGAAGAATTTGGGTGAATTATTGTCGTGTCTTTGCTCACTTCTTGTTGCAGAGACGTGACAGTTAAAACTCAGGATATTGGATTACTGTGAAAATGACTTCAACAAGGATAGTCAAATTCAAATGATTATTATCTTTTTAATTTTTAATGATTAGTGTTATTTGTCAGATGTATATTGAAACTTTCAAAATAACAGTGAAATACATAATTTGTGTCAAAGACCAACACAGTCAGATGGTTGTGCTAGCGGGCAGCCCGCAAATGTTGCCACACTTCTGGCACCAACATAGCATGCACAGAACTCTTTAACCCTAACCCTAACTGTATGCCTTTGGAATGTGGGAGGAAACCAGAGCACCTGGAGTAAACCCACACATGGTCATGTTGAGAACATACAAATACTGTACCTTACAGACAGTGGAGGGAATTGAACCCACATCACCGGGGCTGTAAAGTGTTACAGTAACAGCTATGCCACTGTGTCATTCCCTTGTCTCAATCTATTTATTTTTCTGTATGAAATTGTTAGTACAGGCTATTTTGAGAGTCCAATGAACTGTTTGGTCCTCTTTTTAAAGGAACATTAAGTCATTAGAAGCTGTACAAAAAAAAATCAAAGATATAGAGATGTACAATACAAAAGCAAGTCCTTAAGGCAACTTCATCCACCTACTCTAATTCTATTTGTCCTCTCACTTGGAAGATCCCAGGATGGAAGGATTATGTTACCAAGAGATGTCTGCATTTGTTGCGGTTGTACAGAATGAGATGCAGTCTTACTGGCCTACCAATGATTCTTTGGAGGAGTGACAGGGTGAATGCTGGGGCAATATTCCTTTTTTGCAGAGTCTAGGATCACAGGAAACAGTTGCTGTGAAAGGGGGTGCCAGTCTGAGACAGAAAAGTGAAGATCTTTTCAGGGTTTGTGAAAGCTTTGAAATTTCCTTTCACCATGAAGCTGGGAAAGATGAACCCTATAACACAGACTGAGCTGAGGTGGATAGATTTTGAGTTGTTCAAGGAATCCAGATTCAGGTGCTGGAGTACTCTGCTCTTGTTTCAATTTCTAATGATACTATGGGCGTATGTCTACATTTAGGTGTTTGAGCTCACATTTTTAATTTTTGTCGCTCCATTGCAACTTTGCATTTATTCTGAAGTCTTTAATAGTATATTTTCAATCGCAGTAGTTTGCTATTTTCTGAGTACCTCTCTTGAAAAGACGGGTGCAACATACCTCTTCCTCTCCCCAATCGTGCTTCAGACGATGTTCATGTATTTATCTACAGAAGCTAATTGTAGTGTTGAAATAATTCCCTTTTATTATGGACTGGGATTACAGGTATATTAGCTCTCTTTGGTGAATCTATTAAAAACCTGTATTGTTCAGTTAAGATGTTACTTAATATATGCAATAAGCAGATGAGTAACAATGCAGCAACCAATGATCTGTTGGAGGAACTCAGCGAGTCGACCAGAATTCATGCACAGAGAGGAACTTGAGGTTCAAGTTTTTGTCTTGGCATACACATATGGTTATAAATGTCATAAATATTAGCTTCAACAGAGTACAAGACAAGGACAAACAGAGTTAGCATAAACTTATGCGTAACCTATATGTGTGCAATATGAAATAAACATGACACTAATATGAAATTGAGAGAGAGAGAGAGAGAGAGAGAGAGAGAGAGAGAGAGAGCAAGACCCGATATAGATTTTCAATCCAAAATATCAGCAATTCCTTTCTCCCCACGGATGCCACTGGACTTGTTGAGAATCTCCAGCAGGCTGTTTGTTCCAGATTCCAGCAATTGCAGTCCCTTGAGTCTTCAGTAAATATGCCATGTTTAACTGAATCATGACTTCAGAAATGCATAATGGGACATTATATATATATATACATCAAACAAGACTCTGATTAATTCAAAAGGAAGAACATTTAAATCATAACTTTTTGAATCTTAAACTCATGCAATAGGCTACATATTCTAGTCAATATCATAAAGAGTTAAAGCTGCTACATTCCTGTCTAATATTATGACTACACACATAAATACAGAGTACTATATTTCCAAAGGGATAGTTGTGCTACAGTGTACCTCTTTTGTCCTCTTTTATATATTCAGCAGTGCACTTGGTACTAATGTTAGTATTATAAGCACGTTACATAGCTACAAATTACTTTTCTTTTAACTGAATAACAACTATCAGTTCAGTCCATTGAATCAATTCTAGAGTCCTCCTGATTATAGGTTGGCTCAGTTTCAACAGTTAGAACCTGACACGACCCATGAGCAGTCTGAAACTGAGTCTATATGCTAAATTTTTTTCCCCAGAGCTGACCAAGAAGCATTTATGGAAAAGGGTAAAATGGATTTTCTGTGCTCTGTGTTACGAAATCCCGTAACTGGATCACTTACCAGCAAAGATAGAGAGGTCCGTTGAAGTCTGATGGTACTAGTTTTAAAAGTATTTATTGATAAAGGGGCACAAAAATAAGATTAATGCAAACATACAGATAATATACGTCGTCAATACTAAATCTAAAGCGCGGGTATAATAATAACCAATAAGAAATAGCTCTATCGTTGTCTAGGGGATAACGTATTGTCCGATGGAAAGATAACAGTCACTGTTAGTTTGTTCAAGCGGCAGCGTTTTTGGGTTTAAGAGCAAGGCGGTTTAAACTTGCCCAGGTCTTTTATGATGCCAATCCGTTGAGTCAGGGGAGTGGGTTTCCTGTTGTTAGCTAAAAGCCGTTTTTCGTGGTTCCAGCCACCAATTCCAGCAATGGAACTGAACGCACGTGGCCTCCTTCAGATGACTTCCTGCTGCTACGTAGTCGCTTAACGTTTCTTCTGGTGCGTCTGAGGGACTGTTCCTACAGACCCTCTTTTATCCTGACTCGCAGGGTCGTAGATGTCAATCAGGTTGGGGGTGTGCACTCTCTCCCTCAACCAGCCCACTTTGCCTGAGGGCATTCACGTAGCATAGTATCTCAATCCACAAATTGGTCTCCAAGAGACAATGGCCATGTCCCATAGCTTTACATCGCCGGGGAAACGAGACAGTCTGCACGTCTCTTCTGCCATTTCCTGGGCCCCATGACCCAACCCAACAGTGATCTTGTGATTCTCACAAAGGAGGGGGCTACGGATGTAACATCTGCAAACATAGCTATTGATCAAGAACAGAGGTCACATGTGACAATACTAAGCAAATTATCTTAATCTTTCTAAATGTTGTACGCCAGCTGACATAACTGAATATTACCTGATGCAGAGTATTATTTCAAAATATACTGTACATCAGAACTGATTTTAACCAACATATACCATATAATTTTGATATCTACTTTGTTGCGTATTTGAAAGGATTTGGTTTGTCCACAAGGATTCTCTCATACTTCTACAGATATGCTATAGAAAGTATCCTAACAGGTTGCATCTTAGCCTTGTGTGGTAACTACTCAGCTCCAGACTGACAGAGACTGCACTCTCTGAAAAGGTCTATTGCTAATTATGACTTCAATACAAGGTTTGGTGGCTTGATTGTACAACTTGGGCAAGTACTGCAGTAATTTACAAATGTTCTGGAAATTACTGCCCAAGGAGTGCCATTAAGCAAATCTTACAGTAATTGTAAGTGCTTTGGATGTCTAGCATCGGCACATTTTTTCATGTTCTTGTAATTGCTTTCTATTTCCTGTGTTCAGGGAAGTTTCCTTCATCAGTGCATAGAGGTCCCAATTAGAGAGAGTGTTTTCCAGATCTTCTATAAGGGAATGAGACAGGACAGGTGACAGAAGTTTGTGGAGAGGAACACTTTGCATTGAGTGATCATAATGCCATTAGTTTCAAGATAATTATAAAGAAGGACGTGTGTGGTCCTTGAGTTGAGATTCTAAATTGGAGAAGGGCCAATTTTGCTGGCATCAGAAAGGATCTGGCTGGTGTGGATTGGGATTGGTTGCATTCTGGCAATGCTGTTTTTGGTAAGTGTGAAATTTGTGAGTACAGAGTTTGTATGTTCCTGTCAAAATAAAAGGCACAGATAACAGGTTTAGGGAACCTGTTTTTGAGAGATATTGTGCCTGTAAAGAATGAGGTACATAGCCTATAGAGGCAGGAAGGAACAAATGAGGTACTTGTGGAGTATAAGAAACAGAAGAGAACACTGAAGAAGGATATCAGAAGAACTAATCGAAGGTGTGAGGTTGCTCTAGGAGACAAGGTGAAGGAGAATCCTTAAGGTTTCTCCAGATATATAAAAGGCAAAAGGATAGCAAGAAACAAAATTGGACTTCTGGAAGTCAGAGTGGTCATCTATGCATGAATCTGAAACAGGTGGGGAAGATGGGGGAGATCTTAAATGTAGTTTTAGCATCTGTATTAACTTGGCAGACAGACACAGGAGTGAGGCAAAGAAGCAGTGAGGTCTAGGACCCCATATAGGTTACAGAGGAGGAAGCATTTGCTGTCTTTAGGCAAAGAAGGTAAATAAGGCCCAATGGTCTGCTCCATCAGATGCTGTGGGACTCTAATGCAGAAATTGCAGGGTTCCTGGCAGAGATATTTTAAGTGTCCTTTATCAAAGGTGAGGTGCCAGAGAATTGGAGGATAGCTAATGTTATTCTATTGTTTAAGAAAGGCTGTAAGAATAAGTCAGAAAATTATTGGCTGGTGAATTTAACATCAGTAGTGAGTAAGATAAAGGAAAGTCTTCAAAGGGACTGGACATGAAAGTATATATATAAACACACACAAACACACACATCCTGGTTAGGGATAGTCAACATGACTTTGTGCACAGTAGATCATGTCTAAGCAATCTTATAGAGTTTTTCAAGGAAATTTAATGAAGGCGAGGCAGTGGGTATTGGCTACATGGACTTTAGCGAGGTCTTTGATAAGGTCTCACATGAGAGGTTGGTCAAGAAGGTTCAGTCATTTGGTATTCAGGATAAGATAGTAAATAGGAATAGATCTTGACTTCACAGGAGAAGCCAGAGAGTGGTAGTAGATGGTTGCCTTTCCGACTGGAGGCCTGTGACTAGAGAAGTTCCATCTATATCAAGGATCTGAATGATAATGAGGTAAACTGGATCAGCAAATTTGCAGATTATAGCAAGATTGGTTGTGTATTGGACAGCAAGGAAGACTGTCAAAGGTCATAGCTGGATCTGAACTAGCTGGAAAGAAGCCAGATGAAATTTAATGCAGACAAGTGTGAGCTGTTGCAGTGGGAGGACAAATCAGGGTAGACCTACACAGGGCACCGATGAGTGCGGTAGGCCAGAGAGATCTGGGAACATAGATCCAAAACTTCATGAAAGTCGTGTCAGAAAGAGTTAAGGTCATAAAGAAAGCTTTTGGTATTTTGTCCTTAATAATTCAAAGCAGTGAGTACAGGAGTTGGGATACGTTGAAGTTGCATTAAGATGTTGGTGAGACCTAATTTGGAGTATTGTGTGCAGTTTTGATCACCTACCAACAGGAAAAGTGCAGAAAAAAATACAAGGATATTCACAGGACTTGAGGACCTGCGTTATAGGGAAAGTTTGAACACTTTAGGACTTCAGGGGAGATTTGATAAAGGAATATAAAATTATGAGAGGCATAGATAACGTAATTACAACCAGGTTTTTTCCACTGAGACTAAAACTAGAGGCCTTGGGTTAAGGATGAATGATAAAAAGTTTAAGGGGAATATGAAGAGGAATCTCTTCACTCAGAGGGTGGTGACAGTGCGGAACAAGTTTGCCAGTGGAAGTGATAGATGCAGATTTGATTTCAACACTTAAGAGAAATTTGGATAGATGCATGGATGGGAAATGCATGGAGGGCTAAGGTTCAGGTGCCTGTTGATGGGACTAGGCAGATTAATAGTTTGGCACAGACTAGGTAGGCCTGTTTCTGTGCTGTAGTGCTGTATGACTATAACTATGCTAAATGCTTAGAATGAGGATCCAGATTAAGAGTGAAACATATTTTTTCATTAAAACCTATCCTTGCATTAACACGTTCTTGGTTTTCTTTAGATTATGCCTTATGCAAAAACAGATTTTTTTCTCCTGAAAATGATTTGGATAACAAAATTGATGGATTTATGGCCAAATTTCTGGATGCTACAAAGGTAGCTGGAGGGGCAGATAGTGTTGAGGAAGCAGGGTGTCTGCAGAAGAAGACTGGGAGAACAGGCCAAGTACAAATTGAATAGAGTGCAGGGGAGTGCATGGTCATGCACTTGGCAGAAGGCATAAAGGCATGGACTATTTTCTAAATGGGAAAAAAATACAAAAATCACAGGAGAAGAGGCACTTGGGAGGCCTCATTGCAGAATTCTCTCAAGGTTAACTTGCAGGCTGAGTCAGTGGTAGTGACGCAAATGCAATGGTGGCATTCATTTTGCGAAGACTGGAATATAATAGCAAGGATATAATGCTGAGGCTTTATAAGGCTCTGCTCAGACCTCACATAGAGTATTGTGAGCAGTTTTGGGCCTGTTACTTAAGAAATGTGGTGCTGGCATTGGAGGGGGTCCAGAGTAGATCCACAAGATGATCCCATGAATGAAAGGGTTAACATATGAGGAGCATTTGATTGTTCTTGGCCTGTGCTCATTGGAATTTAGAAGATTTGGGTGGGGAGGTGGGTATTTATTTGAAACCTATTGAACATTGAAAGGACTAGATAGGTGCATTTGGGGAGGATCTTTGCAATAGCTAGGGAGTCTAGGACAAGAGGCCAGTGCCTCAGAATAGAGGGACATTAATTTAGAAATGATATGAGGAAAAAATTCTTTATCTAGAGTGTGATGAATCTGTGGAATTCATTGCCATAGATGGTGGTGTAGGCCAAGTCACAAGATGGAGTTTGATTAATCAGGGCATCAAAGGTTACGGAAGAAGGCAGGAAAATGGGAATGAGAGGGATAATATGACAGCCATTATGGAACGGATCAACCACCCATTAATTTCTAGTGAAGTCAACAGGTATAAACAGAAATGAGAGAAAGGTAGACTTGGAGCATATTATATGAAGTCCAAAGACAATGTTATCCATACTGTCTTCACAGCAGGTTAATTGTACTGAGAAGTAAAGCAATGAGCCATTTCACTATGAGGGCAACCACTTGTATGTCTCCTAATATACTGGACACACTTGAGCTCTGAGAAAATATAATCAGGAATATGGAGTTGAAACTGTATGTTCATTAAAAGCAATAAATTACAGTCATTAAAATTGTATATATTAAATAATATAACAAGTAATTACTTTTTTATAATTTATGCTAAAAGTTCATGTTAAATTTATCATTTATAATCTCAATTTCTAACAACAACACAAATATCTGTTCAAACCCATTATTGGATTTTTGATATTTCTAGAGATGGTGTATATGATGAATCACATGCTGTTGCAGTTTGTAATTGCAATCAATTTGAAATTCATCCTCCGTGACTTGTGCCGGATGTGTTCTTCACATTCAAAACTTGGCTCATTTTGAATGACAGTTACATTATTTAGGCAAGAAATGGAATATTTCCATTCCAAATTCTGACCTTATTTTCACAAATCATTCTGTATCTTATTTTCTTTTACTAAAACAACTCAAAGGAGCAATTTGTAAATTTGCTTACGTTTGTAAATTCACAAAATTTCTTGATACAGTCGACTTTCACTAATCCGACTACCTGTAATCCAGTTCCTTCGATAATCTAGCACTGATTTCAAATTTTTCGTGCAACTATAGTTTCAAATTCCCTGGGCAAACGTACCAAACAGCTGCGCATTGTTTTGGTTGCGCTAGATCTGTTCATGTGTTGGCGTGCTCTTGTAAGCACAGACAGGCGATTCCTGCTTGTTTTCCTGCATTTATCACTATCACTTGTGTGAGGCTTGTCCGTCCGGTACCCACCCATTTCAGCCGCCAGCGGTGGGGGAGCTGGCACATGCTGGTTGGTCCACTTTCTCACCCGCCTGCCAGAAGTCGCACACTGCCCTCCAGCGTCACCCTGCCGGCGCTCCGTTCTCTTCTGCCCACGACCTCAGATCAGACATGGTGACCCACTGAATTTAAGCATATTACTAAGTGGAGGAAAATAAACTACCGAGGACTCCCTCAGTAATTGCAAGTGAAGAGGGAAGAGCCTAGCGCCGAAGTCCCGGCCACCTGGTGGTTGCGTGAAATGTGGCGTATAGAAGACCTCCTTTCTCTGACTTCTGCTTCTGCTCACCCAGATGTGCTACCATCAACATCAACAGTTTTTGAAGAAACTGTTGTGCCAGTCTCAGCACCAGTTCCTGATGCTTCACTCATTTTTCAAGATGTAGATGTTGATGATCCTGACAACCCCACATTTGCAAACATGCAACTTTGCCTTAAGGTATATTAAACGTCTCACTTTAGAAGCGGAAGTGCTCAACTGTTCTGCATAATTTAATTCCTGTACATTTACCTGTACCCTTTATTTTATCTGTGCCTGTACAATATATTACTTTATTAAAATTTCACTTGCTACTCATTTAATATTTCTGTTTCATTATTATCTAACATACTGATTTGCAAGATATTTTAAAGGTATAATGAGGTGATTAGCTATTGCTTAATGTGATCCTTCTGTAATTCGGTATTTTCACTAATCCAGCACTCTTCAGGTCCCAGTGGTGCTGGATTAGTGAAGTTCGACCTGTATTACCACAAAAACACAGTTACACAAGAGGAAATATTTCTGAGCTACTGGATTTTCGGGTGTTGTAGAACTGTAAAGGGATGCTTGCTGATGACTCAATGACTCAATTAGTGTGTACGGAAAACATAATCACAAGAGATTCTGGAAATGCTGGATATCCATAATAACACATACAAACTGCTGGAGGAGCACAGCAGATCAGGCAGCAGCTATGAAGAGAAATAAAGAGTTGGTATTTTGGGCCAAGACTTTTCATCAGGACTGGAGAGTAAGGGTAAAGAAGCTAGAATAAGAAGATGAGGAGAAGTGAAGAAATACAAGCTGGAAGGTAATAGGTGAAGCCAAGAGAGGGGGAAGGTAGGTACGTGGGTCGGGAGAGGGAGGATGAAGTGAGAAACATGGAGGTGATCGGTGGAAAAGATGAAGGGCTGAATAAGAATCTGATAGGAGAATGGACCATAGGAGAAAAGAAAGGAGGAAGAGCATGAGAGGGAATGATAGTCAGCTGAGGATAAGACAAGGGGACTGATGAGATCCATAATGGGGAATGGAGAAGTAGAGAATGGGAGGGTGGGGACATTACAGGAAGCTGGAGAAATCAATGTTCATCCTGTCAGGTTGGAGTCTACTCAAACAGAATATGAGATGTTGATCTTCTGATCAGAGAGTGGCCTCAATGTGGCAATAAAGGAGGCCATAAACAGAAATGTTGGCATGGGTATGGGGAGTGGAATTTAAATGGCTCACCACCAGGAAATCCTCCCTGTTGCAGGAAGAGCAAAGCTGCTCGACAAAGCAGTCCCCCAATCTACATAGGCCTCACCAATATAGAGGAGGCTGTACTGGGAACACTGGATACAGTGGATTATGCTGACGGACATACGGGCAAAGCTTGCCTCATCTGGAAGGACTGTTTGTAGCACCGAATTGTGTTGAGGGAGGAGGTGAATGGACCAGTGTAACACTTGTTCTGCTTGCAAGGTTAAGTGCCAGATGGGAGGAATCTTGTAGAGAGTGACGCCTGCAGAAAATGGAGAGTGGAGGTGCAGATGTAAGGATGTGTCTGGTGGTCCATCCCATTGAAGGCAGCAGATGTTGTTGAGAACGACGTGCTGGATGCAAGAGTTCATGTGCTGGTAGGTAAAAAATAGTTGGCTGTATCTGATAATGAAGCAGGTTAATAGGAAGCATTGGAAGACCTCACCAGATCAAATAGTTTCTGTGAGGAGGGAAATAGGTTTTTAGAACTAGTAACATTAAAATCAAGTAACTTTCAAGATTCCGAGGGGAAAGGTAAGAGTTAACAAGAAACCAAATTTCCCTGTGTCTTTGCCTTCAATCCCAGCAACATCAATATTCAACATAATTCCTCCGACCTCTAGCAGAATCCACATAACAGGCATATCTTCCCCTCCCTCTCTTGGCAGACTATTATTTAGAAGAGGGGAGAGTTCAAAATGCAGAGATGCGAAGGGACTTGGGAATCCTTGTGCAAGATGCTCTAAAAGTTAACCTCCAGCTTAAGTTGGTTGTGAGAAGGTGAATGGCATTGATTTCTAGAGGTATACAATATAAGAGTAAGGATGTGATGTTGAGGCTCTATAAGGCACTTGTGAGACCACACCTGGAGTACTATGTGCAGTTTTGGGCTCCTTATTTTAGAAAGGATATACTGACATTGGAGAGGGTTCAGAGAAGATTCACGAGAATGATTCCAGGAATGAAAGGGTTACCATATGAACAACATCTGCCAGCTCTTGGGCTGTATTCCCTGGAGTTCAGGAGAATGAGGGGGGATCTCATAGAAACATTCCGAATGTTAAAAAGCCTGAACAGATTAGATATGGTAAAGTTATTTCCCATGGTAGGGGAAACTAGGACAAGAGGGCATAACTTCAGGATTGAAGGATGTACTTTTAGAACTGAGATGCGGAGAAACTACTTTAGTCAGAGGGTGGTAAATCTGTGGAATTTGTTGCCACGAGCGGCTGTGGAGGCCAAGTCATTGGGTGTATTTAAAGTAGAGATAGATAGGTTCTTGATTAGCCAGGGAATCAAAGGGTATGGTGTGAAAGCAGGGAGGGTGAGGATAAATGGAAAAATTGGATCAGCCCATGATTGCGGAACAGTCTTGATAGGCCGAAAGGCAACGTCTGTTCCTATATCTTATGGTCTTATGGTCTTTCCAGTATTCCTGAGGACCATTCCATTTGTATATCCTGGGTCTACTCTTCATCCCCAACAACCACTTCCCTTCAAACAGCCTTTTCCTATGCCTCCTTCTTTTGTTCCATCAGCCATATATGAAGCAACAATTTACTTTCAGCCTTCCAATTTAATTACTCACAATGTAGTACTGCTTTCTCCATATCTTGTTCATTTCAGAATTGGAATCAGAATCATTTTTAATATCACTGGCATTTGCTGTGGAATTTGTTGTCCTGTGGCAGCAATACATTGCAGTACATAATTAAAAAAGACTTTATATTTAAATAAAAGTATATATAAATATTAAATTAAGTAAGTACAAAAAGAGAGGTAAAATACTGAGGTTGTGTTTATGGATTCATTGTCCATTCAGGAATCTTATGGTGGAGGGGAAGAAGGTGTTCCTGAAACTTTGAGTCTTTTTCTTCAGGATTCTATACATTCCTCCAGTTGGTAGCAATGAGAAGAAAGCATGTCCTGGATGATGGGGTTCTTAATGATGGATGCTGTTATGATACATAGGACTTAGAATAGTACAGCACATTACAGCCCCTTCAGCCCATAATGTTCTGCTGACCTTCAAACCCTGCCTCCCATATAACCCCCACACCTTAAATTCCTCCATATACCTGTCTAGTAGTCTCTTAAACTTAACTAGTGTATCTGCCTCCACCACTGACTCAGGCAGTGCATTCCACACACCAACCACTCTCTGAGTAAAAAACCTTCCTCTAATATCCCCCTTGAACTTCCCTCCCCTTACTTTAAAGCCATGTCCTCTTGTACTGAGCAGTGTTACCCTGGGGAAGAGGCACTGGCTTTCCACTCCGTCTATTCCTCTTAATATCTTGTACACCTCTATCATGTCTCCTCTCATCCTCCAAAAAGTAAAACACTAACTCCCTTAATCTCTGATTGTAATCCATACACTCTAAACCAGGCAGCATCCTGGTAAATCTCCTCTGTACCCTTTCCAATGCTTCCACATCCTTCCTATAGTGAGGTGATCAGAACTGGACACAGTACTCCAAGTGTGGCTTAACCAGAGTTTTATAGAGCTGCATCATTACATCACGTCTCTTAAACTCTATCGCTCGACTTATGAAAGCTAACACCCCATAAGCTTTCTTAACTACCCTATCTACCTGTGAGGCAACTTTCAGGGATCTATGGACATGCGCCCCCAGATCCCTCTGCTCCTCCACACTGCCTGCCATTTACTTTGTACTCTGCCATGGAGTTTGTCTTTCCAAAGTGTACCACCTCACACTTCTCCGGGTTGAACTCCATCTGCCACTTCTCAGCCCACTTCTGCATCCTATCAATGTCTCTCTGCAATCTTCGACCATCCTCTACACTATCTACACCACCAACCTTTGTGTCTGTAAACTTGCCAACCCACCCTTCTACCCCCACATCCAGGTCGTTAATAAAAATCACAAAAAGTAGGGGTCTCAGAACAGACCCTTGTGAGACACCAGTAGTCACAACCCTCCAATTTGAATATACTCTCTCCACCACAACCCTCTGCCTTCTGCAGGCAAGCCAATTCTGAATCCACCTGGCCAAACTCCCCTGGATCCCATGCCTTTTGACTTTCTGAATAAGACTACTGTGTGGAACCTTCTCATATGCCTTACTAAAATCCATGTAGATCACATCCACTGCACTACCCTCATCTATATGCCTGGTATATATCAAAGAACTCTATCAGGCTTGTTAGGCACAATCTGCCCTTCAAAAAGCTATGCTGACTGTCCCTAATCAGACCATGATTCTCTAAATGCCCATAGATCCTATCTCTAAGAATCTTTTCCAACAGTTTTTCCACCACAGACGTAAGGCTTACTGGTCTATCATTACCTGGACTATCCCTACTACCTTTTTTTGAACAGGGGGACAACATTCACCTCCCTCCAATCCTCTGGTACCATTCCCATGGATAACAAGGACATTAAGATCCTAGCCAGAGGCTCAGCAATCTCTTTCCTCGCCTCGTAGAGCAGCCTGGGGAATATTCTATCAGGCTCCGGGGACATATCCATCCTAATGCATTTTAACAACTCCAACACCTCCTCTCCCTTAATATCAACATGCTCTAGAACATCAACCTCAAACATATTGTCCTTACCGTCATCAAGTCCCCTCTCAGTGGTGAATACCGAAGAGTTCATTGAGGACCTCGCTCACTTCCACAGCCTCCAGGCCCATCTTCCCACTTTTATTTCTAATCAGTCCTACCTTCACTCCTGTCATCCTTATGTGCTTCATAAAATTGAAGAATTCCTTGGGGCTTTCCTTTACCCTACTCGCCAAGGCCTTCTTATGCCCCCTTCTTGCTGTTCTCAGTCCCTTCTTAAGCTCCTTTCTTGCTACCCTATATTCCTCAATAGACCCATCTGATTCTTGCTTCCTAAACCTCACGTATGCTGCCTTCTTCCACCTGACTAGATTTTCCACTTCACTTGTCCCCCGTGGTTCCTTCACCCTACCATTCTTTATCTTCCTCACCAGGACAAATTTATCCCTAACATCCTGCAAGAGATCCCTAAACATTGACCACATGTCCATAGTACATTTCCCTACAAAAACATCATACTAATTCACACTGGCTAGAACTAGCCTTATAGCCTTATAATTTACCCTTCCCTAATTAAAAATTTTCCTGTCCTCTCTGATTCTATCCTTTTCCATGATAATGCTAAAGGCCAGGGAGCGGTGATCACTGTCCCCAGCTGCTCACCCACTGAGAGATCTGAGACCTGACCCGGTTTGTTACCTAATACTAGATCTAATATGGCATTCCTCCTAGTCAACCAGTCAACATACTGTGACAGGAATCCATTCTGGACACACTTAACAAACTTTGCCCCATCTAAACCCTTGGAACTAATCAAGTGCCAATCAATATTAGGGAAGTTAAAGTCACCCCTGATAACAACCCTGTTATTTTTGGACCTTTCCAAAATCTGCCTCCCAATCTGCTCCTTGGTATCTCTGCTGCTACTAGGGGGCCTATAGAATACCCCCAGTAGAGTAACTGCTCCCTTCCTGTTCCTGACTTCCACCCATACTGACTCAAAAGAGGATCCTGCTGCATTACCCACCCTTCCTGCAACTGTAATAGTATCCCTGACCAGTAATACCACCCTCCTCTCCTTTTCACCCCTCTCTATCCCTTTTAAAGCACTGAAATCCAGAAATATTGAGAATCCATTCCTGCCCTGGTGCCAGCCAAGTCTCTGTAATGGCCACTATATCATAATTCCATGTATGTATCCAAGCTCTCAGTTCATCACCTTTGTTCCTGATGCTTCTTGCATTGAGGTACACACACTTGTCCTTATGGCAACAATGAATATTGAATTGAGACAGGTTTTTTATAGACAAATTAAACATTTATTTAAACTCAGCTCAACAACAAATGAAAAGTAAACAAACGACTAACTTAACCGGAAGTTAACTGCTATACGGCAGCTCGAACAGTTTTTAAAGCTGTTACTTATTCAGGCAACAATAAATATATGAGTTCGGCAAGGGTTTCTTATAACAAACAACACGTTTATTAAACACAGAAAACAAACCCCCCCAAAAGTAAACAAACACTACCGTAACCGGAAACAGCTGCTGAGCGGCAGCCCAAACAGTTCTTAAAGTGATATTGCAAAAACAGTTCTTTAAAGTGGTATTGCCAATACAGTTCTTTAAAGTGGTATTGCCAATACAGTTCTTTAAAGTGGTATGGCCAAAAGTTCGATATGATCACGATCCATTTAAAAGGAGAGACTTTACAAGACTATTTAAATTCTCTTTCACGTTGCTTGCTTCGATCCCCGACGTCGAACTTCCCATGAAGAATTCACAAAACAGAACGGCTTAAAGGCACTGACCTTTCCTTCTCCACTACCTTCAATCCTTTCTAGTTAAACCTAGGGATTAACACGAAAATAGTCAACAAAATCCTTCCAAATAAAGATCAAACAAAGGTCGCCCCCGTTTCACTGTAGAAAGCAATTTTCCTCGATCTTTAACTTCCGAACTTCCAATCTTCACTCTTCACTGTCTCAAACTAGCAGAATCATAAAGAACCTGCTGGCAATGACCTTTTAAGCTTTAGGCATTAAATAAAAACTTCATCCTTCAATTAAACTGCCTCATCACTTAAAACACGCAGTGGCATGAAGTCAACTTGGCAAATCCAGCCACGAACTGCCCCTCCTCACAGGGTGGGGTCTACCTTTTATAACCTGTAAAAAAAACCTGTCACATGATCTCTACTGGCAGGAAAATGACGTCATTCCACCATCACAAGACCATTACCTCAAGTCCAGTACAGCTTCAACCCCAGTCACATGACAAGGGCACCACTGTCATGTGTCACGAGTACGTAACAAAGCGATAACTGTGAACACAGTTCTTAAAAGTGGTAGATGCGAAAATCCAAGTGATTTAGACAGTCAATTAGGTGAAACTTTCCTGAAGTAACGAATTCCTCAACAATGTGATGTTACTGTTGATCCCTGCCAAAATGTGCCTTGCTGGAAAGATTTACGACAAACGAAATAAAAACAGCTTAAAGGAACTGACCTTATCCTTGGCGAATAATGCTGCGCCCAACCCTTTCTGCTCTTAGAGCAGGGATTATCTCGGATGCAGGTTACTAATTCCTTGAACAAAGATTCAATAAGGTCGATCCTGTATTACCGCCGACGATACCAACTTTACTCGATCCTTCGGATTCCCTGTCCTTCGGTAAGTCTTCACTCTCCAATAATTAGACCTCAAAATTAAATCGAAGATACATCAAACATAACTTGCAGTGATTTTAAAAACTGCGGGTACAGCTTACTGTAGAAAATAAAACTCCACTTTAAAACAAAACTGTGTCATGAGACAAATACGCAGCATAACAGAATAACTGACAAATTAAACAATGAACTAACTTGTGTCACAACAAGGCTTTCCCGTTTTATACCTGTTGGAACAGGTCATCAGCTGACCTCTCACTGGCGGGAAACTTACAGACAGACATACTTTATTGATCCCGAGGGTAATTGGGTTTCGTTACAGCTGCACCAACCAAGAATAGTGAAGAAATATAGCATATAAAACCATAAATAATTAAATAATAATAAGTTAATCATGCTACGTGGAAATAAGTCCAGGACCAGCCTATTGGCTCAGGGTGTCTGAGGGAGGAGTTGTAAAGTTTGATGGCCACAGGTAGGAATGACTTCTTATGACACTCAGTGTTACATCTCGGTGGAATGAGTCTCTGGCTGAATGTACTCCTGTGCCTAACCAGTACATCATGGAGTGGATGGGAGTCATTGTCCAAGTTGGCATGCAACTTGGACAGCATCCTCTTTTCAGACACCACCACCAGAGAGTCCAGTTCCACCCCCACAACATCACTGGCCTTACGAATGAGTTTGTTGATTCTGTTGGTGTCTGCTGCCCCAGCACACAACAGCATATATGATAGCACTGGCCATCACAGCCTCGTAGAACATCCTCAGTATCGTCCGGCAGATGTTAAAGAGACTGCTCTCAGTAGACAGCCTCAGTGTTCTTTGACCAGTCCAGTTTATTGTCCATTCGTATCCCCAGGTATTCGTAATAAGGTGATCTCACACTGGCGGGAAATTACATCACCCCACCATCACAAGACCGTTACATCATGTTCACCATATACTTAATTACATCATGGTCATAAGACAGACACAAGATATCCACGGGGTATGTACAATGTTAACTTTTGGAGGCATTGCCTTTTGAAGGTGTCTTCAATGCTGGGGAGGCTAGTGCTCATGATGTATCTGGCTGAACTTACAACTTTCTGCAGCTTTTTTTCCTGAACCTGTGCAGTGGTCACTTTATTATGTGACAATAATAAACCAATAGAAATACCTCTAAACTGATGAAACCAAACACAGATTGACTAACCTCTTTGCTTTACTCATCTGCTCAGAGAACCGAGTAGCTCTGATCTCTCAGTTTCCTATCATTTTAATTCATTGCTTCATTCACTCTGACCTTTATGGCTTGCCCTCCATCATTGCTCCAGTGATAGCCAACATCAGTTTAAGGAACAAAATCTAACTGTTTGTCTGAACAGTAGATCCAATGGGACCAAATACTGAGCTGAACTATTTTACAAAATCTCCTTTCTCACTGTCATTCCATAAGAGCGTTCTGCTTCCCTTTTTGACTTTTCCCTTTTCCCTCCAAGTTCCTAATTGTAAAGTTATTGTAACCTTGTAATCGTGTGGCCCCATCACAACCATTCCATCTGTTCTCATGAGGAAATCTGCAGATGCTGGAAATTCAAACAACACACACAAAATGCTGGTGGAACACAGCAGGCCAGGCAGCATCTATAAGGAGAAGCACTGTCGACATTTCCGGCCAAGACCCTTTGTCAGGACTAACTGAAAGGAAAGATCTGTTCTCACCATCTTTCCCTTCTTAGATTATTTTCTTACCATTGCAGTTCTGATGAATTGTCTTTGACACGAAATGACAGCTTTTTCTCTCCCCACTAACACTGCCTGATCTGTTGAGTGCTTCCAGCACTTTGATTTTTTTGTTGAGTTCCTGCACCTTCAATTGTTCTGACATTCAACGCATCTCTAATGTGATAATGAACATAAGACAGCTACTGTACAAAGAGTTAATTCTTTCTTTACCTGATATTGTGAAGTCAGGCTTTAGGAATATTGAATATGATCACATACACAATGTAAGTAAAGACGGGGTTCTTTGATCATGGCAATGTCAATGTGTGAACACTGGATCATCAACACATTACTGTTAATTTACAGAGAATCACTTTTTTTATTTAGGAATGCATTTACTGAGTTGTGACTGTTTTCCAGTAGACTGACAGAATTGCATGCTACTTCAGATGCATTTAGTTGGTAAAATCATCACAGCACAAACTGCTAAATTATAAATGTCTACCAACCATTCTTATGGTAACCTCTCAGTTTATTCTTTGCTTCTGTGATCTGTTTCATTTTCTGCCTCTCAATTTTGATTTTGTCTACATTTACTCTACGTTCCTGTTTGTAAAGCAAGCAATGACTGAGCTGGAATTCAGCTGCAAGGAATGATGAAATAAGAACAAGTCTATGACCCTGGGCTGATCAATCAACCACTTCATTTGTATCACAGCCTGACTGTTGTACAGGAAATGGCAATTACAATTAATTTGAAATACAGCCAGTCATGTATTCAGATGTATTTGTATATAGTTTTTTTTCCTATTTATGAAAATATTTAAATTCTATAGTATATGCTTGGTATTATTTGCTATTTGTCCTGATATTTTCCCCAGATTATTTTTGAATTTGAAGGTAGTTTTATTGTTTCTCATTTATTTTGGTCGTGTATTTTAAGAACCAATGTTATGTGAAAAAAGTAATTTTTTTCTCACTTCTCCAATAAACTGCATCAGTTCATATTTTCATTTGAATTATTGACTTGCTCTTGCTTCTGAGGAAATGGTCAAATGGGCAATGTGCACACAAAGGTGTAAAATAAAGTTCATAAACCAGCAGTAAAATCAACTTGCTATATGGGGAATGACTGAAGCGACTCATCATGCACAGTAGCACCCGCACTTAGCATAGGAATGTTGATGTGTCACTTGATTGGCCCGTCACTGGCATGAAGCCTCTGGCTTTCCGTTTTTATTGACACACAGTAATTATTAACTTGCAAACTAACTGAGGAAAAGAAAATTGCAGGGTCAAAATAGCTGATTGATTTTTATTTGCTGTGGGTGGAACAGTGTAAATGTGGGACTTAAACGAAAGTCACGAGTTCAACAATATTATGGGAAGCTTCTATTACTTTCTATGTGCCAGTCTCAAAGGAGAAAAAAGTATTTGAGCAATAGAAAATATTGAGCTGCTTCAATATTGAGCTGCTTCCAGAAAATGCTTTTGAGAAGAGGCTGCGATATTTGGTGCATAATTAAGCTCGTATGTGTTTAGAACATCTTGATCAAAAGCACAAAATTAAAAAGTGACCATTTATTTTCTCAGCTACTGCCTCCTTTGAAGATTTGGATATTATATCAATAACTTGAAGAGCTGTTTAGTAATTCTTCTATGAAACATTTTGGATAATTTTTTTACATTAAAACAGTTACATAAATACATCTTGTTGTCAATTAATTGATCTCAAGTCAAGTCAAGTCAAGTCAACTTTTATTATTGTTTCGACCATAACTGCTGGTACAGTGCATAGTAAAAATGAGACAACGTTTTTCAGGACCATGGTGTTACATGACACAGTACAAAAAACCAGACTGAACTACGTAATAAAAAAAACAGCACAGAGAAAGCTCCACTAGACTACAGACCTACACTGGACTGCATAAAGTGCACAAAAACAGTGCAGGTATTACAATCAATAATAAACAAGACAGTAGGGCAAGGTGTCAGTCCAGGCTTCGGGTATTGAGGAGTCTGATAGCTTGGGGGACGAAACTGTTACATAGTCTGGTCGTGAGAGCCCGAATGCTTCGGAGCCTTTTCCCAGATGGCAGGAGGGAGAAGAGATTGTATGAAGGGTGCATGGGGTCCTTCATAATGCTGTTTCCTTTGCGGATACAGCATGTAATGTAAATGTCCATGATGGCAGGAAGAGAGACCCCGATCTAGGATCTGTAAACTAGGATCTCACTCTTAGTTTACAGTTTCCTAGGATATAGGCCATGAATTTCCCTCTTTAATCCCTTTACCCCTCTGCCTTCTCATCCCAGTGCACTTTATAACCTACAGCTTCGTCAGGCAGATGGGAGTGAGAGACATATTTTCTTTGTGTTAGAGAACAGTTTGACATATGTGGGAGGCATGTAGTTCATTGAGCTTATGCCTTCATTTTCAGCATTATAGGTTCAAAGAGTCATTGGGCTAATTTTTTTTTACAGAAATAGGCCATTTGTGCCATCAAGTCCGTTAGTTTTCTTCAGCGCAATCATTCAGGCCCATTCTCTTTCCCTAACCCCATCATTCAGACAGACAGACAGACTGACAGACATTCTATTAGTCATTCTATTAGTTTATTCCTTTAGATGCCTGTCCTTCTTTCGTTCAAAACCATTTCTGTCTTTATTACAGTATTTTCCTCATAGGCCTTAAAATCCTGCTTCTTTTCCATGGCCTTGCAGATGTTATTTCAACTAGGTACCCAATTGCTTTTATTTGTAGATTTCTGTTGAATTCGTAATCACCACTCTTAAAGACAGTGCTTTCTAAATCCTAAACATATTTTATATAAAAAGTATTTTCCTCTCATCATGTAAGGGTTACATTAAAGTGTACATCCCAAAATGAGACAAAATACATTGGCTGAGCACAAAAGTTGACAATGACTCCAGACGTTTTGTTGACAATAACTTCAAACATTTTCATTTGGTCTCAAATTCAAAAAGCCCAGATCTCATGTGCTTCATGAACTTTTTTGTTAACTTACTTTACCATCTGCAGGCACCTTTCTATGGGTGATCCATGTCCACAGTGCACTCTGTTATTAAAGCCCATTTAGAATACACAGCCCAATACATGTTTGAATTTCATTTACCCAGACTGTCTATCCTGTCCTGAAAACTAATGTTTTCTTCCTCCCTGTTCATTACACTTCAAAGGTTTATGCTATTACCATATTCTCAAATGATATGCTCTGACCCCAAGTCCACATTTCTAAAGTATAAAACAAGCAGTCTGATTCTTGGAGTCATTGAGCAATATAGTCCAACTTCTCCATGCTGACCAAGATGCCAGTCAAAGCTATTCTCATTTGCCCATGTTTGCCCCATATCCCTCCACATCTTTGTTATCTACTTACTTGTCAAAATATTTTTAAAATGTTGTATTGTACCAGAATGAACCACTTCCACTGTCAATCCATTCCATAAATGCACTGCCTCTTATATAAAAATGTTACTATTCAGGTTCCTTTTACATCTCTCCTTAATACTATGTCCTCTAGTTATTGATTTCCTTTTCCCTTATCTCATGAACTTAGACACCTCTACAGTTCTTGTACCTAGCACTGGTGATACCTTTCATGAAAAGTGCTATTGATGAATATCCACAAAATGCAGGAGGAACTCTGCAGGCCAGGCAGCATCTATGGAAAAGAGTGCAGTCAACGTTTCGTCAGACTGTACACTTTTCTACAGATGCTGCCTGGTCTGCTGAGTTCCTCCAGCATGTGTTGCTCAGATCCAGCATCTGCAGATTTTCCCCTGTTTGTTATTGATCATTATTCTTCTTTTCTGTCCATCTGCCAATGTTATGTTCATTCACTGTTTTATTGCTCAACAACTCAATCAATTCAGTGATAAACAAATTTTCCTTAACAAATCTATTCTACCTCATCCATATTTGTTCAGGTCTTTGCTATGTTTCAGCTGTCAGCTTTAATTGATTACTCTGTAACTGCCACATGCATTTCTGGTGTGTTTGTGGAACTTATCTATATCGGTTATTACTTCCACAGTATTTGCTTCATCAGTCCATTCACTCACAGGTAGTGCAGTGTCACACTTTGAAGCATCACTCCCTTAAGGTTTTGTCATTAATTCAGAGTTGTGCCATCCCAGGTAACTCTAGGACTCTAAGAATTAAGGACAATTATAGAATTGTGAGCAAAGTATACTGAGTTTTAGAACAACTAAGAAAAGAGATATTGACCACTTCAGAGTAAAAATCATTAACTGGAGATGCCTCAAATTCAGGGTTCAATTCCAGCCTCCATTGCCTTATGTGTGGAGTTTGCTTGTTCTCTCGGTGACCGCAATGGTTTCCTTCAGATATTCTGTATGTCCTCTCACATATCAAAGATTTGGAAGAAAGGAGACATCTCCAATAACTAGAGAAGGATCTCCCTGCCTGTCTGTTACAAATCATTGTCAGGGTCCTTATCAATTATCTCTGGCCAATGCTAAAGAGCTGCTCCCCTAATCACAAGGTGGATTCTGTCCATTTGTAAGTACATTATTTTTATAGCTTGTCAACCCCAAGAGAAATATAGGCAGTTGCATCAACCACTCCAGATGGTCTATTTTTGACCATAACATGCAGGCTGCAATCCTAATCCACAGATACAACCTCAATGCATACTGTTGTTTTATGAGGCTGTGTCATTGCCCAAAACTTCTCTTGGTCTTTCTCACCACTGTGCTGCATCTCCTTTAGAGCAAAACTGATTTGTTTAACTTATGTTATCTTCACGCTGGGTTAGTTTAACCTTTGTTATTATGCAGCTGATGCTTGTGTATGCACACATTGAAAAGCTATGGCCAAGTCATCACTGATGTGCAGAATGGGCTGTACAGTTAACATCCATAAAAGGGTTAATCTGCACCCGATATGAAACATCATAAAAGTTTACACTAGACAAGAGGTAAACCAGAACCACTTCCAGATGAAGGGTCTCAACCTAAATTGCTGACTGTCCATTTCCCTCCATAAGTGTTGTCTTAACCATTGAGTTCTTCCAGTGATTTTGTGTGTTGCTCCAAGTCTAGTGCATTTGCAATGCCACGTGTCTCCAGTTCCCATGCCTTGGCACAAGCCTAATGGCCTACAGGACAGCACTTAATTCTGCTTTCACATATGGTTCTCAGACATGAACCACATACAGCAGACACTTCGAAGGTAGTGGAGAGGTGGAATCAATGTTGTCTCTGTAAAATCCTCCAAATCCATTGCCAGGATGTTCAGACAAACGTGAAAGTCCTCTCCAGGACTGACAAATCAAGCAGTAAAACCCAATAAATTGGTCCCAATGCAATTCACATTGTTTGCTCAAAAGCTGACTCCTGAAACTGATATACCATTCTGAGATCTGTCACAGAAGATTAACAAGCTCATGGAGAAAAATATCAAAACATTCCCATCAACATGGGAATTCCTTTAACAAGATCACTCAACGTGGAGAAAGACACCTCAGGATGTCATGGAGCACTTCAGTCACGAGATTCCTCCCCTCTCAAAGAATGCATAAGATTTTCCAAGGGTGCTCTGACCATCTTCAAGCAATTCCTTTAGAAATTCGAGATTTAGATTTTCTATATTTCTGAGTTAAATGGGGGAAAAATGTATCACCTTCCAAATAACCCTTTATTATCTGCACCACCAAATACCTCTTACGCCACCAGTGTCAGATATTGTTGATCCCTCATCGGCAGCCTGAGAACCTGCAAAACTGGAACGGAAACAACTCATCTCCCATCCCAAGGGGCTGCCTGAGAGACAACTCACTCCAGCATTACAAGAATATTACTCTCACAAAAGTGATGTTTCTCAGTGAAGTCACAATCATTTCTCCCCATCCTACCACTACATCATCTGTAATCCTCCTGGTGACATTGTTTCCCATGGATTATGGAGACATTTATCTCTCTCCCTAATAGTAAAGCATCATCAAGCACGTCCAACTCTTCCTCGACTTGAGCCAACCACACATTTTAGAGGTACAACGTCAATTCGAGTAAAAAAATTCTGAATTAGACAAAGATTATGAAAAGTTTTTGAAGATTTTCAGAGTATATTTTGTAGACTGACATGAGGAAAGATGTAAAATATATTTCTGCATATTTAACCAGATGTATTCTAATATACATTAAATATTGGGAGATGAGAACAATAAACTTTGCTTTCAAAGTTCCCTTTCTCCATTGTTATAAAATTGAATGGATAGGAAAAGTTAACCCAGCTCCATGGATTCTTTACATCCTTCAAACTACCACTGCACAGAATATGAATACCAAAATAATCTCTCCAGGATTGTCTGCTAGATAATTCCCGAGAAATCTGAAGATTCCACCTGAAGTGATTTTTCATTCATTACAGCTGTTGCCTATGCTTTCCAAACAGTGATGCAGCCTTTTAGTGGCTGAAAAATTAACAAATCGGATATATATTCGTGGAATCAGATCATTCTATTTTGCAATGGGAGTGAATGACACACCGCACTATCAAGAAAACATCTTCAAGTTGGCATTTAATTTCAAACTGTGTCCTGTGGACCAAGTTAGACAGATGAAGAATGCAGTCAGCATCAACAGAGTAGATGGATTCCCTCAGGTGTAAGCTGTCTGAAATACTATGTGATTATATAGGTTCTATCTGAATCCGCAGTTAACCATGTGGTGTTCTGCATTTCAAACTCCATCATATCATAGTAACTGTCTCCCTATTATAAACCTGAATTGTCCACAAATAAAGTCTCCTGTTTGCCATGGATTGAAAACAAAGTGAGTACAGCATTTGCTGTAACACATCTGTTTTCCCATCAATGTTTAGCTGGATAGGTAAGGTCTGGCAGGACTGCTGTTAAATCTGCATAATACAGTCTGCAGAAAGTGAGAAGTGCATGTTCTTGCATTATTAAGGGTACAGGGTCCTCCTAAAACATGTGCTTTTAATTCGCACTGCTAATTAGAGACATTTCTTGCCCACAGCACTGACCAAACCATCATTACGGAGTCAATATTCTCAGCTCATGTTTAACATAGTTCAGTAATTATATTTAAACTTTTTAAGGTCTTCTATACAACCCTGTATATAAATCCAGTGCAAAAATAAGGATATAAATCAAAGGTCAATATTGCAGTGATGTCAAAATAACACTTGGTTCTCTATGTCCAAATTTATAGAGTTCTAAAATTTTGTAAAATTTTTATGTGTGTGATCCAGAATTGTATTTGCTCCCAGAGTACGATAGCTTATAAGAGTTATACATTAAAGTCTTAATATTTAAAACAAGTTGTTGTTTACATCAGTTTAAAAATTCAAATAAAGGTATTTATCAACTGTTAGCATGAGATGCTGGAAATCCACAGCAAAACACACAAAATACTGGAGAAACTCAGCAGGTCAGACAGCATCTATGGAAGTAAACAAACTGTCCACATTTTGGGACAACACCCTTTGGCATGATTGGAAAGGAAGGGGGAAGACACCAGAATAAGAAGGTGAGAGAAAGGGAAGGACAGATAGAAGATGATAAGTGAAGCTCGGTTGGGAAGGAAAGAGAAGGGGCTGAAGAGGAAGGAATCTGAAAGGAGTGGAGAGTGAGTCATAGGAGAAAGAGAAGGAGGAGGGGACCCATAAGGTGGTGATAGACAAGTCAGAAGAGGCCAGAGTGGGGAATAGAAGAATAGAGGATGGGGAGGGAAATGTTTTTAATTGGGAAGAGAAATTTTTCATTCCATCAGGTTGGAGGCTACCCAGATGGAATATAGGCATTCATACCTATATACCTTCATACCGAGGGTGGTCTCATCTTGGCACCTGAGGCCATGGACTGACATGTCAAATAGTGAATGGGAATTAAAATGTTTGGACATGGAAAGTTCTGCTTTCAGCGGATGGAGAGGGGCTGCTCAACAAAGCAGTCCCCCAATTTTTGATGAGTCTCACCAATGTAGATGAGGCTACATAGGGAGCACCAGACACAATAGGTGACCCAACAGTCCTTCCAGGTTAGGCAACACTGCACTTGCAAATCTGCTAAGGTGTATTGGATGCCAAAATCCAGAAAATACACAGAAATACAATAAACCCGAAGTGCCTGGTTCCATACAGACCCACAGTGATCTAACCTGACTTTTCTGTGGTTGTATAACCTCTTATCATTCTGTGAAAAGCTCCCGCAAAGTCTCCAATCATTTTTGTCATTTATATCTACACCTCCTCCTGCAAAGACCAGAAGCTTCCATTTTTATTTTTGTCTGTTCTTCTAAAGTAATGAAATAAGTTTCCTTTTTCGGAATTTCTAGCTCTTGATATAATGTTGCTTTGTAGCAAGAAAACAGGGTATCTCGGCCAATGTTGACAATAACTCATGCTCCAGTGTGATTGCAGTTCTCCTTTTCAGTAACTCCTTGGGATTGAGGATAACTTGCCTCCATTCCAGTTCCATGAGTTCCAAGTAAACAATGAGGTGAATGTGGGACCACTGACTCTGCCACGACAGGAGGATCCTGACAGGCATTGGGGAGGGGATGTGCTACCTGCTGTGCATAGGCACAAGGCTCTCTATGTCAGGCTGAATTCTGCTTCACCATTTTGAGTGGTCACAGGCAGGGGAATGCCCAATTTTGAAATAATCTGCCATATTCATGTGTGTTCCAATTTGATAAGGTCCCAGGACGTGAGCAGGTTTAGAAGGAACTGATTTGAGGTAGAGAACATGCTGTTTTTTTTTATTAGGAAGTAAAACAAAGGCAGATTGTAACAAATCAGCAACCAATCCTCTTTACACAAACCACCCCAAATAAACCCTTTTCTGAATATCTACTGCAGCTGTTGCACTTCCATCTCTCTTGCCCCGTCTTCAGCTCCTACCATTGCTGTTGATCTCCGTACTCACATTCACCTTGATGTTGGATTTCCTCCACTGTCTCCAGGTTCTTCATTGTTCTCTGATCTGGATTTCCTTCGTCCACCAGACTCCACACTTTGGCACTTATCTACTTTCTCATCTATCTGATCCATCCCGCTAACAGTCTCTGCTTTAAACTCTCCTCTGCTTTATGTGCCATAGTCCAGCTACCTTCCAGCCTGTCAATTGGGTTCAAAGGTCTCGCTTACCAAGCCTGCTGCAAGAGAATTCCACTCTAAGATTTGAAATCTATCCTGCATTCAAATTTATGAAACTCCAGAGAACTTAAAGGTCCCTAGTTCTTGACCACACAGCCCCACCTTTACCTTCTTGATCTCTTTGCATTCCAGAGTATACATCATGCATTGCTTATTACTGTTCTTGCTTTCCCTGTTTAGAAAAATGAAATTTATTATGTTATTTGTGGAGAGTAAAGTTGCATACTCTAACACAGTTATGAGACAGCCAGTGAGAAACTGTTTCTACAGAGTTAACCATAATCTATCTTGTCAACAACCACCAGACTTTTGTTTCCAATCTTGCACCTGCCCTTGCCTTTGGCTGCCGTGGGATTTGCTCATAAATCACACTAATGCCCGTTAACCTCATTCTGATTCTGACAGTAAATCTTGGGCCCTGCATCTCTCTCTCTCATCCAACAATATATCCTGCATTCTTTGAAATTACTTTCATCTTTTATTCCATTTAATGCCACATTTTTTTTTTGGTGTATCTCCAAATTCTCCCTTTCTTCAACAATCCAGCCAGGCAGAAAGCAATAACTCATCTGACTGAAGGTATAAAGCTGGTATCCCTGATCATGTTTCACCACCCTGACATGGAGAAACTGTTGCCTTAGGGCACCCAGTGTAATGATCCAGGAAATAACCACAACTTCATGTCCTGATGCATCAAGAATAAACAATGACACTGAAAGGTGAAAATCAGTTCAGAAGTCTTTTGGGATTGTTTCTCCTTGCTTTAAATCTTAAAGATTGCTTCAGCGAACGTGTTATGTCTCTACAAGGAACCTGATGCATAGGGCATGGTTCAGAGAACCTTAGAGTTTTATTGTATATCCTCTACTCGTTACTGGGAGCAAAATATAAAGGCTGATATATGTTTTTTTGTAACTGGAAAGTTGTTGCTGAGAGCTCAGTATGTGGTCCCTTGGTTTTTGTTGTATACTTTAGTGTTTTTGACCAAGGAGATGTGATGAAGTTTGAAGATAATGTCAAAACTGGCCAGGTGGTTAGCAGTGCGATGAAAATCCTTAGACTGCAGGAACTGAAAATATTCTCAGCTGGATCAGAAAATAGCAAATGGAATGTCATATAAAGAAATGTGAGGTGACACATTTGGGGAAATGAATCAAGAAACGACAATAAATGAAGACACAAGAGACTGCAGATTCTGGAAACTGGAGCCACAAGCAAACTGCCGAAGGAACTCAGCAGGTTGAGCAGCATCAGCTGAGGGAATCAGATGGTTGATGTTATCAGTAAAAATGCTGCACACTGGAGAGGAAAGAAAGCTGGTATAAAGAGAAAGGGGTGAGTGATGAGGTGGGGCCAGTGAATGGTTGGAGGATGGAGGAAGGGTAAAGGATAATGAACCCATGGAATCAGAAGGGAAAGGAGATGGAGCAGTAAATAGTAGTTTACTGGACACATGGAAGAACAAAGAGACATGAAGAATATGTCCACTGACTTGTAGCGTGACAGATCAAGTTGCCTACAAATCTGAAATTAATATTTATTACAAGACACTAAATGCTGAAGGAACTCAGCAGGCCAGCATCTATGGAAAAATTACTATTGATGTTACGAGCCGAAACCCTTCGGCAGTAATAATATTTATTACATTTTAATTGGTATTTTGCCTTACTGATGCAGAACAGTGGTAATGTTACCCATATCTTTTTCAAGCATTATACTATCCCATTTTCCAATGTATTAATTGAATGCAAAATCATAGGTATATTGTGACAAACATTCGGTACATGATGACAGATAAGAAAAGCTTGCTTAGCTCAACAGCCATATTTATTGCGAAAAGCACAAAAACAGACCGGGCACTATGACCCAGGGAGAGAACACACTGAGTCACATACAGACAGGGCAGGTGATTATTACACACCCTGGTTACAATCAGGGTGACCCACAAATACACAAGCGAATAACTGTATAACCCAAGCTAAAATGTAACAATAAATTAACTTGAACATTCCACAATAAGCTCATGAAAATACTTTTAACACAAGAACAATAAATAGTGCTGGTCATTAGGAATGCTGGGTGGGCTGCTGACCACACCACCCCTCCCCTCCCTGGAACACCACAATATATTTCAGAATCAGAATTGCTATCATTGACTTGCACTCGATGGCCACTTTAATATGTACCTCCTGTATGTAATAAAGTGTCCACTGATTGCATTTTCCATGGCATTCTGCAGCTGTAGCCCATCCACTTCAAGGTTCAACATGTGTGTCTAGAGATGTTTTTCTGATCACTGCAGTTGTAATGTGTGGTTATTTGAGTTACTGTCACCTTCCTGTCAGCTTGAACCATTCTCCTTCGATCTGTCTCATTGACAAGGCATTTTCACCCACAGAACTGCAATTCACGGTGTTTTTTAAACCATTCTCTGTAGTCTCTGGAGCAGGGATTCCTGACAGCCTTTACGCAATTGACTCCTACCATTAACCAAGGGGTCCTTAGACATGGGGTTGGGAACCACTGCAAGACTGTTGTGCATGAAAATACCAAGAGATTAGCAGTTTCTACACCAACAATCATTCCATGGTCAAAGTCACTTAGATCACATTTTTTCCCCTTTCTGTTATTTTGTCTGAACAACTGAACCTCTTCAGGTGCATAGAGTTGCTGCCACATGATTGTCTGATTAGATAATTACAATCACTGCAGGTGTGCTGGTGTACTTAACAAAGTGGCCACTGAGTAGTACTAAATGTACCTCCCTGTAGCACATCTATAGAAATGTGGAAGAATTATAAAATATTTACCACCATCTGTGGTGAACTACATATACCTGTCTGGACACGCCCCCTGTTGACTGCTCCTGTGGCTCCTCCCACAGACCCCAGTATAAAGGCGATTGAGGCCGGAGCCCGGCCTCTCAGTCTCCAGGATGTAGTATGGTGGTCACTCATTGCTTGTTCCTTCTTCCAGTCAAAAGCCGATATCTCGCCTTTATGCCTCAGAGTGAGTTATTGATGGTGCATCACCATCTTGTGCTGTATTACAGTGACAGGTATAGAAATGACCCTAAATAAAAACCGAAAATGCTGGAGATATTTTGTGGGTTAGGCAATATCTGTGGAGCAAGGTGCCTTCTCCACATCCCAAATACAGGCAAATTGCTAAATCAACCGACTGTTGAAAATTGCCTCTGTTCTGTAAGTGAGCAATAGCATCTAAGGAGAGTAAAAGACAATATGGGAATAATAAAAAGGACTTGTGTAAGATTAGTATAAATGGGTGGTTAGATGGTCTGTGGGCTGAAGAGTCTGTTTCCATTGTGGATCTTTACATGAATCTTGTTCTAGCATTTACAGTTTGTTGTTGCTTTTCAATTACTCTAAATTGCCTGATTTTTTTCTTCTCATTGTTCTGTATTGTGGTGATGTTTACATGCTCCAATGTGTTATGCTCTTTGCTTTCAGCTCTAAATTACTGCTTCATCTTCCCTGTTAACTGATGTCAGCTATCTCTGAATACATTTTATGAGACAACCCGAGCTTTTATCTTTCTCTGACTGCATTATTGAACAGCATCAATTGTTCCATTTCACCTACAGCATCTAATTGTAAAGGTGAAGAAAAGGATATGACTTATCTAACTCCTTTATCAATCTAAATTATGCTTAAACACCCCCATACTAATTATCAATTAAATAACAGACAACATAGCTTTCTTTCCAATTTACTTTGATAGATGTAAAGCAGTGGGAAGTCTGTTGGAATGAGAATATGAATTGAGGATAATTAGGTCAGAAGATCAGAGAGTGGAAAAAATGAAATGAATGTTAAAGGTTTCAAGACTAAATTGGATAGCACTGAAAAGTGTGTGTTACGATCGCAAAGTGTGATTAACCCCAGATGCACAAGTTATTCTCGAATCTCATCAGCAACCCATCAGCAGTAACTGTATTGGTGCTGGTTGCAACACATATCCACCAGGACCTAATTTTCAGATTACAGAGAGCAGTGATGGGAGAGAGAGAGAGAAAGAGAGACAGGGAGAGACAGAGACAGGGGCAGAGATAGAGAGGGAGCGAGAGAGCAAGAGAAAGAAAGAGAAGACAGAGGAAGAGAGGGAGGAAGGGAGAGCGAGTTTGAACGAAATGGAAAGAGAGAGAAAAGATGAGTGAGATGAGAGTAGGGAGTGAGAATGCATGAGGGAGAGAGGAAAGGAGAGGGAGATAATGTAAAAGAGAATGAGATATGAAGAGTGAAATGAAAAAGAGAGAGGAAGAAAATGAGAAGAAGAGATGGAGAGGAAGGGGGAGAGAGGGGAAGAGAGCGAAAGAAATCTTTTCATTTTAGATCACATGAATGTTCCTAATTATAAGCAAGCAGGGATCAAAAGGTAGGAAATACGGGTAGCTCTTGTCATCCAAATCAACCCTCAGTTGAAAGGTGCTAGGCTCTGTAGACAGCCTGTGAATAATAGCCTTTCCAGAAATACAGCTTTGGCCTAGAACAGAAAAATTTGCACCTTTATCAAGTAATGTCATTGGTTGGTTGCAGAAGAGTTGAAGCTCTAAGGAAATGATGCACATTCTAATTTAAGTGGAAATTCATTTTCTTACAAGTCCTTAAGGCGTCTTCTGACACATTGGGACGCCTCCAATCCTTAAAAATCCCAATTTTCTGCATTAACTGGTGGTTTCTGCTGAAAGAGGAGGAAGACATCAGTGAGTTCCTAATATGGTGGTGAAACACAGTCTGGGAAATATGAAAAAAAAAACAGCTTCTGTGTGGAGTCAACAGGAGGCCAAGAAAGCTACTGGAAGTTTCACTTCCTTCCTGATCCCCTAACCAATTGATCTACAGCGCAGACACAGGCTCTTCACTCCACCATGCTCGTAAATCATCAGCAGATCAAATATCTTTCTATATTAATCCTCTTTACATTACTGCTCCAGAGTCTTCAATGTGTTGGAAATTCAAATGTTTGTCTAAATAACTGTTGTCAGAGATTCCGCCTCTAGTATCCCTTCAGGGAGAGCTTTCCAGAATTGTATCACTCGCTGAGTGAAAAAAAATCCTTTGATCCTTTCTAAATCTCTTGCCTATGAACGTAAACCTTTGCTCACTCACTTTATGTTGCTATGCTATGGGGAAATGTCTCCTACCATCTGCACTATTCAGACCCTTCATAATTTTGTACTCCTCTATCAGGACTGCTCATCCTTCTCCATAGCCTGATCTATAGAGTATTTTCAGCATTTCCTATTTTTAGTTCCTTAATTGTTTGGTCCTTGGAAAATAGGAGACTTGATTCTCAGTTTTTTAATCTGATTGTTAGTGGAAGATGCTGTTGCTGACATGTCACATCCCACTGGAGTATTGGGGAGGTTGTCCACTGTCTCTGATCAAGGGCAAGAGAGTTCATCTGCTTTTTTTTACACCACGTTTGCATTTACCGGCACTCAGACTTCATCAAAGTACATACATTCTAACACTGCACTCGTGTCCACACAGAAACCTTCCATAAACCATCTGCTAATAATAAAATAGTTGTTGGAAAGATCCAGCAGATTTGGATTCCAAATGCAAGAGTTAGCAATAGAATAATTAGTGACTGAGAAACAAAAGAAAGAAAATAAAATACAGAATATTTCGCAATTTCCTGTTGTAAATTTGAATTGCAGCATCTTTAATTCCTGTCAGGGGCACATAGTTATCGTCAAGAAGATGCTTGTGGAGGAGTGGTGTTTTTTTGCTTGGAGGTATGTACCAGTGTAGGGATCTATTATAGGTGGTCTGATCAATAAGTTTCAGATAACACAGACTGGTGTGGTTGTCGATAATAAGGAAGTTTGTTAAAGGGGACAACAAGATGTAGGTCAGCTGAAAATTTGTGCAAGGCTGGGGACAAATGACAGATACAGTTTTATCTGGACATGTGAGTTGATGCATTGTGCAAGGTCAAATGCAAGAGGAAAATATACAACAGACTGCAAGGCCCTAAGAGCACAGATGTAAAGAGGTGCACTGAAACTTTGATGTAAAGAGGTGCACTGAAACTGAGATGCAAAGAGGGTGCACTGAAACTGAGATGACAAGGAGACAAAGTGGTAGAGAGGGCATAGGCATTCTTCCCTTAGTTGGGGTGGTTAATATAAAAGTTAACAAGTCATATGGCTGCTGTATAAAACTGGCTCAGCCACATTTGATGAATTTTGTGGAATTCTGGCTCCACATTTTAGGCAGGATATGGAGGTTTGGGAGAGGGCGCAGAAGAAATTTACCAGGATGTTACTTGGATTCGAGTTTATTAAATTTAAAGAGAATTTGTGCACAATTAGCTGGTTTACCCTCGAATGATGCAGGCTGAGAGGAGATATGGTGAAAGTTCCTAAAATTGAGTAAATTGATAAGGCGTATACTTGGAGCCTTTTTTTCTGCAGGGTGGATATAGAGGATATAGATTTAATATGAGAGAGGTAAGTTTAAAGGAGGTGTGTGAAGCGAGTTTTTTTTTAATAGTGTGTGCCAGCTGCCTGAAATCTGCTGCCAGGGTAGGTGATACAGCAGCAATATTTAAGGTGCATTTAGACAGGCACATGAACAGATGAGGAATGCAAGGACATGGACTGAGTGCAGGGATTAGTTTAGACTCCATGATTATTGGCACAGACATGATGGGATAAAGGGTCTATTTCTGTGTTCTGCTGTTTAAGGTTCACTGAGAGTGACCATCACCTGAATACTAAAAACTTGTCTCATTAGCCAATGGTATTCACCAGTTTCTGATTTTCTTCTTGTGCTGTGTTAAATCCATTTGAGGGTTGACTGCAAGTCTTCATGTCAATAATCACAAGAAATTAATACAAACACTATTCTGAAACTGGCATTATCTGACTTTCAGTGTGACATTACATAGCAAATCTGAACAGTGCTCTCCATAAAGGCTGCAATTAGAATCTTCAATCTTTGTGAGGTTCTCACAAATACCATGACAGGCCATTTCCTATTTATTGTAATTTATGCTTACAGGATTTAGGAGCTGAGAGGTAATGTTACAGCTATATAGGACCCTGGTCAGACCCCACTTGGAGTACTGTGCTCAGTTCTGGTTGCTTCACTACAGGAAGGATGTGGAAGCCATAGAAAGGGTGCAGAAGAGATTTACAGGGATGTTGCCTGGATTGGGGAGCATGCCTTATGAGAATAGGTTGAGTGAACTCGGCCTTTTCTCCTTGGAGTGAAGGAGGATGAGAGGTGACCTGATAGAGGTGTATAAGATGATGAGAGATATTGATCGTGTGGATAGTCAGAGGCTTTTTCCCAGGGCTGAAATGGTTGCCACAAGAGGACACAGGTTTGAGGTGCTGGGGAGTAGGTACAGTGGAGATGCCAGGGGTAAGTTTTTTACTCAGAGAGTGGTGAGTGCCTGGAATGAGCTGCCAGCAACTGTGATGGAGGCGGATACCATATAACCATATAACCGTATAACAATCACAGCACGGAAACAGGCCATCTTGGCCCTCCTAGTCCGTGCCGAACCCTTAATCTCACCTAGTCCCACCTACCCGCACTAAGCCCATAACCCTCCACTCCTTTCCTGTCCATATACCTATCCAATTTTACCTTAAATGACACAACTGAACTGGCCTCTACTACTTCTACAGGAAGCTCATTCCACACAGCTATCACTCTTTGAGTAAAGAAATACCCCCTCGTGTTTCCCTTAAACTTCTGCCCCCTAACTCTCAAATCATGTCCTCTAGTTTGAATCTCCCCTACTCTCAATGGAAACAGCCTGTTCACGTCAACTCTATCTATCCCTCTCAAAATTTTAAATACCTCGATCAAATCCCCCCTCAACCTTCTACGCTCCAATGAATAGAGACCTAACTTGTTCAACCTTTCTCTGTAACTTAATTGCTGAAACCCAGGTAACATCCTAGTAAATCGTCTCTGCACTCTCACTAATTTATTGATATCTTTCCTATAATTCGGTGACCAGAACTGCACACAATATTCCAAATTTGGCCTTACCAATGCCTTGTACAACTTTAGCATTACATCCCAACTTCTGTACTCAATGCTTTGATTTATAAAGGCCAGCGTTCCAAAAGCCCTAATCACCACCCTATCTACATGAGACTCCACTTTCAGGGAACTATGCACAGTTATTCCTAGATCTCTCTGTTCCTCTGCATTCCTCAATGCCCTACCATTTACTCTGTATGTTCTATTTGGATTATTCCTGCCAAAATGTAGAACCTCACACTTCTCAGCATTAAACTCCATCTGCCAACGTTCAGCCCATTCTTCTAACCAGCATAAATCTCCCTGCAAGCTTTGAAAACCCACCTCATTATCCACAACACCTCCTACCTTAGTATCATCGGCATACTTACTAATCCAATTTACCACCCCATCATCCAGATCATTTATGTATATTACAAACAACATTGGGCCCAAAACAGATCCCTGAGGCACCCCGCTAGTCACCGGCCTCCATCCCGATAAACAATTATCCACCACTACTCTCTGGCATCTCCCATATAGCCACTGTTGAATCCATTTTATTACTCCAGCATTAATACCTAACGACTGAACCTTCTTAACTAACCTTCCATGTGGAACTTTGTCAAAGGCTTTGCTGAAGTCCATATAGACTACATCCACTGCCTTACCCTCGTCAACATTCCTCATAACTTCTTCAAAAAATTCAATAAGGTTTGTCAAACATGACCTTCCACGCACAAATCCATGCTGGCTACTTCTAATCAGATCCCGTCTATCCAGATAATTATAAATACTATCTCTAAAAATACTTTCCATTAATTTACCCACCACTGATGTCAAACTGACAGGTCTATAATTGCTAGGCTTCCTTCTAGAACCCCTTTTAAACAATGGAACCACATGAGCAATACGCCAATCCTCCGGCACAATCCCCGTTTCTAATGACATATTAAAGATCTCCGTCAGAGCTCCTGCTATTTCTACACAAACTTCCCTCAAGGTCCTGGGGAATATCCTGTCAGGAGCCGGAGATTTAAACACTTTTAAATTTCTTAAAAGTGCCAGTACCTCCACCTCTTTAATTGTCATAGGTTCCATAACTTCCTTACTTGTTTCCCACACCTTAGACAATTCAATATCCTTCTCCTTAGTGAATACCGAAGAGAAGAAATCATTTAAAATCTCTCCCATCTCCTTCGGTTCCACACATAGCTGACCACTCTGATTCTCTAAGGGGCCAATTTTATCCCTCACTATCCTCTTGCTTTTAATATAACTGTAGAATCCTTTTGGATTTACTTTCACCTTATTTGCCAAACCAACCTCGTATCTTCTTTTAGCTTTTCTAATCTCTTTCTTAAGATTCCTTTTACATTCTTTATATTCCTTTACTCCATGCTGCCTATATCTATTGTAGACATCCCTCTTTTTCTGAACCAAATTTCTAATATCCCTTGAAAACCATGGTGCTCTCAAACCTTTAACCTTTCCTTTCACCCTAACAGGAACATAAAGATTCTGTACCCTCATAATTTCACCCTTAAATGACCTCCATTTCTCTATTACATCCTTCCCATAAAACAACTTAACCCAATCCACTCTCTCTAAATCCCTTCGCATCCCCTCAAAGTTAGCCTTTCTCCAATCAAAAATCTTAACTCTAGGTCCAGTCCTGTCCTTCTCCATAATTATATTGAAGCTAATGCTATTGTGATCACTGGACCCGAAGTGCTCCCCAACACATACATCTGTCAGCTGACCTATCGCATTCCCTAACAGGAGATCCAACACTGCCCCATCTCTAGTTGGTACTTCTATGTATTGTTGCAAAAAACTATCCTGCACACATTTCACAAACTCTAAACCATCCAGCCCTTTTACAGAATGAGCTTCCCAGTCTACGTGTGGAAAATTAAAATCTCCCACAATCACCACCTTGTGTTTACTACAAATATCTGCTATCTCCTTACACATTTGCTCTTCCAACTCACGCGCCCCATTAGGTGGCCTATAATACACTCCTATCAGTTTTACTGCACCTTTCCCATTCTTCAATTCCACCCAAATGGCCTCCCTAGAGGAGCTCTCTAATCTATCCTTCCAAAGCACCGCCATAAGATTTTCTCGGACAAGCAATGCAACACCTCCTCCTCTGGCCCCTCCTACTCTATCACACCTGAAGCAACTAAATCCAGGAATATTTAGTTGCCAATCACACCCTTCCTACAACCATGTTTCACTAATAGCTACAACATCATAATTCCAGATATCAATCCACTCATCCACCTTTCTTACAATGCTCCGAGCATTAAAATAGATACATTTAAGATACTCTCCATCTCCTCCTCTCTTTCCATCCCTAACAATGCATTCAAATTTATTATCCTTTTCTTTCTTCTCCCCTACATCTTCGGGCTGAGCGCATCCCTTCTCCATCACCTGCCTTTCCTCCCTCACACACTGTCTATTTACTTGCTCCACTGGTGAACTAACCTCCTCTCCCATAGTCTCCTCAAATAGTCTCCCGCCCCCCCATCTTACTAGTTTAAAGTCCGCCCTGTAGCCCTAGCAAACCTCCCTGCTAGGATATTGGTCCCCCCACGATTCAAGTGTAACCCGACCTTCCTGAACAGGTCACTCCTGCCCCAGAAAAGGTCCCAATGATTCAGAAACTTGAATCCCTGCCCCCTGCTCCAATCCCACAGCCATGCATTCATCCTCCACCTAATTCTATTCCTACTCTCACTGTCGCGTGGCACAGGCAGTAATCCTGAGGTTACTACCTTTGTGGTCCTTCTTCTTAACTGCCTTCCTAACTCCCTATACTCTCATTTCAGGACTTCTTCCCCTTTCCTTCCTATGTCATTGGTACCTACATGTACCACGACCTCTGGCTCTTCACCCTCCCACTTCAGGATATCTTGGACGCGATCAGAAACGTCCCGAACCCTGGCACCAGGGAGGCAAACTACCATCCGGGACTCCCGGTCACCTCCACAGAAATGCCTGTCTGAGCCCCTGACTATTGAGTCCCCTATTACTATGGACCTCTTTCTTCTAACCCTACCCTTCTGAGCTACAGGGCCGTCCTCTGTGCCGGAGGCTCGGCCACTGTCACTCCCACCAGGTAGGCTGTCCCCCCCAACAGTACTCAAACATGAGTACTTATTGTCAAGGGGTACAGCCACTGGGGTACTCTCTAGTACCTGCCTCTTCCCCTTCCTGACTGTAACCCACCTATCTGCCTCCCGTGGTCCCGGAGTGACCACCTGCCTGTAACTCCTCTCTATCACCTCCTCACTCTCCCTGACCAGGCGAAGGTCATCGAGCTGCAGCTCCAGTTCCCTAACTCGGTCCCTCAGGAGCTGCAGTTTGGCGCACCTGGCGCAGATGTGGATGTCCGGGAGGCTCGGAGACTACAGGATCTCCCACATCCGACACCGAAAACAACAAGCTGCCCTCACATTCATACCTCCCAAATAACTGAAAATACAAGAACTAAAAGATAAGCCTACTGTGCCCTCTTCGGCCTAAGCCCTCTGAGCCCAAGCCGTACACTCTGAGCCCGGCTCACTCCGCTGCCCGCAAACGAAGCTGCCCGCTTCTTAAGGCGGTGTTCTTTATGTATCTTCCCTCCTTCCCGGGCCTCCTTCACGCGCCTGTGCAGTCCCGCCTCTCAGAACTCCGATCTGAGAAGCAATTGGACAATTTGAAAATGGCCGCCGCCGTACTTCCTCTCAAGCCTCGCTGTCCTCTTCCAAAAGAGAACTACCTCACTCAGTATCTCCTTTATATATCTTCCCTCCTTCCCGGGCCTCCTTCACGCACCTGCGCAGTCCCACCTCTCAGAACTCCGATCTGAGAACCAATTGGACAATTTGAAAATGGCCGCCGCCGCACTTCCTCTCAAGCCTCGCTGTCCTCTTCCAAAAGAGGATAGGGTCTTTTAAGAGGCTTTTAGATAGGTACATGGAGCTTAGTAAAATAGAGGGCTATGGGTAAGTCTAGTAATTTCTGAGGTAGGGACGTGTTCGGCACAACGTTTTCGGCCAAAGGGCCTGTATGGTGCTGTAGGTTTTTTATGTTTCTATGTTTCTATTATCTTTGGGGAGATACCTTTATATCTGGGTTGTACAAAGCTGTGAAAACTCTTGCAATCACTGACATATTTTGTGAACATTTTCTCTCATTATCTGTTTTTTAATCAATGTATAGTGATGGAATTGTCCCAATCATCAAACTTAATAATAATAAATTATATATTTTTCATCTTACTGCTATCTAAAGTGTTTAGGTTAATCACTCATAGGGGATCTCTTCTTGGTGAAATGTTTATTTATGGAATTAAATTTTGTCGAAGATTTTGACATAATGTTTTAAAATTCCAGTCATTTCCTATCACCTGGCAACAAATTTAATATAATTTCCCAACCTACCATGAATAATTTCCTTTTAGTTTCCCACCAGTCTCTGTCTCACTTTAACTGCATACAAAGTTGTAGCAAATTGTAATTACTTTTCCTAAGGTCCTTCATTGTGTGATTACCAAGTGATCTTCTTCATGACACTGGACATAGTTTAAGATATCTGCTCTCTAACAGATTCATGTGCTAAGGTTCCAAGAAACTGTTCCACCTCATCATTCTATAACTCCAAACCAATCTTGCCAACTTATCAATGTAGAACAGTACAGAATCATATAGGCCCTTCATCGCTACCCTATACCATGAGCCTACCCCATGATCAACCTAACCCTTCTCTCCCACATAGACCTCTATTTTTCTTTCATCTATGCGCCTGTCTAAGAGTATCTTAAATGTCCCTAATGTATCGATCTCTGTCACAATCTGCAGCAGCGTATTCCATTCACTGACAAATCCCTGTCTGTAAAACCTCCCTCTGAAATCCCCAACCCACACTTTCCTTCAACCATATATCTTAAAAGAATGGCCTCTCATATTGGACATTGTTACCCTGGAAAAAGGTATTGGTCGCCCACTCTATATCTGCCTTTTACACACCTCTCATTTTCCTTCACTCCAAAGAGAAAAACCCTAGCTCTCTTAACCTTTCCTCATATGTTCTTCAATAAGGCAATATCCTGGTATAGCTCCTCTACACTCTTCCTAAAGCTTCCATATCCTTTCTATAATAAGGTGACCAGAATTGAATGCAATACTCAAAGTGTAGTGCAATACTCACAGTTTTAGAGAGCTATAGCATAACTGTTCCTCACAGCTCTGAAACAACATATAAACTAGACTACATTGAAACCCTCCAGGATGGAATCCCAGTGGGGGTTTCAGACTATACTGTTTTATACATGGTTATAGATATGTAGAGTTCAACACAAGAGATTCTGCAGATGCTTGAAATCCAGACCAATACACACAAGGTATTGGAGGAACTCAGCGGGTCAGGCATCTGAGGAAATGAATATACTTGCTGTTTCAGGCTGAGAGCTAGAAAGAAAGGGGAAAGATGCTAGTTAAAGAAGGTGGTGGCGGGGGAAGGAGGACAAGCTAGAATATGATAGGTGAAGCTGTTTGCTGTCTGTTAGGAGTTTGTACTTACGCTTGTGCCAGGAGAGAGAGAGTAGTGGGAAGGGGCAAATGGGCAATGAAATCAAACAGAGGGTGGCACCTGCAGGAAGTGAAAAGCTGGGGGGGAGGTGAGGATGTGTTTGGTGGTAGAGTCCCATTGAAGATGGCGGAATTTGCAGAGAATGATATGTTGGACGCAGGGGCTCATAGCATGGTAGGTGAGGACAAGAGGAATATCACTGTTAAGGTGGCGGGAAGATGTCTGGGAAATGAAGGATATGCGGCTGAGGACAGCATCAATGGTGCAGGAAGGAAAACCCCATTCTTTAAAGAAGGGAGGCATCCCTGATGTCTACAAAGGAAAGCTTCATCCTGGGACCAGGTGTGGTGGAGTCAAAGGAACTGAGAAAAGGTAGAGCCTAGATAGCAGTAGAAATTGGTAGGTTTATTGAAGTTATCAGTGAATAGTTGTTCATCATTGATAGAAACAGAGACTTCACATTAGGAAGCATCAGAAATAGACCAAGTGAACTTAAGAGCAGGGTGAAAGTTGGAGGCAAAGTTGATGAAGTCAATGAGCTCACTATGTGTGCATGAAGCAACCTCAAAGCTGTTATCAATGTAGTGCAGAAGGAGTTGGGGAGCATTACCAGAGAAGGCTAGGAACTAAGAGTGTTACACATAGCTCGTGAAACAGCATAGGTGGGGCCAATGTGAGTGCCCATGCCTACACCTTGAGTCTGGAGAAAGTGAGAGGAGCCAAAGAGAAATTGTTGAGGGCGAGGACCAGTTCCACCAGATGGAAAAGGGTGTGTGTTTCAAAATGTGGGATATCTGTGTATCTAGTCAGATGTCCTTCAAAAAAAGGGATTTGAATATTCAGATGTGTTCTGATCAGTTGAGCTGCACTCCCATTTTAAATGGATAAGCCACAAATCGCTTGCAACAACTGGCTTTTAGCTCTGTGCTTAATGAGTGTAAAACTTTGAGTTCCAAGGGATTTACCTTCAATTCACTATCTGAGTGTCCTGAATGGTGCCAGGGGTAGGGATTCAGGTTCTTGGATCATTGGGATCTCTTCTGGGGGAGGAACAACCTGTTCAAAAGTGGCAGTTTGCACCTGAAACTGAGGGGGGGGCCAATATTCTTGTGGTCAGGTTTGTTAGAGCTGTTGGGGAGGGCTTAAACTAATTTTGCAGGGCGGATGGGAACTGGACTGTAAGGACTCAGGATAGGACAGATGGTAAAAAAGCAAAATCATTCTGTCGGGAAGGACAGGCAGGTGATAGGACATAATTGTAGCCAGCAGGGTGAGTATCAGTGCAATAGGAGTACTGAATCAGAAAGGGTAGCAAATACAGTACTCAAAGTTTTATATCACAATGCATGGAGTATCAGGATAAGGTAAATGATCTTGTTGCACTATTACAGATTGTCAGGTGTGATGTTGAGACCATCATTGAATTGTGGCTGAAGAATAGTTGTAGTTGGGAGTAAATGTCAAAGGCTACACATTGTATCAAAGGGAGAGGAAAGTAGGTGTGGCTCTGTTGGTAAAGAATGACATCAAAACTGTGCAAAGATGTCACATAGAATCAGAAGATGTTGAATCTTTGTGGGTTGAGTTAAGAAACTGCAAGGATAAAAGGACCCTGATGGCAGTTATGTACAGGCCTCCCAACAGTGGCTGGGATATGGACCACAGGAAATAGAAAAGGCATGTGAAAAAGGCAATGTTATGATAGTCATGGGAGATTTCAACATGCAGGTCGATTGCGAAAATAAGGTTGAAAATGGATCTCAAGAGGGTGAATTTATTGAATGCCTATGACTTTTTAGAGTGGTTTGTTATTGAGCCTACTGGGGGATCAGCTATACTGGATTGGGTGTTATGTAATGAACCAGAGGTGATTAGGGAGTTTCAGGTAAAGAACCCTCAGGAGACAGTGATCACATGATTGTGTTCAACTTGAAATTTTATAGGGAGAAAGTAAAGTCTGAGTTTCAGTGGAGTGAAGGAAATTACAGAGGTACGAGAGAGGAGCTGGCCAGGGTAAATGGGAAGTAAATGCTGGTAGGGATGACAGCAGAGTGAGTACCGAGGAAAAATGAGGAATGTACAGGATAGATGTATTACAAAAACAAACAAAAAAACTCAAATGGCAAAATAGTACAACCATAGCTGACAAGGGAAGTCAAAGCTAATGTAAAAGCAAAAGAGAGGGCATACAACAAAAAAAAGTGGGAAGACAGAGGATTGGGAAGCTTTCAAAACCCTGCAGAGAGCAATTAAAAGAATCCCTAGGAGGGAAAATAGGAAATATGAAAGCAAGCAAGCAAACAATATCAAAGTAGCTAGTAAATGCTTTTCCAAGTATGTAAAAAATAAAACAGAGATGAGAATGGATATAGGACTAGTAGAAAATGAAGCGAGGGAAATAATAACAGAGGCCAAGAATATAGCAGATGAACTAAATGAGTATCTTGCTTCAGTCTTCACTGTGGAAGTCATTAGCATTGTGTCAAATGTTGAAGGATGTGAGGGAAGAGAATTGAGTGCAGTTACTAACACAAAAGAGACGGTGCTCAGAAAGCTGGAAGACCTAAAGGTACATTAGTCACCCAAACCAGATGAACTGCACCCTAGGGTACTGAAAGTGATAGAGATTGTGAAGGCATTAGTAATGATCTTTCAAAATCATTGGACTCTGGAATGGTGCCAGAGGACTGGAAAACTGCAAATGTTACTCCACTCTTCAAGAAAGATGGAACGCCTCAGAAAAGAAATTGTGGAGCTGTTAGCCTGCTCTCAGTCGTTGGGAAGATATTGGAGGCATAGGATAAAATAAGACAACATCAGCATAGTTTCCTTAAGGGATCATCTTGCCTCACAAACCAGTTGGAATTCTTTGAGGAGATTACACATTGGATAAATAAAGGGGATGTAGTGGATGTTGGATATTTGGACCTTTAGAAGGTCTTTGACAAGGTGCCACACAGGAGGTTGCTTACTAAGTTAATAGTCCATGGTATTACAGGAAATTTACTGGAATAGTTAGAGCATTGGCTGATTGATAGGAGGCAGTGAGTGGGAATAAAAGGATCCTTTTCTGGTTGGCTGCCAGTGCTTAGTAGTGCTTTGCAAGGGTCAGTGTTGGGGCTTTCTTTTTATGCTGTGTATCAATGACTAAGATAATGGAATAGAAGGCTTTGTTGCAAAGTTGGCAGATGATACGAAAAGTGGTGGAGGGGTAAGTAGTGTTGAGGAAACAGGTAGGAAGCAGAAAGACTTAGACAGATTAGGAGAATGGGCAAGAAGGTGGCAAATAAAATTCAATGTTGGAAAATGCTTGGGGATACCTGGGGATATGAATTGACAATAAACTGGACTGGTCAAAGAACACTGAGGCTGTCTACCAGAAAGGTCTGAGCCATCTCTATTTCCTAAGGAGACTGAGGTCCTTTAACATCTGCCGGACGATGCTGAGGATGTTCTATGAGTCTGTGGTGGCCAGTGCTATCTTGTTTGAGGTTGTGTGCTGGGGCAGCAGGCTGAGGGTAGCAAACACCAACAGAATCAACAAACTCATTCGTAAGGCCAGTGATGTTGTGGGGTTGGAACTGGACTCTCTGATGGTGGTGTCTGAAAGGAGGATGCTGTCCAAGTTGCATGCCATCTTGGACAATAACTCTCATCCACTCCATAATGTACTGGTTAGGCACAGGAGTACATTCAGCCAGAGACTCATTCCACCGAGATGTAACATCATAGGAAGTCATTCCTACCTGTAGTATTCAAACTTTACAACTCCTCCCTCTGAGTGTCAGACACCCTGAGCCAATAGGCTGGTCCTGAACTTATTTCCGCTCTTCATGATTAAATTATTATTATTTAATTATTTATGGTTTTATATTGCTATATATCTTCACTATTCTTGGTTGGTGTGGCTGTAATGAAAACCAATTTCCCTCGGGATCAATAAAGTATGCCTGTCTGTCAAAAATGCATGGTCATGCACTTTGGTGGGAGAAATAAATGTACAGACTATCTTCTAAGTGAGGAGAAAATCCAGGAATTTGAGATGCAGAGGGACTTAGGAGTCCCTGGGCAGAAGCCCCTGAAGATTAATTTACCAGTAGTGTTGGTGTTGAGGAAGGAAAATAGAATGTTAGCATTCATTTCAAGAGATCTTGAATACAAGAGCAGGGATGTGATGCTGAAGGCACACGTGAGGCCTCAGCTTAAGGATTGCGAATAGTTTTGGGCTCCTCATCTAAGAAAAGATGTGTAGGTATTGGAGAGGGTTCAGAGCAAGTTAACAGGGATGATTCTGAGTATGAAAGGGTTATCATACGAGGAATGTTTGATAGCTATGCGTCTGTACATGCTGGAATTTAGAAGGATGAGGGGTGATCTCATTGAAACCTTTTGAATGTTGAAAGGCCTAGACAGATTAGATGTGGAAAGAATGTTTCTGCATGATGAGAGAGTCTAGGACAAGAGGGTACAGCCTCAAGATAGAGCGGTGCCCTTTCAAAACAGAGATGCAGAGAAATTTCTTTAGAGTGGTGAATTTTAGAGTGGAAATTTCTTAGGGTGGTGAATTTGTGGAATTTATTACCACATGCAGTGTGGAGGCCAGGTTGTTGGGTGTAACTAAGACAGAGGTTGATAGGTTCAGTCAAAGGCTGAGGTGAGAGGTCGGGGGGTGGGGCTGAGGAGGGGAAAAGGATCAGCCATGATTAAATGGCAGAACAGAGTCAATGAGCCAAATGGCCTAATTCTACTCCTATGTCTTATGGTCTTGTGAATGTCTACTTGTACTGAATAAAGACATTTATAGTACAGCTCTGGTCTCTGTGTGACTCATCCAGTCGTGTTATCCTCTCTCCTCAGTTTTGTTTGCTTAAGGTCAATTTGTTCCATTGCTGCTTCATCTGAACTCAAGATGTGCTTTTGGATGATTGGTTTCCTGAAACCTTGGTACCTTACTCAAAGCTCCCCAAATGCAGATCTAGGAGCAATGACCCACTCATTCACCCTAAATAACTTTCTGCAGTGTTGGAGCCCTAATGTTGACAGCCCCAGGATGAGTTTCAGGTTCTATGTTATTTGTTTACTCATGAGCCCTACCCATACAGGCAAATTAATGCACCACAGAATCACAGCGCCCACACCTTCAAAAATCATGAATGAAAATCAGCTTTCAGCAGCTCTGAAGTAAACAGAGTTGTTTTCCATTTAGTGTATCTTTAAGAGCTTTAGCTGTTCTGGAACAACTTTTAATCTTATACTAATTATCTTCCTACGCCGAATACTAGCAATGATAGTGCTGATATTTGCTAAAAATACTCCAATTTAGAAGGTGATTGCTCTCATTTGCATTAATGTTGATGCTAATTAAAGCACTTGGATTTTTAGATATTTGGATTCTCACCAGTAAGTTCACTTTGCCAACAATCAGTTTCAATAAAATATCCAAATAGAGTGTGCTTTATAGAGAAGCTCAACACTGTAACCACATTTCTCATTTTCGTAATTTAGCAAAACAAACCTCAGCCTAGAGACTGACAGGTGTTAAAATACCAATTCTTATTTTTCTATTCTCCCACAAACAATAGCTAATGATCATTTCAAAATCATGCATTTCACTGCAATTTTCACTGGATGCATTTTCCAATCTTGAGGGTAGTCTTCAGTGGGTATTTGTGTTGCAAAGTTGAAATCTGTAGATCCTGAAAAGAGTTAGAAAGTTATTTATGATGATTAAAGAATAAGATGAGTGCAAGGTACCACTGGGCTCATGGTCAGCTCCCTAAGGTAGGGAATAGTGAAAAGAAATTCAGCTTATCCTAGTTCACTTATTTGTAAAATGCTCACAGTTTTCAACAGTTGTTATAAAATCTGGCCCCAATGCTTCCAGACAGGATAGCTCAGTTTAATTGCATAATTTATAAAATCACTTTTTAACACATTTTTTCTATATTGACAAATCAAAGTGGAACTATTTTTTCTAATCTCCCCAGCAGATGTTTTCCAATTATTTTAAATCTATGACCATCATTTTAACCCATTTTTCAGAGGGAGTAGATTTTTTATATTTATTGCATGAACACATTTTGCCATCTCGGAAATTTTTTTCATTTGGCCATTGACATTTTTTTTTCAGGGGAACTATCCTGACCTTCCAGCCTCTCCTCCCAGGTAGGAGGTTTGCTAATTCTATTGGGGAGAGTTTAAACTAGATTTGCAGGAGGGTGGGAACCAAAGTGAAGAAGCAGAGGATGGGGAGGTTGGAGCACAAGTAGAGACAGCATGTAAGGAGTTTGTGAGGAAGGATAGGCAGATGTTAAAGCAAAGATGCACTCAGCCTGATGGTTTGAGATGTGTCTATTTTAATGCAAGGAGTATCTTAGACAAGGTGGATGAATTTAGGGTGTGGATCAATATGTGGAACTATGATGTTGTAGCTATTACAGAGACCTAGATGTCTCAGGTGCAGGAATGGCTGCTGAGTGTGCCAGGCTTTAGATATTCCAAAAAGAACAGAGAGGGAGGCAAAAAAGGTGAGATGTGGCGTTGCTAATTAGGGATAGTGTCATGGCTGAAGAAAAGGAGGAAATCATGGAGGGATGGTCAACTGAGTTAGAGTAGGGTGGAAGTCAGAAACAGTGAAGGAGCAATAACTCTACTAAGTGTTTTTTTATGGACGTCCCCAATAGTAACAGGAATATTGAGGAGCAGATAGGAAGGCAGATTTTGGAATGGCGCAATAATAATAGGGTTGTTGTAATGGGAGTTTTTAACTTCCTAATATTGTTTGGCATCTCCAATGCACAAGGGATTTAGATGCAATGGTGTTTGTTAGGTGTGTTCAGGAAGATTTCCCGACACAGTATGTGGTTAAGCTAACTAGAAGAGAAGCTGTACTTGATCTGGAATTGGGAAATGAACCTGGTCAGGTGACAGATCTCTCGGTGGGAGAGCATTTTGGAGTTAGTGACCATAACTATCTCCTTCACCATAGTGCTGGAGAGGGATAGGAGCAGACAATTTGGAAAAAAAGCATTTAATTGGGAAAGGGGGAAATATGATGCTATTAGGCAGTATCTTGGGAGCCGATGTTCTCAGGGTAATGTACAGCAGAAATGTGGCAGATGTTCAGGGAACATTTGCATAGAGGCAAGGAAAGGATGGTAGGGTTAAAGAACCATGCTGCACAAAGGATGTAGAAAATCTAGTTAAGAAGAAAGGAAAAGCTTACAAAATGTTCAAGAAACTAGGTACTGTTAGAACTCTAGAAAATTACAAGTTTGCTAGGAAGGAACTTAAGAATGGAACTAGGAGAGCCAGAAGGAGAGCCTTGATGAGCAGGGTTAAGGGAAACCCCAAGGCATTCTGCAAGTAAGTGAAGAGCATGAGGATGAGCCGTGTGAGAATAGGACCAATCAGGTGCAATAGTGGAAACATGTGCCTGGAGTCTGAGTAGGTAGCGGCGGTACTTAATGAATACTTTGCTTCAGTATTCATCAGAGAAAGAGACCTTGGCAATTGTGAGGATGACTTCAGTGGACTGAAATGCTTAGGCATATAGACATTAAGAAAGAGGATGTGCTTGAGCTTTTGAAAAGCATTAAGTTAGATAAGTCACTAGGACTGGATGAGATATACTCCAGGCTGCTGTGGAAAGTGAGGGAGGAGCTTGCTGAGCCTCTTGCATCATCTATAGGGACAGGAGAAGTACCAGAGCTTTGGAGGGCTGCAAATGGTGTTCCCTTGTTCAAGAAAGGGAGTAGAGATAACCCAGGAAATTATAGACTGGTGAGTCTGACTGTAGTGGTGGGCAAGTTGTTGGAGAAGATCCTGGGAGGCATGAATTATGAGCATTTGGAAAGACATAATCTGATTAGGGATAGTGTACTGTATAGCTACTGTATAATATGGGACTACTTTATGTTGTAGGTCGATGTTGTTGCATGCGCTATTAGGTGTGTATTGATCTGTATGTGTGTGCCGAGTTCAGATTATGTCAGTAGAGAACCATGAAACTGAGCTCCCATCTCCAGCATTTTTATTAATATCATTGTTATGTAACCAGGCCACATACACAACAAATTGGCGATGATGTTAATGAACCTACATCGTATCGGAACACTGTGTTTTAATTGATAATAACACTTGGAAGAAGAGTGCACGGAACAAGCCAAGGAGCGGGAGAAGGAGGCAGAGCGAGGCCGTGAGTCCAAAAGGAAGCCAGAGCACAGCTGGGGTCAGGAACATCAGGAGACTAAGAGACACAGTCAGAGCCGCAGCACGTCCAGCCGAGACCACAGCCGGCGCTGACTCCCAGGGACTTATTGTCTGCCTGCCCCAGAAGGGAGATAAAAAGGAGTGACACACACACACACCTAGATGGAGTGCGCTAGCAAAAGGTACACATGAGAAAAAAAAGAAAAATAAAGGGAGAACGAGGCTTAATTAACATAACAAAGATGGCGATGATTGAAAACATTACAGCATTTGATAGTGGCATTGAACACTGGGCAACTTACATTGAAAAAATGAAGCTATATTATGAGGCTAATGGTTTTAATGATGAAAAGAAAGCTAGCGTCTTTCTCAGTATTATGGGAGCAAAAACATACAGGTTGCTACGGAGCTTGTTAACCTCTGAAAAGCCAGCTGACAAAACATTCAAGCAAATAGTAGACACTCTCCAACAGCATTTAATCCTCAAACCACTGGTCATTGCTGAAAGTTTTAAATTTCACAGTCGGAATCAAGTGAAAGTATTTCTGAATAATGTGTTGAATTGCGCAAATTAACAGACCATTGTTAATTGGAGCTAGCCTGTCAGATGCATTGAGGGATAGGTTAGTGTGTGGCATGCACTGTGAAACTACACAGAATAAGCTCCCATGTGAGAGAGGCTTTACCTTTGAGAAAGCGCTGAACATTACAATATCAATGGAAGCAGCAGCACGAGGTGCTTCCGAGATACAACAAACATCTTTAGAATATGCCACAAATAAAATGCCACTGAACAGAAATGAAGGAAAGAAATGTTACCATTGTGGGAACACATGACCCAGATGACTGTTGGTTTAAAGACAAAGAATGCAGAAACTGTGGCAAACAGGGCCACATTGGCAGAGCATGCAAAGCTAGTCAAAAGCAGAAAAAGGGCAAAATACAGAGAAACAAGAAACCCCAGAAAGGAAAATATAGCAAAGTACACAAAATGTAAGAAGGCAGTTCTGATGAAAACAACTCCAACGAAAGTGAATTGTCTTGTTGGCATCTTCACAGCGTGAAAGAGACAGATGATCGAAGCGTAATATGGATCACTCCACAAGTGGAGGGTGTGAGACTGAAAATGGAGTTGAAGACAGGCTCAGCTTTAACACTGATCTCTGCATGCGACTATAAATGACTGCTTTCTCACATACCTCTGAAACGAACTAAACTACTGCTAAAGACTTACACAGGACAGAGCAAGCATCCCAGAAGTAAAATTAAAGTGACAGTGATCTATGGAGCCAAAACACAGCAGCTGAACGTCTATCTACTGAAATATGGAGGACCACTGTTGCTGAGACGTGAATGGCTCAGGAAAATCCGGTTGGATTGGCACACCAACAAGGCACTAGATGTGTCAGCAAAGGAGGGCAGCTTGGCAGGAAAGATATCTGTAGCTCTCTTCTCATCCATTGTTGACTGTTACAACAATGAGGAGGAGCTAGACAGCATCAAAAGGGAGACAGATATTGCCAACAAGAGGGATGATGAAGACTACCTGGAAGTAAAAGAGCAGATGTACCATGAGAAATTGACATCTCTCAAAAGACAGCCACAACAGTTACAGGAAGGCATTTTGCAGGGGTATCAGAAAAAGATGAAGAAACTAGATCAACAACACAAGGAAAAAATATGAATTGCAGAGCTTTTACTGCAACTGGAGACAGAACAAGTGGGAAAGAATTATATTAAAGAGAAGAAAGCAGCAGTGAAGGAATGTGAAGATAAAAAGATTGAGTTGGAAGAAAAGAAAAAGATGACTGAGAATGAGAGGCTAACAATGGAACTCAAAGGAGATTCTATGGAGGTAAAGCCAATAAGGACTAGGAAACTAAGGAGGAGACCAAATGGCCCTGTTCCAATTACAGACAAAAGTCAAAAACCTGCACCTGCACAGTTAAATTACTTGTTAACAGATGAACACATAATAGAAGATCTACAAACTGCCAATAAACTTAATCTCCAAAAAGACCAGCACCTCCATCTTCTCCTGAACAATTTCATTAGGAAAGATCCATGAAAATTGGTCATCCCTTAAAAGCTCTTGGAAAAAATCAATTTCATTCAAACAGAACAGCTTTTGCACAAGGTAAATCTTGAATCAATCATTTCCTCCATTGAGAATCATACACTTAATCCTTTGCAGGGAAGTTTATTTTGCCCGTCCATATTTTGAATCCTCAGCCAATGTGTCCTGTTTTGCACAAAGACGTTGGGAAACAGCATCAAAACAGAGGCAAATTCTGGCAACAAACTGTAAGGTTTCTATTGTTGTATTTGCACACTTGTGCTGAATGAACGAGGTAAGCAATCTTTTCTTGCACTGTGCACAACTGGGATTTTTCATACGTAGAATCCTCCAAACAATTCAGAAATAGTGCACAGAGTTCAGTCTCATTTTCTTGACCAAGATTTGTTTTTTGGAACTTCAGACAGATAGCATTGCAGGTAATCCTTATTATCTGCAAAACTGTACATTAACAGCAGCTTAAGAACAGTGGAACGAACAACAGGATTTCAATCAACTGCTTCATCAAATGGTGAAAGATCTTTCTGTGAGTCATTGGATTGCCCTGACTTTTGAATAAATAACAGAGACAGCAGATCACCTAACACTTCTTTTGTTGGTGGCAAGTCATCTTTGAGGCAGACCATGGAAACCAAAGCTATGAAAACCTCTTGCGAAGTATGACTGATTATGCTACAGCTTCACTTATTTCTTCTGTACTGTTGGTACATAATCATCATCTAGAGAAGTATGGCACAGTGAGCGGAGCTCCCCCCCCCCCCCCATAGACTTGAGTTAGAATTGGATCTTAGATCAAAAGTAAAAAAAAAGACTGGTTATAATTTGATATTATTACGTTACTTTGTTATAATTTGATATTATTAAGTTACTTAGTAAGCAAATGGTAGGCGTTTGTATGTTAAGGATAAACTTATTTGTTTAGCATAGTGCCCCAGGAAAAAAAGTTAATACACTATTAAAATAAAAGAGGAGGAGTGTACTGTATAGTTACTGTATAATATGGGACTATTATATGTTGTAGAGATACATTGTTGCATGCGCTATTAGGTGTATGTGTGTGCCGAGTTTGGATTATGCCAGTAAAGAACCATGCAACTTAGCTCCTGTCTCCAGCGATTTTCATTAATAGCTTTGTTGTGTAACCAAGCCACATGCACAACAGATAGTCAACATGGCTTTGTCAAGGGCAGGTTGTGCCTTATGAGCCTGAATGAATTCTTTGAGCATGTAACAAAACACATCGATGAAGGTAGAGTAGTGAATGCTTTGGATATGGATCTTAGTAAGATATTTGATAAGGTTTCCCACACAAGGCTCCTTCAAAAAGTAAGGAGGCATGGGAACCAAGGAGACCTTGCTTTGTGGATCCAGAATTGGCTTGCCCACAGAAGGCATAGGCTGGTTCTAAATTGTTTGTATTCTGCATGGAGGTTGGTGTTCTGCAGGGATCTGCTCTGGGACCCCTCCTCTTAGTGATTTTTGTAAGTGACCTGGATGTGGACGTAGAAGGGTGAGTTTGTAAGTTTGCTGATGGCTCAAAGGTTGGGAGCATTGTGGATTGTCTGGGGATTGTCAAAGGTTACAACGGGACATCAATAGGTGAAGAACTGGGCTGAGAAGTGGCAGATGGGCTTCAATCCAGAAGTGTGAACTGGTTCATTTTGGTAGGTTAAGTTTGAAGACAGAATATAGTATTAATGGTAAGACTCTTCGCAATGTGGAGGATCTGAGAGATCTTGGGTCGGTTTCCACAGGACACCCAAAGCTGCTGCGCAGGTTGACAGTGTTGTTAAGAAGGCATATGGTGTATTGGCCTTCATCAACTGTGGGATTGGTTTCAAGAGCTGTGAGGTAATTTTACAGCTATATATGATCTTGGTCAGAGCTCACTTGCAGTACAGTGTTCTGTTCTGGTCACTTCACTACAGGGAGGATGTGGATATTATAGAGAGACTGCAGAGGAGATTGACAAGGATGTTGCCTGTATTAGAGGGCGTACCTTATCAGAATAGTTGGGTGAACTTGGCCTTTTCTCCTTAGAGCACCAGAGGATGAGAGGCATATAAGGTGATGAGGGGCATTGATTGTGTGGGTAGCCAGAGGCTTTTTCCCAGGGCTGAAATGGCTAACATGAGGGGGCATAGTTTTCTTTTCAATCTTTTTATTGAGTTTCATATATATATATATATCTCAAAAAAAACATAACATAATAATGAATAGGTTATAAATACAATAGACTTGAAATTACATTAATAATAGGATAATAATATCCTATTAAACATCAACAAAAAAAGGTACATTAATCAATCAAGTCTATATAATTATATATGAAAAAAACCAAAAATAATCGTCAAAAAAAAGAAAAAAAAATTGAAAATATATAAAGAGAATATATATTGAAAAAAAAACACTAAACTAAACTAACATGGGCAATAATAACAGTTTATAAGTATATGATAGTGTCAAAAAACTCCAGAACTCCATACCTGAACAAGAATAAGCAGAGAGAAGGTCTGAAAAAGGCCAAATTAATTCATATGAAAATGTCGAATGAACAGTCCCCAAGTTTCTTCAAATTTAATTGATGAGTCAAAAATAGTGCTTCTAATTTTTTCCAAGCTCAGATAAGAAATAGTTTGAGAAAACCACTGAGACGTGGTAGGAGGATTTACTTCTTTCCAGTTTTGTAATATAGACCTTCTGGCCATTAATGTTACAAAAGCAATCATTCCTCTGATTGAAGGGGAAAACTGATTACCATCCTCATTTGGTATACCAAAAATTGGAGTAATAAAATGAGGTTGTAAATCGATATTCCAAATTGAGGAAATGGTAACAAATAGTTATGTAAAGTGGGACATGACCAAAACATGTGGGTCAATGAAGCCACTTCTGAATGACATCTGTCACATTGAGGGTTAATATGAGAATAGAATCGAGCAAGCTTATCTTTAGACATATAAGCTCTATGTACAATTTTAAAATGTATTAAAGCGTGTTTAGCACATATAGAAGAGGAATTAACCATTTGTAAAATTTTTTCCCATTTATCTGTTGATATATTGTATCGAAGTTCTTTTTCCCATTCTTGTTTAATTCTATCTGATATTTCTGGTTGTATCTTCATAATCATATTATAAATAAAAGCTACTAATCCCTTCTGACAAGGATTAAAGGTAAAAATCAAATCTGAGAAATCCATTGAAGTTGAATTGGGAAAAGATGGTAGAACTTTATGTAAGAAATTTCTGATTTGTAAATATCTGAAAAAATTAGATTTAGGTAATTTAAATTTGTTGGAAAGTTGGTCAAAAGACATCAAAGTACCTTCAAAAAAAAAGATCACAAAAACATTTTATACCTTTCCTTTTCCATATGCTAAAAGCTTGATCTGTCAATGAAGGTTTGAAAAAAAAATTATGTAAAATAGGGCTATCAAGAACAAAGTTTTTCAGAGTAAAAAACTTACGAAATTGAAACCAAATTCGTAGTGTATGTTTGATAACAGGATTAGATATCTGTTTATTGAATTTAACTAAATCAGCAGGAAGAAAAGAACCAAGAACGGAGAATAGAGAATATCCCTTTACCTCATTGCATTCCAAATTTACCCACTGTGGACACAATGGTGAGTCCAAATCTAATTTCCAATACGTTAGGTTACGAATATTATTCGCCCAATAGTAAAATCTAAAGTTAGGTAAAGCTAAACCACCATCTTTTTTAGATTTTTGTAATTGCCTTTTACTTAACCTGGGATTTTTATTTTGCCACACAAATGAGGAAATTTTTGAATCAATGTTGTCAAAAAAAGATTTAGGAATAAAAATTGGTAAGGCTTGAAATAAATATAAAAATTTCGGTAAAATCATCATTTTAATAGCATTAATCCGACCAACTAATGATAGGAATATGGGAGACCATCTTGTAGTAAGTTGTTGAATTTGATGAAGCATAGGTAAAAAATTCAGTCTAAATAAATCTTTATATTTCTTGGTAATTTTTATACCTAAATAGATAAAGTTATCAGTAACAACTTTAAATGGTATCCTGTCATTCAATAAGGTTTGCGCGTTTAAGGGGAATAATTCACTCTTATCTAAGTTTAATTGATAACCAGAAAAACTACCAAATTGAGCCAACAAGGATAAAATAGCGGGAATAGACCTGTCAGGATCAGAAATATACAACAGCAAGTCATCAGCATAAAGTGATAATTTGTATAACTTCTCATTACGGGTAATACCAAAAATATAAGGAGAATCACGAATAGCAATGGCTAAAGGTTCTAATGCAATATTAAATAATAAAGGACTTAAAGGACAACCTTGTCTCGTACCACGAGATAATTGAAAAAAAGAGGATCTATAATTATTTGTAAGAACAGAAGCAACAGGTTTATAATATATTAATTTAATCCATTATATAAAATTAGGACTAAAATTAAAATTTCTCAATGCATTAAATAAGTATGTCCATTCAACTCTATCAAAAGCTTTTTCAGCATCTAATGAGATAACACATTCTGGGGTTGTGGGTGATGAAGTATAAATTATATTAATCAATTTTCTAACATTAAAAAAGGAATACCGATTCCTAATAAAACCAGTTTGATCTTCTGAAATAATCTGTGATAATACCTTTTCTAATCTAATGGCTAAAATTTTTGTAAGAATCTTAGAATCTACATTTAATAATGATATAGGGCGATAAGATGCACATAAAGTAGGATCTTTATCTTTTTTAAGAATTAGAGAGATAGTAGCTTCATAAAAAGATTGAGGTAATCTCTTCTTAGCAAACGCATCATTAAAGATTTCACATAACCAAGGGGAAAGCAAAGAAGAAAAAGTTTTAAAAAATTCTACAATATAACTATCAGGGCCAGGAGCTTTCCCTGAATTCATTGATGAGATAGCCTCTCCTATTTCGGCCATAGAGATAGGAGCATCAAGCAAGCTACGATCTTCATCTATCAGTTTAGGAATATTCAAATTGTTACAAAAATTATCCATCATGGACAGGTCACCATCAAATTCTGATTGATATAAAGATTTATAAAAATCTTGAAAAGTGTTATTGATTTCTTTATGATCAGTAGTTAAATTACCGTCTTGTTTATGAATTTTGATAATTTGTCGCTTAGTCGAAATAGCTTTTAATTGATTAGCTAACAATTTACCAGTTCGATCACTATGAATATAGAATTGAGCTCTGGTCCTAATTAATTGATTTTCAATTGAAGAAGATAATAATAAACTATGTTCCATTTGAAGCTCAACTCTCTTCTTATAAAGTTCTTTGGTAGGAGTAACGGAATAAATCTTATCAATTTCTTTAATTTTATCTACCAATAAAGCTATATCTAAATATCTTTGTTTCTTTTACCAACGGAATATGAGATAATTTGTCCACGGATAAAAGCCTTGAAGGAGTCCCAAAGTATTCCTCTATCAATCTCTTCGGTACAGTTTGTTGAAAAAAATAAGTCAATTTGTTGTTTTATGAAGGTAATAAATTCTGGATCTTGAAGCAAAGTAGCGTTGAGTCTCCAAGATCTAGTATTAATGGAAGTGTCCAAGATCTTGATAGATAACTTCAAAGGTGCATGATCCGAAATGGCAATAGAATCGTATTTACAATCAGTAACATCTGTTAATAAACAATGATCAATAAGGAAATAATCAATTCTAGAATAATTATGATATACATGTGAAAAAAATGAAAATTCTTTATCTTTAGGGTTCAAAAACCGCCATATTTCAGTAATTCCCGAATCGACCATAAAAGAATTAATAAGTAAGGCTGATTTATTCGGAAGAGTTCGAATAGGTTTAGATCTATCCATCGAAGGATTCAAACAACAATTAAAATCTCCACCCATTATCAACATATATTAATTTAGATTAGGAAGGGAAGTAAATAAACGTTTAAAAAATTCAGGGCAGTCAAAGTTTGGAGCAGAAATATTAACTAGAACCATTTTTCGATTAAGAAGTGAGCCAGTTATCAACAAAAATCTGCCCTGTGGATCAGAAATAATTTCATGATGTGTAAACAAAATTGAGGGGTCTATAAAAATAGACACACCCCTAATTTTGGCGGTACAATTCGAGTGAAATTGTTGACCCTTCCAGAATCTAAAAAAACGTTGATTATCCTCCCTCCTAATATGGGTCTCCTGTGCAAAAATAATATTAGCGTTCAATCTATGGAATACTTTAAATATTTTTTAATGTTTAATCGGATGATTTAAACCATTAGTATTCCAAGAGATAAAGTTAATAGATTTATCCATCATGCCAATATTAGTTGTGTGTATCATAAAAGGTTAAAAAGACACATAACCCATAATTCAGGAAGAAGGAAAATTGATTCAGGAGCAACCGGAGAACATGACACCTCAACAATATTAATAATTTAAAGTCGGCCCATAAACTAAAAGCAAAAAAATAAAAAGCAAAAGCGTGAAAAAAGATCCCTCCCCCCTCCCCCCACGCTTCGAAAGAAAGCCAAGCGGCAGGCGCATAATCTAATACTAACATTACCCCCATTTCAAGATGGCAGCTCCATAAAAAGATTTTAAAAAACTATGTAACACCCAGATTAAAATATAGGGTTGCAAAAAAAATATATATATCAGTCAGAATGAAAAAACTAATATAATAAAACAAACAATCATTAATAAAAAGGTATGAACATTAAAATTTGAAAGAGTAATATACCTTTAAAAAAAATTCCATGTTCAAATACAAGAAAGATGACGTTTCAAAAGCAAAGACTTATGGGAAGAAGAAACGACATTTTGAAAAAGCCATATTACAAAGTATAAATGTAAGTTCAGCAATCTATTAAAAAATTAATAAAAAAGAGTTATCAAAATAGGATTTTAAAAAAGATTTAATAGACACCACAATATATAAAAAAAAGACTAAAAAATTCAAAACATTCGTCCCATTTCTAAGTACAGGCAGACAAATAAACGCTTACAGAAAGCAAAGTCTTATGGGAAGAAGAAACGACATCTTGAAAAAAAAAGTAAATCATTATTACAAAATAAAAACGTGTATATCCGAAACAGAAAAAAGAATAAAAAAAGGATATTATAAGAATTAAAAGAGCATCTATAAACAATGATAATAGTAGTAAAAAAAAAGAACCAGACCCGTAGATCAGGATAAGAAGTTGTAACCCAGCTTCATAGGTTAAAACTTAAAATGAGATGGCATCCTCTCTCCGAAAAATCTTCAATATAATACATAGTTCAAGTTGCACTAGAAGATCGATATTCTTCAACAAATTTCTTCGCTTCTTCCGGAGTGTTGAAAAATTGTTGACTGTTGTCGTTCAGCGTAATTCTAAGCTTCGCTGGATACATTAAAGCTTGTTTAAGTCCAATCGAGTGAATCTCTGCCATCACTGGTTTAAAAGCAATTCTCGCTCTCATTACTTCGTATGAATAATCTTCAACAATTCGAAATGTGTTGGTATTGTAAGAGATCATACCTTTTTTACGAGCTAATCGAATTAAAAGCTCTTTCTCCCGAGGATAATGAAGGCGAACAATCACCGCTCGTGGTTTACCAGACACAGCCGAAAATCTCGCAATTCTGTGAGCGCGGTCGATAACAGGTTTATTATGCAAACCTTCATCACCGAAAATTTCCCACAATAATTTAGAGAAAAATTCAGTTAAATCACCGGACTCAACTTTTTCGGGAAATCCGATGATACGCAAATTCTGTCTGCGAGATCGGTTTTCGAGATCAGTAATTTTAAACTTATACTGATCCATAGTTTTAGCAGTTGATTCAATCTTCTTCTCCAGTGCTTCAATTGTACGTACTTTTTCACAAATTGATTTTTCAAGAGTCGTGATCTTATCTTCATGCCGCCGAATATCTGATGCCTGCGATTGAAGCTTAGTTTCAAGCGATCTATCAGCTTCTTCAAGTTCAGATATTTTCATGGTAAGCTTATTTTCCAAACTTGTCAGTCTACTTCCCAATTTACCTTCTAATCTGCCTTCCAAACCCGCAAGTTTAGCATCCAGAAGATTAGAAATTATGTCGACGGGAAAAGGATCCTTAGACAATTTCTTGCTTGTAGCCATTTTAAGTTTGACAAGATTAGATCAAATATTGTTTTAGGAAAAAAAAAGTTAATCAGAAGTAGCAACTCATATGATTAAATTCGAAAAGATTTGATTAAAGGGTGATTATAGTTGAAAAAATGAAGAGCGCTAAAAGGCAGATGTTTACATCGCCATCTTGAAACTCCACCCCCCGGGGCATAGTTTTAAGGTGCGTGGAAATAGGTATCAAGGGGATGTCAGGGGTAAGTTTTTCACACGGAGAGTGGTGGGTGCATGGAATGCTCTGCCGGTGGCAGTGGTGGATGAGGATGCAATAGGGTCTTTTAAGAACCTCTTAGATAGATACAAGGAACTTAGAAAAACAGAGATCTATGCACTAGGGAAATTCTAGGCAGTTTTTAGAGTAGGTTACATGGTCAGCACAACATTGTGGGCCTGTAATGAGCTGTAGATTTCTATGTTCTATGTTTGTCTTTCTATTTCATGCTTCTTTATTTCAACACAGGTAAAACATTGTACTTTTTACCAAATGTTAACATTCCTGCAACAATTAAATTTTGTAATTCCCTGTTTTTTTTTATCACTTGCAAGATCAGCTATTGTCACCAATTTATTGCCTTTGATAAGATACTGAGCCACCTTCTCAAACTACTGCAGTGCTTTTGATGCAGGTACTCATCTAGTGATGTTGAATGAGGTTGGGTCAGAATTTAGACTGATCATCAATAATGTATTCTATAATGAGAATAGTGTGCAACTTGAAGGCAACCTGTAGGTGATCATGCTCCCACGTGCTTGCTGCTCTTTTTTTCTTTCCGGTAGTAGAAGTCAGAGATTTGGAAGGTGTTGCTGGGTTACTCTGGTAAATAACTGTCTCTATATACTACAGATGCTGTGTGCTGGAAGAGGGAGAAATGGATGTTTGTGACAAAAATCAAGTTAGCTGCTTTCTCCTGGATTTTGTTGAGTCTCTTGGTGGGATTTCTCTCATCCAGACAAGGGGAGGCTGTCCCATTGTACTCATGACTATTACTTTGTGAAATGAGGAAAGACTGTGAATTGTAAGGAGGTGAGGCTCCAAACTGCTGTTGTAGTCAAACTATTTATGTAACTGGTCTAATTAAACTGCTGGTTGATGGTGATCTTCAGGTGTCAACAGTGGAGTCCTGGATGTTTTCCCCTTTTCACTATGTTTTACAATGGTTCCTTTATACCATACTCATGCATCCCTGATGTTCTAGAAATTCCTGATTTCCTCTTCGCCTCTGGAAATCAGCTCTTTTGTTCATTTTTTAAAATGTTCTCTGCAAACAGCCCTGTCCAGTATGAAGATGGTATGATGGGGACAAAGGTCAGGTAACCTAGGAAGGCATAAAAATTACCTTGGTTAATTAGTCCCAATGTTCTCCAGAGACCTTCAGTTAACTATAAGAATATTTTGGCTGGGAGTCCACAACAACTGGACTTTCACTGAGTGCAGCACCTTGTATGCTTGTATGGGTGTAGATTCCCAAGCTTCAACACAAGATCCTCAGAATTGTGGCAAAGGTGGGTGCTCACTAGATCATGATGAAGACCTGAATTCTGGCAAGGCCACTCACATGCATCAGGTGCTCTTCCCTTTGAAGGAAATGAGATCAGCTTTTTGAGTGAAGAAGTCTGTCATCTCCCTTATGGGTTGTGGTCGTGCAAATTCTTTATGCCAGGAATATGTGAAGGAATTCAAGTTCATGGCAGCCTTTCCTGCAATCTGGCTCTGCTCTCTGCCTACAGGTGTACATGGAGCCCACGAGGGATATGAGTGACCCCTCTGCAGAAAGTCCCTCTCCCATTGTAAATCTGAATTGTTCGCCAACAAAAGTCTTCCATTTGTCTTTTCAGCAGCCAAATATATCTCTCCATAACCCGCACAACTAAACCTGAATGCTCAAAAGCATCGCAAGTCCTTTTAAGCATGGGTTGACAACAGTGAGTGCTACTTGCTGGAACACACCAGTTTTCTTCATTCACGTTTAGCTGGATGGACAAGGTTTGGCAGGACTGCTGTTAAATTTGCATTATACAAACAGCAGTAGTTGTGAATCACATGCTACTGCATTTTTCAGAGTACAGAGTCCGCCATTAAATATGTGTTTTTGATTCACACTACTAATAGAAGACATTTCTTGCCTGCAGCACTGACCAAACTATCAAGATGCCAATTTTCTCAGCACATAATTCAACATACTGTACCAATTAGATTTAATCTCTTTAAGGTCCTGTTGTATACAAATTCTATGCAAACATAAAGGTATAAATCAAGCCTGAATATTGCAATTATGTCAAAGTAACACTTTGTAACCCTTGACCAAATTTGCAGAGTTCTAAATTTTGTAAAATTTATATTGGCATATGATCCAGAATTGTATTTGCTCCCAGGGTATGATAGTTAACAATAGTTGTGCACTAAAGTCTCAAATGATCACTTGTACACTCCAACTGCTATTTATAGTGATCCCAAGAGCAGAACAAAATAAAGAGTTACTTTCTTTGTTTAAAGAAACCTCCTAGAAGAAACTAAGCAGCTTCAGGTTGATATTCCTTATTGTCTGTATAAAAATAAATCTTAGGTTTCATTGTTTATTTGGAAAGAAATAAAAAGCAATTTCTGAATCTGAAGAAGTCTGAGCATTAATTTATTGCATATTTATTCAAGGCATTTGGCCTCAATGTAAGTCTGAAGTCCATGTGTATCAGAGGGATAAAAGGATAGAATGATATTTTGCACAAGCAAAAGTGTTTGTGGAAGTCAATCCTCCTATAGGACATCTCTGCAGGAGTTTCTCAAGGTAGTGTCATGGGTTCATCAATCCTTCCTTTGGAAAGTCTGATGTCAAGATGTCCACTCATGTTCAATGCTCAGGAACAAACAATCCCATGCTTACTTGTATCCCATGCTTACATGTAGCAAGACCTAGAAAACATTCAGTCAAAAGGACAAAAGAGATGAAAGGACAATATATGTTGAAATGTCAACAAAGAAAAAAAGCATGATGTTGAAAAAAACATAGTTAGTCAATTAGCATTTGTGAAGGCAAAAGGTATAAGTCTCTGGTTCAGGTTAAGGCCCTGCATCGAGGACTGCGTCATTGAGTTCTTCCCGTTTCAGTTATGGGCTAATATGCAGCAAGTAACTTTTCTGAGTTGCAAAGGAATGGATATCTCCAGCAAGAATGAGCCAACCTCCTCTCCTTGCAGTTTCATGGTATTACTTCATTTTAGCCCCACACGATTAGTGTCCAGGGGGACTATAGATGATAACTTCAAACAAACCTGTCAAATAAATGCTGTAGCTGTAATAACAAGTCAGCTTATTCTGCAGCTGATTACGCCCTTTTAACTCTACAAACACTTTCCAGTACCTACAAGACACAAATCATGAGTATGATGGAGGTTTTCCCACTTTACTGCAGTTCCAAGCACACTCAAGAAGCTTGACACTATTCAGGAGAAAATAACTCACTTAAGTGGGTTATCATCCACCATACTAAATATTCATGCCTACCAATATCCAAACGTCATGGCTATATTGTGTGCCATTTGCAAATACATTAAGTTTATTCATCATATATACTGCAACAGTACTTTGAAAACCTGTAACCTCTACTAACTAGAAAGATAGGGGCATGGGAACACCACCAGTGGCAGCTTTCTCTCCAATCACTCCTCATCATGACTTGGAATTATATTCTCTTTATCACTGGGTCTAAATTCTGTATTGCCACAAACCAAAGCACTGTGAGAGTAGGAAGGATTCCAAAGGCTCAGGAAGATATCTAAACATTATCTTCTTAAGGGCAGCACAACAAGTACCAGCTTTAATCATGATACATCTCAAAAATCAATAAATTAATAAAAAGGGTGAAATGCAGTATTGTTCACATCTCTTATCATATTATTTTATCAAATCTAAAAGGTTCAACAGTTTTGAAGTAACCTATACATTTGAAATAAGTGTTTTTTCCTGAAAGAAACCGTATGTTGTTCACTGAATGTAATGCCTTAGTATGCAAAATGTTCCTATAAATTATAATATAAAAAGGAAGATTTCAGATATATTACCCTTCTAAATAAGTGAAAGGGAAAAATTTTTCTTTCACACACCAGCAACTAATCAAGGTAGAGGGAATCCTGGAACAGTTGCTTTCAGCTGAATGAAAGAGTCATCTTGGTTAAACTGAAGTAATGGTAGACATCTGAGATTCACCTTGGCTATGTCATTTCTGCATGGGCATATATAACCTCATTTGAAAATTAACAACATGCATGATCCTGATAAGGACTTCCAATTGACTCTGTAAACAACTGCACAAACCATTTCTTGAATAAGTATCTGTGCTTTTCAATAGGTTGGGGTGTTCACTGAGATCTTTAATGTCTTGCTTGGGCAGTTTGAAGTACCAACCTATTTCAAGTAGGCTTCAATTATACCAATGCCTAAGAAGAACGTGGTAACCTGCCTCAATGACTATCATCTAGTAGCAGTTATATCCATAGTGATGAAGTGTTTTGAGAGGTTGGTAATGGAACGTATCTACTCCTGTCTGAGAAGTGTCTTGGATTTACTCCAAATTGCCCACTGGAGCAACAGGTCTACAGTAGATGCCATCTCAATGACTGTTCACTCTTCATTCAACCGTGGAATATCTGGACAGTAAAGATGCCTACATCAAGATGCTCTTTTATCAACTACAGATCACCATTCAATATTTCATCCCCTCAAACTAATCAATAACCTTCAAGATATAGGCCTCAATACCTTCTTATGCAAATTGATCCTCGATTTCCTCACTCCAACCCCAGTCAGTTTGGATTAGCAGTAACATCTCCTCCACAATCTCCATCAACCCAGGTGCACCACAAGGTTGTGTACTTAGTCCCCTGCTGTACTCACGTTACACTTATGACTGTGTGGCTAAGCACAGCTCCAATGTCATATTGCTGAAGACATCACTGTCACAGGCTGAATTAAAGGTGATGACAAATCCGTACATAGGAAGGAGATTGAACATTTGTCTGAGTGGTGCTATAACAACAATCTCTTACTCAATGTCAGCAAGACCAAGGAGCTGTTTATTGACTTCAGGAGGAGAAAACCAGAGGTCCAAAAGCCAGTCCTCATTGGTGGATTAGAGATAGAGAGGGTCAGCAACCTTAAAATCTTCAATATTATTATTTCAGACGACCCGTGCGGAGTCTAGCACATAAGTGCAATTACAAAGAAAATATGGTAGTGCCTCAACTTCTTCAAGAGATGCAACGATTTGGCATGATATCTGAAACTTCAACAAACTTCTCTAGATGTGTAGTGTAGAGAATACCACAGCCTGGTATGGAAACACCAATACTCTCGAACAGAAATTTCTTACATTAAATACGAGGGTTGATTGATAAGTTTGTGGCCTAAGGTAGAAGGAGTCAATTTTAGAAAACCTAGAACATTTATTTTTCAACACAGTCCCCTCCTACATTTACATGCTTAGTCCAGTGGTCGTGGAGCATACAGATCTTGGACCTCCAGAAAGTGTCCACAGCATGGGTGATTGGTGAATTTATGGCCTAAGGTAGAAGGAAATGAATTATACAGCTCTCGTTACATGCACGTGCAGGTCAACTCTTGATTATGCAGAACGTTTGAAGTTAATAACTCATCTCCTTCTACCGTAGGCACAAACTTATCAATCACCCCCTGTAGTGGATATCACCCAGTCTATCACAGGCAAAGCAATCCTCACTATTAAGCACATCAGTATGAAGTGTTGTCACTGAAAATCGGCATCCAACATCAAGGACCCCACTACCCAGGCTCTCTTCTCACTGCTGCCATCAGGAAAAAGGTTCAGGAGCCTCTGGGCTCACGCTACCAGTTTCAGGAGCAGTTAGTACCCTTCAACCTTCAAGGTCATGAATCATTGAAGATAATTTCACTTAACTTCACTTGACCCATCATTGAAATGTTCTCATAGCCTATAGACTACTTTCAAAGTCTCTTCATCTCATGTTCTTGATATTTCTATTTATTATTGTTATTATTATTATTATTATTATTATTATTATTATTTGCTTTTTATATTTGCACAACTTGTTGCCTTTTACACATTGTTTGAATGCTCAAGTTGGAGTGGTCTTTCATTGATTTTATTATGGTTATTTAAGTAACAGGGTTTGACTTACTCAATGTCAGAATGGGATTCATGGTTAGTATTCCACAGCATGCAATTAAAGATTTACAATCTTTGATTTAAAGGATATTCATTATGGAGAAAGTAAATTAGAAGTTTAAACACGTTCTACTCACTTTATAGAAAAATGTTATCTTTCAAAGATTAATATTTGAAAATATTCTCGAAGATCAGATTGACAGTGTGATAGTTAACTGTGTATTTCTTAAATATGAAAGTGTTTTTATTACAAAATTATTAATAGAACACACTTGTGATCTTCCTCTGAATAGTGTTGTTAGTTGAATCTGCAGCTTATATTGATTGTCTATAATATAGCCCATTGATTTTGTAGCTTATAGTGAATTAGTTTGTTCTAAAATTCTACAACAGTTATAGAAATCCATCAAAAACCATTTATAGCTAGTGGAAAGGACACTTCAGCACATTGAAACTTTTTGAATACAAGAGGACAAACGTGTTAACAAAACAGAATCATTATAAGCTGCAGAAATAGTAAAATAAGCAAAGGTGTAAACAGACAAAAATTGACGTGAAGCCATGATTTATTTCTAAGAGAGCTAACTGGAAGAACAAAAGATTGTTTAAAGAAGCTCTGTAGGAAGAGCATGAAATGGAGAGTGAGAGGTTAGCAGTAAAAACTTGTGTGGGTTCAGAGTGGCAGCTGGACAGTATGGAGCTAGATGTAGAATGGATACAAAGCAAGAGGACCCAGGTACTTAGAATTTTTTACTGAGCTGGTAGAGATCACAATTGGGGAGGGGAAATAATGTATTTGAAGTCAGGAATCATCAGTTGTTAGGATGCAGTGTGGAATGCAATACAGCGTTTTGAATGAACTGACATTGACCAAAGTTGAAAAGAAAGAGAGAGGTTTAGTCGTCAAATCAGGAAATGACAACGTCACATTTTAGAATTTCAGTGGCAATTGTGTTGTGGTAGAGCAATGTTAAAGAAGAATAGTAAGTGCTGTTTGAGGTGGATAGGAATTGGAGCATGAGTCGCCTGTATAAATCGATTGCAAGGAGACAACTGATCATTCTGGATAACAGCTGGGATAGGGATAGAGCCAATGGTGAATTGCATTTATAACATGTGCTAAGAATTTCAGCTTCAGTCTTCCAAGGTTTAACCACAATTCATCCATGTCTGGAGAAAAAGAATTCAAATCACAATGAGGTTGAGAGAAGTGGTTATGTAAGGTATGATCAGCCTATAATGTTTAAGTTCAAAGTTCAAAGCACACTTATTATCTAAGAATGTATACTGGATTAAGCCTTGAGATCCATCTTCTTGTAGGCAGCCACACAACAAAGAAACATGGTAGAACCCATTATAAAAAATCCTATCCAACAATGACCATCAAACACCCAATTTGCGAAAGAAAGAACACATTGAGCAAACAATAGAAAGTAAACATGTAACTCATAAACCTCAGAGTTCCTGAAAGTGAGTCCACAACTGCAGAGCCAGATCCAGGAGCCCAACGGCTGCAGGCCGCAGCCATGGGGCCAGTTCAGCACTGAGGTTAGTGCCAACGGTTGCAGGCCACAGCTGCAGAGTCAGTTCAGCACTGAAGCAAGTAAACCTTGCGGAGTAGTGAGCTGAACAACTATTCGTCCTTCACCCTCAGCCTTGATGCCTTGACCAGATCACTCTAGTATATAAAAAATAAACTAATAGTGCATGGAACATGGACTGCAGATTCTCTGAAACGGAGCCCAAAGCAGTGGAGCCCATTCACGCTGAGGTGAGTGGAGCCCATTCAGGAACCCAATGGCTACAGAGCAACAACTACTCTCATACCTGGCAGTGTGGGACCCAAGATGTCTGCACGTCCCACACAACAGTAGTAGTGAGAAGAGAGAGAGACCAGTCAAACACAATGGATGGCACTGAACACCTGTTCGTTTTTCACTCTTGGCCTCGACAATTTTAACCTTGGTCAACACTTTAATCGGTGTGGAGCAATGAAATGGACACAGGTTCATCTTCCCCCATCAGGCCTTGATGTACTTCCTGTCCACCTCCCAGTGATGGTGCCCCTGGCCATACCTGCACTCTCAAGTGTCAAGTTCAGCAAATGCTCCAGGAGATAGCAAAAGCACCAAATCTTTTCAGTTGGTTCAAAAGAATATCCTTAAAAGGGAAATTACAGGCTGCAGGTTGCAGCCATTGTGGTTCAGAAGAAGTTATTAAAGGACAGTCTGTAGCCCAGGACGAAGAGGAATCAATTGATAATCAGTAGTCGTAATAGTGCATCTTTATTTTTCACCTGGAAATGTTTAGTATTATTAGTAAAAAATTAGTGGTATTTTCACTAAGCTAGTCAAAAGGTGTAAGTTCTTCATGGAAGATTGTATAATCAACTATGTCAAAAGTTGAGTTTCTCTCCACACTTTGTGTGTGAATTGAGTAGCAACATTGTTCTTTCTTTAACATTTGTCTGCTTTTTATGAGGCCAAATTGCCAGCTCAATGTTTAACCTAGCATGGATGGAAAGCGTGCTAAGAGGCGGCTGGATTCGAACTCCAGACCACTCACCTCAAAGCCTAGTGCAAATGCCACTATACCACCAGTGGGTATGTCAAAAGTTGAACTGAAAATAAAGGGGATGTAAAATGTAGCAATGTTAATGTTTGCATGTGCAGGTTTAATAAGTACTACTTTAGGGCAATACTCATTCTGTAGGTTGATTGAAATGAAAGGTGGGTTTGTTGAATGAGGGACATTATTTTTAAGATAACTACACATTCGAATCTTCAGAGAGGAAAGGATTTTTAAGGTTAAGCAGGAATTTTTTTGTAGGTCAAGTGTTTTAAATGAGGATTGGAAGGGGAAAGCTCTTTGTCAAAGGGGAAATCAGATCATATCAGATCAGATTCAGTTTATTGTCATTTAGAAACCACAAATGCAATGCAGTTAAAAAATGACACAACGTTCCTCCAGAATGATATCACAAAAGCATTTGACAAAACAGACTACACCAGAAAATCCACATAACATTTGGCAATCCCCAATCCAGAGTCCGGAGAGGCTGCTGCGTATTAATATCACGCTACCATCTTAGCGCGTGCCCCGGAAAGGAGCTCCAAATCCACCAGACAAAACAAGACCAAAACCTAAAGCTACAAGACCTGCACAAAACCACATAATTACAACATACAGTTACAACAGTGCAAGCAATAGCATAATTGATAAAAAAAAAACAGACCACGGGCACAGTAAAAATAGTCCAAAGATGTTAAAAGACTATAAGTTCAAAAGAAACCACCACACAGTTTCCACAAGTCCTCAGGGTTCCGATTTGACTCACCATCCCATGCCGGCGGCAGAAGGGAATACCCCCGCTATGGACTTCCACGGCGCCGCCTAACTCAGCCTCGCAGATGCAGCACACAATGAAAGCTTCATTGAACCCAGCCTCGCAGATGCAGCGCACAATGAAAGCTCCGTTGAACCCAGTCTCGCAGACACAGCGCACAGTGAAAGCGACCTGACCACAGCGGACTCCGAGTCCGTCGAGCCTCCGACCATCCCCTCCAGCACAGCTTCTCCGAGCACCATCCTCTGCCGAGCATATTAAGACGCCCCTGCCAACGGCCATCGGCAACGCGACCCCAAGGACTGGGGGCCTGTTCTTCCCAGCAGAGACCCAGACCTCACAACAGCAGTAGCAACGATAAAGGTCTTCCTGGAAATATTTCCAAAACCCAGAAGCACATAAAAAGGAATATGAGTGATCCCCAGTTTAATGGAATCATAAAGCAGAAATTAGTTAAGAATCAATGTGATATAGACATAAAGAGAATGTTTGGAGTCTAGGGCTGGGGAGGTTGCAGCTTGTGTAAGGGGTGGTGTGGTGCAGAACAAAAAGAAAGAAAATGGACTTACCTCTTGGAGGAAGAAAGAGTGGTTCAAAGAGATTGGAGATTGCAAATTGTGGAGGAGTTAGCCACCTTTTGTCTCCAGAATCATCTTGTAAATATGCACAGTAAATCAGAAGAGAGAAATCAATTTTTGGCAGACCCTGGATTGGATAGTTGACCAGAAAATTGCATCTAAACCACTTAAGAAGAGAAGCCAGGGAAAATTACAGGGGTGATTTGTGTGTAAAGCTTTAGCTCTGAGCATCTATGACAACCAAAATGGATACAAAAGTAGTTCAGAAGTCGCAGAAGTGCTGTGGAGCATTGAAGGATGTATTTCGGTAACTGAAAAAGAAATAAAAGCACAAATAAAACCATCACCATTCCCAGTATCTGCTCTGTTAGATCATAGATATTAACAGAGAACATCAGAGCTACAAGTGTATCAACAAAAAAATCCAAAAAATGAGAAAACCATTTTAAGTATTATAGATGTAGAATTTAGGAAGTAATGGAAACGTACTCAAATTAAGTTTATAAACAATTCTGTTAAAAATAAAGTGACTAGAACTGACTAATTTCATGTCACAAATTCCTAAGGCTGGAATTCACACCTCCTTTGAAAGGCTGTTACTATACATGTGACCTGAATAGTTTTCAGGATGACTTTTGCACAGTTCATGTCAATAAGTGGCAGACTTCTACTTTTATTCTTCTTATTATCTTTGATCTCACAATGAGAAATTATCCTCACCCAGGATCATCTGAGTCAGGACTGAGTGTGGTCCCAGAGACACAAAAGTTTGAAGATCATAAAGGTGGACATGGACATGGACATGGAAACTCTACTTGAGCCGCTAATCCATTGTACATACTATACTACCTGACACACAGTGTAATCACTAAATCCGCACTTGCTCAAGTGCTGATCATTGCTGTGATCTTAAAGGCCTCCAACCCCAAACAGCTTGAACAATGACAAAAACAACAATTAAGACACTATTTAGAATAGTTTCCTTCCACATATATAGGCAGAAAAGGTTGGAAGCATAGAAAGAGGCTGATGTATTCGTTCAAATCTAGTTTGATACAGTTAAACATATGGTTTCAAAGTTAAATTTTAATGCCAACTTAACACAGGACTTTCATGGCATTTACTATAAACTCTTATACAGAATGAATAAAGCTAAAATTTATTGGAGTACATCCTTTTAATCAATGTTTTCCATATGTTTTTTCTGATTTAGTATATTTTTCAGACAAAAAGGTAATGTCCAATGCCATGTTATTCTGCAACTTTCAAAGACAAAGAATTGGAAGGCCTAGCTGGTACAACTTAAGAACTGAGTTTGTCCCCATTTGTCTTGTAGGGACAACATAATCATTAACCTAGATTTCTAGACAAGTATGAATACTCAGAAGACTCAAGAAACTGGGACTTAGCTCCAGGAATAGAACAAAAAGAGAAGCTAGTAATATTTAAAGTTAAAAAGTAAAGAAAATACAAAATATCACAATAGTTAATTCAACTTCAGACTGAAAATGTCAGCCATGGCACAGCTGGTTGAGTTCTGACCTGTGAGTCACCCCAGAAACTAAAATTCAAAGATCAAGGCTGGTACATCTGTTTTAGGAAAAGCCTTTTGGATGAGGTATTAAACAAAATCCTTGCTTTGTGTCTCAAATGACAGAAATTTTTTTGAACAAGAGGTGGAGATCACCAAGCCAATATTTGTCACTGGGTCAGGAGCATGATAACATTCAATCATTATCATTTTGCTATACTTAGAAATACAATACACAGTGTACAACTTGACTGCCACGCTTTCTACATTACAACAGTCTACAGTGTGTTACGTATTCAGGCAACAATAAATATATGAGTTCAGCAAGGGTTTCTTATAACAAACAACACGTTTATTAAACACAGAAAACAACCCCCCCCCCAAAAGTAAACAAACACTGCCATAACCGGAAACAGCTGCTGAGCGGCAGCCCAAACAGTTCTTAAAGTGATATTCCAAAAACAGTTCGTAAAAGTGGTATTGCCAAAAGTTCGATATGCTCACAGTCCATTTAAAAGGAGAGACTTTATAGGACGATTTAGGTTCTCTTTCACGTCGCTTGCTTCGATCCCCAACGTCGAACTTCCCACGAAGAATTCACGAAACAGAACGGCTTAAAGGCACTGACCTTTCCTTCTCCACTACCTTCAATCCTTTCTAGTTAAACCTAGGGATTAACACGAAGATAGTCAACAAAATCCTTCCAAATAAGGATCAAACAAAGGTCGCCCTCCGTTTAACCGTAGAAAGCGATTCTCCTCGATCTTTAACTTCCAACTTCCAATCTTCACTCTCCACTGTCTCGAACTAACAGAATCATAAAGAACCTGCTGGCAATGACCTCTTAAACTTTAGGCATTAAATAAAAACTTCACCCTTCAACTAAACTGCGTCATCACTTAAAACACGCAGTGGCATGAAGTCAACCTGGCAAATCCAGCCACGAACTGCCCCTCCTCACAGGGTGGGGTCTACCTTTTATAACCTGTAAAAAAAACCCGTCACATGATCTCTACTGGTGGGAAAATGACGTCACCACCATCACAAGACCATCACCTCAAGACCAGTACAGCTTCAACCCCAGTCACATGACAAGGGCACCACTGTCATGTGTCACGAGTACGTAACACCTCCCTCCAAAAAAAACATTTTTGGTCTGACAAGAACAAAAATTTTTAACAATTGCTTTCAAGAAAAACAAAGGTATAAATTTTATAACTTACACAATATACAATACCATCATATAACAGCTTATAACTCACAATACAGTAGGAGTGTTACAATTGAAAAAAAAAACCACTCCATAAAAAAAAGTACAGTGTACATTCAACATCGAGATAGACAATCAGCAACCACATTATCTTTATCTTTAATATGAGTCATCACAATATTGTACTCTTGTAACATCAAACTCCAATTTAATAATCTTCTGTTTTTGTTTTTCATCTTACTCAGGAAAACTAACGGATTATGATCAGTGTAAACAATAAGTGGTTTTTGAGTTGTACTAACATATAACTCAAAATATTCCAAAGCTAAAACAAGAGATAACAATTCTTTCTCTATTGTCGAATAATTTCTTTGATGCTTATTAAATTTATTAGAAAAGTAAGCTACTGGATGATCAACCTCATCACCCTCATTCCTTTGCATTAATACTGCTCCTGCAGCCTCACCACTAGCATCCACAGCCAATGAAAAAGGTTTTCCAAAGTCAGGTGCCTTAAGCACAGGTTGTTGACATATCATTGTTTTCAATTTTTCAAATGCTTCTTGACAAGGCACCGTCCATAGAAACTTCTCATTCTTCTGCAGAAGGTTAGTTAATGGAAGGGCAACATTAGCAAAATTCTTACAAAATTTCCGATAATATCCTACCATTCCCAAAAACCTTCTGAGAGTCTTTTTCCCCGTTAGAGTGGGAATCTCTAAAATTGCCTGAACTTTTGCCTGAACAGGAGCTACCTTACTTTGACCCACAAAATAACCAAGGTAAGTCACAGTGGCATGTCCAAATTCACTCTTAGCTAAATTAATAGTTAAGTTAGCTTTTGAAAACCTTTCAAACAATTTCTCCATCGCAATAATGTGTGCTTTCCAAGTATCATTTCCTGTCACTAAATCATCAATATAAGCATCAGTATCTTTCAATCCCTGAATCACAAAGTGAATCATCCTCTGGAAAGTATCTGGGGCATTCTTCATCCCAAATGGAAGAACATTATACTCATATAACCCAGATGGAGTTACAAATGCAGAAATCTCTCTACCTCTGTCCGTTAATGGAACACACCAATACCCCTTCAATAAATCAATCTTTGTAAGGAACTTTGCTTTTCCAACTTTATCTACACAATCATCTACTCTAGGAATTGGATATGCATCTGTTTTCGTTACAGCATTCACCTTCCTATAATCCGTACAAAACCTAATACTACCATCTGGCTTTGGCACCATAACACATGGCGAACTCCAATTCGAGTTAGAATGTCTAATGATTTTATTCTCTAACATATATTCAATTTCTTTCTCAGCAAGTTCACATTTTTCCATGATCATCCTATATGGATGTTGTTTAATAGGTTTGGCATCCCCAACATCTACATCATGTGAAGCTATAGTAGTCCTTCTCGGAACATCTGGAAACAACTCTCTATATTTAAAAATCAACTCCTTCATCTGTTGTCTCTGCTCTAACTGTAAATGTGCTAATTTTTCATCAATATTTTCCAGAATGGTTGAATTTGGTAACCTAACAGAAACAATGTTAGATTTAGAATGAAAGTCAGATGAATCATCTACCATGTTCCTAGTTAAATCAAACTCACTCTCACTAACCACAACAGTCACAGTATCAGATTGTTTCTCAAAATATGGTTTCAACATATTTATATGGCAAAGTTGCGTTGACCTTCTACGATCTGGAGTTTTTACCACGTAATCCACATCATTGATTTTAGACACAATTTCATAAGGATCATGAAATCTAGCTTGTAAAGGATTTGTCTGCACTGGGAAAAGAACCAACACCTTATCTCCAGGCTTAAACATCCTCGTCCTAGCTTCTTTATCATACCAAGTCTTCATTTTCTCCTGAGCCAACTTTAAATTTTCCTTAGCTAAGCTACAAGCTTTATGTAACCTGTCCTTAAATTTCAACACATAGTCCAACAAATTAGTGTGTACTTCCTTATTAATCCACTGTTCTTTCAATAAAGCTAAAGGTCCTCTAACTCTATGCCCAAACACAAGTTCAAATGGACTAAAACCTAAAGATTCCTGTACCGATTCCCTTACTGCAAATAAAAGTAAGTTTATACCCTCATTCCAGTCACTTTCATTTTCCACACAAAATGTCCTAATCATATTCTTGAAGGTAGAATGAAACCTCTCCAAGGCACCCTGCGATTCTGGATGGTATGCAGACTAAGTGATTTGCTTAGCTCCCAATTTATAAACTATCTGTTGAAACAATCCAGACATAAAATTACTGCCTTGATCAGTTTGTATCTCCTTAGGTAATCCAAAATAAGTAAAAAAAATTATAAGGGCCTTTGTCACAGTCTTAGCTTTTATATTCCTAAGTGGTACTGCCTCTGGAAACCTAGAAGAAGTACACATGATAGTCAACAAATACTGATGACCAGTTTTTGTCTTTGGTAATGGACCAACACAATCTACAATAACTTTAGAAAATGGTTCACCAAATGCTGGGATAGGTTTTAATGGAGCTACTGTTGTAACCTGATTTGGTTTACCCACAATTTGACAAGTATGGCACGTTTTACAAAACATCACCACATCTTTTCTTAGACCAGGCCAGTAAAAATGTTTTAAAATCTTGTCCACAGTTTTCCTTACCCCTTGATGTCTACGTAAAGGCACACTATGAGCTAAAGTCAAAATCTCATTTCGATAAACTTTTGGAACAACTACCTGGTAAACAACATTCCAGTCCTCACTTGCAGGAATTGTAGGTGATCTCCACTTCCTCATCAACACTCCTTTTTCCAAGTAATATCCTACTGGCACCTTATCAATTTCACCATCTAGTAAAACCTGCTCTCTTAATTTTATAATCTCAGAGTCTCTATTCTGTTCTGCTATCATCTCCTTCCGAGACAAAGATAAATCTTTATAGTCAGACTTACTCCCAGAATCTTGTTCAAACAACGAAGATAAGAAAGTCTCTGACACATCCTCAAAACTCGAATCCTGAGTTGAACAGTCCTGAATAACAACCTCATTCTGCGCATCAATCTTTTTAGCCATAGCTCTAGTCACAGCACAGGAAGAATCTGTGTTAGAATTCAACTCTGGTTCCTCTGACTCCATTGTCAAATGCACTTCAGGAAAAACTTGTCCACCTGCCAAGTCATTACCTAACAATAAAGAAATACCCTTCACAGGTAAGCTGTGCTGTAATCCTACTTTAACAAATCCAGTAACTAACCCTGACTTTAAATTTACTTTATGTAAATGTACAGGCATAAAATCACTTCCAACACCTCTTATGTAATTTACCTCACCAGTATCAGACTCTTCATTAAACTTCAACACACTGTCTAACATCAGTGATTGAGAAGCACCAGTATCCCTGAGGATTTTTATTGGCACCAGAGAAGATCCTTCCTTCAAGGATATAAACCCTTCAGTTATAAAATGATCATATCCCTTTCTAACTTGGTCAGACTCTAACAAAGCCTCATTTGTTTTTATCAAACCCTGTAACTTTACAGGTGCTTCAGTATGTTGCACACAAGCATCTGGAACTGCTTCCTTCTCTTTCTTTTTCAATTTGAAACAGTTAGCTATTACATGGCCAGGCTTCTTACAATAGTTACAAATAAGACCAAACTGTCTTTCCTTCACAGGCTTTCCTTTCTCATCAACTTTCTCATTAACCTCTGATTTAATTTCAGATTTACCTGGAGTCTCCATGTTATTTTTCCTCTTAAAATTTCTGCCCTGAGGAAATTTATTCTTATGGATCAAAACATACTCATCAGCTAATTTAGCACAGTCCTGCAATTTATCAGTATCCTTCTCATTTAAGTAGGTCCTTACTTCAACGGGAATGCTTCTTTTAAATTCCTTCATTAAAATCAGCTCTCTCAATGTATCATAGTCCCCATTTACATTTTTAGAAGAAACCCATCTCTCAAAACACATAGCTTTATCATAGGCAAATTCCACATAAGTTTTTTCCACAGACTTTTTCAAACTTCTGAATTTTTCCCTATATGCTTCTGGGACTAACTCATATGCGTTTAAGATATGCCTCTTTACAATATCATAATCAAGTGCTTGTGCAGCTGTTAAAGCTGTGTGAACTTGTTGTGCTTTGCCCTTAATTACACTCTGTAACAACACTGACCATTTATCTTTCGGCCACTCTGACATCCGAGCACTAGTTTCAAAATGTTGAAAATACCTTTCCACTTCTGTTTCACTAAATGGAGGAACCAATTTAACTTCTTGACTAGCAACAAACGTTTTTTTAGAACCAGGAGACTGATTCCCAGACCTCTATTAATTCCTCTATTGCATATGCAAATTCTCTCTTCTTTTGTTCCATCTCCAATTTACACCTCTCCAATTTCATTTGTTCGATTTGCAACTGCATCTCCAGATTACTTATTGGAAACGACTCTAAAATCGATTCATCAAAAACACCCGAGACCACATAGTGTGACGCGATTTTTCTCTGTATTACAGCCTTAGATGTAGTCTGCAAAATACCTTTAAGGCGCAATCTACTAGCTATCTCAAACACCTCAGTTTTTTTCGCCTTCGCCAACACCTCCGCAGCTGGCGAAGCCAGAAACTCATCAATATTCATTGCTGCCGAATACCACAACAAGCCAAACAAAAGAACCGAATAATCCCCGTTTCCAAAACACCGATTTAAAAGTTAGCAAGCATTTAAACTCAAATGATTCAATCCCGGACGAGCCCCCATATTTAATGTTACGTATTCAGGCAACAATAAATATATGAGTTCAGCAAGGGTTTCTTATAACAAACAACACATTTATTAAACACAGAAAGCAACCCCCCCAAAAGTAAACAAACACTACCGTAACCGGAAACAGCTGCTGAGCGGCAGCCCAAACAGTTCTTAAAGTGATATTCCAAAAACAGTTCGTAAAAGTGGTATTCCAAAAACAGTTCTTAAAAGTGGTATTGCCAAAAGTTCGATATGCTCACAGTCCATTTAAAAGGAGAGACTTTATAGGATGATTTAGGTTCTCTTTCACGTCGCTTGCTTCGATCCCCGACGTCGAACTTCCCACGAAGAATTCACAAAACAGAACGGCTTAAAGGCACTGACCTTTCCTTCTCCACTACCTTCAATCCTTTCCAGTTAAACCTAGGGATTAACATGAAAATAGTCAACAAAATCCTTCCAAATAAGGATCAAACAAAGGTCGCCCCCCCCCCGTTTAACCGTAGAAAGCGATTCTCCTCGATCTTTAACTTCCAACTTCCAATCTTCACTCTCCACTGTCTCGAACTAACAGAATCATAAAGAACCTGCTGGCAATGACCTCTTAAACTTTAGGCATTAAATAAAAACTTCACCCTTCAACTAAACTGCGTCATCACTTAAAACACGCAGTGGCATAAAGTCAACCTGGCAAATCCAGCCACGAACTGCCCCTCCTCATAGGGTGGGGTCTACCTTTTATAACCTGTAAAAAAAACCCGTCACATGATCTCTACTGGCGGGAAAATGATGTCACCACCATCACAAGACCAGTACAGCTTCAACCCCAGTCACATGACAAGGGCACCACTGTCATGTGTCACGAGTACGTAACAAGTGCTAAAGTACCCCTTTGACTATAGATGTTCTGGCATAATCATGAAGGTTGCTATGTAAATGAAAGTCATTCTTTCTTCTTTCAATGGGAGAACTTCAGAATCATCATCAAATTAAACCCACACAACAAATTAATTCCTTTATATTTGAGCATCTAGCAGGTGAAAATGACTTTGTGATTCAGAAATGCATGGAACCTTTTGGTGAATCAGTAGAAGTGTAGTGTCCTAACATTACTATTAGGAGACTTTGCATAGATCTGATTTAAAACTTCTTAATCTAAAATATTGGCAGATGCAAAAGTTCTTAATAGCTTGACAGGATTCTCAGGTGCACTGATTGAAACACTTTGCCAATATGCTATGTGGATCTGCATTTGTTCAAAGGATCTGTTCAACTAACTTCCTCCAATAATGAAGCAAAATGCTGGAAACACTCTGCAAATCAGCTAGCCTCTGTGGAAAGAAAAACGACCAGTGACCACTCATCTGAGCTGTTCAATTGAGAAATCAAATTAGCTTTATGTTGCAGAGAGGTTGGGGAAAGGATAAATAGGACAGAAGTATCTTCTCAGAAGGCAGAGCAAGTTGGCAATGGTTATTTAAAAGTTATGCAGCTCCATGCCTCTATTATGGATCGGCATGTTTACATTCAGGAACCACCCGCTTGTATTATGCAGTTGTAGATTCATTATTAAACATTTTAGATTAATGTCAATATAACTGGAATATGACTGTAATCTTATTTTAAACTTCTCCTGTTGGAGACCTGCACTACTTTTAGCCAAGTCCCTATGAGGCAGTGAATTCAACATTTAAACATCTCTCTGCTTTCCCGCTGTTCCCTCTGTTCCATGTGATAAATAATAGAGAAGGGGGCAGCTGAGGATGGAGGTTGGGGTGAGTTATCACATCACAAGGGATGCACTCCTTCCCTACTGTTCAAAGATCCTATGCTTTGTTTTACAGAAGATTTTATTTTCCAGCATATGCAAGTAACTGAGGATAAATTCAATCTAGAAGTTCAGGTGAGAAGCCCAGATAAATTTTAATCAAGCATGTGAAGAACATAATGGTTCAAGCAGTGTCAGTGGAGGCTAAAGTAAGTTGATGTTTCAGCTCAAGGCCCTGCGTCAGGACTGAGAGGGAAGAGGCAAGATTTCCATTGTACTGGTTTGCAGTACATAGGGAAGTGTGTTAGAGGCAGGAGGGAGCAGGTGAGAGGGGGATTGTGGACTGATGAATCCAGGTAGGAGAGAGATGGGAAGATGTATCAAGGGAGCAAAGAAACTAGGTGAACTTGTGCATGTGCGTAAGTGTGTCATTTTAACTCTCCTTCCCACTTTCACATTGGCCTGTCTGTCCTTGGCCTGCATATACTACTTGGGCAATGGTATAAATATTGAATTTTCCAGTTGCACCTCTAGTATTCTCCTGACATTCAAATTTACCTGTCTGACAAGTTTCTTCGTCTTTCGATCACCTTTCCAATTCTCTCACCTCTCATCCCCCAGTCCACCTGGTTTCATTTTCCTGTCATTCATCACCATCCCTCCCCTAGCATATGGTTCCACCTATCACCTACCAGCTTTTATCCCATCCCTACTACATATCGCTAAAAAACGGCAACCGCCCCTCTTCCCTTCTCAGTCCTGATGCAGGCTCACAACTTGGAATGTCAACTTAAGCTCTTCATCTCCACAGATACTCCACGATTCACTAAGCTCTAACAGGATTCTGTTTATTGCTCTTGATTCCAGCACCTGGAATCTCTTTTGCCTGTATAAATGTTAATAGTAACTTTTCCTCAGCATTTTAACTAGTATGGGAAGGGATGGGCTACTACTCATGATCAAAATAAGCTGTAGGGAGTTGTAAACAGTCAGCTACATCATGGGCACTAGCCTCCATATTATCCAGAATATCTTCAATGAGTGGTTCCTCAAAAAGGCAGCGTCCATTATTAAGGATTCCCATCAGCCAGGCCATGGCCTCTTCTCATTGCTGACATAAGGAAGGAGGTACAGAAGCCTGAAGGCACACACCTAATAATTCAGGAACAGCTTCTTCCCCTCTACCATCAGATTTGTGAATGGAAATTGAACCCATGAACACCCACTCCCTACTCTTATTATTTCTATTTTTGCACTTCTTATTTAACTAATATATATATATATATATATATGTGTATATATATATATATATATATATATATATATATATATGTGTGTGTAGTCTGTGTAGTGTAGGCCTCCGTTAGTCTCAATAGACCATGGATTTGCACCTTGGAAAATGTCCAGGTCGCAAGACTGGGCAAAGTTTTTTTTATGGAAGACCGGCAGTTGCCCAATCTGTCTCCCCTCTCCACACCACCAATGTTGTCCAAGGGAAGGTTATGTGTATATACTTACCATAACTCACAGCTTTTTACCTCTTTTATTATGTATTGCGTTGCACTGTTGCCGCGAAGTCAACAAATCTCATGACAAATGCCAATGATATTAATTCTGATTCTGATTCCTTCTTTTGCCCTCCGTTAGCTTTAAAACTTTATCAAACTAAAAATGTCAACAAAATACTTGTTCTTGTTTGATTTTTACAGTAAGATTAATATTATTAATATTATTGATTTAGTACATATTTTTATTGACATCTAAGAGGGAATTCAGAATAAGAAAATAAGAATAAGAAAAAAATGTTTTATGGAGAGGTCAAAAACTGAAATTAGTCAATACTACCACACAGAGCTGCCTACCAAGGCCACAAAAGATTTCACCATCTACCCTAGACACAACCAGGGAACCTATTGAGTTAATTCACAGTGATGATTATTTTTAATAAATTCTGATATAGTATTTTACATTGCAAGCTTGGTTCACAATACAACATTACCTGATATTCTTGCAGTGTGAAATACACAATGCAAAGTCTCATATTCATTCATTTTAATTGCTTGTCTGTATTCAAATGTCATTGGAATCATTATTTTCTCTCCATTGCATCACAAATCATGTGACAGCTGACAGATAAAAGAGTTTTGCATTGATGGATCAGTGTTGTTAAATTTAGTGTGTGCGTGTAATAAGGTGAGGCATTACAGGACAAGGGAGTTAAACATTTTCTCTGTTTTATATCCATGGATAGTGTCAGCAGTGGTTTTGTTAGAGAAACCACCAAGTAAGTTTGTTTTCAGAATTCACAAATGTAGACTGAAAACTATTTTACCTACTCTTCTGAAAACATAAAACAAACACTGAAATAGATTCATATCATAAGCAAATATTGTGCCATTCTACCACCTTGAAAGGTAGGCCAAACCTACTCTCAGTTCTTGAAGCACAAGAGACTACAGATGATGAAATTAAACAATCTGCTGGAAGAACTCAACAGGTCGAGCAGCCAACTGTGGGAAGAAAGGAATTATTGGTATTTCAGGTCAAAACCTGATGTAATTCCCTTTTCTCCACAGTTGTTGCTCAACCCACTGAGTTCCATCAGGTTTTGACCTCTGAGTTTGCCGCTCTGTATTCTGTTGTTATAGTTATCTGATCATATTTCCTTATAGATTTGTATGTTGTTCCTCACTGTCTTTACTTTTTTCAGTTCACCTAAGATACAGAGCCTAATGGGATATAGCCCAGATCAATGAGAGAGGCTAGAGATGAGACTGCTGGGGACTTGACCAAGAATATTTTGTAATTTTGAGCCACAGACAAGGTCCCAAAGGACTGGCAAGTATCTGATGTTCTTGTATTCAAGTAGCAAAATCCTTGAAACTATAGACTGTGAAGTCTCTCATCTGTGATAAAGACACTATTGGAGAGGATTCTTTGGAATATGATTACAGAGCATTTGGGGAAATGTAGCCTAATTAGTGACAATTAATTTGGCTTTGTATGTGGTAAGACATGTCTTACTAATTCTCTGTCATATTTCTTTGTGGATAGTCTGTACTTAAAGGCCTTGTGTTGAGCATTCAAGTATTCAATCATAGGAGTTTCAATTCTAGTTTGTGATTTCACTTTTGGATTTTGTTTCTCTTGTTTTGCTTATTTTGAGTCTATGTCTGAGTTAATTCTAGACCTTACTCTGCACTTGGTTTCATCACCATCTATAGCTCTTTCATTATGTCACGATTCAGCGATCAAGAACACAGCAGAGTATGAATGTCTGTGAACTGCACTAGCAGACACAACAACGTGCTTCAGGAAATCCTCGCCACTCTCCAGAAACCCTCTAACTCTGATAGGCAGGATCCAACCGGACAGAGCGGCAGCCAGTTCTGGGCATGTTCAAATTGCAAATTCCATCAATACTTGTGACGGATTGCTGCACCTACTAGCTCCCGAGCAGTATTACAGTAACCACAAAGTATGCTAAGGATTCCTGGGATAATGGTCCTTGACCTTCGAGTTACAGCTATCCGAGTTCGAAACACAGTAAGGTAGCCTATTCATCTCGCTCCTTCTTGGAAGAGCCCTTGCCTGGGCCTATGCACTCTGGCAGGAGGTTTCACCCATCTGTACCTCGTTTCAGAGACCTTGAGGAGAGTGCTTCATCACCCTACTGGTGGACGTAGCTAGACAACTTGCACTAAGGGAATTAGTCTGTGGCCGATTATTCCATAGAATCTTGTATTTTGGCTGCAGAGAGCGGCGGGAATTTGGAAGCACTAATTGATCAGCTCCATTAGGGATTGAGTGACGAACTAAAGGATGCCTTTGAGGTCCAAATCCTGGTGGAGGATCTAGTGAGCCTTTTGGGCCTGGCGATTCGACTTGATAACTGATTAATGGAAAGGGATAGATGAAGGGGATTATTCTCCCCCTAACTATCCTCTGTCCTCTCCCATGTCTCTGGGTCAGGTCTCCTCCTAGGCCGCCCAAATCCCAGCCTTCGAGGAGTCTATGCAAAAAGGCTGGACCAGGTTCTCTCAAGCAAAAAGAGAGAAAATAAGAAGGAAGAGGTGTTGCTTTTTCTGTGGAGAAGCCAAACATTAACAGCTCTTTTGTCCCAAGCTGATGGGAGACTTGGGACTTTCAAGTGTAGGGAGGGCTGTGATGGTTGCTAGCCTCACTCCCAGTCAGTTCCCTCCAGAGTGACCTCCATGTTACTTTCATGAGGAGATCATAAACAGTCCCTAGATGCCTTTGTTGGCGCTGGTGAAGCAGAGAATTTTTTGGACCTCAGACTGCCAGAAGATTGAAAATCCCCTTTTCGCCTCTCAACCAGCAGCTCATTGCCACGGCCCTGTATGGAAGATCTTTGGTACGAGGGCTGATCAACATCCAAGCATCCCCTCTCAAGCTCAAGATTGGCCAACATGTGGAATCAATTGAGCACCATCTCATTCGCTCCCAAGGAATACCACTCACTCTGGGCAATCCCTGGCTTTCATTCCACCACCTGGGCTCATTCTGGGCTTGTAAAACCAGGGCAAAAAGAAATGCCTTGCAAAAGGGGCCTCAGATACCTTCTGAGTAATTAAGCTGGCGTTCCGTGTATTCCACCTCAAGGCCTTGAGTGTCAGCCACTTGGCTCTGGTTCCAAACTTCCACTGCCTCCCAGAATTGTTGAGAGAAACCCACCTATACTGACCTCCAGTGACTTTTAGACACCCACATTGTTTGAAGTAAAAGGCAGTAATACTTTGTGGATTGGGAGGGATATTTCTTAGCAGATAAAAGCTGGATCCCTTCATGTGTCGTGCAGAACCTTACCTTGATCGAGGACTTTCACCAGCACCATCCTGATCACGCTTGGCTGTCAGGAGCCAACCGAAGCAGTGGGGTTGCGGAGGTGTTCTGTCATGGTCCATGGCTCTCACATTACAATTATTGAGGTTCAAAGGTTACTGCAATGCACAGCAAGTTCTGTAACTGCTGATACATATCTAAATTAAATTGAAATTATAATTCCAAATCTCTGATGACCTGAATGTTTTTGTAGTATTTGAGTTAACAATAGATTCATCATGCATCAGCTAATGTTGCCTCTGTTCCAGAAAAAAAAAATGCAAAGTCATTTTTTTCACCATTCCTCCTTATCTGTAAGTTCAATGAGGCAATTTATATGTAACACAAATTATTAAGAGTAGTTACACTTGTCTTTATCACTACAGTTACTGTCAAGATAAAATGGAGAAATAAAAGCCTTCTAAATTTATATTTCAGTCTAACATTTCACGATGAAGTAGTTCATTAGTAACTACACACCAGGAGATGAGATGGAGCTGGGTATCAGTGTAACAGTTCACTAGATAGCAAAGCTCTCTGGGCACATAGTTCATTGGACAAAGAGTTTACTGGACACACAGTTCACTGGACACATGGTAGACTGGACACACCATTCAGACACCAAAGTTAATTGGCCATACATTTCATTAGACATGCTTCACTGGACACCATAGTTTACAGGGTTCCACAGTCCAATAGACACATGGTTCATTAGGCACCACAATTCACTGTGCATCATAGATCATGGAACACTACATTGACATTTACAATATTTTAATTTTTTGAGATATGCAAATACTTATCAATTATCTGATTCCCGATGGATCTTAATCCAAACAAGTGTGAGATGTTGGGAGATCCAATGCATGGAGAAATGTATGGTAAATGACAAGAGCACTGATGTACAGAGAGATCTTGGAATGCAAGTCCACAGCTCCCTGAAACTGGCAACACTAGTGGATAGGGTAGCAAAGAAGGTATATAGCATGCTTGACTTCATCAATTGGGATACTGAGTATTAAAGTTGACAGGTCATGTTATAGAAGTTTGTTTAGGCCACATTTGCAGTTCTGGTTGCTGCATTACAGAAAGGACACATAGATCACTGGACACACAGTTTACCAGAGGCATTGGACAAGGTGTAGACGACATTCACCATGATGTTACTTGGATTAGAGGGTATGAGTTATAAGGAGAATTTGGAGAATATTGAATTGTTTTCTCTGGAGTAAGGAGAGGGTTGATGTGTTTGTAGCATATAAAATGATGAAAGTTATAGGTATGGATGAGAGAGTCTGTCTCCAAGAATGAAAATGTCAAATACTTGAGGGCATCAGCTTAAATTGAGAAGGAGAAGTGTAAAGGAGATTTATGATACATGTTTTTGAAAGTGTGGTAAGTTTCTGAAATGTGCTGTTATGGCAGGTAGCAGACACAGTCATGATAGCAACATTTAAGAGGTGTTTAGGTGGGCAAATGAACAGGCAAGGAATGGGGGAATATGGACCAAATGTTGGTAGATGTGATTAGTTTCCAAACCTCTATAACCTTATACTGCTACATTGTGAAAACAGTCCCAGCATACTCAATCTTTCTACAATACTCAAACCTTCCAATTAGGTTGCATCCTTCTGAATCTTTTCTGCACTCTCCCTAGCTCTAACTTCAAGTTCAAGTCCAAGTTTAATTGTCATTCTACCATGCTTATGAGTACAGCCCAATGAAACAGCGTTCCTCCAGGGCCAAGGTGCAAAACACAGAGCCCACAGTCATACACAGCACAAGGTCCATGTGGCACATTTAGCACATATAGGTACAAAAGCAAAAAATGTACAGTCACAAAAAAATAATATAGACCAATTCCCTGAGTGATATGGCCTATAGATTGATTGTGCATGGGATATTGTCTTGGAGCCACCTTTTTTGCAAGAACAAGCATGCAGAAGTTCCCCAGCACTCACTAGTGCAGCTGCAGACAAATAAAATCTAGCTTGTCTTCCACTGAGTAAACACTGGAGAGCAGCACCAACAGAAGGGGCTAACCCCAACCCAGCATGGAATCCAGTACACCCATAGAGATCTCTACTCTCTCCCACACTGCCTCGGGCTTTTCCCCTCCTGGGTGGCTGCAACAGGTGACTCTTTCTGAAGAGTCTCGGCCCAAAACGTCAATTGTTCTCTTCTTCATAAATACTGTCTGGCCTGCTGAGTTCCTTCAACATCTTGAGTGTGTGTGTTGCATAGTTCAACCGTAGTAAGTCTTCACAATGAGCCAGTGAACCCAACTTGCGGTATTCTACATTTTCAATGTCCAGCCGAACTGACATTTTCTACATTAGCATGACATTACAACTCTTGTCCTCAGTGTCTCAGCCATTGTAGGCAAGCCAGTCATATGTTTTCATTACTAGCCTTTCTAAGTGTGTTATCAGTTTCAAGGAGCTATGCAGTTGTACCATAAGGAAAATGCAACTCTTCACACTTGTCTGAATCCGCTATACCCTTGTCCACTTTCCTGATTGATTTAGATTCTGTACTTTCCTCAATCTTCTTCACTGTCCACTATACCAACACATTTTGATATAATCTGCAAACTTACTAACCATGCTATGTATATTCTCATACAAGTCATTATTGTATTTGATCAACAACAGTGAAAACAACACTGATCCATTGGTCACACTCAAATTTCAAAAATAACTCTCTACTGTTGTGTATCTAATAATTTAGTAATATTGAAAAATACTGTTTGAATAAGCAGCCTTTGTTGTTTACATAATTCATTATGGGTTATAAGTAAAAGCATGTGAATGGCACAGGTCATTATGCCACCATGTCATACATTATGTGCACACCTCACTGAAAGTACACAGTCTAGACACACTACCCATGGCTCTGTGTTTTTCTTTCAATTAGATTCATGCTTTGAAATTACAAAACAAAAGTGGCAATGAGTATTTTTAAAAAAACTTGACATGACTACCCACCTGTTGAAGTGCAGCAAGACATTTGTATTTAAAAAATGCGTGCAGCACAATTTATTAGCAAGGGGAGAGAAATGGTTGACTAAACAAAATGCAGCACATAGTTTCTTCAGAAAAGGAGAAATGGTTGAGTTAAAATGGACAAAATTCATGTGTTCATAGACAGAGAACATCAGGACAATTTAGAAACAAAGCCATTGTTGATTGCAACACAAAAATACAACTGCAGATGCTGTGGATCCCAAAACGTTGGCTACTCTTTTCTCACGGATGTTCACTGACCTGCTGAGTTCTTACAGCGTTGTGTACATATTCATTGTTGATTGCAAAATATTTTAGGTTTCACAAGTGGAATCAAAAGGAAACAATGTCCATTTCACAGTATTTGTCTGAATTGAGAGATTGTCTGAGCATTGTTAGTTCAGTAATGAGCTTAATGATGCACTGAGAGATGGTTTTGTTTCTAGAATCTTACAACAGAGCGTTAAAAAATGGCTCCTAACTGAAACACTATTCACATTTAAAAGAGCAGGTAAAACCACTGTATCAAGTGTGCAGCCCTGATGGAATAGCAGAGTAGACTTGATAGGTTGAATGGCCTATTTCTATTCCTATGTCTAATGGTCCTGTCAATGGAAACAGAAGACAGAGACGCAATTGAATTACAGCCAAGAATGAAAATGGGCATGAATAAAATTGTAACATCTGAAACAAAACCTGTCTGGCCAAACAAATTGTGTTACTATTGTGGCACACGTTCATGTACACCAGATCAATGCAGGTTTAAAGGCAAAACTTGTAGAAAATGCAACAAAGTAGAAGCTTACAAAGTGTATGTTGGGCATAAAAATGAATGGACTGCACAGATAAGACAAAAAAATGAAGAGTCAAGTTACAGTTTCAAAAAGAGAACTAATTTGCATGACATTCATGAAAAAATCTGATAGTGGTGAGAGTGACACAGGACTGTGTAGCCTTGAGATTTGCATTTTGAAAACTAACAAGAGACAAGCAATTTGGCTTACACCAGAAGTGAACAGCAAATTAATTCAAATGGAATTGGACTCTTGCACAGCTGTTTTAGTGATTCCACAAAATGAGTTTGAAAGCCACTTCAAAGGTCTACAAGATTATGAGAGGCAAGATAGAGTAGATAGTCAGTACCTGTTTCCCAGGGCATGAATAGCAAACACCAGAGCACATATGTACAAAGTTAAGGGAGGGAAGTTTAGGAGAGACATCGGGGTAAGTTTTTTACACAGACGGTTGTGGGTTATTTGAATGACTTGCCAGGGATGGTGCTGGAGGCTAATACATTAGGGGTATTTAAGAGCCTCTTGGACAGGTACATGGATGAAAGAAAAATAGAGGGTTACAGGGTAGTGTGGGTTTAGTACTTTTTTTTAAGGAATATAGAGGTCGGCACAAGGGCCGAAGGGCTTGTACTGTGCTGTAGTATTCTAGTGTCTAGTGATACTGAACTGAAGCCTGCAGATATCCAACTAAGAAATTATACTGGAGAAAAGGTAACTCCTGTGCTCATGACATCCATAACAGTGAAATAAAACAACCAACAAGCTGCATTAGGCTTGTACGTGGTAACAATAGGAGGGCCAGCATTGCGGCACTGTAATAGGCTGAGACAACTACAAGTTGATTGGAGATCCATCCAATCAAGTTGTAGTCGTCTCACCAAATTATAGTGCCACAATGCACAATTTGCATGCCATATCCCCTACAAAAGTGTCAACTGAAAGTGAATTAAGAAAGGTACTGGATGATTCCACAGCACTGTTCAAGAAGGGCATTGGAAAACTCAAAAATATCAAGGGTAAAATAGTGTTAAGTAAAAATGCCAGACCCATGTTTTACAAAGCCTGTCCAGTTCCTTTTACAACCTGTGATAAACTAATCAATGAGCCAGATCTCATGGAGGCCATAGGAATTATTTCCAAGTATCATGGGAGCCCATGGGCAATATTCGTGGTCCCAGTAGCCAAGAAGAATGGGTCTGTCAGGATCTGTAGTGAATAGAATGTCATGATCAATCAAACTGAAAGTAGATCAATACCGCTGTCCAGGATGGAGGATGCCTTTGCAACCTTTCTAGAGGAAAACTCTTCAGCAATGTGGACTTAGCTGAGGCCCATCTACAGATGGAGATGGAAGAACAGCCCATAGTGTTTCACACCGTAAGAACTCACAAAGTGCCTTTTTACTATTATGGCTTATTTTCGACTACTATCTGCACCTACGCTCTGACAGAAAGCTATGATCTAGGTGCTGCAAGGCAGCCCAGGCACTCTGCATTACCTGATTGGCATCACTGTTATGATGACAAGAAACATATCCCAAAACTCAAATCAGTGCTAAAAGGATTTGAAGATTATGGGCTCAGAACACGACACATGCATGAATCCTTTAAACCAAGCATATTTACTGTGGTCACACTATTGAAGCACAAGAATTACACAAGTGTGCTGAGAAAATTCAGGCAGTGGTGGTTGCCCCAAGGCCAAAGGACGTGTCACAGTTGTGGCCCTTTTTAAGATAGGAGGGCTGGTCAATTACAACAGCAGGTTCCTGCCAAGCCTGGCTACTGTGCCTTGCTCCTTGAGCTCTTAACTACAGATTGGGAAGAAGTGGCAATGGTCAAAGCCGTGTGAGGTGTCTTTTCAAAAGACAAAATAAATAATGTACTAGGGTCATAGTCTGTGCTCACATTTTATGATCCACATTGTCCAGTGAAGTTTGCCTGTCAGGTCTCGCCTTATGGTATTGTTACAATCACAGCACATGTTATGAGTGATGGAAGTGAACATCCCATAGCCTTTGCATCACATTTCCTTACCACTGCAGAGAAAAATTATGCACAAATTAACAGAGAGGCCTTGACTCTAGTTTGGGTTGTAAAAAGTTTCGGCCAGTAATTATATGGGAAAGAGTTCATCCTCAGTACTGATCATCAACCACTAGTGTCCATTTTTCATCCACAATAGGGTGCTCCACTAAAAGCAGCAACGTGAATGCAGAGATGGGCTGTTTCTTGGAGGACACAATTAGGAGATCAAATTCCAGAGGACAACTAATCATCGAAATGCTGACGCATTGTCCTGTTTACCGTTGAAAAAGGAAATACCTGAAACTTTTACAAAAAGATACTCCTCTTAGCACATTCTCACTAATCTAATTCTAAAGAGGTGCTACATTCTGGAGATCTAGACATGGTCAAAAAGAAAGCTTTAGTATGAAACTTCATCTGGTGGCCTGGGATAGATTAACAGATTAAGCAGCTTGTCATGCTCTGTTTGGGATGCCTACATGTTCAGAAGTAGTCAAGAGATGTGTCTCTTCTTCCTTGGGAATGGCCTGCATTGCCCTGGCAGAGGATTCATGTAGGTTTTGCTGGGCCATTCATGGGCACAAATTTCTTGGTGGTAGTGGATGCTACTACGAAGTGGCCAGAAGTGTTCCCATTAGCCTCTGAAACAGACTCAAACACTGTTGATGTTTTGAGAAGACTTACAGTCAAGATGGCACTTGTGTACAAAGCTCCTTCAGTTGACATCTTCCGGATAGACCACAAAGCTATTTATTTCACTTCTTTTACATCTGATTTTCATATTAAATGTGTTTCTGGAACTGCTAGAGCCTGCCATTTACAGATTGGAAATCGAATGATTTCTGTGCTTTGCTCTCTCTGTGAAGATTCTGGGAAGCAGCGAGCGTGAGCCTTAGATGAAGTGACAATGAGACGGGGCGCGAGCTAATGTTTGACTTCATTTCATTGATTAATGCTTCAATTATTTGCTGATTAAAGTAATGAGAAAAATTGAAACATAGAGGCAAATGTTGGAGGTAAGCACTGGCTACCTGCCTTCTGATCACTGACGGGATCGCTCTGCTTGTGTGGCCTATCGCTGTGCCTGGAGGATAGGCCTCTGCATTCTAGCTCTTTCATTTATGTTGATAATGTTGCCAATGTTCTGTATTATGGATCTTAACTGTGGACTATGGACTTTTTCAGTCTTATAGTTTTTATGTTCTATGCTTTTGCCTGCTCTTGTTGCTTTTTTGTGTGGGGAGAGGGGATTTGGGGATCAATATTTTTGTTATGTTTCATGCAGAGGGAGGGTGCTTGGGGCTCGATGACCATGCTGCCTTTTTTTCTTTTTTGTGCATGTGGATGGGCTTGCTGTTTCTCTCTGAATTGATTTCCATGTTTTTTCTTTGTTCCGCACTATCTGGAGAAGAAGAATCTCAGAGTTGGGCACTGCATACATCGTTTGATAATAAATTAACCCTTGAACACTTGGTTAGTGTCAATGGATCACAGTTTGTTGCAGAACAGTTTCAGCTGTTCCTGAAATTGAATGGATTAAGACATATTACATCAGCACTGTACCCCCCAGCTTCAAGTATCTTGGCAGAAAAATTTGTCCAGAGTCTAAAGAATGCTCTCTGGCAATGTCAAAAGAACACACTACACTGACACTGAATTGGATGTTTGACAATTTCCTCCTTGCTTATTGCACTGCAGCATACTCCACAACCAACAAATCACCAGCTGTGCTGGTCCTATGTCATTCCTTGAGGTACGCTTGGATCTCCTCAAACCCAGTCTTAGAAGGAGTATACAGGACAAACAGCTGAGACAGCTTAAGGGCTCCTCAAAAAATGAGGTTTGTTGTTTCACTCCTGGTGAGAGACTGCAGAGGTGATCAAATGTGGCTACTTTGGAAGATTAAAGACAGAACTGGACTTTTCTCTTACACAGTGGAGATGGTATCTGATGTCATCTGGCAATGGCACATTGAAAGGAGTCATTTTTTTAGATCTTAAAGAACCACTTCCAGCAGTTCCAGTGTCAACTCCTACAATCCCCATGGAGGAGATCCCAGAACCTGAGGTTGTTTCACAGCCACAAGTCTCAGCTGCCAAGAAGAAAGACGCCCCTTGTCAGGAAAGACATTATTCAACAAGAGTAAGAAAACCTCCAAAGTGATTAAATCTTTAGGCCTGAATGGGACATTTTAAAGGTTACTATGCTATACATATATACATTATACTATAGTACAGTGTTGTGCATTTATAATTTCAGTAATATTTATTAACAATTATAAATATATTGTTTGATTAAACATTCTTTATTGTTTACATAATTCATCATGGGTTATATATAACAGTACATGACTGGCATACAAATTTATGCCACCAAGTCGTATGTGCTTGCCTCATTAAAAGTAAGAGTGAAACTAGATATGTTACCCCTATCTCTGTGTTTTCTTTCGACTAGTTTTATGGTTTGGAGTTACAAAGCATAACATCTACTACATCCCTTTATCTCCTACTACCCAGCTAATTTTGTATCCAGTTTGTCAGCACACACTTAATCCCATGTGTCCTATACTTCTGGACCAGCCTACCTCGTGGACTCTTGTCAAAGGACTTACTAACGGACAGACTATTTCACCTATCCTATGGCTGTTAAGTGCATAAACATCAACAAGATCAGTCCTCAGGCTGCAATATTCCAGTGAGAATAAACCTCGCCTGTCCATCCAGACAATATCCTCGTGAATCTGATTTTCATTTTCTCTATTCTACCATATTCTTCCTGTGCTGTGTTGATGAGTCTATACACAACAATAATGGCACCCAAATCAGTCAAGGGTTATATAACAAAGAAGTTGCAATTTTAAAACTATCCCTATTTTTAACCTTAGTCAGATAGTTATAGAGTTATACAGTCCAAATCATCTTTTAAATAGTGCAGTTTTACCAATGTCTACCACTTCTAGTAACAGGTTCCATATAACTACTACCTTCTGTGTGAAAAAGTTGTTGTTCTTTTATAACTTTTCCCTCTCACCTTAAGCCCACCTATGAGTTCCAGTTTCAAACTCCTCTTCAGTAGCAAACTACCTGTAACCATTCATCTTATTTATGTCCTTCATGACTTTATAAACCTCTTTCAGGTCACCCGCCCCCCCCCCCCCCAACCTACTTTGCTCCAGGAAGCAAACTCATAGCTTATCTAGTGCCTTCTTTTAACACAGGCCCTCCTATTCTGATAACATCCTTTTGAAAATGTTCTGCATGCTTTTCTGTTTGGAAACATTCTTCCTAAACCTAGAGGGCCAGAGATGTGCACAATATACCAAGTGTCAAAGGAAGTCGATAGAGAGTGAATGGAACAGAAGATTATGGTTTTTGAAAACTCATGTATCAGTAAGACCAAGGTACTGATTGTGGACTTCAGGAAGGGGAAGTTGGGAAAACACATCAGTCCTCATCAAGAGATCAGCACTGAAAATTGTGAGCGGTTTCAAGTTCCTGAGTATCAACATCCCTGAAGATCTATCCTGGGTCCAACATATTGCTGCAATTTTAAAGAAGGCAAGGCACAACTTAATTTATATTTTATATATACTTCTTATATAGTTTAAAAAAATTATTATGCATTGCAATGTACTGCTGCCACAAAGCAACAGATTTCATGGTTCTGATTCTGACAAGCAGTTTCCTCCTACTGAAATGAGTGAGAAATTGAGTTTCTAGTTTTATCTGTATAAAGCAAGTCTTTGGATGGGAGGGAAAATCTGCTGTCATGGCACCTGATGAAGCTCACAACATCAAGGAGATATCCTGATGTCCTGAAGACATTCTGACTTCTGCAGATCAGAAATAAAGGTAGAAAAAATATTAACTCCCCCATCCCAGTCTCGGAATAACTATATGTTAATTCACGTTAGCCCAGAAATGTGAACATGTGGCTGAATTGCTAGTTTGAGGAAGAGACAGTATCTATTTCCCAGGGACACTGGTACTAGTATTGAAAGGGGAATTAGATGTACTGCTGATTGACAGACTTTGAAAACTTAAGTACAATAGGATCTTTACAAGTTATATGAAGGACTATTTTTAGACAAATCTAGCTACCTCTGTAGCATCCAAAATAAACTGGAGGCCATATTCTTCAGAATAGAACTACTCAAATTAACTAAATTAAAAGCACCAACATCTCAAGTATTACAGGTCATCACATAATCAGAAAGGATAAGGAAGAAAGTAATTGTATTAATTAGGAATTATGTCATGGCACAGGCAGGTGACAAGCTTAAAAATGCCAGAATTCAATAGGATTGAAATAAGATTTACAAAATAGTTCATGATACAAATGGTCCTATATTGCAGAAAAGAAGCGTCCACCATAAAGAACTTCCAACACCCAGACCATGCTCTCTTCTCACTGCTGCCATCAGGAAAAGGGTATGGAGCCTTAGGACCGACACTGCCAGATTCAGGAACTGTTAGTATCCCTCAGCCTACAGGGTCTTGAATCAGAGGGAATAACTTCCCTCAACTTCACTCGCCCCATCACTCAACTATTCTCAGAACCCATAGACTCACTTTTGAGAACTCTTCATCTCATGTTCTTGATATTTATTCCTTACTTATTTATTATTGTTACTGTTATTTATTTTTTTCTACTTTTTGTATTTGCACAGATTGTTATCTTTTGCATATCAGTTGTTCATCCATCCTGTTGGGTATGGTTTTCCATAGAATCTATTGTGTTCCTTGTACTTACTGTGAATGTCCGCAGAAAAATGAATCACGGAGTTGTATATGGTAACAGATAGTAAATTTACTTTGAAATCAGAATTTTGCATTTCAAAATGAATGCAGACAGAGATGCTATAAGGAGTTGTCTGTGAACCTCCTCTTCTTGTGATGAAGCATCTGCTGGTTCACCTACTAGGACGCAGGCTTCATCAGTAGATTCTATGGATCCCTTGTCAGTATACAGGTGCTTATGATCCAAATGCTGCTTAGATATTTGTCCATCTGTCAGCTCATGTTCTGTTACCATGCCGGTAATCAGCTTTTTTTCTGAGATGTGCATGTGATCCAATGCACATCTGACACTGAATATTCACAGGCTGGTGTGCGCATCATATTGTTGTTTCATAGCCTTTCGTTTGCTGCAAAAATAGCTAGCTGCAGGAGATCTAATTTGTAGCGTAAGCTGCACTTAAACATTAAATTGGAGAGTGAAGCACCTGTAAGTTTATTTGGTAATGGAAAAGAGAATGGCTTAATTTTGTCATCAAGTCACCATATATTTCTTTGGAAAGACCTCGTTTCACTGTTTGTATTACTTACTCTGCCAGGCCTTTTGATGCTGCATGACATGGAACCATTGTTAGGTGCCTAATACTGACAAATTCTTGACAAACTCCTTAAATCCTGCACATGAGAAGGCCGGTTGTATCATAAATGCTCTCTGTTTTTGGTTCTTCCAGGCTGATTGAATATGCCATGGGGCCGGCCTTGTAAATCCCCAGCTGACAATTCTTATTAAACTTGAACTTAGCTGCTGGACCACAGCATTGACCCAAAATATCAGCTTGAAAATCTGCTGGTACTTATGTAATAGAGAATTCAAATACAGTTGAAGCAGGACAGAACCGATGACATCTTTTTAATCCAATTTCTGCCCAGCAAATTAGGCTGTTGGCCTCCCCTGACCACATGCATGAGTAAGTGGGACAGGTCCCCCGGTGAACTACTTGTGACATAAAAATGTCTCACATGACCATGTTATCTCCAGTGTAACTGCAGAACAACAAGTTTGGCAGTTGTAATTTTAAAATCTGGCATAAAGAGCATTTGCTTACCAAGTTGATGCCCACCCTGCTTCCAGCTTACATTGCATAGGCTGGTTGTGCACTGTAAAAGTAACCACATATGAGGCTGGTTTCAGTGGCCCATGTCAAGGGTTTGGAAGAATGTACACCTTTCTTCATTCTGGCCTGCTCCATGCTTGGAGTTGATGGTTGAACTCTGCCTCGTGAAGCACAGTTTCTTGTGGTGCCTTACCTTCTGACAGAACCGTCTTTTGATGCATGCAATTGGACCATCAGGCATGACTTTCCCCAGACCAATAGCATTTCTGTGGAGGCTTACTTGATCTCTGTGGAGACTGTAGGCGGTGGATAGATATCCACTGGCTGATGTTGAGATTTTCAGGAGGTGGGCTCTTGCTCGATTACTGCCTGAATCAGTGGTGGTGGGGGTGGCTGAATCTGTTTAAGGCCTCTCTTGATTGCCTTGTGGTGGTGAGATGTGAGGCACGCTTTGACCCAGGACAGGAGGCTCTCCTGTGACCGCCAATCTTGGACTCCAATAACCAATGCTTGAATAAGCCTCTTTTCTTTAAATGTGACCAGGAAAATATCTTTGTACTTCCATTCTTGCACTGCTAATGTCAGTCTTGTGATGAAATCATTTACATTCTCATCGGGGTTTGCTGCAACTGTGAGAAACTGGAACAGTACTTCCTATGCCATTATTGTCAAAATTGGCAGAAGTTTAATGTAGTCCAGAAAAGTTTTCTTCCATTGCTGTTAGATTCCAGAGGCCAGTTTTGCCATAGCTTAGCACAAAATGGATGAGGTGCTTTGAGTAGAGAGGCCATTCTTATTTTGCTTCTTGTCACCATATGTTATTTATGCACAGAGGCAAGAAAGACAATGAAGGCATTTAATTAAACATTTTTACTGAGTCTAGTAACATGCTAGGCAACTTAACATGTGGGAGTGACAAACTGAGCCTGCCGAGATGAAAATATGCACACTTGAAAGACCACGTGAGAAAAAGAGCCCTTTGGCTGTAGGAGGCCCCATTGATTCACCTTGTGATCGATCATGCATACCTGTCACTTTTCACTATCAATTGGATACAGTTTACTGGACTTCTAAGCTCTCATTTTACCTCTGGAATTCTGTTAGGGCCATATTTTGATAATGACATCCAAACTGGATATTGGTGGGGATATTATGGCAAGGAAGTGCTCTTTGATCAAAGTTGATGACAGCCACCATCACTTTGCTAATGATTGAAATTAGCTGGTTTGGAGTTGTCCTGCTATTTGTTATTTTTTGTTAACATCCTGTCTCTTTGCTAACTAGAACTGAAGCCATGTATCTAAAACACCTAGTTTTAGCTCATGATCAACTCTTTGACATCCCCTGCTTTCTGCAAATTGTGAGATTGGCTAACATCCAGTAGTGAATGAGCATGCTGGCTGAATTGTGCAGATTGAAGGCCAGGTGCTTTGAAGGGAAATGTTGCCTACCAATGAGTTACATCTCTTGTTCTTACATTTAGCAAATGTGGAAATCCAAGCTGTTCTGACTCTTGAGTCTGCTATTGAACTCACCTTTGATTCCAGTCAAAGAGCATCTACTCCCTAAAGGACTGCAACCCAGCCCTCAGTTTTCTGTCAGGGAGATCTGGCCTATGAACATGGATTTGCTAAATTGCATCATCATCAGAGAAGATCAGGCAATCACTCTCATAACTTCTGCTTTACGTCATTTTCCAGCTGTTAATCATTTGTTGGTGACTTTCTGTTTCTATTTTAATTTTTTTAGCATTTAATTTTATTTTTCTCAGTTACTTACATTAACTTGAGTAGCTTTGAAACACACCTAACACCCAAAGGCTTGGTATGCAGAGAGCTATCAGTGAGTTCCGGAGGCAGGGCCTCAACCTGAGGCCTACTCATTGCTCAACACCTCCTCAACCGCACAAGGTGCCTCTTATACATGGAGAGTCAACTTGTTCAATTCTATCTCAGAAAATGTTCTGACAGGTGGGCAACGGCTGGTCTAGACAGCTGGTCATGTCTAGGACAACCTGAAGTTCAACAGGTCACAAACATCATTCTATGGACAGTGCTTTCATCACTCTCTCTGGCAGCTTATTATAATTTCGCCAGATTTCTCCCACGTGTGTTATACACTCAGCGGCCACTTTATTAGGTGCCCCCGTTACCGAATAAAGTAGCCACTGAGTGTATGTTCGTGGTCTTCTGCTGCTGTAGACAATCCATTCAAGGTTAGAATTGTTGTGCACTTAAAGATGCTCTTCTGCACACCACTGTTGTAACACGTGTTTATCTGACTTACAGTCACCTTCTTGTCAGTTTGAACCAGCCTGGCCACTCTCTGACCTCTCTCATTAACAAGGCATTTTTGTCCACAGAATTGTTGCTCACTGTATGTTTTTGCACTATTCTCAATAAACTCTAGAGACTGTAGTGAATGATAATCTCAGGGTATCAGCAGTTTCTGAGGCACTCAAACAACCCTTTCTGGCACCAGCATACATTCCATGGTCAAAGTCACAATTTCCTCCCCATTCTGATGTTTGGTCTGAACAACAAATGAACTTCTTGACCACGTTTGCGTGCATTTATCTGTTGAGTTGCTGCCGTGTGATTTGCTGATTAGATATTTGCATTAATGAACAGGTGTACAGGTGTACAGGTGTACCTTATAAAGTGGCCAATGACCCTTAGCTTCATTTCAAATCGCACATCCACACCATTTCTGTATTTAATTTTGTAACTTTGATTCAGCTCTATTGAAACCATATCCATGCTTTGTTACCTCTAGAAATGGCCGTCCAATATTCTGCTGACTAGTCTTCCCCATTCTACCCGACCTGAACAAGCTGTCATTCAATAACAAGTCTCCTTTTTGGCCTAACCCGCTCTTCCATCATCCCATATTGGCAATGTTCAGACTCTCAGTCAACTTGTCAAGTTTCTCTGTTGGATAACTGATCTGAAGTTCTCACTGTAAACCATTGGTTTATTATGTATAAATACTATATGTAAATAACTAAATAAGCAACTAAATCATATACATTAGTATCTTCATATTATTATATATTAGTGTGATATATATTTGGTATTATCATTAGTTGATCTTTTATAATAACGTACAAAGTAGAAGAGGAATTCTGGAATTCTCTGCTTGAAAGGGTCCTGGAGGCTTGATCATTAGATACATTTTAGAAGAAGATCATGCTGTGTTGCTACTGCAAAAGAAAAAAAAAAGTTCTTGGCTCTTATACAATAGACAGGTATGCCTATGGCAATAAACTTGAACTTGAGTATTTGAAAGTATGAGGAATTGAACATTATGGGGAACTGCCAGAGGAGTTGAGGCCAGTGTAGAACAGCCATGATCACACTGCATGGTGGCAAGTCTTAAGGGGTCGCATGGCCTACTCCTGCTGATACCTGTACAACCTTAACCCTACATCACCAATAGAACAATATGAACTTCCTCTTGCATTATCATAGACTTGGTTCTAATTGTGCTTTTACATCAGTGTCTTGTTTGGAAAGCCTTTTCCTTTGTACAATTTACATGAAGTTTATTTTCTGTGTGTTGTTAACTGTACATGCCTGTGACGCTGCTGCAAATAAGCTTTTCATTGTCTCTCTACATCACCTAACTTGTGCTCACAATAATCATTTGATCTGACTCAGCCTGACTTGGTTTTCTTGCATCTCATGTGACATACCAGCCAGGAAAACCTGCTCTCTGAGGCTACATCCACACTAAGCTGGATAAATCCATAACCAAAGCTTTTTCTCTTCGTTTTAACACTCCGTCCACTCTAAAACGGCGTTTTCATCCCCCGAAACTGGAGCTTTTCGGAAATGCTTTTCAGGGTGGGTATTTTTGAAAATGCTGCTCGGGCGAATCAGTGTGGATGGGGTAACCGGAGAAATCTGAAAACGCTGTCAGACGGCAGCGCGCCATTTCATTGTTTTCCTGAACACAACCTAACAATTTCAGAACAGACAGCAACAAGACTGAAGCCAGAAGAGTTAGAAGTGTACTCACCAAATACTTTGACTCATAACTTACTGAATAAATAAGTATACTCACTTTGCCCTGTTTTCTGCCCTTGCTCGTATGAAGGTGGTTTACCTATTTATCCAAGTACTTCTCTGACAATAGATGTGTAACAGCCTAATGTAACATTGTATGGAAAAACAGGATAACACCGAGGCAGACATGTTTTATACATTTAACAAGGTGCTTTATTAATGCAACAGAGTTAGTCAGTTTTTCAACGTTCATCGTCAGCCGGGTCAATCTGCCTGTGAACTCCCTGTTGGTTGCCTCCATACACTCTAGTATTTGTTCTTTTTTACTTTTTAAGATCTCCTGTGCGAAAGCCAACAGCTGTCCGTTGTTTTAAGTTTGTCTAGTCTGTAACTACACAAACACGCAGTTTTACGGCGAGATTCAACACCAAACATATTGCTTGTTTTCGGTAGTTGTACCCTGCGCATGTGTAGCAGGAGGAGGGGATTCGCCGAAATTGCCATTTCAATGTGGATAGAGATATTTTCAAAAACGCACAGTGTGGACGCCTATCGTTTTTGCGCGAAACTGGCGTTCTCAAAATTATCCGGTCTAGTATGGATGTAGCCTGAGACTACTCTATCAACATACAAAAGAACTTTGTAATTATTTTTAATTACTTATTCGCATGCACTCATTAGATCCATGTCTTCTCTCAGCAAATAGTCCCATCCTTATTGCCATGTAACTCTCACATGCCCATCAATTCCTCTTTTTGCCTACTATAGACAGTATTTAACTGCTAGTTGCTCCTATTGAGTCTCTTCGGAAGCTGGAATGCCCAGTGGAAAACCACAGAAAGAACAAGGAAACTCCACACAGACAGTAACCATTTGGGAGTGAAAGTGCGCCTCATCACCATGCCCCCCAAAGCTCAAGGGAGTGCTTAATTTCTACTCACTCGCCAAGCCTTTATTACATCCCAGGAATTAACCTGGTGAGCCTTTGTTCTGCTCCATCTTATTTAGATAGGGAGTCCAGGGCCATAAACATTCTTCTAGGTGTTGTCACTATGGACTTCCATACATTTGCAGTAAAATGTCATCACTCTTCTACTCATATCCTTTGTTACAAATGCTATTACACTATTTAATGCTTGAAAATTTTCTTTTTGTCAATATTCTGAACCAAAACTATGCTACTAATTGGATCTACTGAGCTAAGATGATTTGTTAGACGTATTATCTCTGTATAACAAAAAAGTCATTAGAGATTTTGAAGCTTCTTTAATAATTTGTAAAGAATGACAAGACTGAAAGGATTGACAATGGCATCATCTCTAACCACAGGGGAAAAGAAAAGAGTAATTATATTTATTCCATTGTTTAGTAAGTTTGCAAATACTTGTTAAACATAATAGAAAAATAAAATAGCAAACTGCATTTCATTGTCAGATTTGAATATTGTTAGGTGATATCAAATGATACTCCTTTCATAGCTGGCTCAGATTGTTCTGTTTTTTTTTCTGTTTGGGACAACGGCTAACTCTCTAAAGGGGTCTGAAGGAACGATGCACTGTAAGCAGTGCTGGTTTCAGGATAAGACGTTAAACCACATGTAATGTGTTTGCCCAGCTGTAGATCATGTGAACCTTCCCTGGTGTCCTGTCCAATGTTCATTGAATAACTGGTGTCTCTAGAAGAGATACTGCAGTCAGTATTTCATTGTTGTGATATGTTTACCAGTCTGGCTCTTGGGACAGTGGAGTTTGTCCTGTGAGGAGAAATTAATGGTATTGTCAGGAAGATTCTATATTACCAGGCTGATATTCATGGAACCTAGATCTAGAGATATTAAGCATCAATGTATCAGCTGGAGAATGTAAAATCACTAAATTAATTAAAAGTGACATCAGTGCTATTGGCAATGCAGCTAGTGTATTGCAAAAACTACATGTTGCTAAATGAAGAATAACACCAGTAATCCTTACCTGGTCTGGACTAATGAAGGGTCAGGAGTGATGTAGGATCTCTGTCCGAAATAGTGGCTGTTTATTCATGTCCATAGATGCTGCGTGGCCTGCTGACTTCCTCTACAATTTTGTAGGTTTTTCTCTGGATTTCTAGCATCTGTATTTCTCTTGTATTTAGGAAAAATACCATATGGCTGTTGATTTAGGTGCAACAGAAAAAAATGTCTCCTATGTCCTGAAAGCATATTGTATATTAACAAGGAAAGAATGATTGCTTATTGGAATTCTCCAAGAACAGCCATAATTAGTTAAGGATTTCAAGAGTTAATCATCTTTACCAATGGAATATAATAGGATCAGATTTGTTAACACTGACTTATATGGTACGAGATCTATTGTTTACAGCAACAGCACAATGCAAATATGTGAAATTAATACAAATGTCTAAAATAAATAAGTGTAAAAAAGGATTAACAAGGTAATATTTAAGGATTTGTGGACCATTTAGAAATTTCATGTGGAAGGAAACCAGTTTATTTCTGAAGTGTTGTGTGTGGTCTCCATGCTCCTATACCTCCTCCCAGATGGTAGTAATGAGAAAAAGGCTTTTTTTGGATGTCACCCTTTTGTTAATAATAATATTTTCAGAAATATCTCTCAAACAGTGGAATTCTAAAATGATACATCTTTGACACTGATGCTTAATTGAATTGGATGCAGCTCTATTCACAGAGGATCAACAGTTTTGATTGCATCCTGATCAACAATATGTACTCCACCAAAACAGCTACAAACATTAATTAGTTTATTACCTCCAGATCATATTAGATTGTATAATCAGAACAATAGATAACTCTCAAGCACAAAGATATGATTAAAATTTCTTCAGACATTTTTACAAATTGCAAAGAAGTAAATTCAAGTTCTTCCTTTTCATTTATTTTAGAGATGGTTGCATAAAGCTTCTTGGTTGATGGAAACCTATATCCATGCATGTATCTTTAGAATGAATTCACTGACTTTTTGAATAACCATGTAGATTTACTGTTTAATGCCTCAAGTGTAGAAACTGGTTGTTTATTTTTTAGTGGTCAGAGATGTGAGAATATTGAAATTCATGCAGCTCCAAATGCTGCAAGCAGTAACTCGAATGGCTCATAAGTATTGAAATTACATCTAAGCTTATTTAACTGTTGGCATTTCCCAATGGAGTCTTGGGACTGAGTGATGGGGAAATAGACGGCATAGGATTAAGGACCACTGGAATCCATATAGGGCTTAGAAGTGAGTGACCAATTGCCTAATTTAACCTCCTGAGTGTTCACTGTCTAAAGCTATTAAAGAACTGAAACAAGAAACTAATTTAACATCAGTACAAGTATGATCTAATTGAACAGTGGAATGGACTCAATGCATTATTCCCATTCCCACGTTCATTGCCATAGAGAACAGTATGATAAATAAGGAAGCAAGCTTCTTCCTTTTTGAGTAGAACCTGCGACCATTTACAATTACTTGGAAGAATGGAAAGCAGTTCAGTTTAGCCTGTCTGTTTAAGAAAGGCACTTCTAAAACACTGTAATGTTACTTAAGTTTATATGTTTAAGGATGTGCATTGGAGTGCCATCACAAATACTGCATCCAAATTGGGGGAGCAGGCTGCCACCAAGTGCAGGTTGACATCTCTGAAGACACTGAAATAAGATAATAAATTGGCTACCTGTTCTCAACTTCAGCTTTTGGCAGACGCAACCCTGAGGCAGTAAGATAGGAGATTGGAGCCTTTGCATCAATGATTGCTGTTCCATTTCTTTTTCTTTTTTGACATACTAGTCCACTTAGCTTGTGAAATTCAGGTTGTTAATGTGAAATAAAAGCCTTATTCTTTATAATTCTTTAAATCCAAAATCCTTTTTACTGAAAGGGGGAAGTTAATTCCTAAATGATTAGAAATAGAGTTGTATTGCCATAGAAAATTGAAATGACTTATGGATGCATTGTTGTTGATAATCTTCCTAAATCTCCAAATAGTTCTGCAGCTTTGATGATTTAAAATGACAATAGAATGTCACGGATATTCTCTTTCCAGGACTGGAAAGGCTTATTGCTAACCTCAGCTTTCTGGTATAGTGGTATAACCTTTCCAAAGAGTCAAAGTTGTTTGTGGCAAAGTTAAATTTCTATCAAATATTCTTTACTCTCTTTCTTATTATAAACAACAACCAGATTTCAGCTCTTAAAGCAAATTGCAAGCAATAATTAGGCTCTAGTTAAAAAGACAGCTTTGCAAACTAACAGTACTATCTACAGAGTACAGACTGCTGGACCACAACAGGAGACTGGCTGCTCAAGGGATATAGTTTGCAAAGTGAAGTGACCATCAGATGTTCTCATCTGCATGAGCCAAATGTAAGACAATGCGGTTATGTTAATTGGCCTACATCATACCAGACAACAGTAGCTAAGTAATTAGTTCCAGGAAGTTTTCACACCAGACTTGTTTTGCTATTTAACACATTTATGATCAATCAATCAATTATGCGTACTCAGAAAGTCAACACTTACAACATTAACTTTAGGTGGCTGGTTTCGCAGTTCCCAGAAGTTTTTAGACCACCTGCGTGACTTACTTTGTCCCGGCAAAGGTACCTGAAAAACATTACATGCAAATAGTCACAACTACTAACAAAATAGTCTATGTTAAAAAGCATTAGGGATTGTTAGGAATGACAAGGGTGATAGAAATGTCGGGTGACTGAAAAAAAACAAGAATTCATTCCCCAACCTTCAGTTTTTTCAAAGGATGACCTGTTCGTCTGCAACTTATTAGAATGTTCTTTTAGTTTATGAGCATTTTAACTGTGTTTGGAAATCCCTTGTAGTTTATAAAGCTTTTGGAATTCAGATGTTTAAATATAAGTCAGAAATTAATTCTCTGTGAGTTTTAAGTATACGTTGAGTTTTTTTTTGTCTAAAATTAAATATGTATCATTAAAAATAAAATGAACTGTGCTTCAACTATAAGACCATAAGACATAGAAGGATTTAGCCAGTAGTCTCATCAAGACAGCTCCTCCATTCAATCTTGCATGATCCTTTTTTCCCTTCCTCAGCCAAGCTCTCCACCCTTCTTCCCGTAACCTTTGATGCCATGTCCAATTAAGAACCGATCAAGCTGTGTCTTAAGTATATCCAATGACCTGGCCTCTGTAGCTGCCTGTGGTAACAAAGTCCACAAATTCACCACCCTCTGGCTAAAGAAATTTTTCCACATCTCTGTTTTAAATGGACGTGCTTCTATCCTGAGGCTGGGCCTTCTTCTACTAGACTCCATCACCTTGGGAACCACCCTTTCCATATCTACTCTGTCTAGGCCTTTCGGCACTTGAAAGGTTTCTGCCTTCCTCCTTCTAAGTTCCAGTGAGTACAGACCCAAAACTACCAAATGTTTCTTGTATAATGAACATTTCATTCATGGGATCATGCTTGTGAACCTCCTCTGACATTGCATTTGCCTTCCTCACCACCAACTCCACCTTTAGCATGTCCTGCACAAGGATTTCCAAGTCCCTTCACATCTCAGATTTTTGGATCTTCTACCCTTTTAGAAAATAGTCCGCTCATTTATTTTTACTTCCAAAGTGTATGCATGACCATGCACTGTCCAACATTTTATTTTGTTCACCACATTCTTTTCCATTCTCCTAATCCATCTAAGTCCTTCTGCAGCCTTCCTATTTCCTCAACACCACCTGCCCTTCATCAAACTTTGTATCATCTGCAAACCTGGCAACAAAGCCATTTATTCCATCATCTAGTTTATTGATATACAGCATAAAAAGAAGCAGTCCCAACACCGACCCCTGCAGGACAACACTAGTCACTGGCTAGGATCCTTTTATTTCCACTCCCTGCCCCCTACCGTGAAGTCAATGTTCTAACCATGCCACACATGCAAAATGCTGTAGGAACTCAACAGGCCAGGCAGCATCTATGGAAAAGATTACAGTTGATGTTTAGGGCCAGTAACTTTCTTGCAATGCTATACGCTCTTAACTTGGTAGGTAGCCTCATATGTGGCACCTAGTCAAAGGCTTTCTGAAAGTCCAAATGTACAACATCCACTGCATCCCCTTTACCTATGCTATGTGTAATCTCCTCAAAGAATTCCAACAGGTTCAAAGTTTGTTAGCTGAAAGTATCTCCCTCTTGGTAGGGAGAGGGAACCCATCATGCAACAGTGGCTATTGGCATCTAGGTCAGAGAGATGAGACAGGAAAGTAAGCTGGTCTTTAAAGAGTAGATTGATACAGTATAACCTTCCTACAGTGACAGTATCTGTAGATACCTATATCAGATAGGACTTCGCGGACCGTGAAACCAATACCATCACAAAGGGATGAATGTTTTCTAATCTCCAAGTGGACGTAGTAGGATTCTATAGCCACTTGGAGATTCGATGATAATTTGGTTATCTGAGGTTCATTTGCAAACATTTCACTGTTTTAGTGCAGAATATCAATTATCTTTAAGGAAGTATTCTTTGTAACTATTGCCTGATCTTCCAGTAGTTACTTGCAATCAGTAAGTTTAGTTGAATGAACTTTATTATAGCTAGTTTTTCACTTATTATTATATTAAGATGATAATTGGGAGGTTCTCATTTGATTCCAATAATTATTTTAAGAATAAATAGATGTGACTCTGCCTAAGCTGGCTTGTATGACATAAACTTCTGCTGGGATACATGGTGAAAAGTAATACTTGGCAAGACAAGAATTCAAACTAGGGCAAACGATGTAGTTATCAAATCAATGCTACTGTTTTCAACATGATTTTGTAGGTAAGTCAATGTAAATTTGTTATATATTGAACTTTGTTAAATGCTTATTCCTATATAAAATAAAGAACACTTTTCTCCGTTCATATATATGAGGCAATTACTGAAGTAACTCTGGGGATTGTTTATCTTCCCCCTCTGTTAGATATAATACATCAACTTACATGTCAGAGTCTGACTTCCTTATTTGACTGTGCAGGGGCTGAGCTGATTCCACAGCACTTATCTGTTGTCCCTACAAGTTTTTTTTATCAAAATGAGTATTGATTAGGTGGCTAGCATGTGTATTATTTTCACTTTCATCTCTCTTGCATTTCATGGCCAGAGTGTGATGCTTGGGTGTACGTAAAAGTAGTGCTGCATAGGAGTAGTGATCTGTTAAAAGAAGTGGGATGGGAGAAACTAATGCAAGAGGTGGATGCTAAATAAAAACTTCTACAGCTTATTAAGTAAGAAGGAATATGTAGTTAGAGGGAAAGCTGTAATGTGAGAAATGAGATGTCTTATGAGGATGTGTTATCTGCCAAGAGTGACCTTGGAGTGCTCTGTGGAAGTAGCAACATAAATGAATAGGTTATATAGCAGTTATATAACACGTTGGTGATGCCATAGGTGGAGTATTGAGTGCATTTCTGGTAACCACACAATAAGAAGGATGTGGGGGCTTTAGAGAAGGTACAGAAGCAGTGTACCAGGATTCTGCTTGGATTGGAGAGTATTAGCTATAAGGAAAGGTTGAACAAATATAGATTGTTTTTTTCAGAACATAGGACACTGAATGGCAATCAGATCAGTGTATAAAAACTTTCAGAAGCATAGATAGGGTATAGTATATAATCAGATTATTTTTAGCAGGATGAAAATGTCAAGTAATATAAAGCATATATTTAAGATGAGAAGGGAAATGTGTATGCAAAGGTGTTTTTTTCACGGAGAGTGTTAGGTGCCTGGAACACAATGTCAGAGAAGGTAGTAGAAGCAATAATTCAAAGACATTTAAAGAAGATCATGATTATGGAATAGAGAGACATGGATCCAATGTAGGAAAGTGGAATTTGTTCAGTTTGGCATCGTGGTCACCAAAGACATTTTGCCGGTAACTATGTTCACTGTTCAATGTTTATGTCAATTTATTGGCCAACCACACACTACTGGTGATTCCTAACATCACGTTGTTGCAGCTATCTTCTCTCTCTCTCTCTCTCTCTCAAGCCATTGGAGGAGGGTCTCAACCAGTTGTCACGTGAAATGAAGAGGAAAAGAAGAGTCAGTGACATGAAGGAAATCATGTTCTATGTGGGTATAGTCTGGACTGTGATTCCAGCAGATTTCTTGGAGTTAGGTTCCTTGTGGCCTTCAAGAAGGAAATTAATAAGGAATAAAAATGCAAGCTGCAAAGAAGAAACAAGGCTGGTGGAAATGATACCACACTGGTTGGGAGGTGGAGCAGGTTTGATAGGGCTGAAGGGCATCCACCTGCACTGTAACCATTCTTTGATGATATGGTTGAGGTAATTGATAATGTAATCAATTCAAAGCTATTTTTGTGAATTTTGTCTGCCAGGATTAGCTGCCTTATTTTTCACAAATTGGATACCTCACAGGTCATGTAAAAGTAACTTCATCACAGTTTAGTTGAATGCCTTCAAAGAAATGTTTTTGACTAATGGTTATCCAGTATTGATTAGGATTCCTTTCTCTTTTTTTGTAATTTATTTTTATTGAAGTTTATCATCAAACAAACATTTCCTTAAGATGTATTTCAGATACTGTACATATATATCATAATAATCTTTGTTACAAATCTCCACATAATAATTATCTGAGGTATGCATTCATAGAAAGGAAAGGAGAGAAAGAAAAATAGAAATAAGAAAACTATGTACAAGTAGGGAGTGATCTTTTTTTTACAACATATTCATTGACTTGTGAGAATAAAACCAGGCCGATGAGGTGTTTATAGTTAAACCATTTTTCCCAGTATGAATCAAATTGTTCCAACTTATGATTAACAGATGCTGTTATCTTCTCCATTTTGTAAATGTCCATTGTAATTTCCATCCATATATTTAAAGTTGGGCTCTCCTGTGATAACCATTTCCTGGTAAGGGCCTTTTTACCAGCCACCAGCAGTATATTCATTAACTATTTACCTCTTTTCAACCATTCTTGAGGTATATACCCAAAATATATGGTCTTACTCTCTAAGGGTATTACACATTTATAGATGTCTTATAAGGCATTATGTATCCCATTCCAATAGTCTTTGATAATGAGGCATTCCCAGAAAATATGATAATGGTTTGCATTTTGATTTCTACAACTTCTCTAGCAAACAGGGATGTTACTATCATAACGGGATTTCTGAGAGGGTGTAATAAAATATCTTGTCAACTTTTTCTACCCGAACTCCCTCCATTTCTGTGAACTGGTACACTTCCATTGATACCTCCATAATATTGTCTATTCTTCCTCAGATATAATTATCCCTTCTTCCTTCTCCCATTTTGTTTTAATGTATGAAGTCAAATGTGTTTTAAGATTTGACAACCCCTTATACACACTTGAAATGATTCTACTACCATTGTCTGAATTATATGCTTTTCTTAATAGCTCTATCAGACATGTACTTGCATCGGTTACATTTTTAAACATCCTATTAACATACTGTCACTTTTGTAAATACTGATAAAAGTCTTGTTTTTCTTACAAGTGTTTCTCCTTGAGCATTTCAAAACTGAACAGTGTTCCTTCTTTCATTATATTGCAAATAGCTGTTATTCCTTTAGCTGTCCAGTCCTTAAATCTAGCATCCAGTTTATTCGGCGTAAAATCTGAGTCATATGCACACCATTTAAGAATTGCAACGTCTCTCTCTAGTTTATATTCTTTTATAATAGTTTTCCATATTTTAAGAGTCCATTTCACCTATGGGTTCCGGTGATGTCATTGTCCAGAATAGCAGCTTAATTCAAGAGCTCCTCCGGAAAAATGAATATTTTGCCTCGTTAATCCATCAAATATAAGATCTTTCGAAAATATCTGAATTGATAAGGGGGGCAAAAATGGGGAAAAAGAATGGAGATTAAAAAAGCATCACTGTGGAGCCTATGGAAGAGAGAGGTACAACGCGCGGCTCTCCTACACGTGTGCGTGGTGGCGAAGCTGACCCTGGGCCTCGTTCGGGCGGTGACAAATATGATAAGGATTCTGGAAGAGATACAAGAAGTCCAAAAAGATAAAACAGCAACTCAATGATATAAAGTCAGAGCTCGCCAACGTCAATCAGAAAATAGTGGTGGCAGAGTCACAAATTGAGAAGGTGGAAGATCACGTGCAAAACGTGGAACAGATACTAAGTAAGATGATAAAAATATGAAATCAACAGGAAAGTAAATTGCTTGACCAGGGGGGAAGATCGCAACAGAAAAATATCAGGATGATCCCGAAGGAGCGGAGGGGTTGTCGATGATGGAGTCTGCAGAAAAGTTGCTGCGGGAAGTGTTGGAGATTCCCCCGACTATGGAGATTGAAATTGAGAGGGCACATCGAGCACTCGGCCCGAGGCCTTCTGGAGACAGAGGAAGTAAGCCGCGCTCAATAGTACTTAGATTCCTTTGATTCAAAAGCAAGGCGGAGATTCCACAAAGGGCCTGGGGAAAGAAGAGGGTGTTTTGGAATGGGAAGTTAATATACTTCGATCAAGATTACCCCCCGGCAATCCGACAGAAACAGAAGGAATATTCCGGTGAAACGAATCTTAATGCAAGAAAAGATTAAATTCCAAACTCCGTACCCTGCTAAACTGAGAGGGTTTTATGAAGAAGGCATACAGCTAAATCAGATGGTGCAAGAAGCGACTGCAGACATGAACAACAGAGGATTGCCCGTTAGTGTGGTCAGACTGAGGGAAAGCCTGGCTGAGCAGTTATCCCAATCTGCTTGGGAAATAGTAAGAGAATCGAGAGGAGGATGGGAGGAGGGTGAGAGAAGGATATTAGGAAGAGACTGTGAGTTCTCCGATGACAGCCCTCCAGAAGAGCCATAAGGTTTGGCTAACTTTAAAAGTGCTGATAAACTAAATGGAAGCAAAAATAGATGGTGGTATACCTATCTTGAGAAATACGTATTATAATGTGGATTTTATATTACTAAATTCTTTTATTCATTCATTCACTCCTTTTTCCCAACCTAAATGAGAATATACACATGGGAGAAATACACAAGAAAATCATCTCTGTGTAATAGACATAAATTTTTTTACTTACTTTTATAGGTACTGCAGCGGGGGCCCTTAACTCACAGGTAGGAGAGGCTATCCCCCAAGGTTAGACGTTTCTTCTAGCTCAACCCAGGGTCATCTAGAGACCCCAGCCTTGAAATCACACCTTTGTTACTATTTTTCTCATTCGTGTTTCTCGGCTCTCATTTGTTCAGGGAGTAGATCGATTAAGTTATATTCTACAAAGATCAGGATTCCTTTCAGTACTGACACAGGCTTCTGCATGATATTGTGTCGTAATGAGGTCAATCAATTTGAGGACAGATTTTGATTACATTCCAAAATATAACATTCCATGTTATTTGCTAAAATTTCCCCAACCCAGAAATGTAATCAGAAAATATTTTATTTTAATAATAGGTAATAATAATTACAATGATTTAATAATAACCATTCCAATATTAATGAAGAGCATTGGTAAAACCAATTAAAGGTCAATGGGTCACATACATGAATTTCAACTTGATTGTTTCAATAATTTCTAACCTCTGGGTGTTTGCTTTGAAGAATTGTAGCCAGTAAAATACAATTTTGTACCCCTTTACACAAAGTAAACACATTAGAAATGTGGCAGCCACTAGATATGAAATGTGAAACTGACTTCATTTCAGATTTAAAAAACTGAGTGTACTGATTATCAAATTCGTTATCTGATAAGGCACCCGATGCAAGACTTATTGAAAAAGTAAGGTGGTGTGAGATCCAAGGGGACATTGCTTTGTGGATCCAGAATTGGCTTGCCCACAGAAGGCAAAGAGTGGTTGTAGATGGGTCATTTTCTGCATGGAGGCCAGTGACCAGTGGTGTGTCTCAGTGATCTGTTCTGGGACCCCTATTCTTAGTGATTTTTATAAATGACCTGGATGAGGAAGTTGAGCGATGGGTTAGAAATTTGCCGATGACACAAATGTTGGGCGTGTTGTGGATAGTGTGGAGAGCTGTCAGAGGTTACATCGGGACATTGATATGATGCAAAAATGGACTGAGAAGTGGCAGATGGAGTTCAACCCAGTTAAGTGTGAGGTGGTTCATTTTGGTAGGTCACATATGACGGCAGAATATAGCATTAATGGTAAGACTTTTGGCAGTGTGGAGGATCAGAGGAATCTTGAGGTCTAAGTCCATAGGACATTCAAAGCTGCAATGCAGGTTGACTCTGTGGTTAAGAAGGAATATGGTGCATTGGCCTTCATCAGCCATGGGATTGAGTTTAAGAGCCGAGAAGTAATGTTACAGATTTACAGGACCCTGATCAGACCCCACTTGGAGTACTGTGCTCAATTCTGGCCACCTCACTACAGGAAGGATGTGGAAGCCATAGAAACAGTGCAAAGGAGATTTACAAGGATGTTGCCTGGATTGGGGAGCACACCTTATGAGAATAGGTCAAGTGAACTTGGATTTTTCTCCTTGGAGTGACAGAGGATGAGAGGTGCCCTGCTAGAGGTGTACAAGATAATGAGAGGCATTGATCATGTGGATAGTCAGAGGCTTTTTCCCAGGTCTGAAATGGCTAGCACCAGAGGACATAGTTTTAAGATACTTGGAAGTAGGTACAGAGGAGATGTCAGGGGTAAGTTTTTTATGCGGAGAGTGGTAAGTGCATGGAATGGGCTGCCAGCGGCGGCGGTGGAGGTGGATACGATGTGGTCTTGTAAGAGACTCCTGGATGCCTACATAGAGCTTAGAAAAATAGAGGGCTCTGGGTAAAGCCTAGGTAGTTCTAAGGTAGGGACATGTTCGACACAACTTTGTGTGCTGAAGGGCCTGTATTGTGCTGTAGGTTTTCTCTATTCTATGTCTATGTTGTTTGACAAGAATGTTTTCTCTTTTCATTGATTCCCAGTCTTTAATGTGTACTGTTGGTGTCAGTGGAGTTGTAAGAGAGTGATTTCTGAGAAAACATAAGAACATAAGAAATAGTAGCAGCAGTAGGCCTTCTGGCCCATCGAGCCTGCTCCACCATTCAATAAGATCATGGCTGATCTGACCATGGACTCCTCTCCACCTACCTGCCTTTTCCCATAGCCCTTAATTCTCTTACTATGCAAAAATCTATCCAACATTGTCTTGAATATATTTACTGAGGTAGCCTCCATTGCTTCATTGGGTAGAGAATTCTACAGATTCACATTCTCTGGGAAAAGCGGTTCCTCCTCATCTCAGTCCTAAATCTACTCCCCTGAATCTTAAGGCTATGTCCCCTAGTTCTAGTCTCACCTACAAGTGGAAGCAACTTTCCTGCCTCTATCTTATCAATCCCTTTCATAATTTTATGTTTCTATAAGATCTCCACTGATTCTTCTGAATTCCAGCAAGTACAGCTCCAGGCAACTCAATCTGTCCTTACAGTTTAACCTTCTCATCTCTGGAAACAACCTGGTGAACCTCCTCTACACCGCCTCCAAAACCAGTATATCCTTCCTCAAGTAAGAAGACCAGAACTGCACACTACACTCCAGATGATGCCTCAACAGTACCCTGTATAGTTGCAGAATAACCTCCCTGCTCTTAATTTCAATCCCTCTAGTAATGAAAGCCAACATCCCATTTGCCTTCTTGATAGCTTACTGCACCTGCAAACCAATTTTTTGTAATTCATGCACAAGCACTTCCACGTCCCTCTACACAGCTGCATGCTGCAATTTGTTACCAATTAAATAATAATCTGATGTTTAATTTTTCCTTCAAAAGTGCATGACCTCACATTTATCAATATTGTACTCCATCTGCCAGACCCTTGCCCATTCACTTAACCCATGTATATCTCTCTGTAGATTCTCAATATCTGCACAATTTGCTTTTCTACTCAATTTAGTATCATCATCAAACTTAGATTCTCTACACTATTCCAGATTGTTAATGTATATCGTGAACAGTTGTGGGCCCAACACCGACCCCTGTGGCACACCACTCACCACTGACTGCCAACCAGAGTAACACCCATGTATGCCAACTCTCTGCTTTCTATTAGTTAACCCATCCATCCTTTATCCATGATGATACATCACTCTGAACTCTATGCATCCTTACCTTATGAATAAATCCTTTATGTGGCACCTTATCAAAAATCTTCTGGGAATCAAAGTAAATAGTATCCATCTGTTCCCCTCTATCCACTGTGCTCATCTCAACTACAGATGTTAAACTAACTTGGCTATAGTCACCTGCCTTTTGCCTACATCCTATTTTGAACAGTGGCATGACATTCACTGTCTTCCATTCTGCAGGGACCTGCACAGAGTCCAGAGCGTTTGGTAAATTATCACCAAAACCTCAACTATAACTTCTACCATTTCTTTCGGTACCCTGAGATACATTCCATCAGAGGACTTCACACTGTAACAAAACGTGCCATATCATCATATAACTTGGTGCTCATCTGGTGATCCACAGCCTACAAGCAAGAATAAAAACAGAGACAACCAGCAAATTTCACATCATGTGGATGTAAGTATCTCTCTGGTTTGGTCGCAGGTTAAATCTCGTTGCTGTCACTGAGCAGGAGGATATGAGAGTGACATCACATAAGGGACACATATCATAGTTCAGCAGATGATTGAAAAGTCTTGCTATGCTGGTAAAGGAAGACAGTGCAGAAAAGTTTACCATGATTTAAAAAAGCATTTGGATAATTACATGTATAGGAGGGGTTCATAGGTATATGGACCAAATGCAGACAAACTTGATGGGCACAAAATGACCTGTTTCTATGCTGTGTTATTCTATGATTCCACTGCATTGGTAAAACTTCACAAGTTCACTCCTGCTATCACAGTTTTTCAAAATAACATGTGGACATTTTCCACTAATTAATCTAAATGTCAGATTGTATGGTCCATTCACACTATCAGTAAAACTTCACACACTTTGGATGCCAGCCTGCTTTAATGTAACTAGAATCTGACTCCTTATCCATGGTTTTGCCACCTGTGACAAATAATTCTCACTCCAGACTGTATCAGAATAGCAGGGGGCATATGACATCATACCAGAAGAAAGATTATGGTGAAAGGAACATGAAACTTGAAGCTCTACCCAACATGTGAACTGACTTGTCTGTCTTTCTGTGCTACTAATGTCACCTTAAGGAGGTTACTTGTTTATAGTTAAGTTGCGTCAGTGAAACAGTTATCATGCCAGATTACAGAATACATCCAAATTATCCAAGTTTAGGCCCAACACACTTGTTAAAATTTCACCCAAAGTTAATATCGACTTGTGATTTGTTTGGTAGCTCATTCATACAAATAGTTGTTCAGTCAACTGGAATTTTTGCAATGATTTTATAGCCCCTTTAATACACTTTGGGATTATCATCCCATTGCCCACGATTCAAGAAGACAGTGAACTGGAGCGTGTGAATCATTTTGTTTGAGACTTTAATCAACCAGCCTCCATTGTTTGAGCAATCCGTTCTAATCATTGTTTTCATTTATCTCTGTTATGTCTTTTGTCCCATGACATTAGCAGTACACACAAAGTAATTGAATTTAGTTGAAATCAAATATTAAAAGAAACTATCCTGTGGTCTACCTCTAACTGAGCTCTTTATTGAAAATACAAACTTTGTTCTTGCACCTTTCATAATGAATTTCAAGTGCTCTGTAGAGTTGAATAATGGAAAAATCAAGCCTTACAGAAGAGCATGGCCAGATCTGAGTTTGTGGGGTGTTTACCTGGATGGAATGGGAGCAGAAAGGCTAAAGGATGATTGCAGCAAAACATACTGTCCCTTATAGCTACAGAGCATTCTTCTGGGGAGGCCATCTGATCCATTAAGGCACTGTCAGCTCTCAGAGCAATCCGATCAATGACTTCTGTTCACGTACCTGTATTTCCCAAGAAGCATTTATCTATCATTGCCTTAGGAGAGATAATGACGCCTAAGAGGAACTCCTTCAGAAACAGCTCTATTTCTACCTTTAACATCTCTATTTTTCCCTTTCAGAGTCCTTTTGAAGACCCTGACTTGGAGTTGCAAGCTGACTTTGTTTCTTTGCAGGAAAGGGATGCATTCTCAGGGTTTCATGACTGGCCGTTATTTGATATACCAAGGACGTAGCCTAGGAGATTAGCTTGCCTTTGGAGTTCCGGGAGTTCAAGGCTCTGGAGGTGAGTGGACTGAAGATTGGTGCAGGAAGATTGAAAGCAGCAAGCTGTGTGCCCAGAGACCCGAGTTCTTAGGGCACAGAGCTCGGAAGAAGTGACACAATGGACTTTTAACACCATAAATTAGCGAGTTGTTTGTTATGTCTCCCCTCTCGCTGTGAAACGGAGACACCTCTTTTTCCCTTATTAAGGAGAGAGAGAGAGAGAGAGAGAGAGAGAGAGAGAGAGAGAGAGAGAGAGAGCCTGAGGTATGTTAATTACCAGGTGAACAAGCAGTCTTTGGGGTACTGCAGGTCTGTATCTTTATTGATGCTTTGCTGCATGCTTGAGTGATCAGTGGAGAGCTTTTTTGCTGTTGGGGAGGGGGATCATTGCTTTGCTGCTGCTTAAATGTGGGAGGGGGAACTGGAGGGATGCTTTGGGGTTCTAACGTATAACTTTCATTCATCCTTTGGGGCACGCCCCTGTGTTTGTGGATGGTTGTGAAGAAAAAGTATTCCAGGATGTACATTGTATACATTTCTCAGACATTAAATGCACCTTTGAAACCTTAAAACTCCACCATGATTTTTGTTCCACTAGAAGTAACTCACCCATTCATCTGCCATCCAGCATGCAGGAGTGTGAAGACCTGCAAGAAGATTATAGCTACTAAAAAGATATTGAAATTAGTGGTCTCTAAACTACTACTTATGCTAACATTTGATTCTGGCAGTGTCGCGGAAGATTGCAAATGTCACTTCACTCTTTCAGAAGGGAGGAAAGTAAAAGAAAGGAAATTATAGGCCAATTAGGCTAACCTCAGTGTTAGGGTCTATTATTAAGGATTAGGTTTTGGGGTACTTGCAGAAAAATGATGAAATAAGTCAAAGTCAGCATAGATTTTGTAATGGGAGATCTTGCCTGAAAAACCTGTGAGAGTTCTTCGATGAAGTGACAAACAGTGTAGACAAAGGAAAGGCATGGATGTCATTTACTTGGACTTTTAGAAGGCATTTGATAAGGTGGTGTTACAGGAAAGATACTGGCATGGATAGCAGAATGGCTGACGGGCAGAAGGTAACGAGTGGGAATAAAAAGGGCTTTTCTGGTTGGCTACCAGTGACTAGTGATATTCCTCTGTGGTCAGTATTGGGACCACTGCTTTTCACATTGCTTGTCAATGATTTAGATAAAGGAATTGATGACTTTGTGGCAAAGTTTGAAGATGGTATGAAGATAGGTGGAGGGGTAGGTAGTGCTGAGGAAGCAATGCGATTGCAGCAGGACTTAAACAAATTGGAAGAATGGGCAAAAAAGTGGCAGGTAGAATACAGTAAAAGAAACAATAGTGTGGACTATTATCTAAATGAAAAGAAGGTTCAAATATCAAAGGTGCAGAAGGACTTAGGAGTCCTCATGCAAGACTCCCAGAAGGTACAGGTCTGTGGCAAAGAAAGCAAATACAATGTTGGCATTTATTTCAAGGGGGATAGAATAATAAAGCAAAGAGATAATGCTGAGCCTTTATAAGGCACTAGTTAGGCTGCACTTGGAGTATTGCCAACAGTTTTGGTCCCCCTGTCTCAGAAAGGACGTGTTGTCATTGGAGAGTCCAGAAGAGGTTCACGAGCATGATTCTGGGATGGAAGGGGTTAACATATGAGAAGCGTTTGACAGCTTTGGGCCTGTACTCACTGGAATTTTGAAGAATGTGGGGGATCACATGGAAACCTATTGAATGCTAAAAGAACTAGTTAGGGTGGATGTGGGGAGTATGTTTCCTATGGTGGGGTATCCAGAACTGGAGGGCACAGCCTCAAAATTGAGGGGCAAACTTTTAGAACAGAGGTAAGGAGGATATTTTTTAGCCAGAGAGTAGTGAATCTGTGGAATGCTCTGCTACAGACTGGTGGAGGCCAAGTCTGTGGGTATATTTAAGGCAGAACTTGATTGTTTCCTGATTGGTCAGGGCATCAAAATATCTGGCGAGAAGGCAGGTGTATGGGTTGAGTGGGATCCAGGAGCAGCCATGATGGAATGGCAAAGCTGGCTCGGTGGGCTGAATGGCCTAATTCTGTTCCTATATCTTCTGGTCTTACGGCTGATGCATAGGTGAGAGCATAATAAACGAGTGAAAATGATGCATTGCTCTGATGGTTTGGTGTAGAAGCAAAGACTTCCAATTCTTGAAGCATTATAAATAGTTCTAAGGAAGATGAGGTTGGAACATGTAGGAGGGTTCATCTCAATAGGGATAGCACCAATATCTTACCAGTTTGCTTGTATTACTGGAGATGGTTTAAAATCAATTGACAGATGAAGAGAAAATAGCATCTGTTTCAGCAGGAAAAAAACTGGATGAGAAATATTGGAGGTTATACATCACAGGAATCAGTATATTGTCTATGGACTCTGTACTTTTCACTGCCTTGATAAAGCAGCCAGCATATTGAAGGGCCCACTCATCCAGACATTCTCTCTTCCTTCTCCCATCGGACAAAAGATATAAAAGCCTGAAAGTGTGAACCACCAGGCCCAAGGACAGCTTCTATCCCACTGTATCATATCTTTGGATGGATTCTTGTATGACAAAATGGACTCCGGGCTATACAATCTACCTTACTATGGTCTTGCAATTTATCATTTACCTGCTCTGCACTTTAACACTTTAAAGAGTAAATTTATTATCAAAGTACATTTGCTTGTGTGCATATTCAGCCCCTGGGTCTTTCTGACGTTGCATAAGAGACTGTTGTTGTGGCACCACTCAGTCAGATGTTCAATCTCCCTCCTATATGCTGATTTATCACCATCTTTGATTTGTTCAACAATAGTGGTGTCATCAGCAAACTTGAATATGGCATTGGAGCTGTACTTAGCTACACAGTTGTAAGTGTAAAGTAAATATAGAAGGGGACTGAGTAGACTGTGCTGTGGCTCAACCAAGCTGATGAAGATTGCGGAACAGATGTTGTTGCCAATCTGAAGGGACTGGGGTCTTCAAGTGAGGAAATCAAGGCTCCAGTTGCACAAGGAGGTATTGAGGCAATAAGAAGTAAAATGATATACGTATTTTTGCTTCCCAGATATTCCAGGGATGAGTGAAGAGCCTATGAAATGGCAGTTGCTGTGGACCTGTTGTGTCAGTTGGCAAGTTGGAGGGGATCCAAGCTGCTTCGCCCGCTGAAGTTGATATGTTTCATCAGCAACCTCTTAAAATACTTTGTTGCATTGTTGTAAGTGGTACTGGATGATCGTCATTGAGACAAGTTAGCACGTTCCTCTTAATTGAGTCCTGCTGGAACTAGATGGGTAACTCAGACAGCGGAAGCGAGAGATTAAAGATTTTAGTGAACACTCCAGCCAGTTGATCAGCACACTGTTATTGTTTTACATTATTCTAGCTCATTACTCTCTGTAATGATTTGATTCATATCAATCGTATACAAGACAAGCTTTTCTGTGTATCTTGATACATGTGACAATAAAACTGAGTATAAATCAACTTGGAAAGACAGGTATAACTTTAGAAAGCAGAAGTAAAGGTTGAAAAAATAGGATAGAGAAAGGAAACATAGCTTAGTGATAAGAATCTTGGAAATAAAGACAATGAACAAAGGTAAGCATATGGAACCATGGCTGGAACTAAAACTGGCATAAAGTTAAGCAGGGTTAGTAGCTCAACATTTCTGGCCAGAGAACTGTTGGACATAGAGAAAGAGCAAAATGAGGACGGGTATTTGGTTTAAGGCAATAATTACAGTGTTGAGAGATGGCATACAAAAAAGAAGAACAAATGAGCCCATGTGGGTTAAGTTGAAGAACAAGAAATGGGTGATCGCAGTTGGGGAGTGCAGAAAAGCATCTGGAAATGTCAGGAGGAAATGAAAGACAAAATTCTGAGAACTGTAAGATTAAGTAGGCAATAATAATCTAATATTTCAACTGCCTTAGTAGTATTGGGTAAAAAAGTATAAAAGATGCAGAATTCTTGAACTGCAATTAACAGAATTTTATAATTAATATGTAGCACCAGGATTCCTTAAAACTTGATAAATGGAAAGGATGACAAATAGACCTAAGATCCATTGGATTGTGTGTAGCAGAAGTAAGATTTGAAAATGAACAACAATGACAAATAAGGCTACCAATGTTTACAGTAGGATCTGGAGCAGCTAGAAAAAATACTCTGAAAAATGAAAGATGGAGTCTAGCGCAGACTGTTGTGAGGTGTTGTACTTTAGGAGGGCAAACCTGGGTAGGGCTTACATGGTGGATGATAAGGTATTGAGGAGTGTGGTAGAACAGAGTGATCTGGGAATACACATCCATAATTAATTGAAACTAACATCACAGATAGATAGGGTCATAAAATGAGCTTTTGACACCTTGGCCTTCATTAATCAGCGTTGGAATGTTTTGTTGAAGTTATGGAAGATGTTGGTGAAGCCAAAACAAAGGAGAGAGGATGGTCAGACATTGAGAAATGTGGAGGAACAGAAACATTCTGAAAGGCACTTCCACATATTTCTGAAGGAAATGGAACAGATACAAAAGATAGTTATGTAGGGTGTTTGAATATTTGTGCCCAGTACCAGTGGAAATTTTTTGCACTGAGCTTAGAAATACGTTAATCTCTCTTTCAACCCAGAGAGGATGCAATTTTATCCATAGATCTTCAATATAATTTATTTGATAAATGGATATCATTGATATTTGAGACAATTATATCATCTTAATCATTTCTAAAGCTTTAACTCATGTATAACCCTGCTGCTGTATAAGGACTCATTCCACTATTTGACTGTCAAATGAGATTTACTGACCAACATTACCCCTTGATCCAGCATTGATTTAACTTCATAATGCTCATTCATTGTTTCTGTTTTTACCATGAACTTTTCTCATCTGAGTTCTGTGACCTGCTCCTATTCATAGGGTTTCAGAATTTGCTGCATTCCCTCTTTCCTGATTTTTTTTATTGTGTTAGCCATGGCTATAGCTGTCTGGGACTGAAGCTTTCTACATCTTCCCCAAAATACTAACTTGTTTGAGAATGTACCTACCTCTGTGAACAAGCTTTCGATCCCAATTTCAAATATCTATCCGGATTCATCACTGCTTGGTTTAACAATTCCTCTGCCCAAGACAGCAAGAAAATTGGACAGAATTGTGAATGTAGCCAGCCTGTCATGAAACCCAGCTGCCCCTCTATGGATTTTGTCTATACATCCTGCTGCCTCAGGAAGGCAGCCAACATAACCATGGATCCCTCCCAACCTGGTCATTTTCTCTCCTCTCCTCTCCCATTAACCAGAAGATACAAAAGCTTGGGAATACATTCCTTAAGGCTCAAGCACAGCCTCTATCCTATTGTTATAAGGTTCTTGAAAAGATGTCTTGTATGATGAAGATGAACTATTGTTCTCTGAATCTACCTTGTCATGGCCTTTGCTTTGCACTTTCTCTGTGATAGTTGCACAATATTCTGCACTTTGATTCTCTTTTTATTGCCTTAATGTACTTATGTATGGAATGAACTATCTGGATGGAGATTAGCACATATACATCAGTACATGTGACAATAATAAACTAGTTAATAATTATCAATCTTCTTGTATAGTTCAGTGTCAAAATCTGTATGATAATGTTAAAGTTACAGCATTAATACGACTTGTTCCAAATGATTGTAAATTCTATCTGTATCTCACCTCAAAGTCTAAGTTGAAAGGTAACTTTCATTGACCTGCAACACAGAGGATGACAAAATCAGTTAGAAAATGCTTCTGAGGACATACGTTGATCAAGATGAAAAATAGATTGTGTGTAACCTAACTGCACAAGAGGAATCTACTTCAGTAAAAAAAAACACAGAAAGGAATAAGAACCAGAAGTTGGATTGCCTTAGGTGCTGTGGGACACAAATAGTAAAGTAGGTGATTTTTGTTATTCTAGAAATACTGATTAATTATACATTAATCCATTTCTAAGCAAAGGTAGATATTATTGAGATATGTCAAATATAAAAATATTTGCCTGAGGATTCAGAAGAAACTCACAAAACATGTTGTTTTGTACAATGATAATAAAATAAAGAAAAAAGCTGCAAACACACAGCAGGTGAGGCAATGCCTTTGGGAAGAGAAGCAGCTAATGTTTTATATACAAGCAATTCATCTGCACTGGGAAGAAGAGAAACTGAGTTAGCAAAGAAGGTAAAGGAGAGACTGTAGATGTTGGAATCTGGGATGAAAAATCAAATTATCGAGGAACTCAGTAGGTCTGTGGAGGGAACTTGACATTTCAGGATCTTCCCTTCATCTAGACTGAAAGACAAAGGATGGAATAGGTGAAGGAAAGGGATGGTAAAGCAGAGGTTGCAGGAACATTGGAAATATCGTTGATAGGGAGAGACTAGATGACCAATTTTTGATTCATAATTCTTGTTTAGCAAATCAGTCTTTCCTCAACTCAATGCTGTATTTTTTTTTGCAGCACCAACTCAAAGATCTGAGGATCATCCAGTACACGAAAGAAGGAAATCAAAATCCCAGTTGTTGATGGTTTTGAGGTGTTGTCTGTACTTGTTGGAGCTTATAGGAATACAAATTGATCTCACTGCAGCATGATTCTGTGAAGTTGAGAAATTTGGATCAAGATGAGTGTAATTTCTTCATTCATGGCGGTAAGTCTTTTCCTCAGAAGTCTGAGGATGATCCTGGGTACAGTTATTATTACAAGAGAGAAATTGCTCAAAAAGCTGAAAGAACTAAAGGTACATAAGTCACCAAGACCAGATGAACTGCATCCTAGGGTTCTGAAAGAGGTAGCTTTTTAGAGATTGTGATGGCATTGGAAATGATCTTTCAAAATTCATTAGACTCTGGCATGGTGCCAGAGAACTGGAATATTGCAAATGTCACTCCACCCTTTAAGAAAGGAGGAAGACAGCAGAAAAGAAATTATAGACCAGCTAGCCTGTCCTCAGCAGTTGGGAAGATGTTTGAGTCAATTTTAAAGGATGAGGTGATGGAGTATTTGGTGACACAGGACAAGATAGTACAAAGTCAGCATGGTTTCCTTCAGGGAAAATCCTGCCTAAGGAACTTTTTAAAATTCTTTGAGGAGATTACAAATAGGATAGATAAAGGGGACACAGTGGACTTTCAGAAAGCCTTTGGCAAGGTGCCATACATGAGGCTGCTTACCAAGTTGAGCCCATGGTATTACAGGAAAGTTACTAACATGGTTAGTGCATTAGCCAATTGGTAGGAGGCAGCGAGTGGGAATAAAAGGATCCTTTTCTGGTTGGTTGTCAATGACTAGTGGTGTTCTGCTGGGGTCAGTGTTAGGACCACTTCTTTTTATGCTGTATATAATTGATTTACATAATGGAATAAATGGCTCTGTTACCAAATTTTCAGATGACACAAAGATTAGTGGAGGAGCAGGTAGTGTTGAAGAAATTAGTAGGATTCAGAAGGGCTTAGGCAGATTAGGAGAATGGATAAGCAAGTGGCAAATGATATACAATGTTTGAAAATACATGGTCATGGTAGTAGGAATAAATGTGTGGACAATTTTCTAGATGGAGTTCTTGTGCAGACTACCCCGAAGGTTAACTTGCAGGTTGAGTTGGTGGTGAGGAAGGCAAATGCCAAGTTAGCATTCATTTCAAGAGGTCTAAAATACAAGAGCAAGGATGTGATGCTGAGGTTTTATAAGGAATTGGTGAGGCCTCATCTTAAGTATTGTGAACAGTTTTGGGCCCCTCATCTTAGAAAAGATGTGCTGACCTTGGATCGGGTCCAGAGGAGGTTCACAAGGATGATTCCAGGAATGAAAGGGCTATCATATGAGGACCATTTGATGGCTCTGGATCTGTACTCACTGGAATTCAGGACGATGAGAGGGGATTTCATTGAAACCTTTTGAATCTTGAAAGGCCTAGACAGAGTAGATGTGGAACGGATATTTCCCATGGTGAGAGAGTCTAGGACAAGAGGGCATAGCTCTTTAAAAAGGGGCGCCCCTTCAAAACAGATGTGGAAAAACTTCTTTAGCCGAAAGGTGGTGAATTTGTGGAATTTGTTGCCACATGCAGCTGTGGAGGCCAGGTTGTTATGTGTATTTAAGGCAGAGATTGATAGGTTGTTGATTGGACATAGCATCAAAAGTCATGGGGAGAAGGTCAGGAGGAGGAGAAAAAAAAAAGGATCAACCATGATTGAATGGCGGACCAGTCTCGATAGGCCAAATGGCCTAATTCTGCTCCTATGTCATATGGTCTACGGTTTTATGATCAGCTGTTGAGTATAATTCTGATTGAGGCAAGTGATTTGGGAAGTGAGTAGTAAATATAGCTATAATCTTATTGAATGGGATAGAAAATAAATAGAGACAAAGGTAGGGTTACAAAGGGCTGCACCCCTCTCTCACCTGACCTTTGATTCCATTTATTTTGCTATTTCACATTTTAACTATTTGTGTAAACTATTACTGTTCATCAGATCCATTCCAGCTCACAGAAAAATCCCATACCCCCACTAATTTTCTGCGTAATTCTCCCCCACATTCCCAACACCTTCCCTTGGATTCTGTCACTCACTTACATGCTAGGGGAAATTTATAAATACATCTTTGGAAGTGGGAGAGACCAGAACAGCCAAGAGAAACATGGAGTCACTAAGAGAACATTTAAACTCTACACAGCCAGCACTGAACCTGGCTGGCTAGAGCTGCGATACAGCCTGTCTAAAGCTGCTCTTCTTGCCATCCTACCTTTGATTCTATTTATTTTGCTCTTGCATAGGCTTACTCAACTCCTAACTGCAATGGCTCTTAGCCCTGTTTGTGTCATGTCATCCCCTGTTAGTTTTCCTCTTAAAATGTTTGGAAATTGTTGTGTGAAATTTGACTGAAGATCTTGCAAATTCAAATTTGCTGACTACAAAATTTCATTTAATCCCCACTGACAACTTAAACTCTTATGTACATCCTGTCTTTATGTTGCTGTAATTGGTAATCTGCTCATGCATACTGGATGTTTACCCATGACCTGGATGAGGAAGTGGAGGGATGGGTTAGTAAATTTGCTGATGGCACAAAGGTAGGGGGTGTTGTGAATAGTGTGGAGGGCTGTCAGAGATTACAGCGGGACATTGATAGGATGCAAAACTGGGCTGAGAAGTGGCAGATGGAGTTCAACCCAGATAAGAGTGAGGTGGTTCATTTTGGTAGGTCAAATATGATGGCAGAATATAGCATTAATGGTAAGACTCTCGGCAATCTGGAGGATCAGAGGGATCTTGATGTCCGAGTCCATAGGACAACCAAAGCTGCTGTGCAGGTTGACTCTGTGGTTAAGAAGACGGATGATGTATTGGCCTTCAATAATCAGGGAATTGAATTTAAGAGACAAGAGGTAATGTTGCAGGTATATAGGACCCTGGTCAGACCCCATTTAGAGGACTGTGTTCAATTCTGGTTGCCTCACTACAAGAAGAGCATGAAAACCATAGAAATGGTGCAGAGGAGATTTACAAGGATGTTGCCTGGATTGGAGAGCATGCCTTATGAGAATAGGTTGAGTGAACTCGGCCTTTTCTCCTTGGACCGACGAAGGCTGAAAGGTGACCTGATAGACGTGTATAGGATGATGAGAGGCATTGATCATGTGGATAGTCAGAGGCTTTTTTCCCAGGGCTGAAATGGCTAGCATAAGAGGGCACAGTTTTAAGGTGCTTGGAAGTAGGTACAGAGGAGATGTCAGGGGTAAGTTTTTTATGCAGAGAGTGGTGACTGCATGGAATGGACTGGTGGTGGTGGTGAAGGAGTTGGAAATGATAGGGTCTTTTAAGAGACTCCTGGATGGATACATGGAACTTAGAAAAATAGAGGGCTATGAGTAAGCCTAGGCAGTTCTAAGGTAAGGATGTGTTCAGCACAGCTTTGTGCTGTAGGTTTTCTATGTTTCTGTACTGTTTAAGATACGAACCTGCGAGTCATCTGTTCCACATACTGCATGCATGGTTTGTAAATCTCATGGGATTTAAATAGTCTAATTCATTTCCCAATTTGAATGGAACTAATAACTAAAGTATTGATAATTTCATTTGATGGAATATGTTTTCAACACTTGGAAATTACTTTATTTTGTTACCTTAGTTTTCATAATGACAAGAGGAACCAGGCATTAGGGTTAGGTAGCATTGACCATGGAGTGTCTGCCAGTGTTCAGCTCATCCTCTTACTATAGCCTGACATTGCTGGACAATTAAATCATTGCCTCCAGCTCCACAGGAAAGTAACTGTACCATTTCTATAAAGTAGGGATAGCATTGCCACTGACGGTTAATGATAACCATAGCTCTCTATCCTCTGACAAAGCAGCAGATATCAGCAAGCCTGCCCTCTACCAAGGCTTATAGATTTGACAGCTTTCCTAAAGCCTTCGTTTCTTTTCTTATTGAAGATCTTGACAGGACTGGCTTACTTCAACGATGTGCTGAGTTCCTCTAAATACAGGGATAGTGTCCATACATTCTCCTTGGTCCCGGGCACAGTACAATAAACAATATAAATCGAAAGCCTCCCAGGAAGCAGTTATGAGGATTTAATTTTAAGTCCGTCACCTGTCATAAGTTTGCTTATAAGCAAAGGAAGGTGGTGCTGGTGGTGGTGGGGGGGGGGTGGGGGGGGGTTGATTTCTTGGATGCCACATCCATCCTCGGCAAACTTCCCTGATGCCTCCTGGATGACAAGTGGAAGTGGGATTCTGACCTGTGGGGAGGATCATCGCTGCCATTCCAGACCAGTGATACCAGTCTCGATCAGCACAGTTTACAGTCCAAGCTTACCATCAATCACATCCTACCCAGGCCTCATAACAAGCAAGACCTTCTGACATTGATAGTGAAAAGCTATAGGGAGAAGAATCAGTGTTAGGAGCTACACTGTGCTAAGCATTCATTCAAGATTAAATCAATAGAGGGACTCTTCTGTTCCCATAGCAACAGCACAGTGGACCCTATTGTTCCCATAGCAACAAACCTCTTCTGCAATACCATACTTCTCAATTCCATTACAACTTATGATTGTTTAGTCCCTGCCTTATTGCACACAATAGTGGGCAGTTTTGAAATACAGTGCAAACGATTTGTGTCATTTATTGATCAATTTCATTAGACTCCTCTTATATACTTTCCTTTAAGTGCTAGGTGCTTGACGCTAAGTGGTTGTTTTTAGGTGTTTATCTGTGGAAGAACTGAGTTAATTTTATTGTTAGATGCTTGCAAAGGTGCAACAAAAATTACTGGTGCAGTATTAGAGGAAAGGCATTCAGAAGGAAATCATAAATTAAATTATGCAAGAATTTTGCGAGAAGAAGCATAACTAAAACATAGGTATAAGCAAAGTTCATTGTAGTGTTCATAGCTTTACTACACTGAGTTGATGATTAGGGTTATGCAAGTTGGTTCAAGAACTGAATGGCTGAAGGGTTACAGTAAATGGATGTTCAGTAGCAGTGGATGTCAGTTCAGATCCAAGTGGATGGAGCTAACTTTATACACTTATTCCTGAGATGGACCTGACCCAGATACTACCATATTTTGGTCGCTCTATGTTTTAAGTCTAACATTGGAACAAGAAATTGGTGGTTTAGTGCTGACTGCACCGAGATAATGATTAAAATAGTATAAGACCGTCTGCTGTCCGGAAGACTGACGGTAGCAGCCACTATTCCCAACCCCACAGATTTTTGTGTCAAACTGAAGCAAAGATCTCCTGGGGTAAGAATTGATGAGAAGTGAATGCTGTTTTTGAACCCTGGGGCATCTAGTATCCTCCTGGACTTGGAGACCACCCAATGACTTAACATGCTGCTGTAGAACTTAAGCCAGCCCATGCTGCAATGGTCTTGAATAGCATCCACTTTGTTCCAGGTAGATCTGACAGCAGCGATTGGTCTTGTAGATAAGGATGGAAGATAATGTGGAGGGCCTTAGTTTCTATATCATTCAGTCTCCACGTATACCCCTGAACTCCGGGTACCCTAGGCTGTCACAGCATAACCCTTCTGTGAACTGGAAGGAAGGGAGAATCATTGCAAGGTTCAGTCACTACAAAAAGGTATGTTTTGGGCTTGGTGTTCCAACCCCTAATCTCTCCTGAGACCAGTGGCCAAAGAGGGGTAATCTGAAGCCTTCAGGAAACCCAGTCCTGCTTTCAAGGGCAGACAAGCTGGCTCCAGCCAACAGGCACGTGTCAGTCCCGACTCTGTCCAGTCAGGGGTGCGCTGGAACTAGATCTCTCGTTCAGGAGCAAGGCAAGGAGGTGCCCAAGCAGTCTGGAATTCTAATAGCTCGAGTCTCCAGGTCCCATCTAAGGGGAAGGCTCCAAAATGGAGACCATTCGAGTCTAGTCCCAGGAGCACAAGGACCATTTGCCGTGCCTCGCTGTTGATGTCTGAGGATACAGGTGAAGATTTGGACTTTGATTTGGCTTTTATTTTCATTAAATACTCTTGTGAACCTATGGAGGTGACTCTAGGATCGGCTGAATTGCCCCACTATCTAAGGAGCCTCAGGAGTCATCCTTGGAGGAGGGTTCCAACACGCACCTAACCACAACAGCTTCTGGGTTTCAGATACTCCAACCCTCTGGAATATAGATAGCAGGCATTTTTCCTTTAAATATTCAGGCCACCCTGCTAATTGGTGGACATGTTTTGGCACCAGGATTTAATATTTAAAGAGGGCCTGAACTGAGGTTCATACTCGATCATCAGTTCAATTTTGGATTCTTGTCTAGCATCTTGTTTAGAACCCTCTCTTCAATTCAGTCTTGCGTCGTGACTTGATTATAGTCTCGGATACCCCAGCACTTGGGTTCTAAACATCCTTGTTAGGTTTCCCATCACAATAGCATCAAATACACAACACTCACGAGAAAAACATAAATGAAGCATAAACTATACAAGGAATTCAGTCTACAAAAATTATATAGGTGCAATCTCTTCATAGTTGCCAGACTGTTACCATGACAGCTCTTTGATGCTTACCATGAAGAAATTTTCCTCCTCTATTTGACAGGAGTTCTGTGAGGCTCTCTTTCATTGTTTCCACTGAGACTCACTATGTGAGGTCCTATCATAAAATCCTTCTCCAGGTGCTACATTTTATCTTGAGCTGGAGTCAACCACTGCCTTGTGGAACACTGTCTTTGTTAGCACTGCTTGCAGATAGAACCTGACGTCGAATGGACAAGGTGTTCTGCAGCTTGTGGAGTTTTGCAACACACATTGAAATGGAAGAAATGTAAAATAGTAACTGCAGGAAATCTCAGCAGGTTAGGCAGAGCCCGTGGCAAGTCAATGTTTCAAAGTTGTGAATATTCATTCCTTTGTTCTTTGGCATTGTTGGGTTTTTCGATTCTCATTGAAAACAAGGACTTACATTTTAAGTATTTTTGATTACCTGCAGATGCTCCTAAACACTGACAAGGTAATGATGCATTTTGAAATATAATCACTGTAGGAATCTAGGAAACCGACATGGTCCAAATCTTCGCAATTCACCTAAACTGAGCAGGAAGAGGACTTTCTCGAAACACCAAATAATGGTGTAAAGCATTATCTTTAGATTTCACTGAGAGTATCTGCAGCTCGGAGATACTGTATGCTTTTTAAGAAATCACACCACCGGTGATAGTAAACCAGACATATATATAAGCCAAAAAGTAAAGAATGAGCTAAAAGAACTTTACTTCCTATAGTATTTAATGCAAAAAGAAAAACAGAAATATCAAATTGAAATCGTCAGATAATGAATGGTAGTGTATGGGAGAGTGTCACACTGGAGTAAATTCTAATAAATTGTACTGTTATGCTGTGAGTGAGTTCAGAATTGTGGAAGCTTGTAAACGGTTCCATTGCAGTTTTAAGTGAATTATGAAGGGTTACTTTGTTTTCATGTGACTTTAAAATACTGCAGTTTCTGCTACCATTGATCTTAAATAGTCTCCAACAGTGTTAAATGGAGTAAATGAGAGAAAGGTGCACAAAATATGAAAGCTGTTGTTATCCAAGTTGAGATATAACCTTTTGAAAGAAAATGCAATGTAATTATCTCGTCATTTATAGGAACTATATTTAATTGCATTGAAAACCTCCTTTAAATTGTATTTCGAGCATTCATTTAACTTCAGTTTTTAAGACACTCTGGCTGATTGTATTCATGATTGCAGTGTAGTAATTATGCACACACTATTATTTCCCAATGAGATATTTATTTCCTTAAACAGAAACAAATTCCCCAAAGAGTAAGATCAAACTTTGTAAGGAAAATTAAAAACTGCATTCATCAAAAAGAGAGGTAACAGCCCTTGTTTGATCCGTGAGACTCTGTGGTTCATAACAGTTTAAATAATACCACACTTATTGGGAGAAAATAGTTCAATAAAGGCAAAAACCTCAGCTCAAATTGTTGTTGATGGATTGTTTTTGAAAATAAATGTTACATTAATTCCTTGCCAACTTGATATCTGAAGTAATTCTTTCAACTTATTCCAAGTATAACAAATGTTGAATATGATTTATAGTGGCCAACTTCTGCACAACGCATTCCCACAAGCAATAATGGTGAAGGGCTCTGTCTTAGTGTTTGTGATTAAGCAGTGATCAAGTTAGCATACACTAGTTAAGGCAACACAGTTGTTAGATTTCTAGTTTTGTGAAACTGCCACCCTCATGATTCAGTATGTGTTCACGCTGCACAGCTTTCCTCAGGACCATAAGAAATAGGAGCAGAATTAGGCCAGTCAGCCCATCGAGTTTGTTCTGCCATTCTGTCATGACTGATCCCAGATGCCACTCAACCCCATAATCCATATTTCTTGATGCCCAGACTAATCAGGAAACGATCAACTTCCACTTTAAATATACCCACAGACTTGGCCTCCACTGCTGCCTGTGGCAGAGCATCCCACAGATTCACTAACCTCTGGCTGAAAGAATTCTCCTTAGCTCTGTCCTAAAAGGTCACCCCTCAATTTCGAGGCTGTACCTTCTAGTTCTAGATACCCCAACCAGAGGAAACACATCCACCTTATCTAGTTCTTTCAACATTCAGTAGGTTTCAATGAGAGCCCCTGCATTTTTCTAAATTCCAGTGAGTACAGGCCCAAAGCTGCCAAATGATCCTCATATGTTAAACCCTCATTCCTGGAATCATCCTCGTGCACATCCTCTGGACACTCTCCAATGACAACACATCCTTTCTGAGATATTGGGGCCAACACTGTTGACAATACTCCAAGTGTGGCCTGACAAGTGTCTTATAAAGCTGTGACATTATCTCCTTGCTTTTATATTCTATTCCCTTTGAAGTAGTGCCTGATCAAGGACAACAGTTTATGTCCTGTTTTTGGAAAGTTTTCTGTTCTCTTTTGGGAGCTACAACCAGCCTTTCATCAGATTTCCAAGCCAAATCTAATAGCCAGACTGAGGGAATCAGGAACTGGAGACCACCCTGTGCTGCCTTGTCTTTTCCCACCCCATGACCTGCATCTTCCAACTAGTTTGGGTAGAGATTGCCCATTATAACCTCCAGTCGTCCTCCACTGGCATGTCCTCCTTTGAATACCAAAAGGGATTCCAGCCCCCACTCTTCCCTGACCAAGAGATTGACCCATGAGGCCCTATTGTTTCTGACTTTGCAGCAGAGTAACCCAGGTCCTTAGGGCCAATAGTCGGTCCAACACTACAAGCATACGTGGATACGGGACAGGGCTTCTCCGCTGTGTACCCAGAAACGATATGCTCAGTAAGCTGAGCAGCTCTGCAAACAGGTGATGCTTCTGAAGCCAGGGGAAAAAGTCTGGGCGGAATCTAAATGCCTTCCATTGAGATTAGAGAGCCACAAGTGTGGCCCCATAAGATGTGGGACCGTTATTAGTGAGGAAGGCTATCAACAGAGCCTCCTAAAGGCTGTGCCTAACACCATCCATGAAGGTTGATCCAGTGTTCCATGTTTCCCACTTCAAGCCGATGACTTCCTCTCCACCCCCCACCCCGACTTCTCCCTGCCAGGTGAGTCTCTGGTTTAAATAATGCAGTGCATCCTGAATGCAGGACAGTGTCCTGTACCTTGTTTATTTGGAGAGGTACGGTCTCAAGGAACATTCAAAGTTCCCACATGACACAATGCCACAGAGGCTGGACAATCTCACTGGTGGGCAACTGAAAGAAGATGGCAATCACTCATGTGAGATTCCACAAATTCCAGCCAATTAGGGTTTCTTTGTAATTGTACTTAACTCTCTTCCTTTTGCTTCCCTCTTGTCAAATCTTGATCAAAGCACAGCAAAGAGGATAAGTGATTTTGATAGAGAAGTGGGATTAATTTAGTTCTAGGTTATTGCTTTTGAGCTGCAGTTATGGTGCTTGCTTTTAGTTTGTCTGAGAATTATTAGTTAACGGTCCCATTGGTCTAACATAAATTATTTTGCCTTGTTCTGTACAGTTCTTACTAAAACTCAGTAAGCTGTTCAATCTGTCCTGCATCTCCCCCTCTGCACTTGGGCTATCACTGAACTCTACTCAGTAGCATCTGTGCAGAGTGAAACTCTGCGTTAACGTTACATACTTTACATCAGTTCATCACAAAACATTAAATTTAATGTTGGGTGCTGGAGGCAGCAACATGTTCAGATAAATAATTAAATGCTGTTCCTTGAATTCATATTGGTCTTCGTTAACATCATTTAGATTTTCAATTTGTTCCTTAAATTTCTCTAAGTGGAGTGAAGCAGTCATTTGAAATAGATACCTTATAATCTGGTGGGAGCATAACAATGACCAGATCCCAACTCCAACCTTTTCCTGCACTTGGGGTGTTCTGCGCAGATTTGGTCATCCTGCAACTGGAAAAGGCCACTGAGCTGTAAAGTGTATAAAGACTTAAGAGAATGTTTCCAGGATTTAAGAGACTGAATTACAGAAAGGGAAGTTGAGCAGTCCAGGACATTATTAATTGGAGCATGGGAGTTTGAGAGATGACTTTGTAGATGTCTATAATTTCATTAGGGGCATAGATAGGATGAATGTCTTTTTTCTTAGATGTGGAAATTAAGAACTGGAGGGCATACTCTTGAAGGTGAGACCAGAGGGGGGGACATCATGTGATGACGTAGCATCGAGACGTGGAAATTCAGCTCTCCTGTTAAAAACTAATAAATTAATGTTTAAGTGAAGAAAAGTTAGTAAATATTTTCTTAAAACTATGTCTAAACTACTCAGGATTTTCCTTAGATATGCCTTCTAAACAGACAAAGAAGACAACTACAACTTTGAAGACAGTACAAGCTGGGCTGGCCACCATGAAGAAGCCTCGGACTCAAGTGCATCTCACTTCCGGCGATACAGAACAGGAATTGGCAGCAACATCAACAGTCTCCAAGAAGAAACAACAGGAACTGCGCGTGCGCGAAGGAAAGGGCATGCGCGAACATTAGCAATTTGAACTACAAATCCCTGCTACAATTGGAAGTGGAAGTGAATATGAACAAGAGGTGGATTTTCATTCTCTGGAACATACAGATGAAGATGAGGAGGTAAAAGAAGAACAACAGGAAGAGGTTGGAGGTGAAAGATATTCTGGAGACACAAGAGAAGCTTTGGCACAAATAATGCATGAATTAAAAGAATTAAAAACATTAAAAATAATAAAAGAAAATATTAAGAATATGAAGACTATGTTTGATAAAATGGTGAAAAAACAGGAGAAAATGGACAAGAAAGTTAATAAGCTGGAAGAAATAACGAGAGACATTATTGATAGAGTGAATAAAATGGAAGATAATATTCTTGCCTGGACATCAGAAAGAAAACGACTGTTGGAAAAAATAAACGTGATTGAAAATTTTTGTAGACAAAATAATATTAAAATTGTTGTCTTAAAGAAGTGATAGAGGGAGAGGATCCAATAAATTTTTTTCAAAAATGGATCCTGAAAAATTTGGAAATGGAAGAGGGAACCCAATTGATTGAAATTGAAAGGGTCCACAGATCCTTAAGACCAAAACCTCAACCTGATCACAACCTACGACCAATCTTGATAAAATGCTTAAGATATCAAGATAAAGAAAAGATCCTGAATGTGCCCAATGTGCCAGAAAGAGAAATAAGCCATTGATGATAGAAGGGAAAGCAGTTCTTTTCTATCCTGATATAAGTTATGACCTTTTGAAGAGAAAGAAGGAATTTAATCCAGTGAAAAAAGTTTTATGGGAAAAGGGTTATAAATTTATATTGTACCACCCAGCAACACTGATAATTTTTTTGGATGACGGAAAAAGAAGAAATTTTTACTGATCATCGGGATGCAGAGGAGTTTGCACAAGAACTCCCAAATATTCGCTAGACACAGTAAAGATTTAAAAGTGAAACAGCTTAAAGATGAAGACAGGGACAGTGAAGTGAATTGATGGACATTAAGGACAGAAGAATATTTAAATATACTTTTAATTATATGATACAGGGGGAGAAAGGTAAAAATTTGAGAAATATTAATTGAGAGTAGTGATATTATTTTTTCTTCTCTTATATATACTTTTTTCATATTATGGGGGAGCTGGGGGAACTTCAGATCGATTGCTACGGGAATCATGTGTGTAATCATGGCATTTGCCATGACCCGTACAACAGAGGGGGGTAATGTTGTGTTTTTTTTTCATTCACAACATTAGCTGGGGGGATTTTTGTTTTTTTTTTCTCTTTATAATCTATTTTTCTTTTATCTTTCTTTCTTTGCCTGGATGATGGAGGGGAGACACATAGCAACATGGAGAATTTTAAAATAATTCCCCAAGGTACTATGAGAGTTGAACTATTATGTATTATTATAAACTGGAGTAACCCCGTTAAAAATAATGACTAATTTATTGAATTTTTAAAGTTTTAATGTTGATGGGCTTAATGGACCGGTGAAAAGAAAAAGAATTTTAACATACATTAAGAAAATTAAAAGAGATATAGCGTTTATACAAGAAACACATTTAACAGAGATAGAACATCAGAAATTAAAGAGAGACTGGGTCGGAAATGTTATAGCAGCTTCATTTAATTCAAAAGCGAGAGGAGTTGCAATTTTGGTCAACAAAACTTTACCAATTAAAATACAAAATGTATTAATTGATTCTGCGGGAAGATATGTAATTATACATTGTCAGATCTTTTCAGAACTATGGACTTATGAATATTTATACACCAAATGAAAACCATGTAAAATTTATACAAGAGGCTTTTTTGAATTTGGCTGACACACACGATAAAATATTAATAGGTGGAGACTTTAACTTTTGTCTAGACCCAGTTTTAGATAGGTCAACAAAGGTTGTTAGAAAACCAAAAGTAGCAAAATTAACTTTATCATTGATGAAAGATTTAAATTTGATTGATATATGGAGAAGAATTAACCCAAGAGAAAGAAATTATTCATTTTATTCAAATAGACATAAAACTTATTCAAGGATAGATTTTTTCCTATTATCAGCGAATATTCAAGACAGAGTGAAAAATATGGAATATAAAGCAAGAATATTGTCAGATCATTCCCCCTTGATAATGACAATGATAATGATGGATAAGGAGGAATCGATTTGCAGATGGAGATTTAATTCAATATTATTAAAACATCAAGATTTTTGTGATTTTATGAAAAAACAGATTCAGTTTTTTTTAGATACAAACTCACATTCATTTGACGATAAATTTATATTATGGGAAGCGATGAAGGCATATTTGAGAGGCCAGATAATGTTATACTTCTAAAATTAAGAAGGAAGATATGGTAAAAATAGATCAATTGGAAAAAGAGAATACAAAATTAGAAAAGGAATCTCAAAGATATATGACAGAAGAAAAACAAAGACAACTTGTTAACAAGAAGCTACAATATAATACACTTCAGACATACCGAACAGAAAAAGCAATTATGAGAACTAAACTGAGATATTATGAATTAGGTGAAAGATCACACAAGATTCTTGCTTGGCAGTTAAAAACAGACCAGGCTTCCAAAATGATAAATGCAATTAGAACAAGTGTAAATAAAATTACTTATAAAGCTTTAGAAATTAATGAAACTTTTAAAAATTTTTATTCTGAACTGTATCAATCAGAATCACAAAATGATATTGTTGAGATAGATAGGTTTTTATCACAAATAACTCTCCCAAAATTGAATTCGGAAGAACAGAAGGGATTAGATGTGCCTTTTACATTAAAAAAGGTCGAAGAAGCTCTAGGATCACTTCAGAATAATAAATCTCCAGGAGAAGATGGTTTTCCGCCTGAATTTTACAAAAAGTTAAAAGATTTATTAATTCCTCCTTTTATGGAGCTAATACACCAAGCGGAAAGAACGCATAAACTTCCAGAATCTTTTTCGACAGCTATTTTAATAGTATTGCCAAAAAAGGACAGAGATATTTTAAAGCCAAAATCATGTAGACCTATTTCTTTGTTGAACACAGACTATAAAATAATAGCAAAGATTTTATTTAATAGATTATCTAAATACTTACCAAAATTAATACATATGGACCAAACAGGATTTATTAAAAACAGACAATCGGCAGGTAATGTAACTCGGTTACGTAGCATAATTCATTTGGCACAAAAGAGGGAAGAAATGAGTGTGGCAGTTGATTTGGATGCAGAAAAAGCATTTGATAGATTGGAATGGGATTTTTTATTTAAGGTATTAGAAAAATATGGATTAGGAGTATCTTTTATAAAATGGATTAAAACCATAAATACTAACCCCAAAGCTAAAGTGGTGACAAATGGGCAAATTTCAACATCATTTCAGTTAACAAGGTCAACTAGACAAGGTTGTCCATTATCACCTGCTTTATTTGTGTTGCCGATAGAACCATTAACTGAATTAATTAGAACTGACTCAGATATTATGGGTTTCAGAGTTAATTTGGAGGAATATAAGATTAACTTATTTGCTGATGATATTCTGATTTATCTAACTAACCCATTGCATTTGTTCCGTAAATTATCTTCTAGATTGGAAGAACATGGGAAAATATCAGGGTGCAAAATAAATTGTGATAAAAGTGAAATTTTACCCCTTACTAAAGGAGATTATAGTCAATGTTGATTAATAACTCAATTTAGATGGCCGATAAATGGTATAAAGTATTTAGGTATAAGAGCTGATAATGATATAAAGAATTTATATAAACTAAATTATTTGCCATTATTGAAAAAAATTCAAGAGGATCTTGATAAATGGATGATGTTACCAATAACATTAATAGGTAGAGTCAATGCTGTAAAAATGAATATATTCCCTAGATTACAATATTTATTCCAAACACTACCAATACAATTACCGCAGAAGTTTTTCCAAGAGTTAAATTAATGTGTGAGGAAATTCCTTTGGAAAGGTAAGATGTCAAGAATATCATTGGAAAAATTGGCATGGAAATTTGACCTAGGAGGGTTACAATTACCAAACTTTAAGAATTATTACAAAGCAAATCAACTTAGATTTATTGCATCTTTTTTTGATGAAGATAAACCATCATTGATTAGAAAAGAATTAGATAAAATAGGAGAAAATATACCAGAAGATTTTATACATAAATGGGAATCTAAATGGATACGGGAAAAGAAAGAATCTCCTATACTAAAACATTTGATTGATTTATGGAATAAGATAAATGTTGATGATGAGATAAAGAAATCTTTATTAGCAAAGAGACCTTTAATTCAAAATAAACTTATACCTAATACAATGGATAATCAACTTTTATATAACTGGTTTCACAAAGGGATTAGATATATAGGAGATTGTTTTGAAGGAGGTATATTAATGTCATTTGACCAATTAAAGAATAAATATAAAATATCAAATAACACTCTTTTCTGTTATTTCCAATTAATGGTTTATTTAAGAGATAAACTGGGTCAAACAATGAAACCTAATGAAATAGAAACATTAATTCATAAAGGAAAAATTTAAAAAATTATTTCTGGTATGTATAATTTGATTCAAAAACAGGCAATTAAACAAGGAATTCATAAGTCAAGACAAAAATGGGAAACTGATTTGAATATTAAAATTGATGAAACAAGTTGGTCAAGATTATGTCTTGACAGTATGACAAATACAATAAATGTTTGACTAAGATTAGTACAATATAACTTTTTACATCAAATATATATTACACCACAAAAAATAAATAGATTAGACTCAAATTTATCTGATCAATGTTTTTGATGTAATCAAGAAATTGGTACTTTTTTACACTCTACTTGGTCTTGTTTTAAAATTCAATCTTTTTGGGCAAATTTAAGAGTTTTACTGGAACAAATTATTGGAATACAACTTTCACATAATCCCACATTATTTTTACTAGGCGATATTGAAGGGATAAAATCGAAATCCAAATTGAATAAATATCAGAAAGAATTCATAAAAATTGCACTGGCAGTAGCCAAAAAGGCTATTGCAGTTACTTGGAAATCGGATTCATACTTAAATATAGATTGTTGGAAGAATGAAATTTTTAGCTGCATTCCACTTGAAAAAATTACTTATAATTTAAGAGATAAATATGAAATATTTCTGAAAATTTGGCACCCTTATTTACAAAACATAGGATTAAATATATAGGTGCTCTGAAGATAAAATTATTGGTTATCTGGGGAAATAAATAAATAAACATATTAAAGCTATTATGAACTCCATGGAACATGTGGGGATCTTCCGATATCCAGGCATTCTTTCTTTCATTCTTTCTTTTTTCTTCTCTTTTTTTTCTATAGGGATATGTTTGGGGGGAGGGGTTAAGGGGAGGGGGGAAGTGCTGACAGTTTTTTTTCTTTCTGTAACCTATTTGAAAATGCAATAAAAAGAAATTTTTAAAAAGGTGAGAGCAGAGAGACTTACAGGAGCCTGAAAGGCCACAGTTATACAAAATGGATGGAACTAGCTGCCTGAGGAAGTGTTAGGAAAATGGATAGGACAGGTTTACAGGGATATGGTTCAAACATAGGCAAATGGGATCAGTTTAGATGAAAACTTGATTAGCATGGGCTGAAGAGCTGATTTCAGTGTGGAGTTCTGGTAAAGTTTTGGCGCAAAGCTAAAGAGAAACATACAGACTTACATGAAAACTAATTCCTTTCTGGCAATGCAAAATGAATGTAGTGAAATCCTAAAGGGGATGAATCACAAATCTGAACAATGTAAGTGTGGGTATGGGTGGACAGCCAGGAGAGCTTGGTTTTTCAGGTTGTAATTACTTTCAAAAATGTTTGAAAAAAGGTAAAATTGAACTTTTTTGAAAACACAAATGCAATTTCTTTTCTTTTTTTTTACGAGCTTTGTCTCTAATTCCTTCTGCAGACAATAGTGTATCAGTTCTTTCAGTAATACTGACCCAGAACTGGGGTGGTGGGGATGGGGGGGAGGTTGTTTCCCAGCAGTGCAATTGGCTACTGAACAAACTAAGCAGTGACCTGACATAAGCACAGTTTATCAGACCTTGCACACTTAAATACAGGTAATCAGGAACAGATCCCACATGTGCTGATGTTGCTTGTGTCTCCCAGATAATCATGAACACCAAATACTTGGTAGTTTCCAATGGCATGAATAATTTCCTGTATACTCTGAGTGTCCTCCACTTCCACGTGTCAGTGGTCAGTGACTGAGAATCTGTCGCTGACAGCTTCAGCCATAAGTGTAAAGTGATACAAAGAAAGTAAATTTAACTTGCTGGAGTCTGACCCAAAATTAAAGCATAGAACATACACACAGGATTCACTTTATTAGGCACAAGAGTGGATCCCGGTGTGGTCTTCTGCTGCTGCAGCCCATCCACTCTGAAGTTCGATGTGTGATGCATTCAGAGATGCTCTTCTGCATGCCACTTTTGTAACGCATGGTTATTTGAGTTACTGTCGCCTTCTTGTCAGCTTGAACCAGTCTGGCCGTTCTCTTCTGACCTCCCTCATTATCAAGGCATTTTCACCTACAGAGCTGATGCCAATGGATCTTCTGTTTTTCACACCATTCTCTGTAAAATTTAGAGATTGTTGCACGTGAAAATCCCAGGAGATCAGCGTTCTCTGAGATATTGAAGCCATCCTGTCTGGCACCAGTATTCATTCCACATTCAAAGTCACTTAGATTTGCATTTCTTACCCATTCTAATATTTGGGTTGAACAACAACTGAACCTCGTGACTACGTCTGAATGCTTTTATGCACTGAGATTTTGCAATATGATTGACTGATTACATACTGATGAATCCTAAGAACTTTCAACAGGGGCACAATTGAGAGCATCCTGACTGGCTGTATCACTGCTTGTTATGGAAACTGTACTTCTCTCAATCACAGGACTCTGCAGAGAGTGATATGGACAACCCAGCACATCTATAGATATGAACTTCCTGTGGCGACCCACTTTCTGTGCAAGTGAACTGGCTCACAAATAGCCAGCGCACGGGGGGTGAATTTGGTAATGCACCTCCGACATCAATTCCGCCTGGAGAGGGCGGGCGCTAGAGATTAAATGCCAGCGCCACGAAGTTTGAATAAACTAGTCTCCAAACAACTTACCAACTGTGTGTCATTATTTCAGCGCTGTGTGTAGCACATCACTACATTGGTGACCCTGATGGTCCAAACGGGATTTGGGCCAAAGATGACCGACTCTTCATCTATTCACGCAGTTTCGCTACAACTGCCGACTTTCTGGACGCTGCGACCACGCGTGTGGTTTAGCCAAGCAGAAGCCCAGTTCCAGATTGAGCAGATAGCCTCCGATTCTATGTGTTACTACCACATGGTGAGCACACTTGATCAGGAGACAGCTGCCCAGATTGCAGATTTCATACAGTCACCCCTGGAAGAAGGCAAATATAAAGCATTCAAAGTGCTGCTCATTGGGACCTTTGGCCTCTCACAGCGTGAGCGAGGTGCCCGGCTGCTTCACCTGGATGGTTTGGGAGACAGACTGCCGTCAGCATTGATGAATGAGATGCTGTCCCTGGCTGACGGACACAAGCCCTGCCTCATGTTTGAGCAAGCGTTCCTAGAGCGACTGCCCGAGGACATACATCTGCTGCTGGCTGACGCAGATTTCAGCAACCCCCGGAAGGTGGCGGCCCAGGCAGATGTGCTGTGGAAAGCCAAGAGGGAGAGCGTGGCGTCTGTCGGTCAGATTACCAGGCCACACGCCCAACAGCAGACCAGACCAGGCCCGGCAAGAAGGCGCAGACAACACAGAGGCATGAGTGAGGAGGCCAGTGAACAGTGGTGTTTCTACCACCAGCAGTGGGGCACAAAAGTCCGCCGTTGTTGCCCGCCCTGCAAGGGTCAGGGCCAGGGCCTGCTGCCGCTGATGACGATGGCAGCTGGCCACCAGGACAGCCTCTTGTACGTCTGGGACAAACAGTTGGGACACCGCTTCTTAGTCGACACCGGAGCGGAGATCAGTGTCTTTGCCCCCAATGGGGTACGACTCCCGCAACAAGAAGCCAGGACCCACCCTGAGGACTGCAAACGGCAGCACGATACGGACCTACGGCACCCGTACAGTGCAGCTGCAGTTCGGCACCAGCCGGTTCACGTGGGACTTCACACTGGCCGCGGTGGCCCAACCACTCCTGAGGGCGGACTTCTTGCGAGCTCACAGCCTGCTGGTCAACTTGCAAGGGAAAAGACTGGTACATGCCGAGACTTTCCAGACGTTCTCCCTGGGTGAAGCCAAGTTGCCGGCCCCACACCTGGACTCCATCACACTGTCGGACAACGAATTCACCAGAATCCTGGCAGACTTTCCATCGATTCTGGCACCGCAGCTCACGGCAGCCATGCCCAGACATGGGGTACAGCACCACATTCCGACCCAGGGACCACCCCTCCACGCCCGCGCATAAAGGCTCCCCCCGGAAAAGCTCCGCCTGGCGAAGGAGGAGTTCAAGAGGATGGAGGAATTGGGGATCGTACGGAGGTCCAACAGCCCATGGGCCTCCCCACTGTACATGGTGTCCAAAGCAGCTGGGGGTTGGAGACCATGTGGCGACTACCGCAGACTGAATGAGGCTACCACTCCAGACCGCTACCCCGTGCCGCACATACAGGACTTTGCAGCAAACCTGCACAGGGCAAGAATCTTTTCCAAAGTAGAGCTCGTCCGGGGATACCATCAAATCCTGGTGCACCCTGAAGACATCCCCAAAACAACACTCATCACCCCGTTCAGCCTGTTCGAATTCCTCCGAATGCCATTCGGCCTGAAGAATGCCACACAGACATTCCAGCGGCTAATGGATGCGGTGGGACACGACCTGGACTTTGCGTTCATCTATTTGGACGACATCCTTATAGCCAGGAGTTGTTGTCAGGAGCATCTGTCCCACCTCCGCCAGCTCTACTCCCACCTGAATGATTTTAGCCTCACGATCAACTCAGCCAAATGCCAGTTTGATCTCGATACCATTGACTTCCTGGGCCACAGGATTACCAAAGATGGGGCAACACCTCTGCCCGCCAAGGTAGACGCGATCCTCCACTTTGCCCGGCCCAACACGGTCAAAAGCCTGCAGGAGTTCATTGGTATGGTGAACTTCTACCACTGTTTCCTCCCCTCAGCAGCCCGTATCATGCGGCCTTTGTACACCCTGATGTCGGGTAAAGGCAAGGACATTACTTGGGACGAGGAGGCCGCAGCCACTTTCGTTAAAGCCAAGGAAGCCTTGGCAGATGCCGCAATGTTGGTGCACCCCAGAACGGACGTTCCGACCACCCTCACAGTGGACGCATCCGACACAGCAGTCGGTGGGGTGCTGGAGCAGCTCATCGAGGGGCGCTGGCAACCCCTGGTGTTCTTCAGCAAGTACCTACGACCAACCGAACTCAAGTACAGTGCTTTAGACCGGGAGCTGTTGGCACTGTATCTGGCAATCCGGCATTTCAAGTACTTCTTAGAAGGCAGGCTGTTCACCGCATTCACGGACCACAAACCGTTGACCTTCGCATTCACGAAAGTGCCTGATCCCTGGTCGGCTCGCCAGCAGCGACATCTGTCCTACATCTCTGAGTACACAACGGACATCCAGCATGTCTCGGGAAAGGACAATGTCATGGCGGATGCACTCTCCAGACCAGCTGTCCAGACCCTGTCCCTGGGGGAGGACTATGCAGCACTGGTGGAGGCGCAGCAGGCAGACGACGAGATGCCCAGCTACAGGACCGCAGTCTCGGGTTTGCAGCTGCAAGAATTTCTCGTAGGCCCAGGTGAGAGGACCCTCCTGTGTGACGTGGCTACCGGCCAACCTTGCCCCATTGTCCCGGCAGCCTGGAGGCTGCGAATTTTCGACTCCATACACGGTTTGGTGCACCCATCTAACAGGACAACTGTCTGGCTGGTCTCCAGCAAGTTTGCATGGCATGGACTTAACAAGCAGGTCAGTGAATGGGCCAGAACGTGCGCGCAGTGTCAAACAGCCAAGGTGCAGTGGCACACTAAAGCCCTGCCGCAGCAGTTTGAATCCACCCACCAGAGGTTCGACAACATTCATGTGGATATCGTGGGGCCCCCTACCAGTGTCCCGAGGAGCACGGTACCTCCTAACTATGGTAGACCTGTTCACGAGGTGGCCAGAGGCAGTCCCGCTCACCGACACATCTGCCAATTCCTGCGCCTGAGCACCTGGGTAGCACGCTTCGGGGTACCGGCTCGCATTACCTCCGACAGAGGTGCCTAGTTCACCTCCAGCCTGTGGTCGGCTGTGCCCAGCTTGTTGAGAACGCAGCTACACCACACAACTGCCTACCACCCACAGTCAAACGGACTAGTGGAACGCTTCCACCGTCACTTGAAGTCGGCTCTCATGGCCTGGCCTGAGAGGACCTACCTGGGTGGACGAGCTTCCCTGGATCCTGCTTGGAATTTGCACAGTGCCCAAAGAGGATCTGCATGCCTCGTCGGCCGAGTTGGTATACGGCATGCCCTTGGCCGTCCCGGGAGAGTTCATACCAGCAAGAGGGGGCAAGAGGAAGAACCCGCAGCAGTCCTGGACAGGCTACGCGAAAGGCTCGGCAACCTGGCCCCCGTACCGACTTCACAGCACAGACAGACCCCGACCCATGTACCCAAAGACCTGCAGAACTGTAAGTTTGTGTTTGTACGAAGGGGCGGACACCGGGCACTGCTACAGTGGCCGTACGAGGGGCCATTCAAGGTGATCAACAACAATGGGTCAACGTACGTTCTGGACATTGGGGGGAGAGAGGAGGTTTTCACGGTGGACCGACTCATACCAGCCCATGTGGACTTGGCGCAGCCGGTTGCGGTTCAGGCACCGCATCGCAGAGGCAGACCTCCCAAACAGAGGCTGATCCAGACTATGGACATTGGGGGGTGTATCGCCGGTTCTGGTGGGGGGGGCGGGTTATGTGGCGACCCACTTTCTGCACAGGCGAACCGGCTCACAAACAGCCAGCACGCGGGAGGAGACTTTGTTAATGCACCTCGGACGTCATTTCCGCCCAGAGAGGGCAGGCGCTAGGGATTAAATGCCAGCGCCACAAAGTTTGAATAAACTAGACTCCAAACGACTTACCGACTGTGTGTCATTATATCAGCGGTGTGCATAACACATCGCTACATTCCCACTATTCAGGACATTTACAAAGACAAGTGTGTAAAAGGGGCCCGAAGGACCATTGGAGATCCGAGTCACCCCAACCGCAAACTATTCAGTTGCTGCCTTCTGGGAAAAAGTACCGCAGCATAAAAAGCCAGGACCTGCAGGCTCCGAGACAGCTTCTTCCACCAGGCCATCAGACTGATTAACTCATGCCGACACAACTATATTTCTATGTTATATTGACTGTCCTGTTGTACATACTATTTATTATAAATTACTATAAATTGCACATTGCACAATTCAATGGAGACATAACATAACGATTTTTCCTCCTCATGAATAAGAAGGATGTAAGTAATAAAGTCAATTCAATTCAATATTGTATTTGTATTAATGAGATGAACAGCTGTTACTCATAAAGTGGCCGTAGAACTGTACAACAGAGGAACCGGTCCTTTAGCCTACAATGTTTCTGTTGAGCATGATAGACAATAGACAATAGACAATAGGTGCAGGAACAGGCCATTCGGCCCTTCTAGCCAGCACCGCCATTCACTGTGATCATGGCTGATCATCCACAATCAGTACCCCGTTCCTGCCCTCTCCTCATATCCCTTGACCCCACTATCTATAAGATGTATATGATGCAAAGTAAAACCAATTATCTTCTCTTGTGTGTGATTCATATTCTTCCATTATGATGCAATTTTTCAATACCCATATTGCCAAATAGGAGGAAAATATGCCAACTCCACATAGCCTAATTTTTAGAGCATTTGGTTTTCAGGTGGAATGTAGAAATGGGAGTAAGAACAAGGATTTCCCTCCCTTCATTGTATTAAAATGTGTTTGTTTGGATCCAAAGTCTATCCAATCAGATTGGTTGCTTGGCCCTTCATATCCAAGCAAGTGAGAAAAAAAACTCTTATTGATCTCAGTTGTAAATCAAATGTCTCCAAAACTGCTGTAATAATTGCTAAAGACATTTCGGTTTACTTACATGGTAAGGGCCGCTGTGCATGTCTTTCTGTTTTATAACACAGCAGTTCAAAGGCTCATTTATTATCAAGGTTTCAGACTCTGCAATACTTCAATCTCCAGGTAGCCACGAAGCCAAAAAAGAGAAGAAAGGCAGCACAGTCATCAATCCCCAAATCTCAGCTCCCCATTAAAAATAAAGAACAAAAACAGAACAGGCACATCAGCCCCCCAATCCCCCCTCCTGCACAAAGAAGCAAACAAAATAGATCAGAGACATAAGCACCCCCCAAATCCCTCTTCCCACACAAAATAAAAACAAAGAAAACAGATCAGGCACTTCAACCCTCAAGTCCTTCTTCCCACACAAAACAAAACAAACAAAATGGATCAGGCACTTCAACCCCCAAAACCCTCTTCCCACACATAAAAAGACAATATCAGGTGAAAAAAAAAACAAAGCATATAAAAACTATAAGACTGAAAGAAGTATTAAAAACATTAAACCAATTAAAAGGAAAACAAGAGAGCTGAGAGATGTAAGTTTTAGATTGTGTTTACTTCAAGCAAGATGTGACATATCACATTTTATCAATGTGTCATACGCATGCAATTCACTTATTTTTACAAATAACATGTATTGGATTATTTAGCTGAATAAGAATGCTTAATCAAATGATACATTTGCAATGTTACTCAAATACCACTGACATATTAAATGTACAACACTCCTCTTTGCTGAGCTATAAACTCCAACTCAATAGAGAATACATCACAACTATATACACAGTATAATGCAAAAATGAAGAAATACTGAAATGGCAAAATAGTACAACCATGGCTGACAAGGGAAGTCAAAGATAATGTAAAAACAAAAGAGAGGGCATAAAACAAAGCAAAATTTAGGGGGAAGATAGAGGTTTGGGAAGCTTTTAAAAACCTGCAGGGAGCAACTAGAAGAATCATTAGAAGGGAAAAGATAAAATAGGAAAACAAGTTGGCAAAGAAAATCAAAGTGGATAGTAAAACCTTTCTCAAGCATGTAAAAAGTAAAAGAGAGATGAGAGTGGATATAGGACTGCTGGAAAATGAGGCTGGAGAAATAATAACAGGAAATCAGGAGATGGCAGATGAATTAAGTGAGTATTTTGCATCAGTCTTCACTGTGGAAGACACTTGCTGTGCACCAGAAGTTGAAGGTTGTGAGCGAAAAGCAGTGAGTGCAGTTACTATTGCAAGTTAGAAGGTGCTCAAAAAGCTGAAAGACCTAAAGGTATATAAGTCACCTGGACCAAATGAACTGAACCCAAGGGTTCTAAAAGTGGTAGTGGTAGAGATTGTGGAGGCATTAGAAATAGTCATTCAAAGACTCTGGATTCTGGGATGGTACAAGAGGACTGGAAAATTGAAAATGTCACTCCACTCTTTAAGAAAGGAGGAAGGCAACTGGAAGGAAATTATAGACCAGTTCATCTGAACACTGGTTGGGAAGATGTTGAAATCGATTGTTATGGATGAGGTTATGGTGTACTTGGTGATACAGGATAAGATAGGACAAAGTCAGCATGGTTTCCTTAAGGGAAAATCTTACCTGACAAACCTGTTGGAATTAATTGAAGAGGTTACAAGTAGGATGGATAAAGGGGATGTAGTGGATGTTGTATATCTGGACTTTCAGAAGGGCTTTGACGACGTTCCACCCATGAGGTTGCTCACCAAGTTAAGAGCCCATGGTATTACAGGAATGCTTCTGACATGGTTAGAGCATTGGCTGATTGGCAGGAGGCAGTAAGTGGGGATAAAAGGATCCTTGTCTGGTTGGCTGTCATTTCCCACACATCTGCCCTCACCCCATCCGCCCACCACCCCACTCAGGATAGGGTTCCCCTTGTCCTTACCTACCATCCCGCCAGCCTCCAGGTCCAACGTATAATTCTCCAAAGGAATCCCACTACCAAGCGCATCTTTCTCTCCCCCCCTCTTTCTGCTTGACACGGGGATCACTCCCTACATGACTCTCTTGTCTATTCGTCCCCCCATCCCTTCCCTCCGATCTCCCTCCTGGCACTTATCCTTGTAAGCGGAACAAGTGCTACACCTGTCCTTACACTGCTTCCCTCACCACCATTCAGGGCCCCAGATAGTCTTTCCAGGTGAGGCGACACTTCACCTGTGAGTCGGCTGGTGTGGTATACTGTGTCCAGTGCTCCCGGTGTGGCCTTTTATATATTGGTGAGAACCGACACAGACTGGGAGACCATTTCGCTGAACATCTATGCTCGGTCCGCCAGAAAAAGCAGGATCTCCCAGTGGCCACATATTTTAATTCCACATCCCATTCTCATTCTGATATGCCTACCCATGGCCTCCTCTACTATCAAGATGAAGCCACACTCAGGTTGGAGGAACAACACCTTATATACCAGCTGGGTAGCCTCCAACCTGATGACATGAACATTGACTTCTCTAACTTCCGTTAATGCCCCTCCTCCCCTCCTTACCCCATCCCTGATATATTTAGTTTTTTTCCACCCTCCTTTTGTTTCTCTCTTTCTGCCCATCACTCTGCCTGTTCTCCATCTCTCTCTGGTGCTCCCTTCCCCCGTACTTTCTCCCGAGGCCTCCCGTCCCATGATCCTTTCCCTTCTCCAGCTCTGTATCCCTTTTACCAATCACCTTTCCAACTCTCAGCTCTACCCCACCCCCTCCGGTCTTCTCCTATCATTTTGCATTTTCCACTCCCCCTCCTACTTTCAAATCTCTTACTATCTTTCCTTTCAGTTAGTCCTGACAAAGGGTCTTGGCCCGAAACGTCGACAGTGCTTCTCCCTATAGATGCTGCCTGGCCTGCTGTGTTCCACCAGCATTTTGTGCATGTTGCTTGAATTTCCACCGTCTGCAGATTTCCTAGGGTTTAATATTTTTAACACTGTTTTGAGATTTTGGAGATGTTCCTTGTCAACAATGATGTCATCCAGGTAACACTGGGTGCCAGGGCAGCTTTGTAGCACCTGGTCCAGATACTTAAAAAATAAGCCTATTTTGGTGATAATGCTCATTGTGATTTCTTATGCTGAGAAACACTTTGAACTCTTCTTCCATCTCCAAAGGTAGATAGGCTTCAGCGAAGTCCACTTTGTTAAAGTGTTTTCCTCCAAAAAGATTTGCAATGATATCCTCTATCCTAGGCAGAGGATTTTGATCTACTTTCAGTATTGGGCTGATGGTGACCAAAAAATCACCACAAATCCTGACAAACACATTCTTCTTGACTACTGATACCACTGGTGTTGTCCGTGGGCTCCACTTAACCTTGGAAAGAATTCTTTCAGCCTCCATGTGACCTAACTCACTAGTTGCTTTATCATGGTGGGGCATTTTCATTTAGCACTATTTTACCCTTGTTATGTTTCAGTTTTCCAGTGCTATCCTTGCTATCCTGCTGTGGCCTCTTCCAGTATCTTTCCTAATTTTATTTCAGTTGATGCCTTTACAGGGGATATGGCACACAAACGCTGGATGAATCTCCAATCAAGTTGTAATTTTCTCAGCAAACCACGACCCCACAATGCTGGCCCTTCTGGTTTTACCACATACAAGCCCAATGTAGCGTGTTATTTGTTGTATATCACCATTACAAATCTCATTCCTACAGGAATGATCTTTTCTCAGGTATAAGTTTTTAGTAGATAACTGCAGGGTTCAGCTCAGTATCTTTGAAATGTTGTTCAAATTCATTTTGCAGATTGACTGTAACAGCTGGACCAGTGTCCAATTCATTTAAATTCATTTGTCATTCATTTTTGGTGTGAGTCACATGACTGGTCTCTTGTTAGTTTTCACATTATAAATCTCAAAGCTACTCAGTCTTGTGTCACTCTCATCATTATCAGATTTTTTCATCAACAGCATGGTGCTCCCTTTGAAACTGCAACTTTTTATCTTTATCTCTTTCCTGTCAGTTGATTTTTTTTTGTTTTGTATGACAACTTACTCTTTGTATGTGTCCTACCTTGTTGCATTGTATGTGAACCTCTGCCACAAAGGTACGGCAATTTGTTCTGCAGGGCTGGCTTCTCTTAAAACATTGTAATTTTGTTCACATTAACTTTCATTCCTGACTGCTGTTTCCATTGATACAGCTATTTCCACAGCACTTTTAAATGTAAGCTGTGCTTCTGTTAGGAGCCTTCTCTGAATATTTTCTTGTAAAATTCCACGAACTAAATAATCTCTCAATGTATCATTAAGCCCATAACTTAACTGTCAATCCTTGAACAATTTATTCAATTCAGCTATGTAAGCAGAAGCGGCCTCCATTTTTTTCCTCTGCTTATGAAACCAGAAGTGTTTTGCAACCAACAATGGTATGGTTCTCAATATTCCTACATTACTTTCATATTACCAGCAAAGCTCATTTCAGCTGCTTTGGTTGGAGCAGTTAAACTTCCAAGCAAATGTATGCCTTTAGATGTAATGCAGACAGGAAAATTGGCACTCACTTCTCATTGGTTATTCCATTTGCTTAGTGAATACCACTAAATTAACTCAGTATACAAAATCCATTTATCTGTTATGTAATGGAATGCATCAACATTTCTGACATAACCAGCCATCTCTACATTTTTAAGACTATTATTACCTGGTACTCTTTGTTTATGAATTCATGAACTTTTCCATTTTCTGTCTTTTTTTAAACTCGAATATCTCGCTGCACTTTCACAGGGTGGTGGTCATCTTGGGTTTGTTTTAAAAATACTTTGTTAATACTGTTCTGTTTTGTAACTCAAAAACATTGAACTAATTAACAAAAACAAGAGAGCTGAGAGATGCTAGTCTTAGGTTATGCTTACTTTAAGCGAGATACACGCAAGTCACATAAAAGTGTCATGACATATGCAATTCATTATTTTTAAATATAACCTGTATTGAATTATTTAAGTGAAGAACAATGTTCAGTCAAACATTATATTTACAATATTATTCAGATACTACAGAAATTTAAACACAGAACACCTGCAAGCACAGAAATCATAAAATACCAACCGGAATTGGATGATTCTTTTATTACTAGCATGAAAATGTTATCTTGTGAAGTTCTTACTATCTATATGATAGATATTACTATTCAAAATTAAGACATTATTTCAGGTTGAAGTAGCACAATGCTAAGTGCTCATTTCACCCATTCAATCCAGCTCAGAAATCTGACTTGCATTGCTTTTTTCCTTCAAGTTTTAATTACTTCTGAAAGTTCCAAAAAATGCCTTTTTGTTTTCTTTGCTTTAATCCAAAAGTGCTTTCATTCTGCTTCTCTCCCTGAACTTGAATTGATCAAGTACTCACCTATTCAAAGTTAAAATGAAATCTTGTGCTGTTCATTTTCTATGCCTTTATTGTGGTTCATTACATGCCTGAAGCCCTGGTAGAGGCAAGCATTACTGACAAATTGTAGGGATTTAGGGAGCACTGGTTGATCTGGTGCCCATTGTTTTTTTTGTGTGGGGGAGTATTCTGGTCTTCCACCAACCTTTGAATGAGAGGTTTTCTGGTTTCTCTCTTCAATGGTCTGGCTCTTATTGCATCCTACTCCCACCAATGAAAAACTTTTCTCAATAACTAATCTATCAATTCTCCAAAGTTTAACAAGTTCAAATTCAATTAATTTCTTTTATGCTGCAAGGAAAATCGCCCTGGTCTATATAATGTCTCCTCACAATCTAACACACGGTTATGAGCTGGGGAAGTGGTTTAAAATAAGTATATCACTTTGGATACTGTTGTGGGGGATGAACTCCCAGGGGAAAGCCACAGAGACAGGGTTACTGGCACTGAGCATAGGTCCATGGTGCAGAAGGGAAAGAAAGAGCAGTAGGGAGTGGTCGTAATAGGGAATTCAATAGTCAGAGGAACCAACAGGAGATTCTGTGGATGTGAATGGGACACCTGGATGGTGTGTTGCCTCCCAGGGTGACTCGGATCACATCCACAGCATTTTGGAGAAAGAAGGAGAGCATATGAACATAAGAGATAGGAGCAGGAGTAGGCTATCTGGCCCTTCAAGCCTGCTCCGCCATTCAATAAGATCATGGCTGATCAGGCCATGAACTCATCTCCACCTACCTGCTTTTTCCCCATAATCCTCAATTCCCCTACTATGCAAACATCTGTCCAACTTTATCTTAAATATATTTACTGAGGTAGCCTCCACTGCTTCATTGGGCAGAGAATTCCACAGATTCACCACTCTCTGGGAAAAGCAGCTCCTAAATCTTCATCCTAAATCTACTCCCCTGAATCTTGAGGCTATGTCCCCTAGTTCTAATCTCACCTACCAGTGGAAGCAACTTTTCTGCCTCTATCTTATCTATCCTTTTCTTATTTTATGTTTCTATAAGAGCTCCTCCCATTCATCTGCATTCCAGCAAGTACAGTCCCAGGCAACTCACTCTCTTCACATAGTCTAACCCCCTCACCTCTGGAACCTCTGGTGAACCTCCTCTGCACTGCCTCCAAATCCAGAATATCAAGAAAGGAGACCTGAACTGCATGCAGTACTCCAGATGTGGCTTCACCAGTACCCTGTACAGTTGCAGCTTAACCTCCCTGCTCTTAAATTCAATCCCTCTAGCAATGAAGGCTAACATTCCATTTGCCTTTTGATAGCCTGCTGCACCTGAAAACCAACCTTTTGGGATCCATGCACAAGCATTCCCAAGTCCTTCTGCACAGCATTTACCACTTATATAATGATCTGCTCTTTCATTTTTCCTTCCAAAGTGGAAGACCTCACATTTACCAGTGTTGTACTCCATCTGCCAGACCCTTGTCCATTCACTTAACCTATCTATATCTCTCTGCAGACTCTCCGTATCTTCTGCACAATTTGCTTTCCCAGTCAATTTAGTATCATCAACAAACTTAGATACACTACACTCTGTTCTCGCTTCCAGATCATTAATGTGTTACGTACCCATGGGTATCTTGTGACTGTCATGTGACCATGATGTAATTGAGGCTCTGCTGGGCATGATGTAATGGTCTTGTGATGGTGGAGTGATGTAATTTTCCCACCAGTGAGAGGTCATGTGATGGTTTTTTTTTCAACAAGGTATAAAAGGAGAACCCCTCCCTGTGATGCAGGTTAGTTCATGGCTTAAGTCATCAATGACTCTGTTCTGCTGTGTATTTGATTTTATGACACAGTTTCATTTTAAAAGTGGAGTTTTAACTTCTACTGTAAGAATTGTTGTGCTGGCAGTTTTGAAAGTCGCTGCCAGTTAAAGTCCAGTTGGAGAGTGAAGATTTATTGAAGTTCTGGAAGCTGAAGGATCGAGGAAAGTTGATGTTGACAGCGGTAAAATAGGTTTGACCTTATTTAATCTTTGGACAAGCTCCTGCTAAAAGAGCAGAAAGAGTTGGATACAGGATTTCGCCAAGGAAAATGTCAGTGCATTTAAGCTGTTTTATTTCCTTCGTTGTAACTCCTTTGGGCAAGGTACTTTGGCTGGGATCAGCAGTAACATCATGAAAGGGAATTTATTACTTCAAGGAAAGTCTCTCCTAACTGACTGTATTTCATTTTTGGACTTTTTGCAATACTGCTTTAAAGAACTGAGTTCGCATTTCTCGCTTTAAGAAATGCTTGAGCTGCCGCATAGCAGCTGACTTCCGGTTAAGTTAGTCGTTCGTTTACTTTTGGGTTTTTTTAAGCAGTTTAATAAATGTTTTATTTGTTATGAAAAGCCTGTCTCAATTATATATTCATTGTTGCTGGATTGTAACAAATGTATATTATAAACTGTTGCAGGCCCAGCACTAACACCAGTGGCACACCGCCCACCACTAATTGCTAACCAGAGTATTACCTGTGTATCCCAATTCTCTGCTTTCTATTAGTTAACCAGTCCTCTGTCCATGCTAATACATCAACCCCAGTTCTATGCATCCTCATCTACGGATATGTCTTTTATGCGGCACCTTATTGAACTCCTGGAAATCCAAGGAAATAACATCCATCTGTTCCCCTCTCTCCACTGTACTTGTTATATCTTCAAAGAGCTCCAGTAAGTTTGTCAAACAAGATCTGCCTTTGCTGAATCCATGCTGCATCTGCTTGATGGATCCATTTCTTTCCAGATGTCTTGCTATTTCTTCTTTAATGATAGCTTCAAGCATTTTCCCAACTACAGATGTTAAGCTAACTGGCCTATAGTTACCTGCTTTTTGTCTACATCCTTTTTTGAACCGTGGCATGACATTCACCGTCTTCCAATCCACTGGGACCTGCCCAGAGTCCAGAGAATTTTGGTAAATCAACACCAAAGGCTCTATTATAACTTCAATCATCTCTTTCATTACCCTGGGATGGATTCCATCGGAGGACTTCACACTGTTATAAAATGTGCCGTATCATCATGAGTTGATGCTCAGCTGGTGATTCTCAACCTAGAAGTAAGAATGGAAACAGAGACAACCAGTAAATTCCACATCATGTGGTTGTAAGTATCTCTGTGGTCTGGCTGCAGGTTAAATCTCATTGCTGTCACTGAGTAGGAGGATATGAGAGTGTGACATCACATAAGGGACACATCTCAAAGTTCAACCATCTTCCAATCTGCTGGATCTTCCCAAAGTTCAGAGCATTTGGTAAATTATCACCAAAACCTCTTCTATAACTTCTGCCATTTCTTTCAGTACTCTGGGATGCATTCCATCAGGACCAGGGGATAGGTCTATCTGTAGGCCCACAGAGCAGCCAGATGTCTTGGTACATTTTGGTACCAATGAAGTAGGAAGGAAAAGCAAAAAAGATCCTGAAAATAGTTTCGAGAGCTAGGTCGAAAGCTGAAAAATAGGACCTCCCAGTTAGTAATTTCTGGATTTGTGCCCGTGCCACACACCAGAGAGGGTAGAAACAGTATGATTTCATAAATTAATGCATGGCTGAGAAGCAAGGGGCAGGGCTTCAAGCTCTTGGATCATTGGGATCTCTTCTGGGGGAAGGATGACCTATTCACAATGATGGGTTCCACTTGAAACTGAGCAGAACCAATAACCTCGCAGGCAGGTTTTTTAGAGCTGTCGGGAGGGCTTAAAGTAAATTGACAAAGGGATGGGAATCGGAGTGAAGAGTCTCAAGATAGGATGGATGGTGAAAAAGCAAAGATAGCATGCAAAGGTAGGGAGAGAGTTAAGTCTGACACAGCAGTATTTCAGTGGAGTACAGGAAATTACAGTGGTATAAAAGAGGATTTGATCAAAGTAAATTGGAAGGAGTTGTTGGCAGGGAAGGCAGCAGAGCAGTAATGGAGTGAGTTTCTAAGGAAAATGAGGAAGTTACAGGGTAGATATTTTCCAAAAACGAAGAAATACTCAAATGGCAGATTGATACAACTGTGTCTGTCAAGGGAAGTTAAAGCTAATGTAAAAGTAAAAGAAAGGGCATACAACAAAGCAAGAACCAGTGTGAAGACAGAGGATTGGAAAGCTTTTAAAACCCTACAGAGAGCAACTAAAAGAATCATTAGGAGGGAAAGGATGAAATATGAAAGCAAGCTAGCAAACAATATCTAGTAATAGCTTTTCCAAGTATGTATAAAATAAAAAGAGATTAGAGAGGATATGGGGCTGCTAGAAAATGAAGCCAGAGAAATAATAATGGAGGCCAAGGAGATGAGTATTTTGCATCAATTTTCACTGTAGAAGACACAAGCAGTATACCAGGCGTTGAAGGATGTGAGAGAAGAACAGTGGGTGCAGTTACTATTACAAGAGAGAAGGTGCTCACAAAGCTGAAAGACCTAAGGGTACATAGGTCACCCAGAGCAGCTGAAGTGTACCCTATGGTTCTGAAAGAGGTAGTGGTCGAGATTGTCAGAGTCAGAATCAGGTTTATTATCTCTAGCATGTGTTGTGTAATTTGTTAACTTAGTAGCAGCAGTTCAATGCAATACATAATATAGAAGAAAAAAACAATAATAAATCAACCAATCAATCAATTACAGTATATGTATATTGAATAGATTAAAAGTTATGCAAAAAACATAAATAATATATATTAAACATGTGAGGAAATGTTCAAGGTTTCAATGTCCATTTTGAAATCAGATGGCAGAGGGGAAGAAACTGTTCCTGCATTGCTGAGTGTGTGCCCTCAGGCTTCTGTACCTCCAACCTAATAGTAACAGTGAGATAAGGGCATGCCCTGGGTGCTGGAGGCCCTTAATAATGGACTTTATTATTTACTTTACTTTATTGCAATAATGATCCTTCAAAAATCATTGGACTGTGACATGGTTCCACAGGATTGGAAATTTGCAAATATCACTCCACTCTTTAAGAAAGGTGGAAGGCAGCAGAAAGGAAGTTATAGACCAGCTAGCTTGACCTCAGTGGTTGGGAAGATGTTGGAGTCAATTGTTAAGGATGAAGTTATGAAGTACTTGGTGACTCAGGGCAAGATAGGACAAAGTTAGCATGATTTCCTTAAGAGAAAATCTTGCCTGTCAAACCTGCTGGAATTCTTTGAGGAGATTACACATGGGAGCTTAGAAAAATAGAGGACTATGGGTAACCCTAGGTAATTTCTAAGATAAGGACATGTTCAGAACAGCTTTGTGGGTCGAAGGGCCTGTATTGTGCTGTAGGTTTTCCATGTTTCCATGTTTCTGTAGATAAAGGAGATGTAGTGGATGTTATATATTTGGACCTGCAGAAGGCCTTTGACAAAGTGCCACACATGAGGCTACATACCAAGTTAAGAGCCTATGGTATTACAGGAAAGTTGTCAGCATGGTTAGAACATTGGCTGATTGATAAGAGGCAGCAAGTTGGAATAAAAGGATCTTTTTGTGGTTGGCTGCTGATGAGTACTGGTGCCCCCAGGGATCATTGTTAGTACTGCTTCTTTTTATGCTATGCATCAATGATTAAGGTGATGGAATGGATGGCTTTGTTGCCAAGCTTGCAGATGATATGAAGATTGATGGAGGAGTTGAAGAAAAAGGTAGGCTACAGAAGGTCTTAGACACTTCAGGAGAATGGGCAAGAGAGTGGTAAATGAAATACAATGTTGGAAAATGCATGGTTATGCACATTAGTAGTAGAAATAAATGTGCTGACTATTTTCTAAACATGGAGAAAATCCAAAAATCTGAGGTGCAATGGGTCTTGGGAGTCTTTGTGCAGAACACCCTAAAGGCTAACTTGCATGTGCAGTCAGTGGTGAGCAAGGCAAATGCAATGTTAGCAGTTATTTCAAGATGTCTAGAATAGAAGAGCAGGGATGATATATTGAGGCTTTATAACACAATAGTGAGGCATCACCTTGAGTACTGTGAACAGTTTTGGGCTCCTTATCTATGAAAAGATGTGCAGGCATTGGAGAGGGTTCAGAGGAGTTTCACAAGGATGTTTCTGGGAATGAAAGGGTTATCATGAGAGGGATATTTGATGCAATTTAGAAAGATGGGGTGGGGGGGGATCTCATTGAAACCTTTCGAATGTTGAAAGGCCCAGACAGAGTAGATGTGAAAAGGATGTTTCCCATGGGGGGGGGGAGCTAGGACAAGAGGGCACAACCTCAGGATAGAAGTCTGTCTATTTAAAACAGAGTCTGGAGTAATGTCTTCAGCCAGAGGGTGGTGAATTTGTGGAATTTATTATCACAGGCAACTGTGGAGGCCAGGTCGTTTGGTATAGTTAAGGCAGAGCTTGACGGGTTCTTGATCGGACACAGCATCAAAGGTTAGGAGGAGAAGACCGGGGAGTGAGGCTGAAGAGCAGAAAAAATTATCAACCATGATGGAATGGTGGAGCAGATTCAATTAGCTGGCCTAATTTCTACTCCTATGACTTATGGTCTAACTTTGTACATGCATCTCTTACCTCTTTGCTTAATCGCTGTTTTTACCTTTTCATTGTTTAAATATGTTTAAATTTTGTTTTCTGAAGCAGATGACTTACATATATTGCAATCTATCTACTGCTGCCTTGTCTAGATACTTAATCTGTTAACATCTACCTAATTTTAACTTCCCATCAACAACACTCAATCTTTCTGTCATCAAAAGACCTGCATACACAGTGTTACTAAATACATTAATCAATATACTTCATGGTCATGTATTCTGCAAAAATACACATAGGACACAGCAAGCTATTTCCTTCACATCTGAGTCCATAGCCAGTCTCCCCACTTCTCATTTTCCACCAATTAACAGATTTCTTAATGAGATTAGTTTTCATGGACTGTTGTACCATAGCCGTCCTAATAGAAGTGTGATGCAGCTCCCTGGAATATAAACTGATTTTAAATATTTAAGAGTTAATCTATCATGTTTTTGAATGTTGTATGAAAAATCTCCAACATCAAAATGTTATGAGGTGGCATGGTTTAGTCAAATAACTAGCAGCTGTATGGAGTGAAGATTCTCCAATGTGAGTGGATGCATGCCTTTCAGAATAAAACAGACTGCCGAAGGGTCTCGACCTGAAATGTTGATTGCCCATTTCCCTCTATAGATGCTGTCTGATTTGCTAAATTCCTCCAGTCTTTTGTGTGTTGATTCAGATTTCCAGCATCTGTAGTTTCTTGTATCAATAATTGAATTTTTTCTATATTTTCAATTATATTCATCTTAAATGTTACAGGCAAACAAGATAAAATCTAAGATAATTGAGTAATCATGATACAACAAGGTAAGTCAAGAGAGGGATTTGAAAATAAGAGCGTGTATAAACAATGAACAAACATATTTACTTGTGTTTAGGCTAAAGTCTTAGTTTTAATTTGTATATACTGAGATGCAGTGGAGATTTTTAGATTAAATTATATTTGTGAATTGAAGTGAAGAAGTGCCCAAAATTCTGTCAGACCTCCCACCATGTCTATTGCTGCTATAATTGTCCTGCTTTCTTTCTCTTCCCCAGCTATATTCTAGCGAAAAGGAACATCATTTACGAAAACTTTATTAAAATTTAAAGATGTAAAGCTTAGTATTATCCCAGTAAATCTCTGTTGCATTACTGCTTAGGTTGATGTATTTTTTCTAAGCTGCATTGGTCACAGTACGCATGCATTCAGTATAAAGTATAATAAGGCATCTACAATAAGGCATCTGCAATACGGCAGTAAAAATTATTTCCTTTTACTTTCCCTTCCAGTGGAGAGGTACTGTTGTGAGAAACCAGAGTTTATTGATAGACCTGGCATTAGAAGTGGATTACAAGAGGCATATATTATTACTTCACCTATGCAACACAACTGAAATTATATTTCCCAGAAATCTTTATATTTGTGACAAATTAGTGACAGTTTCAGATGACAAGCTGAGAATAATTGTTTGTTTTTGATCATTGATGCAATGAGATTATGACTGTGAACACTGCATATTTTATAGCCCATAACACAGGGTATATTTAATTATTCTTCAATATTTTACTGCATGTTTAATGCAGTGGTGTGCTGTATTAATATAGTGTTATCTAGTAATAATTTAGTGCCGCAGATTCTCCATTCGCTTCAATCCTTAGAAATGCTTTGGTGACTTAAAGAATGTCATTTCTTCGGAACGTTCAAGGCTAGAGTGCCCATTTTGCCAGGAAGCCCATTCTTGTGCTGCTACATTTATAGTACCATTGCCAAAAACTTAAAGCTCACAGGAAGAATTCTCATCTATTTCGAGAATTAGAGTGGTCCAGTCAGAGAATGGTACAGCACAAATCCAAGCACTTCACCCCAGCATGTCTATGCCAAACTTGTAACCCATCAAACTCATCTGATTCACCTGCAATCACACTGTATCTTTCTGTCCCTTGCTTATTTGGCTGTTTCAATGCCTTTTAAATGTAGCGATTGTCTCTGATCCACCATCTTCTCTGAGAGTGAGATCCATATATCAACTTTCTCCTTAGATTCCCTTTAAATTCCTTTCCTTTCAGCTTATCTTGTTTTTGATAGCCTTGACATGCAAAAAAAAAGATGTTGACTATCTACCCTTTCTATGCCTTTCATAATCTTATATCTCACCCAACATCCTCCTTCACACCAGGGAAAGCAAGCCTAACCTATCCAATGTCTCTCCATAACTAAAGCCATCTACTCCAGGCACCATTTTGGTTACAAACAAGAGAAAATCTGCAGATGCTGGAAGTCTGAGCAACACACACAAAATTCTGGAGGAACTCATTTTAGTTGGTCTCCTCTGCACCCTCTCCAGAACAGTCACATCCTTGGAGAAGGGTGAAGGAGCTGCCAACAAGCTTCACCTCTGAAATACCGGGTAAATAAGTGATGCAAGAGATCAGAGATATAAAGTTCCACAAGTCTGACAGGTGATGTTTTCAACATGAGGCACTCTTACACTAAATCTGTCGCCTACAAGATTGATCATGTTCTCAGACCTGCTCTTCCAATATCTTCCTTCTCCTGGCTGAAGCCATTCACATTGGACAACTTCTCCTTTTACTTTACTCCATTCCGTTAGGAAGTGTGACCATGTGGCCAAGGGTATACCATCTCTCTGTGGGACACATGGAATTCTTGTTGTTCAGCTGTACTCAGGCCTTTCTCCCATGCTTTTCCTCGTACATGGATGGACCTACCAGAGTTGCTTCCTTCTCCAACAGTAAACATCAAATTTTTATCACCTTATTGCCAATTTCAACCCTGTGGTCACATTATATCTGAAACTTCATTTCCTGGTCTCCTCCACCTCCATTCTAGGCAATGGATAGACAACCGATTTCCACTAAAACCTCACAGACACACAGAATTACTTAAATTACACTTCCCATTTGCTTCTTGTTAGAATTCTATTCCATTCTTCTAGTTTCTTGGCATGCAATCTATTTATACTGGCAGTGCTGTTTGGATTTTTCAAATCTCTGGATATTGTCCTTTCTCTATAACAATAGGCTTCTCTCCACCATAGTTGACAAGAAGGTCTAATCCAGCTATCACACTTCTGCTTTCTCCTTTCTTCTTCCACCCACAACAAAGTTTAGGTTCCTCATCCCCTAACCTTTCAAGTCATCAACTTTCATATTCAGTGGATCAGTAGTCCCCAGTGCCTTCAGTACGATGCCATGCCTCCTCCTTTCCTCTTCTATCATTTCTATCATTGCAAAGGGACACTCTGGTTCACTTTCCCATCCCAAGTTAATTGCTCTTCTTCCTGTTGAGTGCAGTGTGTTAAATGTGGAAGTGTGATCTGCTCTACATTTTGAAAACCAAACAAAAAAAAAGGTTTTCACTTTGTTCTGTGTAAAAGTCCATGACACCATAAGATATAAGATAAACTAAATAGGATAAAAAAAGGGTAAACCCCAGTTTCCAGTTGTCTAACACTTTACTTCTCCATCTCATTTGCACTCTGATCATTTATTTTGTGACTTGTTCCAATGAAGCCCAACATATAGAACAAAAACTGTCTCTTCTGACAGGCCCACCAGAGTGGTCTAAATTCAAAAAGGAATTCATTGAGTTCAAATCATTAGTCATTCTATATTTATATCCCATCTTTTTTACCTTCTGGTTACCTCATCTCATTATTGGTCTTCTCTTACTTGCATCTCTTACATCCCTCATTTATTTTTGCAAGTAGCTCTCCAGTTCTCTTTCACCATGTTGTGTTAGCCCATTTTATCATTCAATCTCTTATGTACTTAGTACATCACAGACTTTCCTTACACTTCCTACTCTTTCTCTGCATCTCCAAAAAAAGCTTAGATGATTAATCTAATAAAACACAAGTGCTGGCTGAAATAGATTGGAGGTAATTATCACACAGCTCTAAGTTATCCAAGAACTTATCTGTACTAAACCAATTCTGACCGTAAAATATAGAGCAGGATAAAGAAAGAAAAAGAAGCCAGGACCAGGAGAGAAGCAAGGTTCGAAGAAGAACGCAGAACCATCAGAATCATTTCTTGCAGTCTCAGAGACAACTCCTAGAACCACCATGGAGGAGGCCCAGACCCTGAGTTGTTTCACAGCCACAAGTCTCACCTGCCAAGCAGAACAATCCCATTTGTCAGGAAAGACATTATCCCACAAGACCAAGAAAGCCTCCACAGCGGTTAAATCTTTTGGCCAGAATGAGGCAATTTAAAATTTACTATGCTGTGAATGTCTATGTAGTAGTATTATATAGTGTACTGTGTATATAGTTGAGATGCATTCTCCATTGATATGGATTTTATAGCTAAGCAGGGAGGAATTTTGTGCATTTAATATTTCAGTAAATTTGAGTAATATTGTATATAATTTGTTTGAGTAAGCATTTGTTATTTGTTTAAATAATTCATATGTAAATTACAGGAATGGCATAATTCATCAAGCCTCCACGTGATATGTGTGCATGCCTCAATTAAAGAAAGCGCAAAGTTAGACTCACATTTCCAACTGCAGTGTCTTTCTTTTAATTAATTTAATGTTTGGGAGTTACAAAACAAAACAAGGAAGAATTTCTTCAGCTAGAGGGTACAAAACCTATGAAATTTCTTTCCCCAGAGGGCTGTGGAGATCTGGGGGTATTTAAGCCAGAGATGGATAGGTTCTTGATTGTTAAGGAGATTAAATGTTATAGGGATAAGGCAGGAGAATGGGGTTGAAAATAAACAGCCATGATTGAATGGCAGAACAGACTCAATGGGGCAAATGGCCTAATCCTGAACCTAAACATATTTTCAAATCTCTTTTAAACCTATTACTCCTCACCTTAAATGTATAGCCCTGCTCTTTAATACTTTTACCATGGGACAAAAATTTACTGCTCCATCAATGACTCTCAAAGGAATCTTTCATACATCTCATTCAGGTCAACAAACCTCAACCTCGTTGCTCTACCCTCTCCTAATTAATGAAGTACTCTAACCCAGTCAACAAGCTAGTGAATATTCTTTGCATCTTGCTGTTTATTTAGTTGACATTTAGTTGTTTTTTTATATTTGTAAAGATGGTTTGGGGGACAGAGAAGGGAGTTAGGGGTTAAGTTAAGATTCACGGACAGGGATGTGGAGGAATTTGAGGACAGACCAATGTCTATGTCTCTGCTTCATGTTCAATGGACAACAACGAGGACGTGGGACATCTATGGTCTGATCACTGGGAGGGCTGATGACTCCCTCTGGTCAGTGAGTTGCCGGAGCCAGAGTTTCCGGCAGGCAAGAGGGATGAGTTCCATTGACTCCCTGGGTTCACAAATTGGTGAGACCAAAGTTGAAGGCCTTGCGTTCGGGGTCCTGACATTCTGAGTCCATGTTCAAGTCAATCGGAGGCTGGAGGCGAAAGAAGGCCGCCACTGTCCTGGGGTGAGAGGACGATGTAAGTGCGTGGGTGTGAGTGGGGAATGGGCCTTGCTTTCCTTTTGTTGCTTTGGTGCTTGTTCTGCTCTGTTGTGTTCTATGTTGTTCACAATGCTATGCTGGTGCCAGAATGTGTGGTGATAGTTACACTCTGCCTCCAGCACACCCATGGGTGTGTTGGCTGTTAATGCAAATGCTGCATTTAATTTTTGTTTTCAATGTACACATGAACTTGAACCTTGAATTGTAAATCTTACTCCAAGAATCTCTCTTAATTCTTAAAAATCAGCAGATATTAGACATACAACAAAATTATTTTCCCTATACAGACATTAAAAGAATTTTCCAAATATTAAACTATAATTCAAACCTGATGATGATGATGATAGAACAAAGGGACCTCATTATATCAGTATGTTGTGAGGAATGAAACTCTATTCCTATTTGAGTGAAAAGCTAGCTGGCTTCTTAAGGCCAAGCTTATTCATCACTTTCCATGACAACCAGTTTAATAGGCAACACCATGGCAACAATCGTTAGACAAATCATGCTGAAAAGTCTTTGGTTTTAAGAAAACAAAGAAATTATATTATTGCAGACTGGAACCAGAGCCCTATCATCCGACGTGCCTGAAATAATTTAGCTCCATTTTATTACTACTATTATGACTGGTAGTGTAATCCAACAATTATTCATATTTTCTGCTGGCTCCATACCAACCACTGTTTCCCTGTCTACTTGCCTGCATAAAACCAGCCACTGTGAAAACAACCATCAATCCAAAGCTAACAAAATCTTTACTGAGCAGTCAGCACTCAAGCATAAACTAAAGTGTCCGTATTCTGCAGATTCAACAGCAGCAACACAGAGCCTTAGCAATCAACACTGACAAGGCCATTTGGCCCATTGTGCATATGCTAACTCTGTGATGAAACTGTCCAATTAGTCCCACCATTTCACTGTTTATAGTAAATGCGGAATATTATTTTGAACTTTCTATCTAATTATCATTTCCAATATTCTTTTGGAGTGTACAAAGTAGATAATAAAAAAGTCAGTCAGCAAAAGGAAGTAAATTCTTGGCTCTTTCTGGCTTTAATGACAATTTTGTAAAATTTATATCCCCTGTTTTCCTGGCCTTCTACCATTGGAAATACTTCCTGTAATTGACCTGAAAGATTCTATTGCACCTTTCTTTTCTCTATGGAGAACAGAACTAACTTCTCTAACCTTTCCACAAAGCACAATTTCTTCTCCCTATTACCCTTGCACTGAATAGAGCATAGGCTTTCCAGCCTACCATTGTGCTGACCTTTTAACCTACTCCAAGTTCTATCTAATGCTTCTCCCTCCCCCCCTTTCCCATATAGCTTTCCAGTTTTCTATCATCTATGTGCCTATCTAAGAGTCTCTCAAATCTCTCTACTATATCTGTCTCTATCAATACCCTAGCAGAGTATTCCATGCACTGGTTCCAGTTTAAGCTGGTGAAGCACAGAGATTTCATGTCAGTAGCCACCAAAACAACAAACTACTTCATTAATCACACTTTTTCTTGTAAACAATCAGCCTGTAACTTTTCTTTTGAGATGAGCTTTTGAACTGCCTGCATGACCTGGCATTTTTGTAGTGTGAATTGAAGTCTCGATGCTGGACAATTGCGCCAAGGCGTGTACGAATTGAATCGAATTGGTGGGGCCCGGGTCTGAGAGTGGGGTTTGAGCAAATGTTTGGCCATTGCTGGAGTAGACCTGGAGGCAAATCAATGCAGTAGATCCGAGATTAGGCAAAATCATGGCGGGGCCTGGGCTCGAGCCCAAGAATGAGGTAAGACCTAAGGTTTGCTTGATTTAAGCGCCAGGCCAACTTGGAAAAGTCAGTAATGGGCTGCATCAAGGCACCAGGACCCTGATCTTAGAGCATATAAACATGGCCTGAGGTTTAATCAATTTACGCACGAGGCTGAATTGGAAAGGTCGGGTACAGGCCAAATCATGGTGGAGGTCCCAGGCCTCAGAGTGTAACTAAGTGTCAGGGCCCGGGTCTGAGAGTGAGGAACAACCTAAGGTTTGGACAATTTAAGCACTGAGCCACTTTGAAAAGGTCAGTGTGTCGGGGCTGGAGGCAAGGCAGCTCTGCGAGTTTTATCGTCCCTGCTCTGAACTGAGGCTCTGGGCTGCAACCAGCGGACTACTGGATCAGCTGCAGAGATGACCGGCTTCACGCCTGTGGACTCACTTTTGTGATTTTCAGTTGCTTGATTACTTGTTGCACAATTTATTTTTCTGCACACTGGGTGTTTTATGATCTGTTTTAAATAGGTTTGATTGGGTTTCTTTGTTTTGTGGCTGCCCGCAAGGAGATGAATCTCAAGTTTGTATGCAGTAAACATACTTCGATAATAAATCTCATTGAACTTACTATTTATTTGCTGTGTAAAATTCTACCTCAGATGACCCCACAATGCATTCCTTAAAATTATGCCTTATCCATTTCCACCCTGGGAAAAGAATCTCTGGCTGTCCATTCTGTCTATAACCTCTTAGCATCTTACTTCAAAGGCTTCAAAGGTACCTTTAATGTCAGAGAAATATATACAATATACATCCTGAAATGCCTTTTTCTTTGCAACCATCCACGAAAACAGAGGAGTGCCCCAAAGAATGAACGACAGTAAAATAAGCAGCAGAAAAGCAGTGATCCCTCCTCCCCCACTAGCAAAAAAAAGCATCGAGCATTCAAGTGTGCAGCAAAGCTAAAGCAAAGACACAGACTTGCAGTACCCCAAAGACTATTTGTTCACCCGGTATTCGACAGAATAAGGGAGAAAGGGGTGTCTCCATTTCACAGCATGAGGGGAGACATAACCAACAACTCACTGATTTACAATGTTAAAAGTCTGTTGCATTGCTTTTTCCAAGTTCTGTGCTCAAAGATCTCGGGTCTCCGGGCACACAGCCAGAGATCTTCTGTCTCCCAGGATACACCAATTTCCTGCCAGGACACCAACCTTCAGTTGCCCATCTTCAGAGCCACGAGATCCCAGACCTCCAAAGTTGAGATAGGCTGCATCCTTGGCATATTGAATAATGGCCAGTCGTGAAACCCTGAGAACGGGTTCCATTCCATGAAGAACCAAAGTGAGTGTATAACTCCAGGTCAGGGTCTTCAAAACAATTCTGAAAGGGAAAAACAGAGATATTAAAGATGGAAATAGAGCTGTTTCTGAAGATGAAAGCAAAGAAATTGCTCTTTGGCACCAGTGTTTCCTCCAAAGCTCCTCCCCCAATATACACCTCTATCAATTCACTTCTCATCCCCCCTTTACTCGAAAGAGCAAGGTCCTAGCATGCTTAACCTTTTCTATAAAGATACACTCTCTGATTCACACAACATCCTGGTGAATCTCCTCTGTGCCCATTCTAAAGTTTCTACAGCCTTCCTATAACTGAATAAAATACTGTAAATGTGGTCTAACCAGAGTTTTGAAGAAGAAGAAGAAGAAGAAGAAGAAGAAGAAGAAGAAGAAAGCTCTTAACTCCGAGTGGAGTCACTGGGACGCTGTCATGACGGAGTTTTTTTTTAGCAGGCTTTCTTATTTCTAAGAGGCTGAGTTGCTAGCTCAACACTCAATGCAGCACGGATGGAGAGCATGCAAGGGAGCCGGCTAGATTCAAACTCGGGAGCCTTCACTCCGAAGTCCAGCGCTGATGCCGCTACGCCAGCAGCCGGCCAGAGTTTTATAGAGCTGCAACATTATCTTGTGGCTCTTGAACTCAGTCCCCTAATTAATAAAGGCCAACACATCATATGCCTTCTTAGTCACCATATCAACTTGCATGGCAGCTTAAAGGATCTATAGATGTGGAGTTCAAGATCCTGCTGTTCCTTCACACTGCCAAGAATCTTGCCATTAACCTTGTAATCTGCCTTCATTAAACCTTCTAATGTGTATCACTTAACTATATCTGTCACTTCAGAGCCTATTTCTGTATCCTATCAATGTCCCGCTGTAACCTATACTAACCTTCTACTCTATCTACAACACAACTGATGTAATGTCCTCTACAAACTTATTACTTTTTCATCTAAGGCATTTATTAAAACCCAGAACAGGAGTCCCCTGTGGAGCAATGCTGGTCACTGAGCTCCAGACAGAATACCTGTCATCTCCTTCCATGCTCTATCTTCTGTGGACAGGCCAATTCTGAATTCACGCACCCGGTTTTCCCTGGATCCCACGCTCCTGGCTTTCTGAATGAGACTACTATGGGGAATCTTTTTTGAACACTTTCCGAAACCTTGACACCTCCTGAAAGTGAGTTCCTTAAATTGTATTTGAAACTGGTCACAACACTAATATTTTATATCTGATTCTGCAGTGCAGTTTGAGGTTTTTCCCCATGAAATTATATTGGACTACATGGGATAGCCTCTGAAGATAGACACAGACCATCATCAACCCGCACCCATTCAAATCAGTGCAATGAACCAGTGCTGCCTTATGATGATGAATTCCGTATCCAGCCAATACCAACAACTCTGAACTTTATGGATGGCTCTTCTCTGTGGGTAAAGTTCATCCATGTGAATCAAGATCAGACTGGAACTCACAACAGGAAGCAACACCTATCATAGCATCTCACTGGCTCGTGCATTGTCCATTATTTCTGGTGTCACCATTTTGCTGCCTCATTGGAGTCCCTTCAAGTTAAGTCCACTTTACAGGTACTTCTCTTCTTTGTTCAGCAGGAGTTCCGTGACACCCTCTCTCACTGCTACCCCTCTATGATTTCTGTGCCTCTCCTGCTCTTTAAGCGCATTCTGACCCAGACACGCTAAGCAGCCACATGTCCTTCCTTGCTTCCAGACGAAGCATCTTGACGTGAGCTGCCCATTTCCCTCTGTAGGTACAGCGAGTTCCTCCAGCATTTTGTTTTATCTGCACTGGGAAAGCATCCCTCACTGTGGCTAGGGCACATTACAAAAGTGCATAATCCTTGCTGAAGATAATCGAACTGAGCTGCTTTCAGGAGATGCAGGGTAGATACACCCTCTGAATGAGAGGTCTTATGCACCTCCTGCTTTCAAACCTCTGCACCTCACCTACGCGTCATGTCTTGAGATAATTCTCCAGTTCTCCATTGGAGCCACATTGTTACAGAAACTTTTCAGTACTGTGCTCTTGGACTTCCAGTGAACGTTAATGAATGCAGGGAAGCCTAAGAGACACTGAATCAGTGCTAAAACGGCGAAAGAGCTATTGAAATTATCAATTAACAACACACTGCTGCTGGAGGATGCCTCTTCTTCCCTGTAGTCAACCTTGTGGATATACAAAGTTAACTCAAGGAATCAGCTGGGTATTGAATTGCAGTTTCGCAGTGATAGATTCTATTTCAAACCGCACACATACTAATATCATGACTAATATAATTTAATCTATACACCTCCTGTTGGCATTAATGTCACACAAACTTTTTCCCATCCCTGTACTGCTTTGGTTCAGATCAAAGATAATTTAACACAGCAATTGTATTTTGTGGTCCGTATTTTACCTTGAGAGAAGTCAAGCTTGAACTTCAATAATTTCCACACCACTAAGTTCTGAAGAAATGCAAATTTGAATGAAATAAATATGGGCATTGGCCTTTAAATTTTGAAGTCCAAACAAGGGCACAGAGTAAAGCTTGCTGACCTTGTTCCAGTTATCAAATTGGATTATGCTTTTTAAGTGTATGGAGCTGTGAACCATGAACAGAATGGCATTAAAGTGAGTGCAGAGTTACAGACAGAACTTAAATTGGAAACAAACCTTTTATCAGTCATAACAAAGATGGCTAAAATGTCGTGTTTTTATCATAATTGAGCTCAGCCTCAGCATATGCTGGTTTGTAAATGCTTAGATGGTAAATGATGAGAAGCAGCTTGAAGAACATCATTCAAGCTCTACCTGCCTCTGATATACCAGGCATATTCAAATAAAATACAGTCAGGATTTTGTATTCAAAAGAGAATCTGCATGTTATTCCAAATATAGAACCACTCTCCATGCTTCTTGCTGGAGGTGCCTCTTCTAAGATCAATTCCGTAGAGATTCCAGTCTTGCTCATGGGCATTATACAGCTGTGTTAACCTAGCTTCATTTACTTCTTCCTGAAAATGGGCAATACACTTTTATTTGTTTTGTTTTTATCTCCCAATTGCAAAAAGTATGGACAGCATTGTAAAATATATCTATGCTCAGAAAATGTAGGGTTTGTATTTATGATTGTGACATTCAATAAAATAGCAAAGGTGTACTATAGAGAGGCACAGAATGCTGAGTCCACTTCCAGCATTCAGCATCTAGACTTTTACAAATTAGCATGTTGAGGATCTCAATTATTACAAAAACACTACACTTTAGTAAATTTTGCTATGTAAATGTATAAATCCTGTGAGACAAAACACCATAAGAAATGGGAGCTGAATTAGGCCATTCGGCCCATTGAGTCTACTCTGCCATTCTATCATGGCTGATTTAATATCTCCCTCAAATCCAATCTTCTGCCTCTCAGTAACCTTTGACATCCTTACTAATCAAGAACCAATCAACATCCACTTTAAATATACCCAATGGCTTGACTTTCACAGCCATCTATAACAACGGACTCCACATATTCGCCACCCTCTGGCTAAAGAAACTCCTCCTCATCTCTATTCTTAAAGACCATCCTTGTATTCTGAGGCTGTGCCCTCTGCTCTTACATTCTTCCACTATAGGAACATATCTCCATATCCTCTCTATCTAGGTATTTCAATATTTATCTAATTAATACTTAATGAGATTTCCCCTCATTCTTCTAAACTCCAGCAAGTACCCTTTTATTACTGAGTGACTCTTGCGAACCTTCTCTGGACCCTCTCTATCACATCCGTTCTTAGATAAGGGGCCCAAAAATGCCCATCATATTCCAAGTGCAGTATGACCAATGCTTTATAAAGCTTCAGGGACTGAGAACTGGTGGTAGACCCATTCATGCCAAATTTCAGGACGTATGTTCATGCAGGTTGAGCCGGAAGCCCCAAGACAATTATCAGCTTGGATTATTTCCGTTGTAAATCACTTGTTCATGGGAAGTGATTAGTTAATCAGGGAGATCCTGAAACATAACTATTTAAATCAATCAGTATCAGAAAATCCAAAAGGTTTTGATCATTCATTGACTCAGTTGAAATCTGAAATCTAAGAAATTAATTTCATTCGTAATGGGGTTAGAAGTGAAGTAGCAGGAATAAAAAGCAAGGAGCCTCATTCACAGAATAGGGAGACAGGCATAAAATCCTTCAATAATATCTAGTACTGTAAACCTAAGAATAGTAAACGTTAACTCTGAAAGGAATCATGAGTTCCAGGAACAACGAACATCAGGAAAGATCCCCACGCCAATTACCATGTAATTAACATGTGAAGCACATGGGCTCTGAGGGTTGGCTCCAGAATGAGCTGTTTGGGTGCTACGGGTATTGGCTTTCCAGTTTATGATGGGCTTGTGAAACAGTGACGACCTACTGGCAGCAAACAAAACTACTAATTGCTTTATTATTCTCACTCTTTTTAGAAGATGATCACTGCAATGAAGCGCCTACGAATGCCCTTTCAGAGTTGAGCTTTTGAACTGACTGTACAGCTTGCCAGTTTTCTGGTGTGACATCTCGAAAGTGCAGGACAGTTGCAGCATGGCGTGCATGGGCTGAATCGAAGTGGCAGGGCCCAGGCCTGAGAGCGAGGAATGAGCCAATGTGAGGCTGTTGCTGGAGTGGATGAAGGCAATTCGAAGCGGTAGATCCGAGGCAAGGCAAAGTTGTGGCAGTGAGGTCTGGGCCTCAGAGGGAGGAACAAGCCAGTGTTTAACTGAGTAAGTGGCGGGCCAGTTTGGAATGGTCAGGTATGGGCGAAGTGAGACAGTGGGGCCTAGGCCCGAGATCATATTGAAGCAGCAGGGGCCAGGTCTAAGAGTGATGAAAGAACTGAGGTTTGGCCGATTTAAGCATCAGGCCAAACTGAAAAGGTCAGGGAGTCAAGGCCGGAGGTGAGGGACGTGCCAGAATTCAGCTTGCTGTTCAGCGAGGTTTACTTAACTCTGCACTGAACTGAGACTGTGGCCTGCAATAAACATACTCCTGGATTGGCTGTAACTGAGGACATGACTGTAAACTCTCTTTCATGAATTTTGGTTTGAGATATTATTTGCTTATTTTATATTGTTTACATGATTTGCTCGTTTATTTCCACATTGAGTGTTTTACAGTTCTATTGGGTTTCTTTGTTTAGTGGCTGCCTGTAGCAAGACCATAAGAAATAGGAGCAGAAGTAGGCCATTTGGCATATCAACTCTGCTCTGCCGTTTAATCATTACTGATCCAATTTTCCTCTCAGCCCCAACCTCCTGCCTTCCCCCCCCCCCATATCCCTTTATCACCTGACCAATCAAAAGTCTATCAACCTTAAATATACATAAAGACTTGGCCTCCACAGTGCCCATAGCAACAAATTCCATTGATTCACCACACTCTGGCTAAAGAAATTCCTCTTCACTCCTATCCTAGCATCTCATTGGCTCTTCCATTGTCCATTATTTCTGGTGTCACCATTTTGCTGCCTCATTGGAGTCCCTTCAAGGTAAGTCCACTTTACAGGTTCTTCTCTCCTTTCTTTGGCAGGAGTTCCGTGACACCCTCTCTCACTGTGGATATTGTGGAGGACTGTCAGAGGTTACAGCGGGACATTGATAGGATGCAAAACTGGGCTGAGAAGTGGCAGATGGAGTTCAGTCCAGATAAGTGTGAGGTGGTTCATTTTGGTAGGTCAAAAATGATGGCAGAAAATAGCATTAATGGTAAGACTCTTGGCAGTGTGGAGGATCAGAGGGATCTTGGGGTCTGAGCCCATAGCACACTCAAAGCTGCTATGCAGGTTGACTCTGTGGTTAAGAAGGCATACGGTTTATTAGCCTTCATCAATCATGGAATCGAATTTAGGAGCCAAGAGGTAATATTGCAGCTATATAGGACCCTGGTCAGACCCCACTTGGAGTACTGCTCTCAGTTCTGGTTGCCTCACTACAGGAAGGATGTGGAAGCCGTAGAAAGGGTGCAGAGGAGACTTACAAGGACGTTGCCTGGAGTGGGGAGCATGCCTTATGAGAATAAATTGAGTGAACTTGAATTTTTCTCCTTGGAACGATAGAAGATGAAAGGTGACCTGATAGAGGTGTAAAAGAGGATGAGAGGCATTGGTTATGTGTGGGTAGTCAGAGGCTTTTTCCCAGGGCTGAAATGGTTGCCATAAGAGGATACAGGTTTAAGGTGCTGGGGAGTAGGTACAGAGGCATGTCAGATGTAAGTTTTTCACTCAGAATGGTGAGTGCATGGAATCAGCTGCCGGCAACAGTGGTGGAGACGGATACAATAAGGTATTTTAAGAGACTTTTGGATAGGTACATGGAGCTTAGAAAAATAGAGGGCTATAGGTAAGCCTAGTCATTTCTAAGGTAAGGACATCTTTGGCACAACTTTGTGGGCTGAAGGGCCTGTATTGTGCTGTAGGTTTTCTATATTTCTATGCTTTCTGCTTCTATATCGGACTATGGTCAGACTCCACTTGGTGTACTGTGCTCAGTTCTGGTCACCTCACCACAGGAAAGATGTGGAAGCCATAGAAAAGGTGCAGAGGAGATTTACAAGGATGTTACCCATAATGGGGAGCATGCCTTATGAGAATATGTTGAGTGAACTTGACCTTTTCTCCTTGGAGCAAAGGAGGATAAGAGGTGACCTGATAGAGGTGTATAAGATGATGAGAGGCATTGATCTTGTGGATAGTCAGAGGCTTTTTCCCAGGGCTGAAATGGCTAACATGAGAGGGCACAGTTTTAACATGCTTGAAAGTAGGTTCAGAGGAAATGTTGGGGGACGTTTTTTACGCAGAGAGTGGTGAGTGTGTGGAATGGACTGCCAACTACAGTGGTGGAGGCAGATACAATAGGGTCTTTTAAGAGACTCTTGGATAGGTACATGGAGCTTAGAAAAATAGAGGGCTATGGGTAATTTCTAGAATAAGTAAATGTTCAGCACAGCATTGTGGGCTGAAGAGCCTGTGTTGTGCTGTAGGTTTTCTGTGTTTCTTAATGCAAAGTAGCAGATTGCAGCATCAACATCGATTCAGCACTGTTAAACTGAACCTGTTTGTTCATCTCATGTAACCAACATTTAGTAACGTGCAGAGCATTATGTCCCACTGACTTGAACTATTCAAGAGGATTGATGAGAACTTATAGGTACACTGGTCAGTTTTGGCTGTCAACATCAAACAGAGTTGCTAAAAGAAGTTGATGTCAAGGTATGACTGGAACACTGATTCAACATGAGGTTTTCTAGTGACAGAGCAGCCTGATAGGGAGAGAGTAGAACAACCGCATAGAGAATGGCAACATGCCAGAAGGGTAGAGTGGCCGTCAGCTAGATATTGATGAAGAAACTCACTGACAGATATCTCACTACGGAAGATATATTGTCTGCCCTGGCCACAGCTGCATCTCCTGAGCAGAGCCAGATCTCAATGCCACTTGTCCTTTTAGCACTTATCAGGATTTATCCTTCTTCAGTTTCCTCCCATATTCCAAAGACTTATGGATTAGGGTTAGTAAGTTGTGGGCCTGCTGTGTTGGACCCCGAGGCATGGCAGCACTTGTGGACTGCCCCCAGCACATCCCCAATGCAAGCAATATACTTTGCTCAATGTCTTGATGTCTCGATTTGCATGCGACAAATAAAGCTAATCTTTAACTGTTAACCTTTCAGGCTCTGTCCGAGTTGATGCCCAAATATTGGAAAGTTTGCAGTAAAACAAGTACAACTGTGAGGTCACAGACCAATATCTAAAGAAATCCAGCTCATCCTACAGGAAATCAGCATGTAGGGGAGAGCTGTGGTTCTGAAAGCAGGAAGGCAGATGGAATATTGGAAAATCAGAAAATACTGGAAAAACTTAGCAGGTCAGGCAGCATCCGTAGAAGGAAGAAAGAGTTAACATTTTTGGGTCTTCAATCTTTTGTCAGAATGTAACTTTGGGCTTTATTGCAAAGGATATGGAAATTAGATGTATGCAAGTTTTTATATAGGTGACAGGGCATTGGTCATAGATCCCCAGGACTCAGCAGAGAAATAACATTTCTTCAAGAATGCTTTGAGTACAGTCTTGAATATATTCTTCCATCCACCTGGTACTGACAGTGCTTGGTATAGTATGTCTCCTTCAGGAATCTGGTATTGGACATGGGATTGATGTAGTCATCCAATATAGGCACTAAGTGTAAATGGGACCTCTGAAATCAGTTTATTGATCTGCTAGAGGTCACTGCTGTTGCTTCATTCATCCTTTCAGTGAACTTACAGAATTTTGTACCTCAGCTTTCATGATATCATTCTGATGCCTTGAAATGCCTGTTGGAGAACTCAGACACATACAGTAAGTCAGAGATAGACGGGCATGGGACTCAGCTTTTCTGTCTGCTGATTTAATTTTGTTTTGTTTTTATATTGCATTACATTTATCAGCTCCATCTCTCACATAGATTATTTATAACTACTTCATCATGTTTAATTTACTTATCATTTTTATTTATCAATTTAGCCATTTCACTTGACATTTATCAATCGAAGAAGAAACTGAGGCCAGAATCAATAAAAAAAAACAAATAAAATGAATTTGAACATTGAAACAAGATTTAATCAACAATGTCATATTGGCTAACAGGGGGCAATAAATCTGTTCCATAATTAATGTCATTCATAAAAGCAGACAGCACCACTTGATTGTCTCTTTCAATGAAGTATTAATCTTAATAAACATACTTTATATTGTCTGATTTCTTCTCCAACACTGACTGTTTTGGATCAAGTAATCTTCTCTCATAAAAAAGATGCTTTGCACTTTTTGTTAATACATGGTGAGGTACTGAATACTAAAATTAAATAGAAGGTAAGCCACTTACTGACCACCAATAGCTTCAAGCACTGAAAAAATACATTAATCCATTTCTGTATGGCAATACAATAAGAGCAATTCCAAAACAATCAGCACCTTATTTTTGGAAAATAAACTGCACATCTTTAACTGTACCTCAGTGACAGAAAGCTATGGACAATCTCTTGCAGTATCATGGACTTGGCTCAGCACAGTCTTTTCCCCCTCCCTCCCTTCCCCCCCCTTCTCTCTTCACTATCTCAGATAACTTCCATTGAGTTCATATTTAGTGTGTAGTCTGAACTTAAATTCCCGTGATATCGCTGTAAGCAAGTTTTTCTTGTGCCTGTGAAAATAAACTCAACTCGATGTGAAGAAAAGAAAAAGTGAAAAGGCATAGAGTTAGCCAGGAATTTTTGTCAGTTTTTCTATTAGCCACTGAGAATTTGGCTAAGGGTTAACACAAACCCCAATAGCAGTTTACCTGGGATTGCTGCAACAGTTAGACTGGTCTATTGAGCAAGACTTTGAGAGAATAGGGGTGAATGAATTATTGACCAAGGAAATGAAGATTCAGGAGTTTTACAGAGGGAAAAAAAAAAGTTACAGAGCTAGAGGGATTTACTGAAGGAATTCCAGACTTTGTGTTTATGAGTGTACTGAGGCAGAGAGAAGTTGTTGGTGGTGACCCTCATGAAGCTAAGTTAAAGGAAGACAAGTTCAAAATGTACCAGAGAGCAGAATCAGATGACTTCATACTGGTGGGGGAGATCTCACAAAGATACTGAGCAGAGAGGCCACAGTTAGCTAATGTTTCTGTCAATGAACAGGAAACAGTAGGAGATCAAATATAAAGGGGGAAATATGGATACAGGACTGATTGAAGGACACCCTTGTGTTCTGGATTGACAACTAATTAGAACATAGAACTTTGAACAGTACAGCCAGAGGAATGGGCCGTTCAGCCCACAATGCTGTGCCAAACCAAATAATTTAGCAATCAAATGGCTAACTAATCTAAGCCCTTCTACCTACACAATATCCATATCCTTCCATTTTCCTCACATTCATATGCCTATCTAAAGATCTCTTAAAAGTCTGTAATGTTTCTGCCTCTACCATCACTCCAGGCTGTGCCTTCCAGGCACCCCGCACTTTATGTGTAAAAACTTGCCCCTCTCGTCTCCTTTGAAATCACCCACTCTCACCTTAAATGCATGCCCTCTGGTTTTAGGCATATCGACCCTTGGAAAAAGACATTGTCTGTCTTCTGTACCTATGCCTCTCAAAATCCTATAAACCACTGTCAGACTTCTTCTCAGCTTCTGCCACCTCAGATAAAACAACTCTAGTTTGTCCAACCTCTCGTTACAGCACATGCCCTCCAATCCAGGCAACATCCTGGTAATCCTCTTCTGTAAGCGAATGGAGCCGAACTAAAGTGTTATAAAGCTAAAATGTAACATTCTGATTTTTCACCTCAAAGCCTTGCCTAATAAAAGCAAGCATGTCATATGCCTTCTTAACTACCCTATTCACCTGTGTAGCTACTTTCAGGGAGGTATACTAATCATAGACCACCAGTCTGCATAATTCCCATCAACCAAACCCTCTACAACACAAGTACAACATGCTGGAGGAACTCAGCAGGTCGGGCAGCATCCGTGGAAATGTGCAGTCAACGTTTCGGGCCGAGACCCTTCATCAGGACTGAAGAGGGAGGGGGCAGGGGCCCTATAAAGAAGGTGGGGGAAGGGTGGGAAGGAGAAGGCTGGTAGGTTCCAGGTGAAAAACCAATCAGAGGAAAGATCAAGGGGTGGGGGAGGGAAGCAGGGAGGGGATAGGCAGGAAAGGTGAAGAAGGAATGTAAGGGGAAAGAACTATGGGTAGTAGAAGGAGGCGGAATAATGAAGGAGGTGATAGGCAGCTGGAGAAGGAGGCAGAGTGAAACTGGGATGGGAGAAGGGAGGGGGAGGGAATTACTAGAAGCTGGAGAATTCAATGTTCATGCCAAGGGGCTGGAGACTACCCAGACGGTATATGAGGTTGTTGCTCCTCCAACCTGAGTTTGGCCTCATCATGGCAGTAGAGGAGGCCATGTATGGACATATCCAAATGGGAATGTGTAGAGTTGAAGTGGGTGGCAACTGGAAGATCCTGTCTGTTGTGGCGGGTGGGCAGAGTGGAGGTGCTCGACGAAGCGGTCCCCCAATCTGCATGGATCTCGCCGATGTAGAGGAGGCCGCACCGGAAGCACCAGATGCAATAGATTACCCCAACAGACTCACAAGTGAAGTGTTGCCTCATCTGGAAGGACTGTTTGGGGCCCTGAATGGTGGTAAGAGAGAAGGTGTAGAGACAGGTGTAGCACTTACGCTTGCAGGGATAAGTGCCAGGTGGTCGATATGTGGGGAGGGGCGTGTGGACCAGGGAATCACAGAGGGAACGATCCCTGCAGAAAGCGGAGGGGTAGAGAGGGAATGTTGTGCTTAGTGGTAGGATCCTGTTGAAGGTGGTGCAAGTTGCGGAGGATAATGTGACCCTCTGTCTTCTATGGCAAGCCAGTTCTGAATCCAAAAGGTTAATTTGCGATGGATCCCATGCATCGTAATCTTCTGGGTGAGCTACCCACACGGGACCTTGTCAAATGCCTTACTAAAATCCCCATAGACAACATCCACAGCTCTACCTTCATGAATCACTGTCAACATCTTATCCTAAACTCAATAAAGTTAGTATGACACAACTTGCACTGCACAATGCGATGCTGGCACTCCCTAATTATGCCATGGTTTTCCAAATGCTCATAAATCCTTTCCCTAAGAATTCCCACCAGTAACAACAATACCACTGACATAAGATTCACCAGTCTATAGTTATCCCTGGTTCTATTTGTGAATAATGGAACAAATAATTGTTTTGGATATGGAAGATACATCTGCTGCAGATGACAGAGACTTTGCCAATTCATACATCAGCTTCTCTGATAATTGAGCTGGTAGGAATTGAGCTGAAATAGCTGAAGTAATCCACATTGTCCAGAGTGCTATTGCTGACAGGGTTTCTGGATGAAATGTTACTGCCTGGAGACACAACATCTCTTTCCTTGATATTGATTCCCATGCTGAGCCAGGTACATGTGTCAGAGAAATTGATCATCGCTATCTGCAATTCATCATGAGAGCTAAAGGCAAACATAGCACCATTCACAAAAAAGCAACTCTTGGATGGTGAATTGCTTGACATGCCTTTTGCTCTAGAATTGTTTGATGGTGAACAATTTGCCATCCATCATCTTCCCAACAGCTTTAAGAAATGATTCTGCAAATTCACAACCAATACATCCAAAGCACTCCTTTTCTGTCAGCCATTTCTTTAAAATGCTCCAATTAATACTAAATATGTTATCTAATTAACAGCTCAATAAAGCCTGTGCTTTTCTCAGATGGAATTGTTTCCTTTCCTAGTGGTGGTGCTTTTGCTCTGTATCACTATCCCCACCTGCACGATGTCTGAGCTTTCTGCTTTAAAGAGATGTACTGAATAAGCAGTCACATATGCACCTAGATATATGCACAGTGCAGTGAAAATGGACCTGCAGCAGCATCACATGTACAGAGCCTCATACGATCAGAATTCAGAAGAAACATAAATTAAACATGAACTAGAAATGTTTACAAGGAAGAGCACCATTAGAACAAAAATAAACAGAAATCAATTTTGGTGCAGTGATCAAAACTGCTATAGCATTGCTAAACTGTAGTGATTAGGAATGTGCAAATTGGTTCAAAAACTGAATGGTTAATGGGAAGTAGCTACTCTTGAACTTGGTGGTGTGAGACTTCAAGTACCTGTACTTCCAGGCCAGTGATAGATGCAAAAAAATGGCATAGATAATTTACTAACATCTTCATTGGTCTAATTTTTTTATATTCCTGGGAACTAAAAAAATGTCTTGCTATAGCAATGGGATATGGGATATGCCTGTCTTAAGTAACATCCAAGTCCATCATTAATGTATCACAAGAGCAATGTGGCTGGATTGACTTTTTATTTAATATGCTCTAAGTCTGAGGTCTTTTTGGATATCTTCTCAGGCACGTTAAAATTGTTAGCGACATTTCACTGCCTGACTATAAAGTATAACGACCAGTGATGTTTCTCAAATACATCAGTGATAGGCTTTACGAGATGTGAAGTACTATGTCATGCACTGAGTTTTGCTCCTGTCATGAGTCCTGTGGGTCTGTGCTCCTGTATTTGTTAATTGTTGTCTTAGCTAGAGTCATTAACTGCTTGTGCTTTCTGTTTAATCGTGTCAAGTTTATTTTGACTGTCATGGGTTTTCCACCTACTATGATTATTTGAAGCAGACTCTCTATTAGCTCTTATCATAGGTTCCTTGTGTTTCGAGGATGATTCATCACTTGGATGAGCCGCCAATATTCTTGCTAGAATTCCTATAAATAAACTCTTGTTTCTGTCATTCATCTGCACCAAGTTCAGTTGTTTGTCAGCTAACACTGCGACAGTAGGGCCCCACCATAAATGGACCCAGTGGAGGTTCAGCAGCAGACCAGGCATCAGTCAGATGGAGACAAGGATGCCTTCTATTCTCAGTGCTTGTCCTGAGGCTACGTTCTGATTTTCCCAAGGTAATGTTCTGTTTCTCCATGTTTCAAGCTTTTCTAGTCTACATTCAAGATCATCAAAGTATACTTGGTCTCCCATGGCCCTCAAGGTTTCCAAGGTCTATTCCAGATTTCAGATGATTATTCTATTTCCCCAAGTTTGAGTCTATGTTCCGGAGCTGAATTCTACTTCCCTGATTTAATATGTAATGTTCCCAAGGTACAAAGAATGTTCCAGGGTTAAGTACAACATTTTGGTGTTATGCAATGTTTCTGAGTTGTATGCAATGTCCCGAATTATATGCAATGTTTCTGAGTTTACCCACCCTGCCTTGAGAGCATCAGGTCTGTCTCAAGTTTACCAGCCCTGCCTCGAGTTCCCCAGGGCTCCCTGGGTCATCAGGTCCCGGCCTTAGGGAGTGAGGTACTATCATGAGCCCTGTGAGCCTCCACAACTGTATTTGTTAATTGTTGCTTCATCTCGAGTCATTCAGCCCTTGTGCTTTCTGTTTAATCTTGCCAAGTTTATTTTGACTGGCACAAGTTTTCCATGTATGGTGATTATTTAAAGCGGACTTCTGATTAACGCTTATCACAGGTTCTTTGTACTTCATGAATGATTTGTCTTGCAGTGTTGCTTGGTTGAGCCACTGCTGGTCTATTACCGCTTCTATGAATGAACTTTTGTTTCTGTCTCTATGTGGGGGTTTATCATTCCTCCCCACCTGGGTTCAGTCATTTTTCGGTGCACACTGTGACAGCACATGTTCGAGTATATTATATTTCTGATGAAGGAATCCAAGCAGAAATCATTCAGCACCCTGATTTGCTACTTCCAAAATATTCTGATTTTAATATATTAAAGGTTGAAAGATTCAAAGTAAATTTAACAAATTTATCACCATATTCTTGCCTGAAATTTACTTTCTTGAAGTCATTCACAGCAGAACAAAGAAATACAATAGAATCCAAGCAAAGATTGAGAAAAAAACAATGTGCAAAAGAAGACAAACTGCAAATACATACATACATACACACATAAATAAATAAGTAGAAGGGTATACTGAGAAAATGAGTTGTAGATTCCATAGATTGTGGAATCGATTCATTGTTGAGGTAAGTAAAGTTACCCATGCTGGTTCAGGAACCTAATGGTTGAAGGGTAAGACCTGTTCCTAAACTTAGTGATAGGGGACCTAAGGTTTCTGTACCTCCTACGCAATGGTAGCATGAGTAAGGAGTGTGGCCTGCAATGTTTTTGAAATGTGACTATCTAGCTTGGATTGATTCTTGTAGTGAAGAATTGAAATAAGATGCTTCAATATAATGCGAAGTCAGGTCAAGACCTGATTCTTTCGTGGGCTGTGATAAGTGAGGCTACAATTATTATGCAAAAATAGTGTTTGAAGTGCAATGGTAGAGTCAACCTGCTTTAATCTTTAACACACCCTTAAGTTGTTAATAGATCCAAAATATTTCTTAGTATGATGTGGAGGATAGAATTATCTTTGATGGAGATGATTCTTAGTATGCCTGAAGTAATTACTATGTTATATAAATATAAGCAAATTACTTGAAAATATTATTAGAGAGTGTAAAGCATAATATTTAAGACATGATCATTATGTTGCTTCTCCACTGCCAACATTCCAGTGTAATCAAAACATTTCTTTCTTTGTGGGTAAATTGGCAGAGGCACATGTATTGTTACAGTGTCTGCTCTACCAACCATGCAATGAACAAACAACTCCTTTGTTCTCCTTTCAACAAATTCTGTAGTTGGCTTTGCACTCCCACATTTTCTGCCAGTCACAAATTCTCTTTGTAATCAATTTAGCATTTAACTTTTCAGCAAAATTGTCTCTGTTGCTCAGCAAAGACATGAAGAAAGCACTCAGGGAATATAAAAGCCAAGTCATGCAAGGTTGAAAAGAAAATTTCTAACTTCCGAAAGGCTTTAGAGGAGAATATAAACTAATTTGGTGACATTATTTCTGAAGTAAAATGTAAAAAATATGAAGACTTGTTCATAATTAATAATGCAATGTTATCAACAAGGCACATGAAGTTACACAAGAGTAAAAGAAGAAATACTGTAAAATGAGAATTTATTTTTCGGTGGCCAACCATTTTAATTCCTATCCCCATTCCCATTCTGACATGTCAGTCCCTGGCACGATGAGGCCACCCTCAGGTTGGAGGTGCAACACCTCAAATTCTGTCAAGCCAGCCTCCAACCTGATGGAATGAACATCAATTTCTCTAACTTACTGTATTTTTCCCCCATCTATCTTCCTTCTTTTTCAATTCTCCACTCTATCCTCTTACCCCTTCTGCTTTCCTGCCTATCACTCTCCCTGGTGCCCGTCCAACTTCCCTTTCTCCCAAGGTGCACTCACTTCTCCTACCAGATTCCTCCTTTTCCAGCCTTTTACCTTTTCAACCCAGCTTCTTACCATCACCCAGCATATTACTTCATACCCCCATCTTCCACACACCTTGCTTCACCCATCCTTCAAGTTTGTATTCCTTCCCTTCTCCCACTTTCTCATTCAAGCATCTTCCCCATTTCCTTTCCAATCCTGATGAAGGGTCTCAGCCCGAAATGTCAACTGTTTACTTATTTCCATAGAAGCTGCCTGATCTCTTGAGCTCCACCAGCAATTTTTGTGTTGATGTGAATTTATTTAATTATTTTGTGGAAATTCCAGTCACTTGTTCGACAAAGCATTCTGACAGTAAAGCTCTTCCCTAAGTGATATGCCAATTAAAGATGACTATCTTTAAATCATATGAATTTTCTTTCGCATTATTTTGCTGTTAGATACTTAGATACTTTGACCATATTAACAATTGTGAATTCACATTCAATAGGGCATCATCTATGTCTGGATATCCCCGTAAGGGGGGGGGGGGGCTACAAATACTGCACTAATAGCTACAAAACTTTGAACTTCCCTATGTTCCTAGTTCTCCAATCTGAGCCTTTTGTTTCATCCCAGAGTTTCACACTGCCACTGCAGCATGTGTTACCTGTTGACCCATGATTCAACTGATCACCTGATTGAATCAGTAGAAGCCGTTTGTTATTGGAAAGAAATCAATAAGCAGCTGGACTTCATTCCTTTCACCCACAGTGCTTGAAAGTGACAGTCAGTCAACAATATCTGAATTTCCCTTTCATTTTGTCCAACTGTCTACTTCTCATTGGAAAAAGTAGCAAAAAAGTGAAAAACTTTTCTCATTAGATAAAAATCCAGCTTACATCACCGTTCCAAAAACGAACAGCAACTTGTTGTCTCTGCTCAAGAACTTGCTCAGAACACCAACAACAGCTCGGTCAACACTTTCAGCCCTCATGTTTTTGCTTCTTAATTGGTTCAAATGATTTCAAGGGCCATTTTCTGGGGAAAGATGTCACCTGCTGGGAAGAAATGTTGCAGCTTCATAAAGGTACAGTTCGACCATATCCAGAGTACTGCATTCAATTATCATTGCTCTATTATAGGAAGGATGTGGAGACTTTGGAGACAGCGCAGAAGTGGGTTATGAGGACACTGCATGAATAAAGGGTATGTACTATCAGGTGATTAGACAAATTTGGTTATCTTAGCTGAAATTGCAAAGGCTGAGGGATGATCCGATAGGTATTTATAGGATTATGAGAAACACAGAGAAAGCCATTAACAGGTATCTTTTCCCCAGGGTCAAAATGTGTAATACCAGAAGATTTCCATTCACAGTGAGAGGGATAATTTCAAAGGAGAAGTGCAAGGCAGGCTTTTTACACAGGGACTAGTGGATGCCTGGAATGTACTATCAGGATTGGTGGTGGAAGCAAAATCATAGAGGCATTTAAAAGGCACTTTGATAAGCAACCAAATTTGCAAAGAATGGAGGGAAATAGACATTGTGTAAGCAGAAGGGATTAGTTTAGTTAAACATTTTCTAACATTTTCTGGTTCAATTAGTTCAGCACAACATTGTGGGTGGAAGGGCCTGTTTCTGTTCGGTATTCTATGTCAAAAGTTATCAACTTCTCAATGGTGGGCATACATGTCTATTCAGAAAGATCCTTTCTGCTGTGTCAAAAATTGGAATTCATAATCCTCCAGCTCAGGAGAGACATACTGGGGAAAGATTGAGCAAAGGTTGTAGAGGGAGCAGACCCTGTCATGACCCAGTACAAGATCTCTGCCTGCCATCAGTCCAATCACAGAACTTTATCTGCAACAATGATACCTGCTGTGAATTGCAGGCCCAGTCTTTTCCTGTGCAAAAGCACAGTCTAGTATAATGTCACAAAGCAGGTACAACATCTCCAGACAAGTTTAAGGTAGACAATTTCCAGCATTTTCTACCTCTGCAGTCCTGGAGCTGAAAGAATAACTCCCAACGTAAGGCACACTACCTTATATTTTGTAGCTCCAGAAACAAGTCAAAATAAAAACACAGGAGCCCAGGAAAATGGATCTATTTTGTACCTTCTTTAGTGAGGCGTATGATGTGGTGGTGTGATGACATTTGCTATTCACATACTTTTTCCTATAACCCATAATGAATAATGTAGATGACAAAGAATGCTTAATCAAACAATATATTTACAATATTGATCAAATGTTACTGAGGGTTGTTGTGGTCAACCAAAGTTTTCAGTGGGCAGGTGGTTGGTTTGACGATATATAAATACATTTTGTGTGGTTGTATTTTTTTCCTGATGTTTGTTGTCTTTCATATGTGTGGACTGGACCTCGAGCTGCCATGTCACCTGAGTTGGGGACATCCATGCTGGAGGAGACAGGCTTTTTTGAGGTTCGTTGTGATTGATGATGCATGTTTTTGACTCTTTTATTGCACGACTGTGATACTATTTCTGCTTGCTATCATATGTGTGCTTTGTGCTCTATGTGACTGTTTGTACTGTGTTTATCATCTTGACCTCCATAATAACGCTGTTTCATTTGGCTGTATTCATTAGTACTCGTGTATGGTTCAATAACAATTAAATCTGAATTGTGTTGCACTTTTAAATATATAGCACACCAGTTTATTGGGACAGAATAAAAAGGCTCAAAGTTTAAGTGAGTTTATTTATTATTAAAGTACACATCTCTGAAATTTTTCTTCTCCAGATAGCCATAAAACCAAGAAAGAAAATGATGGCAACACAATCACACAATCCTCAATGTCCAAATCCCCCATCCCTACACAAAAAAATGAACAAGAATGGAACAGGCACTTTGACCCCCCCCCCATCCCCCTCCCCACACACAAAAAAACCAAGAAAGATTGGGAGAAAAACAGAATATGAGAAACTATAAGACTGATTGAAAGTCCATAGACCAAGTCCATATCAAACATGCAGAAAACCTCCAGGCACAGTGGCAGGCTCTCCCCTCTCCAGCAGCAGAGAAATCATACTAGCAATCAAAAGGTGATTTCCCCTCTCCAGTTGCTGAGTAATCCTTCCAGCGATCAAAAGACAGTCTCCCCTCTCCAGCAGCAGAACGATCCCACCAGCGGTCAAAAGACAGGCAGCTGGTGCTCACATTCTGCACTGGCCTCGCCATTTCAATCTCCCTCATCGCTTTAATCGCTGAAATGGAGACAAACATCAGCTTGTGCCTCATCCTGCAGCCTTCTTACCGCGAGATTCACACACACTGCCTTTCTCTCCCAGAATCCTCTGTTCCCAAACAAACTCCAAACTCCAGAATCACATTCAAGATGAAAATCAAATGTAAAAGACATAAAATAAATGTAATCTATGATTTCATGGTCTATCCATAAGATGTTGATCGTGGGAGCATTGTAGGCAGGCATCATCTTGACCAGAAGCAGGTCATGATGCAGGTCAGAATACTGAGTTGTCATGGACATTTGGAAAAAGGTGTTCATGTCACAAATTAGCATCCTAAGTATGGTCATGATCATTGGCCACACAGCCAGCTCATTTTTGGAGACCTTGGCAAAAGCAATTTGCAGTTGTAAACAGCCAGCTATATGGACACAATAGCCAAGAAAGCACAACAGTTTATTCTTATTAGAGAACATTCAGGATAGAGATTCATTCCTATTCAGCATGCACTGTCATCAGGCACTGTGAGAGCAGTAACAAAATGAAGCTGTCTCCTTTCTTTTTCTGCTCAAGATCTCCTGTCTGATTCTGCTGCATTTAAGCCTGACCTCCAGGTTCCAGTAATAAGTTTAAAGCTCCCTGTGCAAAGCTCTTTACCCAATCTCTAAGGTAGCTTTAGTTTATCACTTCTAAGACCATTAAGTTTGATTGAGCATGCCTTCTCTTTTTCTGGATTTCTCCCACTTTAGGACCATTCAATTCAGCTCCCCACTAGATGGCTGACTGCCATGACTTTGTTCTGCTTCAAGTTTTATGTGAATAGTACATCTTATCTCAAAGATCAATTCCAAGGTTCTGCATCTCTCCACGTATCAGGACAAGAGCTGTGCACCTACTTTAATTTGATCACGTTCAAACAGCTAGAAATAGACTGTGTTAAGCTAAGGACGGTCTGAAACAGGCAGCAAAAGTGATGATGCTTTCAGGCTCTGCACCAGTTCAAGAAGCACCATCATTTCAATCATTCAGGTACTCTGGAGAAAGAGTTGGAAGAATGAGTTGCAGTAGGCTGCATCATGAACTGTTCCACATGTATTCTGCAATGTGTCCATCATAACTTGGGCTAATGCCAGTGCCCATTCCTACATCATAACGCTGAAGGTGGTAGGGTTACAGAAGCTGTTCAATGCAAGGACAAGATTAGCCAGGTGAGTGAGTGTGCTGGTGGAGTTTAGGCCTCTGTGGGCCTCATGATGTGGGATGGAGGTATAGATGGATTGCATGTCTGTGATGAAAATGAGTTATGTCCAGAGCAGTGAAAACTGTCAGAGCGGTGGAGGGCACCTTAAGTGCTATGGATGTAAGTGAGAAGGAACTGGAGCAGTGGAGAAAAGATGGAGTCAAGGTAGAAAAACTAAGTTGGTGGGGCAAGAGCAGTTTGGAACAATGTATGAGGCCAGAGGGAGAAGTGGGTTTTCAAGAGATGGGAAAAGGGGTTCACAGTCTGTTGTGCAAACTCTCGCTCAAGAAATGCACATGGAGGCAGAGGAAGCAGAGAAAGGACATGTTGGAGTTGATGTGGACATACAGAAGAAAGCTGACATTGGCAGCAGAGAAGGGATGAGCAGAAGGGATGATGAAAAAATGGCCAAGATGAAATGGGGGGAAGGATGAAATGAGGTCAAAGGAAAGAGCAGGAGGAGGAAAGTCAGGAATAGGAATTCAAAAACTTGATTTTTTTTGCAATATTTGGCATTAGAAAGGAAGAAAAAATAAGGGAACATCAGGCTGAATTTATGCTGTGGTCAACTGCTTATGTTTTCTTTTGTTCTCTCCAATAAATGATCTTGCACATGCTCCAGATTGTTAACCCCAAGAAAATACCTTTGGTCAGTAAATCCCTCAATATTCCAGTTTGCAAAAGGCTCAGAGATTCCTTCTAAACACCAATCCAGTTTTTGAACCTGCACAACATATTTGTTGATGATGCTCATGAGAATTCTAACCCACTGATATCATCTTTCTTCTACGTTGTCTCCCCTGGCTAATTCATCCCAGTTGTATTTACTCTTCCTTCCAACATATGTGTATCCCAATAACTTTCATACAAAATTTCTCATCCAGCTTCAGGTTTGTTCATAGCTGCTGGAGTGGACATGGACCCATAAGCCCTATTTTCACTTTCTCATCCTTTATTTCCTTCCTTATCACTCCTCGCTCTGGGGCTTTTCAGTTTTACCTTGTCCCGTACATTTTCCTTCCAATTATTTACCCCAAACTTTTGGTGTCATAGTGTTATAGAATTGCTCAGGACAGGATAAAATCCTACTGTTCACCACATCCATGCTGACCCTGATGACAAATGCAGGATCTTGTTTGGAAATGTTTTCTTACACTTTTTCCCTCCACCAGTGCTGCTGGACTTATTGAATATGTCCAGCATTTTGCATTTGTGATAGATTCCAGCATCTGCAGTCCCTTTTGGTAACATCTTGGTGAATCTCTTCTTCACTCTTTCTATTGCTACCACATTCTTCCTTTAGTGTGCTGATCAGAATTGCTTATGTTGCTCCAAGTGTGACCTGACCCTCATATAACTGCAACACAACATCCCAACATTTATACACGATACCTTAGCCTTTGAAGGCAAGCATGCCAAATGCCTGATTCATTACCTTATCCACCTGTGCTTCCACTTTCACTGATATATAAATTTTCCCCCAAGGTCCCTCTTGTACATCAATTAACTTGTGCTTCCTCGTGTTAGAGTTTGGCTTCCCAGAAAGCATCAACTCACAACTAGTTCAGATTAAATTTCTAAGTGCCCCGGCTGCAATATAATTGGTGGCAGGTGGTCCTGCTGGTAATACTTGATGGTATTGATTCCATAATGCCTTGGATTAAGGCACTCTTTCTGTTACTTCTCCTGCATCCTTTAAAGAGTTCATTGACACCCTCATCACTGTCACCTCATGAGTAATAAGCCAGCTTCTCCTTCATCCAATATACCCACTGGGAAATAAATTATTTCAATTTATTTCCACTCATCCTACCCATGACTGACTCAGCTGGAGGATTTGTTCTCAACCCTACTGTCAGCTTCATAAATTGCATTTTTTCTCGGCTCTTTTGCCTCTGTAGCTTTCAGTCTTGATAACTCCAACTTGTTCCCATTTGGATTCCTTTTAATGTTATGGACATCCATGTCCTAACTGGCATTATCTCATTCAGATAGCATCAGCTGACAGCTAGCTAATCAACACCATAATTTATAAAATGCACGTCCTCATCCCCAGATTCCTCAATTATTCTGTCTCTGTGAAATCTAAAATTCTACAACACTTCTAGGTACCTGAGTTCTCCTCAATATTCACTCACTCATGACTGTGTGGCTATACACAACTCAAATGACATCTATAAATATGCTGATGACACAATCATTATAGGCAGAATTCTAGATGATGGGGTGTGCAGGAGTCGGATATATCAATGATTTGAGTGGTATCGTAGCAACAACCTTGCACTCAACATTACTAAGCCAGAGGATTGATTGTGTTCTTCAGAAGGGAGAACACACACTAGTCCTCATACAGGGATCAGAAGTGGAAAGTGTAAGAAATTTCAAGTTCCTGGGTGTCAATGTCTCTGAGGATCTAATCTGGACTCAGCATGTTGATACAGTACAAAGAGGGCATGACAGCGGCTATATTTCATGAGGAGTTTGAGAAGATTGGTATGTCACCAAAGATTTCTATAAATGCACTGTGGAGAGCATTATAATTGGGTTCATCACCATCTGGTATGGTGGGGGGGGAGGTTACTGCACTGGATCAAAGTAAGCTGCAGAGAGTTGTAAACTTATCAGCTCCATAATGAGCACTAGCCTTCAAAGTATTCAGAACACCTTCAAGGAGCCATGCCTCAAAAAGGTGGTGTCCATCAGTCAGGATCCCCACCACCTTGCTCTCATTGTGTGTGTATGTATATATATATATACACACACACTTACAGTTCTTTTCTCTATTATTTGGTATTGCATTGTACTTCTGCCACAACGTCAACAAATCTTAGAACATATGCTGATGATATTAAACCTGATTCTGATTCGGAAATCCCTGGATGTTATTGTTTATGACTGTAGCTTCCAAGAAACATAACCTTGAACTTGCCTTCTACATCTCTTCCCATCTTCACCTTCCTTTTCTGCTTGAAGCTAGCTTTAAAACCAACATCATGATTAAGCGTTTGTTTGTCTGCTTCTTGTGTAACCCTGGACAAGTTTCTTTGATGTTCTGCTAAACTATAGGTAGCTTTTACTATGAGGATGTTGTAAGATTGGAGATGTTGGTGTTCAGGTCTACCTGATTTCTAGAAATTTAAAACAAAACAGCTACTACAAGAAATTTGTAAAGTGAATGGTACGATAATGTTTACTGCATCAATCTCTGAATATAGAAGTGGGGATATAGGTCTATTGCTCTATTCATATTGCCTCGGTAAGCCACATCTAAAGAAGTGCAGCAAATATGCATAAACTTGATTCCAGAGATTTGTGGGTTTATTGTGTGAGGAAGATTAAACAGACAGAATATATATTTCTGAGTTGAGAAAAAGGATGATCTCATTAAAATATGCAAAATTGTTTGAGTTTGGTAGGTTCTATGTGGGATGTTGGATAAGCAACTATCACACACTTAATATGAGAAAAATTTCTTTAACATAAAGGTGCTGAACCCTTGGATTTCCCTACAGAATAGGGTCCAGGAGATTCCAAGTATAAACAAATCAAAGACTGATACAGTATTAGATATGAAGGTGCAGAGAAGAGTGCTGAAGTAAAGATCACCAGGTTGAGATAAGCATCAAGGGCAGCAGCAGCATGCTGGTTAGCACAGTGCTTTACAGTACAGGTGACTAATGTTCAATTCCTGCCACTGTCTGTAAGGTGTTTGTATAGTCTCTGTCATGGTCCCTTCTGACAAGTGCCCACCTGGCTATTTACCTCAGGAATTGGGCCTCAATCACCTCATCTAGTTCCAATTATTCCCAAGTCCCATTAAGTACAAACACCTGCTTTTCATCAGCCAATGCTGTGACCATAACTAGAAGGTGCCAGTTTGTTGGTTGACTCATGTACAAGTAACCTTGTTCCATGGTTTTTAGGACTACCTGTTCTCAGTCTAGCAATGTTCCTGAATTCTCTACTAAAACCAAGACTCCAGGTAAAGACTCTCTTGGCACCATCTCTGCACTCACTATCACCTTAATGCCTCCTGACTTGACCTCCGAGCCTGTGTTCAGCACTTGGGTTCATTCCACTGCCATGTCCTTGCAACATTCCCCTTGCGACCACATGGGTTTCCTCTGGGTACTCTGGTTTCCTGGCACAGTCCAAAGGCATACCAGTTAGGTAAGTTGGTCTGTCATTGTAAATTGTCCCATGAAATAGGCTGGCATTAAATTGGGGGATTTCTGGGTAGCCATATAACAATTACAGCACGGAAACAGGCCATCTCATCCCTTCTAGTCTGTGCTGAATGCTTACTCTACCTGGTGCCGCCTACCTCCACTCAGCCCAGAAACCTCTATTCCTTTCCTGTCCATATACCTATCCAATTTTTTTTTAATGACAAAATGGAACCTGCTTCTACCACTTCTACTGGAAGCATAGCTTGAAGACCCAGAAAGGCCTACTCCATGCTGTATTTCAATAATAATATAATAATCAACCAGCAGACCTGTTGAGTTTGTCCAACATTTCTACAGTTGTTAAAGACCAGCCATGTTTTACTGAATGATAGGGATGAGATGTCAAATAAACTATTCCTCCCATTTTGATTGCTCTTATGTTGCTGGTTTCATGGTGAAAAAAACAAATTATCTGTCCTAACAATCTGATTTTAATTTAATTTAAAAATAATATTCTTGTCTCTTATAAAGTGAAAGATGCTTGTTATTCAGGTTTCTTTAATTTTTGTTTATCTTAATTGCATTTAATATGTAGCTTTAATAGTACAGATTTCCAAGTGCCCTTAACAAAACCTAAAACATTGCTGATTCAGCAGGACAGAGGTGATTATAATAACTGACCACATTTAATTTCAACTTGTAGTTGAAATTACAATAAATTAGAGTTTTGTAGCAACATTTTCTTCTACAAACAGTGAATTAAGTAGTGTCATCCTCAAAGAAATATTTGCAGAATTTCAAACAGATGTTTTAGTTCCTGTGATTTCCTGAGGTTTGGCATTATTAACAGCAGGAAATAACACTCAGAGTTACTTATTACATTTGGGAAATTCTATTTTGATGTTTTGACAAAGTATCCTTTAAATTAGCAATACTGAAATGAAGTTACTTTTGTAGTTTTAAAGAAACTGGTGTTGGATTAATTACCTCAGGATTTTCGCAACATAATATTTCCTTAGAACAAATGACTGATTACAAGTGATGCTTTATGTTGACAGTGAGCATAGCAGTGAATGCAGTATTAGAAATGACGAGGCTGTGTTTATAGAAAACTTAGATAAGAACCACATATATACATATAGCCCAGAAGCCAGGATCCTTTAGCCCACTATGTCAGTACTGACCACATTGTCCACATATACTAACTAAGTATTTGACTAAGCACCTCTTAAATGTAGTCATGGTTTCTAATTCCACCACCTATTCTGGCAGTGAGTTCTTGGTGTCAGCCACTCTCTGGGCAACAAACTACCCTTTTAAAACTCTCTCCTCTCATGTTAAACTTCTTGATTTTCATGCACTTTGCATTTACTGAGTTCCAATTTGCCAATTCTGTTGACATTATGACAAGATTTCATTTTGAACATATATTCCTTTTTTGTCTGGAATGAACTAATACAATCCCAGTCCAAACTTGCTTGCATTTACTTCTCCAGGACACACATGCTTATTTAGGCCCAATGGGACAGAATGCAGAAGTCATCTTTCCTCTGTAAGCAAACATTAAAGGATTATAACACCTCAACTATTTCCTGGAGACCCAATCACATAATGGAATGGATGTGCAGAAGGCTGTCAATATTTTAGAGAAATTTACATTCCAGCCTTCATCCTGGAGCTTGTGCTTCATATGCACAATACACACCTGATAATATAGACTACCTTCATCCATTTTAGAGTGACTGTAAAATGGGAGAAGAACACTACAGTACAGTCCTTTAATTCCTGAAGTTAAGGGATAACAAATGACAGTTATTTCCAAGTTCTGTATTTTCAATTGTTTGGATGTGATGCTGTTGTTTAGTAGCAGACGCTGCTACAGATCCTGACTGAATTTACAGGGAAATGTTACATTTCAAAGGGAAGAGGTGGGCTATTTTTCACCCAGGACTTCACCTGCCTGGTTGTCGAAGGTAATTGAGTTCCTGGTTAAGCAGGAGGAGGAGCATAGCAGGTACAGGTAGCAAGGAACAAATGAGGCACTTGAGGAATGTAAGGAAAGCAAGAGAACATTTAAGAAGGAAATCAGGAAGGCAAAAAAGGCATGACTTCTTTAGCAGACAAGATGAAAAAGAATACCAAGGGCTTCTACAGATATAATAAGTTACAATATGGTGACAATGTTCCTCTTGAGGCGGTAGATCAAGTTTGTAAGGTTAGGGTGTTAGTGATGCTGTGGGAAGCATTTAAAATTATCAAGGAAACATGAACAGGAGGAATCAGGTTGAATGTTTGGAGATGAAGGACTGGATTTCTTTTTGGTAGAAGTAAACCTGAAGTAAAAGGATGAATTTCAAATTGATGTTCTATTTTATTGAGTGTGAATCATGTTTTGGAGCTGAGATGATGCTGAGTGAAAGAATGACAAATGATCACCAGTTTTCAGGTTTTGAGGAATTTAGACCTGAACATTTTGTTAATTGTCTCTGTTGCTCAGCTTGAAACAGATTTATGGAAGAACATTGATGCCTTGAAAAACACTTATAAAAGATTAGTAATCAACACACAAACAGTAGGTGTTAGATACAAATCTCTCTTTATCACACATAATTTGTGATTACAGAACACATTTTCAAATACTGCAAAGAATCTTGGCTAAAGAGTTAACCACACAAGTTACATCTGTGCCAACAGTGAAAAAACTGAGTTCATTACAACCCATAAGAAAATACTTTTGGATAAAAGCAGTATTCAACTAAACAGTGGTTTTCCTGCCAAGGTTATTGTTGGGAAAAGTGGTATTGCAACAATAAGATAATATTTTTACAAAAGAATCAGCATGCAGTAATTTAATCTGTGTGACTGTTGAGCAGGAAAACATAGTTGGGAAAATTTATGCCCAAAAATGGATCTGCGTTTGACACTGAGTGTAGATTTTTCAAAATATGAACCAAGACAAGGACAGGTAAATTAGTAGTAGGAGTGGACACTCAGCCCTTCAAACCTGCTCTGACAATAAAATCATTGTGAACTGGATGAAACTAAAGCCAAAATTGAGTTTATTCTCATATGCACAAGTACATGTAAGTATGTGTGCAATTAAAAACTTGCAGCAGCATCAACAGACACAGAGCTTAAGATGAGAAGCATTCAAAAGAAAAATATGATAGGCATTAATAATAGTGTAATTTTTAAACAAATACATTTAAAACATGTATTTTAGTGCAAGGTGATTAAAACAAAGTAATGTCAGTTTTAGTACAAGGTGATCAAAGTGATCATAGTGTTGCTCAATTGCTGTGATTATGGTTGTGTTGGTTGGTTCAAGAGCAAAATAATTGAAAGAAAGTTAGATGCTCTTGAACCTGGTATTGTAGATCTTCAGGCTTCTGTAACTCCTGCCTATTAGTAGCTGTGATATGATGGCATGGCCATCATCTCCTGTTATCTCTGCTTATCAAGATTCTGTAATTCCCTGGTTCATATTATTACTGTTACACCATATGTATTTCATTTTGGCATTCTGTAAGAGCAGCTTGTTTGGGTTATTGTTGAAGATAAGAGATGAGGAAAAATGTGTCCCATCCATTTAGGATGGCTGGATTAAGGGGAGGTTTCTCTGGTGAGGGACACTAAGGTTGAGCTTGGAGTTTCGGTTCATCGGTAGATGAAGAGAGAAGAAGCTGGGGAGAAATGGTCATAGCACACAATCCGGTGGGAAACCCGTTCGTTCAAGATAGATTGCGAGTGAAGTTCGTAAGGTGGTTTGGGCATTCACGCTGACTGAGGGCATAGAAACATAGAAAATAGGTGCAGGAGTAGGCCATTCGGCCCTTCGAGCCTGCACCTCCATTCAGTATGATCATGGCTGATCATCCAACTCAGAACCCTGTACCTGCTTTCTCTCCATACTCCTGATCCCTTTAGCCACACAAGGGCCATATCTAACTTGCTCTTAAATATAGACAATGAACCAGCCTCAACTGTTTCCTGTGGATTCCACAGATTCACCACTCTCTGTGTGAAGAAGTTTTTCCTCATCTCGGTCCAAAAAAGCTTCCCCTTTATCCTTAAACTGTGACCCCTCGTTCTGGACTTCCCCAACGTCGGAATCAATCTTCCTGCATCTAGCCTGTCCAATCCCTTTAGAATTTTATACGTTTCAATAAGATCCCCCCTCAGTCTTCTAAATTCCAGTGAGTATAAGCCTAGTCGATCCAGTCTTTCTTCATATGAAAGTCCTGCCATCCCAGGAATCAATCAGCGTGTGATTGACAAAGAAGTTCAAGATGAGATCCAGTTTGTGCACATTTGACTATTTAATTAGAATGGGCCCTTTACTTTTTCTTATTCTTTACTAACCCTTTAATTAAGTTGAGATTCATAAATATAATTCCTTTAATTGTATGCAGTGTGCCGTCTGTTATTTTGAGCCACTGATTTGTAACAGGGTAGCAAATTGCATGGAATCCACACAAACTGCAGTTTGGGATGGCATTGAGTCATCTCCATCTCATGGATTTGGCTGGACTTGAGAGTGTCTTCCCAAGACTTATGCAGACAAGGAAACCAGGGTGTTTCAATTCTATTTTGCTTAAAAGCCATATTTTGAGAAGGAACTTTCCAAAGATTTAAAATCCCAAGTGAGAAAAATAAACACCTTATTTCTGTCTTAAGTTCCTGACATCTCTTTTGTAAACAGACACTCACAATTCTAGATCATTCAGCAAGAGGAGTTGGTGCTCCATATGTGCTTGTGCGACAAGTTAAAGGATAAGACACTAAAGATCTGTTAAGTTCAAAAATGGTTTAAAACCAATGAAAACACGTGTTAAAAAGGGCTGAAATACTGGCAGGTATTTAATTCATTTTATTGTTTCTTTCATACTTTATTGTGTAAAGTTAAGCCCTGATAGTATTATCAGTGATCTGCTAGCCAGAGGTCAATTGCTTCTGTCTCCACCCACATACCCAAGGGGACATCGCAGTACTTTCTTCACTTGAGTAAATTCTCAATGAGGAAACCACATTGCGTCTCTGTTGTGATTATCTCTCCCCATTTTCAGGTATGTTGTCATAATTTATGCTGTTAAAGGAGTCATGATAACTTCCTAATATGTGTAAGGTCCCAAGAGAGTGTTCATGGAAAGTTCGACTAAATAAGAGTAATGTTTGCCGAGTATATTAAAGCGCATGTGTGAGCGGAGCCACCACCATTCTGTGGTCATACTACATGTTTTGCTGCTTTGTGAGTTTACATGTGCAGCTATGTAAATACACTTTGCACAGTTGCTTGTGTATTATTTATTTAGTAACTTTAAGTTGTGAGAGTTTACTGAGCTAATGCTACATATTATGCACTAGTAACAGTAGAGAAAATGTGAATGCTGTCTCACGGAGATACTATGTATTGCTGTAATTTACAGAGGGTATGCATTCTGTTGTGACCAATTTGTTGTGAAGATAAGTTTTTTGTAATTTGTGTATATTTTGTTCACGAGTAAATTCTCAATGAGGAAACCACATCACTTCTTTGTTGTGATTATCTCTCCCCGTTTTTCAGGGGCGTAACACTTGTACTAAGGTAAAGGTGCTTGGGAAGCTGAAAAATCTGATAGTTAAGTCATCTGGATCAGATTGACTATACCACAGGATTTTAAAAAAGGAAGCTGAAGTGATTGTGGAGGCATTAGCAGTGATCTTTCGATAATCACTAGACTCTGGAATGGTTCGTAGGATTGGAAAATCACAAATGTCACTTGACTCATTAAGGACTGAGGGAGGCAAAAGAAAGGAAATTATAGGCCAATTAGACTGACATCAATGATTGGGAAGATGTTGGTGTCCATTATTAAGGATGAAGTTTCAGGGTACTTGGAGACACATGCTAAAAATGCCAAAGTCAACATGGTTTCTTTAAGGAGAACTCTTGCCTAACAAATCTGTCAGAATTCTTTGAGGAGATAATAGGCAGTATGGAAAAATGCAAGTCAGTAGATGTTGCTTTCTTGGATTTTCAGAAGCCCTATGACATGGAGAGGGATAATAAATCAGCCATGATGAAATGGTGGAGAACATGCAATGGATCAATTGGCCTAATTCTGCTTACAGATCTTATTGTCTTATGGTTCTTATCTACCCTATCAAGGCACTTCAGGGTCAGACATCGAAACTCCATGCCACCTGTAATTTTCATGACTCCCATGTAACAACAATTCAATGGACATAAATACATTCCTATTTTGGGACTGGACTGGGGTAGCATTTCATGTAACTTCTGATACAAGGCAACTTACTTGAGCAATAACCCATCCACTACCTTAAACAAACAATTAGGAAACTTCCTGTTCTTCACCTTGGCTACAAGATGCACAGTGGAAATTCGTCAAGTTATCCAAAATCTGCAACATTTATCATCTGGAAGGTTATCAGGAGGTCCATGGGAGCATCTTCAGTTTCCCTTGAGGTTACACAGCATCCTGTCCATGTAATATATTGTTATTTCTTCACTGCTTCCTAATGAAACCAGTGTGTAGACTTCATCCCTTTTGAGTATGTTTCTAAAAAAAAAAATCTTAACATGAAATTGTGCATGGAATAATATGTGCAGGTCCTGATTTCTGAAGGAAAAGATGTACACCATGGAGAACAGTGTCAGAAGAAGATTTCAGCTCAGAAAGTGGCCCATAAATCCACCAAATTCATGCTGACTCTCATTCCACTAATCCTATATTAATCCCGTTTTCATTCTCACCAATTCTCATCATCTCACTCTAGACTCTACCATTTTCCTACATACTAGAGGCAATTACAGTAGCCAATTAAACCATTAAACTCCATAGCTTTGGGAGGCTGAACAAAACTGGAGTATCTACAGGAAATCTGTGTACAAACTCCACACAGAAAACACCTGAGACATTCAAAATGATTTCTCAGCTGAGAGAATTTATTTGATGAGGAGAGACTATAGAAAACTGGGTCCATTCACTCCTGACCCTGGAAGTAAAAGAGATAATCTCATTGAAGCATATAAAGGTTTTATAAGCTGCGGAAAGTTATATGCAAGCACGATGCTTTCTTGAGCATGAGTCACAATATCCAATCACCCCTCGGATGAAAAGTTAATGCCCTTCACCATAAGGGCAGCAAACTTTTTGATATCTTCACCCATCTTACCTTTGTCGCTGAGTATGTTTGACAGAGACTGGGGAATTAGTAGATATTAAGACAATTGGGAAATATGGGAAATGCATTGGGGTAAAAGATCAGTGAAAGTGTTTGTAAAATGGTGGAGCAGGTACAGGATATGAAATAGCCCACTCCTGCTTCTCTCTCTGATGTTGTTAAGTTGCCACTGATCCTGGTTGCCACTGGAGTTCCTTGGTGACACAGCTAATCCTTTGGTTCTTCAGCTATCTGTAGCTATTAGTTTGACACTGACCTGCAATGCTATTAGTGTAGATTTTGCACATTCTCCCTGTGACTGCATGGTTTTCCCCAGCAGGAGACGCATCCTATTCCTTGAGGAAAAAGAGGAGGGAAGCCCTAGTCGCTCAAGAATTGGGAGAAAGATTATCCTTTTCTCCTGAGAGACAGGAAGAAAGGAGTTATATTTCTTGAGGGATGTGAAGAGGTGGATCCTGTTCCTTTGGAAGGGTAGAATCCCATTCACTTGGGAAACAGGAGAAGGGAGATTCTATTCTCCTGATGGACAAAGAGGAGGAGTAATCCCATTCTTTTTGAACTCCCCTCCTCCAAGAATCTGTGAAAGTAAGATTCTTCTGCCTCATAAATCATTTTTATTGTCATTCTGAACACACTGCTCAGAAATTCAACTTCACAAGCATAATTCTGAACGATAACTAAGTAAGTTGAACCACAGTCGGTAACACTGCTCACTTACTGTCAATTCACACTTTCACTTGCTCTGGCCCTACATATAATATTCCGTCCTCTGCATCCTCTCACTTTCTGAACACTAGTGCATCACATCTACTTGTTATCTAAGTCGCATACATATAACAAAGGGAAGAGTAGATAAAAGACTAACAAATACTAAAATCAGCCTGTAGCTCCCTGGCATGATAAAATGTGAGTATAGTTGATAAATAAATATAATAATTGATCTGAAAAGCCAATGCTTAACAGAGAACAGAGGTGGAGAGTGTCAGCAACTGTAAATTCTTCAGTGTTATCATTTCAGAAGATTTGTCCTGGGCCCAGCATGAAAGTGCAATTATGATGAAAGCACAGCTGCTCTTCTACTTCATTTGAAGTTGGCGAAGGTTTGGCATGACATTTAAAATTCTGACCAACTTCTATAGATATGTGGTGGAGCATATATTGACTGGTTCATCAAAGACTGGTATGGAAACACCAATGCTTTTGGACAGAATATCCTACAAAAAGAAATAGATGCCACCAGGTCCATCACAGGTAACACCTTCCCCACTACTGAGAACTACATGGAGCGCTGTTGCAGTAAAGCAGCATCCATCGTCAGGGACCCCACTATCTAGGCCATGTTCTCTTCTCACTGCTGCCATCAAGAAGAAAGTACAGGAGCCTTAGGACCCACATCAACAGAATCAGGAACAATTATTAATCCTCACTACCAAGCTCTTGAACCAAAGGGGATAACTTTGCTCATTCTATCACTGAACTGTTCCCATAACCCAGAAATTCACTTTCAAGGACTCTTCATCTCATGTTCTCAATACTTATTCTCAATATTATTATTGTATTTTTATTTTTTTCTTAGCTTAAACTGGTAAAGCCTGAGGCATAGCCAAGCAAGCACATTTTTCAATTGCTGGGAACTTTTGGTCTATTCTAGTGGTGTTTAGTATTGTGGCTTTCTGGAGATTTACATAAATATTGTTGTGCAGGTCTGATTGTTTAATCCTATTTTGTAGTGGCTTTGGATGATACTAGTTTTAGATATTATTTGGACAATGTATAACCTGTTCATGTTCCATAGTCTTTCAATTTCCTCTTTTAATTCAGTATATCGCTGGTGTTTTTCAATTACTGATTTCTGTATGTTGTGTGTGTTTGAATTAGCTATATCTATTAAGGAAGTTGTTCTTTCTTGTTTATCCTGTATTATTAGATCCAAAAGGTTATTATGAATTGTCATATCTGTAATAACAGATCATCATAATATAATTCATGGGACTTTGACTCTGATACTGGATCAGGCTTGTATTGTAGTAGAGTATGGTGTCTTTAATGAGTTTGTATTTAAAGCAAGATTTTGGTGATTGACGTCTGCCTCTTGATTGTGCCTGTCTAAGTAATCGGATTGAGTTAAACTGCTGCAGGATCCTGTCATGTAGTAGATTGCTTTTGGTTTCTCTTGGCATTTTTCTGCATTTATCATTTGAATTTATTGTTCTTTTATTTTGTATTTTTGATAATTTTTTGTATTAACAACTGATCGTGTACTGCTTCAAGGAACTCTTTTGTTTCTTGTAAGAGGTCTCCAACACTGAGCCAGGTGTTTGGCGCTTCCATGTTGCCATTTACTCTGCTCAGATTGTGGGGATGTCTTCCATGGAGGGTCACGCTCTTGCACTGGTTAGCATTTCTTTCTATAGTGATGATTTCTTCATTTTTCTGGGTTGTGAATTCATTGAATTTTAAAGGTGTGTACTTCTTTTCAGTATTGCATATGCTTGTGTCAAGTGCTGAATCCTGTTTTCATAGATGAAAATATATTCTTGGGAGTTTTATCTGACTGTTATATGTAAACCTCACACTGGAGCTCGTATACAAACTTGTCTCATTAGCTAACTCTGCTGACAGCCACATAATTCAGAGGTGAAAAGGCCACCTTTCTTAAACAATGTCTAAGATCATTATGATCTGGGGTTCAACCAAACAGGAGTGTCGTCATGTTCTGGTTAAAGAAACATCAGATTGGGAGAATGCTGAGTAAATAATCCTGCATGCAAAGTTATCACCATAAAATTAACAGATCATACACCGGCACAAAATTATAAAGAAATCTATTTACCAAAAAGAGCCCATTACAATTAAACCAGCCCAAGGTGCACATAAATGTTGGAGTTCATTTCTGGAGTAGTTGGGGTTGTACCAGAATTTAAATCAACAGTTGAAGGACTTATTAGACTTCTCACATCTGACAATCCTTTCCGTCACTTTGCAGAAGTGAAAATAACTTGCCTTTAAAGTCTTCACTCTCAGCTACGTACTATTTCTCTTTAATGTATTGACCCTCAGCTACATTCCCCCCTTGTCTAAAAATATGGAATGTCCATGTCCCCACCTCCCCAGACTCTCCATCTTATTGGGCAGTGCAATTTCAGTCACATCGCTGGTAGCCTTGACTAGCATGACATCCTTACCAGCTGATTGATCAAAACATCATTCAATCAGCGTAACTTTTCCCAATACTTTTACAGAATTCATCGGGAATTCTAATATCCATCTCGCTCAGAACACAAATGTTACTAGTGGATAAACTCTTTGAATCACACCAAACCTTAACCTCCATGATATTCATAATAAAATCTCTTAATTACAGCACACTTCACTTTCCACAAACACTGGTTTAAACACTGGCTTACAAATAAACTGCTCAATCAATCCTTAAACAGTAGTCACACGATTCCGTACAAGCACCCCACAAATGTAACCCTCTCATGGGGCTTGTACACAAACTTGTCTCGTTAGCTAACTCTGCTAACAGCCATGTGACTCAACAGTGCAAAAGCCACCTTCCATAAGCAATATACGCCTAGGTCGGTATGATTTTGGGTTTAACCAAAGAAGGAAGTTGTGATATTTTGATTAAGGAACATTGATTGTAGTGAATGTTGTGTAAATTTTGCTCCATGTCAAGTTATCATTGCCAGAAAATTAGCAGATCATCAAACGGAATAAAATTAGAAAGAAATATATATGTTTATCAAATTTATAGTTACAGGAAAATAAAAGATCCCACTACAGTTAAACCAGTCCAATGTGCACATAAATATTGGAGCTCATTTCTGGAGTAGTCAGGATTGTATTGCTTCACTCATGTATGGAACCCATGGACTGTGTGAAAGCACGTGCCACAGACCGAACTTCCCATGAAGAACATCAGGAACAAGTTCTCTCAGTACAATTGGCACTTCCTCTTGGGAGCCATTCATCTGCACAAAGTACTTCTTATAATGGGGTTCTCTTTTGAATGGCAACCTGCAACATCTTTACTCGTGTCCCCTCCACAGCCAAAAAAGACCCCAAATCAGACGACTGTCCTTCAGAAAACTGCTCTAGCACAGCACTCTCCAGAGTTCTACAGGGCAGATAGTTACAACATATAGCGAGACAACCCCGACTGGCTGACACCACATTCCTAAGTTGGACAACATGGTCCTTTATCTTTAGCTGAAGCCAAACCACTCTTGCAAGCAGAACATAATGCTTTTACAGAAAACTGCTCAACTAAAATACCTCACTGCAGAACAGTAGAAATCTTCCCCAGGGCATTACATATGGAATACTTTTATATCTGTTATTCCTCTTCCTCCTCCTGCTCTAGGTAGCATTAATCTAAGCGCATTCAAGTGTACGTAGTGTTTTCTAAAACTTGTCACTTCATTTCTTATTTTACTTTGCAAATTTTCCAGATTAGTTTAAGACCAGGATATAACGCCAAAAGAATATGGTAACATGAATATTTTTAAAAAGTGTTTGTTGCCTTTGTTATATTTTTACTATTCAGATCTGTTTGGCAGGTTTTCTTAAGCTTTGAAGTAAATTCTGTTAAAAATTTTTCCTTTGTCAAACTGTGATCCATTTTCTTTGCTTCTTGATATCCCAGACACTTGTATGTTTCATATTCATCCATCAGTTATACCCTGCTGTTTTGTTTTGTATTCTATTAGCTCTATTGTACCTTTCTTTATGTTTAATGTTACACTCTTATCTGGTCCAAAGCTTACATTTATGTCTTTCTAAAATGGTGCTACTATTTGATTTAATTGTTTTAGCTTTACTGATGACAGAGTATATAATTACAAATTGTCCATATGTAGAAGGTGTGTCAAGGTATGGTTTGTTTTAGAATCAAATGCTTTTTGGTAGTCAATATAACAATATGAAAGATTTCTACTTTTCCACTGGACTTGAGTTAGAATTATGGAATCTATTATCAGTTGTTCTTTACATCGTAATCTTTTCGTAATCTTACAGCATCCTTTCTGCTCTTCTGTAAGTATATTGTGGTTATCTAAATGAATGATGATTAGTTGTGACATACATGATGTTACAATTTTATAAGCAAGTAAAAGGGTAATATATAGATGGATCATTTGTGATTTATCTTCCGAGTCAATGTATACCTTGTTCATTTTCCAAAATCTTCAGTTTCCTCTTTTAATTCTGCATATTTCTAGTGTTTTACACGTTGATTTCTATAATGGAATGGCTATATCTGTTAAATAAGTTGTCCTTGCTTGTTTATCCTGCATATTATATCAATATAGTTATTACGGATTGTCCTATCTGTAATAACTGATCATAATTTGTGATATTTTGACTTTAAATTGGAATCAGGCTTGTATTGTGAGTTCATTTATGAGCTTTTATTTTAAAGTAAACTTTTGATGAATGATATTTATCACTTATTTGTGCCAATGTAAGTAAACAGATTGTGTTAAACTGCTCAAGATCCTGTAATGTTTTGGATTGTTTCAAGTTTTTCTTCACGTTTTATACATTTATCATCTTGACTTTATTGGTTTTTATTATGCATTTTGTGACTTTTTTGTGTTAAGCATTTGGTCCCATATTACTACAAGGAACTGATCTGTTTCTGAGAAGATCTCCAACTCTGAGCCAGGCGTTCAACACTTCCTTGTTCACATCTAGTCTGCTCAGATCGTGGAGATGCCTTCCGCGGAAGGTCAATCTCTTCCATTTGTTAACATTTTCTTCAATAGTGATGTGTATTTTGATGATGGTGATGCTTATTATCATTTGTTGATTTTTTTGCATACTAGTTTTTTATCCATCCTGTTGGGTAGAGTCTTTTATTGATTCTATCATGTTTCTTGTACTTACTGTGAATGTCCATGAGAAAATGAAACTCAGGGTTGTATATGATGACATATATGTACTTGATAATAAATTTACTTGAACTTTGAACACTGAAATGTTAGGAAGTGACTAAATGCCATTATGTCATCTACTTTCATGCATAGTAACCTCTATTAGCTTGTCCAGGACTGCATCACATTTTAGCAACCTTGTTCTTAATTTGCAGTACGTCCCAGGCATGGTTCACTCTGTTTCTGCAATGCTCTTTGACGTCCTATGCTCTGAAACTGGATACATTGCCTCACTTTTGCTAACCTCCCTACTATATCTGGCCATTTGCACTCTTGCCCTAACTGTACTTGTAAAAATAGCTTCCCTTTTAGTGCAACTTTCTATCCAGAACAGTCTTCTCTTTTTACCTCAGCACTCCTCAACTAACTTTAACATTAAAGTTGGGTTTCGATTTTTCAAAGACTGCAGTTGTTTCTGTCATTTTGCAAGAGGACAGTCACCCAGCATGCAGTCCCACAGGAGGTGAATAGAGGTTTCATTTTAAGTTCAAGTTTTATTGTCATTCAGCCATACAGGAACACCTGTAAATACAGTAAAACGAAAGAGTGCTCCTCTGGGGCCAAAATACAGTACCAACAGTCATGCACAGCACAAAACACGTACAAACATATAACACATCCACCATCTTACCAGTTTTGAGACAGAATCAAGGGAGAGGATGTGGGTGATGCAAAACAAGGAGTGGCTAAGTGTAGAAGAGACAGAGAGAAGAGAAGAAAGCTAAGTGTAGAAGAGACAGAGACAGAGAGAAGAGAAGAAAGCTTCAATATGAAGCTAAGGGCATTTTTCTTTACATAGAGAGTAGTCCGTATATGGTATGAGCCAGAGTAGTTGAAGCAGGTACATTGTAACTTTTTAAAGAAGGATAGATCAAGTCTGTGGATATGAAAGATTTAAACATACATAGGCCAAACACAGGTAAATGCTCTAGCTTGGATTGCTTTCTTGGTTGGAATTTGTCAGTTGGGCCAAAGGGTATGTTTGCATGCTGCATTACAGTATGATGGCATTAGCAGTCTAAACAATAGGTCCTCATTTCCATCCTGTCATCCTGCCTCTCATGCAGCACCAGTCCCAGTGATAGTCGGTGTAAGAGAATACCAGAGGGATGGATCAACACCAAGATGTGTGATAACGTCCAACCAACATAGAGGAGATTGTATGTTCTAGTCAGCTGTTGTCTAGTGGTTGGCTGTGTTGGGCAAATGACCTGTAATCAGTCAAGCAAAGGATGGGATGGCTAGATAACGTGCTGCAAGGGATGGAGGGTTTACTAATGTTTCTTGTGGGGATCTCTAGTTGCTCCTGGCCCACAAGTAGTGCTAATTCAGCCAATTATTTAGAGCAACCAATGGTTTCCACCTGCCTTTCACATTAGAGTTTCTCTCTGAGAGACAAGAATACAACCAAATATTTTTACATTGGATCCAGAATATGCATTGTAGGAATATGATTTAAATTTGTTCACAGGAATTCCATTCCTCCATATATGGACACTGGAATAGAATACCACCTTTACTGTGTAAGTGCTGGCAGACATAAGCCTGGCATATATGGATTGTGTCTGGGGAGAGGGCTGGATTTGACTAATATACAAGCATGGTATTATTTGCCGTTGGACGATCATAAGACTAATAGCAACTTCTCAGTCTAAGCTGGCACCTGTTAATTGATAATTGGTAATTATCTTGGTCCATGTGACAATACTAAAATACAGTTTAAAAAATATTTTGCATGCCATTCATACAGACCATCCGATGCAAAAATGCGGTGGGTTATTACAAAAAGAACAGCAATAATAGTATAGACCATAAAGATGGTAAGATATAGGAGTAGAACTAGGCCATTTGGCCCATCAAGTCTTCTCTGCCATTTCATCATAGCTGATCCAACTTTCCTCTCATCCCCAATCTCCTGCTTTCTCCCCATATCCCTTCATGCCCTGACATATCAAGTATGGATCAGCCTCACCCTTAAATACTTGGCCTCCACAATTGGCTGTTGCAAATAATTCCACAAATGCACCTTCTCTGTTCTAAAAGGACGCCATGTATTCTGACAGTGTGTCCTCTGGTCTTAGACTGTACCATCCATAGAAAACATCCTCTCCACATCCACTCAAAGTCTTTCACAATTCAATAGATTTCAATGAGGTCACCCCTCATTCTTCTGAATTCTAGTGAATACATGACTACAACCATCAAACCTTCATTTGGCAAGCCATTTGATCTTGGAATCATTTTTGTGAACCTTCATTGAACCCGCCCCAGTTTCAGCACATCCTTTCTAAGATAAGAAGCCCAATCCTGCTCAGAGTACTCCAAATGAGACCTCACCTGTGCTTTATAAATTTTCAACATTACACCCTTCCTTTCAAATTCTAGTCCTCTTCAAACGAATGCTAACATTGCATTTGCCTTCCTTACCACAGACTCAACCTGCAAATAAACCTTTAGGGAATCTTGCACAAGGATTCCCAAGTCCCTTTGCACCTCAGTTTTTTTTTGTATTTTCTCTCCAATTAGAAAATCGTCAACACTTTCATTTCTTCTACCAAAGTGCATGGCCATACACTTCCCAGCACTGCATTCCATCTGCCATTCCTTTACATATTCTCCTAATCCAAGTCCTTCTATAGCCTCTCTACTTCCTGAAAACTACCTGCCCCTCCACCTATTTTCACATCAGCTGCAAACTTTGCAGCAAAGCCATCAATTCCATCCCCCAAATCATTGACATATAATGTAAAAAGTATCGGTCCCAACACAGACCTCTGTGGAACACCAGTAGTCTCTGGCAGCCAACTAGAAAAGGTTCCCTTTATTCCCACTCTTTACCTCCTGCCAATCTGTGTTCTCAAACTTCTGGATTTTCTGGCTGATTGAAAGAGTGAGAAGAGAGAATGACCAAAGTGGACGGTGGCTGCTTTCTGGAGGTGTGAGAAGTTTAACCAGGGTCCATGGAGGGGAGGTCAGTTGACATGGTGGACTGAGCTCCAATTCCCTGTGGTCTTGGGCAGAGTGATTGCATTAGAATCAGAATCAGGTTTAATATTACAATAAGAAATAAAGTTATATATTAAAATATTTAATTAAGCAAGTCATGCAAAAAGAGAGCAAAAAAAATAGTGAGTTAGTTGACCGTTCAGAAATCTGATGATAGAGGGGAAGAAGCTGTTCCTAAAACATTGAGAGTGTGTCTCTAAGCTCCTGTACGCCCTTCTTGATGGTAGTAATGACAAGATGGCATGTCCTGGGTGATGAGGATTCTTGATGATGAATGCCACCTTTTTGAAGCATCACCCTTTGAAGATGTCCTTGATGCTGGGGAGGCTAATATCCATGAAGGAGGTGGCTGAGTTTGCAATTTCCTGCAGCTTTTTCCAGTTCTGTGCAGTGGCCCCTCCATACCAGACAGTAATGTAACCAGCTAGAATTCTCTCCACAGTGCATCTGTTTAAAATTGCCTCTGAGACAGAGATCACACGGTCACCAGATGTTGCCGGGATTTGCCCAGACTGAACAAGAGACCACAAATTGGTCCACATTGCTGGTACCATGACAAGTACTGATAACTGTGGACAGTTTATTACACTATTACTTCCATCAATCTAGTCCTAGGACGTAAGTGTTAATAAATATCATCGCAAAAAAATCACTGAAGTTTCCAAGGAACTGACATCGCTAGATTTTGTTGAACAGGTCTCATAAGCAAACTGTCAGATCTCAGAATGCAGAAAATGCAGTGTCTGCATTTTACCGGCACCATTATTGGCACCTATGAAGAGATCTCTGGTTTCTCTGCCAAAAAGAACTAGGACTGACTGGATATGAAGAATAAGGGGACTGGTGTGTGTAGGTCAGAAAATTTGAGAATGGTAATACTTGTACTAGAAAGTAGGCAAAGGATTAATCTTTATATCCCCTTGAGCCTAATTTGACATTAAATGATGAAGATTCATAGAGTAATAAAGCATCTCACCCTACTTTTTAACAATTGTCCCATGACCCTTGAAACATTTCCAGTCTAGTGCGTGTTAAACTGTTTTATCTTGATCTACAGCACAACTCCATGATTACATAACTAGTATCGGGCAGAAGGTACAGCAACCGACAACAGACTCAAGAACAGATACATTCCTTATATCATTTACGTTATTAAACCAAATGACACAACGCCATTCACTAGAGTGTAGCAACTCTGTGACCATTTTGATCACTTTGCATTAATATGGACTTGTTTAATTTGTTCTATGGTCTTTCTTGTAAAAATTATGCATAGTTAGTGGTTTCCTTGGGAATGCTGTTTATCTGATGTTATATGATTTTGATTCTGCTGCCAGAGATTTTGATACCTGCACAGATGACAATAAACTCAATTTTGTCTTTGACTTATGACAGACTCCATTTCACTTCATGCTTATTTTACAAATGACACATTTTGGGAAATGGGATTATGTCTGTCCTTGGTATGCAGTACTGTTTTGGAACCACTGTTGAAAGGCTTGGCTTTATTTTTTTTAGATTCTGCTCTGATCTTGGACTCCACACAAGCAGAGCATATGATTTTCTTCAAAGTCACCTAAAATAGTCAATTAAGGCTTTGCTGGATTTTCTAAACTCCAGCCTCAACAAATGTAATGTCTAAGGGTAACTTTCCATTAGCCTTTTGTATTCATGCCTTTAGCAAGAACACATAACTCATACTGAACAAAAATTGACTGAAAAAAAATTGACTGATAATTGACTGAAATTTCTATCCCAAGATGCCGCAGGGAGGCTGATGTCAGTGCTGACCCTTTCAAACATGGTTTCAGCAGGAAAGCAAATGCTCAAGATTTAGTACATACAAATACAAGCATTTGTTCTGCATCCCTCCAATGCGAAAATGTCACCAGAAGTTACAAGTCTTCATTTAAATAACAAGATGCCTCTCAGGTGATTGAGTTCCAATAGACATGAGGTAGTGTAAATCTCAGGGGAGGAAACCTCATCAACAAATTTCAGAACATCCAGTTAAATTCATTTTATTTTCCATTGAAACCTTTCTATTGTGCTAATGATTACTTAACTAATACTCCAGTGTTGGCCAGTCCAGAGTCTTCTAGCAGGCAAATAAGATAATAATATTGCAAACAGAAAGACACCCATAATATTGTCCTTGGGAAGTGTTTGGGATCATAAAATGAGGAAGGTTCAAAAAAGATTTTTGGGAGGAGGGAACAAACCCGCATGTAAGAGTTATTTTAAGTAAAATGTGAAAATCTTGAGTTTGCCTACTTTGAAATCTATTTGCCATAAATATTTTTTCATTTTGTAACCCCACCAGAGGTCTCATATGCAGACTGGGCTTGTTAGACAGCTCTGCTAACAGGCATGTTCTCAGCTGTGAAAACAATGAATAGGGGGCTAGGATCCATATGACTTTGGGTTCAACCAAACAGGAATGGTGTGATGTTCTGATTAAAGAAACCTCGATTTGAGCGAAGGCTGTGTAAGTACTGCCCATACTCAATTGTCAGTCAGCAAGAAATAACAGATTGCACACCGCATAAAATTATATTTACGAATTTCAGCTTTATCGAACAGTTAATAGGAAAGAGAGAAAAGAATAAAGGGCCCATTACAGTTGAACCAGTCCAAATGTGCACGTAGAGTTGGAGCTAATCCTGAAGTTGTCTTTTTACTCATGCGCTGGACGAAAGGTCTGTGTGAAAGCACACACCATATTCTGAACTTAGCTCAAAATCCATCTCAGACTAATGGTCTCACTCTCAGGAGTATGGCCCTTCCTCTGCACAAAGCACTTTGTGACACAGGGTCGCTCCTTCCTGTGGCATTCTCAGTATCTTCCCTCCTGTGTTCCCACTCTAAAAGACCCGTGAACCACATTGTCTGTCACCAAAACTCTACAGAACTTTATTCTGATAGGCTGAAACAACATTCCTAAGTGGAACAGCAGGGCTCTTATCTCTAGCTGTAACTACCAGCAGGACAAACCGCTTTTGCAGAAAACTACTGAAATGAAATACCTACAGCATAGCAGTATATATCTTAACTAGGGCATCACAATTTTAAAAAATATTTTTGACCTGTTATTCCACTTACTCTGTCACCTACCAATGTGACATTGTTAAAGCTAGCTATATGACATTTTATGATGTATAGGTCTCCTTCTGACCAAAGACACACTTGAATCACCAGGTTTGGAAAACTCTATCAGTTATGGCTGCAAAGACACATAGAATTGGTAATCCCTGTTTCATCTGCTATAATGTCTGTTCTTCCTGCAGACTCTTCTCTGTACATATTTTAGGTACATTGGTGGTTTGACTGCCTGTGATCCAAAGAATCTTTCTCCATCATTTCCACATGATATGTGCCACATTAGAACCTCCTTACAGATGTTTAGATAGGATGAAGGTTCCCCATCAACCTTTTCTCAAAGAACAATAGTAAGAATTCCTATATTATTCATTGGGAAACCTTCTATCCTATTATCTAACTCATTTGTAAGCAGTTGTAGTCCTTCAACCACAGTTAAAAGCATTGGACTTGAATCTTGACTTATTCATTAAAAAACAACAAATCTGGCACAATGTACTGGGGAAAATCCAATACTAATCACAGGAAATAATATTTCAGTGCATATTTGATTAATCAATGGAACAAGTGCCCTAAAGAAACAACAGAAAAACTCCATTGAATTTATTAAAATGCAAATTAGACGGCTTTCTTTTGAAAAATATTACTATCGGAATGATTTGAGACAAGTCGATGCTAAATATAACATGTGTAGTCCAGTGAGTAAGTGACTTTGCACCAATTTCACAAACACTCTCTGATACAATATCCTCTCCTGTGGCTGAGTTTATTACAAGTTTACTGATAGAGTTCAAAGTAAGTTTATTATTCACATAAAGAACCCTGAGGTTCATTTTCTTATGGGGATACACAGTAAATCCTAGAAACACAATAGAATCAATGAAAGACTGCACTCAATGGGACAGACAGCAACCAAAGTTCATAGGACAGCAAACTGCAAATACGAAAAAGAGAAACATATAATGAATAAATAAACAATGAGTATTGAGAACATGAGGTGAAGAGTTCTTGAAAGTGAGTCCATAGTTTGAGGTGAGTGAAGTTATCCACTCTGGTTCAAGAGCCTAAGACTGAGCAGAAATAATTGTTCCTGAACATAGTGGTGCAAGTCCTGGGGCACCTGTACCTTCTTACTGATGGCAGCAATGGCTTGGATAATGGGGCAGCTAGATGATGGATGCTGCTTTACTCTGACAGTGCTCCATGTAGGTGTACTCAGTGGTGGGGAGGGCATTGGTGTCATCAGCAAACTTAAATATGGCATTGGAGCTGTGCTTAGTCTCATAACTATAAAGCGAGTAGAGCAGGGGACTAAACACATAGATTTGTAATGCACCTGTGATAATGGAGATTGTGGAGGAGATGCCGTTGCCAATTCAACCTGACTGGATCTGCAAGTGAGGAAACCAAAGATCCAGTTGTACAAGAAGGTATGAGACCTATACCTTGAAGCTTATTGACTTGTTTTAAGGAGATGATAGTACTGAATGCCGAGCTGCAGTCAATGAAGAGCATCCTGATGGATGCACCTTCGCTGTCCGGCATAGAGTGAAGAGCCAATGAAATGACATCTGCTGGTGACCTGTTGTGACGGTAGGCAAATTGAAGCAGATCCAAATCATTTCTCGAGCAGGAGTTAATGCGTTTGATCAATAACATCTCAAAGCATTTCATCACATATAATGCTACTGGATGATAGTCAGTCAGGCAGGATACCATGTTCTTTGGCGCCGGTGTAATTGAAGCCTGTTTGAAGCAGGTGGGTACCTCAGACTGCTGAAGTGAGAGGTCAAAGGTACTGGTGAATACTCCAGCCAGTTGATCAGCACAGGTCTTTAGTACTGGCCAGGTATCCATTGTGGACTGAATGTCCTCCTGAAGGATGACTGAAATCACAGGGTTATCGGGGGCTGTTGGAGTTCACAAAGGTGCCTCCATGTTTTGATGATCAAAGCAAGCATTTGGGACTTCATCTGGGTGGGAAGCCTTGCAGCCACCTATTTTCACTTCGTTGGTAGGAGGGGATAGAATTCAAGCCCGACCGCAGCTGTCGAGCACCCTTCAATGATTCAAGCTTGGTCCAGAATTGCCATTTGGGACATGAGATGGTTTTTCAGAGATCATACCTAGACCTCTTGCATTTAACTTGGTCACCAGACCTGAATGTTACTGATCTGGCTCTCAGCAGATTGTGATCTCTTGGTTCATCCAGGGATTCACGTTAGGGAAGACTAAGAATGAGTTTGTGGGGACACAGTCATCTGCAACTGTTTTTATAAAGTCAGTGACAACATGGTATTCTCATTCAGATCCTCAGATAAGTCCTTGATCACGGCCCAGTCTGGCAACTTGAAATAAACCCACAGCTGCTCCTTTGTCTCATATGAGCAACTCTTCATTTACTTACCTCTGGGGCATTCTTAGCCTCTGCTGGTACGCAGGTAGGAGTAGGACAACTATGTGATCAGATTTCCCAAAATGTGGTAGGCATTCAACAGTGGTTGAGCGTGTTGGGACCCCTTGTGCTGCAGGTGATTAAAAAAATGTGCAGAGCTTTCTTCAAACAAGCCTGATTGGAGTCCTTGACAATGATTTGAAAAGTGTCAGGGAGGGCTATTCTTGTTTGCTGATTGCAGTACTCAATGCCTCAAGTGCTGCTTAACATTGGCCTTTAGTGTTAGGTAAACTGCGGTCAGGAACTCAACTTGATGTGTGCAAAAGGTTATGAAAATTATAAACGTGCAATGTTTAAGCACCTACGCAGAAAACACAAAAACATCATTGCCAATCACTGCTATTTAAAATTTGAACTAACCATGGCAAAGGGTAATTAAAGCTCAAATGCTCATTTTTTGTGTGAATTGGATACAAACTGAAGGCAAAGAAATGACCTATCTAATAGAAAGTAAAGATATGATTCCAGTTGTACTCTGCTGGCAGGAATGTACAAGCCAGCTAAATTGAGAGAAAAACTGCATTTGGTGGAGAGTTTAAATAAGAGGAGAAAGTATTGGGATGTTCAGCAGATTAGAGAATGTCGGAGCGAGGAGGAGCAGTTAATTCTGTTTATCCCTCCACTGAAAGATTCTGCAAATTATTTCCAGTATTTATTGTTTTTCCTATGAGCAATTAAACAAGTATTACTTATTCTCTCCAATTTTCTTTTTAACCAAGGGAACAACAGCAATTTGGTTAAACAAGGCTTACCATTACTCTCGGTAAGGCCTCCATGTAGCCAGTTTATTCAGGTTTTGGGGAGTCACTGTGCTCCCAAGCCCTTAATCTCTTGCAGTGACTTTGCTCCAGGAAAATTTCTGCACCAGAGATGCTTCAGGATGGTGTGCTCCACATGTGCTGCCAGTTGTTAATAATCCAGATTAGAATGAAAACTGGACCATGGAACTCCATTCCTTTGTCAGAGAAGCAATTCACAGGGGACTCTGATGTTGCTGGGTTGCCCTCCTTAGGCAAGAAGCTTGACTGCTGTTGAGATGGGAAATATGTATGTTGTCTGTCTTCAGTCCGTTTAAATGGAGTAAGCAATAAACTATCAGAGCTACCTTTATTTTTTTCCTCTCATTCTCACAGACATATGCAGAAATATACATCTGCCTCTGTTGAACGATCAGTTTTAGTCTTGTCAGGTTCACTGAGAAAGTAATATATTTTGCACTTCATAAATGACAGTTTAATACTCATCACGGGCTGTTTTCAAGATCTCTTCAGTATGAAGGTTTCTGGATTATTTGGCATGGAGGAGAGAAGGCTTCATTCTGTGACAGTCAGCCAGAGAGCTCAGCAGAACTGTCACAACAATTAGGGACATATCTGTCCAGCAGTGTTTCAGTAATGAACCCCTGACAGTATCAGGAGAATACAGTTTGGAACTAATGATTCAACCCAACCTGCCACATGTGAAATCAACTCTGTACTTGAGTAAAATGAATTACAGATGGAGCTTTGTTTGGTTATTAATTCCGAAAGGATTATTAAAATGCTGTCTTCAGTGTCACAGTCCCTAGGTGCAGTTACCTTTTCTCATATGTTCTACTTTGCTGTTAATATACAGCAGCACAAAGATTGCAGTGTCTTCCATCAATTCTTGTATCCTTACTGAGATTTGATGTCTGAATAATTAAGATATTTATGCAGAGAAGCCTTTACTTGGTTTGTTATTTCCCATGCTAACATTCAGATCTGCAGTTCAATACTAGAGAATCAGCAAAACATCTGCAAAAACTATAACTAAATATTCAAAGATAGTAAAGTTGAAAATTACAAAGGTTTCTGGACCAATCAATTTGAGAAAATAACCAGTAGAAACACATGACTGAATTTTGGTGTTTCCTGCCTTTCCAAACCTCCAGTAATTGGATCTCTCCCATTTCCTGCACATCTGCCTGCCACCCCACGCGGGATAGGGTTCCCCTTGTCCTCACCTACCACACTACCAGCCTCTGGGTCCAACGTATAATTCTCCGTAACTTCTGCCACCTCCAACGGGATCCCACTACCAAGCACATCTTCCCCCACACCCTGCTTTCCGCAGGGACCGCTCCCTACACAACTCCCTTGTCCACTCATTCCCCCCCCATCCCTTCCCACCGATCTCCCTCCTGGCACTTATACTCGTAAGCGGAACAAGTGCTACACCTGTCCTTACACTGCCTCCCTCACCACCATTCAGGGCTCCAGACAGTCCTTTCAGGTGAGGCGACACTTCACCTGTGAGTTGGCTGGTGTGGTATACTGTGTCTGGTGCTCCTGGTGTGGCCTTTTATATATTGGTGAGACCCGACGCAGACTGAGAGACTGTTTCGCTGAACAGCTATGCTCGGTCCGCCAGAAAAAGCAGGATCTCCCAGTGGCCACACATTTTAATTCCACGTCCCATTTCCATTCTGATATGTCTATCCATGGCCTCCCCTACTGGAAAATGAATCCAAACTCAGTTTGGAGGAACAACACCTTATATACTGGCTGGGTAGCCTCCAACCTGATGGCATGAACATTGACTTCTCTAACTTTCATTAATGCCCCTCCTCCCCTTCTCACCCCATCCCTGACATATTTAGTTGTTTGCCTGTTCTCCATCTCCCTCTGGTGATTTCCCCCCCCCCACCCCTTCTTTCTCCTGAGGCCTCCCGTCCCATGATCCTTTCCCTTCTCCAGCTCGGTATCACTTTCACCAATCACCTTTCCAGCTCTTAGCTTCATCCCACCCACTCCGGTCTTCTCCTATCATTTTGTATTTCCCCCTCCCCCCCCCCCACTACTTTCAAATCTCTTACTATCTTTCCTTTCAGTTAGTCCTGACGAAGGGTCTCGGCCCGAAACGTCGACAGTGCTTCTCCTTATAGATGCTGCCTGGCCTGCTGTGTTCCACCGGCATTTTGTGTGTTGTTTGAATTTCCAGCATCTGCAGATTTCCTCGGGTTTGCTCCGGTAACTGGACTGTCTTGATCTGACTGATAACCAATGGTTTGACAAGGATCCACTGGTCACCAGCCACCTGGTCCTTGGCACCTGTTGGAATTTACAGATGCTGAGTAACACATGTCCTGGAGGAGCTGATGATCAGAGAAGAAGCACTTCAGAACTTCTTCTCTGCCTTTGGGTTACCACCCAGCCTAGTGGTGGTGTGTTGGGAATCTCCTGGGGTGTGGAGTTGGACACACAGTTCTCTAGCTCTCAGCCTTTCTTCAGGCCAAGCCATTCCATAAAATGTGAATTCATTCATCTGAATAGATTCACTGTCATTGTGGATAAAAGGGTGTGCAGTTCAGTGCTTGAACTATCATTTCATAGTTGTTCCACACATGATGATAGTGGTACTAACAGAATCTACTTCAAGGGAGCCTAAAATGATTGAACAGTGAGTTGACCAGGGCTTCCACCTTCTTTATCACACCTCTGGAGCAGAAAGAATTCAAACAATTATACTTATTTTATGTTTGTTCTAAATTAATATATCTGATTATATTACCAACAAATAATTGAATATAAACATCTTAGTTATTTCGAGAAGGGCAAAAAACCAAAATCAGCTTCTCTTTTACACTCAATTAGACATAATTTGAAGACATAAGAGACTGAAGATGCTGGGATCAACAGCAATACACAATCTGCTGAGGAACTCAATGGGTCAAACAGCATCTGTAAGGTGAAAGGAATTCTTCCAGCAGATTGTTAATTGGGAAGTTGTAGGATAATATAATCAAACAACAAAGGAAATAAAGAAATACTCCAACCTATTGTGCACCCGTTGATCTGTCTGCAGATCTGTAATAAGACACATTTACTTGCTATGACTGCACTGCAAGTTTTCCTTTCTAAGATGTTCCTTAGTATCTACCACGTGCAGATGAAGTGCAGTTACAAATAAGAGCAGCATTTCTGCTTACAAAATATTCCAAAGATTCTTGGGCAGCAGCCAAATCTCATCACTAGTGATGCTATGCTTCATTCTAGCAATTGCCCAAGTTCCTAGAGTTGTAAGAGTATTTAAAAATGGCAGGAAGCACATTAGAAATAACACTGAACCTCATAAAAGTGTGAAACCCCCTTTTACTGAGCATCTCTGGAAATGCGCCTTGTTAGTCCCTCGCAACGCCACTGGATTCTGCAGCAAGAAGCTACCTGTCACCGGCTTCATACATCTCGGGTGTATATGAAGTTCATCCCGCCAAATCTGTGGGTTGGTATGTCTCACCCGGTTTGTGTGAAAGCTGTGTGATTTACTCCCCTGCAATAGGTTGACTCTGTGGTTAAGAAGGCATACAGCGCTTTTGCCTTCATCAACCGTGGGATTGAGCTTAAGAGCCAAGAGGTAATTTTACAGCTATATAGGAGGCTGGTCAGACCCCACTTGGAGTACTGTGCTCAGTTCTGGTCATCCGAATACAAGAAGGATGAAGGAACTATAGAAAGGGTGCAGAGGAGATTTACAAGGATGTTGCCTGGATTGGGGAGCATGCCTTATGAGAATAGTTGAGTGAACTCTGCCTTTTCTCCTTGGAGTAGTGGAGGATGAGGGGTGACCTGATAGATGTGTATAAGATGATGAGAAGCATTGATTGTGTGGATAGTCAGAGGCTTTTTCCCAGGGCTGACTTGGCTAACACGAGAGGGCACAGTTTTAAGATGCTTGGAAGTGGGTACAGAGGAGGTGTTGGGTAAGTTTTTAACACAGAGTGGTGAGTGCGTGGAATGAGCTGCCGGCGACGGTGGTGGAGGCGAACGATGACAGGGTCTTTTAAGAGACTCCTGGATAGGTACATGGAGCTTAGAAAAATAGAGGGCTAGGAGTAACCCTATGTAATTTCTAAAGTAAGTACATGTTCGGCACAGCACTGTGGGTCAAAGGGCCTGTATTGTGCTGTAGGTTTTCTATGTTTTCTATGTTTTAATAGCCTGTTGGTATGAAATAACAGATTGCACACTGCATACAATTATAAATATGTATATTTGTGAATATTAAGCAAAGAGTTCATAATGAAAAGAAAGAATGAAAAACAAAATGGCCCCATTATAGTTGAACATTTCAAAAGCCGTTTTCACCAATCCTTGGTGGTCCTCTGCATCTGGGCTCCATCAAGTCATATTTTCCTACAAGATCAAATCCTACAATTGGTTCCCTCTAGCGCCTTCTCTCTTCATCTACTGCCAAACAAAGACCAAGACCCACCTTAGTGTCCCTCACAAAACCCATGCCCCAGCATTCTCTAGAACCTTCTCCCAGTTCCTTCATCCCAATTGGATGACATACATTCCTCAGCATCCCTGATCTTCAACAATAACCCCAACAGGCTGAAAGCAGAACAGCCAGCTCTTACAGAACAGAATAGCAGTAAAAAATGTGAACCAGGACATTACAGGTGATAACAAGTTTTTATATACAAGACACAGATATGATTGCAGAGAAAATATTGGGGTTGCACAAGGACCTGTCTTCATTGCAGACCATAAAGAAAAACTCAGTATTACTTCAGAAAACTACCACTCAGATTTCTAAGAAAATAACAAAAGAAAAACGTCATTTTATATAGTACCTTTCATAACCCTAGGTCATCTCAAAGTGCTTTACTGCCAATTAAGGCATTACTGTCTCAATGATTCCATCCTGTATACCAATCCCATAAAGCATAATAAGTGCTTTCTTGGTCAGAATAAATCTCCCTAATGTTCAGAATTAATATACCTCCAATATTTTATCATATGCTCATAGTTCATTCAGAATTGTGAATTAAGTTAAATTTTGTCCTTACGCCTACACTGATGACCACCCTGCTGCTTCAGCATGGCCTGAGTTGAGATGTTGTTTGCCAACGCTTACTGACAGATTTTTTCCAACATTTCCATGAGTTATTAGAAGTCTGGAACTATTAGAATGTCAGTTAACTAAGGTTGAGTAATTGGAAGAAAAGGGTGAATGAATGGACTGTTGGATTTATTAGATGGCTAATCTTGCTAAAACGTAAGTCTTATGATGAAGGTGATAATTATTTGACATTAGCTAACAATTGCAGCAATTGTTCTGTTTTAGCTGATCTGCAGAATGAGAACATCACAAGCAAGGCCTGCGTGTATTATCCATCTCTAAAGAAGATGTTGAAATGTCCTGTTCAGGAGTCACTCAGATTTCCACACAACTGGGCAGGGAATTCCAAAATTTATGTCTAGAGTCCATATCACCATAAAATATAGGAGCAGAATGAGGCCATTTGGCCCATTGAGCTTGCTCTGTCATTTCATCACAGCTGATCCTCTTAGCACCAATCCCCTGCCTCTGCCTTAAATATACATAAAGGCTTGGCCTCACAGCAGCCTGTGGCAACGAATTCCATAGATTCACTAATATCTGGCTAAAGAGTTATAAAGATCTACCCCATGGAAATAGGCCCTTTAGCCCATTTAGTCCATGCTGAACTGTTACTCTGCCTAGTCCCATTGAACTGCACCTGGATATTCTCCTCCTTATCCATTTACTGATTCACACTTCTCTTAAGTATTGTGACCTAACACGTATCCACCACTTTCACTGGCATCTTATTCCACACACACTCTGTGCTCTGAGTGAAGAAGTTGCTCCTCAGGTTCCCCTTTCACTTTTCACCCTTAACTTATGAACTCGAATTCCAGTCTTACCCAACCTCAGTGGAAAAATGCCTGCTTGCATTTACCCTATCTGAACCCTTCATAATTTTGCATACCTCTGTCAGATCTCCTCCTATTTTCCAAAAAAAAAGTTATAATCTTTTCAACCTTTCCCTAAAATTTAGGTCCTCAAGTCCTAGCAATGTCTTGTAAATTTTTCTGTACTCTTTCAATACTGTTAATTTTTTTTCCTGTAGGTAGGTGGCCTCACTGAAGTCTTGTACGCATTCAACATAACATCTCAACTCTCACACTCAGTATTCTGACTTAAGATATCAAATGTGCCAAAAGCTCTTTTTACAGGCATATCTACCTGTGATGTCAGTTTCAAGGAATTATTGATCTGCTTTCCCAGATCCCTTTGTTTCACCACACCCCTCAATACCCTGCAGATCACTGTTTAGGTAGTAACCTGGTTTGTTCTCCCAAAGTGCAACATCTCACACTTATCTGCACTAAATTCCATCTGCTATTTATCAGCCGATTTTTTTTTCCCAGTTGATCCCGATCTAGTTGCAAGCTTTGCTAGCCTTTATCACAGTCCACTATGTCCCCAGTCTTGATTTCATCTACAAATTTGCAGATCCAGATTACGACATTATCATCCAAATCACTGATAGAGATGACAAACATTAATGGGCATGGCACCAATCCCTGCAGCACACCAGCAGTCAGAGAGGCATTCTTGATGAGCCTTCCAGATTGGACTTTATCAAAGGCCTTACTAAAGTCCATGGAAGCAAAGTCTGAAAATCTCTTTCTTTAAGATTGGATAGACATGACTTACCACACACAAGGCTATGTTGACTAGCTCCACTCAAGCCCTGTCTATCCTGATACTTATATATCTTGACCCTGAGAATACCTTCCATATTTCACCCACTACTGATGTCAGGATCATCGGCCGATAACTTTGCAGTCTTTGGGTCCTTAGGCTTAGAATTTTGCTTTGTGCTTTACAGTATTTCACTTCTTAGAAAAGGAGTTAAACAAAACATAATTAGCCCCTGCTTTGGTGATGCTTGCTGCAAATTCAGGAGTCTGGGTAACTCAGTGGGTCAGGAAGAGACTTAGACCATCTACCTAGAATGTTTGCAGGGCCACATCTGGACATCCATCTGCAGATTCTCAGCAGGCAGCATCTACAGCAATAAATAAGCAGTCGATGATTTGATCCTGAAGAAGGGTCTCAGCCTGAAATGTCAACTGTTTATTAATTTCCATAGATGCTTCCTGTTCTACTGAGTTCCTCCAGCATTTTATGTGTATTGCTTTGGATTTCCAGCATCTGCAGACTTTATCATACTTATGATTATTGGCAGATTCTGTCTCCTTAATTAAGGAAGAGTCCATTTGTTTTGGAAGTAGTTTGGAGCATCAGTTCATGGGATGAAGATGCTGGCATTATAACAACATGGAACACAACACTTCAGCACAGGAACTGGACCTTCAGCCTAAAATGACCATGCCAACCATGGTACTGAGTTAATCCAAATTTGATACCAAATTGTGCCAGCAATGTAGCATATGCTTAGCGTAATGCTATTACAACACCAGTGACTCAGGTTCAATTCCCAATGCTGTCTGTAAGGAGTTGGTACATTCTCCCCATGACAGTGTGTCCCTGTTCTGTACTGTTCTATGTTCCAAACAAAGGGAACATTTTGCAGAGGTATGATTTTTTCATTATTCTTACAATCCTAAATACTCTTTAAGATAAGTATTTTAGTTTTATTTTAATTAACTTTTTTGTTTAACTACTTGTAATGAGCTGACAAAGATCAGATCTATAATAGGTATCATAAATAGGAGCATAAAATTACAGGAGAAACAAGCCCTGTCTTATGAGGCTGGGTTCATAGAAACTCAGTTTTCCATCACATGAAGCTGAATCATTTGCACATGCATCAAGAAATATGAGTTGAAAATAAAATAAAGTTTTATATTGATTGTTTTACTTTTATGCCCACACAAATTCTACAAGATCCAATTTTATAGCATATATCAAATTTTTATGAGTGATTTGTGAATTCTCTACACGTGAATTTCCATTATCCAAGTGGCTGTAACACAAGGGTCAGCTGCAATGCAAGTTTAGCGTATGGGAAACTGTTTTCATTGGATTTTATATGTGTGATGTGAGAAGCATTCACATTACCCATTCACAAGCAGAGATAGGTGATTGATTAAGTTGGATCTGAGAGCTGTGTGCACAACTCATTTAGTAGAAAATTACCAACTAGAAATTTTCGGCTGGAAAATAAAGGGAAATTGCACAAAGGCTGTGTTAGACCATTAAGTGTCAACATAAGGACTAAAGAAAATTTGAAGTTTATACTGGGTACAAATTTCTGAAAGGGTGGGCACCTTGAAAAATATTTGTCCAGCGGATCTCTGCAATGTTCTTTATTATCTAACAGAATTGTTTTGATGATGATAATGATCATCTTTCTGTTTCATGATCTTTCTATTGACACAATGGATGGACAACCTTCTCCATAAGTTTGGGTTCAATTTCTTTGGATACTGATGTTATGGTACAAGTACAGTCTTGTTCACATTTACACCACTCTAAGACAATTGCAGAATATTCTCTGGAGGTAGTCATTAGGAAGTAAAGTTATCCATTTACAGAACATTTCTGATGTTTCAGACATCCCTGTATTAGGCTGGAAGGAGCAGAGGTATGTAAGTTATGGCTATGTTTTCTGAATGTTATTGCTGGCACATCTTCCAAGAGGACCACAGCATTGTTGTAGGGTTTGGAGGCTTGTATACCACAATGACCTAGTGAACTAAGTTGGCTGGAGTCAGGGCTTGTGCTTTGACTCTTGGTAGGATCTCCCATGCCAAACAGGTCAATAGCTAGAAGCAGCCTAAGAGTGGTCCACCGGTCTTCCAGGTTTAGTGGTTCAGCTCAGTTCTAGCAACCCTGAATGGTCAAAAAATGAATTGTTATGGAAACAGCAATGAAGAATCCTATAAGTGTGTGTGATGGTATTCCTCAGTCTCTACCCAGGATTTGCAGTAGTGAAAACTGAGAGAACACTACTGGCACAGTGAAGGAAGCCCTGAACATCACCAAGATCTTTAGTAAAATTCATTTTTGGAATGTCTGAAACACACACAGTACTGGTGTATCCCTCAGGCTCAGCTAGCATGTGTTTGTCTAGGAGAAGACAAACTCTGGCCCAGCCAAACTGAGAAATTTCATTTGTGTGGATGCTGCATGATGTGTTGCCTGGTTAAAATTCCGTCCCACAAAATATCAGACAGTACACCATATGCCCTTAATCTGACTATAGGGTTGGTAAAGAAAATAAAAAGAAAAAGATTCAGATCAGATTCAGTTTATTGTCATTTAGAAACCACAAATGCAATGCAGTTAAAAAATGAGACAATGTTCCTCCAGAATGATATCACAAAAGTACATGACAAAACAGACAACACCAGAAAATCCACATAACGTTTGGCAATCCCCAATCCGGAGAGGCTGCTGCGTATCAATATCGCGCTACCATCTTAGCGCATTCCTCGGAAAGGAGCTCCAATCCCACCAGACAAACAAGAACAAAAACTAAAGCTACAAGTTCTGCACAAAACCACATAGTTACAACAGTGCAAACAATAGCATAGTTGATAAAAAAACAGACAATGGGCACAGTAAAAATGGTCCAAAGATATTAAAAGACTATAAGTTTGAAAGAAACCACCACAGAGTTTCCACAAGTCCTCAGAAGCCCGATTTGACTCATCATCCCACGCAGGCAGCAGAAGAGACTACCCCCGCTATGGACTTCCACGGCGCCGCCCGACTCAGCCTTGCAGATGCAGCACACAGTGACAGCTCCATCAAACCCAGCCTCGCAGACGCAGCACACACTAAAAGCGACCTGACCGCAGTGGACTCCGAGTCCGTCAAACCTCCGAGCCTCCAACCATCCCCTCCGGCACAGCTTCTCCAGCACCATCCTCTGCCGAGCGTATTAAGAAGCCCCTGCCAACGGCCACCGGCAACATGACCCTGAGGACTGGGGACCTGTTCTTCCCAGCTGAGACCCGGACCTCACAGCAGCAGCAATGAAGAAGGCCTTCCTGGAGATTTCCAGATGTTACTCCGTGCACCCACATCAGTTTTTCATCCAATTATGATTGCGCATGGCACCCCACTTCACAAATAACAGATAATCAGCTCCGGAGAGGCCATTGCAAACTGTGTCACGCCGCCATCTTGGAATCAATCTTGGAAAAAGGGCCCATTTTAATGAAACAGTCTAATGTGCACATTGGAGCTCACAGATTCTTTCCCCATCAATCTCCTCCGAGTGTCACTGACCATCGGAACCTCACTCTAAGCCAAGCCATCTGCTGGTCTACCAACTCATTCCATTCACATCTTCTTGCTGACAAAAGCCCGTGAAATCCCTGCTCCCAGACTCACAAGAAAAATCAACATGCCTCTCATTGAATAGCGCACATTCCAAAGGCCTCGTTATTTCTAGTTATAAACCAAACATTGCTACTTACAGAGAAACCATTACAGAAAGGCCATTACATTAGCTGTGAAACCTTACAGCACATTATACTGGCAAGCTAGCACAAATAATTGCAGAACTATGACATAACAACCTACATATGCTGGGCATCAGTGAAAGCAGATGGACAGAGTCTGACACCCCAAAGGTAGCAACCATTGAGACACTTTTGTAATCAAGAAGGGAAGATGGTCACCATCTTGATGGTGTAGCTGTCATTTTGAAGAAAAATATTGGGAAGACCTTGCTGAAGTGGGAACCAAAGGTTGATTAGAGTCAGGTTGAAAGGAAAACAAGTGAACATGACTGTGATCCAGCATTATGCTCCACCTAAAAATAGAGTTATTGATGAAAAGGACATTTTCTATGAACAGTTGCAATCGGAGGTCGAGTTAACACCATGTCATGACATAATCATCACCATCAGAGATCTAAAACATCAGAGTGAGAAACACAGCTCACAATTCACTGGGGTCATGAGCACACATGAATATGGATCAATGAATAACAATGGTGAAAGACAGTTGGAATTCTGTGCCATCAACAATCTGATCATGGGAGGAGCCTTCTTTCCACCCCATGAAATACACAAATTGACATGATGCTCACCCAATGGACATGACAAACACCAAATTGAGCATTTAGTAACCAATAGCACATGGAAAGAATCGTTGCAGGATGCAAAGATGAAGAAAGGAGCAAGGTGCAAGTAGTAATCTCCACCTTGTTGTAGCAGTGATGAAACTCGTGCTGAGAAGTACTGGGACCATAACACGTGTACAAAGACATTTTGATTTTGAAAATCTCAACAATACTAATGTCAGATCTGCCTTTAGCATTCAGCTTAGGAACAGATTCCAGGCCTTGCAAGATTTGACAAGATGTCTCGGTAGATGGGATCGACACAATGAGGAAAGCGATTGTCTTAGTCTTCACGAAGAGCAGTGAGGCTTGTCTAGGATACAGAAGTGGAAAGAATGGATACAGCAAGAAGCATGGACAGCCTTAAGAAGTTAGTGTTAGATGCAAAAGTCAACATGATTAAGGAGAAACTTCAACTAGCATATTCTGAATGAAACACTCTGGTTCCATTGGCTGCATAAGTCTAGAGAAGACAATCTCCGTCCCCACCAAATGTGTGAGATTGAGGTGCAGGCCTACCCCAAAACCCCCTATTCGTGTGGATGCTGGGTGATTCATTACCCTGTTACAAATAATTACCACAAAATAACAGACAGTACACTGCATACAATTAAATGATTTAGCATTAAAATTCTTAATTTGACTAAATACTTTGTAAAGAAAAAGCCAAAAGGAAGTGAAGGGCCCATTTTAATGTAACAGTCTAACGTACACAAGTTGGAGTTCATGGTTTCCCCTTTGCCATTCCTCTTTTGACCTCCTCAGGCTTTGTCAAATCATGGTCCCACTCTGGGTCAAGACCTACGACCACTTCTCTCCAGCATCTTCTCCCTTTATCTCCTGCCGAACAAAAAGACCCAGCTCACACCGGTGTCAGGCTCTCAAAGTGAAAACACACTCTCTTCATTGGGCAGCTCACATTCCGAAGCACCCATTATCTCTAACTGTAACCCAAACACTTCTTCTGCAGAGACACCATTATGTTAGCAGTGAAACCTTTCCCAGGGTGTTACATGAAGCTAACAAGAAAATGACTAGACTTGTAAGAAATGATAAGAGAGTCAACATGGAAGGTAAAGTAGTAGCCAATCAGAGTGATCAGGAAAATATATATAAGTTTTCAAAATTGGTAGGTGGAATGTTCCAGTGGTCTTTTGAGAGATACAAATGGTCTACTTTTTGACAACTGAGAAAGAGCAAGAAGCACGGTGGATGGAATATTTCACAGAATTACTGGATTGACCACCACCAGAGGAAGAACCTGACATATAAGAGGCAACTGAGGGACTCAACATCAACACAGATCAATATAAGAAAGAAAAGATTGCTGCTGTGAGTACATCATTAAAGAACAGCAAAGCTCAAGGACATAATAATTAAAACTCCAAACTGTTCAAAGCTGAACAAGAAGTTGCAACATCCAACCTACAACTATTATTCACTATAATCTGGGAACAGGGACAAGTGCCCAAGAACTGGACAAAGTGAGTTATTGTTAAGATCCCCAAGAAAGGAGCACCAAGTGATTGCAACAACTGGCATGGCATCACAATTTTGTCAGTGCCCAGCAAGATTCTTTCGAAGTCACTGACCAACGCATTACAAATGCTGCTGCTGTGTGCTTGAGGAAAGAGCAACTAGGCTTCAAGAGAAAAAGAGGCTGTGTTGACCGGTCATCACGCTGCATAACACCATAGAGCAGTGCACAGAGTGGCAGGGACAACTCAATGTGAATTTTGTGGACTTTGTAAAGGCTTTTGATAGCATCCACAGGGAGAGCCTCTGGCAAATTCTCAGATCCTATGGGATCCCTTCCATAATTGGCCAGCTTATCCAGAGTTTCTATGCTAACTTCACTTGCACAGTTGAGGACTGTAATTTCAGTTTTGAAGTCAAGACAAGAGTCAGGTAAGGCTGTGTGATGTTAGTGATATTATTTTGCCTGGTGATTGACTGGATTATGAGGCAAACAATGAATGATAATCAGAGAGGCATTAGATGGACCTTATTCTCTACATTAGGAGACATTAACCTTGCAAATGGCCTTGCATTACTATCACATGCAAGACAAAACTCAACACTTGTGTACTTTGGGTGGACAGCTTAGACTCGAGGTCAGCCAGAGGGAGACTGAGACCATGACCCTCAATGTAGAGTCTCCTCCTCCCATCAAGGCACATGGTGTTGACTTACCCAGCACCGGCAGATTCCCCAAACAGGGCAGCGTCATTCAGCAGGATAGTGGAACAAAGGACGGCATCCAGTGCTGACTCAGCAACCACAGCTGGGGCACAATAGAGAAGATGGCCAAACAGGCAGAGCTGGAAGACCTCCATTGCTATGCTAAATGCGGGCGGTGTAAGAGGCAGTAACTAACTAACTATTGCTGGCACGTTCCCTATGGTGAAGTGTGTTTGTTGACCCCTTTGGCATCATTTGTAGCTGCTTCTTTAGAGGTTATCACCTTGCCCAGAGACAGTGCCCAAAGCCTGAAATACATGTTCCTGTAGTTGTGCATATAGTGATCAGGATTAGCCATAGGCACATGTCTTACATGCAGTTGTAACCTTTGTAGTATCCCATCTACTCAATCTTTGTTTCATTCATAACCAACTTAGGAGTGGATGACTGCACATATTTTAACATTGTTTTTATAACAGCCAAGTCAAAACATTGACAGATTTGATTGCAATCAGCCTTTATCAGGGCAATACAGTGATGGTGCTGGTAGAGGCACCGGCTCACATGTTTGATCCTGACCTTGGGAACTCTCCCTGTTCTCCCCATGACTCTGCTGGATTTCTCCAGCTGCTCCAGTCTCATCTCATATTTAAAGGTGGGCTAACTGTCTCTAGTCTGTAGATAAGTGGTAGAATGAGGGGGAAGCTGATGGAAGTGTTACCTGGGAATGTTACCTGATGGAAAAAGCTGTTAGAATGTTACCTGGGTTTCAGCACTTAAGTTACAGGGAAAGGCTGAACAAGTCAGGTCTTCATTCTTTAGAACATAGAAGGTTGAGGGGGGACTTGATAAAGGTATTTAAAATAATGAGAGGGATAGATCGAGTTGATGTGGATAGGCTTGTTCCATTGAGAGTAGAGGAGATTCAAACAAGAGGACGTGATTTGAGAGTTGGGGGCAAAAGTTTAAGGGTAGCACAAGGGGGAATTTCAGTGAGTGGTAGCTGTGTGGAATGAGCTTCCAGTAGAATTGATAGAGGCAGGTTCAGTATTGTCATTTAAAGTAAAATTGAATAAGTATATGGACAGGAAAGGAATGGAGGGATATGGGCTGAGTGCAGGCCAATGGGACTAGGTGAGTGTAAGCGTCCACACAGACTAGAAGGGCCGAGATGGGCTGTTTCTGTGCTGTAATTGTTATATGGTAATATGGTTATATGTAAATGTGGGAAGAATTTAAAGGGACAGGGTAGATTTGAGTAAAATGCAGAGACCTAACGGGCTAAAGGGCCTCCTGTTTCTGTGCTATATCTTTCTATTATTCTATGTGCCAGGCTAAAGTGCAAACTGGAACATCTGAAAAAATGATTTGCTTGCTGTTGAGATTGTTTCCTAGTCACTCATGAATTGCAGGATTGTTGCAAAAGCTTAAACAATTCAGCATCATTAAACACCCACCAACAAATTGAACAATATCGAAAAATGGTTTGAATTATGTCAGCTTTAGGAACTAGCCACAGGAAACTTAAAACAATTTCACATATTGAATTAAATGTGACAAAGCTGAACATGTCTGTTACTGCACTAGCAGTACAATTTTACGAAAATCTGAAAAGAACTGCAGATGCCAGAAACTTGGAACAAAACAGAAAATGCTGGAAACACTCAGCAGGTCTGTGCAGAGTTAAACATAATCAAAATTTTAGTATTATGACCCTTCATCAAAACTGTAAGCTATTTTATGAATTTTCCATTGTAGCGTATTCTTCTTCCTGTTTGGAGATAGATCCAAGGTTTAACACTATATAAGGGTCAAATCTTAATGCTTTGTTCCAAAAATTAATTTGAGACTGTTTCCAGGAGAAAACAAACACCTCCAGGAGTTATATCAGTTGTGTTCCCATTTAAACTTAGCCTTAATTTAATAAAATGCAACTTACATTTTCAGAAATTAAAGCAACAATAATTGATAATTGGTCTATTATTGCAAATTGTACCGAAGATACAATGAAAAGCTTCTGATTGCATTCCCTCCAGACAGATCATGCCATACATACCATAAGTTCAATAAGACAGTAAAGAGAATACAGTACTGCAGCTACAGAGAAGATGGAGTACAGGGAAACAATTAAGATACATGGATCATGACGAGATAAATTGGGAAATCAAGAGTTCATCTTCAGAGATCTGTTCAGGAGCCAGATGAAAGTTGGGTAGAAGCTGACTTGAGCCTGATGGTATGCTGGTATCAGGTTTAATATTATTGGCATATGTCATGAAACTTGTGAATTTAGTGGCAATAATACAATGCATTACATAATAATTAAAAAATAAGTAAGTCAATTACAGTAAGTATGTGTGTGTGTGTGTGTGTGTGTGTGTGTGTATATATATATATATATATATATATATATATAATACTTAAATTAAAAAGAGTGCAAAAAACATAAATAATATAAAATAGTAACATAGTGTTCATGGGTTCAATGTCCACTTAGGAATCGGATGGCAGAGGGGAAGGAACTGTTCCTAAATCACTGAGTGTGTGCCTTCAGACTTCTGCATCTCCTTCCTGATGGTAACAATGAGAGGAAGACATGTCCTGGGTGAGGGGGGTCCTTAATAATGAAAGCCCCCCTTCTGAGGTAGCATTCCCTGAAGAGCCTCAAATTCCTAGTGAAATATAGCCACCATCTTCCCTTCTTTACAGCTGAATCAATATGTTGGGACCAAGTTAGATCCTCAGAGATCTCAACACTCAGGAACTTGAAATTGCTCACACTCTCCAGTTCTGAGCTCTCTATGAGGATTGGTTTGTGTTCCCTTGTCTTACCCTTCATGAAGTCCACAATTAGCTCTTTGGTCAGCTCTTTGATGTTGAGTAAAGGTTGTTACTGCAACACCATTCAACCAGCTGGCATATCTCACTCCTGTATGCCTCTTCTCTCCATCTGGGATTCAACCAATAATGGTTGTATCATCAGCAGATTTACAGATGGCATTTGAGCTGTACCTAGCCACACAGTCAAGGGTGTAAAGAGAGTGGGCTAAGCAGATATCCCTGAGGTGCGCCAGTGTTGAATGTCAGCAAAGAGGAGGTATTATTATCAATCCGTACAGATTGTGGTCCTCTGGTTAGGGAGTTGAGGAAGGGGTTGAAGAGAGAATGACAGGTTGTGAGAGGATTCCATGATTATGTTTGTTACTTTCCCGTGGCACTGGGACGTGAATGGAGTGGAGTCTAGTTTATGTTCAACAAGAAAGATTAATCATTGAGATTAAAGTATTGTATTTTAGGATGCAGTGTTTGCGAAGATGAGAAACTTTTGACAGGTTTATAGAGGTGTTTCGCTTTTGAACAGTGTTTTGCTTTGGATCGACTTTGAATGGCAGGGGCACCCAGTATTTCAGGGACACAGTAGAGTGTGTTTTGTGTACTATGCATAGTGTCATTGTGGCGGAGAGAGGCATTGCTGTCTCTGACATGGTGGAAGGCAATGATTCATGAGGACCATTTATTTGTCTGTTTAAAGCAGCCACATGCTCCCACACCTATATTTGGAAATCAAATAGTGTTTGACATTCTCATTAATTACACATGAAACCAGAGCATTATATCCACAGAATGATTAACCACCTTCTCCTCCAAAAATGTTCGTTGAAAAAAAATGAAAAATGTGAACAGGATTCATACCTTAGATTGTAGTGCTTTTTTTTTGTTAATTAACATGTACCAATGTAATCTTATTGTAGAAATAAAAGCATGGACCATGCATGGATTTTAAGAAAAGTGTTCACTTAAACACAGGAAGAATCTAGTTCTCAGAAAGGCATCAATTAACTGAAGAGGTAGATTGGGAGATCGACAGCTTTTCTTTAGTGTATTAGAACTCTGTTCCAGAGCCTGAGGTTTACATGTAGGCTGAGATTTGCGCACATGACAGCAAACTTAATTCTTTTAGCACAGACAATGGATCATTGTCTTCACATAGGACTCTGATCTCCTCCTCATGCTGCTGTTTTTGCTGATATCTGAGAAAAAGGAAGTTCCACTGCAGAAGTCCATAAGAGGTTTAAGGCTTTTCAGACAGTAACAAATGAATGGTGCAGCTGGAAGGGAAGGGAAGATATAGGTGGCCCAGTGATATGCAAGAAAGAGTCACTGCCTTTAAGTGCAAAAACCCTGAGTTCAAACCTGACCTCTTCAGCGTTCTCTGAGTGGAGAATGCACATCGTCCATGTTCTATGCTGCATGTTTCTGTATGTCTGTATTGCTGGAGTGTAAAGGAACCTGGAATGGCTAGCAGGAAACAGGACCTATTGAAAGCATTACACACAATATTCTGGAAAAACTCAATAGTTCAGGCAGCATGGAAGTGAATGAACTGTCGACATTTTGGGCCAAGCCCCTTCATCAAGACTGGAAAAGAAGGGGAAGTATGCTAGAATAAGGAGGCGAGAAGAAAAGGTAGAAAACAAACTAGAAGTTGATAGGTGAAACCAGGTTGGTAGGTGAGGGGAATGAAATAAAAGGCTGGGAGATGATTGGTGGAAAAGGCAAAGAGCTGGGAAAGATGGAATCTAGTAGGAGATGAGAATAGACCATGAGAGAAAAGGAAGGATGAGGGACAGTAAGGGAAGAAAATAGGCAATTGAGGAGAACAGATAAGAGGCCAGACTGGGGATTAGAAGAAGAGGGAAAGGGGGAGGGAAAAATTACTGTAAATTGCAGCAATCAATATTCATGCCATCAGATTGGAGGCAAGCTAGATGTAATATGAGGTGTTAATCCTCCAACTTGAGAGGACCTTATCATTGCAGAAGAGAAGGCCAAGGACTGACATGTCAGAGTATGATAGGAATTTAAATGATTAGCCACTGAGCAATTCCGTTTTTTGAAGATGGAGCGGAAGTGCCCGATGAAGTGGACCCCCAATTTAAGTTGGATTTTGCCAATGTAGAGGACACATTGGGAGCACCAGATACAGTAGACAACCTCAACAGATTCACAGCTGACATGTTGCCTCACCTGGAAGGATGGTTTGTGCCCTGAATGTTGGTGAATGGGCAGGTGTAGCATTTTTGTTGCTTGCAGGAGGGAGATTAATGGAGAGGGATGAATGGACAAGGTAATCACAGAAGGAACAATCCCTTTCGAAAGTGGTGAGTTGAGGGGGAGGTAAAGGTGTGTTACAGGAAGCAAATTCTTAGATAAAAAGGGAGTTGTATTCACTCTATAGGACTAATACAGGAGATTGTCATTGATATGTCTTCAAAAATCACATTAATATAATAAATGAATCCCTGCACTTTGGCATAAATCTCTCAGATTCACTCATCTGGCTCCCGTAGGTCAATGGAAAAATAGATGAAGTCTCTCTTTCCCTTGTACGGCAGAGAGCAAAGAACTGTTGGAGATAGCAAACATCATCAGCAGCGGACTGGAATGATCCTGATCTGAAAACTGACACTGTCAGTGACCTTGACTTCAACAGACAACTTAATTGGGAGCTCAAAAATCACTTTACAGCAAGAAATGTAATGGGTATTGTTTGTACTCCATCTCTTTCCCCCATCCCCACATTCTTATTCTAGCTTCTGCCCCTTCCTCTCTATCCTGATGAAGGGACTTGGTTTATTCCCCTCTGTAGATGCTTCCTGACTTGTAGAGTTTCTTCAATATTTTTTGCATTATGCAGTTTGATGTAGCTCAATTTCATTGAACACAGTGTCTGTTGCTTTGAGTGAACATAGCTGTGGGTTTTAGAAAGATGAGTTTGAAAGTCATGCTGAATATGAATTTTGCTCATTGTAACAATTAGTAATGTCATTTCAGTGATATTCACACCAGAAAATATGTTTCATTTGCTAATGAAAATGGCACTAAAATTATTTGATTGAATTTCCCACTGGACTTTAAAAGGCGTGGAATTGACCTCCAGTCTGGATTGTCCAGCTTCAACCACACAATACTGTATAGAGCAATGAGATGGAAGTAGACCAAAATTCAGTTATGTAACATGTCCCCAACTTGGGCAGTAGGCTGTTCAATTCAAACAAAGCAAAATCTAGGTAATCATAATTTTAAACTCAAATATATTTGTAATGATCTAAATCTAATAGTGAGACACTTTGTACAGAAACTAAAGTTTGACACCTATATATTTTAACTTAAGTGGCAATTCCTAGAGACTTCTGAAGCAACATTTTGACAGAACTATACTTTCTTGGTTATCTTTAGGATTAATATCAAGAAGTTTTCTTAATGATATGGCCTCTGAAATTGATTCCAGTCCTAACTTATGAATACATTTTGACTGTCATTAATAGAACACTCTGCAAAAGATATTCTTCAACCATATATTTCAGACACAACAATTTGCAAGACTTTCATAGTCTTTTGCTTCTTCATACGGTATATGGTCATAATTCATTGGGAAAATAATAGTATGTTGATTCTTCTAAACATTGTCTCCCTTCATTACAATCACCCCCCCCCCCCCGCCCCCACCCCAGATGCAGTGCCCGTCTTGCATTTGAACCACCTAACACCAGATGCCTGGATTATTCAAAACATTGACCACCGAGAAGCATGAAGGGAGCACCGTCACAACCAAGTTCTCTTACCAATTGCACACTGAACTGATCTGGAAATACAGCAAAACACTTGCCCTTATAGCAATGTCAAAATACTCTGCTTAGTTTCTTCCCCAACTCCAGATTTCCCAGTTCTTTAAAAATCATCACAAGCAATGAGGATTTCCCCTTTAAAAGGCAAAGGCTGGACTTATATCAGCACCAAATTTCAACCTGTATTGGCACTCTGTCTATCTGTGCCTATATAATGACCAGCATGCATGGGCTTTGTTGGACATTATAAAGAGGTGGGGGATAAAGAGGTGGGAGCTCCAGTTCTGTGTGTATCCTGCACCAAGCCAAATGGGCACATGCTAATCAGTAATCAGAACTCATTTGGGAATTTTCCAGCACCATGCAATTTTTCTCCCAATAAATCTTTGAAGGTCAGCTTTCAACCTTTTAAATTCATAAACTGTGTTCTCTAGTTACAACATTTTGTATGACGTTCTTACTAATTTAATTGGTCTCAAAAGAATGCTTATGATTAATTCTATGCCTCAATATGAGTGAACAATTACCGTAGTTTATGTCATGAAACTAATATAGCATTTTTATTGTTAATTTTATCAGGTTTATCTCACACTGGAAAATTTTGGAGATGAAGTGCAACATATTGCCATCCCGAAATAATCTGATCAACAATAAATTTCTAGCTAAGCTTTTTTTTATGTAGACTCATTGGTATTTTGATTATCAAAGGATACTCATTCCCAGAAAAACATTCTCAGGAGCTCCTGGATCTGATATTCTATCCTCCATCAGAACTTGTCCCGAGTTTTCATGACTGGACAACAAGCAACCTGCTGGAGGAACTTGTATTCCCTGACTGTGCAATGGAAGCTTGGAAGGAGGTGATTGAGGGTCAGGAGGGTTATCCTACCCCGACTAGCTGCCAGTGTGATGAAAAAGGAGAAATAAATGCTGGGGGTTTTGTACTATGGACCTGGATGCATCACTGGACAAAGCCAATCTAGGGCAGAGAGAGCACCTTCAAATGCCACACGCTACCCACTGCATTACCCGAAACAGCCACTGCACCATCCACCACTTCTATGTGTCACCCAGCAGTCCCTCAATTAGCACTCACATTAACATTCACGTGCCTCATCTTGCTCTCACCGACTTTGACCTGAAACAAGCTTCACCATCACACTTCATGTTTGATCGTTGCAATCTCCTCATTAATCAAGCATTCTAGGCAACAGTTGTCAACAATTTTCCCATTCCCATGCAACAGTAGGTAAAGCAGGAACTAGGAGCTGAACAGGTTCCCACCATCATGGATCAAAAGGTACCATTGTGATACCAATGATGCAGGCAGGAAAGGAGTAGAGGTCCTGCACTGTAAGTTCAGGGAGTTAGGAAGGAGGCTGAAGTGCAGGACCTCCAAGATGGTGATCTCCAGATTACTCCCAGTGCCATGAGCTAGGGAAGGTCAGAACAGGAAGATAGTGCAGACAAGTGAATGGCTGAGAGAATGGTACAGGGGGCAGGGTTTCAAGTTCTTGGATCACTAGAACCTTTTCTGGGGAAAGGGTGATCTGTAAAAGTAGGACAGATTGCACTCGAACTTGAGGTGAAACAATCTCCCGGGAGGAAGTGCTGTGCTGTTGGGGAGGCAGAGGATGGGGGGGGGGGGTGGTTTGTGCACAAGTAGAGACAATTTACAGGGAATTTGTGTGGAAGGATAGGCAGATGATAGACTAAAGATGAACTCAGCCAGATGGTTTGAGATATGTTTATTTTAATCCAAGGAGTATCATAAACATCATAAACAAGGAGAATGGATCAATATGTGGAACTATGACGTTGTGGCCTTTACAGAGACTTGGATGCCTCAAGGGCTGGAATGGCTGCTGAGTGTGCTGGGCTTTAGATGTTTCAAAAAAGACAGTGAGGGAGGCAAGAGGTGGGACCGTGGTATTGCTAATTAGGGATAGTGTCACAGCTGCAGAAAAGGAGGAAGTCATGGAGGGATTGTCTACTGAGTCAGTGTGGGTGGAGTTCAGGAACTGGAAGGGGACATTAACTCTACTGGGTGTTTTTTATAGACCCCCCCCCCACAAATAGTAACAGAAACATCAAGGAGCAGATGAGTGGCTGAGAAGATGGTGCAGGGGCAGGGATTGTTGTGATAGGTGATTTTAACTTTTCTAATATTGACTGGCATCTTAGAGGTTTAGATGAGGTGGAGATTTTTAAGTGTTTTCAGGAAGGTTTCTTGACACAATATATAGATAAGCCAACTAGAAGAGAGGCTGTACTTGATCTGGTATCTGGTCAGGTGTCAGATCTCTTGGTGGGAGAGTATGTTAAAGGTTATGATCACAATAGTATAATAGCACGGGAGAGGGATGGAAGAAATTTGGGAAAACATTTCATTGAAATGGGGAATATGATTCTATTAGACAGAAACTTAGGAGCAGATGTTCTCAGGGAAATGGATGACAGAAATGTGGCAGATGTTCTGGGAACATTTTCATGGTTTTCTGTATCGGTATGCTCCATTGAAGCATGGAAAGGATGGTAGGATAAAAGTACCATGGTGTGCAAAGGATGTAGAAGATCTAGTTAAGAAGAAAAGAAATACTTACAGAAGTTTCAAGAGACTAGGTATTGATAGAGCTCTAGAAGATTACAAGATCATCAGGAAGAAGCTTAAGCATGAAAGTAGGAGAGCTAGAAGGGGCCATGAGAAGGCCTTGGTGAGCAGGATTAAGGAAAACCCCAAGGCATTCTACAAGTATGTGAAGAGCAAGAGGATGGACCGTGTGAGAATAGGACCAATCAGGAATGATACTGGAAATGTGCATGGAGTTGGAGGAAGTAGCAGAGGTACTTAATGAATACTTTGCTTCAGTATTCACAAGTGCAAAGAACCTTGGCAACTGTGGGACTGACATACAATGGACTGAAACACTTCTCCATATAGAGCTTTTGAAACACATTAAGTTAGATAAGTCACTGGGTCTGGTCGAGATATACCCCAGGCTACTGTGGAAAGTGAGGGAGGTGATTGCTCAGCCTCTGGCGAAGATCTTTGCATTATCAATAGGGATGGGAGATGTACCAGATGATTGGAGGGTTGCAAATGTTGTTCCCTTGTTGAAGAATGGGAGTAGAAGTAACCCAGGAGATAATAAACAGTGAGTCTTAATTCAGTGATGGGCAAGTTGTTGGAGAAGATCCTGACAGACAGGATTTATGAGCATTTGGAGAGACATAATCTGATAAGAAATAGTCAGCGTAGCTTTGTCAAGGGATAGTTGTGAGTTACGAGCCTGATTCAATTATTTGAAGATGTAACAGAACACATTGATGAAGGTAGAGTAGTGGATGTTGTGTGCATGGATTTTACTAAGGCAGTGATAAGGTTCCCCATGCAAGGCTCATTCAGAAAGTAAGGAGGTGTGGGATCCAAGGAGACCTTTCTTTGCAAATCCACAATTGGCTTGCCCATAGAAGGCAAACAAGATTGTAGATGTTTCTATTCTGCATGGAGGTCAGTGACCAGTGGTGTTACACAGGGATCTGTTCTGGGACCCCTCCACTTTGTGCTTTTTATAGGTAACCTGGATGAGGAAGTAGAAGGATGGGTTAGTAAATTTGGTGGTGACACAAAAGTTTGGGGTGTTGTAGATAGTCTGAAGGGTTATTGGAGGTTACAGCGGGACATCAATAGGATGCAGAACTAGGCTGAGACATGGCAGATGAGTTCAACCCAGATACATGTGAAATGCTTCATTTTGGTAGGTCAAATTTGAAGACACTATATAATATTACTGGTTAGACTTTCAGCAGTGTGGAGGATCAGAGAGATCTTGGGGTCCATGTCCATAGGACACTCAAACCTGCTGCATAGTTTGATGGTGTTGCAAGAAGGTGCATGGTGTGTTGGCCTTCATCAACTGTGGGATTGAGCTCAAGATCCTTGAGGTAATGTTACAGCTGTGTAAGACCGCACGAGTACTGTTTTCAATTCTGGTCATCTCAGTACAGGAAAAGTGTGAATACTATGGAGAATGCAGAGGAGATTTACAGGGGTGTTGCCTAGACTGGAGAGCATGCCTTAAGAGAATAGATCGAGTGAACTTGGCCTTTTCTCCTTGGAGTGATGGAGGATGAGAGGTGACCTAATTGTGGTATATAAGATGATGAGAGGCATTGATCATGTAGATAACCAGAGGCTTTTTCCCAGGTCTGAAATGGCTAACATGAGGGGACATAGTTTTACGGTGCTTGGAAGTAGGGACAGAGGGGATGTCAGTGGTATGTTTTTCACACAGAGAGTGGTGGGTGTGTGGAAAACACTGCCAGTGACAATAGTAAAGGCAGATAAATTAGTCTTTTAAGAAACTCCTAGATGTATACATGGAGCTTAGAAAAATAGAGGGCTATGTAGTATGGAAATTCTCAGCAGTTTGTAGAGTAGGTTACATGGTCAGCATTACATTGTGGGCCAAAGGGCCTGTAATGTGCTATAGTCAATGTTCTATGTTCATATAGGGAGAGTCAGCCAATTTCATGATGTGAGGCATTGAGGCACAGATTCATGCAGCATGGAAATAGGCCCATGCTGACCATCTGAGTTAGTCCCACTTTCCTACATTTGGCCCATACCCCTCTAAACTTTTCCATTTATCCGTCCAATGCCCTTTTAAATGCTGTTATTAAGATTGGAGTCAATGGGAATGAATCCATTGTGACACAATGCCTCACCTAATACCTCACACACACCATGTCCCAATCCATTCCCACTCCCAGTAGTGAAACCATATAGTTCTTCTCTTGCTCCCATCCTCCCGTTGCTCCCGTTCTTTTACCTTTCACATGCCAGCCAAGGGGGAAGGGCTTAGTTACTGACCTGTGGGCTAGTAGAGATCTGGGAAACAATGTGTTGCAGTGAAGTTTGGAGTCAACAACAGCTCTCTGCAGAATGAAGATAAACATATGTTGTCTTATGTTACAAGAGCCTCATAGAAGGATTTCAATGGGCAAGGCTACTAAAACAAAAAGGAATTGACTTGTAGACCACAAAGGAGCGCACCAAACCTGTTTTTGCAAGGAAGAATCTGAAACTAGTTATGCACAAGTTCAAATAGAACTTGAAGGTTATTCTTTATTGCTTGGAAGTGGTTCCAGCTATACATCCATCCCAACCATAACTTAACATGTAAAGGCAGATGTTTGAGACTTGATTACAGCTGAAGAGACCCAAAATCTCAATGCATTAACCATTAATATAAGTTCTGTTTGGTGTCACACCCACACAGACAGCTTCTGTCAATGCTGCGGATATTAGTATCTGCAGGATATCACAGTTCATTGCAACCTGTCCTCCAGGAGATTGACAGTGATTGCCAAAGTCCTGAATAGGTCTGCATTGGATCCATGGAAATAAGCCCTCCTTCCTTTGTCAGCACAACAGCAACTATCTTCCCAATTTCATTCCTGGCTCTTGTTATCCTTTTCATTAGTGTTGACATGAGGTCACTTGTGCTAGATTAAATGAGGGCATCAGGTGGATTGTGGAGTTGGACCATTGGAATGACAATGTCAAAAGAGTTTTGTGCCCTGATTGACAACAGGATCTGCTCACTCCACATATTTCTGTCTAAGTGGCTGATGCAGCAGTGATATGTTTTTAGAGTAAATAACTTGACCGGCAACACAAGAGACAGGAGGTGTTCGAAGCAAGAAGACAGGAGCAAGAAACAATCTGCTGGAGGATCTCAGCAGGTCAAGAGAGGGGGATGGGGGAAGGAAGACGTGAGAGGAATTGTCAATGCTTCAGATCAAGAACTTCCATCAGCCCCTGTTGCAGGGTCCCCACCGGATATGTCAACAACTTTTGATTGGCTACCTCTTACCAAAACAAAACACTATATTTTAGACATAGTTTGGCAATTTACTTGACATTACATGACATTAAGAAAATAAGGCTTTTGTTGAGACTTGTGCAGGTGTTTGAATTAGCTCTGTATCAAACAACACAATTTTGCACTCATTCTAATCTAGGGCTTCTCCATGTCTTATAAGATGACATCAAATGCCATCCTTCAATCGAGCAATATAAATAAAATTAGATTAAACACACAAATTATGAATTTAAAATAGCCACTTTTGTGAAATAATTTGCTCTGTGTGTAACAACAATGACATCAAAGCACTTATTGACCTTCCAATAACTAAATTTGCATAATCAGAACACATTACATATCAAAACCTGACCGGCGGGGTCATTTAGAAAAATTATTAATTCTACAATTATATCTCAGAGATGTTACTCAGCAAACATTTGTTTATATTCTTATAAACAATTATGTATCAAGATCCACAGCTCTTTAGGTCTGACATTGCTATAAACATATAAATAATCACAAGATTAATGATCTGCAGAGAGATTTAGATGTATTTTCTAGCAAGCATCTTTACCCAACACTCAGATTAGAAGTCTCAGCACCTTTACAAAGATAAAATCGTTACTTTACAAAAACAAATGCAACATTTCCTTTCCTTTGGCATATCTATATGTTATATATTTCCTGTCTAAAATGTCATGCACAGAAAGATATCCAAGTGCTGCCCAGGAAGCACAATCCACAGACATGATGAATGGTTGATCCCTGGAGAGTATTGTGGAATGCAGGGACCTTGGTGAGCAAGGCCTGAAGCCAGAAGCACAGCTGGATAATGTGTTGAGGAAGACCTTAGACAAGGTGTAACTGCAAGATTAGGGAGTGTATGGTACAACTTTATAACATATTGCATAGGCCACAGTTGGTACTGCGTATGTGAGAGGTTCCGGTTACTACACTATACGAAGGACATGATTGCATTAAAAAGAGTGCAGAGGAGATTCACTGAGATGTTGCCTAGGGCAGAGCACTTCTGGTGTAGAGAGAAACTATATTTTGTTCGCTTGGAATGGAGGAGGCATAGGGGGGTATCTGATGGAGGCATAGGTAAGTGAGATAGGTGGAGCCTTTAGTCCACAACAGAGATATTTAAATTTAGGGGGCATGGGTTTCAGGGGGGGTAAAAGAAAGAACTTTTTCAGACAGAAGGTGATGGAATTTGAAGCATAGTGCCTGTGTGGATGCTGGGACCAACACTCTAACAACATTTAAGTAATTTCTCAGTGAATTCCTCCATAGCTAAGATGTCTGAACCAAGCATTAGGAAATGGGATTAGTATAGTTGGAATGAACATGGTGAGCTGAAGGATCTGCTTCTATAGTGTATCACTGTGACTGGTTGGACAGCAATTCCTTTATAAAAAAAAAAGTCAATGGAAAACAGAGACTATATAATTGGTCCTGGGAGCAATGATCTTCCCTGCTCACTGACATTCAACTTCTGTCTAGAATTTCATTTTGACAGAAACGCAAGCTAATCAATTGATTAATTCAGTGTTTTCCCCTACCAAGACACCTCCATGACAGAAAAAATGACAGAATGACCTATCTTTCCACATTAAGGTGCTGAGTCCTGCCTTGGCAATTCTAATCTGCTCATTTTATCCTTCGCTTGGCTGGCACTTGCATTCTTTTTGACCCCCATAATATTGGAAAATAATATGTCATTATGTTAAGAGCACAGTTTAGCTGTAAAAATAAATACGCAAATATATTTCAATCAGTAACATCTAAGTTGTTTGTGAAATTAGGTGCAGGGAACAGAGAAATGGGACAAAAGGGGTAATTTCTGAGACAGCACATGGTGTCTTGTCCTTTGCTGCAAAATTTGCATTTTGTACTGAAAGTAACATAGCTCTGGTAATTACAAGGTAATGCATCATGATCAAGTCTGCAAATGGTGTTAAGGCAAAGGCAGCATTGCTGAATTTTATGAGCACTATTAACATAAATTTTTTTATTATCTCAGATAAGTTCAATTATTTGATCATCAAACTCTCCTCAACATGTATACAATAGAGTTAACAGTTATGTCTACTCTGCTGTTAGGAATAGACTAAAGTTAATTGTAGTTTAACCATGTTTGTCATCCTCTCCCTGGTAGTGTTCATTTTAGCTGAAGCACTTAATTAATATAGATGTAGAAATATATACTTATTCTGAGTTGACCAAAATTTGAAAAGAACCATCAGCTGAGGTTCATTGAATTTGGCTAATGTTTTCTCTTGCAACCAGACTTAGTTCTGAGAAAGGAGAAACATAGCAGTACTACAAATAGTCAGGGCCATTGTCTAGCATGGGCATTAGGTAGTGCTTAAAGCCCTGGACAACCTTGTCAGCATGCAGTACTCAACCAAAGCACTTCATTCCATTGAAGTCACGAATCAGGAAAGAGTCTAGGCAGCCATATGTAATCAACCTAGAACCAGGGCTCTGTGTCTGAGGCAACTGTGCATCATCACTAAGTCTTGTGAGAAGGACCCTATCATCAATTTACCAAGTCATCAGTTTGGAAAATTAACAAATCTCCATGCAAGAGATTAAAAAGATGTGAGTTTTGAATTTTATTATGCTTTATGCATAACGCTTAGAAGTTTAATTAAAAGTGAAGGCCAATAATTTATTCTGCATAATGACAGGTTTTAAAGGGTTTTACAAATTAATTATATCAATAAACTAATGCTTCCTGTAGTACAGTTTGTATTGGATGTCAAATACTTCCGATACCTCTGCACATGACACACACATGGATATACCCAGGCAAACACACTGTCTATGAAGCTATACAGAGGCAGATCTACTCAGTGCATTCCTGGTTTAGTAAAACCCAAAGTCCAGACTAAAGGAACTCTGCACTTCAAATCACCCAAAAAGAACCTGCTCTCAAGGTCCTACTTATCCTTCTCTGAAGGTCTCCTGTAGTTCCTTCCTTATTAGACCATGGCCCCCCAACTGATCACTGATCCAGCTCTTGAGCTCTCAAACCATGACAAAGGATTGTCCACCTCACTCCTGCACTCTCCTAACATTCCCTTTCAAAATCACCCTTTCAAAAACCTATGAATTTACTAATTTCCTCCACTTATTTACCAATGATGTGCTTTTGTACATACAAAACCTATCCTGCTTGGGTCTTGGGCAATAGCATTTTGCAGAAGGAAGCTTCAAAAAAGTATGCTTTAATAATCTTTTACCACCGAAGAACAATTTCTAGGTTTGTTGGAAATTCTTCAAGCGCATGATCATTCAGTCAATTTGATGACATCTCCATTATTAGATGGTGGGTATGCATTAAATTATGCCTGACAGCAAACAATGGGACAACTGGAGGAGACTGAGCTCCAGAAATTGCTGGATCTTTGTAAGTACCATAGAACATAGAACAGTACAGCACAAGAATTAGCCCGTCAGCCCACAATGTTGTACTGAACCCAATAAATTAGTGGTCAATTGGTCAACTGAACTAATCCCTTATGCCTTCACCTCCACTTTCCACACATTCATGTGCCTATCTAAATGTCTCTTACGACTTCTTAATCTATCTGCTTCTACCACCACCCCAGGTAGTGCATTCCAGGAACTCAACAATCTCTGTGTTAGAAATAAACTTGCCTCTCACATCTCCACTTTGAGGCCAGTGCAAGGAGCTTTCACCTTAGCACTGATCACAAAATCTCAGACATCATCTTTGATGTTAGATTCCTGACAGTTTTATTTCCCTCATTTGAGTCTGAGTTGGGGATTGGTAGGGTGGGGGGGGGGGGTGTGGGCCAGGAGGGCATTTAGACAGGGTGTACATATATACTGGGTGGCACCAGAGTGCTAAATAAGTGCCTGGAAAAGAAGCTGTTACCCAGCCTTACATTTCTACCTCATGCTGCAGTACCTTCTTCTTGACAGCAGGAGGTCAAAGAGATTGTGGGAAGGATGGGAGAGGTCTTTAACAATGCTGGAAGTACTGCATGTGAAGTGCATCTGATATCCTGTATGTCCTGAATGGGGAGGGGCAGAGAGACCCCAGTGATGTTCTCAGCCATCCTCACGATCCGTTGCAGGGTGCTGTGATCTGATGCATTTCTATCCCATACCAGAGGAGGATGCAGCTGGTCAGGACACTGTCAATGGTGCTCTGGGATAATGTTGTGAGATTGAAGGGGGTGTGGGTTCCTCATCTGCCTCAGTCTCCTCATGAAGTGGAGGAACTACTGTGCTTTCTTGACTAAGGAGATGATTGTCAGCAATACACATGCCAAGAAAGACAGTACTCCTGATTCTCTCCATGGAAAAGCCATTGATGTGTAATAGGGAGTGGTCAGCCTGCACCATCTGGAAGTGCACAATCATTACTTTAATCTTGTCCATGTTGAGACTCCGGTTGCTGTGTTTACCAGTCTAAATGTTGCTCTACCTCCTCTCTGTATGCTGTTTCATCATTATTGCTGATGAGCCTATTGTGTTGTCAGCAAACTCAATGATGTGGTTAGAACTGGTTTGGCATTCACAGTGTGAACAGCAGCAGGTTGAGCATGCAGCCCTGGCGGTGGCGGTAGTCAGTGTGATGGAACCAGAGATGCTGCTGCCAATACGGATTATCTGTGGTCTCTTTGTTAGGAAGTCTAAGATCCAGTTACAGAAGGAGGTTTTGTCACCCAGTATGGACAGTTTTCCCACCAGCTTCATGCGGATGATTGTATTGAAAATAGCATTATTGGTTGACTGACTTGAGCAATATGCAACCTGCTAGGTATCTATTTGCAACTTAGTAGGGGTCTAATCTGCTGGGACGGCTGGATTTAATGTAAGCGAAGCACTTCATTATTACTGCTGTGGGATAGTAGTCACTCAGGCAGGATGCAGTTGGCTTCTTTGGAAATGCAATGATGGTGGTGTCCTTGAAGCCTATGAGGATGGTGGTCTGATCTAAGGAGATGTTGAAAATACCATCTGCTAGCTGGGGTGCCTGGTCTTTGAGCAACTGGATACATATCTCATTAAGCCCTGCAGCTTTGAATGGGTTCACCCTTGCTAGGTTCTTCTTCATATTACTTTGGACCGACAGAGTGCATCTTCCTGGTGGGGGAGGGGAAAGGTGTCTTTCTCATCAGCACATCAGAATGTGCATAGATGTTCAATCTGTCAGGAAGAGAAATGTCACTGTCATTGATGCACACGATGGTCTTTTTGTCAATTATGGCTTGAATGCCCTTTCACATGTGCCATGTGCCCTTGGCATCACAGAAGTGATTGTAGGTTTTCTGTGTGTAGTCCTGTCCTGCCTTTCCTCTGGCAGAGAAAAACACAGCCTTACTAACTTGAGAGCTACTTTATCCCCCTAAATGATGGCAGCATCTCATTCTTTCAGCAGCACCAGGACCCTGCTGTCAACCATGGCTTCTGATTGGCTTGGATGGTGATGGCAGTGACACTTACAATGTACTTCGTCATGTAGCCATGACTTAACCTCCATAGCTATCACTGGCAATGAATTCCACAGATTCATCATCCACTGGCGAAAGCAATTCCTCCTTATCTCTTTTCTAAAGGGACGTAAAGACTGCCCTGTGGTCCATGTATCCCCAGAATAGGAAGCATCCTTTCCACATCAATCAAGTTGGTAGCACCAAGAGCACTGACACAGGAAACTGCTGAAACCTCACTAGTAAACCACGAGCTGTTAGGCTTGGATTGATCATTTTAAATAAATGGGACCTTGCATAAGAATTGTTTGATTCTGGTGAAAGTTCTAGCGCAAATGAAAACATGTGCAAGATTTGATGAATATATTCCTTTCTTCCACATTAATTATTACAGATGGAATGAATATTTTATTCAGACAAAACCATGCAATACAGTGATGTGATATATTTTACACATTAAACTGATATCTGTAATATCCCAAGTGGCATTGCTCTAATAAGGGACCTTTTCAGGTTGATTTTTTAGCGCAGATTTGCATACCGTGGCGCTGTTCATTATTGTGACAAATGTTGCAATTCTCTGTAGTAATTTACCATCTGACAAAGATCCAAGAGATTACACTATTACTACTTACAACCATCTCTTGAATCTGACAAAAGAGCAGCTGACTATTAGAGTGAATGCGGATACAAAATTGAAAATAATTAGCACGTACACCTGCAAAGCAGCCAGAATAGATTTAGTGCTTTAGTGCCATCTAGAGCTTAAACAATATCAATGCTGTTACACTTGTTTATCCAATATGTTTACAATATCTAACTCCATCCAATCAAAATGCGCCTGTGATTGGAGTTTATGTGTATCTTCTTAACCAATTATGATAATGTATCATGAAATGAACATTGAAATAAGTGCAGCAAATTCAATATCAAATAATCCCCAGGAAGGAAACCAATATAATGAAGGGAAAATGAAAACAGATAGATAGAAAAGGGGTCAGAATTTATTCTTATATTTTTAAAATCTCCATGAGGAATTTAAATGTGAAATTTTTGGGACTATACATATATAATACTCTCAGAGACAAGGAGGCTGGATACAATTGCAATTGCTTAACTACCACTATTTTCTTCACAAATAAATGCGCTTAATTGTGCACACAGCAATTCAGTGGTGACCTGCATAGTGATTCATTCCTGAAGTCGATGTGGGCATTGGCTCATAGGAATGAAACTTTAGGATTTTTGTCTTTAATCAGACCCGATGCTGCTCAGCCATAACCTACACATAAGGAGTAAGGTTCTGTTAGCTTCATTGTCGGTGTAAAATGAATTGGATTCTTTATGTAATCTGATCACAGCCCTTAGCTGTGATTGAGTTGATAGGTTGCTTCTGGATTTTGTCCAGTGAGGCTTTAGGGACTGTAGTCCAGAGACCTTGCCTCTGAATTCACTTTGACAACCTTTGACAGGAAGAAAGGCAAAGGACCGAGCAACAATTTGCAAAAACAATCTCTGCTATACAGCAACGTTTTAAAAAGTGTTGTTGATTTTGACAAATAAACAACCAGATGAATGAATAAAGGTTTAACACTTTTAAAATAATGCTATTTGAAAAACATAATATTTTAAAATAGAATTTAAGAAGGTTAAAATATTAAAGTAAGTTGGAGCAGAGGAGTAGTAGAACTCGCCTTTTTGTGTCATTGTGCCCTACCACTGCTACCCCAGGTCAGGCTGGACGTGACTTTAATGACGCACTGAGTGGTGTTAAGGGATTGATACCTTCTCACCTGTCCATTAGTAAGTCTTGGAGTTCTAATGGGTTGTTCAGATCTGCTGTTTACTTACATGGGAATTCAGCAGAAGTCAGCCCTTTATTCAGATCACCTATGACAGGAGCAGCATTGTCCCCAATTCCATCATTGTTGGTGTCCATTCCACTTGCAAAAGAACTTACGAGAAATGTACAACACGCATGACACATGACTTAGGAAAGTTGTCCTTATATTAATAATATCCCCTAAGTTATTTGACAATTAATGCTAAATGCATGTAAGTGCTATTAATTTCAATATTTCCAAATAAAATGAACATTGGCCTGGCACTAATAATATCTCTAATGAATATAATTAAAACATTGATTAAGAAATAATACTGAATTTATTTATCAATATGAAAAAGTAATTATAATGTATAATGAAATGAACATTGAAATAAGTGTGAATGGTTGCAGCGAATTGTATATCAAATCAGGCCCGGGATGGGAACCAATAAAGAGGAGGGAAAATGAAAACAAATAGCCACCTTATTAGGTCCATCTACACACCTACTCGTTAAATTAACTATCTAATCAGCCAATCATGTGGCACCAACTCAATGTTTAAATGCAGATGTGGTCAAGAAGTTCTTTTAAAGTTCAGACCAAAATAAGAATAAGAAAGAAGTTTGATCAAGATTACTTTCATTGTGGAACTGTAGAATGATTGTTGACACTAGATGGATAGTTTGAGATTCTCAGAAACTATGATTTTTACACACAACAGTTTCTAGAGTTTACAGAGGATGGTACAAAAAAAAAACAGTTCCAACAAGACTTTAGAATGAGGAAGAAATGTGATCTGCAAGACTTTGACTGTTGAATTATTGTTAGTGCCAGATGGGGTGGTTTGAGTATTTCTGGTCTCCTGGGATTTTCATACACAACAGTCACTAGATTTTACAATGAATGATGCAAAAAACAAAACAGGAAAAAAAACATCCAGAGAGCAGCAGTTCTCTGGGTGAAAATGCCTTTCTAATGAGAGAGGTCAGAGAAGAATAGTCAGACTGGTTCAAAATGACAGGAAGGCAACAGTAACTCAAACAACCATGTGTTATAACAGTGGTGTGCAGTAGAGCATCTCTGAATGCACACATGTCGAACTTTGAAGTGGATGGGCTTCAGCAGGAGAAGATCATGATCTCAGTGGTCACTCTATGACTTATGGGAGAAACCTAATGAAGCAGGCACTGAGTGTGTATATAACATTGTAATTGAGAGCTCAAGATCTTGGAAACTACAAGTTAATTTACTGCAAACATAGGATTAGAGCCTTCCTTCAATTTACCCTGAATAGAATCCAGTACAGGAAATCAAAGTTGATTTGTTTTTATCTATTAGTTGTTTTTTTTGCTGATTATACATAAGGCAAATGAATGACAAAATAAATGAGAAAATTTAAATAATTATACACTGAAAACTTATGGAGACAACCCTTTTATAGTGAGAATATTCTACAGCCATATGCCATTGATATCAACAAACTACTTCCCATAAAAAAATAATTCTAGCATTGATGGACTATATAAGTTTGCTAAATTCATCATTGCTTTCTATCTTGGCAACTTTAATTTTTTTCTCCTAACAGTGTCTGTTTTGTTTGTGTTAATTTTACCAACTATTTCATTTCCAACTAACTTCATGATCTAGCAAAATGAGACCAGAGCCAAGTGTCTGCATCAGGTTTGATTGTCAAGATGTTCAGTGAACTGCGGGATTAAGCTGATTTGATGTTTAATGCTCGAGTTTGGGAAGTTATTTGAATATGATAATAAACCTGATAATTAAGCTGATGAATCTTGAAACTAGCAGGACTATATCATGTCATTGTTTGTACACATGTTATGGCTACATGTGCACACTTTGGAACAAGTTACTCCCTTGTTTTATTTTAGCTAGTGGTTGTAAAATGAAACATATCTGATCTACATTTCATACATCCATTTAGCCTATTTGAAGCAGTCTTTGTGAAACCACATACACAGTTGTAAACTACTTTCAAATGCATAAATATATACACAAATATAGTACAATGACAGGAAAATAAAACCTCCACAAAATATGTCATTGACTTCATGTTGGTGAAGAAAATGAAAGAACTCTGCAAGAAAATAATAGGAAAGGCAAGTAAATGTCACACATTTATCAACAAACTAAGATTTGGAGCTTATCAGTTTTTCCAGTAGATTTGTCAAAATGAAATAGGCTATAATTCTACAAGTAGCCTTTTAAAATATCTGCAGACATGATTATGGAACTGTTAGAGCTGATCCTAAAAAAAAATGCTGGCATTTTGATTCTGGTATGTTTTTGTCAGCTTCAATCAGAAAATGGAACTCTTGCAGCTTAACTTGCTAATAAAGTCTATTTAACCAAAGGCCTATTACACAATGTATCTCAATAAATAAAGAAATTAAACAACCAATAAAACCTATTAACTTAAAATGAGTTAACAAATAATATCCATTAACTCAACAGGAGCCAACCAATAAATTCTATTAGCCTAAAAGCCAACTTAATAAAATCTATTAAACATTAATGGAAGGTAAATGCAGAGTGATAGCTCAGTGGGATTGGTCACTATTGTATGTTTTTGCCACACACAGACTGTAGAAAAAACCAGCAATATATCACAGTGGTAAATCTCAGGGGCTGGAGGTTCTTTTGCTGAGCAGTTATTGATTGTAGTAATACTTAACACTTTCAAATACAGGATTCAAACATCACTTTCAATTAATACACCTTTTCTTGTCCAAACTGCCTCTCTCTCTGGCATTTGATTACGTTCTATTTCCCTTCTCCTTCAATATTGTCTGTCCATTTCAATCCTTGAAGCTTTAACAGAAATATAATTCATGACTTCTCAAACTCTTCACCGCAGTCATGGTAAAGTGGGACCAATGTACAAATACTTCTCCTTCCATCTCCTTTTTATAGATGATTAAAATACCAAAGCTCTACATGAAAAATAATAAAAACAAGAATAGCAATCATTATTAGTTGCCTAGAGATTTACAGAACATGAGATATCAGAGCCGGGTTAGACTATTTGGCCCATTATGCTCCATTATTTAATCATAGTTTTTTTTTCTCATGCCTTCCCCTCATACTTCTTAATCCACTTACCAATTAATTTATCTTTGTCTTAAATATACCCAATGACTTGGTCTCCACTGCCCTCTGCAGCAACAAATTCCACACACACACCATCCTTTCACTGACAAAATTCCTTCTCATATCCATTTTAATAGAGCTTTTGAGGCTCTTTCAGATCATAGACTCCCCTACCAATGGAAATATCCTCATAACACCTAGTCTATTGAAGTCTGTGCAATTGGCTTCAATGTATCTGAGGTAGATAATTCCCTCCCTGTGGCAAACGTAATCCAGTGTCTTGACTGGAAACTGATCAGAAAGTCATCTGTCACCCTGCTATGATTTGTCTATAAAAGGCATTCTGTAATTGATCACATTAGATACATTATGGTAATTGTTGTAACTGATAGTACAACTGGTATATACCTGAATGGCTTACTAGGCCACATTAGAGTGAGTTTAAAAATCATCCAAAATCATATGGGACTGGTGTCACATTTTAGCTTCATTTCTTATAGGACATGATTTTTTTAAATATAGTAAACTAACTGTTTTACGGATGCCAAATATCAGATTTTTTTTTAACCATTTCTCAATATTTGCATTGGGATCTGAATTCATTTTCCCTGGATTATGTCCAGACTTTTGAATTTTATTTCATTAACAAACAATTCTCAGCTACCACCCGACACTGGTGGTTTAAACAACATATAAAAAATGCAGGAAAAAAAACAGCAAACACCTTAAAATATAGACCAATGGGAAACACTGCCTTCTCCAAGAGGAGAGAAAACAGTTAAACAACAAAGTTATTAAGTCACTTGACTGAGAGTTGACATGCATCTACAGTAGATGGAAGCAGATCAGTCTTTGACATTGAAATAAGAAGGGAGAGCCACAGTTAGAGTTCTCCTCTGGACAAGGTGGTGAATCAGGTAGAACATCAGTTGTGCAGTTAATTGGTCTCTTGTCAATCATTCCACTTGCTTTCTCAAGCCATGGTAAAATAGTTGTTACTCATGCTACAGCTTTAGAGTGGGGAATCCATGAGCATCCAAAGAAGATGACAGCAACATCACACATTCACTGTTATTTTCCAATAGATTACCACAGATACTGATATAGTTTGCTTTCAGTCCGGTTGTTAGAGTTATTTTAATAGCTAATTCAAAAATATCAATGAAATTGAGTATGTAAAAATATGATTTTAAATATTATGAAAGTTTCTGGCAATATCTGAGAAGCAAAGTCACAGACAATGTCAAAATAATTTGACAGAAAATTGTAAGGGCGAAGCACCATTAATGTAGTGCTGGGACTTATTCCAGCAAAGAACCATTCAATGTTGTCCTTGAATAATCAGGTGCTTAAATGAAAGGAGGACTGGACGTAGACCTGATGCCTCCCATCACTGAGGATCTGGAATATTTCTTTGCTTCTCTAGTTTTATTGCTTGCACTAAAAGTTTGAGATATCATACTGTTACAGAAAAGACAGAGAAGGTCAGTTCTCTGTCAAAGTGCTGACCAATCCACACTCTGGATAAGACAATCAACGACCAGCCCAGCTCTACCATCACCCACTGATCCCACGAACTGAAGACTCAAAATAACTCACACAAAATGCTGCATGAATTCAACAGGTACGACAGCGTCTAAAGAGAGAAATAATCAATATTTCTAGCTGAGACACCAATCCTGATGATAGGTCTCAGCCTAAAACGTCAGCTATTTCTCTCCATAGACACTACTGGACTTGTTGAGTTCATATAGCATTTTGTGTGTCTAGGGGAATGTAATGGCAAAGAATTATTGCTTAGACTGTCTTAAAGCAAAGGCAAAGTATGATATAGTTGAAAAGCAAAAAAGAGAGAATGAATGGATAAGTAAGGTAGATGAAAGTTCTACACACTTTGAAAGACAGAATAAAACTACACCAGTGCAAACCCCCAAACCATCTCATAGCCCTGTGATTTCTGTCTTGAGGCTGACATCAGAATATCTTTCAAGAGGGTAAACCCTTGTAAGGCAACTGTTTCTGATGGTAGGGTACTGGAAACCTGAGCTGGCTGGAATGCTCAAGGATATCTTCAAACACTCAATGTTGCAGTCAGAATTCCAAACCTGCTTCAAAAAGGCATCAGTCATAATGATGCCCAAGAAGAGCAAGGTGAGCTGTCTCGAAGACTAACACCTGATAGCATTCACATCTACTGTGATGAAGTGCATTAAGAGGTTGGTCATGGTTAGAATTAACTCCTACCTGAGCAAGGAGTTAACTTGTCTATTGCAACATCAGGTTTACAGTGGATGCAATCTCACTGACTCTTCACACAGCCTTGAGCCACCTGGGCAACACCAATGCCTACATCAGGCTGCTGTTAATTGATTATAGCTCTGCATTCAACACCATTGTTCCCACCGTACTAATCAACAAGCTTCAAAGCTTAGGCCTCTGCAACTGCCCGGGACTTCAATCAGATGAGCTTGATGAAATTTCTGCACATCTACCACCTCCACCTACAGCACCTGAGGACCCAACACACGTGGCTACTGCAGCAGCAACTGGCAGGAACATTCATGGGAACCTTCAACCTCTCAATGCTACGGACAGAGGTTCCCACCTGCTTCAAAAGGGTGTCAGTCATATCAGAGCCCCAGAAGAGCTGGCGAGGAGACCCTAGTTAGAGTTAACTGGCACCATCAGTACAAGTGCACTCCTGGGCTGTGTGCTTACCCTCAACTTTACCTACTTTATACATATGATTTTGTAGTGAAGTACATCTCCAATGCCTTATTGAAGTTTACTGGCAGTAAAACTGTTGTTGGCTGAGCTACAAAGAAGGCATGTTGGTGGCTACACCTCATTAGGAGTTTGACGAAATTTAGTATGCCACCATATACTCTAACAAATTTCTGCATATGTATTGCAGATGATTATTCTGATTGGTTGCAACACCACCTGGTACAGAGAGTCCATTGTATATGATCGAAGTTTGCTGCGAAGAGTTCTAGACTCAGCCCACTCCATCATGAGCTCAAAGCTTCCCTTACTCAAAGACATCTTCTAAAGGGGGTGCATCAATCATTAAGGAACCTCACCATCTGGGACATGTCCTCTTTTCATTACTACCATGAGGAAGGAGGTACAGGAGCCTGAAGATCCTCACTCAATAGTTTAGGAACAGTGTCTTTCCCCATCATCATATCTCTGAATGGTCAATGAACTAATGGACACTACCTCGCTGTTCATTTTTATTTATTGTAGTTTTTATTCTAACCTGTAGTTATTTTATGTCTTGCTCTGTGCAGATCCTACAAAACAATGAAGTTTGTAAGACCATAATATATAGGACTAGAATTAGGTCATTTGGCCCATGAATCTGCTCCGCCATTTCGTCATGGCTGATCCATTTCCCTCTTAGACCTAATCTCCCACCTGCTCCAACATATGTCAATGAGAATAGTCCTGATTCTGAGCCTAAGAAGTAATATTCTGCATTTTGTTTTTCGAAATTATAGGTACCTATAATTTCTAATTAAACCTTCGGCAAAACAAACCCATTAATCTTTTAACTTTATTTTTGATATATCATTCTTGGTGCAAGGAATTCTGAGAGATATTCAGTAGCACTGAATTGTGTATCATTTTAATAGCAAGGTAGCTTTTATCAACACAAATACTCTTTGGTCGAAGCTCATATTTGTTCTTAGTGAAGAAAAGGTAAAATTGAATTTAATATTTTTTATTGCTTTAGAACTTTTGGCAGCTCTGCAAATCCTTCCTACAGTTCAAGCTGCCAGAGTAGATTGCTTGTGTTAATATCTATAGTCAGCATATTTGAAAGCTCCAGTAAGTCCCAGCATTGATTAAAACTGCTCTTTGATGTCAGGGGATTGTTTTAAGCTAATTAAAAAGTGAAATACAGAGAAAGAGATATACAGAGAGAGAAAGAAATGCAGAAAGAGGGACACACACACACACACACATTTATGGACAGAGAGAGAAACATGCTTAGAAGAGAGTGATTGAGAGAGAGAGTGTAGAAAATCAGTATGGTTTTAGTATAACTTTTTTAAATTTAGAGTGAAGAGAGACTACTGAAGATTCCATGACTTAAGATTCCACTATCTCAGCTTCACTATAATTTTGTTTTTTGTTTATTGTTGTATTTATTGTTGTATTTACGAATACCATGTATACTACTTCCTCTGTGAGCTTCACATGAAGAAGGAATTTCATACTTCCCAGTGTATATGAGAAGAAACTAATATCTAGTACTGGATCATCAGCAATATTCTCCAGATAAGATATTATCTTCAGCATCTAACACATGATCATTGATTCCATCTTTCTCTGTGACCTCTGCATTAGGCTGACCTCACAACCTTGATATCTTATTTCATCACAAATGAGCTCCGCATTCCTACCAAACCAATTCCATCCCCAAAACATTGTCTGTTCCCATCTCCCTTCCTCATCCATACTCAATTAGCCTACCTGGCTACTCACTTCATAAATGAGAGCTTGTTAAGCTGTTCACTACAAAACATTGGTAAGTATTGTGGTGCTCCAGAGAGGTGTGGTTGACTGCCCGTCCCAGCGGCACTATTTTTTCTCTCATTGTGTTAAAATGCTTCTGTGGGATTATGGTGGAATATTCCAATTCATTTACTGTTACATTTTAGTTTGGGTTATGCAGCTATTCACATGTGTGTCTGTGGGTTAACCTGACTGTAACCGGGGAGTGTAATCATAACCTCCCCTGTCTGTGTGAGCCTGAGCTCTTCTCTCCCTGGGTCATAGTTCCTGGTCTGTTTTTGTGTTTATCACAATAAGAAAAGATGTTGAGTTAAACAAGCTTCCTCACCTGTCATTATGGTTCAAATGCTCGCCACATTGGCATCAGGAGTGGGATTAGAAATTGACAATGAGATTGAAGATCTACGACATTGGGTGGGGCGCCTTAAGACACAGGTAATGTTGAGGGACCAAGCAGTATACCTCCCCCAAATCCCCAGGCTGGGCTCCCTAAGACGGGATGCTGACACATAGGGAGAACCTAGGAACCAAGCTTCATGCCTTCCTAAGGAACCCCAATGGAGTGGGTTTAGAAGGTATTGATATCATTTCAAAGAGGAGAGTTTCACCCAGGTCTCTCTGTCAACATAAATAAAATGACTTTCTGATTAATAACATAATTATTTTTGCAAATTGGCTGTTGTGTTCATTAAATGACAACCGGGTAGTGCATTGGCACAGCTAATAACACCACTGCCTTACAACATCAGAGACATATAACATAGAAGACAGAGAAGTACAGCGCAGTACAGGCCCTTTAGCTCACAATGCTGTGCCGGCCCTTAAACCCTGCCTCCCCTATAACCCTCCAGCTTAAATTCCTCCATATACCTGTCTAGTAGTCTATTAAATTTCTGCCTCCACCACTGACTCAGGCAGTGCATTCCACGCACCAACAACACTCTGAGTAAAAAACCTTCTTCTAATATCCCCCTTGAACTTCCCTCCCCTTAAGTTAAAGCCATGTCCTCTTCTACTGAGCAGTGGTGCCCTGGGGAAGAGGCGCTGGCTGTCCACTCTATCTATTCCTCTTAATATCTTGTATACCTCTATCATGTCTCCTTTCATCCTCCTTCTCTCCAAAGAGTAAAGCCCTAGCTCCCTTAATCTCTAATCATAATGAATACTCTCTAAACCAGGCAGCATCCTGGTAAATCTCCTCTGTACCCTTTCCAATGCTTCCACATCCTTCCTGTAGTGAGGCGACCTGGACTGGACACTGTACACCAAGTGTGGCCTAACCAAAGTTTTATAGAGCTGCATCATTGCCTCGCGACTCTTAAACTCTACCCCTCGACTTATGGAAGCTAACACCCCATAAGCTTTCTTAAGTACCCTATCTACCTGTGAGGTAACTTTCAGGGATCTGTGGACATATACCCCCAGATCCCTCTGCTCCTCCACACAACCAAGTATACTGCCATTTACTTTGTACCCTGCCTTGGAATTTGTCCTTCCAAAGTGTACCACCACACACTTCTGTGGGTTGAACTCTATCTGCCTCTTCTCAGCCCACTTTTGGATCCTATCAATGTCTCTCTGCAATCTTCAACAATCTTTTATACTATTCACAACACCACCAACCTTTGTGTCGTCTGCAAACTTGCCCACCCACCCTTCACCCTTCACCCTTCACCCCTACATCCAGGTCGTTAATAAAAATCACGAAAAGTAGAGGTCCCAGAACTGATCCTTGTGGGACTCCATTTGTCACAACCCTCCAATCTGAATGTACTCCCTCCACCACGACCCTCTGCTTTCTGCAGGCAAGCCAGTTCTGAATCTACCTGGCCAATCTTCCCTGGATCCCTTGCCTTCTGACTTTCTGAATAAGACTACCATATGGAACCTTGTCAAGTGCCTTACTAAAATCCATGTCGATCACATCCACTGCACTACCCTCATCTATATGCCTGGTCACCTTCTCAAAGAACTCTGTCAGGCTTATTAGACGCAATCTGCCCTTCACAAAGCCATGCTGTCTGTCCCTGATCAGACCATGATTCTCTAAACACCCATAGATCTTATTTTTAGGAATCTTTTCCAACAGTTTTCCCACCACAGACGTAAGACTCATGGGTCTATAATTACCTGGACTAGCCCTACTACCTTTTTTTGAACAAGGTGGCAACATTCGCCTCCCTCCAATTCAACGGTACCATTCCTGTGGACAACGAGGACATGAAGATCCTAGCCAGAGGCTCAGCAATCTCTTCCTGTGCCTTGTGGAGCAGCCTGGGGAATATTCCATCAGGCCCCGGGTACTTATCCGTCCTAATGTATTTTAACAACTCCAACACCTCCTCTCCCTTAATATCAACATGCTCCAGAACATCAACCTCACTCACATTGTCCTCACCGTAATCAAGTTCACTCTCATTGGTGAATACTGAAGAGAAGTATTCATTGAGGACCTTGCTCACTTCCACAGCCTCCAGTCACATCTTCCCACCTTTATCTCTAATTGGTCCAACCTTCATCCTTGTCATCCTTTTGTTCTTCACATAATTGGCCATGAGTTGTTTTCTCTGAAATGGCAGAGGGAGAGGGGACACCTCTGAAAGAGGCACGGATAAAATAGACAGCTTGTATCTTTTTCCCATCATCAAAATATCTAACATTAGAGGGCATGAATTTTAGATGAGAGGGGGAAAATTCAAAGGAGACAGGAGGTCAAGCTTTTCATACAGATGATGCATGCCTGGAATGCTTGGGTGAGGGGTGGGAGGAGGGGAATTGACAGGGAAGTATGAAGAATAAAAATGGGATTAGTGTAAAGTTTGTATAAATGGATAGTTGATGATTGGCACAGAAACGGTAGACAAAAAGCAGCCTTCCCCAATCTATAACAAATAAGCCTTTTGGATAAATGCTTTAGATGGAACTCAGAGATATAAACATAGTGATTGCTGTGTCCTGTTCACTCCTACTAAAACAAATTGATTGCTTAAGTGTTGCAGTAACGGATGTTTATGTGTTTCAGATCTTTGAACATTTGAAAGAGCAAATTTAAATTTCTTTCAAAGAGGTGAGACGCTTATAAAAAATCAAATGTCGTTCTTCATTGCTTCAGGTTTATTACAGGCTAGGATTATTATTGAACTTTGCAAACAGCTGTTTTGCTAGTCTAAAATAATAATATTACCATCTATTGTTAGATTAAACTATGTTCAAGATAATTTTTGATCATGTGTTGTGAGAAAGGAATTTAAACATCAAAAATATAAAGTAAGTGTAACATGCTAAGGTTTCACTGCAAATTGCATGGCCTCTCTGTAATGTTTCACTGCTAAGGTAAAGGTTTCTCTGTAAGTAGCAATGTTTGGGTTATGACTAGAGATAACGGGGGCTTTGGAATGTAAGCTATCCAATGAAAGGCATATTGTTCTTTCTTGTGGGTCTGGGAGCAGGGATTTCACGGTCTTGGTAGACTCGCGGTCTTTTTGCGAGTTGGTAGACCAGCGGATGGAGTGCAGTCAGAGCAAGGGCCCAACTGTCAGTGACATTCGGAAGAGGTCAATGGGGAACGAATGGATGAATCCATGAGCTCCAACGTGCTCATTAGACTGTTTCATTAAAATTTTTCTTTTGTTCAATTGTTAAATTGCAGCTGGTGCTCTGTCTGATATTTTGTGGTTCAGATTTGTAACTGGGCAACACATCACACAGCATCCACACAAATGAGATTTCTCAGTTTGGCTGGGCCAGAGGCTGTCTTCCCCTCGACAAACGCATGCTGGCTGAACCTGAGGGTTATAATAGTGGGGGTATCATTCAGGTTTGATTCAGTTGGATGCTGTGTGATTGCCCTGAACACTGAACCAATGGGTTGTGTGTTTAAGTCTGTGCTGGTATGGAAACCAGCAGGGTGGAGCAGTGGTGTGCTCCAAGGGTAACCGGTAACTAATGTGTGCATGTTGAAAAGGGTGGATATTCCTACCCCGGATGAATTGTTAATTCAATTTTTGAGTACGGTTAAAACCGCTGGCAAAATTGCAGCTGTAGGGCAGAGATTTGATAAAATGGTGGGCTCAGACCTTGTTTAGTTCAGACAAGCACTAATGTAATGGCAGCGGAACTGCCAGCGTCTATTGGTGCCCCTGGTGAGGCAGGGCCATGGCCTGTCCATACTGTCAGGGAAGAGGAGAAGGTAGTGGAGCAGGCCGAGTCACAAGTCAAGCTTCCTGTTGTTGTGGTGGAGACTCCAAATACAGGGTTCTATCGTTTTTGAAGTGTGAGGGGAAGGAGTGGTCGGATTTGGAATGTCTAATTAGCCCCGTCCCCCAGTGAAAAATGAGAATTCTGAGGTAGTATCCACCCTTAAATGGAGAAATGCCCAGGTTCAAACACCCTGCTATGGTAGGCTCCGCCTATTTGCTGGAATAACACCACCCTTAAAGGGGAAGAAGAGTATGAGATTTGGGTGAGCAGATATCTGTGTAACCGGTGTTTCAAGCTGCTTTTGGGGAAGTGGCAGCTGCTCAGTGAGATGACCCGGGCATCGGTACCATTTGATCAGCAGTTGAAATGGGAGACATGGCTTAGGTGGAGAAGGTGAAACGTGCGTCAGTACCTCCATTACTGAGAGAATGGCCTCAGTTGAAGTTGCGGATCTGGATCTCATACCAGGTAACGTCACCCCCGGACCAACCTCAGCATTGCCAGCTGGTTCTGCTGGAGAAGTATCGGAGGATTGCATTGAAGTCACTGCATGATGATTCTGGATATTTGTGGGTGGAAAAGACCTATGGATTGCTCAGAGACTGGTTTTACCGGCCCCAGATGAAGGCAGAGTTTGAAGAAAACTGCAAGTCGTTCATTCGATGCATAGGACAGAAGACGCTGCCTACATGGGGCACTTGCAGAATGCGGGGCCCCTGCACCTGGTGCATATGGATTTTCTGTCAAAAGAATCCGATGCCAGCAACATTGTGAATGTCTTAGTCATCACTGCTCACTATACTAGATATGCGTAGGCATTTCCTACCAAAGGCTAGAGGGTGTCTACGGTGAGGACCACACCCTATCACCCATAGGGTGATCCCCAGTCCAAAAGGTTTAATTGGACCTTGTTAGACATGTTCGGGACTCAGGAGGTCAGCAGGAAGAGCAGGTTGAGTCAACATATAGGGCAACTGCTTCATAGTTACAACTGTACACAAAATGAAGCTACTGGTACTCGCCATATTATCTGATGTTTGGGCATGAGGCAAGGTTACCATTGACCTTTGTTTTGGAACTGATGAGGGTGACTTACCACCAAAGACTTATCTGAGGTTTGTGTCTAAGGTGAGTAGAGAGCTGAAAAGGCTTATGAATTAGTTGGGGTCATGGCTGCCAAGCAGAATAAAGGAAATAAGAGGAGGTATGACCAAAAGGTGAAGTTCTCACAACTTCTGCTGGGAGTCTGGGTCCTCAAAAAGAACTTGGGGCAACCTGGGAAACATAAGTTGGTGGACTGCTGGGCAGATAAGCCCAATGTGGTGGAGAGTCAAACTGCAAACTTACCAGTTTTCCAGGTGAAACCAAAGGATGGCAATGGGCCTGTCAAGATTCTCCATTGGAACCACCTACTGCCCCCAGGACAAGAGATGCAGGTAGACCCACAGCTGGCCTATGTAGCACTGGGGGAACAGTGTGTGATCCCTCCCACCTTGGGGAGCTACCTCATTGCCTTTTACACCTGGATTAGGCTTTGTGTTTTGCAGGAATGATTAGCAAATTATCTCAATGTCATGAGGACCTGACTAAATTTGCTGGGTGGAAAGTGTAACATGCTGTAAGGTTTCACTGCTAATGTAGTGGCCTCCCTGTAATGTTTAGCTGCTAAGGTAATGGTTTCTCTGTAATAGCAATGTTTGGGTTATGACTAAAGATAACAGGGGCTTTGGAATATGCGCTATCCTATTAAGGCATGTTGTTCTTTCTTGTGGGTCCGGGAGCAGGGATTTTGTGGTCTTTTGTCGGCGAGAGATGAAGAGAAAAGACATGAATGGAAACAATTGGTAGACCATTGGACGTAGTGGACTTGGAGTGTGGGTCCAACAGTCAGCGACACTCGGAGGAGGTCGATGGGTAACAAATGGCCGAATCCATGAGCTCCAATGCGCGCATTAGATAGCTTCATTAAAATGGGCCCTTTTTCTTTTTATTTTCTTTATCAACCCTATAGTCAGATTAAGGTTTTAAAGTTCAGTCGTTCAGTTGCATCTGGTGCACTGTCTGATATTTTGTGGTTCGGATTTGTAACTGGGCAACACATCACACAGCATCCACCCAAACAAGATTTCTCAGTCTGGCTGGGCCAGAGGCTGTCTTGTCCTAGACAAACACATGCTGGCCAAATCCAAGGGTTATATCAGTTGAAACTGCAACTTCAAAAGCCTGTTCAGGAGAAAATAGACAATCTCAAACAGCTTAGCAGTGGACCGTTTGCCTCTCTCTCTACCTTCCTCACACTAATTAATTCAAGATAACTAACAGTCAGCAATTTACCGCATACATTTTATATACAATTGTAAATATATTATCTAAATATAGATAGTAATTGAAGTAATTTGTCCTGTAAATAACAGGCTGAATTTTTATATTATCTATCAAATATATGTTGCACCAAGATCATTGTTGGTTACATTTAAATAACTGTTGCAGCAGGAAGTCATTTCCTTGACAGATTGAGAGCCTGAACGTGTAAACTGAAATGCTATTTAGGATGAACAATAATTCATACTTCTAAGGATAATACCTATCATTCAGTATTTGGTTGGTTGCAGTTTTAAGGCATTAAAACATAACTTGCCAATCACAGTTTGTTATAACATGAAAATATAGTAGAATATTAAGAAGTGATTGTTTCCATTGTTCATTATTTTCTGTTTTCACAGATCTTTGTATTTTCTGTATGCATAGACAAAGTACTTTTCACCTAAGCCAGGAGAACTTGGGCCAGTGCAAATATGGATTCAAAAAACCTACAATCTAATTAAATTGGTAAATTAGTCATCAGGCTTAATATTTTCAATGATCTGAAGTACAGAGAAAAAGGCATTTTTTTTTGCACGCCATCCATATAGATCATTTCAGTGTCCAAACATCAAGGCAGTACAAGAGAAAAGCAATAACAGAATGCAGAATGAAGTACTTCAGTTGCAGAGAACAAGCAGCAGAGGCAGATGATAAGAGGCAAGGCCATAACAATGTGAATAGTGAGGTCAAGAATCTATCTTATCAAACAACGTTCAACAGTCTTATATCAGAAACAGAATTTATTAATAACCAGCAACTTTACCTTAAAAGTAAAATCTTTATGTCACAAAAGTTTGAGAAGCAAGTAACGGTGATCAGATCTGTCACCAGTAGTTATGACTCATTTGCCTTTCAATCGATTTATCCCGATGCAGTTATGAGTGTGTACATAATCCAGGCTGAAGAGAGGGACAGAGAAGAAGTGGGATCCTAATGTCATCTTTAGCATTAACTTTATTTTAATCTCTCAGCTTTGAGAAGAGGGATTGTACCACAGAATAACAATTCTTGTTTTTCTTTTGTCATTTTCTAAAAACTCCCTAAGTCAGGACATCTGCAGGCTCAGCAATTATTCAATATGTGTTCTCTGTAACCATAAACAGGCAGGATGAACCCCAGACTCTCACCTGGTTTTCTCTCCTTCTACACAGTTAAATCTGATCTAGATTTTAGATAGTTCATTGGTGCATCAGATCAAATAAAAAGGAATGCAGAGTCTGGATGAAATTTCATGAGCATGATTTGTATCAATCACTGTAATGCAATATATCCTAAAAAAAACAGAGGCTACACATTAATTTTTTAAGCTCCACAAGTTCTCAGCTAGACTCCCAATCTTGTATTGGTCACCAGCTCCCAAACTATCCTCAGACCACTTGGTTTAGCACACACATTGCACAATAATCAACTGTCCAGAAATGAAACAGGGGCACATCAGGATTGCAGTTGATTGTGATTAGCCCAGACTAACAATGTTCTCTCATTGGAGCAGAGCTCAATAATGAACTGTTGGATTCTTCATACCACTGGCAATGTTTTAACAATTGGATGGTGGGAAATTCTGTTATATTTCATAACCTCAGAAAACAATCAGAAGAAAGACACAAGAAAAGGGATCTATTTTGTCTACTTTGTTTCACTTTAGTGAGGCACATACATACAGTAAGACTAATGCCATTTATGTACTTCTTACATAAACCCGAAATGAATTATATAAACAAATAATACATTTACAATGCTACTTAAGTATTAAATGCAAATTCACAACACTCTTCCCGGCTTAGCTATGAACTCCAGCTCAATAGGTCTCAATTCAAGTATGTAACATTGCTGTTCCAGTAATATCTAGAATCATGGAAGGGGTAGGAGCAGGTGGCAGAGAGAAGTGCCAGGGGGAGGAGAGGAGTGCAGGTGCAGACACAGCCAGCCCTGAGAAACCCACAAGGTCATTTGATTCCAAACAATTGGCTTATTGATCAACACAGAATGTCTCTCTGGTGTGTCCCATTCCCACCCCTCACCCTTCCCCTTTTCTCAACTATAATTCCCGTCTCCCTTCCACTTTCCCACTCTCAGTCCATGATAGAGACCCTTACCAGAGTCAGGTTTATCATCACTCAAATATGCCAAGAAATGTGTTGTGTTTTTTTGAGGCAGTAGTACAGTACTATACTTAAAATTGCTACAGTGCTGTGTAAGAGTGCTATTCAGGCCTAAAGATTTAATCTCTGTGGAGGATTCTTTGGAATAGCATCTTTCCTGACAATGTGTTGTTCCTCTGCATGGCAGATGAGACCAGTGGCTGTGAAAAATCTCAGGTTCTGGGGCTTCCTTAGTGGTTGTAGGAATTGACTGTGGAACTACAGGAGGCATTTCTGACAACTCTGCACACATTTCTTCTCTGATAATTGACTCTGCTCTCCTCAACTGATCAAAGTGACGACTCCAGATGATAATCAAATGCAATCTCCGCTGTGTAGGAGAGTGGTCCAGTTCTGTCCTTAATTTTTTCAAGTACCCACTTTTGATCAGCTATGTAGTCCTTCACCGTGAATGCTTGCCCAAGAGTAAAACATTAATATTCTTTGTGTGAGGAACCCTGGATTTGTCCCTGCTGTTTGTCCTCCATACTTTTACTGAAATTTGGTTTAAGACATTCTTTAGACTCAGAAAAAATCTTTTTGCCAAGCCATTTGTAGCTGGGTGGTGCAGTGCAGATGTAATATATATCATATTGAATTCATTTTCAGGAATGACTAAAACTGACGCAAAATGTGATCCATTGTTAAGTGTTCCAGAACACCAGTCCTTGAGAAGAGGCTTCTCAACATACAAATAGTGTGTGAGGCTGTGGTGGAGGCATTGGGAAATCTTCTGGCCATTTGATAGCTCCATTCTCTACTACCAAGAAATTTGTGTCCAGCAAACTACACATGAATGCTCTACCAGGACAATGCAGGCCATTCCCAGGTGTGGAGAGGTGCTGCTTTTGGCATCTACTGGATGTGCTGGCATCCCAAACAGTGCATGTTCAATCTGCTGATCTATCCCAGGTCACCAGACAAAGCATCGGGCCAATACTTATATTTAAACCACACCTAGGTGTCAGTCGACAGTTTGTCTCCAGAGATGGAGACAAAGAGATTGGGGGTGGGGGGGGGGGGGTCTGAAATGGACCAAGTGAACTTAAAGGCAGGGTGGAAGTTGGAGGCCAGGAAAAGCTTGTAACATGGACTATCTGCATCTCCAATATAAAGCCAGGCATATGAGTGTAGAGAAAGAGCAAAACTAAAAATGGTTGAGAGTGAGAACCAGTTCTGCCAGACAGATGTGAGTGGTGATGGAGAGGAACTGGTCAGTTCTTTTATTGAGAAAGAATAAGAATCCTCTTAATGTATTCTCCCTCATGAAATTCAAAAGTCTCCCTATTATGGCAGGGATGATCCAAAGGGAAACCAGGAAAAAACGTGTCTCATGTCTAAAAGGCAACCTAAAAGGGCTAGAATTTGCCACAGAAATTCCGTTTCCACTTGCCGCACCTGTTCCATAGCTTTCGGCAGAGTCAACCTCATAATTAAGGAAATATAATGATTCTTCCAAATTTGTATCTTACTTCATGACAGGGTTATCATGTGGAGCCAGGTGCAGATGCTAAACTGAAAATAAATCAATTATAGTGATAAATCCCTTTCTGAGTTTTTGTTGAGAAATATGTTGGACTTTTCTTCCATCTCCATCAGCAGGTAGCCCTACAGCAAAGTCCATTTTGCTGAAGTATTTGGGATAGCTAGGAAGGGCCATGAAAAATCCCTGGCAAGTAGAATTAAGTTGTATCCAAAGGCATTCTTTCTTACGTCAAGAGTAAGAGGATAACTCAGGAGAGGGTGACCACTCAAGGATAAAAGGGGGAGCATTTGCTTGAACGTAGAGAACGTAAGTGAGGTAGTTAATAAGTATTTACCGAGACAAAGGACATGGATCAGATCAGTACTGCGTGCATAAATATATTAGGGCATTTAGAGGTCAAGGACGAGGAACTGCAGGGCTTCCTATGATTATTAAGGTGAATAAGTCCGTAGGGCCTGATGGGCTTTACCCCCAGGTTATTGAAGGAGGCAAAAGATGAGACTGCAGGGCCCTTGACAAGTATCTCTCTAGGCACAGGTGAGGTCCCATTTAAGTTATACCTTCAGAACAGTCTATATGAGCATTTGGAAACCCATAGTTTAATTATGGAGAGCCAGCATGGACTTGTGCATGGCACAAAGTGCCTTACCAACTTGATTGAATATTTTGACAAAGTGACAAGACAGATTGATAAGGGTAGGGCAGTGGATGTTGTCCGCATGGGTTTTACTAGGGTGTTTGACAAAGTTCCTCATGGGAGGCTAGTCCTGAAGATTAAGAGGCATGTGGCCTGAGGCAAATTGGCTGTTTGGATTCAGAATTGGCTAGCACATAAAAGACAGAGGGTATAGTTTGAAGAGTCTTATTTGAGCTGTAGGTCTGTAGTTAGTGGAGTTCCGCAGGGATTTATGATGGGATGTTTACTGTTTGTAACGTATATAAATAAGGGAAGAGGCGGAGTGGAGTAATGACGGCACTTAAATGGCAACTGTTTTGCATGTGTTTTGGTCCAGTCCGTTAAATCCGTATTCCAGTTCACGGTCCGGTGCAGGTTCCTTATTCCAGGTTTTCCGGGTTTCCCCAGTTTCTGTTGAGGCAGTTGATTCTGGTTTGGGCTGGCCTCGTAAATAGCTTCAGGATTCAGCTCTGGCTGCTGAATTGTTCCTGTCTGTATCCCTTCCCTTCACCTTCCTCCTGGAGCCTCACCTCACCTCGCCTCTGCCTGGAGCCTCACCTCGCCTTACTTTGCTTCTGCATGGAGCCTTGCCTCGCCTTGTCTTGCTTCTGCCTGAAGCTTCACCTTGCTTCGCCTTGCTTCGCCTCTGCCTGAAGCCTCACCTTGCCTCACTTTGCTTCTGCCTGGACCCTCGCCTTGCCTGTGTCTGGAGCCTCGCCTTGTTTGGAACTGTCTGTCTGTGTCCATGCCTTTGCTAGGTAGGTCTGGCTGTTTTGCCACTACCTAGTGTTAGGAACTGTCTCGTCATGTTCAGCATTCTGTGTCCTGAGTCCCGGCCCTATGTCCTGTACCCAAGGAGGGGTCCAGGCTCTGTGTTCTGTGTGATGAGTCCAGGCCCTACGTCCTGTGCTGGGGTTCCCTTGTCCTGTCCAGGAGGTTCACATCCAATGTCCTTGTCCTGTCCATGCCACACCTTTGTGTTTTTGTCTTGTCCATGTGCCTCACCCAGCCCAGGAGTACCTTGCCCAGCCTGGTGCTGGGATTCCTTAGTCCTGTGCTGGGGTTCCCTTCTCCTGTCTATGAGTCTCACATCCAGCCCTCTGCCTCTCCTCATCTGTAACCACATCTTGTCCTTGCTGGGTTCTGGGGTCCAAGCCCGAGTCAAGAACCAGGTTCTTGGTCCTTGTCCGGTCTCTGGCTCAGGGTCCAAGCCCAGGCTCCTAGTTCCCAGTTCCATGTCCTGGTTCCGCTGTCCTAGGCAAGTCCTAGCCCAGGCCCGGAATCCTTGTCTTGTCCAGGGCTGGTGTCATATCCAGTGTCCTTTCTTCCCCACTTTCCTTGCTTCCTTCTCACTCCTAGTCCTGTTCCCAGTACAGTGTCTGTGTCTTGCATTTGGGTCCACTCCCAACGCCCCTCTTATGACAGCTTGCATCTTTGGAAGCAGCTCTCGTTCCATCTTTAATATCTTTATTTTTCCTTTTCAGGGTTCTTCAGAAGGCCCTGACTTCAGTTCTTTGCGGGAATGAGACCCACTCTCAGGGTTTCATAACCAAGCTTTGTTCTTCAGCACACCAAGGGATCGGCCTAAGAGTTTGTCTCAGAGTTGGAAGCCTAGGCTCTTGGTGCTCTGGAGACAGGCGGATCGAGAGTTGGTGTCACGGCAGGAGACCCATGTGTCGTCAGAGGAGTTGGGATACCTGTGGCTGTGTGCCGGGAGACTCGAGTTCTTTGAGATCTCCTGGCACAGAGCTCGAAAACAGCGACATAACGGACTTACAACATCATAAACCAGCAAGTTATTTGTTATGTCTCCCCGCTCACTGGGAAAAACCAAAACACCTCCTCCTCCCTTACTAGGGAGAGAGAGAGCCTATGGTATGTCATATACCGGGTGAAATGCAAAGTCTTTGGGCTACCTGCAAGTCTGTGTCTTCGCTATTGCTTTGCTCCCTCTTGAGTGCGCAGTAGCGAGTGCTGATGCTTTTTTTGCTGATGGGGGGGAGTTGTTGCTTGCTGCCACTCATATGCGGGAGGTGGGGGAGCTAGCTGGGGGGGACTTTGGGGTTCTAACATTTAACTGCTGTTCATACTTTGGGGCACCCCTCTGTTTGTGGATAGTTGTGAAGAAAAAGCATTTCAGGATATATATTTTATACCTTTCTCTGACATTAAATTGGACCCTTGAACCTTTAAATGACCTGGATGAAAATGTAAATGGGTGGGTATGTAAATTTGCAGTTGATACCAAAATTGGTAGAGTTGTGAATAGTGTGAAAGACTAAGAAAGAACAAAGTGAATATAGATCAATTGAAGATATGGGCTGAGAAATGGCAGATGGAGTTTAACCCAGATAAATATGAGGTGTTACACCTCAGTAGGGCAAGTGCAATGGGACAGGACACTATTAAGGACAAGTTCCTTGACAGTGTTGCTGAGCAGAGAGATCTTGGGATCCAAGTTCATAGCTCCTTGAAAGTGGTAACATAGCTTGGTAAGTTGGTTAAGAAGGCTTATGGAATGCTTAGTCAAAGCACTGACTTCAAAAGTCAGGAGGCTATATTGCAAATTTCTAAAACTCTGATTAGGCCACATCTCGAGTATTCCATACAGTTCTGGTTCCCTCACTATACGAGGTATGTTGAGACTTGGGAGAGGTTTACCAGAATGCTGCCTGGTTTCAATGGCATGTGCTACCACAAGAGGTTGTATAAGCATGAGCTGTTTTCTCTACAGCATGGGATGCTGGGGGGAGATCTGATAGAGGTTTACAAGATTATGAGAGGTATAGATACAGAGTATCTGCTTTCCAGGGTTGAAATGTCTGATAACAGAGGACGTGCATCGAGGGTGAGAGGGGTAGACTTGAGAGGGATATGAAGAGTGAATTTTTTATTCAGGGTCATGGAGGTCTAGAATGTGCTGCTTGGTATGATGGTAGAGGCAACTGCATTCGAAGCTTTTGAGAGATGTTTGTAAAGATACATGAGTAGCCCCCTGACAGTTCTGACAATGTCACCAGCTGAGAGGTCTGCTCTGCCCATGCCTTCGCCCCTTTAGGGCTGGACATTTGTCCAACAACCGGGTGGAGCCCAACATAGCTGGAACATACTAACCAGACCTTCCTCGCTCTCTTAGCAGTATGGACAACCCCCTGTACCACCACCATTTATTCAGCGCTAGTCTGAACTCGAACAACGACCTCCAAGGGTCCAACAGCCACCCCAACCAATACACATGCAGTGATAACCAGCCGCACAGAGACACACCAGCTTTCCGTCCCCACATTTAAAGAGGGCAATCACACAGCTTCCACTAAAATCCAGTCCGGGATGAGCACACCACAATGTAGCCCCCTGGTAAGCCTCAGGCTCGCTCATCTCACTTCCGTCTAGGGGGAGCTGCCTTCGGCCCCGCCAAACTGGATAATCAGCTAGTGTGGATGCTATGTGATGTCCCCACCTGGCCAAATAACAGAAAGTACACCATATGTGATTAAATGATTTCACTTTATAGATCTTACTAGAACTAAGTGACTAATAACAATACAGCATATATGAAGGAAAATAAAATAAAAGGTGCCAAACTTATCAAAGTCCAAACCACTTCATGCACAACCGTTGGAGCTCAATTAATGAAGTCTGCTGCCCACCATTCGATCCCCTCCGAACTCCTCGACTTGTAGCTCAGGACCACCCAAAGTGATCAACCAAGCACGTCTGTCCTCGTCTCCTCCTCTCGCTGAACCTCCTGGCCTCGCAGCCCCGCTCGGGGTTCGTTCCGTCGCCCAGCTTACAACATTGCGTCCTTTCTCTCTCACCACCTCACGCCGATTCCCCAAAAGCCCGCGAACAATAGCCTACAGTCTCAGAAGCGAGAGAATAACATTAATCCCAATTGGTTAACAAATGAATACAACTCTCGTTATCAGTAACTTTAACCCAAACAAAACTGCGAGAAAAGCACTTATCACAACAAAGAAGCATTCCTACTTTTAACAAAACAAAGGAGCCATTTTGATTAACATACACAGTAACAAAGAAAAAGAAAAAAAACCCTTACACCAATAAGAAAGCCCCTTACACATGGATGTAAGGAAGATGGAGGGATATAGACAAGGTTGGAGGGATAAGTGTTTGAGTTTTTCCTTAGCTGGTGCAGCACAATATTGTGGACCGAATGATTTGTTCCTGTGTTACACTTCTATGTTCCAAAGGTTTGCAAAGATACCTTCTATCTTGGGCAGAGGGTATAGATCTACTTTCTAGGTTGATGGTGGGTTGATGGTGACTTTAAAATCACCACAGATCCTGACATCCCATCCCTCCTGGCTACTTGGACCACTACATGCCCTGTGGCCACCTCTCAAGCTTGGAAAAGTTCCTTCAACCTCTGTGCGATCTCATTCACTGGTTAAGTTGTCATAGATGTTACAAGGAATCGCATATGCTTTGCAAAACTTGACTGTTGTATGCAAATATTGGATTGATATCCAATTAAGTTTTAGTTGTCTTAGCCAAACATGGTCCCACAAGGCTGCCCTCCCAATTTTTACCACATACAAGCCCAATGTAGTTTGTTGGTTGTTGTTTTTCATTGTTACAATTGTCATACCCACAGGAGGTATTTTTCTCCAGTACAAGTTCTTAACTGGATATCTGCAGTCTTAAGGGCAGTATATTTGAAATGCTGTTCAAACTAATTTTGTGGAGTGACTGAAATGGCTGAGGCAGTATCCAACTCCATTTTAATTAATTTGCTGTTTGTTTCTGGTGTAAGCCACATTGTACATCTCTTGTTGGTTTTCACTTTTTAAATCTCAAAACTACTCATTCCTGTCACTGTTATCACTATCAGATTTGTCTTCAAGAACATGCAGATTAGTGCTCTTTTTGAAACTGCAAGTTGACTTTTTTCATCTTTTTCTGTTCCCTTTGCCATCCATTTATTTTTGTCTGCATGAGATTCTCTTTGTATGTGTGACAAACAAGAGAAAATCTGCAGATGAAGAAATCAGATGAAGGGTCTCAGCCTGAAACAACAATTGTTTGCTCTATTCCATAGATCCTGCCTGGCCTGCTGTATGTGGCCTACTTTGTTGCATTTTCTGCAGCTTTCAACTTTAAATCTGTATTAGTCTGGTGTATGTGAGCCCCTGCCAGAAGGTAACAATTTCCTCAGCCATACGGGTGTCTGTTGAGACATTGCATTTTGGTTCACACTCACTTACATTCCTGACTGCAGCTCAATTGGTTTTCTGGCTGCTGTTTCCATTGATACAGTGATTTCAAATACTCTTTTAAATGTAAGTTGTGCTTCCATTCAGATCTCATTTTGTGTTCCTAAATGATGATATATTATTAAACCCATTGCTGAACTGAAAACGTTTGGAGAATTTCTTCCATTTAGCCATGTACACTGAAATTACCTGAAATGTACACTGAAGTCCCCTTCCACTTATTAAACCTAAGACATTTTTCAATCAACAATAGTTTTGGTTCTAAATGTTCCTAAATTACATTCAACAAAGCTGGTTTGGTTGGAACAGTTAAATCTCTGTTTTCCTTCCTATAACACTCAGTGACATAAGCATTCATTTTGCATTGGCTATTCCATCTGCTTTAAAATACTGCTCAGTTCATTCTATACATATTCTAGGATGTTTTGTGCAGTTTTGCATATCTTTCCAATGGAGGCAACATTTTCTGCTTTTTTATTCATTATTATCACCCAGTACTCATTGTTTATGAAATCATGAATTTTGTCCGTTTTCTGTCTTATTTTTAAACTCAGCTGGCTATCTCCCTTTCTGAAGAAGCAGGTGCTGTGCTTTTTTTTATATAATCAAAGACCTCACTGCACCTTAACAGATAGGTGGTCATCTCGGGTTCAGTTTAAAACTTCTTTGCTATGTTTTGTTACTTCAAAAATTAATTGAAAGAAAAACACAGAAGCTGGGATATATGTTGACCACTTTATTTTACTTTAGTAAGGGATACATATATGATGTGGGTCATAATTTGGTAAGTCATTCATGTACTTACACATAACCCATAATGAATTATGTAAACAAAGAATACTTAATCAAGCAATACTCAGATTTTATTGAAATATTAAATGCACTACAAATTCTACCAAAAAGTCTAGAGAAATTTTAATAATTTCTGTTTAAATATTGTCTTTTATTATAATCACAATAATTATTCCCTATTCCAAAAGCAGGTTCCAAAACTGCAGGATATCTTTCCATATCATTCCACATTCTACGATGCTGGGAAAATGATATGATTATTTCAATTTTACGCTCTCTTTGTGAATAAAACAATTCATTAATTTTTAGTCATTGTGCTATCACATATTATTCAATTATCTGGCCGTAAATAGTATTCTAAACAGTCCATCTCATATATTACATCTTTCATTACATTTAAAATACTGCAAATGGTAAAGTTTTGCATTATATTAGACCACATCTAGAGCCCAGTAAGTAAAATTATTTCTGACTTGCACTTCAAAGCAATTATTTCTAAAAATGTTTTTTCATTCTTTGACCAGTTGTTGATCCAATATAAATAATAGCATTTGTTTGCAGTTGAACATTGCAATCTTTTCGAGTTAAAATGAAAACAAATTGGTCAGACTGTGTCTAATGGGCCCATTTATTTTCATCTTTCCTGCCTGAACCCATTATTTCAGTATAACTAAATACTTGCACAGTTCTCATTTTTTTTCCTGGGAATTTGTTATAATTATTCATGCCTAGAAAAAAATATATATATTATAGAACTCTGAGATTCCCTGTCAAATGTCTCTGTCGGTGAAATGCAGTAATAAATGCACAGCAATAAGAACTCAATATATGCATTGAAAATATCTTTAAAATAAGACTTTGCTGGACTAAATTACACTACCTTGTTGCCTTTAATATAGAAAAATTAAATAGATTACATTTGGAATATTTAGTAAATGAATGTAACAGAGAATAACTAATAAGTAGGAGTGATTTCAAAACAATAATCTCAGGTTAGCTGAAATTATTAATTATGACAGTGAGGTATAAATGGATCTTGCTCACAGTCTGATCCCAATATCTGATCGTAATTTATATGTAGGATTTGTGAAGAAAGTTTTATTTGTGACTGTATGTAATTATACCATGTTGAATTTTTGCATGTTGTGTATATTATTATAAATGTTTTCCTGCTTCTTAATGAAGCCGATGTGTCATTGATAAATTCAAAAGTATTGGAAGCAGGAGATGGATTTTTTTCTTTTTTATTCTCTCTGAAACTGTAGTTGAGGATACTAGGCCTAGAAATTCCGTCATCCAACATAGTTCTGTGATGCAGTGGAATGTTCTAAAGAACCATTGCTGAATGCAATTCAAAGCACTTTGTGGAGATAATCTACTGTGATGTCTTTACCTGTTTTGATTTGCATAGATATTGATGAGATAGCTTTGATATAAAATGGATAGATTTATTTTATGCTATTTTTGTCAAATTGCATTGGCAGTGTAAGGCTTTAAATAATACAGACTAAAGCACTATAGCTGGTTGAAGATACAATTCCAAATTCTACCTGAGACCTTGCTATTTCTAGGCCCTCGCTTCCTCCAGTTTACTAGTTGTCTACACCACATCCATTTTTGGCCACTGTTGTCGAATAACTTCTCCCGAATCATTACCCTGACCATCCCATAATCTCATTAATCCCTGAATATACTTCATCTGCTCAAACATTTCTCCAGCCAGTCCTACTGGTAATCTCACTGACCTAAACCTCGCCCCATCATCACAAATACTTTTCTCAGGTCTTACTACCTCCTGTCCATCTTCTCCATCTACCACATAATTTTCCACACAGCTTATTTCCAAGCTCCTCACAGATCAGTGGCAGGATAGATATATGAGTAGGTTTGTGTGTGCAGGTTCTATCTTACTATGTGCCATGCCATAGTCATTTAATCTGGTTAAATACTGGGGTCCTGGGGCATATGATAATCTTGTATGTTGTATTTACATGTCTCCCTGAATGGAAAAATGGGCAGAATTATTCTTCTCTCTTTTCCGAACCACACCTCCTCTTTACTGCTGTTCACAAACTATGCCTGCAAGAAAGAAAGTGGAATGTTGCCCATCAACACACAAGTCTCCAGTGCATCAGTGTTTCCATTAGAGTGTATTGTGTTGTGGAGTGTATACTTTGTTGAGTATGGCATTTTTCTCAACAGCGGAGAACAAAATATTGCAAGTTTATTGTGATATGTGAAGTACTTGTTTTTTTCAATTCTGTGAACTGATCATTCCATTCCCCCATGTGAAACAGGACAGTGAGTAGAAATGAGGCTTTTCTTTATTTCATTGCTTTCCGTAAATTGTTCAAAATGAAACAATCTGAACTGTGAAAGATTATCTAATGTGACTTCTTTCAGAAATTGCTAAATCATCTCCTCTGTCATGGTTTATAATTCCCTATGCTTTACTTCTAATCACTTTGAATAGTTGATTATTACCTAAACAGTAGCCAACATCTTATTCTAATGACTACGAATGCACTGAAATTAATTTATAAACCATCTCTACAACTGGAAATTGTGTTCTGTAAATCTGTCATGCAATTTATCTATTTGTTAATTTCTTGCCTATGTCTAGCCAATAGTCAAATCTTCTGTTCTCTGCCTTCATAGTTACCACAACTATATGCTTGGCATGGAGAGTTTCCATAATTTTACTTTGGAATTTCATTGGCATCACTATCTGTACCTACATTTTATGCAGCTTTGGTGTAGACCAATCATTGCATCTTTAATGGAAAGGTTTCATGTCTTACATAATTCTTAAGTCATTGCATAATTTATTATGAGTTATGAGCACTTAGGTTACAGAGAAAGGTTGAACAAGTTAGGTCTCTATTCATTGGAGTGTAGAAGGTTGAGGGGGGATTTGATCGAGGTATTTAAAATTTTGAGAGGGATAGATAGAGTTGACGTGAATAGGCTGTTTCCATTGAGAGTAGGGGAGATTCAAACGAGAGGACATGATTTGAGAGTTAGGGGGCAGAAGTTTAAGGGAAACACAAGGGGGTATTTCTTTACTCAGAGAGTGATAGCTGTGTGGAATGAGCTTCCTGTAGAAGTAGTAGAGGCCAGTTCAGTTGTGTCATTTAAGGTAAAATTGGATAGGTATATGGACAGGAAAGGAGTGGAGGGTTATGGGCTGAGTGCGGGTAGGTGGGACTAGGTGAGATTAAGAGTTTGGCATGGACTAGGAGGGCCGAGATGGCCTGTTTCCATGCTGTGATTGTTATATGGTTATATGTTATATATGTAAGAAGCACATGAATGGCATCTATCATTACACCACCATGTCATATGTGTGAGCAACTCACTAAAAGAAAAGAAAGGGGAAGTCGGTGTCCCATCTGCTTAATAGTTTTGTTGAGCACTATAAGCAGAGATGGCCAAGAGAACTTTGGAACTTATTTGGTGAGACAGCAATTCCATGCCAACAGGAGGACATGACAGGGTCCTTCTGATGTGAGTCAGCAACGTTGACTCTCTACTCAAGTCCTCCCTCTCAAGATAGAATCTTGGAAGCTAGCTCTGCACTTCGCAGGGCCCTTTAGGATTGTTAAGAGGATCAATCCTGTAGTTTAAGGATTACAGCTTCCCAGCTACCCCTGAAAAGAAAAGAAAAGAAAAACTAAGTAGGCAAATATCCTGGCTCTGGTGTTTTTTAAAATTAATTTCTGGAGTAACAAAACATAACTGTTAGGGTCACTAGTAAATTCAAGTCCAGGAATCTCAGAGCCTTGGGCAATTCAAACAAAATTGGTAAGATAACACAATAGCTAATTGGGTGAAGTATGCTGAATGAATTGAGCAGAATTTTGAAACAAATGAAATAGCCAATGCAAAGCAAGTTCCAGTGTTACTTAGTACAATTGGTAGAAAAGCGTAGAGATTGCTTAGAAATTTATCTGCTCCGACCAAGTCAGCCAAAATTAGCTTTCCTGATATCATGACTATAATGCAGGAACATTTAGAACTGAAACCATTATTGATTGGGGAAAGCTTTAAATTTCAGAAACAGAATCAAAAGGAAGGGGACTCCATTTCAGCATACATAGCTGAACAGAAGAAATTTCTGACCATTGTCAGTTCAGAAAAGGGGTTAATGAGATCATTTAGGCATTCAAACCTGACTCCTAACTGAAGCACCTTATATTTAAAAGAACAGTTGAAATCATTACAACAATGGAAACAGCAGCCAGAAGCGCAATTGAGTTGTAATCAGGAATGAAGATGAATGTGAATAAAATTGCAACATCCAAACAGAAACCTGCCTGACCAAAACAAATTGTGTTACCATCATGGTAGAGGCTCACAGGCACTAGGCCAATACAGGCTTAAATTTGAAACTTACAGAAAACACAACAAAGTAAGACACAAAAGGTGTATAAGATGATGAGAGGAATTGATCATGTGGATAGCCAGAGGCTTTTTCCCAGGGCTGAAATGGCTAACATAAGGGGGCATGGTTTAAGGTGCTTAGAAGTAGGTACAGAGGAGATGTCAGGGGCAAGTTTGTCACATACAGTGGTGCATGCATGGAATGCACTGCCATTGACAGTGGTGGAGGCAGATAAAATAGGGTCTTTTAAGAGACTCTTAGATAGGTACATGGAGCTTAAAAAAATAGAAGGCTATGCGATAAGGTAATTCTAGGCAGTTTCTAGAGTAGGTTACATAGTCGGCAGAACATTTTGGGCCAAAGGGCTTGTAATGTGCTGTAGATTTCTGTGTTCAATGTTCTATGTTCAAACAAGGAGCATGTCAGGCAGACACAAATACAGAGACAGCACAGAGAAGAGAAATAAAATCAAGCTGCTGTTTCAAAAGGGGCACTAATCTGCAGTAAATCAAAGGCTGAGCTCATTAAGGGTAAGGGGTAATAATTTTCAATCTTTTGTTAAGATTGCGATAATTAAAACAGGGTCTCAGGCTGCTGTCCTCCTTTGTAACAAAGAAGAACCCTGGTCTCTGCAAGGGAAATCGAGGGCCTGATAAACCCCAGTGTGAATGCCTCTTTGATGTAATCATCTATAGCCCATCTCTTAGAACCAGATGGGGAGAACAACCTCCCTCAGGAAGGGCAGGAATCAGGCAAAAACTCAATGGTGCAATCGTAAGTGCAATGAGGTAGCCTTTTACTTGCCAAAACAGCTAGAAGATCTTAGTATTCAAAAGGGACTTTCTTAATATCATTAATATTTTCTAAGTCAGGAAGTTCAGTCTCAGGTTCAGGGATCTTCATTTTGACTTTGGACACTCAGGACAGAGACTCATGACTCTGAAAAACAATGAAAAACAAATATTTTGGCAGTGAGAGGACCAACCAGTAATAATTCTGCCAAACCAGTCAATCACAGGGATATGCTGAGACAACCAGGTATACCCAGGAATATGAGGGATTCACCTGCACAATGAATCAAGTGGAACTTTAATGTTTCTTTATGATTAACTTTAACTTTAAGATTGTTTCCGATGTTGGGGAAGTCCAGAACGAGGGGTTACAATTTAAGGATAAAGGGGAAGCCTTTTAGGACCGAGATGAGCAAAAAATTCTTCACACAGAGAGTGCTGAATCTGTGGAATTCTCTGCCACAGGAAACAGTTGAGGCTGGTTCATTGGCTATATTTCAGAGGAAGTTAGATATGGCCCTTGTGGCTAAAGGGGTTAGGGGTATGGAGAGAAAGCAGGTACAGGGTTCTGAGTTGGATGATCAGCCATGATCATACTGAATGGTGGTGCAGGCTCGAAGGGCTGAATGGCCTACTCCTGCACCTATTTTCTATGTTTCCTTGTGGTTCCCAATCCCAAAACCTAATGGTCCAGAAATGTTACAAACATTACTGGCCACAAGAACCTACCATCCAGTGCAGTGGCAGTAAGGGGATGATCAAGCTTAGAGATAGGGACCCACATTTATCTTGCCACCACTGAATCAAAAAAGTTACCTGCCAAACCTGAGTCAACAAATGCCTGGCTGGGAAATTCCTTTAGATTCCATATCAAACAAGAGGGTAAATGTGACCCCCAAGGAAGAACTCATGGGAGAAGCCCCAGGGACTGTAACAATTCTCTCTCTACTGGATGACCCCTGGAGATTCCTGACCTCTTGGGGTATATGGCAAGATAATGCCCTAGTTCCCCCTGGTACAAACAATGTCTCCCTTTAAATCTTCTGTTCTGTTCAGCAACTGAGAGGTGTGTCCTGCCCAACTTCATGGGTTCCAGAGCATCCAGAGAGTTGGCCGGTGAATGTCCTCTAGGAGGAAAAGGTGAGGTTGGTGGAGGGAGAGGGTAGGTAGGATAGAAGCTAGGGAAATCCTGGCAATTCTCTCATCGCAGTGCTGACAGACGGATGTCCAGACAAATGGCTATAAATTGATTAGCCCGTTGGTACAGGATCGCAAGCTGCTGGTTCAGCTTTAAGGTTACTGTTTTAGTTCTTTGTAGGACATGGCCACAAGAGCTTTGTTATTCCAGCCACTGCCTAGAGCCAAAGTTTGGACTCTGAATAGTCAGCCACACTCCTTGACCCCGTCTCACGTCAAGAAGTATTGCAGCTGCCCACTGCCCAGCAATGGGGTGATTAAACACTCTCTTTAGGGTGTGGATAAATGGACCAATAAAGAAGTATTTGGGGTCTTCTCTCCGCCAGTTAGCTGTTGTTCATTCTAGAGCTTCACCGGAGAGAAGAGAAATAATGTAAGCCACTTTACTTCGTTTGGTAGGAAACTTGGACGGCATCAGTTCCATCACCAGAGAACACTAGGATATAAACCCACAGCACAACCTGGATCTCCTGTCAAGGTGCTCTGGAGTAGGCAGATTTAGAGAGCTATCGACCCTCTTCCCCTGGATATAGCCATACCCTGCAGTTGCTGCTCACGCCTACTGACCTTGACAGATCTGATCGGACATCATATCCTGTTGAGTTCATTTTTGGCTCAGCCGTTCTGTCAGGGTCACAGGAGAACTCAAGTGCAGGAATCAGAGAGACTCTGGCAATTCTAACAAATCAGAAGTCTTATTACAGAAATTAACCTGCAAATCTATACAGAATCTCAAAGAACTGAAATTACTCATGAAACACAGACAAACTCAGTCAGGCAAGGATCCACAAAGACTGAGTAAAGAGGGTCTGGCAAGGAAGTCAGGACCAAACAGACAGCCCTGGAGTCCAGACAAAGTAACAACCTCCAAAAACAACAACTACAATGCAGAGCTTTGAAAATCCTGTGCTAATTTAATTACCCAAAATTGAATAGAGGTGATAAATACAAAGAGAGCTTAAAAATCTCCCTGTTACCAAATGAGACACCTGCAAGACAAAGTGAAAAAGCAGACAATTAGACATAAAAGGTGAACAATCTAAGGAATTGGATTGCATATGCACGAGGAAACACAAAGAAAATACAATCCACACACTTAACAACCTCTGTGACAATAACAATGGAAACAAGGATGTTTTAAAACAACGCTGAGACGACTATCTCAAGACAATGTTCAAAAGGTTAGACAATCAAAGGCAACAAACATGGCACGAATTATGAATTTCTTAAACCAAGCATCACTTACTTTGGTCACACCATGATGCACAAGCATTTTAAGAGTGTTCTGAGAAAATTCAGGTAGAAGTGGGTGTGCCAAGGCCAAAGAAAGTGCCACAGTTGTGGTACTCTTTAGGATTGTCAACTTTAAAAACAGGTTCACCCAAACTTGGTGCTCCACCCCTTGAACTCTACTACAGATCGGGGGGGGGGGGGGGAATGGTAACAGACAAAGCAGTGTGAGATAGCTTTGCAAAAGACAAAGGAAATCGTGATGTCAGATACTGTACTTACATGTTATCAACCATATCATCTACTGAAGCTTTCTTGTGATGCCTGTCCTAACGGAATAGATACAGTTATCAGAATCAGAATCAGATTTTAATCGTCAAGTACCTGTGCACATACAAGGAATTTACTTCCGGCAGATGTTGTCTCTCTGCTCATAACAATAATAATGATAAATATAAATGAAAATATAGATTATACATACAGGTAGTGCAATCCAAGTAATAGTTAGCCGACAGTTAACCGGCAGTTTATTGATGGAAGTGAACACCCTTTGCATCAAGTTACCTTACTGTTGCACAGGAAAATTATGCACAGATTGACAGAGAGGTCTACATTCTGGCTTGGGAGGTAAAACATTTCAACCAGTACTTGAGAGAGAATTAAACCCTACTACTGATCATTTTCAATTCACAGAAGAGTGTTCCACTAACACCAAAAGCACAAGTGCAGAGATTCTCTTGGAGGACTCAATTGTAAGATCGAATTCAAAGGACAATTAATCGTTCAAGTGCTGATGGATTGTTCCATTTACCCCTGAAACAGGAAATACCTGACAAATTTACAAAATAGCACAGTCCTCTTGACGTATTCCCCTAATGCAAATAGAAAATCTTCTTATTTGCTCAGAGCTAAAATATTGGTCATCTAGGCATGGTCAAAATGAAAACAAATTGGCCTGAAGCTTTGTCTAGTGGCCAGGGAAAGTTAGCAAATTGTGCAGCTTGTAATACACTGTTTGGCATGTTAACATGTCCAGAAGATGACAAGTGTAGCACCTCTTCAAACCTGGCAGAAATTCATGTGGATTTTGCTGGAGCATTCATGGGTACAGATTTCTTGTAGTAGAGGATGCAGCTACAAGGTGACCAGATATGTTCCCAATAGCCCCCACTATATCCGTGCATATTGCTGATGTGCTGAGAAGTGTCTTCTCAAGCACTGGTGTTCCAGAACACTTAGTCAGTAACAAGGGACCACAGTTTGCTGCAGAACATTTTCAGTCATTCCTAAAAATGAACGGTATAAGACAAATTACATTTGCACTGTTCCACCCAGCCAAGGTTTGTTCAGAGTCTGAAGAGTGCACTGCAAGCACTGTCAGCAGAATACACTACACTGACACTGAATCAGAGGCTTGACAAGTTCCTCTTTACATATCACATTGCAACACTCCAGAACTGACAGCTCACCAGCTATGCTGGTCCTGGGTCATGCTTTGCGTTCACGCTCGGATCTTCTCAATCCCTATTTAGAAGGAGTATGCAGGACAAATTGCTGAGCCAAATTGAGGGTTCCTCAGATAAGGAGCTTCAATGTTTCAATTCTAGATGAACAGTGCTGGTGAGTGACTACAGAGATGATCAAAAGAGGGTACTTGGAAAGATTAAGAAAGGAACTGGTCCACTCTCCTACACAGTGGAATTTGTGTCTGATGTCATCTGAAGATGGCACATTGACTATTTGAGGAGAGTAGAGACAATTGCTAGAGACAAAGACTGCCTGGAGCTAACAGAACCATATCCTGCAGTCCCAGAGTTCTGCAACCACCATGGAGGAGGCTCCAGAATTGAAGGTTGTTTCACTGCCACATGGAACACCTACAGGAATATTAAATCCTCCATAGCAATTAAATCTTTAGTCCTGAATCTGATGATTTAAACTTGACTATGCTGGGAATGGTTTTATCATACACACAAATTGGCTGGACCATTTTTATTGTTTGTATTTAAAGAACATAGTGTGGCGACCCATTTCCTGGCACATCCGAACCGACTCACAATTAGATAGCCTACGGGGGTTTGCGAGCACAGAGCTTTGGAGCCTCTGCGCCATGGGGGGCAGGTTGAGGGAGGCTTAAAAGTGAGGCTGAAGATTTCGAATAAAGTTTTTTTCCTTCGACTGCAGTTACCGACTCCGTGTCGTAATTTTAGCGCTGCGTGTAGCACACCGCTACAATAGGTTCTTTTATACCAACAAACTATCTGCATTATCTTGATGCATGGCCGGTTACTGCCATGACTGTGGTTAAAAGGATTGTAGGCAAGTTATAGCACATAGTTACCTGCTCTTTCCCTCAATGTGGTTCTGGATATTTCAGAAGGGTTGGGAAGTTTGGGATATGGGAGATAGGAACTGAACTGAAGAACTGAAAAAGAGTGAAGTTCACTAATGGGTGATGGCAGTCAACAAAAGAGTTGGAGTGATACACACAAAATGCTGTATGAACTCAGTGCGCTAGGCAATATTTATGGAAAAGAGTAAACAGTCAATGTTTTGTGCCGAAACCCTTCGTCAGGACAAACATGAGTCAGGACAAACATTGACTGTTTACTCTTTTCTGTAGATGCTGCCTGGCCTGCTGAGATCCAACAGCATCTTGCTTTGATTTCCAGCATCTGCAGATTTGATCTTGTTTATGGAGATGGTGGGAAAGGCTTGAAATCGTGTTCAAAGAGAGAAATATCCAGAGAGTGGGGATTGCCGGAATGGGGATTTCTGATGATTAGAAAGTAGAATCTCATAAACAAATGAGTTGATGGGGGTGAGTATGGTGTGTGGGGAGTAGCGGTGGAGGGGAAGGGTTGCTGTTGCTGAAGAAGAACAAGAACTTAAGCAAACAACGCAGTTTGATTCCATAAGTAGATCATATTGAAATCCTACAGATCCACAGATGCAGGTCTTACCAATGTTGTGAAGATCTGCTTCTTCAGCATGGTCTGGCTAGTATAGGTCACTCCAACATCAAGGAAAATGGTGGAAACATTACTCAGACATTGACCCTGTTGTGTGCACACAAGGTCCACACGTTAGGCAATGAGCACATGAACAATCCCGGACGGAAAATTGCTGAGTTTACAAATCCCACCACACACAAGTCATTGAATCTCACTTGGGTTTTAATTTTTAATTGAGTCAGATCACCTATTTTATGTAGTCTACTTCAGTATCTCTTATCTATGATATTACCTCAGCTTCAAAGTTATCACCAGCATTTTGATTCTATTTTTGTTTTCCAGTATCTCCACCATAAAGCGTTATAAATTAATATGGTAATCAGTGTCCTGATTCCACTAAACCTGCTTGTATTACTTCTGTTCTAATAAATTTCAAGATTTGATCCATTTTGTGGGTGAACTAACAACTTTTATTTCCTGGAAGGAGCTGCTATGTATTTTTTAGATTTAAACATAATTATCAGCCCTTGGGATCTCTATAACTTAACTATGACAGAACAGTAGCAGAAAGTACAAACAAGTCATACCTACAAGATTTTATGATTTTGTGGTGCATTCTTGACAATTTCTGAAACCCCAAATGTTACAAAATTTGTATAACAGTTTAACTCCTAACCTTTATTTCGACGAAGTGCACAAATTCATCTCCCATCTTTTTTGGAAGTAGATGAAGAATGCAGCCAGTATGTTAATTGGTGAAAGTTTTAATTAATAGTTCAAGATTTCTACCATCCAGTTTCTACTTTCTTGCTAAATGTACCATTGGTTCATAGGACAATAGGGTGCAGTCAAGGTATCAGAAACAGGTAAATTTACCATTCCTTGGAATATGATTTTTGTTATACTATCCCATTTTGTACTAAAGGCATTTCTTTCAATGTTGTGCTGTTTGTTTTCCTTTTTTTCTTTGGGAGGAAAATGGTGGACCATGAATGGACTGTGATCAAGAAGACCAGGCACTGTGATTACACTTGGGAATCCAGTTTTGCAGATGTGGAGCCATTTTTTAAGAATTTCAATATAGTCAATCGGAAATTACTTAAAAACACAAAATGCTGGCAGAACTCAGTAGGCCAGACAGCATCTATGGGAGGAGGTAGTGATGACATTTCGGGTCGAAACCCTTCATCATGACTCCTGATGAAGGGTTTTGGCCCGAAACGTCGTCACTACCTCCTCCCATAGATGCTGTCTGGCCTGCTGAGTTCTGCCAGCATTTTGTGTTTTTATTTATTTCCAGCATCTGCAGATTCACTCGTGTTGCCTCGGAAATGACTTAGTTGTTTATGTTCCCTGAAATGTGTCAACATTTGTATTGCTTTATAGCTGTTTCCTCCAGCCTTGTGTACTAGTAATGTCTCTTGTTTTGTCCAACTCAGACTGCTTCAAGCCAGTTCAACCAGGTTAGCCAAACTCTGGACTTAGCCTGGCACTTTACATAACGGATTACAGTGCTTCTAATCTGAGAATGGTCTCAGCTTTAACAGAACATCAGCAGGAACTCCGTGTCTATATTCAATGGCCTTATTAGGTTATCCCTGAACAAGAACCAATTCACCACGCCTTTCACAAAATGGCAGCTGCAGCAACAGTCTCATAAAATGGCCACCTCCGTTCCTGCAACTACATAGCAAGGACAAATAGTTTTGCTTTATTTCCACAGTGCTTGCCTCATTCCTATTTGCTGACTTGTAGATTGTAGTTCTGTCTGACCAACAATCTTTCCTCGCTCCACTTTTGATGTACTGTCTGCACTCAATAAGGCTGTTCCTCTTTTCTCACCCAAATCTCATTATAAATAAGAGCAGCCAATCTTTTACATTCCATTAAAGCAATACATTTCCAATTTTTTTTCAAGTATCTTCTTACATTCCTCTCTAGTATTTAGCAAATGCCACATTACATAGTACAAGTTCAAGTTTATTGTCGAAGGCATACACACAGGGTATTAAATACCAGGAAAATTAGATTTTTGCAGCAGCTGCACCATATTTTACCAATATGCCAGACATAAGTTAACATAAATTGCACCTAAATTATATATAATTAACATAGCAAAATAAACATAGCAAAACTAGCACAAGTGAGAAAAAGTAAAAGGAATATAGTTTGAGGTAGTGTTACAGCTTTTAGGTCATTTTCCGACATTGTGGCAGTGGGGAAGAAGCTAATATTGAACGTTAGAAGTGTGAATCTTCATGCTCCTGTACCTCCTGCCTAATGGCGGCATTGAGAAAGGGGCATAGCCAAGATGATGAGGGTCCTTGATGGTGGATGGTGCATTGCCTCGAGTTGATGCCTTCATTTGTGGGGAGCTCTCTACCTCAGATGGAAATGCTGAGTCCACCATTCTCTGATACTCTTGAATTCTTGTGTATTGCAGTTTCCATACCAGGTGCATACGCATGATACATATTACTGACAGCTGTACATCCTGTACATTTAAAAGGGGAACAATCAGAAAGAAAAGAAAACAGCATTATTTATCAAAACTTTTTTGACATCAAATTATTCTCCTGATTGCTAATTTTCTGAACAAGTTTGCAATGTGATTGATAAACATAAATTAAATTTGTATATTATTTAATTTGGCCCAGAAGAGAAAAAACAATGTTTGCTACTGAAGTTCTATGACTTCCATCAGTTATTCACAATGTGTGTTACTTTAACAGTAGTTCCAGTTTGGTATGGAAATTAGGAGCTGCTACCAATAATGTGATACCTCTTGCTGGGAACCGTCAGTTGCAACCGTGACAGCATTTTACTATATAAAATTATGCCTGTGGCATTAAATAATAAAAATCTGTCTGTTCATTTGATTAACTCTGTAGTTTCTCAATTATGTGGTGTGGTGTGAAAAAACAACAATAGTGATAAAATCAATAAAAGTTAAATTTTAACACTTATGACAAAGAACTGAGATGAAAATATGAAATGTTCTGTTTTGTAAAACCACGTACGCTTAAAATGCTATTGCTTTTAAATGGTGTGGTTATTTTAACTGATTTTTAATAATTTATCATGCAACACACACAAAATGCTGGTGGAACACAGCAGGCCAGCAGCATCTATAGGAAGAAGCACTGTGGACGTTTCGGGCCAAGACCATTCTTCAGGACAAACTGAAAAAGATAGTAGCAAATTTGAAAGTAGGAGTGGGAGGGAGAAATGTGAAATGATAGGAGAAGACCGGAGGGGGTGGGGTGAAGCTAAGAGCTGGAAAAGTGATTGGCAAAGGGGATACAGAGCTGGAGAAGGGAAAGGATCATGGGATGGGAGACCTAGGGAGAAAGAAAGGGGAGGGGAGCCTCCCATTCCATGATTCTTCCCCTTCTCCAGCTTTGTATCCCTTTTGCCAATCACCTTTCCAGCTCTTAGCTTCACCCCACCCCCTCCGGTCTTCTCCTATCATTTCATATTTCCACCTCCCTCTCTTAATTTCAAATCTCATACTATCTTTTCTTTCGGTTAGTTATGACGAAGGGTCTCGGCCTGAAACGTCGACAGTGCTTCTTCCTAATGATGCTGCCTGGCCTGCTGTGTTCCACCAGCATTTTGTGTGTGTTGCTTGAATTTCCAGCATCTGTAGACTTCCTCGTGTTTGCTTAATAATTTATCATTATGTTGTTCTGAACAGTATGGCAATTGCAAGCAATCCCATAGAAGGGACAACAGCAAGTCAACTATTGTATCACTCCCTTACATTTTTCACATTCCTCACATTCTATAGGATATCACGTACTTCACATTCATATGGCTCACATTCTGCAGGAGTTGCAATCCTTTTCCAAATTTGGAATTCTGGAATTGTGAAAGCTGATTAATGCCTTGGAGGAGGACCAAACTGTTTATCCTCGAATAAACTGTGTGCAGGTAAATATGAACACTTATGAGTGAAATATAATAAAATGGAACTCTGTTATACAGACTTGAAACTTAAAATTACATTTATAAACAAGCCATTAAATTATATATTATACTAAGTATTAATTTTATTTAATTATTCACTGAGTTAATTATTATAATAATTATTTTATTTAATGATTAAGTAATTAAATTCATTTAGTTTTGCAATAATTTAATTTTATGTACACCCATTAAATTTATAGCATATATTATGATAATAAACCTACTTCTGATTATGGTTGTGATTCTAATATATTGCCTACTTGTTGATAAATCTCTACAAGCTTGTCAACTTCCTGCAAATTGACAATTATGATTTTAAGGTACATAACATCTTTTGTGTGTGTGTGTATGGATGTGTGTGTGTGTGTTCTTTATATAGTTTCACAGGTAGCAAGGAAGTTTGCATCAGAGATATAATTGAGGCCCACAATTTAATTTTACACTTGACATCTCATGTTGTTATTGATGATAATCAGGAAAAAGGAGAAATGGAATTGATGATAATCAGGAACAGGGAGAAATGGATAAAATGGTTGACCACTGAAGCATCACAGGCCTCCTCATTCAATGTAATATCTGTTTGATACATATGGCAGTGTTGAAACTTGTCTGAACGCTTGGTTCCCAACTCTCAATCTTCTGAAACTAACCATATTGTGAAAGTTGAGAATTCAAACTCAGTATTGAGATTGAGATCAAATATTAAAATGTGCTGCTTAATGTCTCCTTTGTGTTTAGGTTGCCACATTTGTTGGTTGGATGAGAGGCAACTGATTGCCATTTCCCAGGTTCATTTGGGAAGAGGGTTATTACAGGATGAGTCGATCTGTCTGTTCCTGCCTGTTCTACTCAGTCCTTGCTAGCAGAATTAACAGGTTCCCAAAGTACATATAGTACACTAAATGAAGTTAGGCACCTTATTTGACATTGAACTATGTAATAAGGAAAACTTGCAGGTCCAATACATAAAACCAGAACAATCTGCTTCCTTTTAAATAAAAAAAACATCAGTGTCTTTTCTACCTTACTGTATTGTTTAAAATAAAAATCAGCTTTATCTTTAGAGTTGGAACAACTGCTTAAAAATTGGACTCTTTCTAAAACATAGTTTTCATGCTAGATTTCATATCTGAATTTAAGAATTTTACTTAGAAAAATGGCCTAGTTCTCCCAAATATGATCCTGTAATGATGTTATCCGAAGTGCAGCAGCAAACCTTCACCTTAATGCTGTTAAAGTTGCAACCTATACCCTATGTTTTTCACTCACTATAAAACAAGGAGCTTAACCCACTAGCCCTAAAAGAGGGGAAGATTAATGGGACAATGAAACATCACTTCTTTTCAGAGTGGTCATTTGAATAGGGAGCAAGTTACAGCTTGTGATTCAGCTGGGAGCTCAGAGAATTCGACCGTTGTAGGTAGGATTGAAGCCTACCTGGTCAATACCTGTGGAGGAGGGGGAACTGCGCAGGCGCGAGTGACGTCAGCGTCGAGCACGCACTTTAAAAGGCAGGACTTCTTTTCAGAGCAGGCAGCGGAGTCCGTGGAAGCAAAGTCCTGGGCTTTGACTAAGTGGGCTTCGGCAAGCCTGTGTGATTGCTCGCTGAGGGGAAGAAGGTAAGGTCGCTAGGTGCTATTTAGACTTATTCTATTAATCCAGTTCAGGTATGGGGGAGACAGTCAGAGCAGTGGGGTGCTCCGTATGCAGTATGTGGGAAGTCAGGGTCAACACAGTTGTCCCTGATGACCACACCTGCAAGAGGTGCGTCCAGCTGCAGCTCCTATCAGCCCGAGTTAGGGAGTTGGAGCTGGAGCTGAATGAACTATGGATCATTCGGGTGGCAGAGGCAGAGATAGATAGGAGTTATCAGGAGGTAGTCACACCGAAAAACCAAGAAGTAGGCAGATGGGTGACGGTCCAGAGAGGCAGGGGGAGCAGGCAGAGAGAGCAGAGCACCCCTGCGGCCATTCCCATTAACAATAAGTATACCGTACTGGATACTGTTGATGGGGATGACCTACCAGGAATGAGTTGTAGTGGTCCTGCCTCTGGCACAGAGGTTGAACCCTCAACTAGAAAGGGGAGGAGGGAAGAGAAGAAAACGATAGTTTAGGGGATTCTATAGTCAGGGGGGCAGATAGGAGATTTTGTGGGGCAGATTGGCAGTCTCAGATGGTATGTTGCCTCCCTAGTGCCAGGGTCCAGGACATCTCAGATCGGGTGCAGGCTATTCTTGAGAACGAAGCATGAACCCAGATGTAGTGGTCCATGTAGGGACCAACGATGTAGGTAAGGTGAGTGAGGGGGTCCTGCTTAGAGAGTTCAGGGAGTTAGGAGTGAAGCTGAAAGGCAGAACCTCCAGGGTGACAATCTCGGGATTGCTACCTGTGCCACGTGCGAGTGAGGCGAAGAATAGAATGATTATGCACATTAATACGAGGCTGAGAGCATGGTGCAGGAAGGAAGGGTTCAAGTTTTTGGATAATTGGTCTTTGTTCCAGGGACATTGGGATCTGTTTCGAAGGGACGGTCTACATCTGAACTGGAGGGGTACTAACATTCTTGGAGGAGTGTTTGCCAGTGCTGCTCGGGGGGGTTTAAACTAGATGTGCAAGGGACAGGGATCCAGTTCCAGAGGGTTGGTCAGAAGGAGCATGGGGTTAAATGTGTAGAAGGTTTGGGTGATCTTGAGAAGGTCATCAAAATTCAGGATGCAATTAGCCCGATGGAAGTTCAAGGAGCTGGGTTAGGTACAGTAAACAGTGTTTTAAGCAAAGAGAGGAGGAATGGGCTAAGAATTCTATACTTGAATGCGCGTAGTGTCAGAAATAAGACAGATGAGCTTGAAGCTCAGATGAAAATGGGGAACTACGATATTGTTAGGATAACGGAGACATGGCTGCAAGGGGATCAGGCCTGGGAATTGAGTGTACCAGGGTATACGTGCTATCGTAGAGACAGAAATATGGGAAGAGGGGGTGGGGTGCCCCTGTTGGTGAGGAATGAGATTCAGTCCTTAGCAAGAGGTGACTTGGGAACAGGGGAAGTAGAGTCTGTGTGGATTGAGCTGAGGAACAGTAAGGGTAAAAAGATCCTAATGGGTGTTGTGTACAGGCCCCCAAACAGTAGCGTGGATATTGGGTACAAGTTGATTAGGGAGTTAACATTGGCATGTGCTAAAGGTAATGCAGTCGTTATGGGAGATTTCAACATGCAGGTGGACTGGGAGAATCAGGTAGGTGCTGGACCCCAGGATAGGGAGTTTGTGGAGTGTCTAAAGGATGTATTTTTGGAACAGCTTGTGCTTGAGCCAACCAGGAACGAGGCTATTTTGGACTTGGTGATGTGTAATGAACAGGAATTGATAAGTGATCTTGAAGTAAAGGAGCCATTAGGAAGTAGTGATCATAACATGATAAGTTTTTATCTACAATTTGAGAGGGATAGGGGCAGATCAGAGGTGTCAGTGTTGCAATTAAATAAAGGAGACTACGGAGCCATGAGGGATGAGCTGGCCAAAGTTAAATGGGCGGATGCCCTGGCAGGAAAGACAGTGGATCAGCAGTGGCAGATATTCTTGGGCATAATACAAAAGACGCAAAAGCAGTTCATTCCAATGAGAAGGAAGGATTCAAAGAGGGGGAAGGGGCCACAGTGGTTGACAAAGGAAGTCAGAGATTGTACAGCATTAAAGAAAAAGAAGTATGACAGGGTTAAGATGAGTGGGAATACAGATGATTGGGAAAGTTTTAAGGAACAGCAGATCTTAACTAAAAAAGCAATACGGAGAGAAAAAATCAGGTATGAGCTCAGTCTAGCCAGGAATATAAAAGGGGATAGCAAAAGCATTTTTAGCTATGTGAAGAGAAAGAAGATAGTTAAGAACAATGTTGGCCCCTTGAAGAATGAATTGGGAGAAATTGTTATGGGAAACAGGGAAATGGCAACAGAATTTAATGCATACTTTAGATCTGTCTTCACCAGAAAGGACACAAACAATCTCCCAGATGTATGAATGGGCCAGGGTCATAAGATATCAGAGGAATTGAGACAGATTGACATTAGGAAAGAAACTGTGATGAGTAGACTGGTAGGACTGAAGGCTAATAAATCCCTGGGTCCAGATGGTCTGCATCCGAGGGTTCTAAAAGGGATGGCTCAGGAAATTGCGGATGCATTGGTAATCATTTTCCAATGTTCCTTAGATTCAGGATCAGTTCCTGAAGATTGGAGAGTGGCTAATGTTATCCCACTTTTCAAGAAGGGAGGGAAGGAGAAAACGGAGAACTATCGCCCTGTTAGCCTAACGTCAGTCGTGGGGAAGATGCTTGAGTCCATTATTAAGGACGAAATAGTGGCACATCTTGATGGCAGAAATAGGATTAGGCCGAGCCAGCATGGATTTACCAAGGGCAAATCATGCTTGACTAATCTGTTGGAGTTTTTTGAGGGTGTAACAAGGATGTTAGACGAGGGTAAGCCAGTAGATGTTGTGTACCTAGATTTTCAGAAGGCATTCGATAAGGTGCCACATAGGAGATTGGTGAGTAAAATCAGAGCTCATGGCATTGGGGGCAGGGTTTCAACATGGATAGAAAACTGGTTGGCAGATAGAAAGCAAAGGGTAGCAGTGAATGGGTGTTTCTCAGACTGGCTGGAGGTGACTAGTGGGGTACCACAGGGCTCTGTATTGGGACCACAGCTCTTTACGATTTATGTCAATGATTTAGATGAGGGCATTGAAAACTATATCAGCAAGTTTGCTGACGATACTAAACTGGGTGGCAGTGTGACATGCGAAGAGGACGTTAGGAGAATACAGGGAGACTTGGATAGGCTGAGTGAGTGGGCAGATACTTGGCAGATGTCATTCAATGTGAATAAATGTGAAGTTATCCACTTTGGAAGCAGGAACAAGAGGGCAGAGTATTGTCTGAACGGTGTAGAGTTAGGTAAGGGGGAAATGCAAAGAGACCTAGGAGTCCTAGTTCACCAGTCAATGAAGGTGAATGAACAAGTGCAACAGGCAGTGAAGAGGGCAAATGGAATGTTGGCCTTTGTTACAAGGGGAATTGAGTACAAGAGCAAGGATGTCCTTTTGCATTTGTACAGGGCCCTGGTGAGACCACACCTGGAATATTGTGTACAATTTTGGTCTCCAGGTTTAAGGAAGGACATTCTGGCAATTGAGGAAGTGCAGCGTAGATTCACTAGGTTGATTCCTGGGATGGCAGGACTGTCTTACACAGAGAGATTGGAGAGATTGGGCTTGTACACGCTGGAATTGAGGAGATTGAGAGGGGATCTGATTGAAACGTTTAAGATAATTAAAGGATTTGATAGGATTGAGGCAGGAAATATGTTCCAGATGTTGGGAGAGTCCAGTACCAGAGGGCATGGATTGAGAATAAGAGGTCAGTTATTTAAAACAGAGTTGAGGAAGAGCTTCTTCTCCCAGAGAGTTCTGGAGGTGTGGAATGCACTGCCTCAGAAGACGGTGGAGGCCAATTATCTGGATGCTTTCAAGAAGGAGCTAGATAGATATCTGATGGATAGGGGAATCAAGGGATATGGGGACAAGGCAGGGACTGGGTATTGATAGTGAATGATCAGCCATGATCTCAGAATGGTGGTGCAGACTCGAGGGGCCGAATGGTCTACTTCTGCACCTATTGTCTATTGTCTATTGTCAGTTGCTTGCTTGAAACCTCTCCATGTTTCATGTCTGTACATAAGCATCACTGACAAACACTGCAACTTTTCCATAACATTCGCCTCAATGCATGCTGCGATGACTGACCCTCAATAAGGAAATACCTCAGTTTGCCTTGAGGATATATGTGCCCAATACATTTGTAAGGGGTATGAAACATAATAATAATGTTCTGTGCTCCGCAGTCCTCCACCTCTTCTCCTCCATTTTCCCCATCTCTCAGGTGGTGTTTGATGCTACTGCTCTCTGCAGTCAGATCCTCTTCACAACTGTCAGCACATCAATGACCTGTTCATCATTCAGCATGAAAGCCATTTGTTTGGTGCTAGTGGTAAACCTAGCACGCGATTATTGAACCAAGAGGAGTTGAAATCCAATTTCAAACTGTCACAATATGCAAGTTGTTTTCTGATGGAGATTTCAAGTCAATTCCTCCTGTGGCTTATATTTCCAAGGAAGATATGCAACTACAACTGTAACACCACCTCAGCAAACATCCTTTACATCCACAATTAGTTCTCACTCTAAAAAGCCCCTCCAAACTTTTATTTTCTCTCTGTTGGTTTACAAAACTGATTCTAATTGGCTGATTACCTCACTATTCAATCAGGGAAAACTCATTTAATTTGCCATTGATATGGCTCTAACCCATAAACCCTTCAATCTTAGATGGCCCCTTCAGCATAATTCCCAAAGTAATAGGGACATTCAATATTCTGTTACATTAGTGTTGAAAAGGGATCATTCCCAGCACATGAGTGCTGCTACATTTTAATGTCTTCATTGCTTTAGAAAATCCAGGCTGAAAATACTTCACAGACAGAATAGTGATAACTTTGTGGGACATCTGTTGACTGGACAAACTGATCAATTAGATCTTCAGAGGCAGAGATGTGTTTTAATTTAACAGTAGGAGATTTATTGGGCCAGACTTCCACATGACCGTGGGAGCAAAACTGATTAAGGTCTCAGTGTAGTGAACCTCTAAGTATATTATGGAGTACACAGAGAGAAATTCGATTTCACTGGGGAGGGTCTGAGTTAAGTTGGCAGTGGGAGGAAATTGGAAAATCAATAAAGAGCAAAAAATTGGATCAGTGGACTGCAAGTTAAAAACAGCTGCATGATTAGAGGCAAGATTAAAGAAAGTAACTGAAGTGATGATTGTGGTTATAAGCTGTGTGTGTATGTGCTGGTGTCTATGATAAGCTTCATGAGCTACAGACAGCCATTGCTGCAAGAGAGAGATCTATGATGCGGTGGAAACCTAGGTGAAACGAGAGAGGAATGAGTAGTTACTATGGCTGAATATTGCGTACTCGACATTGGTACAGAAAAAAAAGACTGGGCATGATAGATTTGGTGAGCGATACTCATTCACAAAAGGGATTTTATTGGTCATTTTATCAATAAATTTATTTGGCTTGAGTATGGGGTACAGATGGGGAGCTGTGATAGTGTTGTGAGTTCTTCCAGACTTCCAAATGGTGAGAAAGACCTGGATGAGTGAATTAATCAGCATATTTTAAAGGTGCTTAACAAGCATTGAATGTAATATTAAAACTGCTTAATGACCCTAACATAAACTGAGGAGACAGATGCTGTGAGTATATTGAATTAGTGATAAATGCACAAATAAAATACTTTGTTTCACATGTCTGTAGTTTGCTGTAGAAGGAGAGAGTGGTAGAATATTTCTCTAGAGAAAAATAAGTTGCAAAATTAGAGTCTGTTACAAGAGGAGAATATCTTACTTAAAGCATATAATTTGATTGGACTTATTATGGAAGTAGATGACAAAATAACGAAGGTAAAATTACACAGCTGTGAAAGAGTAACAATAGTGCTATTGAGACATGTAGAATGGAAGCAAGTCCCTTCAGTCCAACTCATCCATTCTGATAGTGTTGTCCAGAGAGCTAGACCCATCTTCCTGTGTTTGGCCCTTGGCTTTCTAAACCTCTCCTGTGCAAGTACTTATCTAGATCACTTTTAAATGCTGATAATGGGGCCTGTCTCAACAACAATTTATGGCAGATAATTCCAAATACCTGCAAAAAACTTTTGCGTGGAAACTCGCCCTCATGACCATTTTAAATCTCTCATCCCTGATCTCAGTCCTATGCTCCCTTGTTTTTAACCAGCTCCTACCTGGGAAAAAGACTGTGCCTTCACCCTGTCTATGCTCCTCCTGATCCTAATTACTTACCCAGTCAGCCCTCAATTTCCTGAATTCCAGAGAATAAAGAATAAATTCCTAGTATATGCAACCTTTCCTCGTAACCAGGCAGCATCCTGATAAAACTATTTTTTTATTACTTCTAGTTTATTAATATCTTTCTTATATCAGGGTGACTAAAAATGTACACAGTGATTAAAGGAAGGACAAGCACAAGCAGGGTTAAGTATTAAGACAGCAGTGTTTAGAGATGGGAGTGGCCTTTTCTGGGAATGAGACAATTCAGGATCAAACTCAATGTATTCCTTTAAAAAGACATTATAGGCCACCGAGGGAGCCACCACGAGTGACAGAAGCTCAAATGAAGCAGAGAAAAAGTACTTATGGCAAATGTCAATGTCCAAAGTACAATGTTAACGAACAAAATATTATGGAAAGTAGAGAATATTAATGAAATTAATATTTGAAGCAAAAATGCTTACAAATTAAAATGTAATAGTAGACAGTATTAATATGTAAAATGTTCAATATTTTGATTTAGAAATGAGTGGTTAGTGAGGGGAAAAGAGTAGATACATTTACGGACATGAGGAAAGATGACATAATTAAAATATTAGCTGAATATTTTACAGATTTTTTTGCAGGAACCAGAGGTCAGAATGGAGGTCTTTCTGAAGCTCAGTGACTCCAACTTTTTCACCAGGGTTAAAAAGATTTAAATCCCAGGTCACGACACATTTTGATTCTGACACAGTTCTGAGCTTTCTTCAGATTGTAATCTTGCTTTCTGCTATTATTGGGTCTGAGCAATTTTGGAACTAAGCTGTTCAAGAGGAAGAAATAAGAATATCAGAAAATCAATGAGGAAACAAAACAAAATTGTTTTAATCTTATCTTTGATGCCCTGTAATTCCATTGGTCAGCTGCTTTGCTAAGCTGATATGATCAGGAGATGGAGTGTGCCTCTGCCTTCTATCTTCATTTGCAATTACAATTTTTGATATACTGGTAATTCCTCTTAGCGCATTTTAATTCTGAACTGCTTTGAAACACTTGTATCCCTATTCTTTTGCCATAGAGATGTTTTCAGTTTTGCATGTGAAGGCCAAGGAATCAATGGCCAAAGCCTGATTTTTCAGTATATTCCCCGTTTCCCTTCTCACTCCAAACTCCCCTCAGACTTCATGGGTGCTCTTCATCAACTGAAGTCTCCGATCTTCACGCCAACAAGATCCTCGGTGCAGAACTTCAATCATAAGCTTTGATGTTGATGCAAGACAGTTACACAAATTTGCAGGTTAATTGCCAAGCTTGGCAAACACTGCAACATCAAACACCTTAACCTGAGCTACCAATACTCACCACCACCCCAAACAGTTCACCTGTCTCCAACTAACCAATTTATATGTGGCTTATATCTTTGTTTCTTATAGACGTAAATGTTTTACAGACCATAATATTCATCTACTCTCAATGAAATATTAGAATATGTGTTGGCCAAAGAATTGACTCTGATTATTTTAGAATAAAGGAAATCATTTCAAATACAGGGAACAAAGTCAATCAAATAAGTAATTAAATTCCTTATAACTGGATTCAGAAGCAGATTCCTAACATCTGATTTCGTATTTTGCCCATCTGAGAATTTAAACCTTTTGTTGTAACAGTTCTTTCTTTTTGTGTAATAAATAATTTCATTTGGTGGATAGATGCTATCTTACTCATGTGTAGAATAGCTGATGTAGATGGCATGCAACCAAAAAATTCACTCTGTCTCACTATATGTGACAATGATAAACCAATTACTTTTGCTGTCCCTTTGCCAGCAACAACTACTTAAAAAAAACTCACTGAACAAGAATTTTGTGAATAAGAACCTTAGCTGCTATATCTGAGGCAAAGTGCTATTTTTTTCCATAGTTATTTAATTTAAAGCAAGTTACTTAACTCTTGAGCACGACACCGAGATTTCACTGTACTTTAGTTGCAAACACATTGATGGGGCATTTGGGTGTTTGAAGCCATTTATTTTACTTGGCTTTTCCTCCTTAATAGATGTTCATTGTGGAGTGTTGAAAGGGTCGTGGAGCATTCATTTTACATATGTACTGCATCCTTCTCTAGGCGTTGTTTTCCTACTGTTGGATGGTGACACAAGATGGTCTAAAACTGCCTATAAGCAATTCAGTCCTAACCTTTAGAACAAAGATTCAAATCAAGTGTATTTGGGATCCACAGATTAAGGACCCATCTGGGGAGAGTTGCTCTGGGCAACAGTTAAATGTCTAAATGTCAACTGTTGATCGTGTTTCCACCTACCTGTCAAATACAATTGGAGGAACTCACTGTTCAGATTTAATTGCTGTTCTGAGGAATGCCATGGACACAAAATGAAAAGGTCACCATGGTGATAGTATGACCTTCTGACCCACTTATAGCTTCATCGAGCTGATTTACTTTCTAGCTAGGGTATGTCCACCAATATAGCTATCCCATGAAAGATTAAAAATACTAACCTAGCTGCCAACAGTTTTGGTTGAACTTGGAAAAGAAATGCAGACAGAAAGCGGAGCAGGAATATGGGATTAAACCACTTTAATATGCATGAAACTATTTTAAAGCTCTAGTGCACTACGAATCAGAACTTCAGACACAAACGTAACTGACACAAGTTTCTACTTGCAGAGATTCCTCAGTGAATTCGATATATACAGTATTGAGCGTGTATGAAATGGACATGATTTTACAGAGAATCAAAAACTGAAGCTTCTGAAAGGTTAAATATATCACATCTAGTAGTTTGGGGAAAAGTGATGAGCTGCAATTTACGGTTAAAGCACTGACATAAATCACAGAACACGATAGTGCCAATAAAGAGAAACAAGTTAAAAATAGAACTGAGATTACATAGAGACTGTGAGAGTTGTTGAAGTGACCTTCCTGCCCTGTATGCTACAATTGAAGTAGAGGTAAACATTAGTGTTCTAAATGCACAATTTGATTTACAATGGTGAAAACAGCATTGCAAAGAGAATAAAATGACAAATTAGGACTTCCATCCTTGAAAGGCACTTTAACCAAAGAACGATGTGCCTGCTCTATCAAGGTAATGATGGAACCACTTAATAAGTACCTGGTTGGACCAGCAAGAATGTGAAGATCTGGATTCAAGAGCAGGGACCAGGATGACACCTTACGTGTTGAAAGAATCAAGAAGTAGTTACCAAGTCCTGCTTTTGAAGTTCAGTTCACTGTTGTTATTGAATATCAGTAGCACACCCTTGCCCTCTCAGATAGACATACAAGGTTCAATTTTGTTGGATTATAAAACAATCAATTCAAGGAAAGTTCTCAGTTTTCTGGTGTGCTTGTCTGATCACTTGTTTCATATCCTTGTGATATTGTTTTGAGGACAGAGTGTGATGAGAGCCTTGAAGAGGATGGCTTGGATCCAAATGCTGGAGTATCTGAGACAGGGATCGAGACGCGGTCTCAAACAAATCAAATGCTTGATGAGATCACTGGTAGGCTGATGATTGAGCTGAACCTATGTTCAGGTGTTCCTTAAATACTCAATTCTTGGTGCCCAAACATTATTATCAATTAACGGGAATGTCCTAAGCCCTTAAAGAGGCCATGTCAGCTATCCGTACTCCAGAAAGTTAGAGCGTTTAAATCTTGGAAGCTGGAGTGGTTGGGAGCGTCTCCTAACACAGTGATTCAGACAGATCAAAGTCCTATGAACGCATAAAACTGAAATGGAGTTATTCAGTGCTGACATGAAGAAAATGGGGACATTAAAGTATATTCATTCTTAATTTCTCTATTGCTTTGAAACAAGATCATGCTTATTTGACATTCATGATTGTAATTAACATCTAATGGAGATAAGAACTATTAACAATACTTATCATTTCCTTGAAAAAATCAATGGAATTTGGGCCATTTCTACAGCTAACAACAGAAGGCATATACTCCAAGTGAAGCACAGAACTGAGTGAACAGATGAAGATCAGCGAGCTGAGTGTGAACAACTCCAGTTCCAGCTTCCCTGTAGGAGGAGTCTCATGGGAGAAGAGTATGTGTTCATCCCGTGACAGAGATGATGACCAATTAGGAAGAGACATGTCAATTTATAAGGATTAGTGCCTCAGTGAAAGATGATAGAGAGGATACATTGATGTTCATTGATAGAGGGACTGGTGCAGTGGCAAGTTAAGTTAACAAATCTGACATTACGTTTGGTCAAGTTGTCCACTGCTAAACCCCGGAACAGTTTGGGTTTTAAACTATATCTTTTGTCATAGGATCAATATTTTCTGTCATCTATGCCTTTTCTTTAATGAAGAATTAAGCTATTGGGACGAAAATTGCAGAATATAATTTTCAAGCAAACTATGATTTAAATCAGGGGTTCCCAAACTGGGGTCCTCAGACCCCTCAGTTAATGGTAGGGGTCCACAGCATAAAAAAGGTTGAAAACTGATTTAGATAATGAGCACTCTGACCAGCAATAGGCATATGTACATCCTGTGCGTATTATTGTGTCGTTATGTATTTAAAATCACACAACGTATGCAGTGAACATGCCACTTTTGTGGGTAATGAGTCTATAGCAGCTAAAACAACTATTTATAAATTACTGTTTAAGGTCAATATAGTTGGGCTCTGGGATCATAATTAAAGAACATTTAGCACATTCATCTGAAACATTTTGCGCTGGTATTCAAGGGAAGGTAGGTAAGCCACTGAAATTTGAGAGAGAAAAATGACAATCAAGTGCACAGTACCTGCATATTAGTACTGAAATTAGCAAATAACAACTAGAGAAAACAGCCTGGGTCATGTTGATTAGTTCTGAAAAAAGATAATCAATTGAAGCATTACCTCAAATTGTCTTTCTCCACCTCAAAGTCAAGTGATTCATCATATGCACATGTGCGCACAGGTGCAATTACAAATTTCCATGCAACAGTACCACAGGCACATCGCATCAGACACACAACATTCAAATATATGCATTAAATATTAGTCATATAGAATTAATCAAGAAGAGAAAAACAATTAGAACAAAAGAAAAACAAAGTCCATTGTCGTACAAAGAGGTTATAGTGTTGCTACAATGAATTAGTGATTAGGGTTGCGCTGATTGTTTCGAGAACCAAATGATTGAAGGAAATTAGCAGTTCTTGAACCTGGTGATGTGGGTCTTCGGGCTTTCTGCCTTCTGCTCAGTGGTAGTTGTGGGAAGATGGCATAGCCCAGGTGGTACATATTTTTGATGTCAAATGTTTTCTTCTTGAGTCATTGCCTCAAATAGTTGCCAATGATGGTGGGGAGAGTTGTGCTCAGACTCCGCACAGTGTCTCTGACTCCCTGCCACTGCTTTTGTTCCTGCACATTCAGTTGCTGAACAAGTCAGGACATTTTCAAGAGTACATCGTTGGAAGATCTCCACATGCTCCATGGAATTCGTAATAACTTTAATATGTATATTTATTTCTTTCCCCTAATAACCAATTGTTTCATCTTCAGAGCATCTATATATTTAATCCTGTCTTTTGTAAATAAGGGCTCCAAATTTTCAGAAATGTTTCATATTTATCTCTTATCCATGGAGCATGTGGAGATCTTCCAACAACCAGGCATTCTTTCTTTCTTTCTTTCTTTTTTTTTCTATAGGGCAGTTAGGGGGGAGGGGTTAAGGGGAGGGGGTAAGGGTTATATACATTGTTTTTTCATACTTTGTAATCATTTAAAAATGCAATAAAAAAAGTTTTAAAAAAAGAGTACATCGTTGTCTAGAGAGATGCTGAACCTATTTAACCTTGTAAGAAAGGGAAGATGCTGCTGTGCCTTCCGTTTGATTGTGTCTGCTGGCTATTTCCAGAACTCCTTTAGTTCAGATTTCCAGCAAACACAATGTTCTGTATATTATAGTTCAAGCATGCTTCCCCTTGCTAATCTGCCCTCAGTCTATTCTGTCCAATTAAACTTCCTGCAGACAGTTCATCCATGATTCATTGGTGTTCATCACACTCTCTCAGCCACCACCACCAGTGTATCATTCAATCTCTCTTGGTCTCCACAAATCTACACCATTATCTTTATTTCTCTTATCATTCATCCTTCTTTAAAGCTTAGAACATGATTATTTTCTCCTCGATCTTGGTCCTGATGAAACATTATCAGTTATTTTTCCCACAAATAAATGCTTCCATTATTTTCTGCCTTTACCTCAGAATTTCACCATCTGCAGTCTAATAATTGTTTGGTTACTGAAGCATTTGAAGCACCATGAAGCACTTCTCATCACATCAAAAGGAAAGTCACATTTCGAGAATAGCAAAGATACTCTAAAACAATTTTATCTTCTTTGAAAATAATTTCAAATAATAAGGTTGCCCTCCTCAGGAAACTTCAGGGCTTCATGGTTGTTTATTAATTCTGTATTTTAATAATGCTAATGAGAAAACTTTTCTGTGAAACAGGAATGAAAATCCTGTCTGCAAACTAAATGGGAGTTGCAGCTTGGGATTGACAAACTCTGTTTAGTGGATACATTTGCTTCCAAATCAGGTGTTTAGAGACACTATCCTTCTCTAGAAATACCACTCTAAAAGATCTACATTAGTGATCCAATCTTCTCTCCTAAGTTCCGTAATCTTATTCCAAGGAAGTTTATCTCAAAAGTCCACAACAATTTCAGCACTGTAGAAGGACAAAGTATCAGACTACTACCACATGTTCCACATTTGTGGCATCTAGCTGCAGCAATAGCTTTATTTCGGAAGCACTTCAGTAGCTAAGTATGTAAACTGTTATAACAGTGCAGCCTCTCTTTTACTTAAATTGTAAATGAGAGAATGTGTAATGTTGACGCAAAGTTTTGGGATGTTGAACACAAAACTTTCCTGCACCTATTTGCTTGAGGAATATTTCAGTCCCTGAAGACCCCAAATCCTTTAATTTCCAATAGTCCAGAGTAGGAGATGGGTAACTCTCTGGTTCTTCCTTGAGGAACACACATTAAATGGTGGACACACATTAAAAGGTCATGCAGCATCTATGAAGGGAAATATACAGTTCACATCTGAGGCTGAAACCTTCCATCAGCACTAGGAAGAAGGAGCACAGAAGTGAAGATAAAAGGGTGGAGGAGGGGGGACAGCAGAAGTTGGTAGATGAAAGGTGAATCTAGGTGAGGAGGGAATGGTAGGATGGAGTTGGCTGAGGGAGGAAATGATGTAAGAAGCTGGGAGAGAATAGAAGGAAGAGGCAAAGGGCTGAAAAAGAAGGAATCTAAAAAGAAAGGACAGTAAATGATTCTCAACTTGTGGCTCTCTGAAAGATAGCAGATGCATATTAAACTCATAATCATGGTCAGTTATTAAAAAAAAACAGCCTTTTCATGTATTGACAATCAACTTACACTGCTCCTCCACCACCACCTGCTATTTCCTCAACTCACATCCAACTTAACAAATTACTATGCTCCTAACATTGGGACGTGATACCAGAGGACAGCAGTTCACTAAACTGGATGAGTCATGCATTTCAACAGATAATGTCAGAGAGCAGTCTCACAGGCTTTTGAGTTTAACAGGCATGTTGTAAGTGATCACTTGAGCCTGTACCACAAACAATATAAGTAGGATGAAAAATTAAATTGCCTATTTCTGTACTTTTATTTTATAATTCAATGCAACAGGTAATTCTCTTAGGTGTATGCAAAGGGAAATTGTAGTGTGTAAACATAAAATATATTGTACTTTCATCCTGACCCAGTACATATCTCTTTTTCTCTTATTATACTACAGAATATATACTTTTTCTATTCCTCTGCCTATGAGAACTGTTGAAGCAACCCTCTCAAGCCTAAAGTTTTGACTAGCTCCCTGCTGACAATTTCACAACATCCTGCCAAGACAGATGATGACTAAACCTGCAGGAGGCAATTCCAGACTGTTACAAAGGAAGAGTGAGTGAATAGACTCCCAGCCAGAGTTGTCAACTAAACACCAAGAGGATTTCAGTATCAAGAGCCATGTCAATGTGCTACAAGCTCACCACATGCATGGCTGCCATGGAAATTGTCTCCCATTGAGATCTGGACAGATACAAAAGTGTGACATGAGATGTGTGAAAAATATTGTTTAGAAGTTATTCCTTTAACTTTCCAACCAATTAATTGAGAAAATGTGATTGAATCATACAATTAACAGTGCCATAGTGTACCTACCATGTTCAACAGTGACAGTGAATAGTAAATTTACCACTAAAGCACAATGAATGCCAGATTAGAAATCACAACCCCTTAACTCAGTGGAGCAATTGTTTGAGTGAGATACAATTCTTATCTAAAAATCATTAATTAAGTTAAATCACATTGCAGAATTTCCATTAAGAAGCTGAAAGTCACATCAGGTATGATCGATTGACTCTTTTGAACATCGGAAAGACGGCATTCAACCATAACGTGCCACCTTTCTAGCACTGGGACTCCCAGCTTGCACGAACCACAGCAGGTTCATTCACCACATTGGAATTACTGAGGAAGAGTCACCATATTTGAGGAAGAAGAGCCGGCATCCTGGTTAGGTTAAGACAGCGCACAAATCAGCCGCTGCTCCCTAGCGTACTCCTGGCTAACGTACAGTCCCTGGACAACAAGCTGTGTGATCCAGGAGCCTGAATATCATACCAATGGGAAACAAAGCACTGTAACATCTTATGTTTTACTGAAATCTGGTTGCCAGAGGAAACACCAGACCAAGCCATCGAACCCATCAGGTTCTCTGTGTTCGGAGCAGACAGGTCTAATGAGCTCTCTGGGAAAAGTAAAGGGGGGAGAATGTTTCATGGTGAATAATGGTTTGTGTGACCCAGGTAGTGGGCACACCCTCAAATCCTTTTGCTCCCCAGATCTGGAGTACCTTATGTTGCTAAGTCGACCTTTCTGGCTGCATAGAGAATTCATGCCTGATATTATTACAGCTGTGTATATCCCTCCACAGGCCAGTACCAACCTGGCTGTCAATGAACTTTGTGAAACTATCAATACCTATGAAACCACACACGCAGAGGCTGGTTTCATCATCACCGGAGACTAACCAAGTGTCACTGACCAGAGCCTACCCAAAGTTCTTCCAACTCAACCAAGGTCGGCACATGGGGAGGAAGCATATTTGACCACTGTTGCTCTTCCTTCTGCAATGTCTATGAAGTATTTCTCTGCCCTCTGTTTGGAAAGTCTGATCGTTCCTCCATCTTGCTCCTTCCCACCTACAGGCAGAAATTGAAGCAGGAAGCGGCCATAGTGAAAACTATCCACTGCTGGCCAACCAATCAGACTCAATATTACAAGACTGCTTTGATCGCTTCACCTGGGAGGTATTTTGAAAGCAGCTCTGAACACAGAACTCAGAACTCAGAAGCTTCATTTGGAAGTGCATTGAAGACACTGTTCCCCTAAGTTGGTCCGGGTCTACCCAAACCAGAAGCCTTGGATAAAGAGTTCAGTGTGTGTTGCTCTCAGTGCAAGGGACAAAGCCTTCAACTCTGGAGACCAATGGGAACTCAAGAGGTGCAAAAGAGCAACAAAATCTAGTCACAACTCTGTGACAATAACACACGTAGCGTATGGCATGGACCGCACACCATTGCAGACTTTAAGAGGAAACACAGCAGTACAACCATCATTACCATCTCGTCCTGGGTGAGCTAGAGGTTAAAAAAATCTAGTTAGACTCAATTCAAGGTTGATGGGACTGAACCCCAGAGGAGAGCCACTGACAAGACCTGCACCTTGGTTGTCTCCAAGGCTGAGGTGTGTAGACCATTCCAGTGTGTCAACAGCCGCGAGGTAGCAGGGTCAGACGGCATCCCAGGGCACGTCCTCAAATTGTGTACAGAACAGCTGGCTGGTGTGTTTATAGACATTTTAATCTGTCCCTCTCCTAGTGTGTAGTGCACTCCTGTTTCAAATGATCCATCATTGACCCTGTATCTAAGAAAACCAATGTAGCATGCCTGAACAATTGGTGTCCTGTCGCACTCACCTCAATTATAAGCTAAAGCTTTGTGAGGCTGGGTAAAGACTACATCTGCAGCATGCTACCACCCACACTGGACCCCCTACAATTCACCTACCGGTCTACGGGTGATGCCGTAGCCACAGCACCACACACCGTCCTCACTCACCAGGAGATGAGGGATGTTCCTGGGCTACAGTTCAGCATTCGACACCATAACTCCCTCCAGACTTGACAGGAAGCTCAGAGACCTCAGCCTGTAACTTACCTTGTGCAGCTCGATCCTCGACTTCCTATTGGATCGCAGACAGGTGGTGAGGATGGGGTTCCTCACTTCTGTCCCTCTGACCCTCAACACAGATGCCCTCAGGGTTGTGTTCTGAGTCCCCTTCTCTACTCCCTTTACACCCAGGACTGAACTGCCACATACAGCTCCAACCTGCTGATCAAATTCACAAATGACATGACTTTAATCAGCCTTATTACCAGTGGTAATGAGGCCTGCTGAGGAGAGTTTGAGACCCTGATACAGTGGTGCCAGGATAAAACCCTTTCCCTCAATGTCCAAAAACAAAAGAGCTGATTGTGAATTATAGGAAGAACAGATATAGGCTTGCTCTGATCAACATCAATGGGTCTGCAGTTGAGAGGGTGAGTCGTTTCAAGTTCCACAGTATACACATCACCAAAGATCTCACCTGGACTGTACACACTGACTTTGTGGCAAAACAAGAACAACAATATGTTTTCCACCTCAGGCGAGTGAAGAAGTTTGGCATGGGCCCCCAGATCCTCTAGACCTTTTACAGGGGCACCATTGAGAGCATCCTGACTGGCTTTATCACCACCTGGTACAAGAACTGCACTAACCTTGATCGCAGGGCACCGCAGAGAGTGGTACGGACAGCCCAGCACATCTGTGGATGTGAACTTCCTTCCGTTGAGGAAATTTATAGCAGCAGGTGCAGAAAGAAGGCCTGGAAGATCATCGGGGACACCAGTCACCCCAAACATAAACTGTTTCAGCTGCTTCCGTCTGGCAAATGCTACCGCAGCATTAAAGCCAGGATCAATAGGTTACGGGACAGCTCCTTTCCACAAACCATTAAACTTTTAAATTCACAGGTGTACATTGCAACTGATTCATGATGCAAAGATTCTTACTCCCTCATTTTGTGGGATGGATGTAAGATTTAAATAAATTCTAATTATAATTATGAAGGACTCCTGATTCAGACAAGTAATCATCAAATTGCATATCTACACAAATTATCATTCAGGCGTGCTAATGGTGACATAGAGTCATACAGCATAAACACATCTGTTTGTCCATACTGTTACATGCTGAAAAAGATTCTCATTTAAGCTAGTCCTATTTGTCCATATTTGGCCACATCCCTCTAAACCAGGGATACCCAACATTTTAATAAGCCTTGGAGCTTTATCATTAACTGAGGAATCCAGGTTGGAAACCCCTTCTCTCATCTATTCTTATCCACGTGGCTGTCAAAGTGTGTTTTAAATCTTGTTAATATATCTCCCTCAACTACTTTTTCTGGCAGTTCATTCTTAATGTGGACCACTCTTTCAGTGAAGAACTTGTTTCTCAGGTACGTATTAATTCTCTCTTCTATCACGCATGTCCCCAATCTTGATTTCCCCAACCTTGGGAAACAATACAGTGTGCATTGGCTTTATCTATGCATTTTGTGGTAACTTGATTCCTTAAGGTTATTATAGCCGGGGATGGTAGTGGAGATGAGCTCCCACTACCTATGAAATGCTCCCATTAGCATGTGTCTCAAATAGCCTCTGACAACCGAGATCAGCTCCTGGCCTTCATATGTGGCTTAGCTTCAAAGCCCAGTGGAGCCATTTTACCGACAGGAGTAGGGGACAGGTGCATTAAAACCAATTGTTTCAAGCAGATGGGGCTCATCAGCCATGGTAGTAGCTCCTCTAGGAGAAAGAGATCTCAAACCTCCACTGCCCATTCATGGGGTAAGCTTCAGTAGAAAACCCCAAGGAAAAGTCCAGAGCTGGAGTCCCAAAGGCAGTCCCACACTGAGTTCAACACTGACTGACAACGCTTGCAACACCGCTGATACCAAATTGTATCAGTCTCTGCTGCTCCTTCGGATTCATCAGCTAAGAGAGGGCAACAGCTTGTTCCCCATATTGTATTGCCTCAGCTTGCACATCATATAAACAGCTGAGATGTTACATTCATGTTAGAACTCAACCAATGGAGGACCTCATAATATATTTATACACTTCTATAACATCATTTCTCCTACTTTCCGGTGAGTATCTCAGACTGCTCATTATCCCTCTCATAATTTATCCCATCAAGTTCCAGCAACATCTGCACTCTGTCCAAGTTAATAATGTCTTTCTTGTAGCATGGTGAACATCAATTGCCCTGGTCATCACCAGACTGTGTATAATGCTGGCTCCAGCTCTGGAGGCTTCAGCTACCTACAGACTGCAGATCCCTCTGGCTCTGATCATTGCTGCCTCCACCTACAGGTGGAGACCTTTCTCCCTGTCCATGTAGCCATGTCTCCTCTTTGCCCTCTACTACTCTATGAGTGGGATCCTACCACTAAACACATCTTTCCCTCCCAAGCCACTCTCTGCTTTCCACAGGGATCATTGCTATGCAACTCAATTGTCCACTTGTCCCTCTGCACTGAATTCTCTCTTTGTTCTTACCACTGGAAATAGGTGGGACAATAGCTATACCTGCCCCCACAACTCTTTCCTCACCACCAATTCAGTCACCAAACAGTCCTACCAGGTGGGGCAACACTTCACTTGTGAATCTGTTGGGGTCATCTATTATATCTAGTACATCCTGTTCCAGCCTCCTTTACATCAATGAAGCCAGCCATAGATTAGGGAACTGCTTCATTGAATATCCTTGTTCCATTCTCTACAAAATATGACACTTCCCAATGGCCAGTCTTTTTAATTTTACTTCCCATTCTTATTCCAACATGCTGACTACTGGCTTCCTGTATTGCAATGATGAGTGAACTGTCAGGTTGGAGGAGCAACACCTCATATTCCACCTCAATAGCTTTCAACCTGATGGTGTGGACATCGATTTCTTTGACATCTGGCAGTCTCTCCAGAACTTTGTGTGTTTCTGTAGATTTACACCATTTGTAGAATCTCTTGGGCTTACAATGTTCCAAAGGAGGTCTCATTAATGTTCTGTAAAAATGCAGCATAAAGTTCGAACTCCTACATTCAATGATCTGATTGATAAGGGTCAGTTAGCCAAAACCCTTTTTCACCACCCTTTTGAACCATGAAAGGAAATCATGCAATTGTCCTCTGATGTCCCTTTGTTCTACATCACACCCCAAGATCTGATCATTCACTGTAAAAATGCTAACTTCATTTGATCTCCCAAAGTGCGAGACCTTCACCTCCCAAATTAAACTCCATTTGCCATTCTTCAGCACACTTACCCACCTGATCAAGATCCTTCTGTAAATCCTGATAACCATCTTCACTTTTTTTTCTAAATCTTATTAAAACATATCTCGTATTGTGAAGATTCTTATTCTATTCCAGTGATGATAAATAGCCTCAACCCAAAATGTGCAAGGTTTATTCATCCCCATAGATGCTACCTGTCCTGCTGAATTACTGTCACATTTTGTTTGTTTTACTCTGGGTTAGCAGCATCTGTAGAATCTCGTGTATTTATTCTCTCCACTTATGTTTTGATGTTCTTCTGTTTATACTTAGTTCAATCAAAGACTTCAACACTAAACTTAAATTTGCTGCGGATATTCTGTTTTACATTTCATTTACAAAAATAACTTCTAGTTACTTACTATGAATGGTATGCATAATTTTTGTGCAAAATGTCATGATTTCAATTTCTAGCATCTTCTAATTGTTCACTGTTTTCTTCTGTATTAATAGTACTCTCAGAACTCACACGCATACCAAACAAAGCCGCACACAGAGGAATCACGAGTGTCCTAGAAAGAAGCAGATGGAATGGAGAAAAGATCTAAAGAGGACCTGGAATTGCTTCAGTCTTCAGAAGTTGTTTTTTTTTAACACATGAACCACTTTAGCTATGAGTGGAATCTGGAGGTTGATTCTGTTTTCCTTGGAGAGGAGATAAAATAGAAACATGACTGAACATGAATATAAAATTATGAGTGTATAGTTCTGGTAAATTACAGGAAACTTTTCCACAAATCAAAGCTGTAAGGAATAAGAAATTTAGAAGGGAACTGAAGGTGACATTTTTCACCTAGAAAGTGGTGAGTGCCTGGAATATACTGTCAGATACAGTGGTGGAAGTTGAGTCCCCAACAGCATTTCAGAGAAGTCTAGATGACTTTACAGTCACCTAAGCAGAGAAAGCTATAGAGACCAATTGCTGGAAGATGGGTTTGGTATGGTGGGTGTTCGCTGGTTAGTGTGGACATGGTGTACCAAATAGCCTTCTTCAATGGTGTATGATTCATTTTGTTGTAATCCAGTTAAATGTTAGGCCATAAAACTGTGATGGAGAGCACTTGGTAAATACAATCATTATATACGCTCATTCACTCACGCACTAACATTGCCTTGTCATTCTGCTGTCGTTATGGTGAGCGTACACACTTCAGTGCCTACCCTGGTATATTCGCATAAGTAATGCACTGTTTTCCGTCCACATTGCTGTAATCCAGCCATACGTGGTGGAATAATCCACTTCCTTAGTAATGGGAATGTGTAAATGTTGTTTGTATACAGTACAAGGTAGATACTTCTGTTTATTTTGTAATATAATTGCCTCATATTCTAACTCATCTGTAGTCTTAAGTTAACTTTGCTGGTAATTTAAGATTAATGCCCTGGTGTCGAATTGAAAAAGGAGCTCATCTTCCTGAGCATGAGAGAAAAAGAGAGAGGTAGGGACTGCAAGGAGTTCACACTGGACGAGAATAAGTACAAGCTATTATTGCATATTCTTGTGGCTATCATTTTGTAAATAGTGGAACTTTTCTTTTCACTAATTTTGATTTTTGATTAATAAACATCTTTGACTTTTGATATAAACACTAGAAAATTTACAGATACTGAAAATCCAAGCAGCACACGCAAAATGCTGGAGGAACTCAGAGAGCCAGGTAGTATCTATGGAAAAGAGTAAACAGTTGACTTTTTAGCCCTCGACCTTCCACCAGGACTGGAAAAGAGATGAGAGGTCAGAACGAGAAGAGAGGGAGGAAAAAGTCCAAGGCGTTAGGTGATAGGTAAAAGCAGGAGAGTGGGAGTGGTAAAGTAAAAAGCTGGGAAGTTGATTGTGAAAGAGATAAAAGGCTGGAGAAGGGAGAATCTGATAGGACAGTGTAGAAAACCATGGGAAAAAGGGAAGGGACAGAGATGATAGGCAGGTAAGGAGATAAGATGAACATCGATCTCTTAATCTTCCGCTAATTGCTCCCCAAATCACCATTCCCCCATTCCCACTTCCCTCTCTTACCTTATCACTGGACATTCTGCAGCCTCCCTGCTTCAACACTACCTGCCCCTCCACCAGTCATCATATAGTCCGCAAACTTGGCCACAAAGCATCAATTCTATCATCCAAATCATTGACATGCAATATTAAAAGAAATGGTCCCAACATAGATCCCTGTGGTACACCATTAGACACTGCCAGCCAATCAGACAAGCCTCCCTTTATTCCCACTCTTTGCCTCCTGCCAATTAGCCAATGCTTTATTCATGTTAGTATCTTTCCTAGAATACCATAGGCTCATAGCTTATTAAGCAACCTCATAAGTGGCACCTTGTCAAAGGCCTTCTGAAAATCCAAGTACTCAACATCTAGAATTCTTTATGTCTATCCTGCTTGTTATTTCCTCAAAGAATTCCAATAAATTTGTCAGGCAAGGTATTCCATTAAAGAAACTATGCTGACTACAGCTTTTCTTTTGTGCCTCCAAGTACCCCAATACTACACCCTTAACAATCAACTCCAAAAACTTCCCAACCACTGAGGTCAGGCTAATTGGCCTACAATTTCCTTTCTTTGGACTCCCTCCATTCTTGAAGAGTAAAGTGACATTTGCAATTTTCTCGTCCTCTGGATCTAGTGTTCTTGAAAAATCATTACTAATCCCTGAACAATCACTTCAGAACACTGGGGTGTTGTTAATCTATTCCAGGTGACTTATTTAATCTTCAAGCCTTTCAACTTTCCAAGAACCTTTTCCTTCATAAATAGCAACTGTGCTCACTTCTGCCCCCTGACACTCTCGAACACCCAGCATACTGCTTGTGTCTTCCACGGTGAAGATATATGCAAAATACTTTGCCAGTTTGTACACCATTTCCTTGCCCCCTCCCCCCCCCCCATTACTACCTCTCTTGTGTCATTTTCCAGTGGTCCAATATCTAACAGTGTCCCAAAAAACAGTGTGGGATTTTTTTCTGGTTCCCCTTTGGATCATCTCTGCTGTAATAGGGAGACTTTTGATTTGTATTAGGGAGAGTACAACAAAGGAGTGATCATTTTGTAAATTTTTCTGGTGCTTTCTTTTCCAAAGGTAAACACGATATTCCATCAGCAAGGGATAGAGCACAGTAGCTAGGTTTGGCATGAACCTCTTATAGTATTTGACAAATCCTATAAAGAGCCACAACTATGAAACATTCTTTGCCCTTGGGACATCTACCACAGGCTGAATTTTCTCAGCACAGTTTTGCAATACTTGTGCATAAATGATGTAACCACACTAAGTGATGCTTGGTTTAAAGAATTCACAATTGTTGTGAGTCCATAATCTTTGAATGTTTTTAACACTGTCTTGAGATTTTGGGAATGCTTCTTGTCATCCTTATTGGTAGCAATGATGCCATCCATGTAACACCAAGTGCCTGGGCAGCCTTGCAGTACCTTTTAGCAAAGATATCCTCTATCCTGGAAAGAGGGTGTTGATATAATTTCAGTACTGGGTTGACATTATAACCACCACAGATCCTAACAAACCCATTCTTCTTGGCTGCTGGGACGTCTGGCATTGCTCATGGGCTCCACTCAACCTGGGTTAGAATTTCTTCATCCTCCATGTGACCTAACTTGTGTAGGACATTTTTATTTAACACTATCTTACCTTCATATGCTTGAGTTTTCCAGTGCCATCCTTGAACAGTTGTGGAATCATCCAGTACCTTGCTTAATTCCTTTTCAATTGACTCTATTGCAGGATATGTGGCATACAAATGGTGAAGTAATCTCCAATCAAGTTGTAATCACCACCCCACAATGTTAGCCCTCCAGTTTTACCACATACTAGCCAAATATGACTTGATAGTAGTTGTTTTTCACTGTTGTCAATGTCATGACCATGGGAACTATCTTTTCTCCAGAATAATTTCTTAGTCAGATACAGTATCAGCAGGCTTCAGTTAACTATTTTTAAAATGTTAACTGTTAACTATTTTTAATTTTTTTTAATGTTTAAGATTGAATCTCAGTTTGTGGAATGACTGAAACAGCTGAGCTGGAGTCCAATTCCATTTTAGGTAATTTGACTTTCACTTCTGTTGTAAGTCATTTGACTTGTCTTTTGTTAGTTTTCATATTGAAAATCTCAAGGCCACCCAGCCCTGTGACATTTTTATCATTATCAGATTTTTCATTAACATAATGCAGATTAGTGCTCTTTTTGAAACTGCACATGACTTTTTATCCTTTTCTCTTCTCTGTGCAGTCCATTTATTTCTGTCCATCTGACACACACTTAGTATATGTCCTACTTTGTTGCATTTTCTGCATGTTCTGCCTTTACATCTACACTGGTCCAATGTACGTGAGTTGTTCCCACAATGGTAACACAATTTGTTTGGCTGGGCTGGTTGCTGTTGAGACATTGCACTTTTGTTCCTGCTCATTTTCATTCTGGTCTGCAACTCAATTGTGTCCCTGTCTGCTTTTTCCGTTGATACAGCAATTTCATCTACTCTTTTTAATGCTGATTGTGCTTCAGTTAAGCACTGCTTTTGAATGCTTTCTTGGAAGATTTCACAAACTAAATGATCTCCCAGAGCATCATTAAGTCCATCTCTGAACTGAGAATTTTCAACCTCTTGAATTCAGCCATGCATGCTGATATAAGCTCTTCTTCCTTTTGATTCCATTTATGAAACCTAAACCACTCTGTAATCAATAATACTTTTCATTCTAAATATTCCTGCATAACTTTCACAATATCAGCAATGAGCATTTTGGCTGGTTTGGTTAGAACAGTCAAATTTCTAAGCAAATTACATGCCTTTCAACCCAATGCACTCAGGAAAACTGACAATCGCTTTTCATTAGCTATTTAATTTGCTTTAAAATGCTGCTCAATTGGCTCAGTATATAATATCCGGTTATCTCTTATGCAATCAAACATGTCTATATTTCTGATGTAACCAGCCATTTCTGCTGTTTTAAGTTAATGATTATTATCACCCGTACACATTGTTTATTAACCAATGAATTTATCCTCTTTTTGTCCTTTTTTAACTCAAACATCTCTGTTCCTTCCTGAAGAACCACATGTTGCACTTTTTTCAAAGTCAAACATATCACTGCATTTCAACCGGCAGGAAGTCATCTCAGATTTGTTTTAAATCTTCCTCATCAGTACTGTTATGTTTTGTAACTCTAAAGCATAAAACTAATTGAAAGGAAACATGGAACCAGGAATGTGTGTCTTGATTTCATTTTTGCTTTAAGCATAGTGAGCACATATGACATGAAGGTATGATGACATATGGTGTACTTTTACATATGGCCTGCAATGCATTATGTAAACTAGAATGCTTAATCAAACAATATATTTGCAATATTACTCAAATGTTACTGAAATATTAAATATATACCAGGAATGCAAAACAAAGGTCACTGTCAAATCTCCTAGAAATCTCCTATCCATTACATCAAACCTTCAGTTTCATTCAAATTTGTAATGGGAATAGTTTCCTAAAGTCTTCCCAAACTTGGCCATTTCACCACAGCTGTATAGCTAGGATATACAAGCAGAAAGCAATACAGTAATGCAGAAAAAAGTGTTACAGTTACAAAGAAAATGCAGTGCAGTCAGGCAATAAGTCCATGACAAGGTAAATCACAAGGTTAAGATTCCATCTTATTGAACAATTGATCTTATTGAATAAGATCAGTTGTCTTATTATCGCAAGATTAAAAACTATCCTTGGGTCTACTGGCCTGTATTTTCAGGCTATAGAAAAGGCTCAAAGAATGCTTAGACCCTCTCTAACATCAAAAATTACATTTAACAAAGACTGCTGCAGTTATGATGCATACCAACCTTATTTCTCTTCTAGGATATCAATTAACATGTCAAACAAAGGGACTCTAAATCAAGAGTTAATGCAACTTAATCTTCATTGGCACCCAAATTAATTAAGCTTGTATGTACTGTATACCACTAACTTTTAATAACTTTAAATTTGACTTATGGTTCCACCTGTCACCTCTTATAAAAATACTCAAATGTTATCAGTGCGAGCTGCTGGCCAGGCCCACTCCAAAAGGACTGTAATCTCTGAGTTTAAAACTTGGGATCTTTTTTCTCATGACTATTCCCAGAATTATTATCAGCAATAACTTTTATGACCACTCTTTTAAGTTCTTGTTTGATCTTCTGGAAGGCTCATTGAACTACCTCTGCCCAGAACGCTTGTCGCTCTGAGGTAAATCATTACCAGAACATACTACTTCCTTTGTTTCCTTTTCCACCCTGAACTTAGTCTTGGTCTGCATTAGAGTTGATCACCTGTCATAACTGACATCCTGAATGTCAGGGAGCATTTACTTCCTTCACAAACTAGAAAGCTCGTTAATTTAACACACTGTTCCTCCAAAAACTTACATTTTCCCAATCATGCCCATTTACTTAATTTGATTCAAGATTCAAGATTGTTTCTTGTCATTCATCACTACACAAGTGTAAGGGAGAATGAAGTGACTATCACTTGGATCCAATACAACAACACAATAGGTGTAAAGGGCACAATAATAAACAACAATAAATATAATTACCTAATCTTAACAACATAGACTGATTGTGTGTACATAAAGTAATACTAAGTATAGGAGTACCTGTGCATAGCATGACTCTGACAGGAAATAATATATTAGTGCTGGTTGGGGGGGGGGGGGGGGTGTGGTTTGGTGGGTTGATGAGTTGTTCAGCTTGACAGCAGGGGGGAAATAATCGTTTCTGAGCCTGTTGGTCCTGGTATGAATATTGCATAGCCTTTTCCCTGATGGGAGTGGGAGTCCTAGCTGCAGCAACCTCCCTCTCTCACATTAGCAGGCTGCATTTGTTATGTCGAAAGACCCACTAAGGATCTATCCTGCACTCAAAATGACCATGAAATAGTAAAATGGGGCAGAGAAAGCCCAATTTCACTATCACCCGTCCCTTGAATATAACCTAAAATGGCAATAAAATCACGCTAAGGTTTCAGTTGAAGCAACACGCATCAGACATGCTGTCTTATTTCCTTGTCCATTAGAATTAATGGTAATAAAGTATGTTTTAACCTTCATCCTTCATTACTAATACATTCTGCTCCTAATACACTCTCCCATTAAACAAAGCTTTGTGCCCAGAGTACTCAATCATAAAGCTCAACAGTATAGACTGAAAAGCATGCATCAGTGTCTTGTGGCAAATGCATTCCCTTTATCACGATCAAAATGTTTGCTTCATACATACAGCTCTGATGCATTAAGTAGGCAGTGTTCATTTTCCATAAATCATCAGTTCAAAAGTGCATCATCTCCTTAATCTCACACTTTATATCCTTATTTTGTTTGATGTTTTTTTTCTCTTTAGATGACCAAATGCTGTTTTTATCAGGAAGAAATGCATCTTGTGGGAAATCTTAATCTTTATCTGGGTTAAATTTTGTTTGTAATGTGTAATACTTCATTCAACCAAAATTATTCAATTATATTATATCAATTAGTTTAGAACTGATCTCAATAATGATGATTTGAATTGGTAGCTCATTACAGAAGGAAGCCTCATATACAAGATTTCTCTGTGACTCATACGGATGATTTTCCTACTATAATAGAGAATCATAGCAGGAATACACAACATACATTTAGATATGGTTTTTCAACCATTAAATTCAATGACTGGAGATTATGCATGCCAAGAATAACAAATTATATACCTGTCTCACAATGTGAGCACTTACTACAGCACTCCTCACTGAATATGTTTGTACATCGGTATAAATTGCACAAGCATAACTTAACAGAGATAAACTGGCTCCCCATCCATGACCATTCCTATCCATGTACCTGTCCAATGTCTTTTGAACTGTGTAATTGTTCCTCAGGCAGTTTTTTCCACATACACAGTCTCCTAAGGGTGACAAACATTGCTCCTTAGGTCCCCTTTAAAGCTTTATCTAGTTTCAGAACCCAAGCCCCACACTGGGAAGACTGTGACTATCTATACTCTGTGTACCCCTTATGGTTTTATAACCCTCCTTTCCGTCATTCTGGAAAACCATTCCTGGCCTGTCCATTCTCTCTTCAGTCCAAGATTCAAGCCCTCTAGTCTCAGCAAAATCCTTGTGAATCTTTTCTGAAGCCTCTCTAGCTTAATCATATTTTTCTTTTAATTAGTGAAGGAGTGACAATTGAGACACTGATTGAATGAATGCCTCTGTTGAAATGGATGGGGTGTTTAGCAGTGAAATACAGTATTTACTATCCCTAACACTTATGTACTTTTTCATATTTTGTATATGAATAATGTTAGTCACACATTCGCCATCAATCTCCAAAGTAACATTAGTGAATTAATACTTGATTGATTTTATTAATTTTAATGATCTTAGCATTGATCTCAATATCTTTGATACTCATTGCAAACAATTTTAATAGCTTTAATGCCAACATTGATGGTGACCATGTTGCTAATAATGATAATTATTCCTTTTTATTAAACTACATTAGTGGAGTAAATAATATGAATGTTGAATATCAGCTTAAATATTTGTTTAATAGTCTATGCAATAAAGAATTTACCAAATCTATAGCTCACTTTTTAATATATATTATTTCTGTTTATTTGCACGATTTTTAATCTGTTCAATATACGTATACTGTAATCGCTTTATCTATTTATTTATTTATTTATTTATTTATTTATTCGTTCATTCATTCATTCATTCATTTATCTCTCTATTTATTTATTTGTTTGTTTGTTTATTTATTTATATTCATTATTATTTTATTTTTTCCTCTTCATCTATATTACATATTGCACTGAACTGCTGCTGCTAAGTTAATACATTTCACAACACATGCTGGTGATAATAAACCTGATTCTGATTATTAAATGTGCAATGATTGAACAGTATATCTGTGCCAGTGTAATTACCCTCAGTGAATATTTTAAAACACAACAGGTTCCATGTAATTGTATGCCACTCTGCTCAATAGACAAGTAAACTGGTATTCTTTTCTTATGCCAAGTACAATTCCTTTTTTAATACAACTATGATAATCAACCAACATTGGTACTATTACTAACTAGCAATTAAGACTCCTAATTATGTCATAATTATGAGTAAATGTTAAAATACTGAACCAAAGAGGAATGCAAAATAATGTGATAATATGAGAACAAACTTAAATATTGAAACAATATTATGATTAGTAAAATTTCTAGTAATGAAACACTAATTAACAATTATCTGACAGGAGTTGGGCAAATATGATAGATAAGTTAAGATGCAATTTAGGCAAGGTACAATATCTGTCTACTGTAGATGTTCTACAGTAACAGCTGCATAAAATTACATTATCTTGTAATGTTTCTAGAGATATTACTGAAGCCAATTATAGTATCACAAATAATCAGGAAGATCTTAATGAACTAGGAAGCACTGTTAGTAACGGAGAAGAAAGTGTTTGTAAGTCTGTGGTTTAACTCTGTCCAATTAAAACATTAATTTGGAAATAATTTAATAATTGAACAGGCTGTAATTTACTGGGATTCTTGGTAAAGCTCTGGCATGTAACTCTGATGTTAATTAAAAAGAGCAAACTATTTTCAAGGGTATTATTTTGAAGGCCACGTAATTATTACAAGTAAAAATGGTAGTAGTAGTAATAATAATAATAATAATAATAATAATAATAATAATAATAATAATAATAATAATAATAAGATGAATAATAAGTTAATAGAAGCCAAAAAAATTGGGAGTAACAGAATGAATAATATTTCTGGTGCCTTAAAATATATAAGTTAAGACCATGCTTAAAGAGACCCAAGTTATTTTAGTTAAAGATTCAAAGGTTCACTTTATCATCAAAGTATGTATGCAGAATACAACTCCAAGATTTGTCTTCTCTAGGTAGCCATAAAACTAGGGAAAAGTTGACTAGACCAATATGAGGTCCAATTCACTGCAGATTTCTGAATTTCAGCATCATTGAGTCTAAATTTTCTAAAGAACAATAATAAGAATGAAATAAAGCATTAAATTGAAAGACATAGTGGGTTTACTAAACATGATTGAAACAAATGAGATAAAGAAATCTTTACAATGGGTACACTTCTGGTACCCAATGTCCTTACTTGGACACATAAAGGAGAATGCAGGATAGAAACAGACTTTTCAGCCACCCAGTCCGTGCTTGGACCCTTGCTCCTCTTGAATCACCTCTTGCTTTTCCTCATATAAATTTAGTTGTTAAAGTCGCTGTTAACTATATTTATGATGTAATAGTTTAAGTAGGAAAATAGATCCAATGTGGCTATAAATCCTATAGGTGGGATGTTAATGAAATTTAAATTGTATAAAATTGGCGACTACTTTCAGTGAATTAATTACGACTCGGATTATTCACAACTAAACTGTTACTTTAAAGGTCATGTTGAAGAGCTTTATGTCTGTGATATAGTAACACTTTAAAATTGAATAATAAGCACAAGAGATTCTGCAGAGGCTGGAAACTAAAGTAACATACACAAAATGCTGGAGGAACACAACAGGTCGGGTAGCATCTATGGAAAAGAATAAACAGTCTATGTTTAGTGCTGAAACCCTTCATCAGGACTGGAAAGGAAGGGGGGAAGAAACCAGAATAAGAAGATGGTGGGAGGGGAAGGCGTTCAAGCTAGAGGATAATAGGTGAAGCCGGGTGAGGCAGAAGGTAGGTGGATGGGGGATGGGTGATGTAGTGAAGGTTGGGAGGTGATAGGTGGAAGAGGTAAAGTCTGAAGAAGAAGGAATCTGATAGGAGAGGAGAGTGAACCATGGAAGAAGGGGAAGGAGGAGGAGCACATGCAGGAGGTGATAGAGAGATTACGAGAAGAGAAGAGGTATGAGGGGAGTTGCAATGGGAAATGAAAAAGGAGAGAAAAAGGAGAAATTACTGGAAGTTGGAGAAATCAATGTTCGTGTGGTCAGGTTGGAGGCTACCCAAATGGAATATGAGTTGGTGTTCCTCCAAACTGAGAGTGGCCTCGTTGTGTCAGCAGAGGAGTCGATGGACTGACATGTCAGAATGTGTATGTGGATTTGAATTAAAGTGCTTAACCAACGGGAAATCATGCTTCCTGTGTTCGAAATGCAATAACACATGCCAAGGCCTTGTGATGGTTCCATCTCATATCAATAGAAAATAAACAGATCAGAAATTTACATTAAAATCAACACTACAGGTTGACATTGTAAATGTTGTCATTCTATTCAGGTTTTATAATTGATTAACTTCAGTGAAGATTTCTCATGATCCATTAAAAATCACAAGATCACAAGACAAACGAGCAGAAGTAGACCATTCGACCCATTGAGTCTGTTCCACCACTCCACCATGAGCTAAACTATTCTCCCATCTAGTTCCAATTACCGGCTTTTTCCCCATACCCCTTGATACCCTGACTAATTAGATACCTATCAATCTCCTCCTTAAACCCCATCAGTGATTGGGCCTCCACACCCCCTTGCTAAATCCACACCCCTCTTGCTAAAAAAATTTCTCCTCATCTCTGTTTTAAATGGGTACCCTCGAATTCTAAGTCTGTGGCCTCTTGTCCTGGACTCACCCACCAAGGGAAACAGACCCTTCACATCTACTCTGTCCAACCCTTTCAACATACAAAATGTTTCTATGAGATCCCCTCTCATTCTTCTGTACTCTAATGAATACAATCCAAGAGCCGATAAACACTCCTCATAGGTTAGTCCCTGCATTCCAGGAATCATCCTAGTGAATCTTCTCTGAACTCTCTCCAACATCAGCACATCCTTTCTAAGATAGGGGGCACAAAACTGCAAACAGTATTCCAAATGAGGTCTCACCATTGCCCCATGGAGCCTCATCAACACCTCCTTACTCTTATACATTATTCCTCTTGAAATGAATGCCAACATAGCATTCGCTTTCCTTACTGCCGATCCAACCTGGTGATTAACCTTTAGGGTATCCTGCACTAGGACCCCCAAGTCCCTTTGCACATCTGATTTTTGAATTTTCTCCCCTTCTAAATAATAATCTGCCGGATTGTTTCTTCTTCCAAAATGTACAACCGTACATTTCTCAACATTGTACCTCATCTGCCATTTCTTTGCCCACTCTCCTAAACTGACCAAGTCTCCCTGCAACCTTCGCATTTCTGCAACACTTCCTGCTCCTCCACCTATCTTGGTGTCATCCACAAACTTAGCCACAAAACCATTTACTCCACAATCTAAATCATCGATACACAGATTATTTTACACCTTTACTGTTGAGATTCATGATATTATTTTATGTACACAAAGTTCTTACAATGACTCTCACTTCCCAAACTGAAGCCTCTGATCCTAGCTGTCAGTGTTAAAAAAATTGTTGACTGTTAGTTGAGATTCTGTTAGAATCAATCTAAAGTAGTAGGCTTATCTTTTAGTTCTTGTATTTTCAGTTATTTGGGAGGTATGAGTGTGAGGGCAGCTTGTTGTTCTTGGTGTCGGATGTGGGAGATCCTGGAGTCTCCGAGCCTCCCGGATGTCCACATCTGCGCCAGGTGCGCCGAACTGCAGCTCCTGAGGGACCGAGTTAGGGAACTGGAACTGCAGCTCGATGACCTTCGCCTGGTCAGGGAGAGTGAGGAGGTGATAGAGAGGAGTTACAGGCAGGTGTTCACTCCGGGACCACGGGAGGCAGATAGGTGGATTACAGTCAGGAAGGGGAAGAGGCAGGTACTAGAGAGTACCCCAGTGGCTGTACCCCTTGACAATAAGTACTCATGTTTGAGTACTGTTGGGGGGGACAGCCTACCTGGTGGCTGTGACAGTGGCCGAGCCTCCGGCACTGAGGACGGCCCTGTAGCTCAGAAGGGTAGGGATAGAAGAAAGAGGACCATAGTAATAGGGGACTCAATAGTCAGGGGCTCAGACAGGCGTTTCTGTGGAGGTGACCGGGAGTCCCGGATGGTAATTTGCCTCCCTGGTGCCAGGTTTCAGGACGTTTCTGATCGCGTCCAAGATATCCTGAAGTGGGAGGGTGAAGAGCCAGAGGTCGTGGTACATGTAGGTACCAATGACATAGGAAGGAAAGGGGAAGAGGTCCTGAAACGAGAGTATAAGGAGTTAGGAAGGCAGTTAAGAAGAAGGACCGCAAAGGTAGTAATCTCGGGATTATTGCCTGTGCCACGCGACAGTGAGAGTAGGAATAGAATTAGGTGGAGGATGAATGCGTGGCTGTGGGATTGGAGCAGGGGGCAGGGATTCAAGTTTCTGGATCATTGGGACCTCTTCTGGGGCAGGAGTGACCTGTTCAAGAAGGACGGGTTACACTTGAATCGTGGGGGGACCAATATCCTAGCGGGGAGGTTTGCTAGGGCTACAGGGCGGACTTTAAACTAGTAAGATGGGGGGGCGGGAGACTATTTGAGGAGTCTATGGGAGAGGAGGTTAGTTCACCAGTGGAGCAAGTAAATAGACAGTGTGTGAGGGAGGAAAGGCAGGTGATGGAGAAGGGATGCGCTCAGCCCGAAGATGTAGGGGAGAAGAAAGAAAAGGATAATAAATTTGAATGCATTGTTAGGGATGGAAAGAGAGGAGGAGATGGAGAGAATCTTAAATGTATCTATTTTAATGCTAGGAACATTGTAAGAAAGGTGGATGAGCTTAAAGCGTGGATTGATACCTGGAATTATGATGTTGGAGCTATTAGTGAAACATGGTTGCAGGAAGGGTGTGATTGGCAACTAAATATTCCTGGATTTAGTTGCTTCAGGTGTGATAGAGTAGGAGGGGCCAGAGGAGGAGGTGTTGCATTGCTTGTCCGAGAAAATCTTATGGCGGTGCTTTGGAAGGATAGATTAGAGAGCTCCTCTAGGGAGACCATTTGGGTGGAATTGAAGAATGGGAAAGGTGCAGTAACACTGATAGGAGTGTATTATAGGCCACCTAATGGGGCGCGTGAGTTGGAAGAGCAAATGTGTAAGGAGATAGCAGATATTTGTAGTAAACACAAGGTGGTGATTGTGGGAGATTTTAATTTTCCACACATAGACTGGGAAGCTCATTCTGTAAAAGGGCTGGATGGTTTAGAGTTTGTGAAATGTGTGCAGGATAGTTTTTTGCAACAGTACATAGAAGTACCGACTAGAGATGGGGCAGTGTTGGATCTCCTGTTAGGGAATGCGATAGGTCAGCTGACAGATGTATGTGTTGGGGAGCACTTCGGGTCCAGTGATCACAATAGCATTAGCTTCAATATAATTATGGAGAAAGACAGGACTGGACCTAGAGTTGAGATTTTTGATTGGAGAAAGGCTAAATTTGAGGGGATGCGAAGGGATTTAGAGAGAGTGGATTGGGTCAAGTTGTTTTATGGGAAGGATGTAATAGAGAAATGGAGGTCATTTAAGGGTGAAATTATGAGGGTACAGAATCTTTATGTTCCTGTTAGGGTGAAAGGAAAGGTTAAAGGTTTGAGAGCACCATGGTTTTCAAGGGATATTAGAAATTTGGTTCAAAAAAAGAGGGATGTCTACAATAGATATAGGCAGCATGGAGTAAAGGAATTGCTCGACGAATATAAAGAATGTAAAAGGAATCTTAAGAAAGAGATTAGAAAAGCTAAAAGAAGATATGAGGTTGGTTTGGCAAATAAGGTGAAAGTAAATCCGAAAGGTTTCTACAGTTATATTAAAAGCAAGAGGATAGTGAGGGATAAAATTGGCCCCTTAGAGAATCAGAGTGGTCAGCTATGTGTGGAACCGAAGGAGATGGGAGAGATTTTGAATGATTTCTTCTCTTCGGTATTCACTAAGGAGAAGGATATTGAATTGTCTAAGGTGTGGGAAACAAGTAAGGAAGTTATGGAACCTATGACAATTAAAGAGGTGGAGGTACTGGCGCTGTTAAGAAATTTAAAAGTGGATAAATCTCCGGGTCCTGACAGGATATTCCCCAGGACCTTGAGGGAAGTCTGTGTAGAAATAGCAGGAGCTCTGACGGAGATCTTTAATATGTCATTAGAAACGGGGATTGTGCCGGAGGATTGGCGTATTGCTCATGTGGTTCCATTGTTTAAAAAGGGTTCTAGAAGGAAGCCTAGCAATTATAGACCTATCAGTTTGACATCAGTGGTGGGTAAATTAATGGAAAGTATTCTTAGAGATAGTGTTTATAATTATCTGGATAGACGGGATCTGATTAGAAGTAGCCAGCATGGATTTGTGCGTGGAAGGTCATGTTTGACAAACCTTATTGAATTTTTTGAAGAAGTTACGAGGAATGTTGACGAGGGTAAGGCAGTGGATGTAGTCTATATGGACTTCAGCAAAGCCTTTGACAAAGTTCCACATGGAAGGTTAGTTAAGAAGGTTCAGTCGTTAGGTATTAATGCTGGAGTAATAAAATGGATTCAACAGTGGCTATATGGGAGATGCCAGAGAGTAGTGGTGGATAATTGTTTATCGGGATGGAGGCCGGTGACTAGCGGGGTGCCTCAGGGATCTGTTTTGGGTCCAATGTTGTTTGTAATATACATAAATGATCTGGATGATGGGGTGGTAAATTGGATTAGTAAGTATGCCGATGATACTAAGGTAGGAGGTGTTGTGGATAATGAGGTGGATTTTCAAAGCTTGCAGGGAGATTTATGCTGGTTAGAAGAATGGGCTGAACGTTGGCAGATGGAGTTTAATGCTGAGAAGTGTGAGGTTCTACATTTTGGCAGGAATAATCCAAATAGAACATACAGAGTAAATGGTAGGGCATTGAGGAATGCAGAGGAACAGAGAGATCTAGGAATAACTGTGCATAGTTCCCTGAAAGTGGAGTCTCATGTAGATAGGGTGGTGAAGAGGGCTTTTGGAACGCTGGCCTTTATAAATCAAAGCATTGAGTACAGAAGTTGGGATGTAATGCTAAAGTTGTACAAGGCATTGGTAAGGCCAAATTTGGAATATTGTGTGCAGTTCTGGTCACCGAATTATAGGAAAGATATCAATAAATTAGAGAGAGTGCAGAGACGATTTACTAGGATGTTACCTGGGTTTCAGCAATTAAGTTACAGAGAAAGGTTGAACAAGTTAGGTCTCTATTCATTGGAGCGTAGAAGGTTGAGGGGGGATTTGATCGAGGTATTTAAAATTTTGAGAGGGATAGATAGAGTTGACGTGAACAGGCTGTTTCCATTGAGAGTAGGGGAGATTCAAACTAGAGGACATGATTTGAGAGTTAGGGGGCAGAAGTTTAAGGGAAACACAAGGGGGTATTTCTTTACTCAAAGAGTGATAGCTGTGTGGAATGAGCTTCCTGTAGTAGCAGTAGAGGCCAGTTCAGTTGTGTCATTTAAGGTAAAATTGGATAGGTATATGGACAGGAAAGGAGTGGAGGGTTATGGGCTGAGTGCGGGTAGGTGGGACTAGGTGAGATTAAGGGTTCGGCATGGACTAGGAGGGCCAAGATGGCCTGTTTCCGTGCTGTGATTGTTATATGGTTATATGGTTATATAGTAAAGTCAAAATTAAGATACTTCACAATTCTTTGTGTAATGAAAGAACTGTATGGCTGAACGAATGATTCATGATTTAAATGACTGAATTTGCATGATGAGAAGAGTAAGATCAAAGGGTTAATGATCTTTCCAAGTGCTAGAATTCAGCACCAAAGAGTACCATGAGACCACCTGCACCAGAAGAACTAGAACTACTCAAGAAGAAACTTTAGCAGCAGTCATGTTAGGATGACTCTGATTAGATAGTAAATGAGTCTTTTCATTAATGTTCATATCTTCAATATGATGATGTGTACTTTCTTGTTGAATGATTTTCTGAAAAAGTACTCCTGGAAAATTCAATTATAGAATGTATACTTTGTATTATTTGTAAGACATAATATAACATAGAAATAACACATACCAATTTATTGGATGCATTACAACACTATTGGTACATAATCTAAATTAAAGCAGAAACCAGGAAAAAGAGGAGATTCACCATTACCTGCCCATTATACTCAAACATCTGACAAACATCAATTGATGGAAAGGCTTGACAGAGTGATACCTCAAAATACTGTACAGTTTAATGTTGTTTCATATAATCTAATTTCAATTAGCTCATTGTGAAATTCTGAAGAGTCTGCTGTGAGTTCATAGTATTAGCATATACTATGTAGTGTAGAAGTAAGAAAGCACAATAAAGCTAATTGGGTTATCTGTCAGAGAAATGGCTCATTAACTGACAGTCTCATTGATAGTGTTTTGGTCTATTGGGAGTGGATTGTGTATCTACTACTGTCAGTATGCTGGCAAGAGACATTTCGATAACCAGAGTGCCTAAGTGCTTAACTTTATTAAAATATATATTTGCATGCTCCATTTCTATTCATTTCAGCTTTCTCCTTGTTTTAATGAGCTGAGTGCCATCAACTGGAAGTTCACTTAAACTTTTATGCACTTGCTCTCTCCAAGCGGTTGCTGGATCTACCTGTCAGTATCTCATCGGCTGTAGTCTATGGCTGTGTAACAGAGATCAATGCAAAGTAACATTTTCCGCTACAGCCAGTTGCAGGAAGAGCAGACAGAACAAGGGCAAAGAGTTGTCATTTCTCCTGGGTTAGTAGTCTAACACTAGAAGGTAGGTGCTTAAAGAGAAAGGGGAAAGATTTAAAAGGGACTTGAGAGTGTACATTTTTTTACAAATAGTGGTGGGTATATGGAATGACATACCAGAAAAAATGGTAGAGCCACAAGTAATTGCAACATTTAAAGAACATTCTGGCAGGTACATGGATAGAAAAGGTTTTAAATGATGTGGGCCAGATACAGGCAAATGGGATTAGAGCAGAATGACAACTTGATCTGCATGGATAACCTGAGGCAAAGGGTCTTTTTCAATGCTGTGTGAGAAAGGATATTCAGGTGTCACTGACCAGGGGCACTCTGATCTCAAACACAGCTTGTCAACTAGAGCTGTTAGAAAGGGCTTAAACTAATTTGGTAGGTGGATGGAAACCGGATTGATAGGGCTGAGGATGAGCCAATTGGTGTGCAAGTCAGTGCATTGTGAGGTGAGATTGTGAGGAAGAGCAAGCAGATGACAGGCCAAAGCTGCAGTCGGTGGGATGAGTTCAAGTACAACATGGGGGAAAAATGGAAAAGGGTTACAAATCCAGGACTGAAGGTGTTATACTTGAATGTGTGCAGCATACAGAATAAGATAGATCATCTTGTAGTGCAGTTCAAATACGGCAGATATGTTGATGTGCACATCATTGAGTGATGGCTGATAGAAGATCACAGCTGGGAGCTTAACATCCAAGAATACAGTTTGTATCAAAAGAACAGGCAGGTGAGTAGAAAGGGTGGATGGTTCTGTTCAAACACCTAGAAAGAGGTGACATTGTTGCAAGGGGGCAACTGGAAGGGGACCCCAGTGCAGGACAAAGGCACGGAGACTTGCCATGGAGACAGACTTGGACATGGCTTGGACACAAAGTCTGGACTTGGACTTGACTTGAACACGAAGCATTGACTTGACACGGGTACAGAGCCTTGACTAGGACTGGGACTCGGTGCCTTGGACTGGGACTGGGACTCAGACTCGACAAAACAAAACAATGACAGACCACTCACATCCCGGCTCGGAGCAGCAGCAAAATGGCCGGCAACATCTAGCTGGATACTAGATGACAATGACAGTCCATTCATATCTCGACTCCGGGTAGCACAGGAAGCGGCAAATGGCCGGCAAAACTCAGTTGGACAGCAGGCTCTTGACTTGAACCAGGTACTGCAAACAGCAGGCTCTCGATTCGACTCATTCTTGGCAGCCCATAACGAGCATTGACGCACTGCTGAGGTGACGAACCAGCGGTGAGTAGATGTAAGCCGGAGTTTTTATCCTGCCGGTTCGAATGAGGATCAAGTGTCCTAATCAAGGAGCCCAGTGGAACAGGGGGTAAAGGAAGTTAACCGAAATGAGTAGTTAATGAACTGGATCATAACAGACATAGGATCAGAAGATGTAGAATCCTTGTGGGTTGAGTTAAGAAACTGCAAGGGTAAAAGGATCCTGATGGGAATTACAGTGTATATAGGCCCACAAACAGTAGACAAGATGTGGGATATAAGTCACAACAAGATTCAGAAAAGGCACATAATGAGGATGATGCTATGACAGTCCTGAGGGATTTCAATCCCCATTAATTGGCAAAATAAGGTTGGTACTGGATCTCAAGTTCGGAATTTGTAGAATGCCTGCTTAGAACAGGTACTGCTTGGTACTGCGGCCATTCCCATTAACAATAAGTATACCGTACTGGATACTGTTGATGGGGATGACCTACCAGGAATGAGTTGTAGTGGTCCTGCCTCTGGCACAGAGGTTGAACCCTCAACTAGAAAGGGGAGGAGGGAAGAGAAGAGAGCGATAGTTTTAGGGGATTCTATAGTCAGGGGGGCAGATAGGAGATTTTGTGGGGCAGATCGGGAGTCTCGGATGGTATGTTGCCTCCCTGGTGCCAGGGTCCGGGACATCTCAGATCGGGTGCAGGCTATTCTTGAGAGTGAGGGCATGAACCCAGATGTAGTGGTCCATGTAGGGACCAATGATGTAGGTAAGGTGAGTGAGGGGGTCCTGCTTAGAGAGTTCAGGGAGTTAGGAGTGAAGCTGAAAGGCAGGTCCTCCAGGGTGACAATCTCGGGATTGCTACCTGTGCCACGTGCGAGTGAGGCGAAGAATAGAATGATTATGCACATTAATACGAGGCTGAGAGCATGGTGCAGGAAGGAAGGGTTCAGGTTTTTGGATAATTGGTCTTTGTTCCAGGGACATTGGGATCTGTTTCGAAGGGATGGTCTACATCTGAACCGGAGGGGTACTAACATTCTTGCAGGAGTATTTGCCAGTGTTGCTCGGGGAGGTTTAAACTAGATGTGCAGGGGGCAGGGATCCAGATCCAGAGGGTTGGTCAGAAGGTGCATGGGGTTAAATGTGTACAAGGTTTGGGTGATCTTGAGAAGGTCATCAAAATTCAGGGTGCAATTTGCCCGATGGAAGTTCAAGGAGCTGGGTTAGGTACAGTAGACAGTGTTTTAAGCAAAGAGAGGAGGAATGGGCTAAGAATTCTATACTTGAATGCGCGTAGTGTCAGAAATAAGACAGATGAGCTTAAAGCTCAGATGAAAATGGGGAACTACGATATTGTTGGGATAACGGAGACATGGCTGCAAGGGGATCAGGCCTGGGAATTGAGTGTACCAGGGTATACGTGCTATCGTAGAGACAGAAATATGGGAAGAGGGGGTGGGGTGCCCCTGTTGGTGAGGAATGAGATTCAGTCCTTAGCAAGAGGTGACTTGGGAACAGGGGAAGTAGAGTCTGTGTGGATTGAGCTGAGGAACAGTAAGGGTAAAAAGATCCTAATGGGTGTTGTGTACAGGCCCCCAAACAGTAGCGTGGATATTGGGTACAAGTTGATTAGGGAGTTAACATTGGCATGTGCTAAAGGTAATGCAGTCGTTATGGGAGATTTCAACATGCAGGTGGACTGGGAGAATCAGGTAGGTGCTGGACCCCAGGATAGGGAGTTTGTGGAGTGTCTAAGGGATGTATTTTTGGAACAGCTTGTGCTTGAGCCAACCAGGAACGAGGCTATTTTGGACTTGGTGATGTGTAATGAACAGGAATTGATAAGTGATCTTGAAGTAAAGGAGCCATTAGGAAGTAGTGATCATAACATGATAAGTTTTTATCTACAATTTGAGAGGGATAGGGGCAGATCAGAGGTGTCAGTGTTGCAATTAAATAAAGGAGACTACGGAGCCATGAGGGATGAGCTGGCCAAAGTTAAATGGGCGGATGCCCTGGCAGGAAAGACAGTGGATCAGCAGTGGCAGATATTCTTGGGCATAATACAAAAGACGCAAAAGCAGTTCATTCCAATGAGAAGGAAGGATTCAAAGAGGGGGAAGGGGCCACAGTGGTTGACAAAGGAAGTCAGAGATTGTACAGCATTAAAGAAAAAGAAGTATGACAGGGTTAAGATGAGTGGGAATACAGATGATTGGGAAAGTTTTAAGGAACAGCAGATCTTAACTAAAAAAGCAATACGGAGAGAAAAAATCAGGTATGAGCTCAGTCTAGCCAGGAATATAAAAGGGGATAGCAAAAGCATTTTTAGCTATGTGAAGAGAAAGAAGATAGTTAAGAACAATGTTGGCCCCTTGAAGAATGAATTGGGAGAAATTGTTATGGGAAACAGGGAAATGGCAACAGAATTTAATGCATACTTTAGATCTGTCTTCACCAGAAAGGACACAAACAATCTCCCAGATGTATGAATGGGCCAGGGTCATAAGATATCAGAGGAATTGAGACAGATTGACATTAGGAAAGAAACTGTGATGAGTAGACTGGTAGGACTGAAGGCTAATAAATCCCTGGGTCCAGATGGTCTGCATCCGAGGGTTCTAAAAGGGATGGCTCAGGAAATTGCGGATGCATTGGTAATCATTTTCCAATGTTCCTTAGATTCAGGATCAGTTCCTGAAGATTGGAGAGTGGCTAATGTTATCCCACTTTTCAAGAAGGGAGGGAAGGAGAAAACGGAGAACTATCACCCTGTTAGCCTAACGTCAGTCGTGGGGAAGATGCTTGAGTCCATTATTAAGGACGAAATAGTGGCACATCTTGATGGCAGAAATAGGATTAGGCCGAGCCAGCATGGATTTACCAAGGGCAAATCATGCTTGACTAATCTGTTGGAGTTTTTTGAGGGTGTAACAAGGATGTTAGACGAGGGTAAGCCAGTAGATGTTGTGTACCTAGATTTTCAGAAGGCATTCGATAAGGTGCCACATAGGAGATTGGTGAGTAAAATCAGAGCTCATGGCATTGGGGGCAGGGTTTCAACATGGATAGAAAACTGGTTGGCAGATAGAAAGCAAAGGGTAGCAGTGAATGGGTGTTTCTCAGACTGGCTGGAGGTGACTAGTGGGGTACCACAGGGCTCTGTATTGGGACCACAGCTCTTTACGATTTATGTCAATGATTTAGATGAGGGCATTGAAAACTATATCAGCAAGTTTGCTGACGATACTAAACTGGGTGGCAGTGTGACATGCGAAGAGGACGTTAGGAGAATACAGGGAGACTTGGATAGGCTGAGTGAGTGGGCAGATACTTGGCAGATGTCATTCAATGTGAATAAATGTGAAGTTATCCACTTTGGAAGCAGGAACAAGAGGGCAGAGTATTGTCTGAATGGTGTAGAGTTAGGTAAGGGAGAAATGCAAAGAGACCTAGGAGTCCTAGTTCACCAGTCAATGAAGGTGAATGAGCAAGTGCAACAGGCAGTGAAGAGGGCAAATGGAATGTTGGTCTTTGTTACAAGGGGAATTGAATACAAGAGCAAGGATGTTCTTTTGCATTTGTACAGGGCCCTGGTGAGACCACACCTGGAATATTGTGTACAGTTTTGGTCTCCAGGTTTAAGGAAGGACATTCTGGCAATTGAGGAAGTGCAGCGTAGATTCACTAGGTTGATTCCTGGGATGGCAGAGCTGTCTTATGCAGAGAGATTGGAGAGATTGGGCTTGTACACACTGGAATTGAGGAGATTGAGAGGGGATCTGATTGAAACGTTTAAGATAATTAAAGGATTTGATAGGATTGAGGCAGGAAATATGTTCCAGATGTTGGGAGAGTCCAGTACCAGAGGGCATGGATTGAGAATAAGAGGTCAGTTATTTAAAACAGAGTTGAGGAAGAGCTTCTTCTCCCAGAGAGCTGTGGAGGTGTGGAATGCACTGCCTCGGAAGATGGTGGAGGCCAATTCTCTGGATGCTTTCAAGAAGGAGCTGGATAGATATCTGATGGATAGGGGAATCAAGGGATATGGGGACAAGGCAGGGACTGGGTATTGATAGTGAATGATCAGCCATGATCTCAGAATGGCAGTGCAGACTCGAGGGGCCGAATGGTCTACTTCTGCACCTATTGTCTATTGTCTATTGTCTAACAGCTTGTGATTGAGCCCATTAAGTGAAAGGCAATTCTGGATTAAATGTTGTGCATTAAACCAGGTTTGATCAGAGAGCATGAGGTAGAGGAATTCTTAGGAAGCAGTTCTATCATAAAATGATAGAATTCATTCTATAATTTGAGAAGATAAATTCAGATTTATCAGTATTACAGTGGAGTAAAGGGATTTCCAGAGGCTTAAGCTCTATCCACTGAGCTGGCCAAAGAAGATTGGAAAGAGACACTGTCAGTGATGATGGCAGAAGAGCAATGGCTGAGGTTTCATCCCAAAGATGAAGAAGTATCCTAAAAGGACATTGAAGCAACCTTGGCTGACAAGCGAAGCCATAGACGCCATAAAAACAAAAAGAATATAATAGAGTAAGAAATTAGTGGGAAGATATTGGATTGGGAAGCTTTTAAAAACCAGCAGAAGGCAATTAAAAAAAATCATAAGGAGTGCAAAGATGAAATATGAAGGAAAGCTAGCCAATAATACAAAAGAAGATACCAAAAGTTTTTCCAGATATATCAAGAGTAATAGAGAAGTGAGAGTGGATTTTGGACAGGTGGAAAATGATGCTGCAGAGGTAGTATGGGGGACTAAGAAATTGCAGGTGGACTTAAGTATTTAGCATCAGTCTTCATTGCGAGATATGCTAGCAGTGTGGCAGAAATTTGCGAATGCCAGGGGCAGAAGTGAGTGTAATTACCACTCCTAAGGAGAAGGTGTTTGGAAAGCTGTAAGGTTAAAACATAGATAAGTCACCTGGATCAGATGGACTCTATCCCAGGGTTCTGAAAGAAGTAGCTAATGAGATTGCAGAGACATTATTAATGATGTTTCAAGAATCACTTTTCTGGAATTGTTCCAGAGGACTGCAAAATTGCAAATGTTACTCCACTCTTTAAAAAATGGTGGAAGGCAACAGAAAGGAAATTATAGGCCAGTTAGCCTAACTTCAGTGGTTGGCAATATGCTGGAGTTCATAATTACAGATGAGGTTTTGGGATCTTGTAGGCACATGATAAAACAGGCCAAAGTCAGCAGGGTTTCCTTAAGGGAAATCTTGCCTGAAAAATCTGCAGTAATTCCTTGGGAAATAACATGCAGGATAGGGAAAAGAGAGTAAGTGCCTGTTGTTTGGATTTTCAGCGGATGATTGTGAAGGTGCTTCACATGAGATTGCTTAACAAGACTGCCCATGGTGTTACAGGAAAGATACTAGCATGGATAAGAGTTTGGCTGACTGGCAGGGGACAAAGAGTAGGAACAAAGGGGTCCTATTCTGGTTGGCTGCTTGTGACTAGTTGGTATTAAGACTGCTTCTTTTCACATTATATGCCAGGAATTCAGATGATGGAATTGATGGCTTTGTGGCCAGGTTTGCAGATAATACAAGGGCAGGTGAAGCAGGTAGTATTTAGGAAATGGAGTCTGCAGAAGGACTTAAACAGATTTGCAGAATGGACAAAGAAGTGACAAATGGAATTTTGTGTACAGAAGTGTGAGGTCATGTATTTTTGTAAAAGGAATAAAAGCAGACTATTTTCTAGGCTTGGTGCAAAGATCAGAGATGCAAAGAGACTTGGGAGTCCTCATGCAGGAATCCCCAAAGGTTAACTTGCAGGTTGAGTTGGTGGTAATGAAGGAAAATTCAATATTGCCATTAATTTTTAGAAGACTAGAATATCAGAGTAAGGATGTGATGCTGAAGCTTTATAAGGTATTGGTTAGACAGCACCTGGAGTGTTGTTAGCAGTCTTGGGCCCATTATCTAAGAAAAATATGTTGGCCATGGGGAGGGTCAAGACGATGTAATGAGAATGATTATGGATGTGGAACGGTTAACTTATAAGGAACCTTTTATGACTCTGGTCCTGTACTCACTGGAGTTCAGAAGGATGAAGAAGGGATCTCATTGAAAGGCCTAGATAGAGTAGATGTGGAGATGTGGCGACCCATTTCCTGGCACATCCGAACCGGCTCACAATTAGCCAGCGTTCCGGCTAAGGGAGATAGCCTGCGGGGGTTTGCGAGCACAGAGCTTTGGAGCGTCTGTGCAGGGGGGCTGGTTGAGGGAGGCTTAAAAGTGAGGCTGGGGATTTCGAATAAAGTTTTTTTCTTCGACTGCAGTTACCGACTCCGTGTCGTAATTTTAGCGCTGCATGTAGCACACCGCTACACATTGACCTTTGTTGAGGTGCAGCGTATTACACCACATTTGCGCTTTACTCTTTGTTCGGCTCGACCTATTTGTGTGAACAGGCGTTCAGCGTCATGAACATCAACAAAGCCAGCCACAGATCCAAGTTAACTGACCAACACCTCAGATCCATCCTGAGAATCGCCATAACAAAACTAAATCCAGACTTTGATGCGCTGGCTAAAAAGGGAGACCAACAACACTGATCCCACGGAAATTAAAAAATAAGTTTCTTCGTTGTGTTATGTAAAAAATGCATTTGAAAATATTTTTTTCAATAAGCCTTACATGTTACATGTCTTTTCTTTTAAGTGATGGACATGAGTAGTGCGCAGGTGCACGTACGTTCTCCAAATAAAAAATGCGCTCCAGATCAAATAACGCGCTCCGCATACTGGCGCGCTCTCACTGTTTTGTCATTGTGCGGGTCGTTGTTGAGTTTTGGCACAGGGGACAATTGAATAAGAAGGAGCAGGACAAGTAGACCTGCATCTCCTACCGTTTTTGAAATATAGTCAGTCAGGAGGAGAGTGATGATGATAATATCTTAAAGGATAACAGAATTTTCAGTGTTTTAAAATAATAACTGTCACTATTAAAAAAAGCTGTATTTTATTCATTTAATTTTTAGTGTTTTAAAAGTCATTTCAATAAATAGCTAAATACCATGGGACTTCAAAGACAGATATTTTGTTGTAATGTATTTGTTCATTTTCGATTGAAATTAAAGCACATGTTTTCTACATATCCCATGATATTTTATTTTCTCTTATGAGGTGTATTACCAAAACACTCCATCCATCTGCTCCTGGTCCGGCCCCCCTGTCAAATTTTAGAACCCTTTGTGGCCCTCAAGTCAAAAAGTTTGCCCACCCCTGGTCTAGGACCATAGGGCACAGCCTCAAAATACAGGGACATGCAGTTAAAACAGATGATGAGGAATTTCTTTAGCCAGAGGGTGGTAAATCTGTAGAATTCATTGCCATGAACAGCTTTGGAAGTCAAGTAATTGAGTATATTTAAAGCGGAGGTTGATAGGTTCTGATTAGTACGAGCATCAAAGATTATGGGGAGAAGGCAGTAGAATGAGTTTGAGAGGGATAATACATCTGTCACGTTGGAATGGTGGAGTGCACTTGATGTACTGTCAGGCCTAATTCTGCTCTTATGTCTTATGGCCTTACGGTCTAACTTTGCCCTGTACACAGATTGAAAGGGAATTCAGCTCAGACATACAAATAGTGTTCAGTCAGATAGAGCTTGTCCCTGGATAAGGAACCTGTTCTGCTTTTACAGATATCCATAATTAATTTTATCCTAAGTCAGAAAATATGCACTCACTTGATATGGTAACTATATCTCGACAGTATTTTAATGAATGGTGATGATTAGGACCAATTAACACAGGCATTTATGTATAATCTTTCCCTGCCTTATTACAATTGTAAGGAATCGGTATGTCTCACACTCAATTGACTTAAACTATCAGTGGATATTATCTTTTTTGTAAGTATCACAAGTACCAATGGAAACAATTAATTGTCCACTTCCACAGAAACTCTCTTCACTGGCCTCCTGCTATGAAGCTGATAGTCTGTATTCTTCAGAAACAAAGGTGTCTGATTACCTTGGGGAGCCACATAGATTTTTTTCATGGCATGTTCTTATTTCACTTAAGTAATATTTATTGGAGTATATAAAAACAGGGAGAAAAATTTTCCAGTAGATCTTTGAGCCTACCATAAAGTATGGTTCATAGAATCTTGGCTTCAGCTCTACATTCCTGGCTGCTCCCCATAACTCTTCCTATCTTGTAATAAACATCTATCATTCCAGATATTCAAAGATTTTGACTCCACAGCTGTCTTGAATTCAAATATTCATACATCCATAAAAGAAGAAATGCTTTTAACCTCTATTTTAGATGGACCTACTCTCATTCTAATACTGCACCCTTTTATCTATGGAGACACATGGCATTACAGATACTGGAATCTATAGCTATCAAAAGACTGTTAGAGAAAATCTTTATCTTGTCCTCTATTTCTACATTATCTCAAGAGGGAAAACATCCTTTCAACATTCTACTTGTAGCCCCTTCAGAATATTACATCATTCATTGAGATTTCTTGTTTTTCTAACATCTAATGAATACAAGACACGAGAACCTAGGAAAATAGCAGCAAATGTAAGCCGCCTAGTCCCTCATGGCTCCCCCACTGTTTATGATCATGGCTGATCTGCCCTTGGCCTGAGCTTTCAACATCATCTTCAATTCATGGCCTTCCAAAGATATATCTAGTTCTTTTTTAAATATCATCTGTGATCTGTTTCTACAACCCTCTTGGATAGATGATTTCAGCAATTCACCATCCTCAGAGATGAAATTCCAATGCATCTCAATTTTACATCAATCTTTTAACAATGTTCAATTCTCTCTCATAGGTGGAAATGTTTACTTTATTTAATGAAGTTAATATTTACATCATTGAGCTTATATTTCAACAAAATAGTCTTCCTATTTCAAAACTCCAATGACCTGCTCCGTTCTGCCATTAATGATTCTATACCCTTTCTTAAATAAGGAGACTAACACTGTGTTTAAGGTTTGGCCTTGCCTACACCTTGTACAATTACAAAAATAATTCTTAATTTCTAAACCATTTCTCATTGTAATAAAGAGCACTTTTTTCATCTTTTTCTCAGAGAGTCAACTCCTTTATCCAAACTGCTGACCCTACTGTGAAATGCCTCCTGTTCAAGTATACCTTCCCCTTAAATAAGGAGGCCAAACCCACATTTTCTATATGTGGTCTTCACCAAATCTCTGGATCACCCAGAACCAGGCATCTCAACTCTCAGGCACCTTCCCCTCTGAAAAAAAAAGGCAACATTCTATCTGTGATACCAGCCATGTGGTATATCAATCACACCTTCATCCTAATTTTCCACATTTCCTTATCACGGATGTCCAGGAGCGTCTGTACTACATAATTTTGTCATCCCTCTTCAATTAAATGATACTCTGCTTTCCTTTTCTTTTATAAAATGAATCAACTCTGATTAACGCACACTTCAAGACATCTTCTAACTCTTTCAGCAAATGCTTAATGTGGTCCACTGAACTTGTTCTCTCACTTATTGTTGTATCACCTGCAAATTTGCGAACTATGTACTTAGTCCCAAAGTTTTACCAGATTTACTTAGACAACTACTGATCACTGGACAAACATACAGTAGTTACCTGGTTCATTTGCTTAGATTCCAACCCAAGCCCATATGCACAGCCTGTACACACTAAGTCAGACACTTGTCTGTCCTAATGAAGGTCTTGGCCTGAAATGATAGCCGTTCACTTCCCTTCATAGATATTGCCCGACTTGCTGAGTTCTTCTAGCTTTTTTTTGTGTGTGTTACTTAAGATTTCCAGAATCTGCAAAATCTCTTGTGCATCCAGCTTGAGTGCTCCATACTTTTCGGAGCAGATTAGGAATTCTATTCAATGCAAATGCTTGGGGAACCTCTGTTGTTTGAAGCCAAATAGCCCAGTGGGACTCAGCAACATTTTTTGATGGATCATTTAAATGAATTGAATTGAATTGACTTTTTTTCTTGCATCCTTCTCATATATGAGGAGTAAAAACCTTTATGTTACATCTCCATCTAAATATGCCATGTGCAATCAGTCTGATGGCCTGGTGGAAGAAGCTGTCCCAGAGCCTATTGGTCCTGGCTTTTTTACTGTGATATCGCTTCCTGGATGGTAGACCATAAGACAATAAGACAAAGGAGCAGAAGTCGGCCATTTGACCCATCGAGTCTGCTCCATCATTTTATCATGAGCTGATCCAATCTCCCCTATAGTCCCACTCCCCCGCCTTCTCACCATAACCTTTGATACTCTGACTACTCAGATACCTATCAATTTCTGCCTTAAATATACCCAATGACTTGGCCTCCACCACCCGTGGCAACAAATTCCACAGATTCACCACCCTCTGGCTAAAAAATTTTTTCGCATCTCTGTTCTGAATGGGTACCCTGCAATCCTCAAGTCATGTTCTCTCGTACTAGACTCCCCCACCACGGGAAACAACTTTGCTACGTCCACTCTGTCCATGCCTTTCAACATTCAAAATGTTTCTATGAGGTCCCCCCTCCTTCTTCTAAACTCCAAGGAGTACAGTCCAAGAGCGGTCAAATGTTCCTCATATGTTAACCCTCTCATTCCCGGAATCATTCCAGTGAATCTTCTCTGAACCCTCTCCAATGTCAGCACATCCTTTCTTAAATAAGGAGCCCAAAACTGCACACAGTATTCCAAGTGAAGTCTTACCAGCGCCTTATAGAGCCTCAACATCACATCCCTCCTCCTATACTCTATTCCTCTAGAAATGAATGCCAACATTGCATTCGCCTTCTTCACCACCGACTCAACCTGGAGGTTAACCTTTAGGGTATCCTGCACGAGGACTCCCAAGTCCCATTGCTTCTCAGAACTTTGAATCCTCTCCCCATTTAAATAATAGTCTGCCCGTTTATTTCTTCTACCAAAGTGCATGACCGTACACTTTCCGACATTGTAATCCATTTGTCACTTAATTGCCCATTCCCCCAATCTATCCAAGTCTCTCTGCAGACTCTCTGTTTCTTCAGCACTACCGGCCCCTCCACCTATCTTTGTATCATCAGCAAATTTAGCCACAAAGCCATCTATTCCATAATCCAAATCGTTGATAAACAACGTAGCAGCTGGAATAGATTGTGGTTAGGATGATACGAGTCCACAGTGATCTTACAGACCCTATTTACACACCTGTCCTTGTAAATATCCTGAATCATGGGAAGTGCACAACTACAGATGTGCTGGGCTGTCCAAACCACTCTCTGCAGAGTCCTGCAAGTAAGGGAGCTAATATTCCCATTCTAGGCAGTAGTGCAGCCAGTCAGGATGCTCTCAATTGTTCCCCTGTAGGATTTGGGATTCTTAGGATTCTTAGGATTTGGGGGCCCATACCAAACTTACTCAACCGTCTGACATGTAAGAGGTGCTGTTGTGCCTTTTTCACCACACAGCTAGTGTGTACAGACCATGTCAGGTCCTCGGTGATGTGGTTGCTGAGGAACTTGAAGCTGTTTACCCTCTCAACCCCAGATCCATTGATGTCAATAGGGGTTAGCCTGTCTCCATTCCTCTTGTAATCCACAACCAGCTCCTTGGTTTTTGTGACATTGAGGGACAGGCTGTTTTCTTGACACCACTGTGTCAGAGAAATTACTTCTTCTCTGTAGGCTTCCTAGTTATTATTTGTGATAAGGCCAATCAATATCATGTCATCGACAAATTTAATTAGCAGGTTGGAGCTGTGGGTGATACAAATTAAGAAGTGAGGACTTCAACAAAAATGCTTCAACAATTGTCTGATTATAAATTACTTTATTTGACATATTGTTAATGTTCATTACTGTATAGCTCATTAATATTTACTACTTAAGGTGTATTTTTCACCCAAATAGAAATGCAGAATAGCTCCTTGTCAACAAGATAGCCAACATATTTTACTTATTTTATTAAATATGTGCTAAAAGAAAGGAGTATGGCTGAGTAATGCATAGATCCCATCCTGTTTGGATGCATCATTGCTTCATATGGCAGACACTCTGCCCAAGGCTGCAAGAAATTAGATTTGTGGACACAGATCAAGACATCACAACTTCCATCAGACAGAAGGTAGAAAAGCTTGAAAAAGCACTCCAGCGGGCTCAAGATCAGCTTCTACCCCGCTATTATAAGACTCTTGAACAAGCTTCTTGACTGTTAAGCTGAACTCTTGACCTTGCAATCTAGCTTGTCATAGCCTTTGTGCCTTATTCTCAGCCTGCACTGCACTTTCTCAATAAGCATAACACTAGATTCCATATTCTGTTATTACTTTTCCCTTTGTATTGCTTCAATGTGTTAATGATCTCTGTGGATGGCATGCAAAACTATATTTAAAATTTTATCCTGGTGCACATGAAAATGCATAAAACAACAATTTTCATGACACAGGTTTCATAATTTCATAATAAATCTGATTCTGATTAAAATTCCAATACTGGCCACAAATCAAAGGTAAAAGTATTTTGCATCAAAATATCAATGATTTATCACAATTCATAGTCATGGAATGATAGCTCTTTGTCAGCTTAGTGAAAGTGCAATTTTGTTGTCTTTTCCACTGTCTCATTGATAGCTCCCTATTATTGTCTAGTTTCTTTTGTTGCTGATTATGTTCCCACAACATATCAAATCAGAACAAAACACATAAAAAAACATTGTTCGAGCCTCACATTTGTTTTGCAAATATCGAAAAACTACTTTTTGCTCTTGACATTTCTGCACTAGAAATATTTTTCTTCATTGAAATCCTTCATGACACAAGTGTCTCCAATAAATCTTCTATTACTGTGAGAAGATTGGTCAAGATTATTCATGTAATTGATGCTCCTTATAATGTCTTCATAATATACTGACACACAGAGAATATATATCCAGAAAGACAGAGATCCAGGAAGATTCATTAAGACAGCCTTTTACTATTTATGTGTTGAAGCTAAGCTGTTGCTGGATGAACATCTATTTAAACAATTGTGCTAAATGTACAGTTTTGAGCATTATGGAATTGTATCAATAACTACTGTATTTTATAAATTCATTCGCTGAATCTATTTGTGTCTGATAAGGTCAGCATATATTCCCCATATACAGTGCCTATAAAAAGTCCTCACCCCTTTTGGAAGTTTTCATGTTTTATTGTTTTACAACATTGAATCACAATGGATTTAATTTGTTTTTTTTTACAGTGATCACCAGAAAAAGGCTCTTTCGTGTCAAAGTGAAAACAAATCTCCACAAAGTGACCTAAATTAATTACAAATATAAAACGCAAAGTAATTGATTGCATAAGGATTCAACCCCCTTTAATGTGACATACCAAACCATCACTGGTACAGCCAGGTCATTTTAGAAGTCACAAAATCAGTTAAATGGAGATCTGTTTTCGGAGACCTGTGTTCAGTCTAGATGTTTCAATTGATTGTAGTAAAAATACACCTGCATCTCGTAGGTCCAACTGATGAGTCTGTATCCTGGCAAAAACTACATCATGAAGACAAAAGAACACTCCAAGCAACTCTGCGAAAAGTTTATTGAAAAGCACAAGTCAGGAGATTAATACAAGAACATTTCCAAGTCACTGAATATCCCTTGGAATACAGTTAAGTCAATCATCAAGACATGGAAAAAATATGGCACAGCTGTAAATCTGCCTAGTGCAAGCTGTCTTCGGAAACTGAGTGACTTACAAGAAGGGGACTAGTGAGGGAAGCCACCAAGTGACCTATGACAACTCTGGCTTCAGTGGCTGAGATGGGAGTGACTACATTTACAACTGTTGCCCGGGTGCTTCACCAGTCACAGCTTTATGGGAGAGTGGCAAAGAGAAAGCCACAGTTGAAAAAAAACTCACATGAAACCTTGGCTAGAGTTTGCCAGAAGGCATGTAAGAGACTCTGAAGTCAGCTGGAAGAAGGTTCTATGGTCTGATGAAACCAAAATTGAGCATTTTGGCCTCCAGACTAAATATTATGTTTGGTATAAGCCAAACACTGTACATCATCAAAAACATACCACCTCTACCGTGAAACATGGTGATGGCTGCATCATGTTGTGGGAATACTTCACTGCAGCAAGTCCTGGAAGGCCTGTGAAGGTAGAGGGTGAATGAATGTAGCAAAATACAGGGAAATCCTACAGGAAAACATGATGCAGTCTACAAGAGAACTGTGACTTGGGAGGAGATTTGTTTTACAGCAAAACAATTACCCAAGCGTAAATCCAAAGTTACACAGGAATGGCTTAAAAACAACAAAGTTAATGTCCTGGGGTGGCCAAGTCAGAGTCCAGACTGCAATCTAATTAAAAACTTGTGACTGGACTTGAACAAGGCTGTTCATTCATGATCCCTTTGCAATCTGACAGAACTTGAGCAGTTCTGTAAAGAAGAATGGGGAAGAATTGTAGTGTTCATATGAGCAAACCTGATAGAGACCTATCCACATAGACTCAGGGCTGGATTTGCTGGCAAAGGTCCATCTATCAAGTGCTGACTTGAATGATGTGAATACTTCAGCAATCAATTACTCTTTTAAATTTGTAACTAATTTAGATCTATTTGTAGAGATCTGTTTTCACTTTGACATGAAAGTGCCTTTTTCTGTTGATCATTGTCAAAAAAGCCAAATTAAATCCATTGTGATTCAATGTTGTGAAACAATAAAACATGAAAACTTCCAAGGGGTTAATACGTTTTACAGGCACTGTATACGTACTATCCTTAATGTAGCAAAAATTCCATGGAAATGTAACAAGCAAAACTTGGTGCTAGGTTGCATCAGTGAACATTAAGCAGATAAATGAAAATTTTGGACACACAAACAACTGCAGCTGCTGGAATCTGGAGCAAAAACTAATTAGAGGAAATCAGTTGGTCAGGCAGCATCTGTGGAACCAAAGGCATAGTCAATGATTTAGGTTGAGACCCAATGCATATTTTTTGACCAAAAACCTCAATTGTCTCTTTGCCTCCTTCTCTGTATTCATATTAACAGAAATCTACAGAACTTTACAGGCCCTTCAGCCCATAATGTTGTGCTACTCCAGAAACTACCTAGAATTTCCTTAACACATAGTCCTCTATTTTTCTAAGGTCCGTGTACCTATCTAAGAGACTATTAAATGGCCCTATTGTATTTACTCCTACCACTGTCACTGGCAGTGCATTCCACGCAACCATCACTCTCTGTGTGAAAAATTTACCATTGACATTCACTTGTAACTACCTCCAAGCGCCTTAAAACTATATCCCCTGCAGATAGCCATTTCAGCCCTGGGAAAAAGCCTCTGGCTATCCATGTGATCAATGCCTCTCATCATCTTATACACCTTCATCAGATCACCGCTCATCCTCTGTCGCTCCAAGGAGAAAAGGCCAAGTTCCCTCAACCTATTCTCATAAGGCATGCTCTCCAATCCAGACAACATCCTTGTCAATCTCCTTTGCACTCCCTCTTTAGTATCTACATCATTCCTGTAGTGAGGTGACCAGAACTGAACACCGTACTCCAAGTGGGGTTTAACTAAGGTCTTAAGTAGCTGTAATATTACCTCCCAGCTCTTGAACTCAATCTCATGGTTAATGAAGGGCAGTACACTATATGTCTTCTTAACAATGTCAACCTGCACAGCAGCTTTGAATATCCTATAGACACATACCCCAAGATCTCACTGATCTACCACACTGCCAAGAGTCTTACCACGAATATGTAACAAGAGCCCACGATGCTCTCCTTTCATACATTAGATCTTTGGAAATGACCTTATAACAAATGCTAAAAATTGAAAAAGGATGTTTGTGTTTCAATTCTTAATCAAATTCTTGCAGCAAAATTGTTTAACAGGGTTGTAACAAACTGTTCAGGTATTTGCACATATCAGAAATCACAGTATAATTTTACAATACATGATACATATATACTGTAATGAACATGAATTATTTAGGAAGAATGAAATCAGTTTCTTATAAACTTCCTATTTTTAGCAAATTTTAAGAAAATTCTGCGAAGTCTGGACATGTTTGTGAGCACAAACTCCATAGGCAAGACCATCAGCTCAAAAACTTCTAAAGGCAGAAGTTGATGCCTGTGTATCATTACCTTAAAAATACTTGTTCAATGTTTTATACTTTTTGTTTAATTCAAAAACTTTGGCAATTATTCTGAATAAGAACATAATAGTTGTTTCTTGATAATGTGAAAGTTTAATTATCTTAATCATACTGGAAGGCATAAGCATGCATTAGAATCCGAGGAGATAGAAACAGAAAAGGGCTTGTGTTCAATGGCTAAAAAACCATCAAAAAGCCATTGCGTTCAAGAAAAGAGTATTGTGTTCAATTCTGGTCACCTCATTATAGGAAGGATGTGGAAGCTATGGAGAGGGTGCAGAGGAGATTTACCAGGATGTTACCTGGTTTGGAGAACAAGTCATATGAAGCAAGGTTTACAGAGCTGGGACTTTTCTCTTTGGAGCATAGAAGAATGAGAGGGGACTTGATAGCGGTCTACAAGATTATGAGAGGCATAGATAGGGTGGATAGTCAGTACCTGTTTCCCAGGGCACCAATAGCAAACACCAGAGGGCATATGTACAAAATTAAGGGAAGGAAGTTTAGGGGAGACATCAGGGGTAAGTTTTTTTTTACACGGAGGGTTGTAAGTGCCTGGAATGACGTGCCAGGGATGGTGGTGGAGGTTAAAATATTAGGGGTATTTAAGAACCTCTTGTACAGTCACATGGATATTTAAAAATGTGGAAGGTTATGGGGTAGTGTGGGTTTAGTACTTTTTAAGGATTATATGGGTCGGCACAACATGGAGGGCTGAAGGGCCTGTACTGTGCTGTAGTGTTCTATGGTTCTATGGCTGGGTTGCTGGTGGAAGAGTAATTCGAAAATATATTGCTCATGTAGCTTAGAAGAATGTAAATATCCAATCTCTTCAATACTGAATCATGAAGCAATGCGCACCTAAAAATCTTTCATAGTTTTTATGTCATTCAAATGGGAAAAAGCAATGTTAGACTGAAAAGTGTTTTCAATTTCAAATTAGATGAAAATTCATGACTGATGTTTATATTACAATAAGTTACACAAAAAAGAATCTATTATGGCTGGTTTCTAAATAATGTAAAAGATACAGGTCAATGAAAAAATTCAGTATTTTATTTTCAATTCTTTAGTTTCTAAGACTCATCTCTTGATTTAGAACACTGAGCTAATCAAATCAAATTAAGCATTATTTGTTAATGCTTTTCTCTATGGGTATCTTTAGAAAATCATCATTTTCAAGTCTTCCTATAGTTAATCTTTTGTAGGTGCTAGAAAATTAGTGTGCACATTGATGTCTTTGCAGACTATTCCTTTCCGTAATATCTACAAATGATAAGTGATCGCTGAATAGTGATGGAGAACCACATTGTCCTCAAAGACAGATGCACACAAAGAACTCAGCATTCCTGTGCAATGCATTTCATCTTTCTCAACAATGATTGCTGTCGGGCATCAGTCCTGCACCATATGATCACAGGAGTCTGACAACAGTGGTTTTATCGAACAGAATGAACAGCAAATTCTCATTAAAGAATACTCAGATCCAGCAAACGATAGAGTCATAGATTAATACAGCATGAAAAAGTTACATCAGCCCAACTAGTGCTTGCCAACCCGCTTGTCCCATTTAACTGCATTAGGCCCATAAACCTCTATACCCTTTCTAGCCATGAACCTCTCTCATAACTTCTGAAGTTTATGATTGTACCTGCCTTTACCATTTCCTCTGATAAACATTCCGTATACTAAATACTCACTCCCCGGATCCCTTTTAAGTTTTTCACTTCTCATCTTAAACCTACGCTCTTTAATTTGATGCATGCCTACCTTGGGAGAAAAAGATTGTGACGATTGACCTTATCTGTGTCCCTCATGGTTTTATAAAACTATAATGTGACAAAACAAACCCAATATCATAGTCCCTTCTGGCAATTGGCCACCTAGCTAGCTTCCTCAGGAATTGGGCCTCAGTCCCCTCATTTAGTTCCCAATCATTCCCAGGTTCCACTAACTACAAACACCTGCTTTCCATCAGCAAATGCAGGATAAAAATCCTGTGATCACAACAAGGAGCTGCCAGTTTGTTGACTGACTGGTGTGGGTAACCTTGCTTCATGGTTCTTGGGACTACCATTCCTAGGTCTAGCATCGTTCCTAGATACCGACTACACACATGCTATGTTAAAAACGCCTCCTGACTCTGCCTCCACGCCTATGTCCTGCACTTGGCTCCTGCTCAGTTGCTCTGTGCAACAGAATGAACTGGCACTAATGAACCCAGCGGACACGAATCCCCTGCAGCAAGCCCTCGCCAGCCAGGGCTCCCTACTGGGCCTGCACGATCAGCTGCTCTGAGATGTCATGGAGAACCTCCGTTCCCTGTCAATGGACGTAAGAAAGGTCAGTGAACAGGTCAACCGCGTATCTGCCCTTCTTACCTCGTCGACTCTGGGAATTCTGTCTGACCAGCCCGGACAGCTTGTAGTGGCGATGCCCGATGTGTCAAGAACACGTCTGCCAAGAGAGCCGCACGTAACTGAACCAGAACCCTACGCTGGAGATCTGGGGAAGTGCCGGGCTCTTCTACTGCAATGCTCCTTGGTGTTTGAGCAGCAGCCATCCACTTATGCCACGGACAGATCAAAAAATAGCATACATTATGGGGTTGTTGCAAGGAAATGCTTTAGCATAGGCCACTGTGATTTGGGATAAGCAGCCAGAGACCTGCTCTTCTTTCTCACCATTCTCACCATCTCAGAAATGAGGAAGATTTTTGACCATCCTGTCCACAGTAAAGATGCCGCTGAGCGTCCACTCACTCTTCATCAAGGCTCACGCCGTGTTGCCGAATACTCCGTGGAGTTCCGGACGCCAGCGGCCGGCTCGGGCTGGAATGATGAAGCACTCCAGGAGATATTCCGGCAAGGATTCTGTGACAAGGTAAAGGACGAGTTGGCGGCTCGGGATGACACTAACAGCCTGAATTCAGTGATCTCCCTAGTTACCAGGCTGGACAACCGACTCCGAGAACATCTGAGAGAGAAGACCGGTTACCCCGTTCCTCGGGCCATCCCACGGTCCACCTTACCTTCTTCTACCAGCCCTAACCCCTCTCCGCCTTCCATTCCTCGCAGAACTCCTGCTCCTACTGTTCTAGTGAGTCCGGTGACACTCCCTTCATCCCCAACACCCCCCCCCCTTCCCGTCCCCCGGACTCGGATGCAGATCCCGGCTACCGTGAGTTACCAACGACAGTCTGTCCCTATCTGCTTTGGTGGATTCCAGTGCCGAGGACAATCTGCTAAACCAGTACATAGCCTCCCAGGCTGGAATACCTCGCGAACTGCTAACTACACCCCTGGAGGCCTGGGCCTTGGACAGAAGATTGCTGGCTCGGGTACACCTCCCCTGATCTTGATCCTATCTGGCAACAATCAGCAGCAGGTACGGTTCACTCTCATTTGTTCACCTCAAGCCCCGGTAGTTCTAAGGTACTCATGGCTGACCCAACACAATCTCCACATCAACTGGTCTACCAGGAGAATAAGCAAATGGATCCAGTCTTGCCACGTCAACTGTCTGCGGTCAGCACCATCTCCCAGGGAAGCTACCACGAACCCGCCTGTCCCGGAACCCCTCGATTTGTCCTGAGTCCCCACAGAATACCATGACCTGGGACCAGTATTCAGTAAATAACGGGTCTTTCCCTGCCTCTGCACCGCCCGTATGATTGTGCCATTGACCTTCTCCCCGGTGCCTCACTACCCACCCGTCGCCTTTTTAATCTATCCCAACCAGAGAAAGGCCATGGAGAAGTACATCACCGAGTCCCTCGCGGCGGATACCATCAGACCTTCATCTTCCCCGGTAGGCACCGGTTTCTTTGTAGAAAAGAAGGGCGGGTCGCTTTGTCCTTGTATTGAGTAGAGGCCTAAACAGCATAACCGTTAAGAACAAGTACCCTTTACCTCTCATTAGTTTGGCTTTTGAACCACTGCATGGAGCCACCATTTCGCAAAGACCTTCGGAACGGATACCATCTAGTCAGGGTGAGGTAGGGGGATGAGTGGAAGACTGCTTTTAATATACCTCTGGGTCACTTCAAATATTTGGTCATGCCATTTAGCCTCACCAATGGTGCCTCCGTTTTTCAAGCCCTCATTAATGACGTACTGAGGGACTTTATTAATTGGTTCATATTTGTTTACCATAGAACCATAGAACACTGGAGCACAGTACAGGCCTTTCAGCCCTCCATGTTGTGCCGACCCATATAATCCTTAAAAAAAGTACTAAACCCACACTACTCCATAACACTCTATTTTTCTTTCATCCATGTGCCTGTCCAAGAGGCCTTTAAATAACCCTAATATTTTAGCCTCCACCACCATCCCTGGCAAGTCATTCCAGGCACTCACAACCCTCTGTGTAAAAAACTTACCCCTAATGTCTCCCCTAAACTTCCTTCCCTTAATTTTGTACATATGCCCTCTGGTGTTTGCTATTGGTGCCCTGGGAAACAGGGACTGACTATCCACCCTATCTATGCCTCTCATAATCTTGTAGACCTCTATCAAGTCCCCTCTCATTCTTCTATGCTCCAAAGAGAAAAGTCCCAGCTCTGCAAACCTTGCTTCATATGACTTGTTCTCCAAACCAGGCAACATCCTGGTAAATCTCCTCTGCACCCTCTCCATAGCTTCCACATCCTTCCTACAATGAGGTGACCAGAATTGAACACAATACTCTAAGTGCAGTCTCACCAGAGATTTGTAGAGTTGCAACATGACCTCTCTACTCTTGAACTCAATCCCCCATTAATGAAGCCTGGCATCCCATAGGCCTTCTTAACTACCCCATCAACCTGTGCAGCGACCTTGAGGGATGTATGGATTTGAAACCCAAGGTCCCTTTGTTCATCCACACTCTTAAGTAACTGATCATTAATCCTGTACTCAGTCTTCTAGTTTGTCCTTCCAAAATGCATCACCTCACACTTATCTGGATTGAACTCCATCTGTCATTTTTCTGCCCAACTCTGCAGCCTGTCTATATCCTCTTGTAACCTTCGACAACCTGCAGCTCCATCCACAACTCCTCCAATATTTGTGTCATCTGCAAACTTACTCACCCATCCTTCCACCTCTGCATCCAGGTCATTTATAAAAATCACAAATAGCAGGGGTCCCAGGACAGATCCCTGTGGCACTCCACTAGTCTCCGATCTCCAGGCAGAATACTTTCCTTCCACAACTACCCTCTGCTTTCTTCCTTCAAGCCAATTTTTTATCCAAACAACTAAGGTTCCACTTATCCTGTGCATCATAACTGTCTGGATGAGTCTCTCATGATGGACCTTGTCAAATGCCTTGCTAAAGTCCATGTAGACCACATCCACTGCCCTACCTTCATCAATTTCTTTTGTTACCTCTTCAAAAAACTCAATCAGGCTCATGAGGCACGATCTTCCCTTTACAAAGCCATGTTGACTATCCATGAGAAGACTGTACTTCTCCAAATGCTCGTAGATCCTATCCTTAAGAATCCTTTCCAGTAGGTTGCAGACCACCGACGTAAGACTCACTGGTCTACAGTTCCCAGGTTTCTCCCTATTACCTTTTTTAAACAAGGGAACTACATTTGCCATTCTCCAATCCTCTGGCACTTCCCCTGTAGCCAAAGAGGATTCAAATATCATAGCTAATGCTCCTGCAATCTCTTCTTTCAATTCCCACAACAACCTGAGGTGTATCATATCTGGCCCTGGAGATTTATCAATCTTGATGTTTTTAAGAAGATCCAGTACTTCTTCTGTAATCTCCACATGGTCCAGCACACAGGCCTGCTTTATTTCGACCTCAACTGTATCAAGATCCTTTTCACTTGTGAATACTGAAGCGAAGTATTCATTTAGGACCTCCCTAACCTCCTCCGCCTCCAGGCACATGTTGCCCTCTTTATCCTTTAGCAGTTCCACCTTTGTTCTCATCATCCTCCTATTCTTCACATACACATAGAACGCCTTGGGGGTTCTCCTTAATCCTACATGCCAAGAATTTCTCATGCCCCCTTCAAGCTCTCCCAAGTCCTTTCTTTAGCTCCTTCCTGGCTACCCTATATTTCTCATGAGCCCCTCCTACTTCCTGCTTCTTATATCTAACATTGGCTTCCTTTTTCCTCTTGATGAGTTACCTCACGTGTTTCGTCAGCCAAGGTTCCCTTTTCCTACCACTTTTTCCTTGCCTCAGTGGGACAAACCTATCCTGAACCCAGCTCAAGTGGTCCCTAAACTTCTCTCACATTACTTCTGTGCTTTCCCCTTTGAACATCTGTTTCCAATTTACTCTCGCTAGTTCCTGCCTCATCCCTTCAAAGTTAGCCTTTCCCCAGTTACGCACTTCACCATTTCGTCTGATTTTATCCCTTTCCATAGCTATGCTGAAGCTAAGGTAGTTGTGGTCACTCTCACCAAAATGCTTCCCCACCAAGAGGTCTGTGACCTGACCAGGTTCATTACGCAGAACTAGATCCAGTATAGCCTCTCCTCTCGTCGGCCGGTCCACATACTGTGTCAGGAATCCTTCTTGAACACACCTGACAAATTCAGCCCCATCTATCCCTCTTGCACTCAGGAGGTGCCAGTCAATATGAGGGAAGTTGAAATCACCCATGACTACTACCCTGTATTTTGTGCACCATTCTAAAATTTGCCTACTTATCTGCTCCTCAGTGTCCCAAGGGCTATTTGGGGGCTACTCCCAGCATAATGATTGATCCCTTCCTATTTCTGACTTCCACCCAGACCGACTCAGTAGACACTCCCTCTGCAGTGTCCTCCCTTTCTATAGCCGTGATACTATCCTTGACCAGCAATGCCACTCCCCCCCCCCCCCACTTTCTACCTCCCATCCTATTCCTTTTAAAACACCTGAACCCCGGGACCTGCATCATCCAATCCCGCCCTTCCTCCTGTCATGTACCCGTGGGTATATTGAACTTGTCACATGACTGTGGTATTGAAGCTATACTGGACTTAAGGTAATGGTCTTGTGATGGAGGAGTGACGTCATTTTCCCACCAGTAGAGGGCTTGCGACAGTTTTTTTTACAGGGTATGAAAGGAGGACCCCTCCCTGTGAGGAGGGGTAGTTCGTGGCTGGATTTGCCATTTTGACTCCATGCTACTGCGTGGTCCAATATTATGATGCAGTTCCGTTGAAAGGTGGAGTTTTATTTAATGCATAAGTTTAAAAGGTCATTGCTGGCAGTTTCTTTATAATACTGCCAGTTAAAAATCAGTGGAGACTGAAGATCGGAGTTTGGGAGCTAAAAGATCGAGGAAAGTCGATTTCGACGATGAAACAAGTTCGATCTTGTTTGATCCTCATTCGGAAGGAATTCGCTGGCTGTGCCTGTGTTAACCCCTGCAATAATAGCAGAAAGGCTTGGATATGGTTTTGTCAAGGAAAGGTCAGTGCCTCTAAACTATTTCATATTCATCTTCGTAAAATCTCCAGGAAAAGTATAGTTCGAATGGGAACCACATCAACACGACGTGAAAGAAAATTTAAATTGTCTAAAAAAGTCTCTCCTTTAATGGTCTGTAAGCATTTTGAACTTTCGCAGTACTACATTGAAGAACTGTTTTTGCAACATTGTTTTAAGAACTGTTTTCACTTTATCCTTTTAAGAACTGTTTAACCTGCCACACAGCAGCTGATTTTCGGTTATGTTAGTTGTTTGCTTACTTTTGGGGGTTTGTTTTCCACTGTTAAATAAATGTTTTATTTGTTATAAAAATTCCTGCCTCACTTTTATATTTATTGTTGCTGAATCCGTAACACTCCAACCAAGTTCAGTAACAGCCACAACATCGTAGTTCCACGTACTAATCCATGCTCTAAGTTCATCCTCCTTGTTCCTAATACTCCTAGCATTGAAATAGACTCATTTTAACCCCTTTAACTGACTACAATTATGGTCTGTCCTCTGCCTGTCCTTCCTCATCAACTCAGAACTCTTCGCATCATGCCCTTGTCCTTCTAACTTGAACCCTGCACTCACATTCTGATTCCCACCCCCCTGCCAAACTAGTCTAAACCCTCCCCAACAGCTCTATCAAACCTGCCCACCAGGACATTGGTCCCCCTGGGATTCAAGTGCCACCTGTCCTTTTTGTACAGGTCACACCCGCCCCAAAAGAGGTCCCAAAGATCCAGAAATCTGAATCCCTGACCCTTGCTCCATTCCCTCAGCCACGCAATTATCCTCCACCTCATTCTATTCCTATTCTCACTGTCACATGGCACAGGCATTAATCCTGAGATTACTACCTTTGAGGTCCTGCTTTTCAACTTCCTTCCCAACTCCCTGTAGTCTTCTTTCAGGACCTTTTCCCTTTTCCTACCAATGTCATTGGTACCAATATGTACCACGAACTCTGGCTGTTCTCCTTCCCACCACAGGATATCTTGGACGCGATCAGAAACGTCCCGGACCCTGGAACCTAGGAGGGAAACTACCATCCGAGTTTCTTTCCTGCGTCCACAGAATCGCCTGTCTGACCCCCTGACTATAGAGTCCTCTATCACTACTGCCTTCCTCTTCCTTTCCCTACCCTTCTGAGCCACAGGGCCAGACTCTGTGCCAGAGGCACGGCCACTGTCACTTCAAACAAGGGTACTTATTGTCAAGGGGTACAGTCACAGGGGTACTCTCTAGTACCTGACTCTTCCCTCTCTTGACTGTGACCCATTTCTCTGTCCCCTGTGGCCCTGGAGTGACCAATTATCTGTAACTCCTCTCTATCACCTCCTCACTCTCCCTGTCCAGACAAAGGTCATCGAGCTGCAGCTGCAGTTCCCTAACACGGTCCCTTAGGAGTTGCATCTCGATGCACTGGGTACAGATGTGGCTGTCCAGGATGCCGGGAGACTCCAGGACCTCCCACATCTGACACCGACCACAGAAAACTGGCCTCACACACATACTACTTCCTTTTGTAATCAAAAACTGCCTCGCCTCGTCCCGTTACCTCTGAAGCCTGTTGAGCCAAAGCCCTTTCACTCTGCTGCCTCTCACTCCACTGCCCGCTCCCAACGCTCCCGCTGGATAAAGCTGCCTTCTTTTTAAACTGTTCGCGCTTAACTGGCTGACATCGCGCGCTTGCACAGTCTGGCCTCTCTTCCCCTGAGAACTCAAAATGTCTTCCCGCTGGAAATCCTTAGGTGCTCTCACGCTGCCTTCTCATTCTGAATTGTTACCTCAATGATATCCTGATATTTTCCAGCACCCCGGAGGAACATGTTCACCGTGTCCATCAAGTCCTCCAGAGACTATGGGAAAACCAATTATTTGTGAAGGCACAGAAATGTGAGTTCCACGTTCCTTTGGTCAGCTTCCTAGATTATATCATCGAGAGCGGGCAGGTGAGAGCAGACCCCGAGAAGATCTGGCCAGTGGAAGAATGGCCTAGGTCCACGACCTGCAAACAACTTCAATGATTCCTGGGGTTTGCAAATTTCTATCGTCTATTGATCAGGAACTACAGTCGAGTGGCGGCCCCCCTTACCCGGCTTACCTCGCCTACTACCCACTTCTGTTGGGACTCTGAAGCTGACTCAGCATTCACCGACCTGAAGAGGCGTTTCACCACCGCTCCCATCCTGGTCCATCCAGACCCAGCCCGTCAATTCATTGTTGAAGTGGACACCTCTGACTCCAGGATAGGAGCAGTCCTATTCCAATGATCACGTGCTTCACCCCTGCGCCTTCTATTCTCGCCGACTGTTCCCCGCCGAGCGGAATTACAACGTGGGGAATTGGGAACTCCTGACGGTCAAACTAGCATTTGAAGAATGGAAGCACTGGCTGGAGGGGGCAGAACAACTGCTTGTGGTATGGACTGATCATAAAAATCTGTGGTATATTCAGACCGTTTGAACTCCACCAGGCCTGTTGGGCATTATTTTTCAGACGGTTCAAGTTTTCGCTCACGTACCGTCTAGGGTCCAAGAACAGGAAGCCGGCCACGCCCTCCTGCCAATACGACTCCAAGGAGGACACTTCCAGCTCAGGGACTGCCCTCCCACCATCCTGCGTGGTTGCCACCCTCACTTGAGAAATCGAGTCCAAAGTAAAAGAAGCCCAACGGGATGACCCCAATCCTGGCAATAGACCCAGCGATCGCCAGCGTGTGCCCGTTTCTGTCAAGTCCCAGGTTCTTCAATGGGGGCATATGTCTCGTTTCGCCTGCCACCCCTGAAGTGATCGGACCCTAGCACTCCTGAAAAAACATTTTTGGTGGCTGTCCATAGGATCCCTGCTCCTATGCCTTGGCATGTTCCACCTGTGCCCGGGGAAAAGCCTCTCATCAGCCACCTGTGGGTTTACTTCATTCTCTACCTGTCCCTGGTCATCCGTGGTCACACATCACCCTAGAATTCATTACCGGTCTACCCCCTTCAAATGGGAACACCACCATACTCACCGCGGTAGTCCGATTCTCCAAGGCGGTACACTTCGTAGCCCTCCCTGAACTCCCTTCCTCTCAAGGAACCACAGAATTTCTCGCTCGCCACATCTTACATGGAATTCTTGCAGACATCATCTCCAATTGAGGTCCCCAGTTCATCTCCCAGGTATGGAAGACCTACTGTCAAGCCTCAGGTGCATCAGTCAGCCTGTCATCTGGCTTCCACCCCCAGACGAACAGGCAGATGGAATGGGTCAACAAAGACCGGAAGGTGACACTATGTTGTGTAATGGCAAACAACCCGTCGACCTGGAGCGACCACCTCCCGTGGTTTGAGTACGCCCATAACTATCTAGTAAGCTCGGCCATTGGAAGGTCTCCAATCGAGTGTTCCCTGGGGTACCAACCCCTGTTGTTCCCTGCGCAGGAAGAGGAGATTGTGGTACCATCGGTTTAGGACCATATCGATTGGTGGGAGGAGGCACACACAGCACTACTCAGATCAGCAAAATGAAATAAGAAGATGGTCGACCGACACCAGACTCCAGCGCCTGAGTACTAACCGGGGCAGGTGGTGTGGCTTTCATCCAAGGACATCCAGCTGAAGAATGAGCATAGGAAACTCGCTTCCTGAGACCATTCAAGGTCAAAAGTGTTATCAATCCCTCAGCGGTCCATCTAAAATTGCCAAGATCCATGCACATCCATCCTGACTTTTCATGTTTCCCATTTAAAGCTAGTCTCTGTCAGCCCCTTGTGTCCCCCGGCTGAGACTGCCCCACCTGCCCGTATCATTGACCATCTGGCATACACCGTCTGAAGACTACTGGATGTGCGCCATAGGGGTAGGGGCAGGGGTCTCCAACACCTGGTAGACTGGGAAGGGTACGGTCCAGAAGAGCAATCCTGGGTTCCTTGCATCTTCATCCTAGACTCTTCACTCATCCAGGATTTTCATCGAGACCATCCAGACAGGCCTGGAGGCTCCCGTTGAGGGAGGGATACTGTCATGGTCCCTTCTGGCCATCGCCCACTTGGCTATTTTCCTCAATCACCTCATTTAGTTCCCAATCATTCCCAGGTTCCACTAACTAAACATACCAGCTTTCCATCAGCAAATGAGGTATAAAAATCCTGTGATCACAACAAGGAGCTGTGAGTTTGTTGGCTGACTCTGGTGTGAGTAACCTTGTTTCATGGTTCTTAGGGCTACCAGTCTGAGGTCTAGCATCGGTCCTGGATACTGACTCCATGCTAGCTAAGTTAATAACGCCTTCTAACTGCCTCCACGCCCGTGTCCTGCACTTGGGTTCTGCTCAGTCGCTCTGTGCAACACCCACCCCCAGTCTCCTATGCTCTAAGGTAAAAAGTCCTCAGCCTCTCCTTTTGAAGTCAAACTCTCCTCATAAATCTTTTCTGTACTGTTTTCAGCTTAGTTACATCATTCCTATAGCTGAACTATGGGAAACTCACACAATATCCCAATTATGATGTCACCAAAGTCTTCTACAACTGATAGTCCAGTTCCTGTAGTCAGTATCTTTACTGGTGAAGGCAAGCATGTGAGGTATGTTCCTCACTATCCTGACTCTCTGTGAAGCCAATTTTAGAGTACTGTGTACTTAAGTCAGATGCAAATTTTAAAATTTGAAACGTTTTGCAGAGTGAAAAAAAAGTTTGGAAAATGTACATGGGATGAAGCTTGAAGAAATATCTTAAGATCTTCAATATAATGTCTAATTGTAAATCATTTTGAATTAATATCTTTCTAGAGCAATTAATATTTCAAAATTATTTAAGATAACAAATAAATCAGAATTCAATGTGCCTTTAAGAAGATATTAGCAAACAATTTTCTGAAATTGTAATGGAATGCATGGTGAAACCACTTTCAGTGTGATTAGATAGGAAGTTGCATGATTTTGATAGGACAACAATTGGGGATATTTCTGTATGTCAGGAGGATGTGTTGTTGGAGGGAAGCTTTCTAAGTGGGAGGGTTTTCCTTGCTTTTGCTGTCCTTTCTTTCTGATGGTGAGGGTCACAGTTTTGCAGCAAAGATTTTTTTAGGTGATGCATATTGTAGCTGACATGGGTAGTTGAGGTAATGAAAATATTATTTGGATCCTGTTACGAACCCCGTAACTGGGTCACTTACCAGCAAAGATAGAGAGGTCTGTTGAAGTCTGATGGTACTATTTTTAACAGTATTTATTGATAAAAATACACAAAAATAATATCAATGCAAACATACAGATAATATACGTCATCAATACTAAATCTAAAAGCGTGGGTATAATAATAATCAATAAGAAATAGCTCTATCGTTGTCTAGGGGATAATGTATTGTCCGATGGAAATATAAAAGTCACTCAAGTTCATGCAGGCTGCAGCCTTTGGTTGGAGTCAAGAGAGAGAGAGTTTAAAACTTGCCCATTCCTTTTATGATGACAATCCTTTGAGAGTCGTTGGGACTGATTTCTCCTTTGTTTTAGCTAGAGCCGTTCTTCCATGGTAAAGCCCACCAATTCTGAGGCAAATAGAAAAGGACGCATGTGGTCTTTCCACCGGCTGTCGCTATTACGCTGTTACAGGATTCCTAGCGTCTCTTCTGGTGCGTCTGAAGGGGCTGTTCCCCAGACCCTCTTTTATCCTGACTCACAGGGTCTCAGATGTCAATCAGGGTGGAGGGATGCCTCCCCTCAACCAGCCCACTTTTGGCCATTCCCTGAGGGCTTCAAATAAATAGAACAGTGCTCAATACACAATTCTGTCTCCAAGAGACAATGGCCGTTTCCCGTCTTTGTATCGCCGAGGGGCCAGGACATTCCAAACGTCTCTCTCTCATTTCCTGGGTTTCCTGACCTGAATTAATAGCGATCTTGCGATTCTCAAAAAGGAGGGGGCTACTTTGGGACCCTTCGGCCCCTCAGAGTTGGGCACAGGCATAACAATCCAAGGCAGTTGTTCTTGGACAAATTGGGGGTTCTTTAGTGTTTTTGGAAGTGCACATCCAGAGAAGTTCAAATACTCCTTGTAGATGGTCCTCTTCTAACTGCTTGATCATATTTTATGCAATTTCATGAGCTGTATTCTGTTCCATTGGGATGTGCTTGGCTGAAAAATGGAAACTATATATGTTGTATAAATTATATATGTGGCATAAATATAATGAGTTGTCCACACTGAATGGCTCCCTGGCCAATAAGATATATTTACTGCATGCAAGGGAAGGTCCTAATAGGCAATTACAACACTCTACCAGCAGAAATACCAACCCCAACAGAGAGGAAAATACAAGTGAAGAGCAGTACCTGTGTGGTCTATTTTATCTCTAAATATACAATCACTGACTCTATTCTGTTAATGGTTTTGATGCAAGACAGATTAAATAGACTTCTATATTTATGCAAAAATTCCTGGCAGTGTTATACTGCAATATTCCCACAATCCCAGTGCTTCATTCTTCATTAATTTCTTCAGAATACTTTCTTGTCTTCCATGAGATGCTCTTTCCATCCAATCCCTCTTGCAATAAAAACTTTTATCTTGTGCATGTGTGACAATCAAGAAGTGTAGTTTAATTAGTGACAAACTGTTGGAAGAACTCAGTGAGACAGGCAGCATCTGTGGAAGGGAATAATCCATTGACATTTTGGGCTGAGACCCTTCATCAGGACTCTTGTTTAATTAAGAGTCCTATCACTCACTGTTATATTGCAGAAAAAAACAGTGCCTAAAGAGAAATAAAATGTATGCATAGTAGTCTGATTACTCAATTCGAGTATGATGTTCTCATAAGAGGCTGTCATTCGGGGTGATTGGATGGTTTCTCTTCATGGAGAATACCTGTGTTTAACATAGGGAGGCTGATGAATGGGCAGCCACCACAGGTCAGAGGTCAGAATCCAGAGGCATGGAATGCAAGATGACTGAGGACACTTCAGTACTACAGCCTTCCTCCACGTTCACTACCATTATGATGTGTCAGCTCCACTGTTGAGGTTTTAGTTGGATCGCTCTTGGTCTGGAATTTCTCCCTTGACCTTACCACCATGGGTAATCTTACCTGGAGCTAAGAGCCAAATGGCTAAATTCCAGATAGCACAGTTCTTGGGATCTCAGGAGCTCACGGTCCTCTCCACCACAGAAAGGTAATGATCCTTGGAGATGGAACGCATGTATTGTATGTGGTTCTAGGGGTGTAATATATTAGTATGTGGAACATAAACTAAATACTAGTGCCAATATAAACATCTACCAGCAGTGTCAGTAACCACACTCAGTAAATATGCCAGGGGGAGTGATTTTCAGATGCTAGCTGGCTTAGATATGGAACCCCAGATACTGATGGATAGTGAATGGTGTTAATGACAATACCAGGCACCAGAGGTTATAAAGCACCAGATAATCAGGCTGTGACTGTACAACTTACCTATCCCCATCACCCAGGAAATGACGAAGAGCTGAAGCTTGCTGCTGAATACTGCTGAAGCTTGGGCAAGGGGCCAAGCTTTTAGCCAAACACAGCAGCTAACCCTAATAAAGTTCAAATAGTTTGTTTTGGAATAAGCTAAACTTCCAACCAATTTCTTGGTTTAGCTTCTGGTAGTAAATGAGAGCCAGTCTTCAGTTTGTAATCTAAATTGCAAGCAATAATCAGTCTGAAAAAATAGCTTTCAAACCAGTACTGTCTATAAAATATGGACTTGCTGGTCCATAGCACAAAGCTTATCGCTGAACAAGTACGGTATAGGACAATGGGTTATTTAATGTGGCTTGTTTCAAACAGACAATGTTGGCTGAGTTGTTTAATTCAAAGAAGATGATATGGATAATATCATTTAGCATGTCAATAGCTGATCAATTAATAAATTGGAATCTTTGTGTACTCATGGAGTCAGCTTCACAGTATCAATAGTGGGTAGCTGGGAACTCTCTCTCCAGAAGCTTTTAGATCATTTGTGTTAAAAGGCAGATGAAAGAATATTACATGTATGAATCTCACCCAAGTGGCAAAGAAGTAGTATAAATGAAGAGAAGATCAGTCTTATTAGGAATGGCTAAGGAACATCAAGGAGCATGACAGGAACATGGGCTGAAATAGAATCCATTAATTTCTAATTTAATTTCTGTGATGGATGACTGGTTCATCTGAGGCACCTGTCAGTATGTCTTTTTACCTCATAGGGAATGTACTTACATTTTGGAAGTCCTTTGTGTTTTAGAAATGCTTTGTAATTTGGAAGTATTGCATAAGATAGAAGACCTCTGTCAGTCTTAAATGTGCTTTAAGAATGTTCTTTAAATTTAAGTGTTTCTTACTGAAAATAAACTGACGAAGGGTCTCGGCCCAAAAGGTCGACAACGCTTCTCCCTATAAATGCTGCCTGTCCTGCTGTGTTCCACCAGCATTTTGTGTGTGTTGTTGTTTGAATTTCCAGCATCTGCAGATTTCCTCGTGTTTAAACTGTATTTTAAACTATTTTGGCAGCTGGAAGTACTTTCTCCTTGGCAAGGAGGGAGGACCACCACTCAAGTAGTGGATATTGGCAGCTAAACTCACCATAGAGAATAAACAGAGAAGTGGACTCACTTTTGAAGGTTAGGTAGTTACAGTAAAATCTCCCTTTAGTGAGAGCACTCTTGACTATTTATATCGGATAGGACTTAACGTCTGCACTTGAGTTCAGGACTTTGTAGTAAGCAAACACCATTGCAGGATGTAAAATAGAAAATGATGATATTCAGCATGTCAGGAAGCATCTATGGGGAGATAGTGACAAGGTTGAAGTCTGTTCAGTTTTATTAGAGGTAATTGTTCAATAACTTTTTAAAAGGGTAAAAGTAATTGATTTAATGTGCATATCATTTTATGTTGCGAACAAAAGGGGTATTACTTTAAAAACATGCAATTGCATTTAGTTGAAGATTCTGAGAATCAGTGTGCAAGTGTTCTTTTTTTAGTATTGAGCGCTGAATCTGCCATTGACTTGTAAGTGTCATAATGGAATGGACCCAAATGCAAGGCACAGACACTGAAGTACTAGGACCAGGACTAAGTGTGTCAAGAAAGCAAGGGAAGTGGGGACGAAACAACACTGGACATAGACACACAGGCACTGGCCGAGACTAGGATTCAGGGCCAGGGCTAGGACTAAGACGAGGAAAGCGAGACCAGGACAAGGAACTTGGAACTAGATGCCTGGGCTAGGACTCCGAGCCAGAGACTGGACAGGGATCCGGAACATGGGTCCTGACTCGGGCTCGAAACCTGGATTCAGGCGATGACACGGGACTAGGATCTTGGCAAGGACAGGACGTGGTGTGGCTGGGCTACAGGACTAGATGAGACACCTGGACAGGATGAGACATGTGGACAGGACGAGAACACAAAGACTTGACTAGATCTTGGGAGACTGGAACCACAGAGCCTTGGCCTGGGCAGGATGCAGCTCTTGGACACGGCTTGGCTAGGTTCTTGGGTACGGAGCCAGGACACCTCCTTGGACGCGGGGCCGGGATGCTTGCCAAGGACTCAGATGGGGATGATCCAGCACAGGACGAGCAGTCTCCAGCAACAGGCTGGGCAAGGCACATGAACAGGTGTAGGTTGCCAGGCAAGGTCTCAGGCAAGGCTTCAGAAGGAAGGAGACAGTCCAGCAGGGAATTCTTGGTCTGAGAGGTAATTATGTGCCAGCCCACAATGAGAATCGGGTGCCTCAATTAAGGCACTGGACAGAACGAGGGAGAAAACAGGAAAACCCGGAACAAGGATCGATGGACCGGACCATGACATTAAGGGCTTGCATGCAATCTTCCACACGCGTTTGATTGCTCATACCCACCAGAATGTCAGGGGAGAGGCAGTACACGCCATTCTCATTCACCATAAGATTTTAGGGGTACTACAAAATTTTAGAGACACCACTGGGATGGGTGTGCAGATGGACCATTTCCTTTCCAGACTGAGTTCATCCAAGTTGCACCCAACCTTTTTTTAATTGCCTGGAGTAGCAGCAGACTGAGGCAGTTGATTGAGGTGGAGGTGAGGCTGAGATCTGATAGAGCCGTGAATGCTAGCGTCCCAGAGTCCAGTCAGCAGCAGGTAATCTTACAGTCACCACAACAACTCGCTGTTTAGGAATCTTGAAGAAAAAATTGGTGAGGAAGTGTGTGAATTACTTAAAGACAAGCTGGTGGACCTCAGTAGCTTCCTTCATCTCCCAGGAGAGGACATGGCCAAGAAATCATGGCTGTCTCTCATATCCTGGATAAGTGACCATATGGAAAGAGAGGAGCAGGGAAATCTGGAGGATAGAGGAATGTCTGAACTTCTGCAGATTAGAGACAAGTTAAGTGAGTTAGCGGTTGCTGCATCGGCTGATGAAACGAAGTAAGAAAACAGGGAAATTACAGTAACCCGCATTTCAATACAAAGGTCAGCTCTTAACAGGGTGAACTCGAGCGATCCGCAGCCGTTAGTTTAGAGGAAAGTTATCCCACCAGCATAGTGCAAAAACTTTAAAATTTTTGGTCAGGTAGGTGAGCTCAGTCAGAAAGACAACTTGTCATTTTCTAGCCTTGTTTGTCAGACAGAAAGCACCCTAAGTAGAGGCTGTCCAGAGGAGGACGTCATTGACACAGTGATCAGAGCAATTATACCTGGGCGCAGTTATCTTGAGGGTGAATCAGACTTGAACTTACCTACCCTTAGACAGATTCTTCACTCACATTATCAGGGAAATGGGGCAACTGAACTGTGTAAGCAGCTGTCAGCAGAAGCCCAACGAAGTACAGAGATGCCACAAAGTTTCTCAATATGTGTTCTTAACCTGAAGCAGGAAGTACTGTTTGCCTCACAGGAAGGGGAGCCTGGTCTGAAATATGATTCAGCCTTAGTGCAGTTTTTACAGACAGTACTCACCGGTTTACAAAGTGAGTCTATTCAAAATAACCTTTTAGATCCCAACATCTCAGATGAGATGCTATTAGAGAAGATGAATGTTGCATGTACAAATGAAGAGGAGAAAAAGAATAAACAGAAGCTGGCTGGGTCGGCCTGTACTGCCACTGTTCACTCTGCACGTCCTGTTGAGCATAAATGTTGGATGGAAAGGTCTCATAAAGACCGAGTGTCACCGTTGAAAACATTTAGTGAAGACATTGCACAGGTCAAGGACCAACAGCCCATACCTGTGTGACAACAATGCTTTTCAGTTTCAAATAAAAAAACAGGAGGTAAAAGCAACTTCTCGTCAGCCACAGGACCTCGCGCAGAGTTACCAGCAACTACCAGGGTGGGGTACAAGGAGGCCTGAGCAGTCCGTGGAGCAAAATATTATGTCTGAACTCCAGAGAGGCCAAGCGTTGAACAAAATCAGCAGAGGAAAAGGCAAAACTAGTTAGCTGAACCGGCTCTGCCTCAATCAATCCCTGCCCCACAACACCATTTTCACCCCAATACAGCAGTATGCAACAGTATCATATGCATTGCCATCGGAAGCTCAGCAGCCATGTCCAGTCACCCCACAGAATTATTCATTTTAACCACAGCAGCATGGAGTTGCACAATAGTACCCACTGTTACAACTGTGGTAGCAGCAAGCACTACTTAGTGGTATGTAAAGCACGAGGAATAAGACAGCCATCCACCAGTGTTTTAGTTGCACAGTGTCAAGTCAATCAATATTCATCTGTAACTTCACTGTTGGGCAGACAATGCCTTGCAGAATGGTACTTACAGGGAAGTTGAAGTAAAGCAATTATAGGACATAGGTTCACAGGTGAGCATCATAGGCAAGCAGTGGAAAGCTAGGCACTTACCTGGAATTAAACTGAGGGATACTTCAAAGACAGAAGAGACACCTGAGGCATTATAACAGGTGGAAGCCAATGGTGCAAGCATGCCGTAGATAGGATGGGTTGAGATCACTTTCAAATTAGTTTCAACTGGTGCAAAAAATTGATCATACCTGTTCTGGTTCAGAAAGCCCAACCTCTATACCATCCCATCATTGGATTCGCTGTGATTAACTGATTATAAAGAAGAGTGACAAACAAAGACTTAAAGACAGAGAGGGAGAGCCTTTGTATGAAACAATAAGAGCTGCATTTCCTAGCCTTAAGAGAAGCAAAATCAAGACATTTATCAATCTGATTGGCACTCCCTGTGAGTATCAAGTAAAGACAACAAAGGGGAAGAGTTAACATACCAGAACATACAAGGGAAGTAGTGATTGAAAGTCTAACACTGGCAGGAGATGTCAGGACAACATTTACTTTTGGGGGGGAGTTGAAATCTGTTCAATTTAATTATGAGTAATTAGTCAAAATTTTTTTAAAGAGTGAAAGAATTTAATATGAATATCATTTCATGTTTAAAAAGGGATATTACTATAAAAATATGCAACTGTGTATAGTTGAAATTCTGAGAATCTGAGTGCAAGATTTTTTAATAGTATTGAGCACTGAATCTGCCATAGACATGTAAAGGCTTGTGTTCAATCTTCAGCACACGTTTGATTGCTCATACCAGCAGAACACCTGGGCAGAGGCCATACACACCGTTCTCATTCACCATAAAACGACTGAAGCATGAATATTACCATGTTTCACTTGTCTTCCCTTTTCAGGGGTAGTACAATAGCAGAGCTAACTTTTCAGGCCAATGATTTCTTGTTAAATATCATGAATGGTTATTGATCTGAAATGTTATCCTAGTCTCTCTTTCCAAAGATGCTACCAGACTTGCTGTATATTTCCAGCATTTTCTAGTTTTATTCAAGTGCAACCTTTTGTTTTTCAGTCCTGTCCCTTTGAGTCTGTCGTGCTTGCTTGCATTCAGGATAGTTGTCAATCATCAGGAATACAAGACTAAATATGTTCTTCATTTCTTCGAAGTCTTCTCCATGATCATTGCACACATTCTACAATGTCATTCTTACAGAGCCTTGGCCAACAGCCTGAACTATAACAGTGTGAATTCATCCTTCTGTTTTATTGACAGACTATTTTGAGTTTTGCAATGTTAGATGACAACAGTGCATCCAAGTGTGCCTATTGAATGGTTCAGCTCATTTGAGACAGGCATCAAGTTTTGTCCATATCTTGACCTAGTCCACTGCAAAACTAAACACCACTGAGAAAATAATAAAGCATCTGCTGATGCACTGTGCTGCATCGAGTCATGCCAACTGATCTTTGCACTCAGTTAGTCTTTTAAACAAGAGTGAGTTCTTCAGCTGATGTACATTACTCGTTAGCACTTCCTGAACTGTGACTGGGTGACGGGCAAGCGCTACAAAGTGAGTGACATAATGAATTGACATTGGAATTTATGCAGTAATAGTCCATGGTTTTCCACATAGATAAATCTCTCAGAAAATGACAGGATGATTAGATCACAAACGTGTCAAGGAAGTAGATTGTCTGAAAGAAGGATAGGGAGGTGACAAGGTGCTTTTATGTGGCACCTTTTACATCATCCTGAAGAAATACTTCGAGGCATTTGTGTTCAATGTTGCAAAAGAAGCATGTCCAAAATCACAAGTTGCTGTAATAATGATCAGTATCAATTTATACTGTCACAAATCCACAGCAGTACTTGCCTGTCACTTCTGAAGTTTTTGTCATGAGGATTTAAAGAGACATATCACTCAGACAGTAATCTTCTTTGAAATAATGATGTGCAATCTTTTATGTCTACCTTAGAAAACAGACAAGGTCTCATTTTAATGTTTCACCCAGAAGCTGACATTCTGAAAATGCAGCTCTGTGTCAATAATTTACATGGCTGTCAGCCTAGAATTCTAACTTCATATTTCTGATGTGGAACTTCAACCCCAAATGCTCTGACTCTCGAGGCCATTGTGCTCCCAACTTTATCATAGCTGACACTTCAGGCAATAATGTGTCTATGTTTAGAGCCAAAGTATTAAGCAAGTCTGTCACATTGTTGAAGGTTTTGGGTTTGACCCACTATCTCTTGAAATTTTTGAAATTTATCCAAGTTTCAGAGTCTCCGTTCCAAACTTCGATTTACCTGAAGTCACAAAGGCATTCCCATCGGCTAATGAAGGAGTGGAAGATGACAAAGGCATGATCCATAAAAAGTTTGAAGAGTTCTTGCAACGTAGTAGAGGAAAGTGATTTTCTGGGGATAATTCACAAGTAGTCCAGGCTAGCTAAAATCTCAGTGGCCAAATGATTGTGATTTCGGGAAGTTAGGGGATGAGGTGGTAGTCCTGGCTAAAGCTGGACAATCAAAGCATAAAGTCCAAAGTACATTTATTATCAAATATGTATACCATATATAATCATGAGATTTGTCTCTTTGCAGGCAGCTACAAAACAAACACAATAGAATTCATCCCAAACCCCACACCACAAGGACTGTTATACATCCAATGTGTGAAAAGAAAGAACAAATCATGTAAATAATAAAAAATAGCAGAAAAGCAATCCACAGAAAATGAACTGCAGAGTCTCCAAAAGTACATCCACAGCCATGTAGGCAGATCAGCACTGCAGCTGGTCCAGGAGCCCCATGGCTGAAGGCCACAGCTCTGGTTCAGTGCTTAGGTGAGTCAAGACTCTCAAAGTAGTGAGCTGAACACCAGTTCATCCTCCACCCTTAATCTTTTTAATCTGGCTCGACGCTTAAATTGGCCAACCTTCAGTTCATCATCAGCTCTCATGCCTGTGTCATGCTGTTTCACTCCAGCCCAGAGATTCAGTCAGGCCCCAAGTTTGCTGCTGCAGACATACCAGTATCCCTGACAGTCCAGTTCAAAAAATATTTCCTGATACCTCAAAAATGCCAAGTCATACCGATGGTACAAAAGCACACCTCCTATTGGGAAGTTTTAGGCTGTGGAGTGCAGTGATCGTAAACCTGAAAAAGTATATTTCGTAGAATTGTTAGTAGTTTTGTTTGCTGTTGCAGAGCATCGCTGTGTGTTACCGGCACTCACTTTGTAGAAGATCAGAGAGAGGTGGTACAAAGGTTGGTTGTAAAATACTGCAAAAGTTAGTTTTTAGATGGGATTTGCTGATCTAATGAAATGTTTAGGATAGCATAGAACATAGAAACTTACAGCACATTACAGGCCTTTTGGCCCACAATGTTGTGCTGACCATGTAAGCTACTCTAGGGACTGCCTAGAATTTCCCTAGCGGAGAGCCCTCTAGTTTTCTAAGCTCTAGTCTTCTAAGCTCTAGTTTTCTAAGCTCATGAAGGCAGGCTGATGAAACTGTGGCTGACAAGGAAAGTCAAAGCCAAAGGACATATAATACAGCAAAATCTGGTTTGGAAGTTAGAGAATTGGGAAGCTTTTAAAAACCAACTGAAGGCAACTAAAAAAAACTATAAGGAGGGAAAAAATGAATTATGAAGATTATCTAGCCAATAATATCAGAGGATACCAATTTTTTCAGATGTATGAAGAGCTAAATAGTGGTGAGTGTAGATAATAGACAATAGGTGCAGGAGTAGGCCATTCGGCCCCTCGAGCCAGCACCGCCATTCACTGTGATCATGGCTGATCATCCACAATCAGTACCCCGATCCTGCCTTCTCCCCATATCCCTTGACTCCACTATTTTTAAGAGCTCTATCTAACTCTTTCTTGAAAGCATCCAGAGAATTGGCCTCCACTGCCTTCTGAGGCAGAGCATTCCATAGATCCACAACTCTCTGAGTAAAAAAGTTTTTTTGAACTCCGTTCTAAATGGCCTACCCCTTGTTCTTAAACTGTGACCTCTGGTTCTGGACTCCCCCAACATCAGAAACATGCTTCCTGCCTCTAGCGTGTCCAATCCTTTAATAATCTTATTATAGATATCAGACTGCAGGAAAATTATGCTAGAGAGGTAGCAATGGGGAAACAAAGAAATAGCAGACAAATTAAATTAGTATTTTGCATCAGTCTTCAGTATGCCAGACGTTTAAGTGTGTCTGGGAGAAGATTCTTGGGAAACTGAAAGGTTTGAAGGTAAATAAGTCACCTGGACCAGATGAACTACACTCCAGGGTTCTGAAAGAGTTAGCTGAAGAGATTGTGGAGCATTAGCAATGCTCTTTCAAGAATAAATAGATTTTGGAATGGTTCCAGAAGACTAGAAAATTCACTTCAAGAAAGGATGGAGGTGGGAAAAAGGAATTATAGGCCAGCTAGCCTGATCTCAGTGGTTGGGAAGATGTTGAGGTCGATTGTTCAGGATGAGGTTTCAGGGTATTTGGAGGCACATGATAATACAGGCCAGAATCAGTATGGTTTCATTAAAGAAAAACCTTGCCAAACAAATCTGTTAGAATTCATTGATGTAATTACAAGCAGCATAGACAATGGAGAATTGGTGGAAGTTGTGTACATTATTTGGATTTTAAGAAGTCTTTGACAAGAAATCTGTGTCAGTGCACATGACACTGCTTAACAAGATAAGAACCCATAGTATTACAAGAAAGGTACTCGCATGGATAGAGCATCAGCTGATTGGCAGGAGGCAAAAAATGAGGGAAAAAAGGAGCTTTTACTGACCGGCTGCTGGTGACTAGTGATGTTCAGCAGGGATCAGTTTGGGACCACTTCTTTTTACGATATACATCAATGATTTGGATAATTTGAAAATTGATGGCTTTTTATAAAAGTTTACAGACAATACAAAGATAGGTAGGGTGTAAGTTGGAGTTGAGGAACCAGGGAGGCTTCAAGGGGACTTAGACAGATTAGGAGAATGGGAAAAGAAGTGGCAGCTGCAATACAATGTCAGGAACTGTATGGCCATGTGATTGGGTAGAAGGAATAAAAGCATAGACTATTTTCAGAATAGAGAAAAAAATTCAAATATCTAAGGTTCAGGGAAATTTGACAAGCCTTGTGTAGATTTGCCTAAACCAAGGGTCGGCAACCCGCGGCTCCGGAGCCGCATGCGACTCTTTGATCTCTGTGCTGCGGCTCCCCGTAGTTTGTTAGTTTTTGAAATGTAATTCGGAATTTGAAGATTATGGTGATCTTGTACAATCTAAAAACGTTGTGGAGACCCCACTTCCTGGCACATCCAAACCGGCTCACAATTAGCCACCGTTCCGGCTAAGGGAGATAGCCTACGGGGGTTTGTGAGTACGTGTCTTTTGGAGCATCCGCGCCCACGGGGACGGGTTGAGAGAGGCTTTAAATCAAGGCTGTTTAGTTCAAATAAAGTTACCTTTGACTGCAGTGTCTTTATTTTAGCGCTGCGTGTAGCGCTACACCGCTAGAACGTGTTTTTTATCGCTATTAATATACATCACCACTGCCAATGCCTGACACCCGCCAGTGCGCGCTTTCTTTTAATTCTTCGATCCAAGGTAGGCTATCTATGGAGTAACCTTCAACCCAACGTCTTTTTTTCAGAGTTCAAAATGTTTTTGTTGCATGCAGAAATGTAATTTCGTTTTTTCAGCAGGAGTTCATCAATTTCATAAATGCAACACATTATAGTTTGTTTATACATAGCATAAAGGCAAAAAAAAAATTATGCAGTGTTATTTCATTTTAAATGTCAAACGGGTTTTGTGGCTCCCAGTGTTTTCTTTTCTGTGGGAAGTGGGTCCATATTGGCTCTTTCAGTGGTAAACGTTGCCGACGCCTGGCCTAAACGTTAATTTGCTGGGTGTTGAAGGCAAATGTAATGTTAGCATTTATTTCAAGAGGATTAGAACAGAAAAACTAAAATGTACTGCTGAGGCTTTATAAGGCACTGGTGAGACCTCACTTAGAGTATTGTGAGAATGTTTGTGTCCCTTATCTAAGAAAGGATGTGTTGACATTAGAGAGGATTCAAAGGAGGTTCACAAGAACTGATTCCAGGAATCATTTTTCACATGAGGAGTGTCTGATGGCTCCAGGCCTGCACTCACTGGAATTCAGAAGAATGAAGGGGGATCTCATTTTAGCCTATCGAATGTTGAAAGGCCTAGGTTGAGCAGGTGTGGAGAAGCCTAATCCTGCTCCTATGTCTTATGGCCTAATCGCCAAGGGTCAATAAAAAGAAGATAGCTTTAGGTTGAGTAGTTGTAGTGTGAGTGGACAATGTTTGAACGGGGGAAGCTGTGGCTTTGGTTCACGATGCTCTGGTATGCAAGGCAGTCTGAAGTAAGTTTCTGGTGAAGTTTCTCTTTTGTTCTTTATTATTGCCCAGGTAGAGCTGTGGAATTGAAACAATGTTGGGGATACACTCCTCTTACGTGATGCAGGGAGTCAACATGACCTCCACTGTCCCTGATGACTACAGCTGCAAGAAGTACATCTGGCTACAGCTCTTACAGACCATATTAGGGAACTAGAGCAAGAGCCACATGAGCTGGTCAGCAAGTGGACTGGCTATGAAGAAAGCATATGTTAAGCCTATATGCAAAGCACGAAACTGAAAAGCTGAGCATGGAGGAACTAATGTTCTGCGTTGCGTCTATTTCAATGCAAGGAGGGAAGACAGATTAATTTAGAGCATGGATCAGTACACAGAATTAAGATGTTGAAGCCGTTAGTTAGACTTGGCTGCAGGAGGGGCAGAACTATCAGCTCAGTGATTTAGGATTCCATTGTTTTAGATATGACAGAGGGGGAGGTATTAAAGGGAGAGGGGTCTTTTGATTATGAGGCCTCCATCAGTCAGGGTTGACGATGGATGCAGTATCCTAGCTGTCCAGGTACACAAGCCAGGGCAGTACGATGTGAAGAGCAAGCTGTTGTCCATGTAGTAGGCCCCCCCTCTCTACATATCTGATGAGCCCAAAGGAACAACAAAGGCTGATACAATTTGGCACCAGCAGCATCACAGGAGTTGCCAGTCAGCATTGAACTCAATGTAGGACTGCTTAGGGACGCCAGGTCCAGATTTTTCCCTTGGGGTTTACTCCTGAAGCCAACCCCGTGAGTTGTTATAGCTACAAGGCAGTGGTAGTTTGAGGTCAGAGTTTTCCTTCTCCTAGATGTGCTGCCAATCACAGCTGACAAGCCCCATTTACCCAAAGCAACTGGCTTTAAAAAACAAGCAACCTACCTTTGCCCCTTCTCTTGCCAGTCAAAATGGTTCCACTGAGCTTAGGAGCTAAGCCACACGTGAAGGCTAGGAGCTAGACTTAGTTGTCAGAGGCTATTTGAGTTACATGCCATTGGGAGCATTTAATGGGTAGAGGGTGTTTGCTCCCAATACCACCCCCAGATATACCAAACTTAAGAGTGCATTACTAGTCACACAGTACTCAGACAGAAGAGACTGGCGGGCTTGTCTACTAAAGTAATTTGGGTGAAACTGAGCAATAAAAAAAAAATAGATGACCATATTAATGGAATTTATTATAGACCTTCCAATAGTCCTTAAAGGAGCAAATATGTAAGAGAGATATCAGACAGTTCAAAGTTCAAATTACATTTATTATCACTTTATGTAGCCTTGAAATTCGTCGCTTACAGGCAGCCAGGAAGCAGAGAAACCCAATACAACCCATTAGCAACAAAAGATGACCATCAAACACACGCTGTGCAGAGAGAGAAAGGAGAAAAAATAAACCATGTAAGTAATAAAAACAAGCAAACAGGATTCAAAACTGAGTTCACAAAGCCAGGCATCACTGCAGCAGATCCAGAAGTACACTAGCTGCAGGTCACAGCTTCCGTCCAGCACAGAAACGAGTGAACTCTGTGGAGCAGTTGAGCCAAACCAAACCCTCACCTCTGACCCCAACACTCTGATCACTTGAATCTGGCCTGGCACTTAAATCTTGCAAACGTCGGGTTGTTCCTCGCTCTCTGCCACTTTGATACACTCTCAGCCTTGGGCTTCGCTGCTTTCATTCAGCCAGAACCTGACCTTTCCAATTCAGCTCAGTTCTTAAACTGATCAAACCTCAGATCTTTCCGTGGCTTTGCTTCACCTGGAATCCATTGAATCAAATTGCCTCCAATTCCACTCGGGCAAATCCAGTCCAGGCATACTGCAACTGTCCTTCCTCTCCAGGACCCTAGCCCATACCACAAAATGACAGATCATATAGGTGGCTCATCTCAACTCCAACAGGGAAGCTACAAGCTAATGTTTGCAGCTATTGTTTACCAGCAAAAGTGTGAATAGCAAAGTACTTAGGCTACGACCACACTAGACCAGAAAAATTTTGGAAATGCCGTTTCGCGTAAAAACAATAGGCGTCCACACCAAGGGTTTTTGAAAATACCCCAGTCCACATTAAAACGGGTATTTGGGTGAAACTCCTCCTACTGGGCATGCGCAGGACTCATCTACAGAAAACAAGCGACATGATTGGTGTCGAATCTCACTGTGTAAGTGCGTGTTTGTGCATTTACAGACTAGAAAAACTTAAAATGAAATCGCCAAACGATGGACAGCTATTGGCTCTCATGCAGGAGGACTTAAAACTAAAAAAGACAAATGCTGGAGCATATGGAGACAACCAACAGGGAGTTCACGGACAGTATGACCCGGCTGATGATGACCATTGAAAAACTGACTAACTCTGGTGCATTAATAAAGCACCTTGTTAAATGTATAAAACATGTCTGCATCAGTGTTATCTTGTATTTCCAATGTTACATTAGGCTGTTACACATCTATTGTCAGAGAAGTACTTGCATAAATAGTTGAACCACATTCATATGAGCAAAGACAGAAAACAAGGCAAAGTGAGTATACTTATTTATTCAGTAAGTTATGGGTCAAAGTGTTTGGTGAGTACATTTCTAACTCTTCTGGCTTCAGTCTCATTGCTGCCTGTTCTGAAATCGTTAGGTTGTGTGGGGGTTTGTGTACAAGAAAACAATGAAATGCCGCGCTGCCGCCACCATCTGTTCCAGCACATCATGACAGCATGTTTAGAAATGTCCATTTACCCCGTCCACACTACTCTGCCCAATCAGCATTTTCAAATTTACACACTCTGGAAGGCATTTTAGAAAAGCTCTATTTTCGGGGGAGGAAAATATTATGTATTTATCCAGTCTAGTGTGGACGTAACCTTAGTTACTTTCTTTGTTTCATTGGCCACTGGCAAGTGGTTGCTGAACTTCAGCAGTGTCATCTTAAACCAGAAGTAAAATAAACTTGTGATAGGAGGAGATTTTAACTTTATGCATATTGACGGGTACTCCTATCTATAAGAGGAGTGGATGGGATAGAGTTTGTCAAATGAGTTCAGGAAAGCTTCTCAATCAATATGTCGATTTCCCACAAGGCACAATAATGTATCTCCTCTTAGGGAACGAGACAATGCAGGTGACAGAAGTGTGTGCAGAGGAACACTTTGGATCTAGTGATCATAATTCCATTAGTTTTGAGATAATTATGGAGAAAGATGGGACTGGTCCTTGGGTTGAGTTTCTACATTGGAGAAAGGACAATTCTGATGCCATCAGAAAGGATCTTTTAAGTGTGGATTTGGATTGAGTGTTTTCCGGCAAAGTTAATGGTTGGTAAGTGGGTGGGCTTCAACACTGGGAGGACAGAATTTGCATAAAAGTCAAGATGAACTGATTTAAAGAACTTTGGGTTTTTGAAGAATATTGAGGACCTGGTTAAGAAGGAGGTACAAATCAGGTATAAGCAGTTCTGATCAAATGTGACACTTGTGGATTACAAGAAATGCATGACAACTCATGAGGGATATCGGGGGGGGGGGGGGTTTGCTAGGCAGGCATGAGGTTGCTCCAGGTGAAGGACCCCAAGGATTTCTGTCGATATATTAAGAGCAAAAGATTAGTAAGGGAGAAAACTGATCCTCTTGAAGATCATCTATGCATGGAGCTGAAAGAGGAGTAAAATCTTAAATGACTTTTCTTTGCATTTGTATTTCCCCAGGAGTCATGGTCTATAGATGAGTGAAGTCATGAACTGTATCCAGATTACAGAGGAGGAGATGTTTGCTGCTTGAGGAAAACTAGGGTGAACAAGACCTCAGAATCTGACAAGTATCCCTTATGGGAGGCAAGTGCAAAAATTACAGATACTCTGGCAGAGATATTTAAAATGTCCTTAGCATGTGTGAGTTGCTGGAGGATTACAGAATAGCAAATATTGTTCTGAGTTTAAAAGAGATTCGAAGAATAATCTGGGAAATTATAGGCTGATAATCTTGATGTGTGGGTAAATTATTGGAAGGTATTCTAAGGGATTGGATATGCAAGCATTTAGATAGACAGGGACTGATTAGGGATTGTCAACAGGGCTTTGTGCATGGTAGGTCATGTGTAACCAATCTTGGAGCTTTTCAGATTCAGTTTCAGATTCAATTTATTGTCATTTAGAAACCACAAATGCAATGCAGTTAAAAAATGAGACAACGTTCCCCCAGAATTATATCACAAAAGCATATGACAAAACAGACTACACCAGAAAATCCACGTAATATTTGGCAATCCCTAATCCAGAGTCCAGAGAGGCTGCTGCGTATTAATATCGTGCTGCTGTCTAGCATGTTCCCCGGAAAGGAGCTCCAAATCCACCAGACAAAAACAAGACCAAAAACTAAAGCTACAAGACATGCACAAAACCACATAATTACAACAGTGCAAACAATAGCATAATTGATAAAAACAAAACAGACTATGGGCACAGTAAAAATAGTCCAAGATGTTAAAGGACTGTAAGTTCAAAAGAAATCAACACAGTTTCCACAAGTCCCCAGGGTCCCGAACTACTCGCCATCCCACGCCGGCAGCAGAAGGGAGTACCCCTGCTATGGACTTCCTAGGCACTGCCCGACTCAGCCTTGCAGACGCAGCACACAATGAAAGCTCTGTCGAAACCAGCCTCGCAGACACAGCACACACCAAAAGTGACCTGAGTCCGTCGAACCTCCGAGCCGACAACCATCCCCTCCGGCACAGCTTCTCTGAGCACTATCCTCTGCTGAGCGTATTAAGAGGGCCCCGCCAATGGCCATCGGCAACACGACCCCGAGGACTGGGGGCCTGTTCTTCCCAGCAGAGTCCCAGACCTCACAGCAGCAGCAGCAACGAAGAAGGTCTTCCTGGAATTTCCCGATGTTTCTCAGTGCTTCCATGTCCATTTTCAATCTATTATGATTGCATACAGCACCCCACTTCACAAATAACTGATAATCAGTTCCGGAGTGGCCGCTACAAGCTGCGTCGCGCCGCCATCTTGACAAGAAATTGTAGAAATTTAAGGAGGTTACCAGGAAAGTTGATGAAGGAAAGGCAGTGAACATTATCTACAAGAGTGCTAGCAAAGCCTTTGATAAAGTCCTGCATGGCAGGCTGGTCCAGAAGGTTTAGTCACTTGACATTCAGAAAGAAGCTGAAATTTGGGTTCAGATATTGTTTAGCAGAAGAGACAGAGTAGTACTAGCTAGTTTGCAAAAGATGGTTGTCTCTCTTTCTGGTAGCCCGTGACTTCTGGTGAGTCAAAGGGATCGGGGTTGGGTCTGTTGTTATTTATCTTCTATATTAATGATTTAGATGATAATGCGGTAAATTGCAACATCAAATTTGCAGATGATGCCAAGATAGGAGGTGTTGTGCATAGCGAGTAACACTATCAATGTTCGCAGGATGGTCTGGAAGAGCTTTAAATAGCTGAGAAATAGCAGAAGGGATTTAATGCAGACAAGTGTGAGGTGTTGCATTTTGGCAGGATAAAATTATGATAGGATTTATACAGTGAATGGCAAGACACTGACATATGCAGTAGAACAAAAATATCTGGTAAAACAGATCCATAATTCTTTGGAAGCGGCATCAAAGATTGACTGGTTCATAAAGAGAGCTTTTGCATATTGGGGTTCATATAACAGGCTAATTAATATAGGAGTTGGGTTGTTAGGTTGAAGTTGGGTGAGGAATTGGTGAGGCCTAATTTGGAGTATTGTGTGCATTTCTGTTCATTAACCTTTAGGAAAGAAGTACATAAGCTTAAGTGAGTGCATTGAAAATTTATAAGATCCAGCCAGGAATTGAGGACTTGAGTTAAAGCAAACAAATGAATACATTAGGACTTCATCTCTTAGTGCATAGGAGAATGAGAGGAGATTCAAAGGAGGTGTTTAAAATTATGAGTGGTATAGAGACGGTAAATACATGCTAGTTTTTTTTACCCTGAGCTGGGAGAGTCTAGAAATAGAGGCTGTAGGTGTTAGATGAAAGGTAAAATAGTTAAGGGGAACATGAGGGTGGTGCACATATGGAAGGAACTACCAGCGGTGGTGGTGAATGTCAGTTCAGTTACAATGTTTATGGAAAGTTTGAGTAGTTGCATGGATGGAAGTATTTGGAAGCTACGATCCAGGAGCAGGTGGATGGACTAAGCAGTGAAACAGATCTGCAAAGACTAGATGTGTTAAGGGCCTTTCTTGTGCTGTAGTACTCTGACTTTCAGAATGCATATATTCTGCCCTTTGCTTGAAATGATGTACAGTTGTAATGGACCAACTGAGCAGTCAACTTTGACTGAGTGCCACTTAACAGCACAGATGATGGGTCTTCCTATCCTTTTGATGGGATTGTAATAGCTCTACTGTGAATCAGGCTATGTTTCTGGAATAGACGATCTGGATGTTAAGCCATATTGTCAGTAACTGTACTAAAATAGTTTAGCTAGGTTCAAGACTAGTTGCAGAGCATATATAGGGTAAATAACATAGGTAGAAACTAGCTTGGTGATGACAATTTTCTGTGCAAGCAGCTAAGGAGAATAAGTCTCATTGTAGGCTGGTTTGTAATTGTCATGTCAGCATCAGTGGAAGGAAAGGTCCTTTCTTCTGTTATTTAATGCAAGTTACCACCCCCATTGCTGTGAGAGGGCTGGACTACATTGATTTGGTCTAGTGGATTATAGTGTCACTCCATTCTATAGTGTCTATTGCTTTGCAGACAGATTCAACAAATCAATAACATTATTTCACTCAATCACAGATATTTCCTTCATCCTCTCCACTAAGTGTATTTGAAATCCTCTAGTTAGGCTTCCACACTGCCATAGTCTAATGCAGACTGAGCCAAAGTGTCAAGCAGCATCCAATGTGAATATATTAAAGATAATCATTCTCAATTGACCAGTACATTGGATAAAGTTGGATATTGAGTCCTTTTCTAATCACTCTTCTACTGAAAAGATGCAAGATTCCAATTACTGTATAACCATCTGACCATAGCCAGAGAATCAGACCATTGACACTCTAGGGAATTTTCCAGTGACCTATCTTTAATGCGTCATTCTTGCTTCTGCACATTGCCATCACTCAAAAACATGTCATCAATATCCACGTGTGAGCTGACAACAACACTCTCTGGCTGACTCTCCTCTTGACTGCTTCTGAATCATCTGATTGTTACTTCAACATCCGATCCTGGAAGACTAGGAATTTTCATTTAACAAAACCTTGGGTAGCTGTGAGCCATGACCATATCACCAGTCATGGAGTATTTCCACAGTCCCCACTATTTCATCAGATAGAAATGAAATGGTCCCCAGAAGGAAAAGTAGTGAGCCCGAATTTGCTGAAATGGAGTATCTCAGAGCAATAACTTTAATTGGATTGGTGCTCATGCTCATTTTGTTGGGACTGTGAATTGGCAGTGGTGCACAATGTAAATGGCCCAAAACCAACTGAAAATTAAAATATTGTATGATCTCCATTATGAATGTGTAATTTGTCCAGTAAGCAGTGGCAAGAAAGTGCTACACTGTGACTCCAACAGCTCCTGGATTATTTGCATTGCTCTATTATTAAATTCATTCTTACAAAAACTGATACATTTAATAATTTAAATTGCCCAGTCTAATTTTAAAGGTTGGGTGTTGTTTCTAGAGGTGTGAGTATTTTACTATATATATTTTTCTCTTTCTTAGTTCTTTCTTTCCCCGTGGAGAGAGAACTAAATTTTAGGGAGCATCCAGGTATCCATCACTACCAGGTGCAGTGAGATTTTACATCTTTGCCAGGATGGGATAGAATCAGGACTTGGAATAATGTCAATTGCACATAAATTACCCTCCTTAAATATACTGTATCACAAGATCAATGACTATTAACAGTGTAAGTCAAGTCATATAAAAGCATGCCAAGGATTCTAGTCGGTAGGATGTATTGTAGTTTCATTTCAACTCTTTCAATCAGGATTAACAAGAGTAACTAAACTGTCCTGACATCTGTGGACAATTTCTGGCCATATCTGTCTTCAGAATCTAATCAGAACAAATTTATTTTCATTGACTTTTCAGCAATTTATGCCTCCTTATGTCAACAAAGTTTTCTGTGTTTATATATTTCATGCTGCCACAGATGTACTGACCATCTCTGTTTTCACAACAACAGAGATACCTCACTTGGTCTTGAGCTTGTGGAACAGTACAAGTCAGTGCAAGGTGGTCACCATCTTTCCATGTCTTCCATTTATTTTCATTTGAAGCTGAACTTTCACTCTCTTTACTTCAATGTACAAAAGTCGAGCTGCACTGAATTCAGTTGTTTACAGTATAAATGGGATCAAAGCTGTTCTGTAACTGGGATAATTTTTAATATCCTTTTGATATTTGTAATGTTTCCTTTGAGCCCACATTATCAGCTGGAGAGAGATCATCAGAGCGAAGATGGCAACTAGGAAGAAATTAGAAGAACATTGTGATTAGCACATGTGCAGGAAAACTGTGTTTGAATTAGTACCAGAAATGAACAGAGCTGTACCTGAAAATGTTTGGGTCATAACGGTGAAGCTAATCCATACTCCCATCTGCAACAGGTTAGATAAGTAGATTAAATAGCATTGCATTAGTATCAAAAATTGTTCTAATCTATAGACAGATATGTTGACAGGCAAGGAACAGTAGGATATACTCCATGTGTAGTGGAGTGTAATTTGGTATAAAGGTCTGCACAGACAATGTGGACTGTATGGCCTGTTCCTGTGTACTGTTCAGTGTTATATGTTCTACAATAGCCTGAGTTCAATTAATGAAAATAATTTGGAAATTTTAACCCATCATCTGTAATAATAAAACTACTAACTAGATAGGCATTAGAACTCATCTACTTCATGGATGTCCTCATGAGGAATAAATTTACATCCTTTTCCTCGACTGGCTTACAGGAGTTTACTGATTGTGATAATTCTCTACTTCAGGGGGATAAGGAGGCTGGATCATTGGATGTATTTAAATGAGGAGGCAGGTACATTTTTGAAAGATGGGGTAAAGAGTTTTGGGAATGTGATGCAGACAAGGACTGGAAGCTTGGTGTAGATGAGCCATGATCACACTGAATGTTGGGGCGAGCTTGTCCCTGCTTCCTTGTGTTGTGACCAATGTGCTTAACTATGGAGTTGCCTTCTCACTTCATGGACCACTAGGGATGAAAATGAATGCCAGCGAGAACTGTCACTTAAATAACTGGTTATGAAGGGGAAATACTGCTTTCCAACCATAAACAGCAAGTTAAGCTTTCTCCTTCTATCTCCTTCTATACTCACAGAGTATATACAGAAAGTGACTGAAGGATGGCTTCCTTTGAGGTATTTGTGACAGTTGATATTGCTGGAACAGTTCTTGGCCTTTTGCCAATCCCACAGGGTTCCTGAGTTTGCCCAGTGATAGTGACATGCGACCTAAACTGATCTGACCTGTGATCCAACGGTCAAAGATGGATGCAAGATTGGGGTTTCAGTGAGAAAGGAGATGGTATGTTTTTCCTGCAGAGACTTTCAGTTGTTTTACTTCTCTTTGATGTTTATGCTTCAGCAGATTAAGCTTGGCAGAAAGACTTTTTTAATACTAAATACTTAATTATTTCTAGTAGTGAGCTTTCACTGTACACATGTAACTATGTTGTTTCTAAATGTTTATTATTTCTGTCTTATTATATGAAATTTCTTGTGTTGTAGCATCAGTGCAGTGTGTCACGGGTAACCCCAGTTTGGAACGGGGTCCAGAATTGACCCTATGAACTGTGCTGCTATTAAGTGTGAGAGAGGGAGGCATCCAATTCAATGAGGGAGAGAGACAGAGACTGCTTGAAAGATTGATTTTATGGTTTCTCTGCAGCTTGTTTACCTTTCCACATGGACACTCGCATGCTTGCAAAAGTTCCTGTAGAGAGAGGAGGGCGGAGCAGGTTGATGGACAGCTGGTGTCCAACAAGACATACAAAAAAGCTGGATGAACTCAGCAGGTCGGGCAGCATCCGTTGAAAGGAGCATTCAACGTTTCAGGCCAAGAACCTTCATCAGGACTAAAGAAGGAGGGGGCAGGGGCCCTATAAAGAAGGTGGGAAGTGCTCAATATGTGGAGATAATAACCAAGTCTGCTGAGACACAGACAGACACGCAGTTTCGGACACTGAACGAGCTTTGTTGCACCCACAAGAAGGTGGGGTTTTTGGAGGATCGATTCGGGGAAATTGATCAGTTGCTCTCACAGTGTGAACAGGTGCAACTGGTGAGGAATTATTTGTGTGTCCACCATTACCTGGGTGATAATTCCACCACTGAAGAACGGTCATACATATCATGGTCATAGTCAGTGACCACAACAGGACTTCGGAAGACAACGGGAAGATCGATGGCATCAGCTCACCTCTCCCTCTCTCTCTCTCTCTCTCTCTCTCTCTCTCTCTCTCTCTCTCTCTCTCTCTCTCTCTCTCTCTCTCTGCAATGCTACTCAACTAAATACCTCAAATTGAACTGAACTCAGCTCATTATCGTAAGACCCTATTCATTCACCCCTAGGTTTGAAAGAGCGTAGTTTTGTTCCTATTTCCACACTTATGTACATATATATCATTGCTAACCTGCTTGATATATCTGCATTTATATTACTGTATTGCATAGTTACTAATAAACACTATTAGTTATTAGCAATACCAGACTCTAATGCGTTTTCCATTCCTGCTGGTTCTTTAACCCGGTCACAGGGTACGTTACAAGTGCAAAGACATAAAATTACCATAAATAACAAAATAAACTGTGCAAAACAAAGGAATAATGAGGTAATGTTCTTGGACCATTCAGAAATCTGAAGATGGAGGGAAGAAACTGTTCCAAAATGAATGAATGTGGGTCATAAGGCTCCTGTACTTCCTGAGTGCATGTAGTAATGTGAACAGGACATGTGAGGATCCTTAGCGTTGGATGCAGTCTTCTTTAGACACCACCTCTTGAAATGTTCCTGATTGTCCATGATAGAGCTGGCTGAGTCTATAACCCTCTGCAGCCTTTTGCAATGCTTTGCACCGGAGACCCAGGAGGTCTGAAGAGCTCAATATTAGTTTCTTCGTATTTTGAGATATTTAAGTATTATTGAGTGTTAACGTGTAAATTATTAAGAAGTTTACAAATTATGCATGTAAGGAAGAAAGCAGTGTATGGTGGAATAATATTAATCAGGTGTAGAGGGGAAAATAAACTGGTGTATTTGTGGGGTACATGGGAGGTAAAAATAAAATGTTGTACCACAGTGATTTGTAGGGAACAAGTTTACAGAACCAGTGTGCATATCCACAGATCACTGAGAGTTGCAAGACAGGGTTATAGGTATTAAGTAATTAAGAAAAGCAAAACATAATAACAAGAGGCTATGCTAGAAATACCTTAGAATATTGTGTGATATACTGGTCACAAATTACACAAATGATGCAATTGCACTTGACAGGTCTCAGAGGAGATCTCCTAAAATGATCCCAAGGCTAAAGAGTTTTAGAAATGAGTAAAGATTTGACATGACTTGTTTGGAGGTTAGAGGATTTTTTTTTAATGGTAAAATGTATTAGGGATTAGGGGCCAAAGTGAAAGGGACAGGAAGGACGTCTGTTATCAGAAAACTCAATGCCCTGGAGATGGCTATTTGTTGACAGAACGGAGAGGTGTGGAGTGGTCTATTTGACTTGCTGAATGATGGTGCTCTGAAAGGGTGAAGTCAGAAAACATTCAGCCTATTGAGTCTGATCTGCCATTTGATTACTGTGAGCTGATGTATTATCGATCTCAAGCCCATACTTTTGTCTTCTCCTCGTAACCTATGACACCCTTACTAATCAGGAACACATCAACCTCCACTTTAAATATACCAAATGGTCTGGCCTCTACAGCTGGCTGTAGCACTGAAATCCACAGATGCACCATCTCCAGGTCACAGAAATTCATTCTCGTCTAGTAGGACATGGGGCAAGATCCAGAAAGTGAGTTTACACTGCTTGACCTTTCCTCTCTATCATTGCGGATCAAAAGAATTTATTCTGCACAGTAAATATTGATGATTCTTTGGTTTCTTCATGAGAGTAGGATAAAGATTTGATATAATGAAATGATAAAATAATTCATTACCTCATACGTATAGTTCGGGCAGGAGACCAGTTTAAAAAGCCATGTAAAGGGATTGTATGTTGGTCTGACAATATGATTCTTGGTACCTCAAGAAAGCAAAACCAAAGTATCATTGAATTTGACACCAGATAGCTTGCATTTAAAGTTTAAATACATCTGATAGCAAAGTATCTTCATTTTTAATATGTCATGCCATTACAACGCACATTTACATATGCACAAGAAACTTGCAGTATTGACCAGAGCATCTGTACTAGTTATATAGGTTCAGATATAAACACTGACTTGGAAACCAGGGACTTTAAACTCTCCTTTTAAATTGTGCCAATTGTACCTATTATGTACAAAGGAAATGGCTGACAGTTTAACATCATATTTGACATATTGAAACACCATAATGCAGCATTTCATTGTTACTACATTAGTGTTTCAGCAAGAATTATTTTCACAGCCCTTTGAAATCAGCATTCAACCCTGAACTTCTGACTCAGGCAAAACTGCTACCATATGTCTATAACTAATATTTAAACTTAAAGTTATTGAGAAATCTCTCATTTCATGTCAAGCAGACTTTCAGATGTTGGTTAGAATTACAATGAGCCAAGGAAAAAAACTGGTTGCTGCAGTTAGAAACATAGAAAACCTGCAACACAATACAGGCCCTTTGGCCTAAAAAGCTGTGGACCTTAGAAATTGCCTAGGGTTACCCATAGCCCTCTATTTTTCAGAGCTCCATGTACCTGTCCAGGAATTTCTTAAAAGATCCTATCGTATTCACCTCCACCACTGCTGCTGGCAGCTCATTCCATGCACTCACCACTCTCTGCATAAAAAAAATTTACCCCTGACATCTCCTCTGTACCTACTTCCAAATGCCTTAAAACTGTGCCTTCTTGTGCTAGCCATTTCAGCCCTGGAGAAAAAGGTTCTGACTATCCACATGATCAATGCATCTCATCATCTTATACACCTCTATCAGTCACCTCTCATCCTCCGTCACTCCAAGGAGAAAAGACTGAGTTCACTCAACCTATTCTCATAAAGCATGCTCCCCAATCCAGGCAACATCCTTGTAAATCTCCTCTGCACCCTTTCTATAGTTTCCACATCCTTCCTGTAGTGAGGTGCTCCAAGTGAGGTCTGACCAGGGTCCTATATAGCTGTAACATTACCTCTTGGCTCTTAAACTCAATCCCATAGTTGATGAAGGACAAGGCACTGTCTGCTTTCTTAACCACAGAGTCAACCTGCACAGCAGCTTTGAGTGTCCTATGGACTTGGATCCCAAGATCCCTCTGATCCTCCACACTGCCAAGGGTCTTACCATTAATACTATATTCTGCCATCATATTTGACCTACCAAAGTGAACCACCTCACACTTAACAGGGTTCAACTCCATCTGCCACTTCTCAGCCCAGTTTTGTATCCTATCAATATTCCACTGTAACATCTGACAGCCCTCCACACTATCCACAACACCCCAACATTTGTGTCACCAGCAAATTTACGAACCCATTCCTCCTCTTCCTCATCCAGGTCATTTATAAAATTCATGAAGATTAGGGGTCCCAGAACAGATCCCTGAAGCACACCACTGGTCACCAACCTCCATGCAGAGTCTGACCCACCTACAACCAGTCTTGCCTCTGGGGGCATACCAATTCTAGATCCACAAAGCAATGTCCCCTTGGATCCCATGCCTTCTTAGTTTCTCAATAAGCCTTGTGTGGGGTACCTTATCAAATGCCTTCCTGAAATCTATATACACTACATCTACTGCTCTACCTTCATCAATGTGTTTAGTCACATCCTCAAAAAATTCAATCTGGCTCATAAGGCACGACCTGCCTTTGACAAAGCCATGCTGACTATTCCTAATCATATTATGCCTCTCCAAATGTTCATCAATCCTGCCTCTCAGGATCTTCTCCATCAACTTAACAACCACTGAAGTAAGAAGTTATTGCAAGGTACTTAAATGTGGTGTAGTAGCAGAGAGTTGGTAGAAAATGCACTTACCTGCTTTATGCACCTGGATTATAGCAGCATTTGTAAAATAATTCCCTGCTCCACAGACCTAAAAACAAGAAGTTAATTCAGTTTTGTTATGAATGGCTCATCAGTTAATGACTAAATCTGCATGCAATGCATTCATTGAAGTGACCTTCTTCAATACTTGCAAAACATGTATTTAGCATTATGGATGAATTAAAAATGTGCTTTCATTGGGATGAAAGACTGATAGATATTTTGAAAATAGTGATATTTTTCATTTATTATAGCTGATTTGAAAAACTGACACGCTTTCTCTAAAACTATAACATTTTGAAGGCAATTTCCTAGTCTATATTTATGCATTTTACATCATGGCAGATGCTCATGGTGAAATAAATTAATGAGTTTTCTCTGCAACGTTGACACATCCAGCTTGCCTTGATACATCCCTTCTGGAACATGTGCCAAGGGTAGAAACATAAATGTTCATTTGTCTTTTTAATACATCGCACATATCAAAGCCACATAGTAACTGGACATTTTAATAGCAGGTCAATGGATTTATACATAAAACTAATTAATCACTATTACACAGGAGATGCTTTTACAGAAACCTACAGAACACTTCAACACCATTGTTGAAACTTTGATTCAAATCTAATCTATCTGACAGAAATGGAGCAGAAAAGGATCACACGTTCATCCCAAATTTACTATCAACTGAAGTCACCCGACAAATATTTTCATAAAAAAAACATAACATTTACATTCACAATGCTAAAAGAGTCAATTCAGGTGGGTGGAATTTTACATAAAATTTAGTCAGATTCTACAACATTATTTTCCTCTTTTTATCTGCCTTGATATATTTCGTACGGAATGACCTGCTAGGATGGAATGCAAGCAAAAGCTTTTCACTATATCTCAGTACTTGTGACAAAAACAAAGCAATCACCAAATCAATTCAACACTTATCCTCAATCTTTTCACTGTAAAGACACAACAGTTTGAGTACATTGAGGTTAACAATTTTTCAAAGTTAATTTAATTCTCATTTTGATGATGTTTTTCAAAATTTTGAAAGCACACATTCTTATATTTTTCTTTGTATTATTTCAGTACTCAACATAAAGACACCATAATTTGGAGATTATATTATTGCTATAGTCCTCCATTTGTAAAAACATCTTACATTAATGTTGCATGAAACATCTGCCTAGGAAGAGATTGCAAACTGGACAAGCTAACAGTCTGAACCATGGTGGGGTGGTGTTTGGAGGTGGGAGAGGGGTTTGGTGGTGGATAGCTTCCACTTTTAATCATTCATTCTTTTACAGCATTGAAACATTCTCTTCTAAAAGAAGAGGAAAAGTGTCAGCTTTGAACCAAATAGAACTCATTGAGACATACCTTCTATGGATTCCTGATTCCAGCAATTCATTGGAGCAGTGTATAAAATAACTAAGTAATTGGCAAGTAATATCACTGCATGTGTCCTTCAACCCTAGTTTACTTGTAATTTTCAAACAAAAAAAAACTTAATCTCAATTTACTTTTAAATGTAAAACAAAACAAAATCACACCAAAAAAGCTGCAGCCATCTAATAAGATTCAGGTTAAAAGCTTTCCTTCTCAAGAATGAATTAATTTATTTCATTTACCTTGGGAACTTCCTCAGTCTATATATAGGATCTTATTTATAAATATGTGAATCCATTTATGCAAATCTCTTTGCCCACGGTGACTCAAGTCTACACATGGGAGTAAGATGGGTTGCACTTGAATCCGTGGGGGACCAATATCCTGGCAGGGGAGGTTTGCTAACCCGGGTGGGAAGCGAAGTGAAGAGGCAGAGGATGGGGTGGTTGGCACACAAGCAGAGACAGCTTGTAGAGAGTTTGTGAGGAAGTATAGGGAGATGATAGAGCAAAGGTGCACTCAGCCTGATGGTTTGAGATGTGTTTAATTTAATGCAAGCAGAATCATAAACAAGGCAAATGAACAGTGTGGATCAATACATGAAATTATGATGTTGTGGCCATTACAAAGTCTTGGATGTCTCAGGGGCAGGAATGGGTGCTGAGTGTGTTGGGCTTTAGCTGTTTCAAAAAGGACAGAGTGGGAGGTAAAAGAGGTGGGGGTGTGGCATTGCTAAGCAGGATTAAGCTGCAGAAAAGGAGGAACTCATGGACGGATTGCCTATGGAGTCAGTCTGGGTGGAAGTCAGAAACAGGAAGCGGGCAATAATTCTACTGGGTGATTTTTATAGACTTCCCTCCGCCCACCCCCAATAGTAACAGGGACATTGAGGAGCAGGTAGAAGGCAGATTCTGGAATGGTGCAATAATAATAGGGTTATTGTGATGGGAGATTTTAACTTTCCAAATATTGACCAGCATGGCTAGCATCTCCTTAGAGTAAGGGGCTTGTTAGTGTGTTCAGGAATGTTCCTGATGCAATATGTAGATAAGCCAACTAGAGAAGAGGCCGTACTTGATCTGGTATTGGGAAAAGAACCTGGTCAAGTGTCCAGATCTCTCAGTGGGAGAGCAGTTTGGAGGTAGTGATCACAACTCAGTCTCCTTCACTGGAGAGAGATAAGAGCAGACAATTTGGGAAAACATTTAATTGGGAGCAATTGTTCTCAGAGAACATTTGTATGGTATTCTGCATTGGTATGTTCCATTGAGACAAGGAAAGGATGGTAGGGTACAAGAACCATGGTATACAAAGGAGTAGAAAATCTAGTTAAGAAAAAAGAAGGTTCAAGAAGTTGAGTACAAAAGGTTCAAGAAGCTAAGTACTGTTAGAGCTCTAAAAAAGTGCAAGTTGCTAGGAAAGAGATTAAGAATGAAATTAGGAGAGCTAGAAGGAGCCATGAGAAGGCCTTAGCAACCAGGATTAAGGAAAACCCCAAGGCATTCTACAAGTATGTGAAGAGCAAGAGGATGAGCCGTGTGAGAATAGGACCAATTAAGTGTGATGGTGGAAATGCGCATGGAGTTGGAATAGGTAGCAGAGCTACTTAATGAATACTTTGCTTCAGTATTCACCAGGGAAAAGGAACTTGGCAATTGTGGGGATGACTTACAGTGGACTGAAATGCTTAAGTATACAGACATCAAGAAAGAGGATGTGCTGGAGCTTTTGAAAAACAGTAAGCTAGATAAGTCACCGGGTCTGGATGAGATATACCCCAGGCTACTCTGGGAAGTGAGGGAGATTGCTGAGCCTTTTGTGATGATCTTTGCATCAGCAATAGGGATGGGAGAATACTGGAGGATTGCAATTGACTTGACATCACATTGGACATAAGTAATCCGGGTTTTCACTCACTAGGTTTGAAGGAACATCTCCTAAATAGAGCAAACACTATTGCTCTAATTTTAGGACAATTCCTCACTGTTAGAGCAATTAAGTCTTCTCCATTCCCCCCACCCCCACCCCCCCCCCCCCATCCTCTTGGTGAACTTAATCATCCAGAACAAGATGGCATTAGTGAATTATAGCGACGTGTTGCAGGCTGCTTACAAAACTTCTAAATATACTTCTTCTGAATTACTCTTGCTGCAATCTGCAGCCTGTGATTTCCTGTTAAGCACAGTTTGTTGCTTTTTTTTTTGCACATTCATTGTTGTCGGCTGTGTTTGGTGTAATCTTTCATTGATTCTATTCTGGTTCTTGTATTGACTGACAATGCCTGCAAGAAAATAAATCTCAGAATTGTATACGGTGACATATAAGTACTTTGATAATAAATTTACTTTGAATTTTAAACATTCAGATAACTCTTCCAAACTCAATGGAACACAGGAGCTTTCTACACATCCATTTCTCATGGTTTACATGGATATGAATTAGGATCAGAAGTAGGTCACTCACCCCCTCGAGCTTTGTGTCATTTAAGATGGTTATTGCTGATTATTTGTAACATCAGTTCTGCTTTTCTGCTCCTCGAGTATCTAAAAGTTTTTCAGTCTCCACTTCTAAGTATTGAGGAATAGATTTTCAAGGCTCACAATTTTCTGAGAAAAAATAATTTATTCCATTTTATGTATGGGCTTACTTATTCTTGAACAAGTCCCTGTCATGAATGAACCTCTTTATACCAACACCCGTCTGAATTTTGCATATTCCAATCAAGTCCCCTTTCACTCCGCTGATTGCAAAATTTTGTTGCTGGTATGCTGTACCCTGTAACCTCTCCAAGTCCAATATCAAGCTCTTATCTGTAATTGGCAGTCACTGTTCTGGGGAAATTGAAATATTACAATTAAATGCTGGCCACGTAACATGCTCAGGGAATTTACTGTTGTGTTCATCACTACAGCCAACATCCCTCCGAGCATGATCACCAAGAACACACTGGGAGAGTTTCACAGCATCATCAGCTCTCCATAAAACAAGCATCCAGACAGTCTCTTCATAATAGCAGGAGACTACAATCATGTTAACCTGCATGCCATTTTACACAATCTCACCAACATGTCACCATGGCGACTAGAGGAACAAACTGAGTGGTCCATGTTTATACAAACAGATGTGCTATTTGCAAAGCCATCTCACACCCTCATCTTGGCCTCTCTAATTACATCTCCATCATGCTAATCCCAGCACATTGACTGCTGCTGAAAATGAAGGAACCAGCCACGAGGACCAGGAGGCAAACTCTATACTTCAGGACTGTTTCGAATGGCCCGATTGAGATCTGCTCAGGGAGGCGGCCAAAAAAGGGGCAGACACAGACCTCAAGGAATATGCCTCATCTGTCATCATCTACATCAGTCAGTGTGTAGATGATGATGGCACCTTAAGAATGGTCAGTTCACAGCCCAGCAAGAAGCCTTTGCCAAACCCAAAGGTGCACTTCTTACTACAAGCCTGGGTTGCTCCCTTCAAGTGCCAGAACAGTTCTCTGATCAGCCTAGAGAAACCTCACCTTGAGCATCAAGAGGACAAGAAGTGCCCACAGAAAAAATACTCAGGAAAACCAGTATGATTCCAACCCCTTGTGTATGGGACTGTGCATTCAGGATGGTACTGACTACACACCGAAAAGTAGCACTGACAGTTACCAGTGACACCTTCTCCCTGATGCTCTAAGCAAACTTTATGCACACTTTGAGACATGCCAACATAACACAGGCCATTGAAAGCTGCTTCTCTCCTAAATGAGCAGCCATTTTCCATAACAGCAGCAGGCTTAAGAAAAACTACAGTGAATCCAACCCCCACAAGGTGGCTGGGCCAGACAACATACCAGGCCAAGTACTCTGGGAGTGTGCACACGAGGTCATTAATGTCTTCACAGCACTTCACTCATCCGGTCTGCTGTCCCCACATGCTTCAAATCAGCCACCCTTTCCCCTGTACCAAAGAACTGTACCCTTTCAGAACTAAATCACCACTGCCCAGAGGTACAGATACCAATCATCATAGAGTGCGTTGGATGGCTGATAATTGCTTATATCTAAAACTCCATTCCTGCCTCATTGGGCACTCACCAATATGATGACAAACAGAACTACACCATGGCAGATGACATAACTGGCATTCACCTGGCCCTGACACAACTAGAAAACAAGGGCACACTTCAGAATGCTGCTTTTAGATTTCAGTTTGACATTCAACACCATGTCCCTCAGATGTTTGTGAACTAACTCCTACTCCTCAGCCTAAACACACCACTGTGTAACTGGGTTTTGGACTTCCTAACCAATCATCAGGATGCACAACCCCTCCTCCCTCCCCATCACCCTCACCATGGGTGCACTACCCCCCACCCCAGGGCTGTGTGCTGTGCCAGTTGCTGTCCACTCTGCTCAGACGTGGCTGCACGGCCAAACACCTGAGTAATCACATTGACAAGTTCGCTGATGCCATGACAACGGTGGAGCTCATCACCAATGATGACGAGGCTGCCTTCAGAGAACGGCTGGAGGAGTTCAAGGCCTGGTGTCACACAAATATTCTCTTCCTCAATGTCAACAAGACAAAAGGGATGGTTATCGACTTCAGGAGAACTCGTGGCACTCACACCTCCCCCCCCTATTCAGCAGTGGAAACTGCTGGAAGTGCACATTACACACAAGCTCTCATGGTCCCAGAACTCTTCCTACTCGGTCAAGAAAGTTCACCCACTGAGGAGGCTGAAGAGAGTTGTCTTTGCGCATCATTCTACAGATGTGCAGTAGAGAGCATACTAACAGGCTGTGTCACTGCTTGGTACAGAAACAGTACTGTGACAGACAGGAAAGCTCGACAACTCTCCAACTAATCAAAACTGCCCAACTCATCACTGGCACCAGCCCATGCACCATCAAGGACAAGTATACAGAAAGGTGCCTGAAAAGGGCCAATAACATGATGAAGGATCCCACACATACTGGTTGTCCCACTCCCATCAGGGAGGTGGTTATGTAGCATCCATACGAGGACCAGCAGACTCAAAAAACAGTTACTAGGCAGTGTTAGTCATCAACACCTCCACCCACTAACTCCTCCAACACTTTTTTTATTTCCTGTCAGATACCTTATGTACAGCCTAGTGTCACTTTATGGACAAATAATCAATCCATGTATACAAGCTATTTGATGTATTTATATGTACTATGTGTTTTTCAGTATTATTTGTTCCTTCATCTTTCATGCTTTTTTTTTGTTCTGCATCAGATCCGGAGTAACAACTATTTTGTTTTTATTTTGTTTGTGTACAGGAAATTACATTAAATAATCTTGAATCTTTAAAGTCTGTGTCCAGAACTGAGCATAATTTACATCTGTGGTCTGACCAGAGCTTTCCACAGCTCTACCTCACTACCCATCCACTGCAGTCTAGACTCCTTGCAGCAACCCCATTAAATGTTCAAATTAACTGTTGCAACATTCCATAAATGTATGAATTCTCTACATTGATAGTTCCCCACCCACTCCAGTTTTGTCTATCTGCTCTTGTCTATCAATTCTTTTCCAATTTACTTCTTCCAACCACATGATGTTCTATATCACCAAATTACCGGAGTAACAGTAAATCTGAACATGCGCCTGTATATTCCTCCACCTAATCTGTTGATTAATGCAGATAAAAAAGTACAAACATCCGGAGAGCTCCAGAAGCAACAAGAATAGATGCACACTATGTCCTCCCTGAGCCTTCCCTGCCAATTTCCCATACAAACAAATAGGTGATTTCAAGTTCCACTTGCTCTGTTTTTTAACAAGGGTTTCAAGGGAGCACAGTCAGAATTTACTGATAATGGAAACAAGAGTGGAGGAGGAATAGCTGTATAAAATATTTGAAAAGATATGACGAAGATCCGCTAAATGATTTGCAAGTGCAAACTAATGTCTATATGTGTGAAGTTTTGTCCTGAAATGTCAACAATTTGTTTGCTCACACAAATGCTTCTCAATGTTTCAAGTTCCTCCAGGAGAGTGTCTGTTGTTCCAGTTTCCAGCATCTCCTCTGTCTCTGATCTCTAACCCTTCTGACTGTATTCCAACACAATGAGAATACAATTCAATAGAAGGACATTGACAAGTACAAAGGAATGGAGCTGTGAAAGATGTGAAAACTCAATCCTGATTTGTGTTTGATAAATAGATCATTAAAATCAGAAGGAAATAAATAAAATATGTATGATTTATTGATGCTGTTATGATCTGCCCATTGCATCTGGTTAAAAGTGAAATCAAAGATTAAAAGTAAATCTCCTTACATAGAGCACCGAGAGACTACAAATAGTAATTCCCTCTACAATACTTATTATCTCTGAGAGTATAATGAGGTACAAACAGCTGCTTAAAAGTAGACTTTGTTTAAATTCAGTCGAGCTTCTTAAATCATTAACTGCTGAGGATTATCAAGGTGCAAGAAATTCATTGAGTAGCCTGCATTTAATCTGCTGTTCAGACAATCTCTTGATGCTAAGGATGGTGTTTTCCAGTCCAGTTTGATGAGTTCTTTTGCAGGGGACTAGAAGCGGAGGGGGAGAGGGTGCAGGGGCAGCAGTACAGGATGGATGGGTGAATTGTTTGTGCTCCAGTTGCACAAACAATATTTGAGCTGCTCACCTTCCTTTCCAGCCGGATTGTAAATAGTGTCACTGCAACTGACTTTATGCAAATTGCCTGATATGACAGCTTTCGTGCTGAGCATGATTGGTGGGGAAGTAATGGTAGTTTTGTAGAAAAAATAATAATCAGTCCATAGTTACATAGTTTCTATGTATCTACAGTAAGTACTCTGCCTAGTTGTATTACAGCCTGGTATGAATGTTTCAATGCACAGGATCACAAGAGGCTGCAGAGGGCTATAGACTCAGGCACCTCCATCATGAGCAGAATCCTCCCCACCATATAGAATATTATAAAGAGGAACGCCTAAAGAAGATGGCATCCATCACTAACTATCCTCAACATTCGGGAGATGCCTCTTCTTGTTACTGCCATCAAGGTTGAGGCACAGGAGCTTGAATCCCCAATCTTTGAGCTTCAGAAACACCTTCTTCCCTTTCCATTCATGAATGGTCCACAATATTCAATATTCCTTTATCATTCTCTATTGACTTAAGTTTGTAATTTACAATCACTTTATGTCTGCACTGCACTGCTGCTGCAAAAGAACAAATTTTATGTCAACTAAGTGAGCAACAGTGAATCTGATTCTACCATGTGTAGCTTTGTACAACTCAACTCAACACAGGAAAAACCTTAAAGCTACAGTAAGCAGGTAAAGCCGAGTTTATATCAATGATAGGAATTCTTTGGCAGAGAAGTGCAAAATTCCAAGACCACTGCTGCTGGAACAGCTGAGAGAGGAGATCTATTAAACATCTATTAGAGTCAGGTACAGTGTCCATTTTTGAAAGACATAAGGAGAAACACTTAAATGGGTGAGATATAGAAGGACACAGTCCAAGTGTGGACAAGTGGGATTAGCATTGATGGGCAGAAATGTTGGCATGGATGTGATGGGTCAAAGGCCACGTTTCTATATTGTACTACTCTTTGATTGATAGAGTGGAGTTTTGACTGAGTGAATAAAGTAAGGCTTGAAAAACAATATATTAGTGTCAGGGCTCTGTACTCAACCTGCAAAGTGGTGTTTTTCAATTTTGACAGCTGTAATTTACTTGAAATTTTTTTTTCTTTCTTTCTCAGCACTGGAGACTGTGAAACAGGTACAACCAAAGTATTTTGCCATTAACTGCTTACTGTCTGCTGCTAGCTATTTCTGCAGTGGGTCAAGTCTTCCTGGTATTTTTAACATGCTACAAAGTGAGCACTGTTAGGTCTCTACACCAAGACAGCAACTTCCTGATAGTGGACAGCCTGACCCATGGATATGAACTTCAGTATGGCTAAAATGAATATTTAGGAAGACCTCCACCCAATGGTCAGAGTCATAAATCATGACGATTCTGGAGATCTGGGGGTTGAAAAAACCTCTGGATTGCTCAGAGACCAGTTTTACTGGCCCCAAGTCAAAGAGTACTGCAAGACGTGCATTGGATGCATACAAATGCCTATGCGGCAGCTCCCTTGTCCCGCTTGCAGAGTGCGGGGCCCCTGGACCTGGTGTGTATGGATTTCTTGTCAATAGAACCCAATGTCAGCAACATGGCATATGTCTTAATCATCACAGACCACGACATCAGATATGCACAGGCTTTTCCTACCAAGGACCAGAAGGTGTCCAGGGTGCCCAACGTGTTATGAGAGAAGTATTTCATCTATTATGGCCATCCTAGGTGGATACATAGTGATCAGGGACGGGACTTCGAGAGCAGACTCATCGATGGGTTACTGGGCATGCTTGGAATCGAGAAGTCGAGGAACAAGCCCTTCTCCCACTGAGTCAGATGAAGTAGGGGGAGCTATCTGTGGTTAGCCTGGGTTTCAGCAAGACCCAGCAGGGGATGAAGCGAGGCTTGGCTACGGGACAGAGGGGCCTGAGTTGCCGGTGGACACAAGTGATAGGTTGCGGGAGGCCTCGCCGGGTAGACTGGAAGTATCCCCAGTAATGGCTGAATCCGAAGAGTTAGATGAAGGGGGGCAGTGGTCTCAGAGAAATAGGAGACCACCAGATAGGCTAGCCTATGCACCAGGGAACACAGTGTGACCCCTACCATTTTGGGAACTATGTCACTGCCTTTTACACCTGGATTGGAATCCGTGTTTTGCAGAAAGGGTTGGCAAATTATCTCCACGTCATGAGGACATGACTAAATTTGGTGGGGGAAGAGTGTTACGTGCTGTAAGATTTCACTGCTAATGTAATGGCCGCTGTGTAATGTTCCACTTCTAAGGTAATCATTTCTCTGTAGCTGCAATGTTTGGGTTATGACTAGAGGGGCCTTTGGAATGTATGTTAGCCAATGCAGGGATGTTGTTCACTCTCGTGGGTCTGGGAGAAGGGAATTCACGGTCTTTTGTTGGGGAGAAATGAAGAGAGAGGACATGAATGGAGAGTGTTGGTAGACCGCCGGATGGAGTGAACGGAGGAGCGAGGGTCCGAAGGTCAGCTATACTTGGAGGAGGTCGATGGGAACAAATGGAGAAACTGCGAGCTCCAATATTTGCGCATTAGACTGTTTTGTGAGAATGGGCTCTTTTCTTTTTCTTTTGTTTCTTTACTAACCATATAGTCAAATTAAGAATTATAAAGATCAATCGTTTAATCGCAATTTGTGTATTGTTCGTCATTTCATGGTACTGATTTGTAACAGGGGACACATCGCGTAGCATGCACTCAAATGAGATTTCTTAAGTTTTTGCTGGACTGAGGGCTGCTTCCCCTAGATTAAGTGCTAGCCAAACTGAAGGTTACATTCATTATATCACAGTATGAGTACAGAACAAAGCAATTTTCAATTATTATTCAGAATGTACATGACATATTTGAATTTTCTAGTGGAGCAACTCATTTTCTAGTAAGACCTGTTCTGATGAAGGGTCTTGGCCCAAAACGTTGACTGTTTACTCTTTTCCATAGATGCTGTCAGACCCGCTCAGTTTCTCTGGTGTTTTTGTGTGTTGCTTTTCATTTTCTAGTGGTTCATGTGTGCTGCTCATTATAGAGTCATACAGCAGAAAAACTGGTGCTTTGGCCCAACTCTTCTAGGACAAATGAAATGCCCTTCTAAGCTAGTCCCCTTTTCCCACATTGATCCGTATACCTGAACATTTCTTATGCATGTACCTGTCCAAATGTTGTTATTGTACCATCTCAACAAGAAGGTCGTTCCATAAGTAGACCACCCTCTGGGTGAAAATGTTGCTTCTCAGATTCATATTAATTGTTTCCTTTCTCTCCTTAAACTTATGCCCTCTAGTTCTTGGTTTTCCCATCCTGGGAAAAAATTGCTTGCATTCACCCTATCCCTGCCCCTCATGATCTTATATGACTCCAATACCCTCTAATGATTGAAACTTGAGTTTCCATCGGAAGGAGGTTTATTTCATTACACAGTATGTGGATGTTCCTGAATTAGTTCCAGTGTGGCAATTTCTCCATCTATAGCAGCAGCTGCAGGCAGGGTGGAAAGGAACACCCAGTGGACATTGGAATACAAGTTGTGAAGCCTGCAATAAAATCAGTCCCACCCATGAATAGATGAAACTTGTATAACCCATTCAAGCTATGATCCCCCAACTTAGAATCATAAAGCAGAGAGCATTACTTAAAACATTTAGAATCTTTCATATATGTTAATAAAGGAGCAAAATCAGGTGAAAGGCCAACAGTAGCACAATGCTTAACAGTGCTGGCTGTACGATTGAGGTTCAACTCTCACAGTTGCCTGTGAGGGGTTAGTATATTCTCCTTTGTCGGCATAGAGTTCCTCTGAATGTTTCAGTTTCTTCCCACATTCCAAAGATGTATGGTTAGGGTTAGTGAGATGTGCAAAACTTGCAGGCTGCCCCCAGTACAGTCCTTGGACTGTGTTGGTTTTTGACTCAACCACAACATTTCACTGTATGTTTCGATGTTTTGATATACATATGACAAAGCTTATCTTTACAAATGTCTTTTCACTTCAAAAAGCAAGAATCTTCTCACACCAAAACACTTCAAAAGAAGTGTAAATGCTTCAAAAGGATTATTAGATCCATGAAGAATCTACATTTCATAGTATGACAATACTAGATAACTGGAAAGATTTAGAAAGGATATGTTTTTTTTTCAATTCTCGACATATCCAGAACTTGATAAGAAGCACATAACACACTCCTGCTCCCATTCATTATGACTGAGTGGGAAAGACCATTTGCATCTCGTTTGACTGAGTGTAGGATCTTTCATCACATTTATACCATACCCTCATTTTGTCCTGGTCCCCATCCCTGTGCCAAACTGCATAAAGGGTGCAGTGTTGGAGCAAAGCTTTTGGCCACATCTTTGGGACTTCTGCTTCTCCTTGGGCCAATGCAGAAATCCAAAAGTTGTGATCGGTTACACAGAGTATTGTTCATAACTTTGTCAACATTTCCCTGCTATATCCTAGCCATAAGTGATTCAATCATAAATATATATTGGTTCATGAATATATCACTTATTAACAAACATTAGAATCATGTACTGCAGGGGAACATTTTTCCACAAATCCGTATTTACCTTGTGTGAATGTGTTTTTAAATAAATATATTTTCCTAAAACTGGTGTTATGAATGTTTTCCCCAGAAACTACTTAAGACATGAACTAATTTAACACAAATCTAAACGACAGCACCATCTGTCAAAAATGATTACCTCTGGGACATGTCTAAATGCCTGGTTCATAAAGGCAGCAAATGATATTTCTAAAAGTGTAGAAGTTAACCTTTTGCTTTTCAGCACAAATTCAGATATGGATGTTGTACATAAAAAAAATAAATGGCACATACAGGCCTTTCACTCCTCCATTCCCAAACTGGCATTCATTCATTAAAAACAAAATATGCTGGAAACATTCAGGGGTCACGTAGGATCTCTAGAGAGAGAAATAGTTAACATTTTGGATCCACAACCATTCAGCATAACTTAGTAGGAGAGAATAAGTTATTATTAGCAAATGCAGAGATTCTCCAGGTTGTTCTATTTTCATTTCTGATCTTCAACATCTGCAATCATCTGATTTTCACATACTGACATTCAATAAGTTCATTTCCTTCCCACAGGACCCTCATTCCTTATTTCCTTAAGGATCCAAAATCTATAGACATCTGACCTGAGCATGCTACTTGGCTTCCAGATGCCTCAAAAACACCAATTTCTAAAAAATTACAGCTTTGAAAAAAGTATTTACTTTTTAAAAATAAATTTCTCATTATCTTTGTCCAAAATAACCAATTTTTTTTTTACTGAGTATTTCATTGATTCAATTGTATTTCTTTGGCCTTCATAAATCAAAGTGTTGAGTGCAGGAGTTGTGATGTTATGCTGAAATGTTGTAAGACGTTGCTGAGGCCTATTATGGAGTATTGTGTGCAGTTCTACATAGAAACATAGAAAATAGGTGCAGGAGTAGGCCATTCGGCCCCTAGAGACTGCACCATAATTCAGTATGATCATGGCTGATCATCCAACTCAGAACCCTGTACCTGCTTTCTCTCCATACCCCCAATCCCTTTAGCCACAAGGGCCATATCTAACATCCTCTTAAATATAGCCAATGAACTGGCCTCAACTGTTTCCTGTGGCAGAGAATTCCACTTCACCGCTCTCTGAATGTGCTGTTATCACATCTTTGATAACTGACTCTAGTATTTTCTCCAGGCTAACCAGTCTATAATTCCTTGGTTTTTCGCTCCCTCCTTTTTTAAAAAGTGGGCTTATATTAGCCACTCTCCAATCCTCAGGAACTAATCCAGAATCTAAGGAGTTTTGAAAAATTATCACTAATGCATCCACTATTTCTTGGGCTACTTCCTTAAGCACTCTGGGATGCAGACCATCTGGCCCTGGGGATTTATCTGCCTTTAATCCCTTCAATTTACCTACCACCACTTCTCTACTAACATGTACTTCCCTCAGTTCCTCCATCTCACTAGACCCTCGGTCCCCTACTATTTCCGGAAGATTATTTATGTCCTCCTTAGTGATGACAAAACCAAAGTAGTTATTCAATCGGTCTGCCATGTCTTTGTTCCCCATGATCAATTCACCTGTTTCTGACTGTAAGGGACCTACATTTGTCTTAACCAATCTTTTTCTTTTCACTTATCTATAAAAGCTTTTACAGTCAGTTTTTATGTTCCCTGCCAGCTTTCTCTCATAATCTTTTTTTCCCTTTCCTAATTAAGCCCTTTGTCCTCATCTGCTAGATTCTGAATTTCTCCCAGTCCTCAGGTGTGCTGCTTTTTCTGGCTAATTTGTATGTTTCTTCTTTGGACTTGATACTATCCTTAATTTCCCTTGTCAGCCATGGGTGCACTACCTTCCCTGGTTTATTCTTTTGCCAAACTGGAATGAACAATTGTTGTAGTTCATCCATGCGATCTTTCAATGCTTGCCATTGCATATCCACCGTCAACCCTTTAAGTATCATTTGCCAGTCTATCTTAGCTAATTCACGTCTCATACCTTCAAAGTTACCCTTCTTTAAGTTCAGAACCTTTGTTTCTGAATTAACTATGTCACTCTCCATCTTAATGAAGAATTCCACCATATTATGGTCATTCACCCAAAGGGCCTCACATGACAAGATTGCTAACTAACCCTTCCTCATTGCTCAATACCCAGTCTAGAATGGCCTGCCCTCCAGTTGGTTCCTCAACATGTTGGTTCAGAAAACCATCCCGCATACGTTCCAAGAAATCCTCTTCCTCAGCACCCTTACCAATTTGGTTCACCCAATCTATATGTAGATTGAAGTCACCCATTATGACTACTGTTCCTTTATTGCACGCATTTCTAATTTCCTGTTTAATGCCATCCCCAACCTCACTACTACTGTTAAGTGGCCTGTGCACAACTCCCACCAGCGTTTTCTGTCCCTTAGTGTTATGCAGCTCCACCCACATCGACTCCACATCCTCCAGGCTAATGCCCTTCCTTTCTATTGCATTAATCTCCTCTCTAACCAGCAATGTTACCCCACTTCCTTTTTTTTTCCTGTCTATCCCTCCTGAATATTGAATATCCCTGGATGTTGAGCTCCCATCCTTGGTCACGCTGGAGCCATGTCTCTGTCATACCAACTATATCATATTCATTAATAACTAACCTTGTTCAATTCATCCACCTTGTTACGAATGCTCCTCGCTTTGACACACAAAGCCTTCAGGCTTGTTTTTACAACACTCTTAGCCCTTATACAATTATATTGAAAAGTGGCCCTTTTTGATTTTTGCCCTGGATTTGCCTGCCTGCCACTTTTACTTTTCACCTTACTACTTTTTGCTTCTATCCTCATTTTACACCCCTCTGTCTCTCTGCACTTGTTCCCATCCCCCTGCCACATTAGTTTAAATCTTGCTCTAGTCACCTACCTACAGGAAATGTATCAATTAGATTGAAAGAGTGCGGAGAAAATTTATAAGGATGTTGCTCGGACTTAAGGACCTGAGTTATAAGGAAAGGTTGAATAGGTTTGGACCTAATTTCCTAGATTGTAGGAGAATAGGGGAGACTTGATACAGATATAACCAATGAGGAGGGATATAATAGGGTAAATGTAGGAGGCATTGTCTACTGAGGATGAGTGAGAGTAGAACTAGAGGTCATGGGTTAAGGGTGAAAGGTGAAGAGATAGGGGAACATTAATGGGAACATTTCACTCTGAGTGTGATGAGAGCCTGAAATGAGCTTGTAGCACAAATAGTGGATGGCGGTTCAATTTCAACATTTAACAGAAATTTGGATGGGTGCATGGATGAGAGGGGCATGGAGGGCTACAGTGTCAGGCCTGCAGGGTCTGGCACTTTCCTGTCTCGACCCAACTGAAGGGAGTCACCTGCCATTCATTTCCAACCCATCACCTGCAGCCTATATAAACGTAGCTCATATCCACTTCCCTTTTTCTCCCATTAAACCATCCAACCTCAACCAGTTGCTCCTAGATTTCAGGTACTTTGCTATCCATTATATTTAGTATCTATTCCCTCTTGTTTTGCGGCTTGTTATTTTGCAGTTTATTATTAAAGTAATCATCTCAGCTGCTCTGAATTTGGTTCAAGACTCTTTTACATTTCCTGAAATATGGTCTGGGCACAGGTTGATGGGACTAGGCGGATTGTTAGTTCAGCATAGACTGGATGGGCCAAAGAGCCTGCTTCTGTGTTGCTGTGTTCTAAGTCTCTATAACTGTACAGTGAAAGCCTGCGAACAGTAGTATATAGTGTCATCTATGTACTTTGAAAATAAATATGATTTGAACTTTGAGATTGTAATTGGTGGCTCTAGATTTCCCAGCAAGGCAAATATCTAACTCTTACACTGTTATTCTTTACGTCTCCTTACAGTGAGCTTTGTTTTTGTTGTATCATTCTTATTCTTCCAAATTCTAAAGAATGTACAACCTTCAACAATTGGAGTCATTTTTATCTATTGAAGAGCGTCTTGTTGAACTTGCTACAATCAACTACATTGTTGCGAGCATTCATTCTGTGATGACAGACGAGTAAACTATTTAAACTCAACAACAGGTTTCATTATGATAAACACAAAAACAGACTGGGCGCTGTGATCTAGGGAGAGAACAAACAGATGGGGGAGGTAATTATTACTCACCTCAGTTACAGTCAGGGAAACCCACAAACACTCTTGTGAATAACTGTATAACCCAAGCTACAAATTATCAATAAATTAACTTGAACATCTCACCATAATCCCACAAAAACATTTTAACACAAGGACAATAAATAGCACTGGTCATTAGGAATGCAGTGGCGAGCAGTCAACCATGCTCTCACCCTCCCCAGTGCGCCCCACAATATGTTCTTACATGGAGTTAAGATATACACCATGGGAACAACCTTTTTAGGTCAGATCAACCATACTAACCAAGATGTCTTACCTACCCTCATCTCATTCGTCCATACCACTCTAAACCTTTTCCTACCCATGTATTCAGTACGTGGATGGCAACACTGCTACAGCACACTCAGAAGACTACCTCCTATGCATCCCGAATGGCTTTGCTTTTGACTTGAACATAAAATAGTTATAGGTCCTATACCAGTCACTACTCAAGAAGTCATTTATCCAACCTTCCTTAAAGGTAGGATAAATCACCCTTGAAAATGTAAATCACTTTCCCTGCCTTGGCAACATTCTCTCCTTGGATGGATATTCAGTCTTTGGGCCAGGGGGGCATTTTTTTTTTAAACCAGGCTCAGACTGCTAAACATAGTGGCTAAAAACTTCTAAAGATCAGGGAGGTTTCTGAAGAACTTCCCACTAATAGTCTTTGCTTAGGTTCTGGTCATAAATGGGAGCCAGTCTTCAGTTCTTAATGTAACTGGTGAGCGATAAACAGTTTGCGGTTAAACAGACATCTTTGCAAATAGTAGTACTGTCCATACAGCAGATTTGTCTTAAAGCTCCTGGTCCAACTGCTGAAGAGGTGCAGTGTAAGACAATGAGTATGATATTTATGCTTGTTTCAAAGCAGACAACGTTGGTTGTGTTGTTTAGTTCAAGGAAATTTGCAGAACAAATGGATAATATCACTTAAAATAGCAATAGCTGATCTATTAATAAGTTGGAATATTTGTATACACATGGAGTTACCGTAGCCTCACGGAATTAATTGTGGGTACCTGGAAGCTCAGTCTCCAGAAGCTTTTAGAGCACTTGTGTTGAAAAGTATCTGAGAAAATATCACACGTGTGTGAAGTCAGCCACGTAACAAAAAGGCAGTATAAATTTAGGGAGACATTCAGGATTATTATGAACATCAAGAATCTTGCGAGAAGAATAGGGTGAATTAGAATCCATTTCTCTGCCTTCGATTTCTGTGACGGACAACTGGTTTGTTTGTGTATCATGGATACTGTAGGTCTTTTCAGCTCATAGAAATTATACATTGTTTTTTGAAATCCTTTCTGTTATAGAAACGGTTTGTAATTTGGAGGTCTTTTATAAGATAGAAATACTTTGTCAGTTTTAAATGTGTTTTAAGAATGCTGTTGGAATTTAAGCATGTAATATTGAAAATAAATGAACTTCATTTAAATAACTTTGTTAGCTGAAAGTATCTCTTTATTGATGGGGAGGGGGGGTCCCACCACTCAAATAGGAGGCATTGGCAGCTAGCTCACCATGTAGTATAAACAGAAAAAAGAACTAGTCTTTGAAGATTGATAGTTACAGTATAATGAGGGTACTTGTGAGGGTATATCATATAAAGCAACATAGCAGCATAGTGGTTAGCACAATTCTTTACAGTATGGGTGCCTCGGGTTCAATTCTCATTGCTGCCTGTTCTCCCTGTGATCATGTGGGTTTCCTCCGGGTGTTCTGGCTCCCTCTCACAGTCCAAAGATGTACCAGTTGGTAGATTAATTGGTCATTGTAAACTGTCCTGTGATTAGGCTAGAATTAAATCGGGGGAATGCTGGGCAGCACAGCTTGAAGGGCTGGAAGGGCCTGCACTGTGCTGTACCTCAATAAATAAATAAATCTGGCTGTCTTCCTTTTACCTGCATACAGGCTGAGGCTAAACAGCAAGACTCCAAAGAAAAGAACAACAATGAGGTGGTTGTGGGAGGCAGGGGAGTAGCTGTGTGATTGCTTCAAGTCAGTGGACTGAGCCGTGTTCAAGCACTCAGAGGATCTGAATGAATACACTATGGTTGCCACAGACTTTGTAAAACAGTCACAGGTGAGGGTGCCCCCGCAAAATCATTCAATCCCTAAGCAGAAGCCCTGGGTGAACCAACAAGTTAGCAATTTACTGAGGGCCAGGTCAATGGCATACAGGCCTGGTGACCAAGTAAAGTACAAGAGGTCCAGGTACGAGCTCCAGAACGCCATCTCACATGTGAAGTGGTAACTCAGGACCAAACGTGAATCACTGAAGGATGCTCGACAGCTGTGGCACAGCTTGAATGCTATCATCTCCTACAAAGTGAAAGAGGGACATAGGTGACAAAAGGTTCTGCTTCCAGATGAGCTTAATGCCTTTTATGCCTGATTTGACTGTTAAAACATGGAGGCAACTTCACAACCTCCCACAGCCCTGACAGCCCTGTGATTTCAGTCTCTGAGGCTGACGTGAGAGCATCCTTCAGGAAGGTGACCCATGGAAAGCACCCTGCAGAGTACTAAAGAACTGTGCTGATCAACTGACTTGACTGTTCACTGATATTTTAACCTCTTGCTTCGACATTCTGAGATACCTATCTGCTTCAAGCAGGCTTCAATTATAAGGGAACATGATAACCTGCCTCAGGGTTTGGTGATGAAACATTAACAACTCTTGCCTGGATCCACTCCAAATTGCCTACCATCACTATAGGTCGACAGCAGATTTTATTTCATTGGCTCTTCACTCAACCCTGAAACATATGGACAGTGTAGATGCATTCATCAGGATGCTCTTTATTGATTACAGCTTGGTATTCAAAACTATTATCTTCTCAAATCTAATTAGTAAACTCCACGACCTAGGCCTCAATACTTCCTTGTGCAATTCGATCCTCAATTTCCTCATATGCAGACCCCAGTCAGTTTGGATTGGCAGCAATATCTCCTCCATAATCGCCATCAGCACATGGTCACCACAAGGTTGTGTGCTTAGAACCACCTGCCCCCACCGCCCGTGCTGACTTTATACTTATGACTGTGAGGCTGAGAACTTCCCCAGTGCCATCACAAACAAGAGGAAATCTGCAGATGCTGGAAATCCAATCAACACACACACACAATGCAGAAGGAATCAGCAGACTAGGCTGCATCTCAGAGAAAGAGAACGGTTGATGTTTCAGGCCAAGACCCTTCGGCAGGATTTGTAATCTCACCCGAAACATCGGCTGTACTCTTTTCCACAGATGGTGCCTAACCTGCTGAGTTCCTCCAGCATTTTGTGACTGTTCCCAATGTCATATTCAAGTTTGCTGTCATCACTATTGTTGGCCAAACCAAAAGAGATAAAAAAAATCTGCATATAGGAGGGAGATTGAAAATCTGGTTGAGTGGTGCCACAACAATGACCTTTCACTCAACGTCAGCAAGGCAAAGAAACTGATTAATGACAACAAGAGGCAAAAACCAGAGGTCCATGAGGCGGTGCTGATCAGAAGATCAGAGATGGAAAGGGTTAGCAACTTTAAATTCCTCGGTGTCATCATTTCAGAGGATCTGTCCTGGTTCTGGTACATAAATATCATTACAAAGAATGCACAGCAGTACCTCTAATTAAAAGTGTGTGAAGATTTGGTGTGTCATCTGAAATGCTGATAAATTTCTATAGATGTGCAGTGGAGAGTATATTGACTGGTTACATTACAGCCTGGTATGGAAACACCAATGCCCTATATAATATAATGGATACAGCCTGTCCTGCACGGCTAAAGCCCTCCGCACAATCGAGCACGTTTACGTGGAGTGCTATCACAGGACATTCATCATCAAGGACCCTACCATCGATGCCAAGCTCACTCCTTGCTGCTACCATCAGGAAGGTGGTACAGAGCCTCAAGGCCCACAACACCATGTTCAAGAACGTTTATCATCTCTCAACCATTAGGCTCTTGAACCAGAAGGAATAATTTCACTCAACTTCACTCTCCCCAACACTGAACTGCTCTCACAACCTGTGGACTCACCTTCAAGGACTCTTCACCTCATGTTCACGATATTTATTGTTTATTTATCTATTTATCTATCTATCTATCTATCTATCTATCTATCTATCTATTTATTTATTTATTTATTTATTATTATTATTATTATTATTATTATTATTATTATTATTATTATTATTTTGTATCTTTAAGTTTTATATTTGCACAATTTATTACCTTTGCGCATTGGTTATTTGTCCATCTTGTGTGTGGTCTTTCATTGGCTCTATTAAGTTTCTTTGAATTTACTGTGACTGCTTATTTATTACCATTTCATACTGATGTGTAGGGCAGCAATGAAGATCCTCCATCTCTGGTGGCATTCAGGGCTTCCTTTATTGTGTCAGTAGCTTCTTCTAGGTATTCACAATATTTCTACTTTTATAATAAATTATATAATAAATTTTATAATAAATTTGCTTTGAATTTAGAACTTTGAACTTTGTATAGTTTGAGTTCAGAACTTCACTATCAGCACACCCAATAGCATCACATCGTCAAAAGTAGGCATCAACTCAGAGTTCAACCATTGTCTGAGCAGTGCTAGTGAAGTCTATGCAAGATTAAGAAACAGAGGCTTTGAAGGTCCAAACCAAACTTTTAGTTTATAGAGCAGTCATTCTTTCTACGTTGCTGTATTGAGCTGGATCATGAACCACCTACAGTAGAGACCTGAAAGACATGGGACAATACCTCCCAAAGATCCTGACAAAAGTTCTTGTAGAAATTATCGGCCTGTAAGTTTGGCATCAGTGGTGGGTAAATTAATGGAAACTATTCTTAGAGATGGTATATATAATTATCTGGATAGACAGGGTCTGATTAGGAGCAGTCAACATGGATTTATGTGTGGAAGGTCATGTTTGACAAATCTTATTGAATTTTTTGAAGAGGTTACGAGGAAAGTTGATGAGGGTAAAGCAGTGGATGTTGTCTATGTGGACTTCAGTAAGGCCTATGACAAGGTTCCACACGGAAGGTTAGTTAGGAAGGTTCAATCGTTAGGTATTAATATTGAAGTAATAAAATGGATTCAACAGTGGCTGGATGGGAGATGCCAGAGAGTAGTGGTGGATAACTGTTTGTCAGGTTGGAGGCCGGTGACTAATGGTGTGCCTCAGGGATCTGTATTGGGTCCAATATTGTTTGTCATATACATTAATGATCTGGATAATGGGATGCTAAATTGGATTAGTAAGTGTGCAGATGATACTAACATAGGCGCCATTGTGGATAATGAAGTAGGTTTTCAAAGCTTGCAGAGAGATCTAGGCCAGTTAGAAGAGTGGGCTGAAAGATGGCAGATGGAGTTTAATACTGATAAGTGTGAGGTGCTATATTTTAGTAGTACTAATCAAAATAGGACATACATGGTAAATGGTAGGGCACTGAGGAACGCAGTAGAACAGAGTGATCTAGGAATAATAGTGCATAGTTCCCTGAAGGTGGAATCTCATATGGATAGGGTGGTGAAGAAAGCTTTTGGTATGCTGGCCTTTATAAATCAGAGCATTGAGTATAGGAGTTGGGATGTAATGTTATAATTGTACAGGGCATTGGTGATGCCAAATTCAGAGTATTGTGTACGGTTCTGGTCACTGAATTATAGGAAAGATGTCAACAAATTAGAGAGAGTACAGAGGAGATTTACTAGAATGCTACCTGGGTTTCAGCACCTAAGTTACAGAGAAAGGTTGAACAAGTTAGGTCTCTATTCTTTGGAGCATAGAATGTTGAGGGGGGACTTGATAGAGGTATTTAAAATTATGAGGGGGATAGATCGAGTTGACGTGGATAGGCTTTTTCCATTGAGAGTAGGGGAGATTCAAACAAGAGGACATGAGTTGAGAGTTAAGGGGAAAAAGTTTAGGGGTAACACGAGGGGGAATTTATTTACTCAGAGTGCCGTAGCTATGTGGAATGAGCTTCCAGTAGAAATGGTAGAGGCAGGTTCGGTATTGTCATTTAAAGTAAAATTGGATAGGTATATGGATAGGAAAGGAGTGGAGTGTTATGGGCTGAGTGCAGGTAGGTGGGACGAGGTGAGAGTAAGTGTTTGGCACGGACTAGAAGGGCCAAGATGGCCTGTTTCCGTGCTGTAATTGTTATATGGTTATATGGTTATAGATCAGCTGGAAAGAGAGACAGACACACTAATTGTTACTCTTGCACACACTGCACCAGAATATGTGGATCCCAGGTCAGCCTCTACGTCCGCCTGAGGATCCACCAATAGACAACATACTCGACTTGAATGATTATCTTAATAATATTATCTGTCTAAATGTCTCTTCCTCTGAGAAGAGATTCCATATACCAAACAACACACACACAAAATGCTGGAGGAACTCAACAAGCCAGGCAGCATCTATGGAAAATAATAAACATACCGACTACCCCATGTACAAATCTTGCCCCTCAGATCCCTCTCATTTATTTTTCACTCTCTCATCTTAAATCTAGGCCCTCTAATTTTAGAATTCCTCCTAGTCTGAGGTAACTACTAACCTCTGTATGCTCACCTCTCGGCATCTTACTCCAGAAGAAAACAGTCTTGGACAATCCAACCTCTCCTTATAACTCAAGTCCTCCAGTCCAGGCAAAATTCCTGTGAAAATTTTCTGCACCCATGCTAACTTAATCACGGACCCCTCAGTTAGTTTTTAATTTTATTTCTTTGGTATCTTTACCCCTCAATGATTATTAGTTATTGATTCAGAAATTAAAGGTGGCTGCAGTAAAAATTGTTATATGTGAAGAATTGTGAAAGTGATTTAAATTAATCCTTTCATAAACAACATGAGTTGAATGTATTGTCAAGTAAAACCTTCCGGTGTGAAAGATCTGGATTTCCCCTGGGACTCAACAAGTTAAAGAAGTGAGTAGCTGACTGAAGAATTGAACAACCTGCCCTTGTGTGTGGTGTGAATCAGTAGACCAAATCATGCCTTCAGCTCTTTGGGACTATGACTTGTACTCAGATCCTAGAAAAATGCAATTATGTGTGAACAAGAACTATAGATATAACTGTGACCAACAAGAGAAAATCTGCAGATACTGGAAATTCAAGTAAAACACAACATGCTGGAGGAATTCAGCAGGCCAGGCAACATCTATGGAAAAGAATACAGTCAAAGGTTTGGGCTGAGTCCCATCATCGGGACTGGAAACAAAAGATGAGGAGTCAGAGAAAGAAGGTGGAGGGAGGGGAGGAAGAAAAACAAGGTAGTAAGTGATAGATGAAACGAAGGGGGTGGGGAGGGGTGAAGTAAAGAGATGATTGATGAAAGGGATAAAGGGGGGAATCTGATAGGACAGGAGAGAAGGCCATGGAGGATAGGGAAAGGGGAGGATCACCAAGGGAGGCAATGGGAAGGTAAGGAAATTAAGTGACAGAGAGAATTGAGAATGGGGAATGGTGAAGGGGAGATCATTACTGGAAGCTCAACATTCTCCATTCCCATTTCCCTGTCCCATTATATCTCTTTAACTGCCTATCACCTCCCTCTCGTGCTCCTCCTCTTTTCCTTTCTTCCATGGTCTTTTGTCCCCTCCTCTCAGATTCCACCTTCTCCAGCCCTTTGTCTCTTTCACCAATCAACCTCCCATTTCTTTTCTTCATCCCTCCCACTCTCCCGGTTTCACCTATCACCTACTACCTTGTATTTCTTCCTCCCCTCCCTTCACCTTTTTGTTCTGACTTCTCATCTTCTTTTCTCTAGTCCTGATGAAGGGTCATGGTCCGAATCATCGACTATTCTTTTCCATAGATGTTGCCTGGCCTGCTGAGCTCCTCCAGCATTTTGTGTGTGTTGCATTGATTTAACTGCGCCCATTCATGATGATTCACATAGTCAAACACCTTGTCAAATTTGCATGAAAAGAATGACCATACAAAGGATGTCAATTTCACTTTGGAAATCCTACTTTTGATGCAGAAAAAGAGGAAAAATCTCAGGAAGAGAAGGTATAATGTTAGAAAAACAAAATATGATGGACAGGAATTTTGACTAATTTAATCCGAGTTAATGTGGTTTAATTTTCATTAATTTTTATAAAATAAAATTGCCTGGTTCTGCAGTGAAATGGTAAATTTCTGTACAGCTGTAACAAAACAACAAATAGGTCTTTGAAGAAAGAAGGAGATCATATGCATTCCTGTTGAATTCAAATAGCCAATTGGCATATCCAAAGCTCATTACATTCCAAATAAAGCTTGTGCTTGTCAAACCTTTTGTATGAAATCGGCCATCTGATTAATGGAAAGTAGCAACCTATGGCTGGTTCAGAAACAGTGTAAAATCACAATAAATCTCTCTCATAAAATTAATCTCATATATTATTAAAACAAATGATACAAGAGAGTTAAATCAAGGTTCCAACCAATATTGGTGGGTCAGATATCTGCCATAAATCACACAATACTCATTTTTACAGTCCTGCATCTTTCATCATGTCTATATTGTGTACTCTCTACCAAGTACTTACCATTAGCTAGAACATAACATCTCAAGGACCAAGAGATCTAACCAATTGGTGTGCATAAGCACAATAATCTAACCTCATTATGACTTATTTGTGTGACCTAAAATGGACATTTTAATAACAAAACATGTAGATTTACATGATTTAGAGAAAAAATGCTGTTTAAAATGTAGCAGCTCTACTACAAATCTCCTTGTTACTCGGTAACTTGCTCCATCCTGAGGGAATGGTGAGAATGGCTAGCTGTTTCAATATTTATTAAAAAATGTTGAATCATGTTCACATAAATACAACCATTTTCCTCAAAGTAATAAATGTAGCAAGAATGTGACATGGGTCTTTTAATGATATAACCTGCTGAAACATTAAGGGGAGACGACAAGTGTGGCAAGTATAATTTACAAATAAACTGTAGGCTTCTGGAAAATCATGGATGGGGGTTCGAAATATAGCTCCAATACATTACATAATCAAAGAGAGAATAGTGTATTCTTAGCAGCAAACATGAGATGGGAAAATGATCAAGCACAGGAAACAAAGAAGATTGGATACTGTGTGAATGGTCTGCCAGTCAAGAATTTGGTTTTGGTGGTAACACTTTGGTCCAGTTTACTCAACCCAAGTAGCATACACACAGCACTGAATTGCGAAATGTTTCTTGTCATCAGTGTGCTGTAACTAGGGACTCCCACAGACCCTGTATAGTCACATGCACTCAAGTGCCAACTCTGCAAAGCAAAGCCACAGTGCATTCTATCCAACCTGATTCACAGATTCCTGGCTGAAGCCAAACTGCATCTCTATGTCTGCACGTCCAACTTTAACCAGGACTTTATCTCAGGATAAAGGGGGCAACAAAGAGTTGGCTAGTCCCAAAGGCCAAAAAGTGGATTACTAATTAATATTTGGAATGCTTTGCCATTCACGCCTGCTTATATTATATTCTTTGATCAAAGATCATCAGGGTAGAAGTCTTTCAGATATTTTGTTTGGTTATTTTAGTGGAAGTGGAGTAAGCTCCCTTTTTACACCTCAGTGTCATACACTGTTGACTGCAGGCATATGTGATTTGTACCTGCAGCAAAAAACACAGAGTTTTCTGCATTTCAAGAGGAGCCCTAGCAATGCAAAAATATCCTAAGAGATATTCAAAAATGAACTCTTTTCGACCTGACCTCTTCTCTACATCAGAATATCGAATTTTTACCAAATGCTTGAGAAAATGTTCACTGGTTCAAGAGCAATTTTCAAGAGCAAAAGCAGCATGCAATGATATATCAGCTTTGACATACAAAGGCATTGCTGTTGTAGAGCATATAAACAGGTCTTTCAGCCTACAGAGTCCATGACAACCATCAGCCACACATTTACACCAATTCTAAATTATTCCCATTTCATTCTCCCCTCGTACCACTAATTTCCTCCCAGAATCTGCCACTGGGCCACTGCCACTGGAGGTATTTTTTAAAGAACAATTAACCTACCAGCCCTCATGCTTTTGGAATATAGGAAGAAACAGCAGCACCCAGGGGAGCCTGCAGGGTCACAGGGAAAACATGCAAATTCCAAACAGATAGTACCCGAGGTCAGGATTGAACATGGGCTTTCAGAGCTGTTACTACAACACTGTGCCACCTACATACTTCCGCCCAGACACATTTATCATGGCTGGCCAAGGTAGCATTAAGATGTGAGAGGCAGTTGGAAGGAATTGGGGAGATAGTTTCAGAGCTCAGAGCCTATACAGCTGAAGATATAGATGCTGATGGAGGTCTGACAAAACCAGGTGTAGATGATATATCAAACATAACAATCCCAGAAACTGTAGGCTGAAGGTTAGAGATAGAGATTATGAGAATTTAAAAATCGAGGCCATTACTTTTGATTCCAGAAAATGCCATATAATAATTTACCATTCAGACAAAGCCTGGTTGCATTCTGTCTATATTTAAGACTTCAGTAAATTGCATCAGTGTTATCCTTCATCAGCTGAAGAAGACCATTTAAAATGAACACCTTTGAAGAAGAGACAGAGGCACATTTACTTTCAGAGGCCTGAACTAAATTCAGCAAGATCTCCAGGCATAAAAGTTAGTGCTCCTCGAAGGTGGGCCACCTCATATGAATGAAAAAGTATTGCAGGAAACAATAAAAAAGGCTTGGTCATCAGAGGAGAGTGAGTCCAGTCTGAACACGCCATAGAATTTAGAAGAACAAGGACGATCTAGCAGAACCAAATCCAAATCTTAAAAAAATTGACTGTGTAAGTTTCAGATATTTGCCTTGTTGGGAAATCTAGAATGAACACTTACAATCTTAGTACAAGAGATTTGTTATTTTAGATCAAGATCAAGATGAAGAAGCTTCTTCATTCAAAGGACCAAAAAGTATTAGAATTATTTATTCTTTATTCTTAGCAGGTGGTGGAAGCTTAGTAATTGGGATGTTCAGGGCAGAACTATAGACAGCGAGTGCAGTTTTGTGGCCTTCTGCTGCTGTAGCATATCCACTTCAAGGTTCAATGTGTCGTGCATTCAGGGTTTTTTCCTTTACAAAGTGGATAGGGCTCTGTCGGAGATCCTGACCTAGAGCTACACTCAAACTTCTTTTTATGTGGCAATGGGACCTGCTTCTGGGACTCATTGACCGGCTGTTTCTTGATATCCCAGGGATGCGGCCTAGAAGATGAGCTTGCCTTTGGGGCTCTGAGGCTCTGTGACCCTGGGTATGAACCAATTCTATGACTGTGCGACCAACTGAAGTGTTACGGGGTAAAATTAAAAAAAAATTGGGAACAGTGGAGGGCTTTGTACTCAGCAAATTGTTTAAACTGTTTTCTCTCTCTCTCTCTCTCTCTCTCTCTCTCTCTCTGTCTCTGTCTCTCTGTCTAGAGAGAGAGAGAGAGAGAGTGTTTGTTGCCAATTCTTGAGTCAGAAAACTCGGAAATAAAAGCAACATGATAGACTTTAACACCATGAATCAGCAAGTCTTTTTCTGTCTCATTGGTTTCTCCTCTCGCTGAGTGACACCTCTCTGCCCCTTTATTAGGGGGAAGAGAGAGAGAGAGAGCCTGTGGTATGATGAGCAGTGAGGTAAACAATTAATCTTTGTTGTACTGCAGATCATGCAGGGACCTGGGGGTTTTGCTGTTGCTTGCTTGCTGGGTGGAGGGTGCTGTTGCTTTTTTGTTGAAGTAAGTGTGGGGGGACAGGGAGAAGGAGTAGGGGGCATTAAGGTTCTAATGTTGTTACTGTCATTCATTCTTTGGGACAATCTGTTTTTGTGGATGCCTGCAATGAACAAGAATTTCAAGGTTGTATATTGCATAAATTCACTTATCTTAAGGGGAATTATTACATGGCAGTAATGAAAATCTGTAGACCGTAGATGCTGGAATAAAGGTAGCAAATGTTAAAAACACTCAGATTAGACAGTGCCCATGTAAAACAAGAAATAGTTAACATTTCATGCTTGCAACATTTTGTCAAAGTACTTCTCAATTTTATCAAATATACCAACAGAGTGCATGATAAACTGAGTTTGTACATACCAGGAAACAGACCAAGGCTGGAATGATTTGTCTGTTACCAAAGCCTGGAAAAAAAGAAAATGGGATCTCATTTTAGGCTGGGGATAGTAAGAAAAATCAGCAAGGTCTGCATATTGAAACACAAAGTCTTGCCATCTCCTGATGTATTCATCAACTTCTCCATCAGAAAATGAATATAAATAATTATGAAACATCAGACTAAAAAGAAGGCAAAGGAAGGCTTTAAACCATAGGTTACTGAGCAATAGCGAATGGCCAAGACTGAGCATTTCTAAATTGCTCAGGGATGTTAGCATTTATTTCTAACTGCACTGGCATGCAGTAGAAGAGTTAGCAGCTTAATTCATTTCATTTAAGGAGATATATCCACTTCCTTTTCCTGTGCAATTTGGTCCCAGTTCCTTTAATTCTTTTGCTGTTAACATTACCAGCAACAAACCAGGCAAAAGCTGTAAAAATCTTAAGTATGCATGAGTAAGTCTAAACAATGGTACTCATCGTTAAATGCCTCACTACAGCAATTTATGACCCATTATCCTAATCCTCATGGGTTGGTATCGAAAGCCCAAATTATTATTAAATTGTGTTTGACAATTGTAAGGAAATTTAAATAATACACAGAAGGAGAACATTTTGGTCTAATTATGACTTTAATGATGTATTCCGTTTTAAAATTCAAAAACTGAAATGGAATTCCCAAAACAATTGGCTGGATTAAAATTTAAAATCATTTCCAGTCCTGCATTAGCTCTTTGTTAAACTTCTAAATCTGAATGTTAGAACTGGCACAAGTCCAAAAAACATATTTATGCTTCGGTGCCCCAAGCTTTCCTTGCTCTGCCTGCGCTTATCCGACAACTTACTTTTCCATAAATGATCTCTTTATTTTTAGTTACAGTGAAAACGGACCCTGAAAACCTGTTAAATTCTGAATACATTCTGTTACCTTTTAAAAGATGTACATCATCAGAGATTCCAGGTACAAATCTGTCGCTCTGCCCATTACAGCAATATTGGCATTTGAAAGACGTCCCTTGGAATCACATTCTCCCTCTATTTCTTCAAAAATATTGTATTCATTCCTCAAGGAACAATTCAAGTGACTTTTCAATGGTTCTGTTGAATCTCCTTTTAGGAAAAGCATTCCAGGGCAAAATGAATCCAAAATAAAAAAATTCTTTGATATTATTTTGCAATTGTTGTAAATTGTGCCCCCTTAGATACTGAAGTTCCTGCCATTTATTTTTCAGCATATCCACATATTAATGAATGGCTTGAATCAATTTCCACATAACCTTCCCTGATTCATGAAGAATAGGCACAGCTTCTAGACTTTTCTGAAATTATCTTCCTCGTCCCTGGTGAGCCTTGCTTTGTATCCTGTTGGACTTGCTGATGGTATCCTGTACCATTCTCCCTCAGTTATACATCTCAAAGCAGTCCTGCTGAAACATTTTGATCCAAGATGCTGAATAATTCCTTCCAATCTTACAGATCCTACTGAAATCTCTAGTACCTCCGGCAAACTCTTTTTTGCTCAAAGCATTTCATCCAATACTGACAAAGAAGCTTCTTAGCTGCAGCAATATTGATTTGCTGTTTGCACAATCATTTGGGTTTTGTTATTTCATTCTAAATTTTCCTGAAATTTCACTTGGCAGAACACATTTTCCTAGTATCCTATCACAATTAGGAAAGAAAAATGATAGGATTCCCATTAAAATGACTGATGCTTTTCATTACTTTGTTATACCTGATCTCTGATAATGTGCTGATTACAAAGCAAAATGAAATCTTTCCAATGTTATAGGAAAGCATCACAAGAAGATATGCACACAATGTTGTCAAAAGGTTTTAATACAACTGTGGACACTGATCTAAACATCCCCTGACCTGAATTGCCCCCCACCTCCTGGATCCACCTATCACTTGCCAGCTTTCACCTCATAAATTCTCCTCTCTTCTTTATATTATTTCCCCACTACTTTCACTCCAGATGAAGGATCAGGGCCTGACTCTTTAGCTGTCTATTTCCCTCCACAGATTTTGTCTGACTTATTAATTTTGCCCCAAATTCCAGCATCTACAGTGTTGTTTTTCCATTTGAAAGTTTTTTTTTGCTGTCCAAGAAATCATTCTGTGTCAAATTTGATGCTGTTGGTAGTAGAAATGGGTAACTGAATGGAAATTGAGTGCAGATCTCTCTAATATAAGCAGTTTAACAACACTGGACAGTTTGTAGATGATGCTGGTCTTAATTTGTCCCACCTTATTGGCATCAGGGATGCTAGGTTTGTTATCTGAGGTGAAAGCGATCAGCTTGTTTTCCTGATTCTGACCAGATAGACTCCAAAATATTTGTACATGGAGCTTTCGGGCTTGCTTCCACAGCTCTCAAAGTGCACCACACTAATAATGGATGACAGTTGCAGCCTGAGTTTTTTAAATGGCTTCTTTAAATATTTAGGTTTCTGTGTCTGTTTCTGCCTATGGTATGTGCCAATTTTCAGATGAGCAGTCAGACTGAGGCCCTATCGTGGCTGGACCTAGGAGAACCTTGATGCAGGATCTCAGCCTAAAGCCTTCACAATATCTCTCCTCCCATAAATTCTACTGGGCCTGATAGTTTCCTCCTGTAGGTTATCTATTGATAGTAGATGACAAGATGCTATTGTTTCAAAGTTCAGGGGAGTTATTCCCAGTGCCTTGGCTGATATTTCTCATCCATTAACAACACTAAAAAGAGTCTTGTGTTTAAGCTGTCAACATGATGGACTCACTGATGGTGAATGCATTGTTTTCTCTAAGTGTAGCCACACTTATCACATTGGTAACTTAATTAACAGGTTTTATGGAAACTCCTCTGGAGATCTCTATTCTGTGTCACTCAGAGACATGAACTGGAATCAGGCTAGTTTTGGACTCTACCGCATGTATTTTTGCTGATTCTGCATTCCCTTAGATTAGTTCTGTGTCCTTCCTCTCCAGCAGGCATTCATCGGTGTGCTGTCTTTTCTGTAGGCTACCGTAAAACAAAGTCTTCTGAAACACCTAGATGCTACATGTAAAATGATGAGTTTAGAAATTGTCGATAACACCTCTGAACACGATCAAGGTCAATTTCTGAAAACTATAGTCAAAAATTAGGAAAGTTTATATACTACTTACTGAGATTTAAACTATCTACCTTCATTATGCTTACAGTCTCATCAGTTTTTGTTTGTTTTGCCATTCAGAAGTAAATATAATCATCACAATCAGGATTCCAAACTCTACTGCTCTTGAAAAAAGTTGTATCAGCCCAAAAATGAGAAGCACTTTGATTCTGACTATGTCCCATTCCTTTCTAGTTCTGATGAAAGGCCACAGGCAAAAACATTGACTTCCATTTCCCTCTGTAGATGTTGCCTGCCCGGCTGATTTCCTCCAGCGCTTTGTGTGCATTGCTCCCAAGAAACAACGTGCTCGTTCTTTATCAAGTAGCTGTTTCTGAGAGCCTGGTTTAGCAATACCTACATGGTAACCACACTACCGAAAGCACTTTGCTATGTACTGCTTGGGATGACCTGTGGATATAGAGCCATATAATTGTATAGCATAGAAACGGGCTCTTTGGCCCACCATATATATGCCACCCATCATACTTGTCTATACTAAACCCACACCGGTATTAATTCCACACCACTCTAGGTATTGTCCATTTGCCTTGTGTATGATGTTAGTGTTCCTGTCTCCACCAACTCTTCTGGCTGCCTATTTCCAACAAAACTACTCTTCGGGTGTGAAGTGTAATCATTAGATGCCTTTTAAAGGTCCCCTTCACACCATAGCCCTTTGTCCTTTGGTTTTAGATGCCCATTTTATGAGAAACATATTCTGATTATTTACTTCTCTGCCTCCTTTACTCTCAGGTCATTTGTGTCTCCAGGGAAAACAAATCCTTCCTATCCAACTCAAGATCTTCAAAGAGGCAAATGTGCTTTTGAATCTTTTCTACACCTTCTGTCGCTTAATCACATCCTTTCTAAAGTGTGATGAGGAGATCTGCTCACAATACTCTAAATGTGGGTTAACCCACTCATTGTGAAGATGCAAAATGACCACCTAACTCTTATATTCAATGCCAATTCTGTGAAAAACTCAACAGAAATGAAAGGCTCCCTATTAGGTCTTATAAGCTGTTCTCTGTAAGTTAACATAAATGTCTATGTGTAGATAGTAAATTGTAGAATATATGATTTGTGCCTTTAGTGGATGAAGAAGGCAAAAAGAACAGTTGGGAGTCCAAACTGGGAAAGTGTACCTGGACCTTTGCTGCAGTACAGTGGTGGAATTTACTCACAATCCATTCTGATCTCACGAGAGGGATGTGCGAGCCATTAGCTCCGGGAACATATTTGAGATTAGTCTCAATTTAGCTGCATGCACAAGCAATATGCTTCCCATCTGTGACTATGTTCTGACTTTAAATAAAATTTACTGTTGGCTCAGAATTAACACTTATTTTAAGCTAATGAAAAAGGCAGCAAAAGCTGAAGAAGAATTCCTGAGAGAGAGGACTCACTTAATATCAGGGACTTGTCAGTGACAAATCTTTCACAAACTCTCGCATTTGAAATTTATATCCCATATAAATGTGCAGTTATTGCTGATAATTTACTGGATTCTTACACATTTCTTTGCCTTTTACAGTTTTTTTTCTTCTATACCCTTCAGTGTCATCATGCTATTGATTTCTGCTTTTACAGAGAACAGAGAAGAAAAATGATTATCACAACAAATATTTCATAAATAGTTATTGTACATGGATTTAAATTGTCTCCACTGATGGGTGAAGCCTTCTGTGGACCAATTAAGTGGGCTCACAGCACAACCACTGTTAAAGCTATGGCTCCTGTGTCATACATAATGCAGGGATCATTCCTCAAAGAAAGCTGAAAATTGCCAGACAGGTTCTGACTTGGCCTGTGCAGTGTTGACAAGAAGAGTAAGGTGAAAGGAGCTGTTGTTACCATGGGTAGTTCCCATAAGCATTATTTTTAATTTATTTTGAGTGACAAGAGTAATGCTGTTTATTTTATTGCCTGTCAACAGTTGCCCTTGAGAAGGTAATGGCAGATTTTGTTTTGTACGCAAAAATACAACTGCAGATGCTGTGGATCAAAGAATACGTACACGACGCTGGAAGAACTCAGCAGGTCAGGCAGAATCTGTGAGAAAAGAGTAGCCAACGTTTCGGGCCGAGACCCTTCATCAGGAATGGGGGGGAAGAGAGGGCCGAAGTCCAGTAACAGAGATAGGGGAGGGGGAAGGGCTAGAGGCGCCAGGTGGAAAACCAATCAGAGCAAGGATAAATGGGGGAAGGGATAAGCATGAAAGAACTGTAGAGGTAAAGGAGCAGAAAGTTGAAAGGGGAGAGAGGCAGAGAGGGACCTAGGATAGGGGAAGGGGGAGGGGGAGGGAATTACTGGAAATCGGAGAATTCAATGTTCATACCACCAGGTTGGAGGCTACCCAGACGGTATATGAAGTGTTGCTCCTCCAACCTGAGTTTGGCCTCATCATGGCAGTAGAGGAGGCCATGTATGGACATATCTAGATGGGAATGAGAGGCAGAGTTGAAGTGGGGGGCAACCGGGAGGTCCTGTCTATTGTGATTGACGGAGCGTAGATGTTCGACGAAGCGGTCCCCCAGTCTGCGTCGGGTCTCACCGATGTAGAGGAGGCCGCACCTGGAGCACCGAATGCAATAGACAACTCCAGCAGACTCGCAGGTGAAGTGTTGCCTCACCTGGAAGGACTGTCTGGGGCCCGGAATGGTGGTAAGGGGGGAGGTGTGGGGACAGGTATAGCATTTGCGCTTACAGGGATAAGTGCTGGGTGGGAGTTCTGTGGGGAGGGACGTGTGGACCAGGTAGTCATGGAGGGAACGATCCCTGCAAAAAGCTGAGAGGGGTAGGGAGGGAAAGATGTGCTGGGTGGTGGGGTCCTGTTGAAGGTGGCGTAAGTTTCAGAGGATAATGAGTTGGATCCAGAGGCTGGTGGGGTGGTAGGTGAGGACAAGGGGAACCCTGTCCCTGTTGTAGTGATGGGAGGATGGGTTAAGGGCTGAAGTGGAGGAGATGCGGGTGACGGCATCATTGATGACGCCAGAAGGGAAACCACGATCCTGAAAGAAAGAGGACATTTAAGAAGTCCTGGAATGGAAAGCCTCATCCAGTGAGCAGATGCGGCGGAGATGGAGGAACTGGGAATAGGGAATGGCATTTTTGCATTGGGCAGGGTGGGAAGAGGTATAGTCAAGATATTTATGGGAGTCAGTGGGTTTGTAGAAGATGTCAGTAGATAGTCTGTCTCTGGAGATGGAGACCAAGAGATCAAGAAAGGGGAGAGAAGTATCCGAGATGGACCAAGTGAACTTAAGGGCTGGGTGAAAGTTAGAGGCAAAGTTGATGAAATTGACGAGCTCAGCATGGGTGCAGGAAACAGCACCAATGTAGTCGTCGATGTAGCGGAGGAAAAGTTGGGGAGTGGTGCCAGTATAGATTTGGAGCATAGACTGTTCCACATAACCCACGAAGAGACAGGCATAGCTGGGGCCCATGTGAATGCCCATGGCAATACCCTTGATCAGGAGAAAGTGGGAAGAACCAAAGGAGAAGTTATTGAGAGTTAGAACAAGCTCCGCCAACTGGAGAAGTGTGGTGGTGCTGGGGAACTGGTGGGGTCTGTTAACCAAAAAATAACGGAGGGCTTTGAGGCCTTCTTGATGTGAGATGGAGGTTTATAAGGATTGAACATCCATGGTAAAAATGAAGCAGTAGGGGTCGGGTAATTGGAAGTTATTGAAAAGGTGAAGGGCATGGGATGTATCCTGGATGTAGGTGGGGAGAGTCTGAACTATGGGGGATAAAATGGAACAAACAAACAAAGTAATTGGTGCTCAACAAAGAAGATAAACCTACTAACAACACACACAAAATGCTGGAGGAACTCAGCAGGCCAGGCAGCACCGATGGAAAAAAGTACAGTCGACATTGCTGGCTGAAACCCTTTGGCAGGAGAAGTCCTAGAGTGACTGCATAGAAACAGACCGAGTAAAGTTTGTCCATGCCAACCTTTGTGCCCACCTATTTGTCCACATTAGGACAGTATCCTTTAATGCCTTGTCTATTTAATTATCTGTCAAAATGCCTATTAAAAGCTGTGATTCTCTCTAATTCCACCACCTCCTCTGGCAGCGTGTTCCAGTTAACAACTACTCTTTGTGTAAAAACAGCTTTGCCTTCAGGTCTACTTAAAACTCTAACCTCTCACCTTCAAACTGTGCCCTCTTATTTCTGAAACCTCTAGCATGGGGGAAAACGATTTTAACTATCTAGCCTATTTATATGTCTCATAGTCTTGCATACCTCTATCAGGTCCCTCTCATACTCTGCACTCCAGGAAAAACAAGCTCAGCTTATCCAGTCCCTCCTCAAAACCAAAGACCTCCAATCCAGGCAACATCATAGAACATAGACAGTATAGCACAGTACAGGCTCTTTGGCCCATGACACTGTACTTTTTCTTTAATCTCTTTCAAGGATAACCTAACCCTTCCTTCCCATTTTGCCCTCCATTTTTCTATCATACATGAACCTATCCAGGTGTCTCTGATATGTCCTTAATGTATCTGCCTCAACAAGTGGTTCCACAATTGAATTCCATACACTCACCATTCTCTGTGTGGTAAAATTTTCTTGAGCATCCTTTCTGTATGTACCTCTAATCATCCTAAAATTATGCTCTCTCATATTAGCTATTGTCACCCTGGGAATAAGGTGCTGGCTGCCCATGCTATCCTTGCCTCTTATGGCTATCAAGTCACCTCTCATTCTCCTTCCCTCCAAAGAGAAAAACCCTAGCTTACTCAACTTACCTTAAGACATGTTCTTTAATCCAGGCAATGTCCTGGTATTTCCTCTCTGCCTCTTTTCTCAAGTTTCCATTTCCTTTCTATAATGAGGTGACCAGAACTGAACACAATATTCCAAGTGTGGTCTTACCAGGATTTTATAGAGCTCAACCCTCAGCCTAATGAAGGCCAAAACTCTATATGCCTATCAACTTAGACTGCAAATTTGTGGGGTCTATTGACTGGACACCAAGATCCTTCTGTTCCTCCACACTGCTAAGAATCCTGCAATTAACTCCAAACTCTGCCTTCATTTTGAACCTTCCTAAGTGTATCACCTCACATTTCTTTGAATTGAACTCCATCTGGGCCTCTCAGCCCAGCTCTTGACCCCATCAATGTCCAATTGTAAACTACAATGTCCTACACTATCCACCTCACCACTACCTCTGTGTCATCTGCGAACTTGCTTACTCACCCTTCCTCATCTATGTCAAATTCACAAAGAGCAGGGGTCTCAGAACTGATTCCAACTAATCACTGACCTCCAGGCAGAAAACACTGTCTGCTCCATCTACCTTCTGTGGGCAAGCCAAGGTTCCCTGGGTTCCATGATACCTAAATTTCTGAATGAGCACATCATGGGGAACTTTGCCAAGCCTCCTACTAAAATCCATATGCACCACATCCACAGTGCTACCTTCAATTTGTTTTGTCACTTCCTCAAAGGAGACAAACAGCTTTGTGAGGCATGATCTGCCCCTCACACACCCATGCTGACTATCCCTAATCAGGTTATGCTTCCCCAAGTGCTCGTAAATCCTGTCTGGAAGAATTTTCTCCAATAATTTGCCTACCACTGAAATTAAACTCATTGGTCTATAGTTCCCAGAGTTATCCCTATTGCCATCCATGAACAAAGGAAAGGCATTTGCCACCCTCCTGTGACCATTGAGGATGAATTGATCATCACCAAAGTTGCAGTAATCTTTTCCTTCACTTCCCTAGAAGCCTGAGTCATATCACCTTTGGCCCCAGGAACTTACCTATCCAAATGTTTTTCCAAGGTTCTAGTACATCCTGTTTCTTAATTTTCACATATTTCAGCTTATTAACCTGATCCATTCTGATCTGATTAAGTTTCCTCCCAGTGGTAAGTACTGAAGTTTTCATTAAGTACTGTCCTTACCTTTTCCAATTCCAGGCAGATGATTTCTCTTTTATGCTTGATCAGTCCTACCTTCTCTTTAGTCATCTTCCTGTTTTACACCTAGGCCTTGGGTTTTTTCTTAATCCTACTTGTCAAGGTTTTCTCATGTCCCCTGCTAGCTCTCCAAAGTCCTTACTTCATGTCTACCCTATCAACCTGAAGAGCCCTGACTAATCATTGCTTCCTAAAGCTGAAGTATGCATCCTTTTTCCTCTTAACTAGATGTTCCATTCTCTTGTCAACCATTGCTCCTTTCCCACCCTTCCTTACCATCCTCTCCCTGATTCAGTGGGACAAACCTGTCAAGAACACCATGCTATTGTTCCCTAAATAACCTCCATTGTATATTTGCCAAATAACATCTGTCCTCAATTTACACTCCCAAGTTCCTGTCTAATAGCATATTCTGCGCCCCCCCCCCCCCCCAGTCAAATAGTTTTTGACTCTGCTCCTATCCCTGTACAAGGCTATGGTAAAGGTCAGGGAGTTGTGGTCATTGTCTCAAAAATGCTCTTCCATTAATTTGTCTCCTGACCAGATTTATCGCCTAATACTAGATCCAGTATGACTTCTCTTCTTGATGGCCTATACTTTCTGAACACATCTAACGAACTCTGCCCTATTTAAACCTTTTGCACTAAGGAGGTGCCAATCAACACTTGGCATGTTGAAGTCACCCATGACAACAGCCCTTGCACTTTTCCAAAATCTGCATCTCAATTTGCTCCTCAGCATTTCTTTTGCTATAGGGTTCTATAGAGTGCTTCCAATAGAGTGATTTCCCTTTCCTTGTTTCTGACTTACAGCCGCATTGACACCGCAAACAATCCCTCCTTTATCCCTGATTAGCAATTCCAATCCCCATCTCTTTTCCCTCCCTCCCTGTTCCTTTTGAAACTTCCAAACTCCAGAACATTCAGCAGCCATTCCTGCCCTTGTAAAAGCTAAGTCTCTGTAATGGGCATAATGTCATAGTTCCTACGTGCTGCCGATTTCCCCTCCACTCCCTTCATAGCAGCCACAACTTTCCTGTAATGTGCAACCGTTGCTGCATACAATACTCTAATTGTGACCTAGCCACTCACTGTTTTATAAAGTTGCAACATTATGTTTCAGCTCTTATATTCTAATGCCAATGAGTAGAGGCAAACATGCAATATGCCCTGTTCACCACCCTATCCGTGTTACCACTTTTAGGGAATTATGGACCAACCCTAGGTCATACTGCTCAGTAAAATTCATTAGCCACCATTTACTGCATATATACTACCCTATATGACTTCTCAGAATGTATGGGGATTAAATTCTATCTGCCAATGCCCCACACAACCTTCAATCTGATCTATACTCTGCTGTCACCTTGAGGATTATACACTGTTCTTGATGTAATATTGTTCAACCCTGGGTACTAAAGCATCAAGAACCAGCTTACTGTCAAAGAGAAGACACAGAGAAAACCATTTTGTATGCTTAGAGTTACTTTGTTTAATAAAATACCTGATTGGATTAACCCATCAGCTATTTGTATTATCTTAGTAAGTGATGTTGATATGATCTGTAGCATCAGAACCCAACTATATGAATATAACATCATCACTAAATGCAGAGAATTAAAGAGAGGTGTTGTTTTAACTAGGTCATATTAAATTGTGATACCCATAGCAGCTCTGTGTCCAGCCTAACAGCCATCAAGTACAGTACTGCAGCTAATATATTGATGTCCAATTACATCTCCTATCTCCCTGAATTGTCTGGACATTATACAATTTGGATATTATTGCCCATAAGCGTAGTCTCATTAGAAATCTGACAAGCCCACAACAAATCAAAATATGTTTCAAAATAGGATAAGCTGCATTCATTCACAGTTGGATAATACAGTATCACGATGACATAATCAAACATTATTTTATGATATCTAAACACTTGAGACAGCAATAAACAGGTTATAGAAAATAATTCTAATCCATTTCATGATTGATTCAAAGTGTTTCAAAATCCATTTAGCACATTTGAAATGATGTCTCTGTTCAGCTTAATTTTCCAGAACTGGTATCATGCACAACTGTTCTGATAGGTGGAACTTGACTAACTACTATTGAATATTATACTACTGCAAATATCATGGGGACACAGAAGTAAGATAACCTTGTTACGTTCTGAACTCATCATGGAATAAATTCTTAAACAGCCTAAGATGAAACAAAAAATTGGAAGACAATTCATAACAGCTGAATTCTAAATCATACAGTAAGCATTGTACCTACTGGGAGGTGTGTACAGAGGGTGGTTGATGTAATAAGCCATCCATGTGGTGAATCCCCAGTAAAAGGCACAGCCCTGGAAATAACAAAACAATAATCTTAACTAATTTTGTTGCTTTAAAATGTCCTTGATATAATTAAATTTTGAGTAAATATTATTTTAGATCATACACAGCATTTAAATGAATTGCAATCATTTCTAAGTTCCATCAGCTACTCAAGTGAATGTAGTTATCATCATAGCAGAAATTGTTGATCTTTATACTTTAAGAGAAAATAAGATCAGAATCAGATTTAATATCACCGTCACTTGTTATGAAATTTGTTGACTTAGTATTATTTTTCCTATACGATAACATAAAAGTAAATCAATTACAGTAACTATATATATGTATATTTGATAGTTGAATTAAAAATTGTGCAAAAACAGAAATAATATAAATAAGTGAGTTAGCGTTCATGGGTTCAATGTCCATTAAGGAATCAACTGGCAGAGAAAAAGAAGCTGTTCCGGAATCTCCGAGTGCATGCTTTTAGGCTTCTGCACCTCCTTCTTGATGGTAACAATGAGAAGAGGGCAAGTCCTGGGTGATGGGGCTCCTTAATAATGGATCCCAACTTTCCAAGGCACTGCTCTTTGAAGATGTCTTGGATACTATGGAAGCTAGTACCCAAGATGGAGCTGACAAATTTTACAACTTTCTGTATCTTCTTTCAATCCTGTACAATAGCCATCCCCCACTCCTCATGCCAGACACTGATGAAACTTATCAGAATGTTCTCCACGGTACATCTGTAGAAATTTTTTAGTGTTTTTGGTGACAAACCAAATCTTCTCAAACTCCTAATGAAATATAGCCACTATCTTGCCTTCTTTACAGCTGCATCGATATGTTGGGACCAGATTAAATCCTCAGAGATCTTGACACTCAGGAACTTGAAATTGCTCATTCTCTTCACTTCTGTTCCCTCTATGAGGGTTGGTTTGTGGTCCCTTGTCTTACCCTTATTGAAATCCACAACGAGCTCTTTGGTCTTACTGACGTTGAGTGCCAGCTTGTTGCTACGTCACCATTCAACTAACTGGTACATCTTGCTCCTGTATGCTCTCTCATCTCCATCTGAGATGCCGCCATCAATGGTTGTATCATCAGCAAATTTATAGATGGCATTTGAGCTATGTCGAGCCACACAGTCGTGGGTGAAGAGGGAGTAAAGCAGTGGTTCAGTACCTCCCTGAGGTGTGTCAGTGTTGATCATCAGCATATAGGAGATATTATTGCTAATCAGTACAGATTAAGAAGTTGAGGATCCAATTGCAGAGGGAGGTCCCAAGGCCCAGGTTCTGGAGTTTATCGATCAGGATTGTGGGAATAATGCTGTTAAACACTGAGCTATGGTTAGCATCCTGATCTAGGTGTTTATTTTGTCCAGGTTATCTAAGGCCATGTGAAGAGCTATTGAGATTGTGTCTACTGTAGACCTATTTGGGTGATAGGCAAATGGAAGTGGGTTGCAGTTTCTTTCCTTCCAATCTGCAATTACAATTTTGTCATGCCACTTTTCAAACAAAACTTAAGCCTTGGCTTTGTTTAGTTATTTGCAACTTAAAATAGATAATAGAATAAATTTATGTAACCTCGACTAATTAAAATTTATGATCCATGATAGGTATCATACTTCAGTGCCTGCAAAGAGTGCAGGAAAATGTAATCTGTTTCATATATACAGCACCTTCGTCTTTTGTATATCAGTGTCATTAAGGCCAAGCACTGTTGGCAGCTCATCCTTAAATGTTCAGTCTCCTCTACTGATCAGCAATGTATGAACGCCCTTTCTCAGAACAAGATTAAGTTTGTGAACACTGTTTTATCAGCAGCCATTTTTTTAACTGCAGATGTTGTCAGCACTTTCAGATGTGATCCCTCTGAGCATTTCACTGTGACAGTTAACAACAGAAAATGCAGCCAGATCAAGATAAATTACTTTTGCTCTGTAGTCCGTATTCTTGTACTGATATACATTGTGGAGTGGCTATAGCTCAGTTCCATTCATTGATGTTCCTGATTGTTTCCTGCTCTGAGGAATTACTGCATCATATATAAGATCCAGCTTCCTGACCTTGACTTGTTCCTTATGCATTGACTGTGTTATCAACCTCATGAGATCTATTCAACCTAAACCTATCTGGTTTAAGATGGTGCTACTGAAGACGTACAATGGCTTACTGGTGGGTCAAAAGCAAAGGAATTGAATCAAAAACATTATTAGTAACACTTTGATGTAAATTGTGGTAAAGTATCACCACAAACAATGAAGAGGTGAGTGAGGGCAGAGTGAACTTGAGAGCGTTGCACTGCCGATCGATGCACCTGGAGCTGGAGCCATGCTGGTTGGAGTGAGCAATTCGGAGGGGACAGAGAACTACAGATATCATCCAACTAACATCAGTGAAAGGGTGCATCACTCTAAGCACTGATCCAATCTGGAGAGGTCGAGAATAGCTTGTTTGGCAGCAAAATCCTGGTCTGAAGCAAATCGCCGAGCAATGCCTTCTAGGCCCAGAGTGACCTGCCACAGCAAGACCCAGGTTCTCATGCGCGATACTATACGTAGTTGGGACAATCTAAATTCTGGTTCCGATAGACTGGAAATGCAGGGTGTTGAATCTTGGGCAATGAGTGTCGAGAGTTGAATTGCTCTAAGTGCCAAGCCAATTTGGAGGGGTCACGAACGGCTTCTCTGGCAGTGAGATCTGGGCCAGGAATGATTCATCATGATGGTGTCCAGGTCCTAGTGCGAGGTTCAGACAATTTAAATACCAGCCCACATAGTCTGGTATCTCCTCTCTCTGATGCTAAGGCTGTGAGACTGCCCTTGGCTGCTTTGCTTCGTGTCTGCGAACTTTGTGGCGATTTTCCCTGCTAATACGATGAACTAAATACGATGAGGCTTGGGGCCTACTCTGAGCTGCTCTGGGGATTTGGACCTAAGGACTCAATTTGGTTCAGAATGCCGTCATTGTTGTTCTATTCAGTTCATCATATTAGCCCTTTCCACATGTGCTCAGTAGTTGCTATAGGGAACCGTTCTTCGGGGAACTGATGAGAAAGTTGTAGAGTCATGAATTACAAGACAAGGGCACAGAAGTTGCTGTAATGGTTGGAGGATTTATGGTGCTGTTCCCTATAAAGAGGAACCTTGTTCTGTTTGTGAATGGCCTGATTTCATCATTTCATAAGTGGCAATTCCATACCCTAAGCCAAGCACTGATCCACATTGGTATTACACTTCTTCAAGTTCATTTGTACAGTTAATCTACCTCCAGAAAAATGATGGTTGGTTGCTCTCTATTAGGAAGAGAAAGCCAATGTTTCATGCAACTAACTAAGAAATGTTTAAACTATATTTCTTCCCAAGAAAAAAACAAATAAATCAGTCAGTTTTTATCTGAGTAGTGTAGATTATGAGTCTGAAATAACCTTCTTGAACTTCCAATACATCAACAACTTCAGTAGTTGTGAGAACGTGACATGCAGTACCTCAGAAGCATATGATGCCCTGTCCTTTTATGCATCATCAGAGAGGGGTAAATATCCACCAGTAATATGGATGAACTCAATGTTAACAAAAAAGTTCAGCAAACAACATGAACCAGTTTCTGATCCAGTGAACTCAACAGAAAGATATGACAATGGCTCTGTTTGGTACTATTTTGTGTAAATTCCTACCACAATTTTTGTAATATTTTATAACATTTCAACTTATTTGCTCTAGCCTTGAAGAAGATAAATTTGGGTTAATTGTTGACCTGTCTATTAAACTTGTAATGGGTTTGTTTAAGTGCCTGGAACCTCCTAAATTACTCTGCATACCTTCCGCTGAACAGGTGTTTGCCTCAGTTAATTTTGAAATGAAAAAGATGCTTGCAGTAAGCAGGCTGAGCCTCATTTTACCCTGAACTTCATGGTGCATTGCATTGCTGATCATACTATGATGTTTTTCTCGGACTTGCTTGCAGGAGTTGTGAATGGGAAAATGGCTGTCCATTGTACCATAGCAATCATCTATGGAATAGCAGCAGAAGACAAGCCAAGTTTAAAAGCTGTTTGGTTTTGAGGAGTTTGACACAAAGATTGAGAGTGCCTGATACTAAAGTTCAATCCCTGCTGCTGCTTCATAACATCATTGGATCAGTTTTGAGCTTAATTATGAATCCAATCCATGATCTCCCTTGGATGCCATGTGAACTAACCATCCAGACTTGCCTGCCATTTTAAAGGTATTGCTAAAGTTCATATAAATAATATCAATTGTTCTGCTGTTATCTACAGATTTGGATTTCTACTCAAAGAACTCTAATAGATCTGTTGGACTTAACTTCCCATGCGTTAAGCCACACTAACTACCTTTCTAAGTGTAGTGGATCTTACCCCTCAGAATTCCCTCCAACAACTTAACCAACACCAATGTCAGACACACTGACTTGTTGTTTCCTGCCTTGTTTTTTTCCCACCCTTTTTAAACAATGACACCATACTACCCATTCTCCAGACCTCTAGAAGCTCACCTGTGGCCAGAGAGAAAGAATACCTGCAAGGGTCTCCACAATTTCATCTCTAGCTCTCCACCAGGTCTGAGAGTGGATTAAGGGAGAATGTTTTTGTGGGCAGGTCTACATATCATGGGTCACTGCCTCAAAAGATTGTAAGACAATTTGGAACTGAGATATGAAGAACAAATCTCTTCATTCAGAGGGGTGCAGAATCTTTGGAATTCTGGATGCTGAGGTGCTGAGTTCATTCAAAACAGAATGATATATTTTTGGATATTACGGAAATCAAGGATATAGCACAGTTTGTATGGCAGCTGCTCTGCCTAAGAAGGCAAGAAGCTACAGAGAATTGTGGAAAGAGCTCAGCACATCTTGAAAACCAACCTCACCTCCATGCACCTTCTTGCTGGCGCAGAAAAGCAGCCAGTATCATGAGAGACCTCCCCTATCCCAGACATTCTCTCTTCTTCCACTGACCACTGGGCAGAAGATACAGAAATCTGAAAGCACCTACCACCAATCTCAAAGACAGCTTTTATCCCACTGTTAATCGAACATCGAATAGTCTCCTTGTATGGTAAAATAGACTCCTGACCTCATAAGCTACCTAGTCATAGCCTTTATATCTAATCATCTGCCTGGACTGCACTTCCTCTGTGATTTTAGCTTCTTACTTTTTATTTTGTTATCGCTCTTTCTTTGTGCTATCTCAATGTATAGACTTGGTGAAATGATCTGTGTGGAAGGATGTTCACTGCACCTCAGTAATATGACAATAAGGAACTAACTACCAAGGAATCGACAATTCGGTGGTGGTAACGAGTGGAGGTTGAAGCTGCTGAATGTGGATAGGAGGGCTCGGGCTCGGGAGGGTTTTAAAGAACTGAGTCATTAAAGATGGTGAACTACTACCTGGTATTAGGAGAATATGAGGATGGTAAAAGAAGATGGAGTTGAGATAGGAGATCTTGACAAATAACAGGGCCAATAACCCAGTTCTGTTTTTAATTTTCATGCTCTTTTCACTTTTGCTCTCCTTGAACATGCCATTTGCGTGACACTCCCAGTGCAGTAGTAGAGAGCTGAAGTAGGCAGTTGGTGTCTTGGAAACTGAATGCTTAGCTTGATCTCCATGGTCAGGGTGTATGAGAGGTGACAGTGAGGTCCGGCAGGGCGCACATCATGTGGGGACTAAGCAATTTAAGTGCTTCAGGGGAAATCAGATTTTAATGTTCTAGAAGAAAAATGGGAATCTCTTTTTTGCCAAAGCATTGAGGTTGAAAACCACAGGAGAATTTGAGGAATTTTAAACCAGAGGATAAAATGTGCCTCAGCAAAGAAAAGTCTCCCCACAAGATCAGGGGTTATATTTGATTATGTCTGACTCATGGAAACAACGACACTGATTCTATGGTTTTTCAGCTGCATTTCCTAGAATTGCAGGAAATTTTGAGACCAATATAACTTAGAAGAGTCAGAACTGATATTAATTCCTTTTTCCTGACTTTTGTCTGGTTTTACTTATCTGGCTTCAACTATGCCTATTAATTTACATGTGAAAAAATATTGCAATACCACAAATAGATTGTATCATTTCAGTAGGTTTTATAGAATATCAGATAGAGATATTCCAAGGAGGATTCACCCCACATATTAATAAGTCCTGGCGAGTGGTCTCAGCCAGAACTGTTTATTCATTTCCATACTCAGTATACTGCCTGCCCTGCTGAATTCCTTGTGTGTGCTGTTAAGAAATTAATGCTTGACACTGGAATGAGTCATGGCCATGCCTGCATTGAATCGTGTGTATGAAATGTTGTTGGACCTAAAAGGACTATTCCCTCTGACAGCCTCCGACCAGCTGCCATGGAGAACGGGAGACACCAGGGAGGGGAGACAACTGGTCTTCAGTGTGAAAGGTCCCTCCTGTGCTTGACCACACCCCTGAAGAAGCTGAGCCCTAAAATTGGTGCAACATCAATGGATGGCAGGTTCAACCAAGATCACAATATGAAGTGCACAGAATAAAAAGACTTCAAATAATGATGGAGCAAGAAAAAGGAACTGGGAAAATATTTGGACAGTGATGATTGAGTCATAAAAAGCTAAAAAAAAAAGGTCAAACATGAGGAAATCTGCAGATGCTGGAAATCCAAACAACAACACACACAAAATGCTGGTGGAACACAACAGGCCAGGCAGCATCTATAGAGAGGAGCGCTGTCGACGTTTCGGGCCGAGGCCCTTCGTCAGGAAAAAAGGTGTTATGAATTCAGATTTCTAGGCTGAACTTTGTTGCTCAATGCATTCCTGTTGACTCTGAGACTGCTTTCTTCAGGGAGATAAGGGTCTATTACAGTGTTACAATAAAAATATTGCAGATTACTGTACGTCATCTTTCTCCCAAATATATTGCATTTTTACTGTACTAACATATCATGCAATTTAACTAATAATGACAAAGAATTCTTTGCACTGTGTAAGCACTTCTTAGTGCATTTTTAAATTGCAAAGGATGCCACAATTTTATTAAAGAAAAGCTCCAAACTGTTTTCTTTTATTTATTAAAATGAAACTAACAAAATGGTAATATGGCTATGCACAGCAATCTGCCTCTCATTTTTCTTTAAAAAGATAAGCCGGGTTAGTCCTATGGGAAATAAGAGCCAGATTACATGTTGGTCTCTGCTCTACTTCATCCCATCTATCCATTTGCTGTGCTTCGCTCAGCATCAATGTTATCCTTTGCGACATTACAATGGCTCTTCATAAAACAAAAACCAAAGCTTCAAGTAAAGATTTATTGAAGCTACCTGCTGATTCAGTTAGATTTTTTGATGCAATGTAGATGATGGAGCATTAAAGAAAGAAATAATGTGGAGAAGTATGGTGACTGTGCATAAAACTGCAGGTGGTAGTGAGGAGGTTGGGAAGCGATGGGGAGAAAGGATGCACGTGAAAGTAAAGACATTGCAAATGAAATTAACTTAACAGCCAAGCATTGCATTCTGCCAGTGCTTACCTTCAGCATCATCTTCAGGGCAGTATTCTCATCAGAGAAGTTGTGCAAGAAGAGAGTTTCAAGGATTTGCTTGATGTAATGTAGAGAGTGGCAGAGGCAAGCCAAGCTTAATGGTGAGGCAGAGGGAAACAAAATACAGAACGATCATTCGGAAAGAGTTCTGTGAATAGTGTATTTATCATTCTTAATTCAGGAATGAAATCCAAATTGTATTTTATTGAGTCATAATGCCCATCTGTTTAACCCAGTTTTTTTCATGTTTATTTTACATCACTGAAATCTGGACGGTAACTTTAATTCCAAAACTTTCCTTGAGTCGGCTGGTTTACAGATTCTACAGGAACATAACCACCCCCATCCCCCCACAACCAGAGTCAGAGGCATGTGGAATACCAATAGCAAAGTAATCTCCCAAGGAAAGTAAGAGATCTTTATACATCATGAAACATGCTTTCAAACTCTGGAATATAATCTAATCATCATTTTCAAATGTACGTTTTCCAACACAGATTATAACAAACACATCTGCCTAATTGGAGCATAACTTGAACTTGGATTGTGGTCCTGCTAATGAGTCAAACACCTAAAATATCATGCAAGAGAGTTGCCATCCAGAGAAACCAGAGCAGTTCCTCCAACATATGGATTGATGCTGGGTGGACAAGATATTTTCTGATGGATTTGGGAATGGCCCTTTGCTCTACGAGTTAATGAGAGCCTCACATCAATTGCAGCCAACACAGGGGGATAGGGCCAGGTTGTTGTGTATTTAATATTTCAGTAATATTTGAGCAATGTTGCAAATATATTGTTTGATTAAGAATACTTTGTTTGTACGAAGTACGTGAATGGCATATGTCATGGTGCCACCACCTCATACATGTTCACCTCACTAAAGTAAAACAAATTCAACACACTTATCAGTGGGATCCTATGTTTTTCTTTTGATTAATGTCTAGAGTTACAAAACATAACATAGGTGTGTTGCAGCAATCAGGTTATTATCTGGTCTATGCTGCTGAGAGCCATGGAACGATGAGCTTTATTTGTTTTTAACATGGACACTTCTTCAATGTTGTTCTACATGGGAAGAGTGGAAGGTATGGAACGTTTCTTTTGAATATAATAGCTTCAGATAGATAATTTCAAAGTTCAAAGTAAATTTTATTATATAAGTGCATGCATGTCACCAGATACAACCCTAAGGTTCATTTTCCTGCGGGCATACTCAGCAAATCTACAGAATAGTAACTATAACAGGATCAATGAAAGATCAACTAGGGTGCAGAAGACAACAAACTCTGCAAATGCAAGTGTAGTTAATTAGTAATAAGCGACAAGGACATGAGATAACAAGATAAGTCCTTAAAGCAAGATCATTGGTTGTGGGCAAGTGAGTATAGTTATCCCCTTTGTTCAAGAGCCTGATGGTTGTGGGGTAGTAACTGTTCTTGAACCTGCAGTATTCAATCTATCATTCATAGTCAGAACTTAATCATTTTGGCATTTTTAGTCTTTTTCTAACTCTTGGTTAAAGCAGTTTGCACTGTAATCTGCTGAAAGCAATGACTTTTAACAATATTCAGTTATCCCCCACTTCCCACATTTACACTGAGATCACACTCTATGCAACTTCGTTGTCCACTCATCCCTTTTTACTGATCACCCTTCTGGCACTTACCCCTGCAAGCAGGACATCTGCCCCTGTGACTCCTGCCTCACCGCCATTCAGAGCTCCAAACACCCCTGGCAGATGAAGCAACACTTCACCTGTGAATCTGACGGGGGCATTTACTGTATCCAGTGCTTCCAGTGCAGTCTCCCATACATCAGTGATTTGTTAAGCTCTGTCCACCGCAAAAGACAGGATCACCAGGTGGCCAACTACTTAATCCGACTTCCCTTTCCCATTCTGACTTGTGTTCACAGCCTTATCAACTGCCATGACGAGGCCAAACTTAGGTTGAAAGGGTAGCACCTCATATTCTCTGGGGTAGTTTCCAACATGACAGCATAAACATTGATTTCTCCCTCCTCAATTTCTTTCTTTTTCCATTCCTCATTCTGCCTCTCCTCTTACACCTTCTATTCCCCTCACCTTCCCATCACTTCTCCCTGATGCTCTTTCTCCTTCCCTTTCTCCCATTGTCCACTCTTCTCTCCTATCAGATTATTTCTTCTTCAGCCTTTTACCTCTTTCACCTGTCACCTCTCAGCTCTTAATTTAACTTCATAACCCCCTCCCCACTCAACTACCTTTCCCCTCATCAGGTTTCACCTATCACTTGCCAACTTGTTCTCCTTCTCCTTCCCCATCTTCTTATTCTGGCTTCTCCCCTCTTCCTTCCAATTGTGCTGAAGTGTCTTGTCCCAAAACGTTGACTATCAATCTTTTCCATAAACGTTGCCTGACCTGCTGGGTTCCTGCAGCATTTTTTGTTTGTTGTTCAGTTATCTCAAGCCAGTTTAATTCATATGACTTCATACAGACCCAAGAAGAGCCCAGGGAAGGAACCAGGCATGTAGCTTGACCCCATAATGCAAAACACCAGTTGAAACACAGTGAATGATTCAAATCCCGCTGAACCAAGAGCGGCCATTTCCCTTACTTAGACAATATTTCCACTTTCCAACCTGTTCCTCTCTGACAACAATTTCAAAGACCGAAGTTTAATTTAATTTCTGATAAATCCTACAATAAAAATCATACCAGTACACAAAAACTACTTCCAGCACATACAGAGAAATTACACATAAAACACTTTACTTACTGACTTGTGAGTTTGATAATTGAACAGTGACTAACTATAGATCTTCCGAAACAGATAAGCCCAATATTGGCATAACATCCTTATTTCCGGGATGCTTTCAGGAAATAATTTTTTATGCCTATATTTGGTTATACGGAAGTGTCTAAAATTTCTTTACAGTACAGGGGACCATTTTGCCCCAGAATCAATGCCAGCTCACAGAGCAATCCCATGAATCTCATTCCCCCACCTTCTAAATGGCTCTCCTCACATTTCCATCAGCATCCCATGGACTTTAATGGACACCAACACCAAGGTAGTTTATAGCAACCAATTAAGCAATCAGGCTGTGCAACCATTCAGACAGATAGTGTCTAGGATTTAAGTTATTCAGGATACAGTGAGCAATGATTGGAAAAGTGTTTTGTTGCAGTCTATTGGAACATACTGTACTTCTGCCCAGTTTTAAGCATTAACACCTTTGTTTAAGCATCTCATTTTTGTGGCTCCTACATTTCATATGAAATATTTCTTTCTTTCTTATTGTACATCCAGAGCAGTGGGAATGACAGTCAGAATCATGGAGTGCTCCTCTTGCAGGATGTGGCAAGACAAGTATCCCTGATGATTATACCTGCAAGAAGTTTATCCATGATGCACCATCAATAACTCTCAGAGACATGAGACGAGATATAGGCTTTTATTGGGTGGAAGAAAGAACAAGCAGCAAGTGACCACCACACAACATCCTGGAGACTGAGGAAGGGGCTGTGCCTCCAATTGCCTTTATACTAGGGTCTGTGGGAGGAGCCACAGGAGCAGTCAGTGGTGGGGGGGGGTGGCATGTCCAGACAGGTATGTGTAATTCACCACAATCCAACTGCAGTTTCTTACAGGTCATGTTAGGGAATTGCAGCTGGAGTTGGATCAATTCCGTATTATTCAGGAGACTGAGGGTTGATTGACAGGAGATAAGGAGAGATAGTAATATCTCAGGTGCAGGACACAGGTAACTGGGTGACCATCAGGAAAGGGAAAGGGGACAGCCAGCCAGTGCAGGGTACACCTATGTTTGATCTACTCAATACAGGTATATTCCTGAACACTATTGGGGCAAGGGGGATATGACTATTGGGGGGAGAGAGGAAAGCCACAGCTTTCAGGTCACTGGGCCTGAGTTTGGCTTTGTCACTCTGAAGGGAAGGGGGATGAAGAGGCAAGCAGCAGTGAGAAAGAACCCTTTGGTTATGGCAACAGGTCTCATCTATGCATGGAGCTGATAGAGATGGGGGAGATCTTAGATGGATTTTTTTTTAAAATCTGTATTTATTCTGGCGGTAAAACGATAGGGAAGTCATGGATTATATACAGATTACAGAAGAGGAAGTACTCCCTATCTTGAGGAAAATGATTGTGCAAAAAATCATCAGGGCCTGACAAAATTCTCCGTCAGACCTTGTGGAAAGTTAGTGTAGAAGGTGCAGTGGGCCTGAAAGACATCTTTAAGATGACCTTATCCAAGGTGAGGTGCCAGAGGGCTAAGGATGGCAAATGTTAATTTTTGTACAAGAAAGGCTCTAACAATGAGCTGGAAACTTAAAAGATGGTGAGCCTGACATTAGTAGTGGGTAAATTATTGGAAGATATTCTACGGAACAGGATGTTTAAGTATTTGGACAGGTGATGCCCAATTAGATATATACAACATGGTTTTGAGCGTGGTTGCTTATGTCTTACCAATCTTATGAGTTGCATTCTTTAGAGTGCCCAAGACTGAGGGGAATTCTGATAACTGGTTTATAAGGTTATAAGGCATAGAGCAGACAGCCATTTTTTATTACAATTGTAATGTCTTTAAGGTGAGATGGGATGAGTTCAAAGGAAATGTGCAGGGCAAGTTTCTTTTGCACAGAGACTGATGGCTGTCTAGAATATTCTGCCTGGGGTGATGGGGAAGGCATTCAAGAGGCTGTTGGATAGCTATTTGAAAGTCCAGGAAATGGACGGATACAGACACTGTGGATGAAAGACTCCCATCATCCAGGCCATGCCAACTTCTATCTGTTGTCATCAGAAGGAATTACAGGAGACTTAAATCCCACACCAACAGGTTAGGGAAAAGTTATTACTCTTCAACCAACAGACTGTTGAACCAGCATGGATAACATCACTCATCTCAACATCAGACTGCTTCCACAACCAATGGACTTGCTTTCAAGGTATTTACAACCTGTGTTCTCAATGTTAGTTATTACATACTTTTTATCATTGTCATTATTTTTTTCACTTGCAGTTTGTCTCCTTTTGTATATTGGTTGTCCAACTTTACTCGTGTGTATTTTTTTATTCATTCTAGTGTACTTTTTTGTTCTGTGAATTCCTGTAAGAAAATGACTGTCAGGATAGTATATAGTGACATACAGTATACATACTCTGATAATAAATGTAATTTGTACTTTGAACTTTTGATTATGTAAGCAGAAGGGACTAGTTTAGTTATTCATTTGTTTATCAATTTAATGAGTCCAGCATAACGTTGTTGGCTGAAGAGCCTCTTCCTGTGCTGTACTCTTCTATGTTAGTGTAACCACATAGTCGTCAAGAAGAGCCAGGAATGCCTCTGCACCACCAGATCTTCAGGTGACACAAACACCTCTGTGACCAGTCCTCTGCACCACCAGATCTTCAGGTGGCACACACACCTCTGTGACCAGTCCTCTGCACCACCAGTTCTTCAGGTGGCACACACACCTCTGTGACCAGTCCTCTGCACCACCAGTTCTTCAGGTGGCACACACACCTCTGTGACCAGTCCTCTGCACCACCAGATCTTCAGGTGGCACAAACACCTCTGTGACCAGTCCTCTGCACCACCAGATCTTCAGGTGGCACACACACCTCTGTGACCAGCCCTCTGCACCACCAGATCTTCAGGTGGCACAAACACCTCTGTGACCAGTCCTCTGCACCACCAGATCTTCAGGTGGCGCACACACCTCTGTGACCAGTCCTCTGCACCACTTAGATCTTCAGGTGGCACAAACACCTCTGTGACCAGTCCTCTGCACCACCAGATCTTCAGGTGGCACACACACCTCTGTGACCAGCCCTCTGCACCACCAGATCTTCAGGTGGCGCACACACTTCTGTGCCCAGCCCTCTGCACCACCAGTTCTTCAGGTGGCACAAACACCTCTGTGACCAGTCCTCTGCACCACCAGATCTTCAGGTGGCACACACACCTCTGTGACCAGCCCTCTGCACCACCAGATCTTCAGGTGGCACAAACACCTCTGTGACCAGTCCTCTGCACCACCAGATCTTCAGGTGGCGCACACACCTCTGTGACCAGCCCTCTGCACCACCAGATCTTCAGGTGGTGCACACACCTCTGTGACCAGCCCTCTGCACCACCAGATCTTCAGGTGGCACACACACCTCTGTGACCAGCCCTCTGCACCACCAGATCTTCAGGTGGCACAAACACCTCTGTGACCAGCCCTCTGCACCACCAGATCTTCAGGTGGCACACACACCTCTGTGACCAGCCCTCTGCACCACCAGATCTTCAGGTGGCACAAACACCTCTGTGACCAGCCCTCTGCACCACCAGATCTTCAGGTGGCACACACACTTCTGTGACCAGTCCTCTGCACCACCAGATCTTCAGGTGGCGCACACACCTCTGTGACCAGCCCTCTGCACCACCAGATCTTCAGGTGGCACACACACTTCTGTGACCAGTCCTCTGCACCACCAGATCTTCAGGTGGCACACACACCTCTGTGACCAGCCCTCTGCACCACCAGATCTTCAGGTGGCACACACACCTCTGTGACCAGCCCTCTGCACCACCAGATCTTCAGGTGGCGCACACACCTCTGTGACCAGCCCTCTGCACCACCAGATCTTCAGGTGGCGCACACACCTCTGTGACCAGTCCTCTGCACCACCAGATCTTCAGGTGGCACACACACCTCTGTGACCAGCCCTCTGCACCACCAGATCTTCAGGTGGCACACACACTTCTGTGACCAGTCCTCTGCACCACCAGATCTTCAGGTGGTGCACACACCTCTGTGACCAGCCCTCTGCACCACCAGATCTTCAGGTGGCACACACACCCCTGTGACCAGCCCTCTGCACCACCAGATCTTCAGGTGGCACAAACACCTCTGTGACCAGTCCTCTGCACCACCAGATCTTCAGGTGGCACAAACACCTCTGTGACCAGCCCTCTGCACCACCAGATCTTCAGGTGGCACAAACACCTCTGTGACCAGTCCTCTGCACCACCAGATCTTCAGGTGGCGCACACACTTCTGTGCCCAGCCCTCTGCACCACTTAGATCTTCATCGCCTACGGACTCATGAGGTTGGTCAACAAATTCCGCTCTTGGCAGGTATGGGTATAACACATTTTCCTGATCGCAGCTCCTTTGCCAAGTTTAAAGGGGTCCATTCAGTTTCAGTCACAGATCATTCAGACACATAGACATCCTCAAGAGCACCTCAACCAACGCTCCTCCTAATCACCAAGACACCTATACGTATTTGAGGGTCCTTTAAAAATAAAGGGCATGCCAGAGATGTATTCACTGCTGTTGAATGAATGTCGGTTTCTTGTATGAGGATAATTCTAATATTTCATTGGGATATTGCAGTGCTGCCTGGCAATATTAACATCAAATCAGAAAAGATTAGTATCACAAACTTTAGTTACTGTATGTCAGCCATGAGCTAATTATAATTAGCTTCAATAAATCATGAAGATAAACAAGCAGTTGAAGGAGTGTTGCAAAACCAACATGCTTTATTTTAGAAAAAAAAACTGTTTATCTGAAACAAAATGTTTTGAGCTCTGACGAAGGATTTCCCATCTGAAACATTCAGGCAGCTTCTGCCAGACATGCTGGGTGTTCCTCAGCATTTTCTGCTTTTATTTTTTTGCTCAGTTGTACTGGTTATGGAGCAAGAAAGAATTTTACTATTGGAACATTACCTGAATCGAATGGGGAAAAAATGGATCAGACCACTATGAAGATTTAGCTAGCAAAATAAGGAGGTAGCTAGGGGGAAAATATGTTGCAGTAATAATCCCCAAAAAAAAAACAGAACATACTCAAATATTGTGTTTTACGCATTACGGTAAGGGATAAACAAAACGATGTAAGGTAATTAAACCAGGAGATACAAGATAATACAAGTTACACTGAACTGTCCTGGGTGAGCATTCATTACAAACAAATTTTTTGATACACAAGGAACGGACTGAATGAGCCATGGGCTTAAATTTATTTTGAGGGAATGGAGTGTCATTACTGAGATGTAGCTGTGATTAATTTGGAGCTGGGAACAGAATACACCAGGTTATAGAAACTACGGTTAAGATGGGGAGTCTAGTCTGAGGGAAGGAGTAGTCAACGACTTAACATGTAATCATTTCAAAAATAAAAGGGGATATAACAAAACACAGGCAGGCAGTGGGGAATTTGTAGGTAAAATTAACAGGTACAGTTAGCTTTCAGGATGTAGATAGACTTGATTAAAGCTAGGAAGCAGGAGAATGTTTAGATGCAGTGATTGATCAGTAAGACTGTAAGAGATATAGATAGAATATACAGCCGGTGCCTTTTCCCAGAGTGAAAATGGGCATACTGATGCACCACCAATAACTCTCTCTGAGACGTAAAGGCGAGATATTGGCTTTTATTGACTGGAAGAAGGAACAAGAAGTGGCTGACCACCATACTACATCCTGGAGACTGAGAGGCCGGGCTCAGACCTCAATCGCCTTTATACCGGGGTCTGTGGGAGGATCCACAGGAGCAGTCAGCAGGGGGCATGTCCAGACAGGTATATGTAGTTCACCACACATACTTTGAAGGTGATTGCAAGGATGTATGAGGGGGATGTCAGAGGTAGTTTGTTTTTATGGAGGAGAGTGGTAAGTGCTTGGAATGCACTGCTGGGGTGGTGGTAGAGGAGATACAGTTGGGACATTTAAAGAGGCTCTTAAGTAGCAAATGGATGAAAGATAAGTGAAGGGCTATGTGGGACAGAAGGCTTAGATTAGTGGTCACCATCCTTTTTAAACCAAAGATCCCCTACCTCGCCCGTAGTGAAAGGCAAAATTGACTCCAGATCGATTAGTTATACAGATGCGCACCGGGGCAGAAAAGACTGGAAGTAAAACCCCACAACCCGGAAGTAGAAACAATGTATGAACACCGGGGGTCACCACCCTTTTTTTGCACCATGGACAGGTTTAATATTGACAATATTCTTGCGGACCGGCCGACGGGGGGGGGATGGTAGGGGGTGGGGTGTGCGATACTCAAAGTAGGCTCCTTATGTCCAGTCTATTCAGCAATTTATTTTTCGTGGCTCTCAGCACTTGTTTCTGTCCCATTTGCTCACGTTTTATTCACTCAAAAAACTCAACGGGTTTGGCTTTAAGTGCAGGGTGCTTGGACTCAAGTTGCCGAAGCAGTTTTGAGGGCTTCATTGCCTCATTAGATAGCCTCTGGGCTCGAACTGCAGCCTCCCAGCCGCCCGCTGCCAGACACCTTGGCCAGGTGGGGTGAGAGGACAAGGTCAGGGCCAGAGGTTCCTGTACCGGGGCCTCGGCAGTCGCAGTCTGAAGACAGCCGACCGACCGAGCGAGGAGGAGTGCAACAGGACGCGCGCCTGCCCCCCCTTGTAGGATCTATCGGCCGACAGAAGTTTGTTTCAGTAGTTCGCAGCGAGGTAGCTGCTCTGATACTTAAGAATTAGGTCATCTGCACCCGAATTAGGTCATTTGCGGATATTTGAGCACTGGGTTCCCCACAAACATTCGGTGTGGTAAACAGGTTTAGAGGCAGCACCCATCTGTCCATGCTTCAGGCTATCAGCAATGGCACTTCCCACCGGCCGTGCAAGGCCAACCACTGACTCCTGGCGCGAGGGTATCACTGCGTTTAGGTGACTGATGACCTTGCGTGGGTTCAAGTTCAACAATGGGCGTGACAGAGAGTGAGGAAAGGTGCAGCTGACTCATATCGCTTCCTCACGGCCCAGTTGTTAGGGACCAGCGTGTGGCGGGGGAGCTACACGCGTGCGCACTGGGCAGAAAGAACCGAACTAAAACCCCGCGACCCGGAAACAATCTCTCAACAGTATTTGTGTATTTATTTTTCTTTTTTTTCGGGATCTACTGGAAAAGTCTCAAAGATCTACCAGTCAATCGTGATCGACGGGTTGGCGACCACTAGCTTAGATTAATCTTGGAAGAGTGTGTTCTTTTTTTTATGTTCTATGTTGTGAAGGCTGGGTTACTTAAATGAAATAATTCACTACAAATTATGCTAAGTCTATAAGGCCACAAGGCATAATTAGGTCATTTGGCCCATCAAACAATCACCTATCTCATTTCAGAAATGTGGTGAATTTGTTTGCTTTGTAGCTTTCTGCAACTTTATGTCTTAGAACTTAGGGATATGGTCACAGAGTGGCACATGAAGGTGAGAAAGAGAGAAAATTCTTCATTCAAGAAGTTGTTGAATCTTCATGTCTCCATATCAGGACTCTCCATGCAATCACTCACAAAGGATATATAAGAAAGAGGGCAACAGAAGTTTGGACATTAAGGAAATCAAAGGAACTGGGAAAAAAACAGGAATGTGATGTGAGGTAGCCATGATTTATTGAATAGAAAAAGAAGATGTAAATCTGTGTGTGGCATAAAAGATCAATGCAAAAACTTCATAGGGAAAGGTGGGTGGCCGAGAGTGGTGACAACCGATAAATGTGATAATGTCAATGAAAATTGGGAAATGAGGAATAATATTTTTGTATGAGCAATTATGGTAGAGGAAAAGGATTAAAAAAGAACAAGATAGATATCCCAAGGAAACAGTTCTGCATTTACAGAAGTTAGTGAACACAGAGGTTAATGAAACAAAGTGTCTGAAAGGAATCAAATTTTGGCACCAAATCCCAACACTTTAACAGCCCGAATGTCTCTATGTCAGGATTCCATGGGAAGTAAGTAATGCCCTACAATTTTATAAAGTTAACTTGATTTGCGAACTGTTCATTTACAATGGAAATTGGAAAACTGCACATGTCACTATGTGATTTGAGAAAGATGAGAGGGGGAAACCAGGGAATTGCAGACCAGATGGCCTAACATCTGTTGCTGAGAAATGACTAAAGTTTATAATTAAAGATAATGTGGCTGAACACCTTGAACATTTTCAGCAGACCGCAGCCAGCCAGTGTAGATTCATGGAGCATAAGTCACTTCCGATGAGCTGATTAAATTCTTCAATGAGGCGCTGAGCATGATAGACAATTGAATGAATAATGCTGCAGTATAACAATAGATAAATGGAATTCGGCTAAGTCCCACAAATGAAACAGTTAGCCAAAATTAAAGTTATTGGAATGGAAGAAAACTTATTGACCTCTTTTTGGAAATTAAATCTGCTGAAGGAGACAGATTAGGAATGATGAGCAAGTAATCAAATCGGCAGGATAAGTGATGTTCTCCAAAGTTCTATGTCGAGGTTGCAACTATTCTTTGCGTTGTAAATGAGTTAGATAATGGGATAGAAAATCACATACCAAAGTTTGTTGATGACACAGTGATAGGTGGTACTTCAAGCATGCGGATTGATTGGTTTAATTGCAAAGTGATAGTAAAGGATTACGTAGCTGCACTTTTACAGATGAAGTTAGCAAGCAGCTGTGCACAGAAAATGCCTGAAGTCTGAAACTCAAAACGCAAATTTATGCTGAATCAATAATTCATTGCCAATCGTTGATTCTAAAGCCAAGACAGATAGATTGTTGTCAACCAGGATATTAAGAGAAATGGGGCAAAGTTAAAGAAGTGAACTGATAACACAGATCAGCTATCATCTTAATGAATTGACGACCTAAACTGAAAACTAACTGGTTTTGTGTAGTTTTTTTTCCCCAATGAAAGTAATTAGCTGATTTGTACATCCAGGACCCAATTCCTGGTATTCATTTAATTTATTTAAGAAAAATATAAACAATTTTTGAAGAAAGAAATGATAGGTAGCTATTGGGAGGGATGCTCCCGTACACCATATTATTTGTAATTTGAGGGAACTATTCTCACCAACTTCCCCTTCAAGAAATGAATGAAAGATTCTGCCTTGCAAGAGCATTTGGTACTAGTGCACTGAAGTTTTTATTTTGATTTAGAGACGTAGCATGGTAATGCCCAACGTGCCAGCATCATCCAAATACAGACGTGACCAATTAATCTATTAACCTACACAGCTTTGAGACGTATGAGGAAAGCGGAGCATCAGGAGGAATACCCTGCGGTCATGGGAAGACCATACAAACTCCTTCCAGGAATTAGAACCCATTGAGGTTTTCAATCAAGTTTCTAATCATCCCAGATACCCTGGTTGTAAACTCTTCGGTTGAACAACTGTTCAAGTTTTTGGAAGAATATTGATGCAACAAATAGATTAAAGCAAGGTTACTGACTTAATAAAACAATTCAAAGAATTGACAAAAGGCCCATTAAAATTGATATGATAAAACCCATAGTGACAAGAAAAAGGGAAACATAAATTACTTACTGTACCACAGGTGGGCGACTCCAATAGTTTTTATCCTCTATATCGTACAAATTTGGCAAGCGAAAATAAAACAACAGGTAGATTAAGAGAGGCCCAGTATATTCTGTTAGAAAAACCTGAAGAGGGAGAGAACCTGTTTGAGCTATACTGATATGGTCACAAAAGAGATTGACTTAAATAAGTAACTGAATTAAGGACCCATATTTCCAGGCAAGAAACAATGCAAACCAACAAACCACTGGTTGGACCACACTTAGAGTGTTGTGTGCAGTCCTGATTGCCACTTTATAGCGTAACACCCTGGGAAAGGTTTCACTGCTAATGTAATGGCCTTTCTGTAGAAGCAGTGTTTGGGTTATGGTTAGAGGTAACTGGTGCTTTGGAATGTGAGCCGTCCAATAACGGGAGTGTATTTTTGTGCCATGTGCCTGACGCCGGGGTGATCTGGGTCATTTGTTCAGTGGGAAATGAAGAGAGAAGATGCCAGAGAGGAGGGGTCGTAGCAGTGGGGCTGGGTGTCGACGAAGTCCAAGGAAATCAATGGAGGATCGGCAAAGGGAAACCGTGAGTTCCAACTTATGCACATTAGATTGTTTCATTAAAATGGGCTAAATCATTTAATTGTATATGGAATACTGTGTGTTATTTTGTGGTACTGATTTGTTTCAGGGTAACAAATCATGCAGCATCCACACGAACAGGGTTTTCCGGCCAGTTTACACTGCAATCTCACACGTTTGGTGGCGCCAGAGATTGTCCTCCCTAGACTTAGGCAGCCGACAGTACCTGAGGGTTACAGTAGGATGCATGTGACTGGAGCAGAGAAAGATCACCAGGATGTTGCCTGGGATGGAGGGATTTATTTATAAATTGAATAGGGTGGTATTATTTTCCCTGGAGCAAAGGAATCAATGGGGTGACACTGCTTGTCAATATTAAAAATATAAAATTATGGAAGACCTACACTACAGTGCCAATAAAAAGTATTCAACCCCACCTCCCTGGAATTTTTCATGTTTTATTGTCTTACAACTTTGAATCACAGTGGATTTAATTTGGCATTTTATGCCACAGATCAACAGAAAAAGACTCTTTTGTGTCAAAGTGAAAGCAGATCTCTACAAAGTGATATAAATTAATTACAAATATAAAACACAAAATAATTGATTGCATAAGTATCATAAGCATTCACCCCCTTTAATATGATACACCAAATCATCACTGGTGTAGCCAATTGGTTTCAGAAGTCACATAATTGGTTAAATGGAGATCACCATGTGCAGTCAAGGTGCTTCAACTGACTGTAGTAAAAATACATCTGTATCTGGAAGGTCCAACGGCCGATGAGTCAGTATCTTAGCAAAAAACTACACCTTGAAGACAAAAGAACACTCCAAGCAACTCCAAGAAAAGGTTATTGAAAAGCACCAGTCAGGAAATGGATACAAGAAAATAACCAAGTCACTGAATATTTCTTGGAGTACGGCTTGAGTCACCCGGGACTGTACTTGCAGGAATTCAGAAGAATGAGAGATCTTATAGAAACCTATAAAATTATGTAAGAGATAGATAAGATAGAGGCAGGAAGGTTGTTTCCACTGGTCTATGAGACTAGAACTAGGGGACATAGCCTCAAGATTTGGGGGAGTAGATTTAGGACTGAGATGAGGAGGAACTGCTTTTCCCAGAGAGTGGTGAATCTGTGGAATTCTCTACCTAATGAAGCAGTGGAGGCTACATCAGTTAATGTATTTAAGAGAAGATTGAATAGATTTTTGTGTAGTAGGGAATTTGAGGGGTAAAAGCAGGTAAGTAAAGATGAGATCAGCCATGATCTTATGGAATGGTGGAGCAGGATCGATGGTCCAGATGGCTTACTCTTGCTCATATTTCTCATATTCTAAGTTTTTACACAGAATGACTTATATATGTAATTTTTCTGCCAGAGGAAATGGTAGATTTAGATACAATGTTAACTAAGGCATTAAGACAGAGACTTAAGTGGACACGGCATAGAAGGGTGCAGATCTAATGCAGGCAATGGGATTTAATAGATCAGTAAAATGATGAGGCCAATGGAACCGTTTCTGTGCTGCATGGAAACTTTGCCAGCTTAACAATTGACAAAGTAATTCAGTGGAACAATGAAATCATTCTCCATAACGTGACATATTACTTTATGGTTATCCAAGGCTCCCACCTGGAAGATACTGGTGGATCACTCCTGAATAAATAATCAGGGATTGGATTGTTACTTAGAAAATGGAATATTTAAAGAATTAAAGGTTTAATTGTCTTTTTTTTTGGTGTAAGATGTCACCTTCCATAGACCACAATTTCTGTGTGGGGAGGGATGGGATGTTTTGTGTCTGGAGTCTTTGTGCCTACACATGTTGTACGTAATGAATTTCTGGCAAAGATCCTTGTAGCTCTAATTACTTCGTGACTAATTGCTCCATATTTAGATGGACTTTCAATGAACTCATTTTGAAATTTCTTGATGGGCAATTTTAGAGAAAAAACTGCACCCACACATCAAAACCAGTGACATGAATACAAAATAACACCCAAATGATTTTTTTTTTCTACACACTTTGCCTATATTTCCTTCATAGGTGTTTACTCCAAGAAGATTTACACACAAGAGACAGATTTTGGGATAAATAGGTTGAGTTGGCCTGGTTTAGCTCTGGTTTTTCCAGTTCAGGATTATTTGCTGAATACGTGTCCTCTGCTATTGATTAATTCTTGAAATTTCAACTTTAAAAATTAAGTACTGCATTAATTCTGTTGTAATGCCTGGACAGGTATAGATTATTTTTTAAGGAAGTCCTGTGGTTCTGATTAAATCTGGATTAGCTGTAGCTGGATCATGTTTTAATCTTTTACCTTAGTAGGCTTCTTCACACGATCACCACCAATTCCAGTCAAACATTACACACTTGGGCAAGGTTATGAGGTTATGATCCATTCATCTTAATTAGCTCTGGCTTCCATTCTAACTTCCAGTCATCCCTAACGCATTAGTTGAAATAAAACTGTTTACACTACAGCAGTCCTTACCCAAATCTGCAGATAAACCTCAGTCAAATCCACACTTCTCTGAATTTCAGTGTCCCAGATCAAAGAGGTTCCATAAATAACTAATGTGCCTTAAGTTTGAAATGAATCTAGTTCCCTTCTCTTAACGCTTACTAAAATATTAAAGCCATCTACTACATGAGGCAGAGACACTTGATTGAATACTTTTATTAGGATACTACAAAGTGTAATCAAGCGGCCTGTGTGACAACAGGCCTTTACTTCCAGATTAACTCAATGCCTTCTATTCTTGCTTTGACTGTCAAAGCATGGAGGAACCACCATGGCCCTTGTAACCCTGTGGTTTCAATCGCTGAGGCCAACATAAGAGCATCTTTCAGGAGGTTGAACCTACGGAAAGCACCTGGCCCTGATTATGTATCTGGTTAATACTAAAGACCTGTGCTGATCAACAGGCTGCAGTCATCACTAAGATCTCTAACCTCTCACTTTGGCAGTCTGAGCTACCCACCTGTTTTAAGCAGGCTTCAATTATACCACTGCCTAAGAAGAACATGGTAACCTGCCTCAATGATTATTGTCCAGTAGCGCTTACATCTATAATGTTGAAGTGTTTTGAGAGAAGGTGATGAAAGATACCAACTCCTTTCCTGAGAAGGGACTGGGATCCACTCCAAGTTGCTTACCAGCACAACAGGTCCACACCACCAGTTCTCTGCTCCACTGGCTTCAAATTTATGACTGAATGGCTAAGTATAGCTCCAATGTCATATTCCAGTTTGCTGATAAACTGCCGTTGGCCAAATCAAAAGTGATGACATATGATCATGCAGGAGGGAGAATTAAGATCTGGCTGACTGGTGCCACAACAACAACCTATCACTCAATGTTAGCAAGATGAAACTGCAGATTATTGACTTCAGCAGAAGAAAACCGGAGGTCCTCATTGGAAGATCAGTGGTGGAGAGGGTCAGCAGCTTTAGATTCCTCAGTGTTATCATCTCGGAGGATCTGTCCTGGGCCCAGCATTTTCGGAGAAAGCATGGAAGCTCCTCTGCTTCCTTGGAGGTTTGCAAAGATTCAGAATGACATCTAGAACTTTGGCAAATTTCTGTAGATGGATGGTGGGGAATATAATGACTGGCTGCATTACAACCTGGTATGGAAACACCAATGCATTTGAATGGAAAATCCTACAAAAAGTAGTGGATTTGGCCAAGACCATCACAGGTGATGCCCTCCCCACCACTGAGCATATCTACACTAAGCATTGTTGCAGGAAAGCCGTAGCCATCATCAGGGACGCCCATCACCAAGTCATGCTTTCTTCTTGCTACTGCCATCAGGATGAAGGTACAGAAGCCTCAGTACTCATACCACCAGGTTCAGGAACAGATATTACCCCTTGGCCAACAGGCTCTTGAACCATAGGGGAAAATTTCACTCAACTTAGACCATAAGACAAAGGATCAGAATTAGGACATTCTACCCAACAAATCTGCTCCACTATTCCACCATGGCTGATCCAATATCCAATTCAATTCCATAAACCTGCCTTCTCATCATTTCCTTTGATGCCCTGAATGATCAGGAAACGATCATCTTCCACCTTAAATAAACCCTTGGACTTGGACTCATCCACAGTCCGTGGCAGAGCAATTACTATTTACTACTCTCTGGCTGAAAAAAATCCCCCTTATCTCTGTTCTAAAAGCTTGCCCCTCAATTTTGAGGCTGTGCCCTTTAGTCCTGGATACCCCACCAGAGAAAACATCCTCTCCACATCCACCGTATCTAGTCTTTTCAACATTCCATAGGTTTCAATGAGATTCCCCCTCCCCCAAATTCTTCTAAATTCTGGTGAGTACAGCCCTAAAGCTGCCAAGCGCTCCTCATATATTAACCCCTTCATTCCCGGAATCATCCTCATGAATCTCCTCTGGACTCTTTTCAATGACAACACATCCTTTCTGAGATAATGGGCCCAAAACTGTTGACAATACTTCAAGTGCGTTCTGACTAGTGTCTTATAAAGCTTCGGTATTATCCCCTTGCTTTTATATTCTATTCCCCTTGAAATAAATTCCAACATTGCATTTGCCTTCTTTACCACAGACTCAACCTGTGAATTAACTTTCTGGGTGTTTTGCACCCGGATGTTGCTTGGAGGATATGATCTGATAAGAGAGATCATATAAACTTGGGTTGCTTTCTCTGGAGTGTCAGAAGCTGAGGGGAGACCTGGTGGTACTGTATACTTTATGCAAGTTATAGATTGTCAGAATCTTTTTTCCCATGGTAGATACATCATGCTGGAGGATAGGCTTTTAAAGTGAGAAGATGGTAGATTAAGGAAGATATGAATGTCAAATCTCATTTTTAATGATAACAGATTGAGGCAAATACACTAGTTGGATTTAAGAGGTTGTCAGATATCCTCATAAATATGCAGGGATAGGGGCATATGGATCATGTATAAGCAGAAGGAATACAGTTTAATTTGACAATGTGTTTGGCACAGGCATGGCGGACTGAAGGATCTGTTCTTGTGCTATAGCGTTCTATGTTCAACGTTCTAATTAGAATTGGTGGACCTACTCCTCTGCCACCTCACAGAACAATCACATTCCCTCACTTCCCTTTTCTGTGTTCTCTCAGACATACCCAGCCCCAATTCCCCTGCCATTTACACGAGGAATAATTATTTTAACCTATTGATTTAACATCGTGCACTTGTTTGGAAGGTCGGAGGAAACCGAAGCACCTGGAGCAAAGCCGTAGTGAGAACATACAAACTCCACACAGAAGAGAGAAACGATCAAGCCAGGACTGCCCAAGCTGTAAGACAGCAGTACTATCTGCAGCCATTCACAGCAATTTACATTCTGCAGAACACTGTTTCCTAATGGAAAAATTGTCACAAAAAAAGCACAATTTCCTATCCATAAAATCACAAGGATGCTGCTTGATGGCCTTACTATTTTTAAAATGTCTACCACAGTTTTCGTAATGGTAGTTTCTAGCTATTTTTCCAATGTGTTTGCCCAACAACTTCCTGTCTTTTGTTCATTCCTTTTTCAAAGTAAGATTGTGCATTTCCATGTTCCCTATCCACTGGGAAAATTTGAACTATCAAAGGGAATTTAGAAGACCACAGGCTTTCCATCCATTAACCCCGTCCTCAGTTGTTGAAGAGCGGAAGGTTCAAGCCATGAGGTCTGGAGGATTTGTTTGATATTTGAACCATTTTTCTACATCAGGAGTTGCTAACCTGGGGCCCACGAACCCCTCAGTTAATAGTAGGGGTCCATGGCATAAGAAAAGTTGGGAGCCTTGGTCTACATGAACTATGATGGTAAATATTTTAAATCCCTCTTGTCCCTCAGTTTCCACTCTGTTTTTCACAATTATTAGGTTGTTTTAACATCGTCCTTACTACTGATCAATTTGCTGCTCATTTACTGAGCAACTTCTGCCAATATTAACATTCTATTCAGTTTAGTTACTATTTAATGAAAGAGCTTCCCTTTTATAACAATAATATCATATATCTGCAGAAGTCCTGTATGCTAACTTAGCCCTATTGGATTTTCACAACACCCTTTGATTCACAACACACTTGATTGAGATCACTTCTCCTATAAAGCTAATATTGCCAGAAAAACCACTGTAAGAACTGCAGGTACCCATTCAGAAATCTGCAAATTGGCTGAAGTTTTTAAAGTGTTAAGGAAATGGTGAAAATCTCAGTGAAAGTTCACGACTGTCTTTAGACTGTTGATAACTTGTGGAAACGTTTAATAACAGTTGATAAATCAGTAAAGTTAATATCCCAGGCAGTGCGTTAGATAATGAATGTATGTTGGGCTTAGGGGAGCAAATTTCAGAGAGAAACTGTTTAAATTTGGAGCTCCTCCTACGGCTTCTCAGTTAATGTCACACATAGCAGCAGGGATGGCACATGGCTGAACCTCTAATAAATTCATCTGTGGTCCCAACCAAAACAAATAAATTACAAATCGAAAAGTCTACCAAATCAACAATTGTTGCTCGCTAGTTGAGGACAATGAAGCTGGAATTAGAGTCAGCTATACTGGCAATCCCCTCCTTCATACTTCAAGCTCCACTAACCATGGAGTTTTTCAGTTCGATCCAAGCAGAGATGTATGCTATGTGTATGGGGCGGACAGGCATAGCATTTTGAGGCGATTTCCTTTGGCTCCCCCCAGCTAACCATCTCGAAACGAGCAAGTTTCACAGATGGAGGATGCCAGCAGATGTGATTAAGGAAGACATCAGGGCTTTCAACCAAGGTAGGTCATAAGTATTTAATGTTTGTTCCCACTGCAAAAACCGTAGTAATAAGTAGTGATACTAATTTAGATTCTGTATTTTTACATGTGTTTATTGACTGCCTTGGAGCAGGCAATGATTATGAATCGACCTTCAGCTAGAATTACTTGATTCCTAAATTCTTTTCAATTTTGTGAAGTAAGACAGATGTTAGAGTCTCGGATGGTAGTTGAAAAGTTCTGCTTAAGGAAGAGCAAGAGACATTACCTATTGTCTGAATGAGTCCTGCTGTATGGTTTTCACATCAGTCAGTGGTGAATAAGTTAAAGGAGCTAAAGGAAGAGCAGCAGAACACGTGAACCAGAGCTTCAGAATTAGAGCATGAGGACTCGTCGAACTTGCTTTTGATGTGGGACAAGTACTTCTAACACCAGTTCCAGTTTAATAGTCTGAGAGCACTTTATACACAGCTTCTACACAAGCAGGTGTTTTAAGAGTTCAAAAGGCTTCACCTCTGACAGTCAGACACATGGTTATTCAGACATTACAGAACTAACCCAGGAGACACAAGAGACTACAGATGCTGGAATCTGTGGTGGGGGTTGGGTTTGGAGGAGAAGGAGTTGTCCACATTAGGACTGATACAGGATTCAACCCAAAATATGAACAGTTTTGTTCCCCGCTCTGGATGCTGCTGAAACAGAAGAGCTCATTTAACAGATGATTTGTTGCACTGAAACCCATCCTTCCCTTCAGCCCTGCATGCAACAGGTTTATTTGTGGCATTAAATTCCAAATGCGGAGTCAACGCCAATGTTCCCAGTTGTCTGGTGTTTCTCAAGTGTGTTAACTACAGTAAACTTGGGATATGAGCTGCGACTTATCTCCCCCCCACTTTATCAATTATAGAAAATTAACATTTAAAGTACAGTCAAACATCATCCGACTTCACTTTTGACCATCAAACCTCAACTTGTTCTTTCTCACACTGTTAATATTTGATAAATATGTTCAGACAGGTGTTTGTTTTTTGTTTAAATCAGTGATTGCAAATTTTCACCAGTAAGAGGGACCTTGATGCATATGAAGACAGAATAAAGCAGGCTAAAATATTGGAACTTGTTGAAGTTAAGAAAGGTGGTTTACTGGAACATTTGAAAAACACTAAAATAGATAAATTTTCAGGGACAAATGGATCTACTGTAGATTACTATGTGAAGTGAAATATGAGACTGTTCCATCTTTGTTGATGGCCACAGGAATAGTACCAGAATATTTGAGGGTGGATATTGTTATTGCTTTGTACAAGAAAGGTAATAGGAATACCCCTGGGAATTATAGACCAGCACATTTTACAAAAGCAGTGGGCAAACTATTGGTTAGAAACAGGATTTATGGCATTTGTAGAAGCATTGTCTGATTAGGAATAGTCAGCATGGCTTTGTGAGGGGCAGGTTGTGTCTCACAAACCTGATTGACTTCTTCCAGGAAGTGACACAACAAATTGATGAGTAGAGTGGTGGATGTGGTGTATATGGATTTTAGTAAGGCATTCAACAAGGTTACACCTGATAGGGTCATTCAGATAGTAAGGAGGCATGGCATGCAGGCCAACTTGGCAATGTGGATAAAGAACTAGCTTGTTCACAGAAAGAAGGCAGAGTGTAGCAAAAAAATGAAGCTTACTTTGGTGGAGGTTGGTGACCAGTGGTCTGATCTGCAATTTCTGCTCTTTGTGATTTTTTATAAATGATTTGGATGAGGACGCAAAATAGTGGGTTTGTAAGTTTGCAGATGGTACAAAGATTGGTGGTTTCATGGGTATGGAGAATAGCTGGGCTAAAAAGTGGCAGACGGCATTCGATCTGGTAAAGTATGAAGTGAAACATTTTGGAAGATCAAAATAGAAAGGTAAAAGGCAGGATTCTTAGCAGTGTGGAGGAACAAAGGGATCCTGGTGTCTGCAATTATGGACCCATCAGTATTACAGTGCAAGTTGATTGGGGGGAGGGGGTTATAAAGGTGAATATCATGTTGGCCTTCATTCTTCTGGTGAATGAGTTCAAAAGCCGTGGATGTGGAAGAATTAGAGAGGGTGCAGAGCAGGTTTGTCAGGATGTTGCCTGAAGTTTGAGTGAGCTACGAAATTTCTCTTTGGAGAAAGCAGGATGAGAAATGACTTGAAGGAAGTGTATGAACATGATAAGAGGTGTATTGTAGATAGAGTGACCAGCCAGCACCTTTATCCCCAGGTTGGAAATGGCATACGAGAGGGCATAATTTTAAGATGATTGGAGTAAAGTATAGGGGGAATAGAGAGAGTATTTTGTAGAGAATGTTGTGTATGTGGAGAAAGCTGGCTGACAGAGGCAGATGCGTTAGGGACAATTTAAGAGACTCTTAGGCAGGCATATAGATGAAAGAAAAATGGAGAGCTAGGTGGGAGGAGAGAGCTAGATTAATCTTAGTGTAGGTTAAAAGGTTGGCATGACATTGTGGGCTGAAAGGCCTGTACTATGCTGTAATGTTCTGTCTTCTATTTTCGCTGATCATTGGGAGACCTGATCTAGCAGAATAAATTAGGATCCTAACCTAACAAGTTCATGTATAGCGTGTTCATGTGTGTTCAAGTACAAGTTCATGTTCAAGTACAATTCCTCCCTCACCATTCAACTGTGACACGTACAAACACGCTGGAGGAACTCAGCAGGTCTGGCAGCATCTGTGGAAATGAGCAGTCAACGTTTCGGGCCAAGACCCTTCATAAAAATAGTACGAAGTACGAATAGTAGTAAAAATGCTATTCCCTATTCCCAGTTCCTCTGTCTCCGCCGCATCTGCTCCCAGGATGAGGCTTTCCATTCCAGGACATCACAAATGTCCTCTTCCTTTAAGGATCGTAGTTTCCCTTCTGCCATCATCAATGATGCCCTCACTCACATCTCCTCCATTTCCCGCACTTCGGCCCTCGCCCCATCCTCCCGTCACCACAACAGGGACCGTGTTCCCCTTATCCTCACCTATCACCCCACCAGCCTCTGGATCCAGCATATTATCCTCCGCAACTTCTGCCACCTTCAACAGGACCCCACCACTAAGCTCATCTTTCCCTCTCTACCCCTCTCTGCTTTCTGCAGGGATCGTTCCCTCCACAACTCCCTGGTTCACACATCCCTCCCCACAGATCTCCCACCTGGCACTTATCCCTGCAAGTGTAAGTGCTACACCTGTCCCTACACCTCCTCTCTTACCACCATTCAGGGCCCCACGCAGTCCTTCCAGCTGAGGCAACACTTCACTGTGAGTCTGTTGGGGTTATCTATTGCATCCGGTGCTCCCAGTGTGGCCTCCTTTACATCGGCGAGACCCGACGCAGATTGGAGGACCGCTTCGGCGAGCACTTATGCTCTGTCCGCCACAACAGACAGGATCTCCTGGTTGCCACTCACTTCAACTCTGCTTCACATTCCCATTCGGGTATGTCCATACATGGCCTCCTCTACTGCCATGATGAGGCCAAACTCAGGTTGGAGGAGCAACACCTCATATACCGTCTGGGTAGTCTCCAGCCCCTTGGTATGAACGTCGAATTCTCCAACTTCCAGTAATTCCCTCCCTCTCCCTTTCTCCATCCCACTTTCACTCTGCCTCCTTTTCCAGATGCCTATCACCTCTCTCATGATTCCGCCTTCTTCTACTACCCATAGTGCTTTCCCCTTACATTCCTTCTTCACCTTTCCTGCCTATCCCCTCCTTGCTTCCCCTCCCCCACCCATTGATCTTTCCTCTGATTGGTTTTTCACCTGGCACCTACTAGCCTTCTCCTTCCCACCCTCCCCCCACCTTCTTTATAGGGCCCCTGCCCCCTCCCTCTTCAGTCCTGATGAAGGGTTTCGGTCCGAAATGTTGACTGCTCGTTTCCATGGATGCTGCCCGACCTGCTCAGTTCCTCCAGCTTGTTTGTACATGTTGATTTGACCACAGCATCTGCAGTGTATTTTGTGTTTACTTCACCTGTGAGTTGGCTGGTGTGGTATACTGCGTCCGGTGCTCCCGGTGCGGCCTTTTATATATTGGTGAGACCTGACGCAGACTGGGAGACCGTTTCGCTGAACACCTATGCTCTGTTTGCTCTGAGAAAGCAGAATCTCCCAGTGGCCACACATTTTAATTCCACGTCCCATTCCTATTCTGATATGTCTATCCATGACCTCTTTTACTGTCAAGATGAAGCCCCACTCAGGTTGGAGGAACAACACCTTATTTTCCATCTGGGTAGCCTCCTTCCTGATGGTATGAACATTGATTTCTCTAAATTCTGTTAATGCCCCTCCTCCCCTTCTTACCCATTTCTGATTTATTTATTCCCCCTCTCCTTTTTTTCCTCTCTCTGCCCATCACTCTGCCTATTCTCCATCTCCCTCTGGTGCTCCCCTCCCCCTTTCTTTCTCCCTAGGCCTCCCTGTCCCATGATCCTTTCCCTCCTCCAGCTCTGTATCCCTTTTTCCAATCACCTTTCCAGCTCTTAACTTCACCCCACCCCCTCCTATCTTCTCCTATCAGTTTGGATTTCCCCCTACCCCTCCTAATTTCAAATCTCTTACTATCTTTTCTTTCAGTTAGTCCTGACAAAGGGTCTCGGCCCGAAACGTCGACAGCGCTTCTCCTATAGATGCTGCCTGGCCTGCTGAGTTCACAATCAAGCTTGCCTGGATGTTGAAATACACATTATATCCGAGTTTTTTCTTTGATGAAGTGACAGTTATATCCCTGGATAACTCCTACAAGATGCATTTAGCTGCTCACTTTATCTCCAAATATTAAACAACAACAAACCTGTGTGGTTTCAGAGTTTCAACATTTCAATGGGCACCAGTAAGAACACTCAGTTTGCATGGAATGCCCCATTACTTTGGATTATCTAAGTCTGTTCTGACCAAGTAGAGTTCAGTTCATTATGAATCTCACATCCCATCTCTAAAGCTACATCCAAGGTTAGCTGTCGGTAGATAGGAAATTACTCCCCACAGATATGATTGATGATACCTCGAAAGACCTTCCACAGATGACAAGGACAGGCTGGTGCTGAAAGTAATTCCTGAGCCTGAAGCACAAGGCAGAGAACTTCTGGCCACTTCTGACACTGGGATACTTTTCCCTATTCATCCATTGAAAGTTCAATGATAGAGAAACCTCAGGGAATAATACAAAGCACATTCATTCTATTCTTGAAATCTTTCTCCAGAACATTTGCAGTGCATGAATGAAGGATTGTCAAGGGATACCATGAATAATGAGCTGAAACGAGTATATTCACAGATTGTTCTACATGTTATGGAAGTAGTACATGTACACTTGCAAAAAGTGTGATGCAACATGAGAAGTTCCACAAAGAGAATAATTATGAATGCATAACCCTAAGCTCCAAATATCTGTAGGGCAGATATGATGGGAACTGATCAAAGAATTGTATGGATGGCTGCATATTCTTTACCAGCAAACAAGGACAGCTTGCATATTGATACAAAGCCCTCCAGTGTGTTTTTGGGGAGGATTAAGCTTTCCATCTGTATTTTTATAATCTGTTTATCTATTTCAACAAGGGAAATGTAGACTTATCCTTGAATGAGTCAGAAATAAAATCCCAGAATCATTAAAAAGGAAACCATTTGATCCATCATAACTGTGCAGTCAAATAACTGGCTATTCAAACTGATGCCACCTTCCAGTTTTAGGTTCATATCCCTGCTGGTCAGATCTCTGCAAGAACACATCCAAATTTATTTTGAATAGGATGAGGGTTTATGACTCTACTACTAAGTGGCTTAGAGAACTCTGCCATCCCCTGCATGAAAATATTCTCATTATCATTTCAATCTTTCTACCAATGACTTCAAGTAAACATCCATTGGTTATTGGCCATTCGTGTAAACCCACCAGATTTGTAGAATCATACACAGACCCTTGAGTCCAGCAAGTCATTTCTGACCATGGCGCCTGCTCAGCCAATCATGATTTCCTGCATTCAGCCCATATTCTTGGAAGCTCTGCCCCTCCAGGTACCTATCCCACCATTTCTTAACTGATACTATTGTGCCTGCCTCAAACACTTCCTCTGGTATCTTGTTTCATGTACCCACAGCCACCTGCATGAAAAAGTAACTCCTCAGGTCCCTTTTAAATCTTACCCCTCTTATCTTAAACCTCTGCCCCATTTTTTTTTTACTTCTCCATCTTCAGAATCGGAATCAGGCTTAATATCACTGGCATATTGCACTTCTGGGGCTCCTAGGGGCAGCTCGAGTAGCAGAACTTTCAATGGATAGGATTAAATATTCTTGTTTCAGCCTGATACAGCTAAAAAGCACAACTGCTTCCACGGTCAGTACAGTCAACAAAGATGTCTTAATGTGTTTAAAAGAACTATTAGTGCTTAAAACTGATGGAAAGAATACTGATTGTGGATACATGTGTCCATGTACGATTCCACATGGCTGCAGGTCAGGGATACAAGTGCATTTAAGGAAATTGGGATTTAAACTCCGAATACCGACTATCTTGCTGGAAAATATGCAGTCTCTGTTGAACAAAATCGATGTTCTCAGAGCTAGGGTGCTGAATCAGAAGGACATTAGGACCGCATGTGTCCTTTGTTTCATGGAATCCCAGTTAACCCCTTCTGTACCAGACACAGCGATTCAAATCGACGGGTTTACTGTACACCATCAGGATAGATCTATAGAGTCTCTCAAAAGCAGATGTGGAGGAGTATGCCTCATGATCAACTCTTCTTGGTGCACAAATATATTAGTGTTGTCCCAATTCTGCTCACCAATCCTGGAATATCAAGCAATGCCGTCCTTTTTACCTACTGCAGGAGTTCTCCGAGATCATTTTGGTCACAGTATACATTCCTCCACAGGCCAATGGCAATCGGGCTTTAGATGATCTGAGCAATGGGATCAACATGCACGAAACAGCGCACCCTAATGCCTTCACCATCATTTTGGGAGATTTTGTCCACCAGTCTAAAAACATTACTAGGCAATCAGAAAATCAGGTATGGTTTGCAGAGAGTTATTTTGAGGGCGAAGAGACAATTTCGAATGAGGTTGGAGGCAACATCAGATATACAACAACTTTGGCAGGGTTTGCAAGACATTACTTCCTACAAAGTGAAATCCAATAGCATGAACGGCAGTGACACGTCACTACCAGATGAATTCAATGTCTTCTATACCCGCTTTGAAAGGGAGAACACAACTACAGCTGTGAAGATACCTGCTGCACCTGGTGACCCTGTGATCTCCGTCTCAGAGGCTGATGTTAGGTTGGCTTTAAAGAGGGTGAACCGTGCAAGGCAGAAGGTCCAGACAGAGTACCTGGTAAGCTCTGAAAACCTGTACCAACCAACTGGAGGGAGTACTCAAGGACATTTTCAAACTCTCACTGCGACAGACGGAAGTTCCCACTTGCTTCAAAAAGGCAACAATTATACCAGTGCCTAAGAAGAATAATGTGAGCTGCCTTACTGACTATCACCCAGTAGCACTCACATTGACAGTGATGAAATGCTTTGAGAGGTTGGTCAGGACTAGACTGAACTCCTGCCTCAGCAAGGACCTGGACCCATTGCAGTTTGCCTATCACCACAATAGGTCAATGGCAGATGCAAGCTCAATGGCTCTCCACACGGCTTTAGATCACCTGGACAACACAAACACCAATGTCAGGATGCTGTTCATCAACTATAGCTCAGCATTTAATACCATCATTCCCACAATCCTGATTGAGCAGACCCTGGGCCTCTGTACCTCCCTCTGCAATTCGATGCTCAACCTCCTACCCAGAACACTACAATCTGAGCGGATCGGTGATAACCTCTCCTCCTCGTGATGATCAACACTGTTGCACCTCAGGGGTGTGTGCTTAGCCCTTTGCTCTACTGTCTATATATCTATGTCTGTGTGGCTAGGCATAGCTCAAATACCATCTATAAATTTGCTGACGATACAACCGTTGTTGGTAGAATCTCAGGTGGTGACAAGAGGGCGTACAGGAGTGAGATATGCCAAATAGTGGAGTGGTGTTGCAGCAACAACCTTGCATTCAATGTCAGTAAGACAAAAGAGCTGATTGTGGACTTCAGGAAGGGTAAGACAAAGGAACACATAGCAATCCTCATAGAGGGATCAGAAGTGGAGAGAGTGAGCAGCTTCAGGTTCCTGGGTGTCAAGATCTCTGAGGATCTAACCTGATCCCAACATACTGATGCAGTTATAAAGAAGGCAAGGCAGCAGCTATTCTTCATTAGGAGTTTGAAGAGATTTTGTATTTCAAGAAAGACACTCAAAAACTTCTATGGATGTACCATGGAGAGCATTCTGACAGACTGCATCACTGTCTGGTAAGGGGAGACTACTGCACAGGACTGAAGAAGCTGCAGAGGGTTGTAAATTTAGTCAGCTCCATCTTGGGTACTAGCCTACAAAGTACCCAGGACATCTTCAAGGAGCAGTGTCTCAGGAAGGCAGTGTCTATTATTAAGGACTCTAGGACAATAGACAATAGACAATAGGTGCAGAAGTAGACCATTCGGTCCCTCGAGTTTGCACCGCCATTCTGAGATCATGGCTGATCATTCACTATCAATACCCAGGCCCTGCCTTGTCCCCATATCCCTTGATTCCCCTATCCATCAGATATCTATCTAGCTCCTTCTTGAAAGCATCCAGAGAATTGGCCTCCACCGTCTTCCGAGGCAGTGCATTCCACACCTCCAGAACTCTCTGGGAGAAGAAGCTCTTCCTCAACTCTGTTTTAAATAACTGACCTCTTATTCTCAATCCATGCCCTCTGGTACTGGACTCTCCCAACATCTGGAATATATTTCCTGCCTCAATCCTATCAAATCCTTTAATTATCTTGAACGTTTCAATCAGATCCCCTCTCAATCTCCTCAATTCCAGCATGTACAAGCCCAATCTCTCCAATCTCTCTGCGTAAGACAGCCCTGCCATCCCAGGAATCAACCTAGTGAATCTACGCTGCACTTCCTCAATTGCCAGAATGTCCTTCCTTAAACCTGGAGACCAAAACTGTACTCAATATTCCAGGTGTGGTCTCACCAGGGCCCTGTACAAATGCAAAAGGACATCCTTGCTCTTGTACTCAATTCCCCTTGTAACAAAGGCCAACATTCCATTTGCCCTCTTCACTGCCTGTTGCACTTGCTCATTCACCTTCATTGACTGGTGAACTAGGACTCCGAAGTCTCTTTGCATTTCTCCCTTACCTAACTCTACACCGTTCAGACAATACTCTGCCCTCTTGTTCCTGCTTCCAAAGTGGATAACTTCACATTTATTCACATTGAATGACATCTGCCAAGTATCTGCCCACTCACCCAGTCTATCCAAGTCTCCCTGTATTCTCCTAACGTCCTCTTCGCATGTCACACTGCCACCCAGTTTAGTATCGTCAGCAAACTTGCTGATATAGTTTTCAATGCCTTCATCTAAATCATTGACAGAAATCGTAAAGAGCTGTGGTCCCAATACAGAGCCCTGTGGTACCCCACTAGTCACCTCCAGTCAGTCCGAGAAACACCCATTCACTGCTACCCTTTGCTTTCTATCTGCCAACCAGTTTTCTATCCATGTTGAAACCCTGCCCCCAATGCCATGATTTTACTCACCAATCTCCTATGTGGCACCTTATCGAATGCCTTCAGAAAATCTAGGTACACAACATCCACTGGCTTACCCTCGTCTAACATCCTTGTTACACCCTCAAAAAACTCCAACAGATTAGTCAAGCATGATTTGCCCTTGGTAAATCCATGCTGGCTCAGCCTAATCCTATTTCTGCCATCAAGATGTGCCACTATTTCGTCCTTAATAATGGACTCAAGCATCTTCCCCACGACTGACATTAGGCTAACAGGGCGATAGTTCTCCGTTTTCTCCTTCCCTCCCTTCTTGAAAAGTGGGATAACATTAGCCACTCTCCAATCTTCAGGAACTGATCCTGAATCTAAGGAACATTGGAAAATGATTACCAATGCATCCGCAATTTCCTGAGCCATCCCTTTTAGAACCCTCGGATGCAGACCATCTGGACCCAGGGATTTATTAGCCTTCAGTCCTACCAGTCTACTCATCACAGTTTCTTTCCTAATGTCAATCTGTCTCAATTCCTCTGATATCTTATGACCCTGGCCCATTCATACATCTGGGAGATTGTTTGTGTCCTTTCTGGTGAAGACAGATCTAAAGTATGCATTAAATTCTGTTGCCATTTCCCTGTTTCCCATAACAATTTCTCCCAATTCATTCTTCAAGGGGCCAACATTGTTCTTAACTATCTTCTTTCTCTTCACATAGCTAAAAAAGCTTTTGCTATCCCCTTTTATATTCCAGGCTAGACTGAGCTCAAACCTGATTTTTTCTCTCTGTATTGCTTTTTTAGTTAAGATCTGCTGTTCCTTAAAACTTTCCCAATCATCTGTATTCCCACTCATCTTAGCCCTGTCATACTTCTTTTTCTTTAATGCTATACAATCTCTGACTTCCTTTGTCAACCACTGTGGCCCCTTCCCCCTCTTTGAATCCTTCCTTCTCATTGGAATGAACTGCTTTTGCATCTTTTGTATTATCCCCAAGAATATCTGCCACTGCTGATCCACTGTCTTTCCTGCCAGGGCATCCGCCCATTTAACTTTGGCCAGCTCTTCCCTCATGGCTCCGTAGTCTCCTTTATTTAATTGCAACACTGACACCTCTGATCTGCCCTTATTCCTCTCAAATTGTAGATAAAAACTTATCATGTTATGATCACTACTTCCTAACGGCTCCTTTACTTCAAGATCACTTATCAATTCCTGTTCATTACACATCACCAAGTCCAAAATAGCCTCGTTCCTGGTTGGCTCAAGCACAAGCTGTTCCAAAAGTACATCCCTAAGACACTCCACAAACTCCCTATCCTGCAATCCAGCACCTACCTTATTCTCCCAGTTCACCTGCATGTTGAAATCTCCCATAACGACTGCATTACCTTTAGCACATGCCAATGTTAACTCCCTAATCAACTTGTACCCAATATCCACGCTACTGTTTGGGGGCCTGTACACAACACCCATTAGGGTCTTTTTACCCTTACTGTTCCTCAGCTCAATCCACACAGACTCTACTTCCCCTGTTCCCAAGTCACCTCTTGCTAAGCACTGAATCTCATTCCTCACCAACAGGGCCACCCCACCCCCTCTTCCCATATTTCTGTCTCTACGATAGCACGTATACCCTGGTACACTCAATTCCCAGGCCTGATCCCCTTGCAGCCATGTCTCCGTTATCCCAACAATATCGTAGTTCCCCATTTTCATCTGAGCTTCAAGCTCATCTGTCTTATTTCTGACACTACGTGCATTCAAGTATAGAATTCTTAGCCCATTCCTCCTCTCTTTGCTTAAAACACTGTCTACTGTACCTAACCCAGCTCCTTGAACTTCCATCGGGCTAATTGCACCCTGAATTTTGATGACCTTCTCAAGATCACCCAAACCTTGTACACATTTAACCCCATGCTCCTTCTGACCAACCCTCTGGATCTGGATCCCTGTCCCCTGCACATCTAGTTTAAACCTCCCCGAGCAGCACTGGCAAACACTCCTGCAAGAATGTTAGTACCCCTCCGGTTCAGATGTAGACCGTCCCTTCGAAACAGATCCCAATGTCCCTGAAACAAAGACCAATTATCCAAAAACCTGAACCCTTCCTTCCTGCACCATGCTCTCAGCCTCGTATTGATGTGCATAATCATTCTATTCTTCGCCTCACTCGCATGTGGCACAGGTAGCAATCCCGAGATTGTCACCCTGGAGGTCCTGCCTTTCAGCTTCACTCCTAACTCCCTGAACTCTCTAAGCAGGACCCCCTCACTCACCTTACCTACATCGTTGGTCCCTACATGGACCACTACATCTGGGTTCATGCCCTCGTTCTCAAAAATAGCCTGCACCCGATCTGAGATGTCCCGGACCCTGGCACCAGGGAGGCAACATACCATCCGAGACTCCCGATCTGCCCCACAAAATCTCCTATCTGCCCCCCTAACTATAGAGTCCCCTAAAACTATCACTCTCTTCTCTTCTTTCCTCCCCTTTCTAGTTGAGGGTTCAACCTCTGTGCCAGAGGCAGGACCACTACAACTCATTCCTGGTAGGTCATCCCCATCAACAGTATCCAGTACGGTATACTTATTGTTAATGGGAATGGCTGCAGGGGTGCTCTGCTCTCTCTGCCTGCTCCCCCTGCCTCTCTGGACCGTCACCCATCTGCCTACTTCTTGGTTTTTCGGTGTGACTACCTCCTGATAACTCCTATCTATCACTGCCTCTGCCTCCCGAATGATCCGTAGTTCATCCAGCTCCAGCTCCAACTCCCTAACTCGGGCTGATAGGAGCTGCAGCTGGACGCACCTCTTGCAGGTGTGGTCATCAGGGACAACTGTGTTGACCCTGACCTCCCACATACTGCATATGGAGCACACCACTGCTCTGACTGTCTCCCCCATACCTGAACTGAATTAATAGAATAAGTCTGAAAAGCACCTAGCAACCTTACCTTCTTCCCCTCAGCGAGTAATCACACAGGCTTGCCGAAGCCCACTTAGCCAAAGCCCACTTAGCCAAAGCCCAGGACTCTGCTTCCACGGACTCCGCTGCCTGCTCTGAAAAGAAGTCCTGCCTTTTAAAGTGCGCGCTCGACGCTGACGTCACTCGCGCCTGCGCAGTTCCCCCTCCTCCACAGGTATTGACCAGGTAGGCTTCAATCCTACCTACAACGGTCGAATTCTCTGAGCTCCCAGCTGAATCACAAGCTGTAACTTGCTCCCGATTCAAATGAATCGGGCATGCCCTTTTCTCACTATTACCATCAGGTGGGAGATACAGGAGCCTGAAGACACACACTCAGAAATTCAGGAACTGCTTCTTCCCCTCTGCCATCCGATTCCTAAATGGACATTGAACTCTTGGATGCTACCTCACTTTTTTATTATATATAATTACAGTTTTTTGCACAATTTTTAATCTAGTCAATATACCAATACTGTGATTGATTGACTGATTATTATTTTTCTTCTTCTATTTTATGCATTGTATCAAACTGCTGCTGCTAAATTAACAAATTTTATGACACATGCTAGTGATAATAAACCTGATTCTGATTCTTATTCTGATATTGTGAAATTGGTTGTTTTGTGACAGTAGTACAGCAAAACATTGCAATACATAATAAAATAACTTTAAATCATAATAAGAAATTGGCTAAAATTTCACAGAAATAGTAAAAAAAACTATATGAAAAGAACAAATTCATATACCATCAATACTACTGCAGCCTTATATAACAGTATTACTAGGTCTGGTTGGTAGGCCAGTATCTGCTTATTAATCTTCATTTGGAAGTCTCACAGGATCTTAGCTTTGTCAGTCTCCACTCCCTTCTTGGCTGTTTCCCATTTGGACTTGGGAGAGTCCAATCCTTACTTGGCACAGAGTTGTAGGAATTGTGCATAGGAATATCTGTGCTGAATTAGCAGATAGGCGCGTGCGCGCACACACACACACACACACACACACACACACACACACACACACACACACACACATACACACACACACACATATATATATATAGTGAGCTAGTGTGAATAGGTCCATTGTCCATTCAGAAATTTGATGGTGGAGGGGAAGAAGCGGTCCCTAAAATGCTGAGTGTGTGTCTTCAGACTCCTGTACCTCCTCCTTGATGGTAGCAATAAGAAGAGGGCATGTTGTGCATGTGTATGTGGGGCCTCCGTCAGTCATGATTCGCCTTGGGTACTGCGCCTCTGGTAGTCTCTGGCTTGTCGAGCAACATCGACTGTGGCTATTGAACCCAATCCTGGAACGGCCACAGTTGCTGCATGTGTAGGGCGTTGTGGAATTGTTGTCCACTGTCCACTATGCTTTCTGTTTGCTCTAGGTGTTGCTGAAGAGTACCTTGCCATTTGTTGCGGTCATCTGCTGTATCCTCCCAGCATTCTGTGTTCATTTTTAAGGCTTTCATGTCGCGCTTACAGAGGTCCTTGAAGCGAAGCTGGGCTCTACCAACGCTCCTCTTGCCTGTTGCTAGTTCTCCGTAGAGGATGTCCTTTGGCAGTCTACCATCCTTCATGCGACAGATGTGGCCCAGCCAGCGCAGTCTATATTGTCTTAAAAGCGTGAATATTGTGGAAAGTCCAGCTCGGGAGAGGACCTCAGAGTTTGGGACTTTGTCTCTCCAGGTGATGCTGAGGATGCGGCGAAGGCTACACAGATGAAATCTATTGAGTTTCCTCTCCTGCTTGGAGTAGATGGTCCAAACATCCTTGTCCAGGTCTAAAGAAAACAAATGTCCTTGCCCAGAACGTAGTGGAGACACCAGTCATTGATCTAGAAGTGGTCCACAAATTCACATACTTGAGGTTGACCATCAGCAACACTTTCTCCTTCGATGCTGAAACCAATAGGCGTATCGGCAAAGCAGCGTTGATCCTTGCTCGGCTCTCCTCATGGGTCTGGGAGAATCCGAAACTCACTACAAAGACTAAGACCACTGTGTACAATGCATATGTTGTCAGCACCCAGCTGTATGGTCGCCCTGGATGATGGGGGTTCTAAATCATGGATGCTGCCTTTCTGAGGTATCACTCTGAAAGAGGTCCTTGATACTGGGAAGACTAATGCCCACAATGGAGCTCAGTAGTCTGCAACTTTCTGATCCTGTGCAGGGGCTTCTCTATGCCAGATGGTGATGAAACCAGTAGGAATCCTCTCCATGCTACATACTGTGTATAGAAATATGTGAGTTTTTGGTGGCAGACCATATCTCCTCAAACTCCTTATGAAATATAGTTGCTGCCATGCCTTCCTTGCAATTGCATCAACATTTAGGACCCAGAGCAGGAACTTGAAACTGCTCACCCTTTCCACTGCTTATCCCTCAATGAGGACTGGCATGTGTTCCCTTAATTTCCCCTTCCTGAATTCCACAATTAATTCCTTGGTCTTTCTGACACTGAATGAAAGGTTGTTGTTGCTACACTCCTCAACCAGCTGATATATCTCATTGTCCTAAGCCTCCTTATTACCATCTGAAGCTTTGCCAACTCTGTGTCTTTGGTGAGTGTATAGATTGCACTTGAACTGTGTCTAACAACACAGTTGTGAGTGTAGAGAGAGTAGAGCAGTGGATTAAGCACACATCTCTAAGATTCACCTGTGTTGATTGTCAGCGAGTAGGAGTTATGTTTCCAATATGCACTGATTGTGGTCTCCCGATTAGGATGCCCAGGATCCAGTTGACCCTTGATCCTAGAGTGATTTGTAGAGGTCCAGGTTTTTGAACTTGTCTGATTGTAGTGAGGGTTTGATGGTGTTGAATGCTGAGCTGTAATCAATAAACTGCAGACTGATGTAGGTATTGCTATTGTCCAAGTGATCCAAGGCCTAGTATGGAGCCATTGAGTTTGCACTGATGCAGACTTATTGTGGTGTCCAGGTCCTTGCTTTGGGCAGGATTTAATTCTGGAAACACTGATCCCATCTACCTTATCTATACCTCTCATAATTTCAAATGTTTCTCTAAGGTCAACCCTCATTTGCCAGTTTTTTAAGGGATACAGATCTAACCTGGTCAATCTCTCTCTTTAACTCCAGCACTCTAGTCCTGGCAACAACCACATTTAAACTTACTTCACTTTTCCAGTTTATCCACGTCTTTCCTATAACAAGATGACCAAAACTGTACATAGAAGTCCTCCTGATTTGTTAGCGGGTGGCAAGGGAGCTGCATGGCGTTGGTCATAGTGAGGACTAAGGCCTCAAGCTGTGGGTTTGCCTGTTTACAACCACCCAGGAGAGAGGCATCAGTACACACATTCGGAGACAGTATGGCAGAGATTCAGCATTGCCCCCCCCCCCCCCAACACCCAGTGTTCGCTCAGTAAAAGACGAGTTGTGTTGTGTTCTACTGTAGACTGCCGCAAATTTCCTGGACTCAATTTCTTGGACTATATTTTTTTGTGTGACTGTATTTGACTGATAACTTGTATGTACTTCCTATCTTATATATGCTACCTTGCCTTGTGCTGTATGTGACTGTTGGTACTGAGTTTTGTACCCTGGCCCTAGGGTAACGTTTGGCTGTATTCATGGGTATTCATGTATGGCTGAATGACAATTAAAACTAAACTTGAACTTGATGTGGCCTCATCAGTGACTCTTATAACTGCAACAGTTTTCCAGATCCTATACTTAATGCCCTGACTGATCAAAGCCAGCATGCTAAATGCTTTTTTTTCTTACCACCCTATCTACCCATGATGCCACTTTCAACAAACTACTCACTGATACTCCTTGGTTCCCTTGTTCCATTATACTCCCTAGCACTTTACCATTCATAGTACAAATCCAACATTAGTTCTTTCCTAAATCTTCTTGGTCTTTCATAGTTTTTCACATTTTAATTACATCTTCCCTCAACCTTGCCTTTTCTAAGTAATCAGCTGTTTGTATGCTTATGATCTTCTGCTGTTATAGACCATCCAAGGTTCGACATGTTGTGCATTCAGAGGTGTTCTACATATCACTGTTGTAAAACATGGTTAATTCTGTCACCTTTCTGTCTACATGAATCAGTCTGTCTATTCTCTGATCTCTCTCATTAACAAGGCATTGTCATCCATAGAACTGCCACACATTGGATGATTTTTGTTTTTCACACTATTCTCTGTAAACTCTAGATACTGTTGTGTGTGAAAATCCCAGGAGGTCAGCAGTTTCTGAGATATCAGCAGTTTCTGAGATACACAAACCACCCTGTCTGGCACAAACAATCATTTCACAGACAATCAAAGTCACTTAGATCACATTTCTTCCCCATTCTGATGTTTGGTCTGAACACCAAATGAACCTTTTGACCATGCATGTATAATTTTATGTATGTATTGAGTTACTTTTGCATGATTGCTGATTAGATATTTGGATTAATGAGCAGGTGTACCTAATAAAGTGACCTCTGAGTGTTTTTCTCCCATTAGAACTGTGATTGTTCATCTGGTTTCTCACTTCTTCAGGGACATGACCTATACTCAGCAGAGGACATCAGACAAAATGGGTCAGTTGTCCTTCCACTGTCTTACACATGAGCAAAACGCATGCATCAGATATAAGACTTGCATTTCTTAATGAGTGTTTACGTTGAGTAATTCTAAAGCATCAGTTAACTCTCTACAATAATTAGAAACTCAACATATTGTTAAAAGAAAGCAATATGTAGGAAAATATCACATCCTTTAACACCCGTCAGTTGAAGACCTTCTGAGCTCAGCTGGAATCATTTACTGCCTCAGTGCATTTTGAACTTACCGTGGTCCAGTTTATCTGAGTCCCCAAGTCCCTGAAGTATAATGTGATAATGGAGGAGGTTGCAAGGTTCTTAATGACTTTAGTTTCCTTCAATGGAGGACCATCTGTGAACAGGTAAGACCAGGGACAGAATTATGCTTGTGTCATCACTTTAGCAAAGGCGAAGTACCCAAACCAAACAAGGGATTTTGATGATCTTTCAAAATAAATTATCATCTTACCCTGCAATAGTTCAATACCATGATTATGGAGCCTTTAAAGGAAAAATTTAAACAAGGAGCACTAATTATTAGAAGGATCTGACTGCAAGGAGAATGGATAAAGAAATAAACTGGAAAGAGTGAAGCTAAATTATGGAAAATCCCTAGGGAGTATATCAACATGAAGCAACTGGAATGAGGAATATATTTCTGTGCTGTTGATTCTGAAATTACTAAGTTTTTAACATGGATACAACTTCACAATCAGCATCTTGGTCTAAGCAGGATCCTACTTCAGAGTACGTGTCTGGACTATAAGCATACATAAGAGATTAAAATGGGTTACCTTTTTTCTGTATTGCAGTCCTAAACTAAATTGCAGGTTGTGGCTATTGTTGCAAGTGAAAAACAAAATGTGTTGATGCTGGAAATCTGACACAGTAACAGAAACCTTTGCAAGATCAAGTGAGTAAGTGAGGCGAGGTCTAGAGGTGGCAAAGGGACCCGTAACACCCCTGTGATCTGCAGCAGGCAGCTTGTATGAGAGAGACAGTAGAGTGAACCATTTTGTGAAGGGTTGTGCTGAAGGGAGAATAACGACCAGCTGAGGCTTTTAAACATAGAACATTTAACTTTATCTCCTACTATTTCTTAATAGAAAGAACCTAGTAGATGGAATTTACTTGGATTTTTGGAAGGTCTTTGACAAGATGCCATACACAAAGCTGCTTAATAAGATAAGAACCCATGGTACTACAGGAAAGATACTAGCATCGATAAAAAATTGGCTGACTGGCAGGAAGGAAAGCATGGGAATAAAGGGAGTCTTTTCTGTTTGGCTGCTGGTGACTGGAAGTGTTCTGTAGAAGTCGGTGTTAGGACTATTTCTTTTCATGTTATATGTCAAAGATTTGGATGTCAGAATCGATGAATTTGTTGCCAGGTTTGTGGATGGTATAAAGCTAGGCTGAGAGACAGGTAACATTGAGGAAACAGGGAGTCTGCAGATAGACAGAGACTAATTAGGAAAATAAGCAAAGAAGTGGGACATAGAATGAAATGTAAAGGTGTGTATGATCATGCACTTTGGTAGTAGGAACAAAAGTATAGACTATTTTATAAATAAGGAGAAAATTCAGAAATCAGAGGGTCTAAGGGACTTGAAAATCCTTGTACAGGATCCCCTAGAGGTTAACTTGTAAGGTGAGTTGGTGGTAAGGAAGGCAAATACAATGTTGGTATTCATTTCCCATTACTCTGCACCTTGAGTATTGTGAGCAGTTTTGCCCCCATATCTAAAAGATATACCAGCAATGGAAAGAGTTCAGAAGAGGTTCACAAAAATAATTCCAGTAATTAAAAGATTAATGTATGTGGAGTGTTTCATGGCTGTGGGCCTCACTGCCCTTCAGAAGAATGAGAGAGGATCTCTTTTGAAACCTATCGAACACTGAAAGGTCAAGATAGAGTGGATCTGGAGAGGATATTTCCTATAGTTGGGGAGTTTAGGATCAGAAGGCACAGCCTCATTATAGAGGGACTTCCCTTGAGAACAGAGATAACGAGGGATTTCTTTAGCTAAATGGGAGAGAATCTACTAATTTAATTGCCACAGATGGTGATGGAGGCCAACTGATTGGATTTATTTCAAACTAAGGTTGACTAATTCCTGATTAGTAATGGCATCAAAAGTTACAGGAAGAAGGTAGGAGTATGTGGTTGAAAAGGATAATAAATCAGCCATGACAGAATGGTGGAGCAGACTTGATGGACCAAATCCATGCTCCTATATCTTTATAACAATGCACGCAAAATGCTGGTAGAACTCAGCAGGCTAGGCAGCATCTATAGGTAGAAGCGCTGTCGACGTTTCGGGCTGAGACCCTTCGTCAGGACTAACCGAAAGGAAAGATAGTAAGAGATTTGAAAGTAGAGGGGGGAGGGGGAAACGCAAAATGATAGGAGAAGACCGAAGGGGGTGGGGTAAGAAGGGGAGGAGGGGCATTAACGGATGTTAGAGAAGTCAATGTTCATGCCATCAGGTTGGAGGCTACCCAGCCGGTATATAAGGTGTTGTTCCTCCAACCTGAGTTTGGATTCATTTTGACAATAGAGGAGGCCATGGATAGACATATCAGAATGGGAATGGGACATGGAATTAAAATGTGTGGCCACTGGGAGATCCTGCTTTTGGACGTGGAATTAAAATATGTGGCCATTGACTTCTCTAACTTCCGTTAATGCCCCTCCTCCCCTTCTTACCCCATCCCTGACATATTTAGTTGTTTGCCTGTTCTCCATCTCCCTCTGGTGCTTCCCCCCCCCCCCACCTCCTTTCTTTCTCCTGAGGCCTCCCGTCCCATGATCCTTTCCCTTCTCCAGCTCTGTATCACTTTCGCCAATCACCTTTCCAGCTCTTAGCTTCATCCCACCCCCTCCGGTCTACTCCTATCATTTTGCATTTTCCCCTCCCCCCCTCTACTTTCAAATCTCTTACTATCTTTCCTTTCAGTTAGTCCTGACGAAGGGTTTCGGCCCGAAACGTCAACATTGCTTCTACCTATAGATGCTGCCTAGCCTGCTGTGTTCTACTAGCATTTTGTGTGTGTTGTTTGTATTTCCAGCATCTGCAGATTTCCTCGTGTTTGCTGCTATATCTTATTATCTTATGGAAGCAAGGGCAGTAATCTGCATCTCTAGCAGAATATGGATTTATTATGGGGGATTTTAACTTTGTCAAAATTCACTGGGATTACCTGAAGAGTCAGAGGTGGAATTTATTCATTCTTACCCAGAAAGATTGTGTATAACAATGTACATGCTCATGGATAAAACAACCCCTGACAAGTAGGACTCTTTGAAAAGAGTTTATAGGAGATCAGGACCAGCGTATTCTAGTAAAGATGAAGGGCAAAGGTGGCAAGATTAGCAGCCGTGGATATGAAAAGGTTTGATCAATGGAACAGAAAAGGAAATGAACGACACATACAGACCTAATGGATGGATATAACATTAGAATATATGTAGATAATCGAGATAACCAGTATGTATATTTTCCTATTGTAGGAGTATCGAGAGCAAGTGGCATATGCTCAGCCTGAGAGGAAGGAGTTTTACAAAGGATTGCAGAGTTATGTCTTTTGCCTTGCACAGGAAGCTGTTGATATCTACAACTTATTTCCAGAGTGATATGGGAAAAAAATTACCACTTTTGACAGACATTTGGAAAACCACCAAAATAGACAAGGGAAAGAAGGCTGTGGTCCTCACAGAGGCAAACAGAATAGGTATAGATGAGCAAACAGAACAGCATGGGCACGGTGGGCCAAAGGGTCTGTTTCTGTGCTGTACAAATATACAACTATGCTTTTATAATGGTTATTCTGAGCAATTCTTCTTACATTCAATGGAGATGGAAACAAAGGCAATATTGAGATTGATGACTTTTCTTATAGCAACAATTCTAATTTGAATTCCAAGAAAATTTGGAATATCCACACCAGCATAAACCCTAACACAAAAAAAAACCCAGATTATCTGGAAATCTAAAAGAAAAGTAGAAAGGGTTAGGAATATTCAAGCCATATCTATATGTGGATAAATAATTTATTGATGTTAAATGGAAACACAAGGGGGTTTTTGATATTTCCGTTCTGCTGAAAGGTTTCTCTCAATATCTAACCTGAGAGTATTTTCGGCATTTTCTGTTTTTTTTTAAATTATAAAAGTTCTGAACAGCCGATCACTTTGTTGAACATTCATTGTGAATTGCTGGAAATCACAATTTTTAAGAATTGCTAATCAATGCTTTTTCTATATAGGAACCAATAGATTTAAGAGAGGGGATTGCCTGTTGCATCAGTAGTGATAGACAGGTGAGTGGTTGGGCCAACCAGGAATTCACACCAAGGTAAATTTCCAAAATTCTCCTCAGGAAATGATTTGTGGCGATTCCATTCACCAGCAAATGTTCTGCAATCTGTGTGCTGACACAGCTATAAATAGCCACAATCTGTGTATGCCAGGAAATAAATAACACTGCAACATATTTTCAACCCACTCTTTACTTGACACATTCAAAAGGCTCTGGGCCATATTTATTGCTTAATACTAATGTTATCTTTTGAAGCAAAGAGATTTACTGCACTTGGAAATATTTGGAACTTAATTATCAGAGAGGAGTTCCTATAAAAAAAGTGTAGCATTTCAATTGCAGGTATAAGAATATAATCACACAATGATCAATCCAAATTATTTTTAATCTTCTTACATTCAATTAGAAGTATTTATATTTTAAAGTTTGTTATGCAACATATTTAGCAGTATTCCTCTATGAAAAATGTTGAGGTATTATTTTTCATTAACTAACAAATATTAAACACTTTGGTCAAATAATAAATTGGAACCTTTGATTTCTCCTGGTAGTCTGTTAAAATGATGACAACAAATCAAAGTCAGGTGATAATTATTTTATTCTCATAATTACTATCCAAATAGACAGATGAAAAATCACAAAATGAATTTATTGAGAATATTTTTTCTTAACTGCTGTGCCACATTTTATACTCTCTGTGTGCAGACTGATATATACAGCAGAAGGCAATGTCAGACAATCATAGCAATATCTATAGCATGATCTGCCGTGTTACAATTGTACATTTTCTAGTCTCCAAGATAGCATACAATATTACAGCTCTGATTATAATAGAAATGTCTTCTTTCCCAACAGAAGAGGTAAATATATTCTTATCTTGAACTACATAGCCTATCACCCTCTCTCCTGCTTTATCCAAGAACCTCTGACATGTCTGGTTTTCATCCATGTTGAACAAGACTCTACATTCAAAGCAAAGATCAAGAACACTCATCCTCTGATGTCAGTCCCACTCAGCCAGCAATACTGCAAACTGTTTAACACCCTAACACTATCTCAGACTGTGTATCCCTTTTACCTCTCGCTCAACTGTGTTTACTTTGTCATTCAAGTTGAGTATAATTTGTGTTAAATAAGTGCATATTAACTTATATTTTGCAAGTTTGTGATGTACAGCACTTTGGTAAAAAAATGTTTTCATGTCACTTCTACCCTATATGTGTTTGCTTGTGACAATGAAGTTGAACTTGAACATCTGCCCACCTGTTTGTAAACAATTGTACTAGCAGAAAAGGACCCTGCACTGCAACTTAGGGATTGAATTAGAACAACCGACACTTAATCACAATAAGCACTAATCAAAAGATAATAAACAATAAATGGATGCAAGCTGCAGTTCTGTAGAATAGTGAATTGTGTAAACTGTTGGATCAGGGCAGTAAAGGACAGATTCACCTGAATCCAAAATGCTTCCAAACTGGCTAAAAAAATCACCCATGAGAAGTGATTTGACTAGCCCTGTCTGTGACTGGAAGGAAAGGAAATCAGAATCAGAATCAGAATCAAATTTAATATCACAAGCATGTAGTAAGTCATTAAATACACTGATTTGCGGCAGCAGTACATTGCAATAAATAATTATTTAATACTTAAAACTAAATTTATAAAGCAAGAGTTATAATTACAATATTACTATATATTTATTACTGTCCAAAAGCTTTAGACAACCTGGATTTTTTATAAAGTTTCAGATGGTATGACATCCACAGAGCCCTGATCTCAACATCATCGAGGCTGTATGGGATTGTCTAGAGTGACAGAAGAAAGTGAGACAGCTGAAGTCTGTGGAAGAACTGTGGCAATTTCTCCAAGATGATTAAAATAACCTACCAGCAGATGTTCTCATAAACCTGCGTGAAGGTGTACCTAAAAGAACTGTTGCTGTTTTAAAGGCAAAGGGTGGTCACACCAGACATTAATTAAATTTATTTTTTTACTGTTTACTGCCATTTATAGTAAAATATTTAATATTTAGAAACTTTTCATTTCATATTTTGAAAGCATCTTCACTTTACAGAATAGTTTTGCATGTGCCTAAGACTAGTACATGGTACTGTATACACATAAAACTACTGTAGTGTAAAAAATGAGCAAAAAAAAGAAAGAAATAGAGAGGTAGTGTACATGGGTTCATTGTCGATTCAGAATCTGATGGCAGTGGAGAAGAAGCTGTTCCTAAAATATTGAAAATGTGTCTTCAGGCTCTTGTACCTTCTCCTTGATGGTAGCAATGAGAAAAAAGCATGTCCTGTGGGTGATGGGGGTCCTGAAAGACGGAATCTGCCTTTTTGAGGCATTTGTAGATGTCTTTGATGCTTGGGAGGCTAGTACCCATGATGGAGCTGTCTGAAATGCAACTACAGGCAGTTTTTTTCCAATTCTGTGTCATGCCCTCCACCAACCCCCACCCTCCAGTAGCTGATGGTGATGCAATCAGTTAGAATGCTTCCATTCAGCACATCTGTAGAAATTTGCAAGTCTTTGGTGACATACTAAATCTTCTCAAGCTCCTAAGGAAATATAGTAGCTGTTGTGCTTGCTTTGTAATTGCATCAATATGTTGGGCCCAGGATAGATCTTCAGATGTTGACACCCAGGAACCTGAAACTGCTCAGCATTTCCACTGCTGATCCCTCAATGGGAACTGATGTGTGTTCCCATGACTTCTCCTTCCTCAAGTCCACGTTCAATTCCTCGGTCTTACTGACAATGAATGCAATGTTGCTGTTGCAACACCACTCAACCAGCTGATCTATCCCACTCCTGTATGCCTCTTCATTACCTCTAAAATTCTGCCAACAAAAGTTGTGTCATTTTGTCATAGATGTGCCTAGCCAAACAGTCCTGGTAGTAGAGAGAGCAGAGCAGTGGAATAAGCACACATTCTTTAGTTGCATCTGTGTTGATTCTTGGCAAGGGGGAGATGTTATTTCCAATCTGCACCTACTGTAGTCTTCCAATGAGAAAGTCAAGGATCTAGTTGTACAGGCCCAGGATTTCAAACTTGTTGATTAGCACTGAGGGTATGATGGAGTTAAACTCTGAGCTTTAATCAACAAAGAGTAGCCTGGCATAGGTATTGCTATTGTTCAAGCGATCAAAGACCAATTTGAGAGCCAGGGAGATTGCATCTGCTGTAGACCTATTTAGCCATAGGCAAATTGCGGTGGGTGCTGGTCCTTACTTAAACAGGAGTTGATTCTATCCATGATCAACCTTTCAAAGCACTTCATCACAGTAAATGTCAATGCAATTGAGTGATAGTTGTTGAGACAGCTCACCCTGCTCTTCTTGGGCACAGGTATGATTGTTGCCCTTTTAAAACATCTGTGAACACGCAACTGCAGCAGCGAGAAATTGAAGATGTCCTTGAACATTCCAGTCAGTTGGTTGGCACAGGTTTTCAGTGCCCTACCAGGTAGACTATCATGAAAGATGTCATAACATTGGTCTCTGAGACAGAGATTTCAATGTCACCAGTTGCTGCAGGGATTCACACAAGTGTAGTTTTATTCTCCCTTTCAAAGTGTGCATAAAAGGTGATTTAATCATCTGGGAGTGAAGCATCAGTCATTCATGATGTTGGTTTTCGCCTTGTAGGACATAATGTCCTGCAAACTCTGCCAGAGCTGCTGAGCATCCAGTTTCATCTCTAACTTCAATCAGAATTGTTTTTTATAACTCTTAAAATAGCCTCCTGTAGGTTTTGCCTGGACCTCTTTTTTAGTTCTGGATCACTGGTCTTGAATGCTACAGATTGAGCACTTAGCAGACTACAAATCCATTGGGTCATCTGTGAATTTTGGTTTGGCCAAGTCCAGCATGTTCTGTATTTCCATCACAACAAATAAAGAAATCGACTTCTTGGAACATTGGTCACAAAGAAGAAAGATCAAATGCCGGGCAACACATACACTTCCATAGATGTAGCCTGACCTTGTTGAGATCTTCCGGGGGGGGGGGGGGGGGAGAGAGAGAGAGAGAGAGAGAATGAGTGTGTGTGTGTGTGTGTGTTGCTTTGGATTTCTAGCCGCCTGCAGACTTTCTTGTGTCTAAGAATAAATTTTGGCTTCAGATGAACTGGTGTTAGGAAGTGAGTATTAGTGATGTTAGGAGCTGTATAATATATTTGGAAGGTGTTGGAAATACTTATCAGGTAAAGCAGTAACTGTGAAGAGAAAATCATGGTTTAACTTTTATGTCACTTGACCTACTGTATACAGAACAAACAGTAGAACATAGAACAATTTAGCTCAATCTGGGCGCTTCAGCCCATCATGTTGCAATGAGCTCTTAACCTACTCTGAAATCAATCTAATCTTTCCCTCCTACAGAGGCTATTACCCTCCATTTTTCTATCATTGATGCACCTATCTAAGAATGCTTTAAACATCTTTTCTGTATCAGCTTTCACTACCATTCTCAGCAATTACCACTCTCTGTATGACTAACCTATCTCTGACATCTCCCCTAAAATTTGCTCTTCTCACCTTAAAAGAAGATCCTCTTGTATTAGGGGTTTTCACTGTGGGGAGAAAGGGCTTGGTGCCTGTCCACTCTTTCTACAGGTATGCTTCTTTCTATATTAAACACCGTAATCAAGTTGCGCCTTATCCTTCTTCGCTCCAAAGAGTAAAGCTCATACTCACCCAAGCTTTCCATATAAAACATGCTTCCTAATCCAGTCAGCATCCTGACACATCTGCTCTGCACCCTCTCTAATGCTTTCTCATGCTTTCTATAATGAGGCATGTGGAACTGAACACAATACTCTAAATTTGGTCTAGCCAGAGTTTGATACAGCTGCAGCATTACCTTATGACACTTAAACTGAATCTCCTAACTAATGAAGGCCTCTTAACCACTTTATCAACTTCTGTTGAATCTTTGATGGACCTATGGGCATGGACCCCAAGATCCATCTATTCCTCCACACTGCAAAGCACTCTGCCATTAACCCTGCACTCTCCCTTCAACTTCAACCTTCCAAAGTGAATCGCTTTCTACTTTTGCAGGTTGAACTCCATCTGCCTCTTCTCAACCCAGCTCTACATCCCATTGTATTTCACAACAACCTTCTACTCTGTCCATAACTCCACCAAGTTTCATTTTATCTACAGACTTGCCATCTCACCTTTTCAGTTCCTCATCCAAGTCATTTATAAAGATCGCAAAGTGCAGGACTTCCTGAACAGATCCCTGCTGAACACTGGACACTGACCTCCAGGATATGCTCCAATTACTAACACCACTTTCTGTGGGAAAGCCAATTGTGATTCCATCTGCCAAGTTTCCATGGACCCCATGCTTTATGAAATTCTGACTGAGACTACCATGGAGAACCTTGTCAAACTTCTTGCTAAAATCCATATATACAGTTTTCACCTCTCTACATTCATCATTTGTTTTGTCACTTCCTGCAGTAATTTGGAGTATATCCAAAATTATTCTGCATATTCTAATGTTTTTAATGTTTTCAAAAGCTTTGATAATGGCTCTTTCTTAACCTCAACATGCTCCAGCACATTAATCTGTTCTAAAATATCTTCACATTCATTAAAGTCCCTCTCACTGGAGAACTCTGAAACAAAGTATTCAATAAGGACCTTCCCTACTTCCTCGAACTCTAGGTACATGTTTCCACTTTTATCCTGAGCAGTCCTACCCTCACTTTAGTTAACCTGCACATTATGTATATTTTGGGTTTTCTTTAATCCTCCTTACCAAGACTTTCTCGTGTCCCTTCTAGCTCTCCTAAATCACTTCTTAAACTCCTTTCTGGTTGCCTTTTGACTCTCAAGAGCCCTGTCCAATCTTTGCTTCCTAAACATAATTATACATCCTCCTTTCTATTGACTGGAAGTTCCACCTCTCTTATTAACCATTATTGCTTCACCATACCGTCTTTCCCTGCCTCAATGGGACAAACCAATCCAGAACCTCATTCAAGTACTCCCTAAACAGATACTACATTGCCACTGCACATTTCCCTGAGTATATCTTCTCCCAGTTTACATTCTCACATTCCAGCCTAATGCCCCTGAAATTAGCCCTCCCCCATTTAAAAATGTTTCCATAATGTCTGCCCCTATCCCTGTCCAAGGCTATGCTAAATAGTAGGGAGTTGTGATCACTGTCTTTGAAATGCTCTCCCACCAAGAGATCTGTCACCTGACCAGGTTCATTGCCTATCATTTGATCCAATATGGCCTCTCCTCTGGTCAGCCAATCCACATACCCACATACAGTCTGCTAAAATCATAGGTGTATATATATATATATATATATATACAGAGAGAGAGAGAGAGAGAGAGAGAGAGAGAGAGAGAGAGAGAGAGAGAGAGAGAGCTAGAGTGCCTACATAAGACGTTTGCACAGTGCTGTACTGTATTTTGTCAGGAATTCTTCCTAATCACACCAGACAAATTCTGCCCCATCTAAAATTTTTCAATAAGGAAGTGCTAATCAACATTAGGGAAACTGTAGTTACCCATGAAAACAATGCTGTTTTTTATGCAACTTTCAAAAATCTGACTGCTAATCTGCTTTTCCAAGTACCTGTTGCTAATTAGGTGATGGTGCCCTTCCTGTTTCAGACTTCCACTCACACTAACTCAGTAGATGAACCTTTCCATGACATTCTCTCGTTCTGCAGTTGTGCTACCAGTCCCAAGTAGCAATGCCATTCCACACTCCCCCATTTTACATACTTCACTATCCCTTTAGATACAAACTCCAGAACATCAAGTAGTTAATCCTGCCCTTAAGTCTCAGCAATATCCACCAAGATAGCGCAATGTGCATCCTTGTTCTTAATGTTCTAATATTAAAGATGGCAGCTTTCAACCATTCGCTGACAGCATTTATGCCCCATACCCCGTCTGTCTTTTCTCACAGTGTCTCTGCAAATTGCAGCTAGCTGTACTCCAACTGCCATATCATCTTACCTGACACTTTGGTTCTCATCCCCTGCCAGACTAGTTAATACCCTCGAGAACAACTCAAGCAAACCTGAATACATATACTTTTGGTATCAGCCTGAAGGACCAACCCCAACTGTCTGACTGCTGGTGAGGTCCAACTGAATGAGCATACACTGCTTTCCATTTTATTTCAAATTTCCAACATCTTCAGTAATTGCTTTTGTGTCAGATTAATTCAGTTTTAAATCACACGTACTGTTCATATAATTTAAATCACTTTGACTTTATAGCAAGGTACAATTTGAATGAGGACTTGGTTGGAGAATGACCCTCGATAGTCCAGTATGAGAAATTTGAAGAAATTAATGAGGGGTCACAACACTCTCACAAGTAGGAGGTCATAGTAACAGTTGAAAAGCTTAATTAATCAGCTTGGATTTTAAGATAGATAGACAGATAGATACTTTATTGATCCCAAAAGAAATTACAGTGTCACAGTAGCATTACAAGTGCACAGATATACAAATATACAAATATTAGAAGAGAATAAGAAAGAGTAAAAATAGGTTACCTCAAACAATCTAACAGGAAAGGGTCATCATTTCCCTGGCTCTGGGTTGTCTCATTATAGAGCCTAATGGCTGAGGGTAAGATTGACCTTATATAGCACTCTTTGGAGCAGCGTAGTTGTCTTAGTCTATTACTAAAAGATCTCCTCTGTTCAGCCAAGGTGGCATGCAGAGGGTGAGAAACATTGTCAAGAATTACCAGGATTTTCTGTAGGGTCCTTTGTTCTACCAGGGTCTCCAATGTGTCCAGTTTGACTCCTATAACAGAGCCAGCTTTTCTAATCAGTTTGGGATCACCCTTGTTGATGCCATTGCCCCAGCATCACATAGAAGATTGTACTGGCAACAACAGACTCCCAGAAGATGTGAAGGAGAGTCCAGCATACTCTAAAAGGACCTCAGTTTCCTCAGGAAGTAGAGGTGACCCTGGCCCTTGTTGTACACAGCCTCTGTGTTGGTGCTCCACTCAAGTCTGTCATCCAGGTACAGCCCCAGGTACTTGTAGGTCCTCACCACATCCATGTCCTCGCCATCAATAGTAACAGGGAACAGTGCAGGCTTAGTCTTCCTAAAGTCCAGCACCATCCCCCTTGTCTTATTGATGTTGAGCTGCAGATGATTCAGCTTGCACCATTTGACAAAGTCCTCCACCAGGGCCCTGTATCCATTCTCCCATCCTCTCTTTAGACATCCAATTATTGCTGAGTCATCGGAGAATTTCTGCAGATGACATGATTCAGTGTCGTACCTAAATCCGATCTATACAGGGTAAACAGGAAGTGAGCTAATACAGTCCCCTGTGGGGGCCTAGTGCTGTTTATGGCCATGTCAGACACACGGCTCTGAAGCTGCACAAACTGAGGTCTGCTGATCCGGTAGTCCATTATCCAGGAATCAATGGAAGTGCCATCCTGCGTTGAACGGAGCTTTCCCCCAGCTTTGAGGATTGTATCGTATTGAAGGCAATGGTAAAACCAAAAAACATGATCCTCACAGTACTGCCCTGCTTATCCAAATGGGAGTAGTGCTATTCAACAGGTAGATGACAGCTTTGTTGATTCCAATGTGCTTCTGATAGACAAACTGCAGGGGATCGAGGGCTGATCTGACCAGGGGTCTGAGGATAGCCGGGACCAGCCTCTTTAGGGTCTTCATGATATGCGAGGTCAGGGCCACTGGATGGTAGTAATTCAAGACTTTTGGTTGGCCCTTCTTGGCGACTGGCACCACACATGATGTTCTCTACACAGTCAGGACCCTTTCCAGGCTGAGACTCATATTGAAAATGCGCTGGAGAACTCCACACAGCTGCTCAGCATACTCTTTCATGACCTTGGGGTTCAAACCATCTGGTTCCAGTGCTTTTCTGAATCTGTGTTTCTCCAGAGCCCTTCTCACCTGCTCAGTAGTGCAGGTGAGTCCATGATGACTCGGGAGTTGGTGGAAGGTGGCAGCCAGGGGAGGTGAAAATCAGGACGATAGCAGTTGATATGTGGAGGTGTGGATGGTAGGTACAAGGCAAGGAGGGGATGTAGACAGTGGTAGCCTGTGTTGTTTATCCACGTGCTGAACTGGAAAGGAGAGGGGAGGGAGGAGGGAGAAGGGTAGGCATTGGTGCTGAGGGAGCATTGGGGCCTCGACACCAGGACTGGTGTGCTGAGAGGGTGTAAACAGAAGGGCAACTGTCAAACCTATTGAAGAATCGGTTTATCTCATTAGCCCATTCCTGGTTCCGAGTCCCTACAGCTAGGCTGATTGAAGCTACTGATGTTCTTCATGGTTCTCTACATCTCCTGTACGCTATGCTGCCCAACTTGTTCTCCAGCTCTCTCCTGTATTCCTCTTTACAATTTTGATGTTCTCCTTTAGCTCCCTCTGCATGTTTTGATTCCTCCTTGTCTCTTGCTCTGAAGACTCTCGAACTATGTTATAGAGCCATATAGCAAGGAAATAGACCCTTTGGCACATCAAGACCACAGTGACTATTTACAGTAATCCCATTTCTTTTATTCTCCCCACTTTCCCATTAGCTCTTCAAGATGTAATTACTGATCTAAACACTAGGGGCAAGTTACATTTACCAATTAATGCACCAAACCACATGTCTTTGTGATGAATGGAGAAACCAAAGTACACAGCAGACACAGGGAGAATTGTTTAAAAGTAAGGAGTTTCAAGTACAAAGTAGAGACAACTCTCTGGAGAACAACCATCGTGGACAGGGAAGACCCCGTGTCAGAGCATACACTCCTTTCTCAGGTATTACCTTTGCTATTTGACTATTACCATAAGATATAGGTGCAGAAGTAGGCCATTTGGCCCAATGAGTTTGCTCCGCTATTCATTCATGGGCAGATCCAATTCGTCCAGTCATTCCCACTCCCCTGCCTTCTCCCCATACCCTTTGATGCCCTGGCTAATCAAGAACCTATCTGTGTCTGCCTTAAATACACCCAATGACTTGGCCTCCACAGCCACTTGTTGCAACAAATTCCACAGATTTACCACCCTCTGACTAAAGTAATTTCTCTGCATCTCTGTTCTAAATGGACGTCCTTCAATCCTGAAGGCATGCCCTCTTGTCCTAGATTCCCCTACCATGGGAAATAACTTTTCCATATCTAATCTGTTCCGGCCTTTTAGCATTTGGAATGTTTTTATGAGATCCCCCTCATTCTCCTGAACTCCAGGGAATACAGCCCAAGAGTTGCCAAACGTTCTTCATATGGTAACGCTTTCATTCCTGGAATCATTCTCATGAATCTTCTCTGAACCCTCTCCAATGTCAGTATATCCTTTCTAAAATAAGGAGCCCAAAACTGCACACAATACTCCAAGTGTGGTCTCACAAATGCCTTATAGAGCCTCAACATCACATCCCTGCTCTTATATTCTATACCTCTAGAAATGAATTGCATTCGGCTTCTTCACCACCGACTCAACCTGGAGGTTAACCTTTAGGGTATCCTGCACAAGGTGTCACAGTCCAGTCCTTGGACTCCAGACTCCCGGTCTTCCGGCTGTCACTTGTCTCATTTGGGCTTAATCATAGGCACCTGATTCTCATCTTGGGGCCTGAAATATAAGTGGCCCTGGGAGGGGTAATGTTGGGTGCTGGTTTGTTCTGGTCAGTATCCTGTCCTTGTCTGTGTGTGGGTTTGTCCTGTCTGTATCCTGTCCTTGTCTGTGTGTGGGTTTGTCCTGTCTGTATCCTGTCCTTGTCTGTGTGTGGGTTTGTCCTGTCTGTATCCTGTCCTTGCCTGTGTGTGGGTTTGTCCTGTTGGTATCCTGTCCTTGCCTGTGTGTGGGTTTGTCCTGTCTGTATCCTGTCCTTGCCTGTGTGTGGGTTTGTCCTGTCTGTATCCTGTCCTTGCCTGTGTGTGGGTTTGTCCTGTTGGTATCCTGTCCTTGCCTGTGTGTGGGTTTGTCCTGTTGATATCCTGTCCTTGCCTGTGTGTGGGTTTGTCCTGTTGATATCCTGTCCTTGCCTGTGTGTGGGTTTGTCCTGTTGATACCCTGTCCTTGCCTGTGTGTGGGTTTGTCCTGTTGATACCCTGTCCTTGCCTGTGTGTGGGTTTGTCCTGTTGATATCCTGTCCTTGCCTGTGTGTGGGTTTGTCCTGTTGATATCCTGTCCTTGCCTGTGTGTGGGTTTGTCCTGTTGATATCCTGTCCCTGCCTGTGTGTGGGTTTGTCCTGTTGATATCCTGTCCTTGCCTGTGTGTGGGTTTGTCCTGTTGGTATTCTGTCCTTGCCTGTGTGTGGGTTTGTCCTGTGGATATCCTGCCCTTACCTCTGGGGTAAGTCAGGCTGTCACTGCTGTTACCCTGAGGCTGGACTGTTCCCTTCTGTCCCTCTGAAGCCCTGCACTGCCTTGTCTCTGCCTGGAGCCTTGCCCTGTTTGGAACTGTCTGTCTGTGTCCTTGCCTTCACTAGGTAGGTCTAGCTGTTTTGCTGCTACCTAGCATTGGGAACTGCCTTGTTGTGTTCACTGTTCTGTGTAATGAGTCCCTGTCCTGTGTACAACCAAGGAGGGGTCCCAGCTCTGTGTTCTGTGTCATGAGTCATGGCCCTATGTCCTGGAACCAAGGAGAGGTCCTGGCTTGATGTTCCATGTTCCTGTCTCCCCCTCAACTCTGTTCTGTGTTCCTGTTCTCCCTCAATGCAGTCTCTGACTTGGAGTCCAAGCCCAGGCTCCTAGTTCCCAGTTCCATGTCCTGGTTCTGCTATCCTCATCTAGTCCTAGCCCAGTCCCAGAATCCTTGTCTCGTCCAGGGCCTTTGTCATGCCTGAGCCCTTTCTTCCTCACTTCTATTGCTTCCTTCTCATGCCTAGTCCTGTTCCTGGTAGTTCAGTATCAGTGTCTTGCTTTTGGGTCCACTCCCAATGCCCCCCTATGACGCAAGGATTCCCAAGTCCCTTTGCATCTCTGCATTTTGAATTCTCTCCCCATCTAAATAATTGTCTGCCTATTTATTTCTTCTACCAAAGTGCATGACCATACACTTTCCAACACTGTATATCATTTGCCACTTCTTTGCCCATTCCCCTAAACTATCTCAGTCTCTCTGCAGGCTGTTTCCTCAATGCTACCTACTCCTCTACCTGTCTTTGTGTCATTGACAAATTTAGCTACAAATTCATTATTCCCATAGTCCAAATCATTGACATACATCATAAAAAGCAGCAGACCCAATACTGACCCTTGTGGAACGCCACTGGTAACTGACAGCCATCCAGAATAGGATCCCTTTATTCTCGCACTGTTTTCTGCTGATCAGCCAATGCTCCACTCATGCTGGTAACTCCCTCCAATTCCATGGGCTCTTGCCTTGCTAAGTAGCCTCATGTGTGGCACCTTGTCAAAGGTCTTCTGAAACTCCGAGTACACAACATCTACTACATGTCCTTTGTCTACTCTGCTGGTAATTTCCTCAAAAAATTGCAGTAGCTTAGTCAAGTATGATTTTCCTTTCAGGAAACCATGTTGGCTTTTGCCTATCTTGTCATGTGCCTCCAGGTACTCTGTATATATCATCCCTAACAATCGATTCCATCAACTTCCCAACAACTTGATGTCAGGCTCACAGCTCTATAGTTTCCTTTCTGTTGCCTCCCACCCTTAAATAGTGGAGTAACATTTGCAATTTTCCAGTCATCATGCCAGAATCTATCGACTGCATGGAGGGTTAAGCACCCCACTAGGACAGACCTATGATGTCAACCTTTGCGAAAGGACCATTGGATACGAGTGAAAGATACATTTTCGGCAAGGTCAAGAACGTGTGGCCTGAAAATACATCAGACCAAGATTAAATGCCTGGAGCAGTTAGAGCAATGCAGTGCCCAGGACTTAAACCTGGCGAGAAGGAGGAGGAGCTAGGCCCAGAGTCACCCGAACTCCAAGCTCCAGAAGCTCCCTCTCCAGGCAGAGCAGCAAAACACCTATGGATTAAGTGGCCTCCAGCAAGACATTGGAGGGAGTGGCTGCAGTTTGAGAAGGATGTCATCCATATTATTGAGGCAAAAGCAGAGAGAGATGTGGTTAGACAACTCCAGACCATATAAACTATCATTGTCAGCTTTGCTATTGAGAAATTCAGCTTAATGGAGAGAAAAGATAGCTAAACCCTCTACAAGATGAATTGTAGGGTGGCCAAAATACACCAGCTCATCAAGAACTCTGATCCCTGGTTAAAGAGTACAGAGGGGTAATTGAAGTAGAGAAACCATCACTTGCTGAGCTCTGTTAGATCCTCAGAAGTTAACTGATAACACTGCACAAGGCACAGTGACATAGAAGATGGGAGAGAGGCAAATCCAGGCAATGAACTGCCTTTATTGTAAAATCCATCAGGTTCAACAAGCAACTGCTAGAACAGATGCATAGCGGGAACCTCACATGCTCGAAACAAGAGATGAATCTACACCTTCAGGTCTCCAGTGATAAAGAAGGGCAGACTTATGGACAAGTACTGTTTCTGTTTGGATGGCATTGCTGTCCCATCCATCTGACAAACCAGTCTACAGCCTGGGATAGGGCCTTTGACTGCAGCCCAAGGGATGTGGCTGCCATCCAGAAGACAACCAAGGTGTTAGAAGTCTGGTTCACCAGTGTGGGCAAGTGAGGCCACCTGCCAATTCAAGGCCTGGATCCTCTCCCAAATCCTTTGGCCCATGGTGATATAGGAGGTACTCAGGTTAACAGCTGAGGCCCTTGAAAGAAAGATCAATGGCTACCTTTGAAAATGGCTGGGTCTCCCAGGTAACCTGAGGAGCATTGCTCTGTATGGGAGGAGGAATAAACTGCAGCTTCCATTCAGTGGCCTGAATGAGGAGTTCATGGATTGCTATTATACAGAGATTCCAGAGGCCACCCTGTCTCATCAATAGTGGGACAAGCAAGAAGTGGAAGGCCAAGGACACAGTGGAGATGGCCGAGTCATGTCTGAGGCACAGGGATCTGGTAGGGATAGTGGTGTCTGGCCAGGCAGGGTTGGGCAGTTTCCATTCAACCCCCTTTGACAGCATCAAATATAATGTGGTTCAGTGAGAGGTCTCAGCAGCTGGTGAGGAAATGTGTACCATCAGGATGGTAGGAATAGGGTAGCAGGGATAAAGTGGGAGGGGGTACTGTAGTGGAAGATGTCCTGGCCTGACAACTGGCAGGTGGAACCCAAATGCATCAAGTTCATGATCCAAGCTATGTATGGTGCCCAGCAAGCCTTTTTACTTGGGGCAAAAGTGAGACACCATGTCCTCTCTGCCCTGGCACATATCCTCAGCAGCTGCCCAAAAGACGTGGGAGAAGGACTCTATCACTGGCACCATGACCTGATGCTGACAGCACCTCAGCCGACCTAGAAAGCCCACAGCCTCAGCTCAGATCACCAGCATGCTTGCTTGCCATGGCGTAGGACTGATGGGGTGAAGAGATTTTGATGGCTTCTGCTGTACAAAACTTACTCTCTCCTTGACATTGTGGGGGCTGCACAGAAAAGAGCCATCAGGACCAGCACATAAGCTGCTGAGTGAGCCATCAGATGGTTATGGATCAAGAGGTGTGACCTGTGGACCGATGCCATTGGGACACAAGCCAGACCCAGACCAATCCTGGGCCAAAGTGCCTGGTGTTGAAAGGCCTGAAACACCTGATGATCCCAGGTTACATCAATGTGTCCCAGTGCATCCTTGGATGTATCTTAACAACAGTGTTATTTAAGTTACACGCACTGAGCACTCATTGCTCAGTCTTGAACTAGCCTTTCCATAGTAATTATCATTCCAAGTGACCTGTGATTATTCTGTGAATAAGCTCTCACTGCTGTTTTATTATCAATTCTTCAGTTACTTGGCTCCAGGGTTCACCAGCCTGAGTTCAACAATTCCAATAATAAATAAAAAATAGTGTCATTGCAAAGTAAGATTATATATAAATAAATAACTCAGTCCTGTGCAATTTAGAAATTTCAGCAGAATGCATGTATTTTTATCTGTCAGTGCAGCAGATGGTTTGTTTTGTGTTGGATGACTCATCAGATCAATTTTAAATATGAATAATTTTTCTTTAAATCATCATGGAAAACTCATAAAATAATGTTACTTCAAAAAGTTATTTGCATAAATGAAGTTAAAATCCAACCAGGAATCTGTTGAATAAAACCATTTATAAACAAGAATTACAACTTTACAACATTTATTTTTAATGCATTAAATTTTAATGGGTTGCACCCTTGTTTAAATTAAGCAACTTCTGCAGATTCTGTAATGATTCATTAATTTATACTAGAAGGTGTTTGTTTTGAAATACATTCCTCTTCCAAAGTACAATCTCCTGCTGTGTACCAACAATTGCTCTTAGTATATGAAGATTGAACAATTATGAGGAATGTCAAGTCAGCTGTAGAACAGCATTCTCTAAACAGGGAGGAGCAAATTCAGAAACTGGAGGTGCAAAGGGTCTTGGGAGTCCTAGTTCAAAATTGCCTAAAGGGTAATTAACTTACAGGATGAGTGAGTAGTAAGGAAGGCAAATGCAATGTTAGCTTTTGTTTTGAGATGACTGGAATATAAAAGCAGGTATGTAATGCTGAGACTTTATAAGGCATTGGTCAGACCACGTTTGGAGCATTCTGAGCAGTTCCAGACCCTATGTTTAAGGAGGATATGTTGGCATTGGAAAGGGTCCAGAGGAGGCTTGTGACAATGATCAGGGAATGACAAAATTAACATGTGAGGAGCATTTGATGGCTCTGTACCTGTACTTGCTGGAGTGTAGAAGAATGAAGGGGGATCATATGGAAGACTACTGAATAGTGAAAGGCTTAGACTGAGTGAATGTGGAGATGATGTTTCCAATAGCGGGAACCTAGAAGCAGAGGGCACTGTCTCAGAAAAGAAGGACTTTCCCTTGTAACATGGGATGCAGGGGATTTTGTTATCTAGAGGCTGATGAATTTGTGGAATTCATTGCTACAGACAGCAGTGGAAGCCAAGTATATTTAAAGTGGAGGCTGATAGATTCTTGAAGAGTCAGTGAGTCAAAGCTTATGGGAGAAAGGGTTTGAGTAGGATAATGCATCAGCCATGATGGATTGGGAAGCAGACCTGATAGGCCGAATAGCTTAATTGTGCTCCTATGGCTTATGGATTTATGGCCAGCATCTTATGGTGGAGGGCTTTCTGGGGGAAGGGGGTGGAGGAGAGATTGTTCTTGATGTTGGAGGGTGGAGGAGTTTTGGGTGATCAAATATCCCACAATTGTAATCTAGTACAAGAGGCAATTGCAATAACAACTGTGTTGCTGGATTAGTAGTTTGGAGTCTGAACAAATAATCAAGAGATAAGATTTTGAATCGCATGGTAGCCAAGGAATTTATGATCAGCGAATCAAGCAAACTGGGTTAAGAAAGTAATAGTCCTAATGATGGTCATAAAGTGACTAGTGTATTCTAAAATCTGTTAGTTTTATTATTTACTTTAATCTGCCATCCTTACCTTGTCCAGCCAGTCTGTGACTGAACAAGTGGCAGTGTGGGCTTACACCCTCAGCCTGGTGCCCACTGTGACATCAATCTGCAAATGAGAAAACAATCAGAAAAGCTAAACAGAGCACCTGGTTCTGAAGGGCACAAACCTCAGTGGACCTTGCATTTTGGAAACATATGTCCATGTCAGGAGAGCTGTCCTTGGACAAGTGAAGTGACAGCCTCAGAGGTGTCACACTCACAGAATTATACTGTTCAATCACACCCCAACCTCCCCTACCACTCCTGCTAGGTCTCACTAACAGATGGAACCAGCAGAGGTGAGAATATAATGGTATAGATTCTGGAGGAACATTCCCTGGTGATCTCAACATTGACGTTATTATATCACCTGCTGTCTGGTTAAACCTGAGGCAAGGAAACTGTTAATGACCACCGTCTGCTGCCTTCCCTCAATAACTGAGCATGACTCACATTCCATTGAGCATCACCTGGAAGAAACATTGATACCCACTGCTGTCTTCAGTGTCCCTCATCACAAAACAACCAAGCTGACAAAGCTTTAAAAGTTAAAATTGCAGAAGTGGTCCTTCTGGCAAGACTGGAGCACTCTTCTCACTTCTCCCAAATGAACTGCCCTTGATGATCCCAGACAAGATAGTCATCAAGTCCACTACTCACACTCGAAACACACTCCAGGCAACATCATAAGTCGGAGTCCTAGAGCATGGAAACAGGGACTCCAGCCCAACTCACCTATAACAACCAAGAATCCATCTATGTTAGTCACATTTGTTGAAGTAATACACACAAAATGCTAGAGGAACTCAGCAGACCAGGTAGCATCTATGGAAAAGAGTAAGAAGTTTTGGGCTTGAAATGTCAGCTGTTTACTTTTTTCCATGAATGCTGCCTGGCCTGCTGAGTTTCTCCAGCATTTTGAGTGTGTTGCTGGATTTCCAGCATCTGCAGAGCTTCTGGTGTCACGTTTGTCCATATTTAGCCCATATCCCTTGAAACTAGGGGTTCCCAACCTTTTATGCCATGGGCTAACACCATTAATCAGGGGTCCATGGATCCCAGGTTAGAACCCCTGTATAAACCTTTAATTGTGTATTTATTATTTCAGAAATAGTTGAGTAATCTTGAATATATATAGTTTGATTAAACATTCATGTTTATTTAAATAATTCATTTTGGGTTATATGTATAAATATGTGAATTGCATACATCATCATGCTACCATGTGATACACACACACTTAGCTTAAAGTGAAGAAAGGAGTTAGATTCACCTTCCTGGCTCTCTTGTGTTTCTTCCAATTATTTTAATGTTTTGAAGTTACAAAACGTAGCATCTTTCCCATCCATGTACCTGTCTAAGTGTCGTTAAAATGTTCTTAATGTTTCTGCCTCAGACACTTTCTCGTGCACTGACCACCTCGGGGTCCAATTCAAATATTTTCTCCCTCAACTTAAACCTTTAGTCCTTGGAAAAAGACTGCATGCATTCACACCATCTCTTAGACTGGCAGATGGATGAAAGGAAAAAGCATTGTGCTATGTGTGAGTAAAGGAGTAGGTCTAGGAGTGGGTTAAAAAGACAGCAAAACATCATGGCCCTAAGGGCCTGTACCCTTTTATGTTCTATGTTCAATCTGTTTATGTTCTTCATGATTTTATAAAACTCTATAACAGGGTTCTCAAAATTTCTGAATTACCACTCCCTAAGCTCCCAGACCACATCCCCAGTGCCCCCTTTTTGGCCATTACATTAAAACTATAATGAATTTAGATTTACGATGCACAACAAAAGAAAATAGGAACTTCAAATTTAAAGCTGTAACAAATAATTGCAAAAATTATTCAACTCTTTTTAAAGCTACAAATAAAAATATTTCTTCATTTAATTACAGCTAAAACAATTTTCATCAACAATTTTAGAGTGTATATTAGCAGTCAAACTATTCACCACCTGATTGCCTTTTCATCTTTTAGTGAGATGGATGAGCTTGGGGCAGTGATATCAACTTCTTAACATCAGGCTGAATGGCACACAGATGGAGTCTCAGATCTCCGTGTTCAGTAATTTGCAGTCTGTTCTGAAAGAAGTTGTGTGACTGCACTGAAACCACACTGCAAAAATATATGATGTTGGAAAGGCAATAAAGAACATCCTGATCTTTTACCACAGTGCAGGAGAGTGTTCAGAGATTTCTTTCTGCAAACAAGTCTTGATATGTTTTTTTGAACCTTATCTTCACTCAGTCATTTTGTAGCAAGATCAGTTCTTCCTCAATCTTTCCCGTTAATTCATCATTACAAGTGTCCAGGAAAGAATTTTTTTACCCAATCTGGGTATTCTTTCTTTCTGTTCTAACTCAGAGAGACTCAGGAATTGGAAAAGGTTGCAACAGCCAATGTTACACTTTAACAGGATCGACATGGACAGAGATGTGGAGATGGCTAATTTGACTCTAATAAGATGCACATCACTTCCTTGATATTGAATATTGACTTCATTAAACTTTGTGAATAATTCTGACAAATAAGTAATGTCATGTCTAACATCTTTGAGTTGATTACTGAATTTGAGTCTCAAAGAATTTTATCACAATTTCAAAATGTTTCTTTTTGAAAGCCATCCAACTTCTATGTGTAACAGCAAGCATTTGAACTGTTCATTCTCAATGCAAGTATCTCAAAATAGTCAAGAATTGAAAGCATGGGACTTTTTTATGTTATTTATCATTGTGATAACATTATTTACTGATTTGTGCAGGTGATCGCTTAGGTTTTGAGAAAAGATGTTGTCTGTGAATTACATACTGAATAGTGTTATGAGTGCTGAATAGACCTGATGGAAATGGGGTGCAGAGTAAACCATTCCCCTCCCCCTTTGAGAACTATGAACTATTACTATTCTGCTAATGATAGAGAGAGATGAAGCACAGAGGCAGGGACATCTGCTACAGATAAGAGAGAGAGAGAGACATTTGATTGAAATATTATGGCTTCTTCCTGGATTGTTTACCTTTTGCTACAAGGACATCACTTTGCTCGTTAACATTCGTAAGGAGACAGCAGGAGTGGCCTGATTTGATGGACATGGTCATTTTGAGTTGATGGATCGCTGATACCCCGTCAGTGGGGATAAAAGACAGGTGTGGGGAGAGACCCTCAGACACACCAATGGACACTGACCGAGTGTTGTGCACCCACAGGAAGGTGGGGGCTTTGAGGACCGAATCAGGAGATCGGTCAATAAAGCTCTCAGTGTGATGGCAGGGCCGATGGGGACTTGTGTGTGTGTCCACTCATGCCAGAATGATGAGTCCACCACAGAAGAATGGTCTAGCCGGAGAACAGAGGGGTCATAACCGAATGACCACAACAGTACGACAGAATAAAAAGACAACGGAAGGTTTGCCTGCTGCAGCTGTTACGTCTCGTTCGCTCTCTCTCTCTCCCCAACAAATTACAATACAACAACTGCAACTACCTCAGCACACATGAACTGAACTGAACTCTATATTCTCTTATGATAATTCATTTACCCCTAGACATTGATACAGCTTTTTTTATTATTGTCAATTATTATTCCTGCACTTCTATGTTTATTATTGCTAACCTGTTTTATATGTATATTTGCATTTTTGATACTGTATTTTGTAGTTTACTAATAAACACCTTTAGTTTTTGGTACCACCAGTCTCCAACAGATTCTTCCATTTCTGCTGGTCTGTAAACCCAGTTACGGGGTACGTAACAATAGTAAGTATGTTAAGTACAACTTTTTTAAAAGAAAATAATAACCCCATGGTGGCATCCTGTCATTGATCATGCCCCATCTTTGCACAAGTTGGAAGTTGGTGAGTGGAATGTCCTTCCCTTTGACAAATTGCTTAATAGTGCAAAATATTGACTCCGCCTTCGTGTCTATTTCTAGTCCCTTGCAAATAACAACTTTTGAGTCATCCTTTCATCTTTTATGAAGTGACCATCACAAAGAAGCAAAGATTCAAGTTGACACATCCATCTGCAGAATAAATTCTGTTGCCCTAACAATGTTACACAATATGTCCTTAACAATCTGACATTTCATCTATTCTTCTTTGAACAGAGGAGTCACAAAAAAGTGGAATCTCTTTTATTATTTGGTCTGGTGACTTATGCAAAACCATTCTCAGAACCTCACTTACTGTTGGCAGAAACAGCTTTCCTCCAATTGAATGAGGCTTTCCAAATTTAGCAATGAGCAAAGAGCCCAGAAACTATCACTGTTTTGTTGTGAAGTGCTGGCAAGCATGTTTTTAAGTGATTTCCATTTTTGAAAGTTTTCATAAAGTGACGGAAAATAAGCCAAGTTCCTCTTTGCTTTATCAGAATGTATTCTCTTCAAGTGTTCAAGGAGCCTAGACAGTTTCATTGCCTCATCTGAAAAATCGTTTTCATACACCAAACACACAGACTGCTGTCGGTTGCTTCATGCTGATGCAAATCAACACTCCACACTATAAGGTCAACACTTCTTTTTCACTCAGTCTGCTTCTGTTATTTTCATTATGGATTAACAACTACAGTCAATTACCTATTGTTTAAATCCAATAAAGTCCAATTACAATCAATAAAGAAGCAAGTTATGATGTCATTATAGCTCAGGCAAAACCTGGTCTCTCTGCTTGATGGCAATGATTTCTCAGCTGGGCCATGGGCTAGAGAAATTAGGTCAAGGCTATTTGAAAGCGCAGATTCTGAATTTCACCCCATTGATCACTATACCTTAATTCACAGGAATTGTTGTCATTGCAAGACCAGAGCATGTGAATTGTGCCAGCTATCACTGTACTACAGTACTGAACCACAATAATACTTGGGACGAACCCAGAAATAGCACAATTTCTTCAGTCTATATTTCTCATGATGTGCAAAATACAGTGTCACGTTGCTTTTCAACAATTATAATGCACTTTGAGCAAAGTCTAAGAGAACAGTGGGTTAGCAAGAGATAATGTCATTATATGACCATTGTAATCAATTATGAAGCACTGACAAATAAATGCTTATAATAAGTAATTCATTTCTTAAACTAAGCCTGTAAATCCCTCAGCTGCTCCCTTGCTACTGTGCATAACCCCACACCCCCTTTATTTTTTTAGTCCATTTAGAAACTCCCACCACCCCCAATGGGGTAATATCACTCACTTTGGGAATCACTACTCATTCTCCTCTACCCTAATGAATTAAATGTAAATCTGTTCAGCCTCTCTCCATAACAGATCCACTCAAATCCTAGTAATATATGCATAAATCTCCTTTCCAGCTTAAGGACATTTTTCCAACAGCATGATGATCAAAATGGAACACTATTAACATGGCTGAGTGATGGAAACATGAGGCTTTTGGGATGCCTTTAATCAAACCTAACACCAACAATGTGTACATCTCTGACATACTATGGATGTTCAGTAGCAACAGAATTCTTAGCTTTTTCACTACTTTTCTATCAACACTGGTACAATAAAGGCATCAGAAACAGTATAGAAGTAAGTGGAGTTCAGTCTGGATAAGTGTGGAGAGATACACCTTGGAAGGTCAAATCTGAAGGTGAAAACAAAATTAACAGCAGGTTTCTTAGAAGCCTGGAGAAACAGAGAGATCTTGGTGCCTTGGTCTGTAGGTCCCTATAAATTGCCACTCCAAGTTGACATGGTGATTAAGAAGGCAAATGGTGTGCTGGCATTCATTTGTCAGGGCATTGTGGTCAAAAGTCTTGGTGGCCTCATTTCAGAAAGGATGTGGAAGCTTTGGGGAGGGTGCAGAAGAAGGATGCTTCCTGGACTAGAAAATGTGTTTTATGAGGCAAGATTTAGTGAACTAGTACTTTTGTCTTTGGAGTGATGGATGATAAGAGGCAACTTGATAGAGGTGTATAAGAAGATAAGAGGCAAGGGTAGCATGGACAGCCAGGACCTTTTACCCAGGGTGTCAATGGCTAACAATAGAGAACATACATTTAAGGTAAGTGAAGGAAAGTTTAGAGGAGATTTCAGAAGTAGTTTATTTTTTACACAGAGTGGTGAGTGATTGGAATTCACTGCCAGGGAGGTGATAGAGAATGATACACTTAAAAGATACATGCACAAAGAAAATGGAAGGTGTGGACTGTGTAGAAGGAAAGGTTATATTTATTGTGAAGTAGGGTTTCTATAGGTTGGAACAACATTATGGGCTGAAGAGTCCTTACTACATTGTTAGATGTTCCATGTAAAGGCAATGGGAATATGTGAAAAACTGAATGTAGTAATGTTCAGCTCAAATACATCATTGTTAACAGACATAAGTCACCTCAGCCCCAGGCTGGGAAGTGTCCGCAGCTGTTTAGACAGTGACCTGCCCTTCAGCACGTTAAGATGCTTCCGAACGATCACACACTTTTCAATCCCATTCATCTCTTCCCACATAAGTGAACCCTTAGGGACCTACATGTTGCTCAGAATTAATCTTAACACACCGAGAGATTCGTGGTCTTTCTGATAGCAATCTGTTTGCTTTCCCAAACACTATAAAGTTATGATCACACATTAAAAACATTTGCTGCTATCTCATCTCATCTTATATATTTCAACTTTCTATCAGCAAGCTTACATACAATTCACAAACTGTCTAAAAGATCTATATTTTTAATTCTTCCAGTAAGGTTTTCAGTGCCAACTTAGCTGTAATTACACTAACTCTTAATAAAGGAATTTCACTTTTAATCATTAAGGCTACATCTCCCTCAGTGCCTCAACATGATCTTGATTTAAAGCTCTGTTCACTTGCAGTGACCCTGTAGGTGTTCCCTGTATTATAGGTTCAAGAATAGCATGGTACCGACCAGAATCCAATTTTAAAACAGAAAGCTCAGGAAGTGCAACAATGGAACTTGCTTGTGAACTGATATTCAGTTTCAGAAAACTGTAAAATTGCAAATGTCAGTCCAGAAGGAAGAGAGGCAGAAGAAGGAAAATGATATGCCAGTAAGTGTGAACTCAGTGGTTGGGAAGATGTTGGAGTCAATTTTTAAGGATAAGCCTCAGGATACTTGGAGGCACATGATAAAATAGGCCGTAGTCAGCATGATTTCCTCAAGGGAATATCTTGCCTGAAAAATCTGTTAGAATTCTTTGAGGAAATAACAAGCAGGATAGACAAAGGAGAAATGATGGATGCTGTATACTTGGATTTTCAGAAGGCCTTTGACAAGGTGTCACACAAGAGGCTGCTTAACAAGTTAAGAGCCCATGATATTTATAGGAAAGATTCTAGCATGGATAAACATGTAGCTGATTGACAGGAGGCAGAAAGTGGGAATAAAAGGAAATTTTTCTGTTTGGCTGCCAATAACTAGTGGTGTTCCACAGGGCTCTATGTTGGGACCGCTTCCTTTTATGCTATATGTCAATGACATGGATGATGGAATTGATGGCTTTGTTGCAAAGTTTGCAAATGATATAAAGATAGATGGAAGGACAAGTTGCTTTGAGAAAGTAGAGAGGCTACAGAAGAACTTAGATTAGGAGACTGGGAGAAGAAATGGCAGATGGAATACAGTATTGGGAAGTGTACAGTGATGCACTTTGGTAGAAGAAAGAAAGAGGTAGACTATGGGGAATACATTCAAAAATCTGAGGCACAAAGAAACTTGGGAGTCCTTGTGCAAGATTCCCTAAAGGTTAATTTGTAGGTTGAGTCTGTGGTGAGGGAGGCAAATGCAATGTTAGCATTCATTTCAAGAAGACTAAACTATAAAAGCAATGATGTTATGTTGAGGCTTAATAAATCACTGGTGAGGCCTCATGGAGTAATGTGAGCAGTCTTGGGCCCTTTATCTTAAAAGAGATGTGCTGACACTGGTGTGGGTTCAAAGGAAGTTTGCAAAAATGATTCCAGGATTGAATGGCTTGTCAAGAGTGTTTGATGGCTCTGGGCCTGTACTCACTGGAATTCAGAAGAATGAGGGATGACCTAATTGAAACCTATCAAATGTTGAAAGGCTTCAATAGAATGGACATGGAGCATCTAGGACAAAAGGTTACCACCACAGAATAGAGGGACATCCTTTTAAAACCGGGATGAGGTAGAATTTCTTTAGTCAGAGAGTGGTGAATATGAGAAAGCCAAGTTTTTACACATAACCTAAGGCAGAGGTACTGTAAATAGATTCTTGATTGGTCTGAGTATGAATGGATACAGGGAGAAGTCTGGAGATTAGAACTGACATGAAAATTGGATCAGGCATGATGAAATGGTGGAGCAGACTTGATGGGCCAAATGGCCTAATTTTGCTCCTATATCTTATGGTCTTATGGTCACATCATTTACTTCTATACACAAGAATACAACTTGTATGGAGATATTTCAGTGAGATAACATGAACTGAAAAATTTTAAGCTCTTTATTCTACATATAAGATTTCAAAATTCAATGACTACTTTACTATTCAATATTAATAAAGATAATATCAATGTAAACTTATCTCAGACTGATCCATGATTGCTTTTGGCAATTTGGCATTGAAACATATTGTGTCTACCACTGGCTTCGTTAACTAGAATCCTTCAATTTCCTTTTAATTATTCTTCTCGTAGTAGTTTTTCTTCCTTGTTCTTTTCCCTTTAACTTTCTATTTGCATATACAGGAAGGGGCTATGAGGCAGCTTTCCAGAATTCTCTCTTGGCTTGAAGTCAGGCAACAAGTCTGTTACTTCAATGAATTACAGTACCCTACTGTAATTTGTTCCTCCAACTCTAAGTGGAATTTTATTGAGCTACACTGGTAACTAATCCCTCTCAAGATGAATGAATGTAATCATGTCACCAACATCAGGTGTCATATGATGAAAGCTCTGTTATGAGATAATAGTTCTTCTGTTGTCCTTATAATGACATCCGGCTCAATCTTTCTATTAGCCTCAATGCAAATTGGACTTTAACACTTTCAGTGATTGCAGAGGTATCACTGACTCCCAAATCTGTTGCATAGAAAAAGGTTCAGATAAAACTGGGGGAATTTCAACATGCATACTACAGCTCAACATAAGGCATTCCTACACAAGCAAACAATAAAGATGTCAATGTTGAAAGGTTTTATACTTGTAAACCAAATCAGAAAAGGAATCAATAAAAAAAGAAACAAGCAAAAGTATTATATTGAGAGGGAAATGTTTAGTAGCATGTCAAGAGTTTTATAAAAAGATTACGAGATTCCTAGTCATACCACATGGGAAAAATATCCTTCATTTTAGCTTTTCCATGCAACTAAAATGAGCACCTATGTATGTCTCATTTGCCAGTAATTGGCCCAAATCCCTCTAGCTCTTTCCTATCCATAAACATGTCCAAATATCTTTTAAGCATTGTAATTGTACTTGCTTCTGCCTCTGGCAACTAACTAACCACCCTAACTAACTAACCATCCTTTGTATGAAAAACACACCCCTCAGATTTCCTGTATTTTTTTCCCTCTCGCATTAAACATCTGTTTCTATTTTCCATCTCCCTAGGAGAAAGACAAAATATATACGTTACTTTTCTACGCCCTTAATTTTCACACTCTCTAACACCTACTAAAGATATTTAAAAATAAACAGTGAGGATTGATTGTTGAAATAATTTCAGCAGATGGAAAGCCACTGCACAGGCTGGAACAACACAAAAAAGCTAAAGGATCTCAGCAGGTCAGACAGCCTACACCGAAGGAAATGATCAGATAATGTTTTGGGTTGAGTGCTTCCTTCAGAGATGGATAAAAGGAAAGGAGATAGCCACTATAAAAAAGCTGGAATTCCCTTTGTGTAATTCTGAAACAAAAATGTAATGAAAATTAGTAAATCCTGAAGTGGGACAACATTCTTCCCAAACTTAATTTTCTTAGTAATCATCAGAATGTTTAACTACCTAACTTGAACTTTTTTGTTTGTCCAGCACCTTTTTACCCAATAAGATTGTAAATCAATCAACTACAGCAAAACACACATTTGTGTTTTGTGTGATTTCCAATCTGAGAAAAACCACAGATTTTGTTTATTCACATAATAAGCTTATACTAGCTTTGCTTCTCTTGACTGCTTGCAACTGCAAAAGCCAATATTCAGATCCAGACTGTGATCGCTGATCTTCCTGGACCTCAAATATAACCCAGTGCATGTGCCTTGACTGCATTATCTATGGAGGTAAAGGATCATTGTTTCTCTGGACTGAAGGACATTCTAGGCTGCTGCAGCTAACCTCTTTCAACATCTCGTATTATACAGTTCACTTTGGCATATAGAGAATAGAAATTGGCAAAGAGGAAGGGTCAACAGTGTTAGCAAGTAACAAAGCAGAATATTAGTTGGACAAAGTGAACTTTAACAGAACATAAAAAAAGAGAGAAATGAAGTTAAGAGAAGAGAGGGACTAATTAAAAAGGCATTGATGAAGCCTGGACTTACGTGAGTATCAAGACCCTACTAGAGAAGTCACAGTAAACAAAACATTACAAAATTAAATGAACAGGGGTCATAACATTAAAGAATAAAATTCATCAGGCTCATGAATTATGAAAAAAATGTGTTGGGTTGGGAACTGGATCATATGTAACGTTTAGGTTAAAAGCACTGGCAGACATAATGTTTTAGAATTGGGAATGAAGACAGCTCAGAGACATGAATTAAAGTAAAATAGGAAGAACACTACGTAACTAATCAAATGAAAGAGAAGAAAATTGTCAACCTAGATAGCACACATTCTCACACCTCTAGACAACTTGGGAGAAGATGGTAGAAGAAATGTGACACACATTTAATAATTCAGCTGAAAAGGTGTAAACTTGAGGTCTGGCAGCCAACAGATATTAAATTTAAGACTTTTAAAAGGAACTATAACACATCGAAGGAACGATAGGAAGCCTTGAGTGGAAGGAAGAGTATTCAACAAAGACGCACAGAAAAACTAAAAGTTAAAAATGTAATAATGTAATAATTAGATGTAAAATTCAGCAGGAAAAGCCTTACATCACCAATCTCATTGAATTAATTGAAGAGGTAGTAGGTTAATCTTTTTCATCCAAGCTTCCAAAAGGCCTCTGATGGTTCCATATACTAGATCAGAATACGTGGAATCAGGTAACAAGGAGGAGAAGAGATCTGCTGCAGGGTGCAAGAAAGAATGCAGAGCATGGAGGTAAGAGGTAGCTCTTCAGAATGTCAGCAGATGGGAAGTGGACCAATACTCTGTTATATTAAAATCAGGAATCAAAAATTAAATCTGTGCAGTTAGATGAACATTTAAAATTGATAACTTCAGCAATTTGCAGAAAGATATTACGGTATTTACTAAATGGGCAAACAAGTGGCAGATAATTAATGGTAGGTTTGACATTATGTCAAGAAAAATAAGGAGGCTGCATATTATTTGAAAAATACGAATCTAGACTGGGTACTGCAACTCTCAGACTGATCGCCACCCTTGATATGCATATGGTGAGAATAATCAGCTCTCTTATCCAGTAGTTTTGCAAACTGGCAATTTAATTAAATAAATATATTTTCTTGTTATATGATGGGATCTGAAGTTGAGTATTGCATCTTCAGTACAGGTAATTCATTTCATACAAAAACAATGCTGCTGTAGGTAATAAAAATTGACATAGTCATTGATTTTTCAAGAATTATAAATTTTTAGACATCACCTTCACTGTAAAAAGAAACAATAAAAATACTCAGGTTTGTTGTACAAAATATAACTGAAAAATATATTTAAGCATGATTTTTGATGAACAACTACTCTGGTCCTGAAACTTATTTTGTGGATGGATTTCAGTTACCTCAGCATATTATTTGCAATTCTATTGCTTAGTAATTCATAACTCAGAAGTTACATTAAATATACAATATAGAAGTAAGAGCACATTATAATGCCTTTGGAATTCATTGTTTTGAGGTCACTGGAACTGAATTTCATAGGGTAGATTATGACCCAATGACATGATGGTATTACAGGTGGAATGATGCTGTCAAAGTATTGAGAGACCCATGAATTAAAGTAATGAGGTGTAAAGTTAAGTTCGCTGCCACTGCTGTGTGTTGCTTATTATGGACAATGATGAAGTTACCTTCTGATGCACCATCAATAACTCTAGGAGACTGGAAGTGAATGATAGGCTTTTATTAACAGCGAAAAAGGGACCACGACCATGTTGAAGACTGAGGGAGGAGCAGTGCCCCCAATCGCCTTTATACAGGGGTCTGTGGGAGGAGCCACAGGAGCAGTCAGTGGGGTGGGGCGTGTCCAGACAGGTATACATAGATTACCACACCTTTGTAGGCAGGTAGGTACGTACCTACCTACCTAGGTGATGTATCGCTGCTGGAGCAAAACATGCCATGATAAGGAAAACTCATCCAGGAGCAGGTTAAAATTGGTAAGTGAGTAAATTCATTTATATTGTCATATGTACCAAGTGTAAAACTCTGCATGCCATTATTATAAATAATTTCATTGCAACAATGCATTGAGGTAGTACAAGGGAAAGCAATAATATAATGCAGAATAAAATGTCACAGCAGGATTGAAGTTAGCATCAATAAATTGTTTTTTTAAGTTAATGATATTTCATCTTCTACTTTAATTATGCATATATATTTTAATCTTTCCTCTCTTTCGAGTAGGATCATTAGAAGCTTCAATAATTCATGTCTTTATTTTAAACTCCTAGTTTGCTGACTGTAGAAATCCTTCAATCCACTCGACAACTCAGCCTTCTGGACGACACCCCAATGTTGCTGACACACAACAACTCTGTTCAGGGTTCCGAGAGGTCAGAGGCCGTTAGATACTATCAACAGGCAAAGTGATAGCAGAGTTGGTAGAGCCACTGTCACAGCTCCATCAAAGCAGGTTCAATCTCAACTACATCCCAAAGGCATGCAGGTTGATTGGCTGCTTTAAATTCCACACATGGGCAGGTGAGTGGAAGTCCTGGAGAAGTTAATGAGAATGTGGGGAAAATAACAAATAATGCAGACTGAGTATGAATATGAAATTGATATTCGCTGTGAACAATGAATTGAGGAGCCTGTTTTTCTCTTCTCTCTCTCTCTCTCTCACACACACACACACACACACACACACACACAGACACACAGACACACACACACACACACACACACACACACACACACACACACACACACACACACACACACACACACACACACACACACACACACACATCTCACTGCAGTTCCATTACAGATAGAACCTCCCTTCTATCTATGTCCTAAAGCACTCATACCTTGCATTATCAGGGTAAAATGTATGAATAAGAAAACTCAGTTTTGCTGAACAAGTATAGTTATTGTCTGAATTTCCTCACTGGGTGGTTCAATCTGATTTTTCTAACCGTTTATCAAACAAGCTTCACTTAGTGAACCAGAAGGATTATCTTACAGCAAGAAGCATGTGGATCTGCCAATTACTGTCACTCTTCAGACTTGGTGACCATTTTTTGCTAGTGGGCTTCTGATTGACTTATCTACCAGAAAAGACTGAAAACAGGTTTCTACTTGAAATTGTAGAAATTACTTCATAGAAATATTAAACTACTTCCCAAAACTTACTGGATTCAAGCTGTAAGCCAACTCGTGAAGGATACCACTGTGGACCTGAAACAAAGGTGAGTAGAGTTATATTTAATATTTTCACGTGGAGTTGGAACTAATAACTTCAAACCTTCATAGAATAAGAGGGATTTAAAATGAAGAACTAACTATTTACTGCTTATGGAACTACCAAGCCCGTGATCACTTTCACCTTCTCTAAACAACAAGACCTATAAGTGTGGTTGACTCCTCCCTGCCCCTCTCCACCTCCCAGTCTGCTGCTTTTACCCCCAGTTACATTCAAACATCCTCAAGAAGAATGAGGGTAGTGTGAAAAAAATCTAGCGTTTTTGTGTGCGTGCTTTGCCAGGAAATAGCTCAGAAGAATGGTTGTTCCAAGTGTGTGGTTTTAATAGTGCATTTGTTGATTGATGGGAGTTTGGTGTTTCCACTATCTTTATCCAGTCATGGCATATTACATTTCAAGAAGGCAATTGGATAAGCCCCTGAGGCAACACTCCAAGATTTAATCTCCTGTTGTTGAATCATATGTTCTTGTGCTCTGCAGAACCTCCCACCATAAATAAATCTCTTCCACAAGGTTCAAGGTCAGAGTGTGTAAAATAGGGTGCCCTCTTCCCTGCCAATCAGGTGATTGTTGTTCTCACATCTCCCAAAACTGCAGAATGGTTTCAGATGTCATCTCTCCATTATGAGGCACTGGCATGGTGGGTATGAGGAAAGATTGGTCTCAGCTAGTGCACTGACCCACTGCCATTTCTGGAAATCTTGGCCACAAATACTTTCTCAGCGTTTAAGCATGAGAGGTGAACACGAGTCATTCACAAACAACACCAGGACAAACCAAGGCAGTCAGTACCATTTCACCAATTAATTTTCTGGGTGAATTATTGTTTCATTTGAAATCTTCACATAAGCTCAAAACATGTGAAATTGGAACTGGAACAAAAGAGTACTCTTGGGATAAACAATGATTTGGAATTTTGCTGTTGGCTTCGGTGATAAATGACTGCGTTCTTTGTGTAAAAATGTCCTTTAGTACCTTTTAATTCCATGTCGAGAATATTAATCCAAGTGATGCTTTTCTCTTTTTTTTAATATGTGAGGGATGATTGATAAGTTCGTGGCCTAGTGTATAAATGTAGGAGGGAACTATGGTGAAAAATAAATGTGCCAGGTTTTCTAAAATTGACTCCTTCTACCTTAGGCCACAAACTTATCAATTACCCCTCGTACATAACCTTACAAAGAATGACAGAATTTATAATTAACCATCAGCTACAAAAGCCATCCCTTCTGAGAGTGCAATTTTATTGGAAAAGCAGAAAAACACAATTTCTGTGTGTTTAATAATGCCCTGATGGTTTTGCTGCAGATAATGAATCACATTCTCCATAAGCTGAAGAAAGTGTTGGCGGTTCTCAACAATGGCCAAGCATAGAGAAACATGAACTCACTGCGCTGGGAGAAAATGGTCCTCAAATGTACAGTGGACGGAATGGATCTGGTGAAAGGAATGAGCTTAGCAGAATTTGCAATATACAGTATGTACTGTAGTTCTGGAACAACTGGATAATTTTAAACCAAGCTGAAGAATGGTTATTACAGTGTACAAAGTCAGTGGACAAAAGCAATGGTTTTTAAGACCATAAGACATAGGAGCAGAATTAGGCCATTTGGCCCATTGAGTCAACCATGATTGAATGGTGCAGTAGATTCGATGGGCCAAATTGCCTAATTCAACCTCATTTCCCAACCTTTTCCCTGTAACATTTGATGCCATGTCTAATCAACAACCTATCAATCTCTGCCTTAAACACACCTGTGACCTGACCTCCACAGCTGCCCGTGATACAAACTCCACAAATTCACCACTCTCTGGCTAACAAAATTTATCCATATCTGTTTTAAATGGGCACCCAATTAATTGAGGCTCTTGAGGCTGTGCCATCTCATCCTAGATTCACAAACTATGGGAAACATCCTTTCCACATTTATTCTGTCTAGTCCTTTTAATATTCAAAAGGTTAAAATGAGATCCCCCCCGCCATCTTTCTAAATTCCAACGAGTACAGACCTAGAGCCATCAAACATTTCTAGTATGATAATCCTTTCATTCCTGGAATCATCCTTGTGAACCTCCTCTGGACCCTCTCCAATGCCAACAGATCTTTTCTTAGATGAGAAGCCTAAAGCTGTTTATAATACTCAAGGCAAGGCCTCCCTAATGCCTTATAAATCCTCAGTCTCACATTGCTGATCTTATATTTAGACCGCTTGAAATGTATGCTAACATTGCATTTGCCTTCCTTACCACTGACTCAACCTACAAGTTAACCTTTAGGCTGTTCTGCACAAGGGCTCCCAATTCCCTCTGCATCACAGATTTTTGGATTTGGATTTTGTTTTTACTACCAAATGCATGACCATGCATTTTCCAACATTGTATTTCATTTGACACTCTCTTGCCCATTCTCCTAATCTAAGTCCTTCTGCAGCCTTCTTGTTTTCTCAACACTATATACTCCTCCACCAATCTTCGTATCATCTGCAAACTTGGCAACAAAGCCATTTAAAACATTGATATAAAGTGAAAAGAAGCAGTCCCAAACTGACTGCTGCAGAACACCACTAGTCACTGGCAGCCAACCAGACCAGGATCCTTTTATTCCCATTTGCTGACTCCTACCAATCAGCCAATGCTCTAACCATGTTAGCAACATTCCTGTACTACCATAGGCTTTTAACTTGGTAAGTAGCCTCATGTGTAGCACCTTGTCAAAGGCATTCTGAAAGTTCAAATATACAACATCCACTGCATTCCTTCATCTACCCTACTTGTAATCTTCTCAAATAATTCCAACAGGTTCGTCAAGCAAGATTGTCCATTAAGGAAACAATGCTGACTTTGTCCTATCTTGTCCTGTGTCACCAAGTACTCCATCACCTTATCCTTCACAATAGATTTCAGCATCTTCCCAAACACTGAAGTCAGGCTAACTGGTCTACAATTTCCTTTCTGCTGCCTTCGTCCTTTCTTAAAGAGTGGAATGACATTTGCAATTTTCCAGTCCTCTGGCACCCTGCCAGAGTCCAATGATATTTGAAGGATCATTTGTAAAACCGCCACAATCTCTAATGTTACCTCTTTCAGGGCCCAAGGGTGCAATTGATCTGGTTTAGATAATTTATTTACCCTTAGGCTTTTCTGCTTTTTGAGCACTTTCTCCCTTGTAATAGTAACAGCACTCACTTCTCTTCCCTCACACCCTTCAAAATCTGACACACTGCTGGTGTCTTCCACAATGAAAATTGATGCAAAGTACTCATTTAGTTCATCTGCCATCTTCTTGAACCCCTGTTATTTTTTCTCTCATCTCATTTTCTAGCAGTCCTATATCCACTCTCTTCTCCATTTCAGTTTTTGCATACTCGAAAAAGCACTTACTATCCACGTTGATTTTTTTTTGCTAGCTTGCTTTCATACTACATCTTTTAGTCCTCCTAATGATTATTTTAGTTGCTCGCTGAAGGGTCTTAAAAACTTCCCAATCCTCTACCTTTCTGCTAATTTTTGTTTTGTTGTATGCCCTTTCTTTTGTTTTTACATTAGCTTTGACTTCCCTTGTCAGCCACAGTTGTACTATTTTGCCATTTGAGTACTTCTTTGTTTTTGGAGTATATCTGTCCTGGACCTTCCTCATTTTTCCCAGAAACTCACTCCATTACTGCTCTGCTGTCATGCCTGCCAGCAGCTCCTTCCAATTTTCTTTGACCAACTGTCTTCTCATACCACTACAGTGGTAATTTCATTTACTCCACTGAAATACTGCTACATCAGACTTTACTTTCTCCCTATCAAATTTCAAGTTGAACTCAATCATATTGTGATCACTGGCTCCTAAGGGTTCTTTTACCTAAAGCTCCTTAATCACCTGCAGTTCATTACGTAACTCCCAATCCAGTATAGCTGATCCCCTCATCAGCTCAACAGCTAACTGCTTTAAAAAGCCATTTTGCAACCATTCAAAAAACTCTCCCTCTTCAAATCCATTACCAACTTGATTTTCCCAATCGACCTACATGCTAAAATTTCCCATGACATTGCCCTTTTGACATGTCTATTCTATTTCCCATTGTAATCTGTGGTCCATGTCCCAGCTACTGTTGGGAAGCAGGTATATAACTGCCATCAGGGTCCTTTCACCCTTACTGTTTCTTAACTCAACCCTCAAGGATTCAATATCTTCCAATCCTATGTCACATCTTTCTACTGATTTGATGTGATTCTTTACCAGCAGAGTCATGCCACTCCCTCTGCCTGCCCTTCCTGACAGTCTGACCATGCTATCTTTGCTTTTTTACCATCCATCCTATCCTGAGTCCCTTCACTCCGGTACGTACTCCCCTGCCAAATTAGTTTAAACCCTTCCCAACAGTTCTTACAAAGTTGCCCCTCTGGGTCCCCCTCTGATTCAGCTGTAACCCATCCCTTTTGTACAGGTCATACCTCCCCCAGAAGGTATCCCAATGATCCAGGAACCTGAAACCCTGCCCCCTCCACCAGCTTCTCAGCCAGGCATTTATCTGCGAAATCATCCTGTTTCTACCCTCCCTAGCACATGGCACAGGTAGCAATCCAAAGATTACTATCCTGGTGGTGCTGCTTTTCAGTTTGCTGCCTAGCTCTCTAAATTCTCTCTTCAGGACCTTCCTATGTCATATGTACAAACGTTTGTATATGTACCAAGTCATTTAGCTGTTCTCCCTCCATCTCTAAAATGCTGTGGACGCAATCCAAGATTTCTCTGACCCTGGCACCTGGGAGGTAACATACCATCCAGGTGTCCCATTCATATCCGCTGAATCTCCTGTCTGTTCCCCTCTCTATGAGTCCATTATCACTGCCTATCACTTCTAAAGAAGTCCAAGAGAGCAAGGGAAAAGTAAGGAGAAATGTGGGCAAGAATGCTGTTGATCGAAAACAGAGGTGAACATTGCATTCCATGAATACTCTGAATTAAATAACGTTTAGTGTCTTAATCATTCTACCCTTGATAGACAAAAAGTGAAAGGAGACAGGGGAGATGGAAAGAATTCTGAAAACTCTCTACAGATCCCACAGGTGACAGCAGCAAAGGAAGAAGTTTTGTTCTGCTGTATTTTAATATTCCTGATCATCGTCCCTTGATTAGTAGCATCGCATGCCAGCTAATCAGCAATTGAAGAGCAGTGCACACTCGGCCACACTGTGCTGTATCAATAGTAAGTCAGAAATAATCAACTGTGAAACCCATTTCAAATTTCTTTTCCTCTACATGCCTGCCCTACTGAGTACCCAACATTTCCTCTCAGATTTCTTGCATCCACAATATTTGGTTCAACATTATTTTTGTTCTTGTTCTGAGCATTAGAAATTCTTTGACTGTAAACTCCTCATGTCTGCAGTATTGCCTGCAGTGGGCACTGAGCAAGAGGTCTCACATCTGGGTTCAGTCCTAATTCTCGACAGAGGTCTGCCACAAGAACTGCCAAGTTTCAATGAGTCCCCGACATCTCAGTTACCTTTGATAAAGCTTCCACAGCAATTGCAAACTACATGACTAAAGAAGGGATGCGCTTAGACCGATGGTTTGAGATGTGTCTATTTTAATGCAAGGAGTGTTGTGAACAAAGCGGATGAGCTTAGAGCATGGATCAGTACTTGGAGCTATGATGTGATGGCCATTACAGAGACTTGGATGGCTCAGGGGCAGGAATGGTTAATTCAAGTGCCGGGTTTTAGATGTTCCAGAAAGGACAGGGAGGGAGGCAAAAGAGGTGGGGACGTGGCACTGTTGATCAGAGATAGTGTGAAGGCTGCAGAAAAGGTGGACATCACAAAGGGATTGTCTACGGAGTCTCTGTAGGTGGAGGTTAGGAACAGGAAGTAAATAACTCTACTGGGTGTTTTTTATAGGCCACCCAATAGTAACTGGGATATCGAGGAATGGATAGGGAAACAGATCCTGGAAAAGTGTAATAATAACAGAGTTGTCGTGATGGGAGATTTTAATTTCCCAAATATCAATTGGTATCTCCGTAGAGCAAGGGAGTTTAGATGGGGTAGAGTTTGTTAGGTGCGTTCAGGAAGGTTTCTTGATACAATATGTAGATAAGCCTACAAGAGGAGAGACTGTACTTGATTCGGTATTGGAAAATGAACCTGGTCAGTTGTCAGATCTCACAGTGGGAGAGCATTTTGGAGATAGTGATCATAACTCTATCTCCTTTACAATAACATTGGAGAGAGATAGGAACAGACAAGTTAGAAAAGCATTTAATTGAAGTAAAGGGAATTATGAGGCTATCAGGCAGGAACTTGGAAGCTTAAATTGGGAACAGATGATCTCAGAGAAAGATACTGAAGAAATGTGGCAAATGTCCAGGAGATAGCAGTGTGGAGTTCTGCATAGGTACTTTCCAATGAGACAGGGAAGTTATGGTAGGGTACAGGAACCATGGTGTACAAAGGCTGTTGTAAATCTAGTCAAGAAGAAAAGAAAAGCTTACAAAAGGTTCAGAGAGTAGGTAATGTTAGAGATCTAGAAGATTGTAAGGCTAGCAGGATGGAGCTTAAGAAGGAAATTAGGAGAGCCAGAAAGGGCCATGAGAAGGCCTTGATGGGCAAGATTAAGGAAAACCCCAAGGCATTCTACAAATATGTGAAGAACACGAGGATAAGACGTGAAAGAATAGGACCTATCAAGTGTGACAGTGGGAAAGTGTGTATGGAACCAGAAGAAATAACAGAGGTACTTAATGAATACTTTACTTCAGTATTTACTATGGAAAAGGACCTTGATGATTGTAATGATGACTTGCAGTAGACTGAAAAGCTTGAGAATGTAGATATTAAGAAAAAGGATGTGCAGGAGCTTTTGGAAAGCATCAAGATGGATAAGTCACTGGGACCAGATGAGATATACCCCAGGCTACAGTGGGAGGTAAGGGAGGAGATTGTTGAGCCTCTGGTGATGATCGAGGCAACATCAATGGGGACGGGAGAGGTTCTGGAGGATTGGAGGGTTGCCAATGTTGTTCCTTTATTCAAGAAAGGGAGTAGAGATAGCCCAGCAAAAATTATAGACCAGTGAGTCTTACTTCAGTGGTTGGTAAGCTGATGGAGAAGATCCTGAGAGGCAGGATTTATGAACATTTGGAGAGGCATAATATGATTAGGAATAGTCAGCATGGATTTGTCAAGGGCAGGTTGTGCCTTATGAGCCAGATTGAATTTTCTGAAGATGTGAACAAACACATTGATCAAGGAAGAGCAGTAGGTGTAGTGTATATGGATTTCAGCAAGGCATTTGATAAGGTACCCTATTGCAAGGCTTATTAAGAAAGTAAGGAGGCATGGGATCCAAGGGGACATTGCTTTCTGGATCCAGAACTGGCTTACCCACAGAAGGCAAAGAGTGGTTGTAGATGAGTCTGCATGGAGGTCGGTGACCAGTGGTGTATCCCAGGGATCTGTTCTGCGACCCCTACTCTTTGTGATTTTTATAAATGACCTGGATGAGGAAGTGGAGGGATGGGTTAGTAAGTTCGCTGATGATACAAAGGTTGGGGATGTTGTTGATAGTGTGGAGGGCTGTCAGAGGTTACAGTGAGACATTGACAGGATGCAAAACTCGGCTGAGAAGTGGCAGATGGAGTTCAACCCAGATAAGTTTGAAGTGGTTCATTTTCATTGGTCAAATATGATGGCAGAATATAGTATTATTGCTAAGACTTTTGGCAGTGTGGAGGATCAAAGGGATCTTGTGGTCCGAGTCCATAGTACGCTCAAAACAGCTGTGCAGATTGACTCTGTGGTTAAGAAGGCATATGTTGCATTGGCCTTCATCAATCATGGTTTGAGTTTATGAGCTGAGAGATAATGTTGCAGCTATGTAAGACCCTGGTCAAACCCAACTTGGCTCACTACAGGAAAGATGTGGAAACCATAGAAAGGGTGCAGAGGAGATATACGGGGATGTTGCTTGGATTGGGGAGCATGCCTTATGAGAATAGGTAGAGTGAACTCAGCCTTTTCTCCTTGGAGCAATGGAGGATGAGAGGTGACTGATAGAGGTGTACAAGATGATGACAGGCATTGATTGTGTGGATAGTCAGAGGCCTTTTCCTCGGGCTGAAATGGCTGCCACAAGAGGGTATAGGTTTAAGTGCTTGGGAGCAGGTACAGAGGAGATTTTAGTGGTAAGTTTTTTACGTAGAGAATGGTGAATGTGTGGACTGGGATGCCGGCAACAGTGGTGGAGGCGGATACGACAGCGTCTTTTAAGAAACTTCTAGATAGGTACATGGAGCTTAGAAAATTAGAAGGCTATGGGTAACCATAGTCATTTCTAAGGTAGAGACATGTTTGGCACAACTTTGTGGGCTGAAGGGCCTGTATTGTGCTGTAGGTTTTCTATGTTTCTATGATTTCCAACAAGTTATTTAAGTGGCAACAACACTTAGGAGATTGTCTTTACTCAACCTTGAGTTTCTAGGAGTGAAAAATTTGCCTATATTCTTCTTTACCCTACTTGAATCTCACAAAGTGATAGAAATTTACAGCAGCTATGGTTCTGACTATCCAGCTATTAGTGGGAATCTTGATTCAAAGTTGTGGGCTAAAGTTTTACGCTGAAAGTATCAGCAAGTAATCCAAGGCCAATATCTCAATTTGGAGCAGTGGCACTATTAGAGGTGATGTCTTTCTGGTGAGAAGCTAACTAAGGTCATTGCAAGGTTTTTTATTGACCAACATCATAGATTGAAGTGTGGCAGCCTATTTTGTACATCTGGCCTTTATTTGTCCGAAGTGACATGTAAAGTAGTTCATTGCTTGCAAGCTGCTTTGGGAAGGTTGTGAAAGGAGCAAGTTGACTTTTTTTTTCTCTTCTGCAGTGACCAGCATCAAATAATTCGATACACAGTTAGAACTACATCCTATCTGTTCTGCCCATGGAATTCTGGTGTACTTAGCTATTTACCACTGAGGAAACTAATGCAACTTGATTGCAATTATATTTGGGGTCATTTACATGATCCAATTTAGTTTACATAACAAGAGGAAATATACTTCAAATGTTATCAATTAAATGTGAGAATCTGTAGTCTCATAGATGTGAAAGGCATTTAATATGTTTTTTTGTTGTTCTGCTTTCTCAGCACTTTGCACAAATGTGAGACGTCTGGTTGCTGCAGAAAAGGAAGACGGGAATATTGGGGGGGGGGTTCTTCACACAGAGTGTGGTGGGAGTGTGGAATGAGCTGCCAAATGAAGTGGTAAATGCAGGCTCACTTTTAGCATTTAAGAAAAACTTGGACAGTTACATGGATGATTGGGGTATGGAGGGATATGGTCCAGGTGCAGGTCTGTGGGACTAGGCAGAAAAATGATTCGGCACAGCCAAGAAGGGCTGAAGGGCCTGTTTCTGTGCTGTAATGTTCTATGGTAGGTTCCCATTGTCCATTCCTCCTAGCAAATTATTTCTCAAGTTGTGGCATAGCTGAGGAGGAATCAATTTATCCCAAGCCTACCAATAGTCCCTTCAGATAGAAAAAGCTGCTTTGGAAACACAAGCAGATTCCAAAACCAGAGAGAGGAGTCAGTTCCTCACCACCTCATACCTTTGAGAGTGCAGCCAAGTGTGAAAAATCCAATCATATAGTCCAGGGACAGACCATTCTGCCAAATATGTCTGACCAAATATGTGCTCCATAAATTAAATTAAATAGCATATGTTCAAACCACCATCTCCTGTTTCTCAATTATGTATCTGACCTTCCAATCTTGTTATTAGCATCCTGTTGGGTGCTTTATCTCAATTAATGATAAATCCAGTCAGGTGGGCCATATTTAATTAGGGACTACATTGTAACAATTTCAGAAAGCAGAAGCTTATTCAAAGAATACCTATTAGGGACTTGTGAATAAAGGCTTGTGGTTTGCTAGTTACTTTGAATGCACTCAATGAGTTGAAGGTTGTTTGGGAATCCTCACCAGAAGTCTCTATGTGTGTTCAGAGATGTGTTACTCTGGTGTAAGAAGTGATAGAAAGGAACCTAATTCTTTCGGCATTCAGAGAACAGAGAACCTAAGACCATTAGAAATAGGAACAGAATTAGAGCCTACTCTGCCATTCTATCAGGGCTGATTTATTATCCCTCCCAACCCAATTCTCCTGCTTTTTCCTGATAACTATTGACATCCTTAGTAATCAAGAACCTATCAACCACCACCTAAGGAATTTCCCCCTCATCTCTGTTCTAAAGAGATATCCTCTATTCTGTTGTGCTCTTTTGTCCTAGAAACCCCATTTTCTGCACCCCCCGCCCCCAAACAATATGGGAAATGTCCTCTCTATCTTCACTCTAGGCCTCCCAGTATTTGATTAGTGTCGATGAGATTTCCCCTTCTTTCTTCTAAACTCCAGTGAGCACAGGCTCAGGGCCATTATAGCTCCTCATACGGTAACCCTCTGATCTGGGGGAACATTCTTGGGAGCCTCCTCTGGACGCTCTCCGATGTCAACACATCTTTTCTTAGATAAGAGGCTCAAAGCTGCTCAAAAGACGCCAAGTGCAGTCTGACCACTGCTTTATAAAGCCTCAGCTTTACACTTGCTTTTATGTTCTATTCCTTTCAAAATGAATGTCAGCATTAGGGTTGCAAGTTAACCTTTAGGGAATCCTGCACGAGAGCTCCCAAGGTAATATTTCATGGCCAACTTATGTCATCACAAAAGACCATTAGCAGACTGTAAACAGAAAATGATTCATGCTGTACCATACCCTCCTGACCTAATTATTTAGTATTAGCACCTCTACAATTTCCTGTAATATTGAGTTTCACAGTCTCTGGGTAAAGATGATTTTTCCGAATCCTTGGGGAATACATTACATTGATGGCTTCCTACTTTCAATAATTGGAAATACATTTCGCAAATCTACCCTCATTTTTTTCAGACCCCATTTGCTTGTAGCAGTTGTTGCCACATTGCATTATCTTGAAACCGGATATCATCTTAACAGTTTATCACAGAGCAGCTGCTAGATTCTTAATTAAACCATCGAGGGAAATTGATGAAATTATGCATAATATCTCAGTGAATATCCTAATATGAAGGGTGCACAAAAGTTGTACGTATTACTTACAAATTTTGTAAAACTTCTGTTTAACATCAGCAATGGTAAACGAAGGAAGCATCTGAAAAATATGATACAAGATGATAAGTCAGTTTTCTGCACAGTTGCAAACAGGCTGGTGATGTCATGTGTGTCCAGGATGGAACCCTTGATTCTTTAAACCCCATCCATAATAAAAAGATACATAATGATTATCTTCACTACCAAATGAAGCAGCAAAAGATATTTCACAACCCAGGAGCAGTGAGTTGTTTTCACAGGGAATGTCTCTGTTAGCTTGTCACCAGCCAGACAGTTGCGAGAACATGTGATATAAGATGATACGTTTTGAAAGTAAAGTATTATAGCAATACTAGAAATAGAAATAATCTTATTTTTCAATTCTTTTGAAAAGATTAATATTAATAATTTTTGAAAAAGTTTTCTAAAATACTTCATTTATTTCAATCTATCTCTGTTATACTTCTGTTAATAGTAAAACAATGAATACAAGTGAATAAGGAACAATAATCATCCCTTTTCTTTAAAAAAACATAATTTTTATTGCTAATTCATTAATCAAATATAATCTCTGCTCAAAATTACCAGAGTATGCAAGAGAATTTTTTAGAAGGTTAACACCATTTGAAGAATAAAGGTTTGCCCCACTATATTCCACCCTTTCCCCATTTCCCCACCGACAAGAGCTTTTCATTGGCTGCTTCAGTCGGTAACCAAAACTATTTCCAGGGACGTTACTCAGTACTTTTGGCAAACAGCCTGAGTATTGGAGGCTTAAAGTGGAGTAGTGAGAGCAGTTTCAGGGGAGCTGAAGCCATCACATTCCTCTGTACGAAGGTAAAACTGCCCTCTGAGCTGGGAGAAGTGAGCTCTGACTCCTGTATGTTTACAGTGAGGAAGCTGACCACTCCCACTGTTTAGCACATTGCATTGGAGCCGCTTCTTTAGCACATCAAAGAGCTGAAGATGCACCTTTGTAGTTGATGCACATTTAAGAAGACTGTGTTTTTAACAAAATTATTTATTATTATGGCTTACAATTACATTCCATACTTCCTTATACCTCATTGTATTTATGCACATGACAATAAATTTGACATCTTTTGTCTATTTAGGTAAATGAGAAAGGAAGACAAGATCAAATGAGATGGCTTGAAAATGCATCGAACATTTGCAACATTCCACCAAAAGCTTGGGGAGCCTCATTTTCAGTGGAATTAGATGAGGAGGGTGCAGGTACAAAGTTTGAGCACACCAGGATGGCAACTTCAACATGCAAGCTATTGGGATTCACCCAGCTGTCTTCAGGTGGTATATTGGGTATCCTCCTGAAATCAGGAACCTTCATTGGAAACTTCCTTGTGGATCACTGATTCCCAAACCGTTGGGAAATTGCTGGTTGCTGAAAATGGAGGAATCCTCAGGCAGAAGGCCAGTCCCGTCCTAGCTAAAGAGCAGGAGAATCCTGGCTGTCCCTCCCCACGTATGTCCCCCACCCCACACAACCTGAAGCACCACTCTCCCAATGCAATCTCTTCAGTCTGACCCCCCTTTATCCAGCCAGACAATGGGCCTCCATTGTGATCAGAGTAAGGGGATAGCAACTGGAACCTCAGTAAGATTAGACCCTTAGGAACAAGGATTGGATGCATCATGTCCTACTCTTTTAACTGAGGACAATAAATTCATGATCCTGTTAAAATACAGGCCACTCAATGTGGAATTAAAAATAGACATCATGTAGGGAACAATGTTCTCCATGCAATTTCTATCTCCCATTTACACAATGTTGAGATCCTGACCAGTAAATTTCCATCCTGTCTTTCATGTGATGCCTAGCAGCATCTGAACTTGTTTGACTATTGACAAATACGAGCTCAAAAATTTTACATTCAACACCTTGTTCATCAAATAGTCCTGTTTTTGCAATCCATTCAGGCTTTGATCTTTCAAAATCTCCAGTTGAAACTGTTTGTATTTTAACCTTTCATGTCCTGACATCTTTATATATGTGTTATATAATGAACCAGAGGCATTTAGGGAGCTTAAGGTAAAGGAACCCTCAGGTGTAATGATCATAATATGATTGAACAAACAAGACAAAATCTGTAGATGCTGGAAATCTATGCAACACACACAAAATTCTGGAGGAACTCAGCCAGCTAGGTAGCATCTACAGAAAAAGAGTGCAGCTGATGTTTTGGGCTGAGAACCTCCACCAGGACTGGAAGAAAGATGAAGAATCAGAGTAAGAAATTTGGGGTAGGGGAGAAAGAATCACAAAGTGATAGTTGAAATCAGGAGCGGTGAAGTTGATTGTTGAAAGAGATACATGGGTGGAGAAGGGGGAATCTGATAGGAGAGGACAGAAGGCCATGGAAGAAAGAAAAGGGGGAGGAACACTAGAGGGAAGTGATAGGCAGGTAAGGAGATAAGCTGAGAGAGAGAAATGGGAATGGGAAATAGTGAAAGGGGTGGCATTACCAGAAGTTCGAGAAATTGACGTCCATGCCATAAGGCTGGAGACTACTTAGATTGTTAGTTGCTCCTCCAACCCTCCAACCTGTGTGGCCTCATGGGGACAGTAGAGGAGGCCATGGACTGATACGTTGGAATAGGAATGGGAAATTGAATTAAACTCGTGGCCACAGGGAGATCCCACTTTTTCTGTCAGGTGCAGCATAAGTGCTCAGCAAAGCCACCTCTCAATCTGTGTCAGGTCTTACCGATATACAGGATGTCACATCGGCAGAAAGTGGGGAGGATATAAAAATATATGTTAGGTTGAGATGGCAGAAGTTACAGAGAATTATGTACTTGACATGGAGGCTGGTGGGGTGGTAGTTGAGGACAAAAGGAATCTTATCCCTGGTAGGGTGGTGGGAGGATAGGGTAAGAGCAGACATGAGTGAAATGGAAAAGATGTTGATGATGGAGGAAGGAAATCCCCTTTCTTTGAAGAAGGTGAACATAATATTAGTTATGGAATGAGAAACCTCAACCTGAGAGCAGATGCGGCAGAAATGGGGGACTGAAAGAAGGTTATGGCGTTTTTACAAGGGTGGGAAGGGGTATAGCCCAGGTATCTGTGAGAGTCAGTAGGTTTATAATAGACGTCAATAGATAAACTGTCTCCAGAGACAGAGACAGAGATCAAAAAAGGGAAGGAGGTGTCAGAAATGGACCAAGTAAATTTGAAGGCTGGGTGGAAGTTGGAGGAAAACTTGATAAAGTCAACGTGCTCCGCATGGGTACAGGAAGCAGCAGCAATACAGTTATTGATGTAGTGTAAGAAAAGTTGTGGAGTGATACCAGTGTAGGCTTGGAGCATAGATGAGACCCTTGTGAGTACCCATAGCTACACCTTTTGTTTGAAGGAAGTGCGGGGAGCTGAAAGCAAAATTATAAAGAGTGAAGACAAGTTCTGTCAGACAGAGGAGAGTGGTAGTGGAGGGGAACTGGTTGGGTCTGGTTTCCAGAAAGAAAAGGGAAGTTTTGAGTCCTTTTTTGTGGGGGATGGAGGTGTATAGGGACTGGACATCCATAGTGAAAATAAGATGCTTGGGGCCAGGGAACTTGAAGTCATTGAAAAGATCAAGAGCAAGTGAAGTGTCATGGATGTAAGTAGGAAGGGACTGAACCAGGGGGTATAAAACTGAATCGAGTTCATTGAGTTCAACCTGAAATCTGATAAGGAGAAGGCAAAGTCTGAAGTAGCAGTATTTCAGTGCAGTAAAGGGAATTACAGTGGTATAAGAAAAGAGTTGGTCAAAGTAAATTGGAAGATGTTGACAGGGATGACAGCAGAGCAGCAATAACTTAAGTTTCTGGAAAAATTAAGAAGGTGCAGGGTAGATGTATTCTAAAATCAAAGAAATACTCAAATGGTAAAATAGTACTACCGTGGGGGCCACGGAAAGTCAAAGCTAATATTAAGACAAAAAAAAAGGCATCCAACAAAGCAAAAATAAATGAGAGAGGATTGGGTCCAGAGAGGATTGGGAAGCTTTTAAAACCTACAGAGAACAACTAAAAGAATCATTAGAAAGGAAAAGAAATATGAAAGCAAACTAGCAAACAATATTAAGATGGATAGGAAAAGCTTTTTCAAGTATATAAAAAAATAAAAGAGATGAGAGTGGATATAGGACCGCTAGAAAATGAGACCCAGAGAAATAAAAACCGGGGGCAAGGATGAACTAAATGAGTATTTTGTAACATTCTTCACAGTGGAAGACATAAGAAGTGTGCCAGATATTGAAGGGTGTGAGGGAAGAAAAGGGTGCATTTCCTATTATGAGGGAGAAGGTGCTCAAAAAGCTGAAAGACCTAAAGGTACCCAAGTCACCCGGACCCACTGAACTGCTCCCTATAGTTCTGAAAGAGGTAGCAGTAGAGATTGTGGAGGCATTGGTAATGATCTTTCAAGAATCAATAGACTCTGGCATGCTACCATAGGACTGGAAAATTGTAAATGTCACTCCACTCTTTAAGAAAGGAGGGAGGCAGTAGAAAGGAAATTATAGACCAGTTGGTCTATAATGAAGCTGAGTACGAGCTTCACTCCAGGTGAGATAACGCCGGGTAAGCTCCTTTACTTAATCTAATTACCTTAGGAGTAGGTAATGGAGGCAGCAGTTAGGGCAGTCGAGTGCTCCGTTTGCAGTATGTGGGAAGTCAGGGTGAGCACAGCTGTCCCTGATGAGTACACCTGCAAAAGGTGCATCCAGCTGCAGCTCCTGACAAACCGTGTTAGGGAACTGGAGCTGGAGCTGGATGAACTTCGGATCATTCAGGAGGCAGAGGCAGAAATAGACAGGAGTTTCAGGGGGATAGTCACCACTAGGAGTCAGGAGACAGGTAGTTGAGTGACTGTCAGGAGAGGGAAAGGGAATAGACAGGAAGAGCAGAGCACCTCAATAATTACAAACAACACACACAAAATGCTGGTGGAACACAGCAGGCCAGGCAGCATCTATAGGGAGAAGCGCTGTCGACGTTTCGGGCCGAGACCCTTCGTCAGGACTTCGCTGCCTAGCCTGCTGTGTTCCACCAGCATTTTGTGTGTGTTGTTTGAATTTCCAGCATCTGCAGATTTCCTCGTTTTTGCACCTCAATAATTATACTGTTTTAGATACTGTTGGTGGGGATGACCTACCAGGGACAAGTTGCTGTGGTTGCATCTCTGGCACCGAGACTGGACCCTCAGCTCAGAAGAGAAGGAGGAAAAAGAGGAGAGCAGTAGTGATAGGGGGTTTAGAAATAGTAAGATTGTGCAGATTAACACATGGCTGAAGACATGGTGCAGGCGGGAGGGCTTCAGATTTATAGATAATTGTGCAGTTTTCCAGGGAAGGTGGGACCTGTTCCAGTGGGACAGTGTGGTGAACTATGTGCCTGTCGGGACACGCCCCTGCTGACTGCTCCTGTGGCTCCTCCCACAGGCCCCTGTATAAAGGAGACCTGCGGCCTGAAGATCGGCCTCAGTCTCCAGGACCTTGTATGATAGACACTCACTCCTGGTTCCTTCTTCCAGTCAATAAAAGCCGATATCTCGCCTACGTCTCAGTGTGAGTTATTGATGGTGCATCAGACAGTTTACACTTGAACTGGAAGGGGACAAATATTCTTGCAGGTAGGTTTGCTAGAGAGGCTCCAGTGGATTTAAACTAGACACAAGAGGGGAGGGGAACCAGAGTGTAGGAACAGATGTATGGGAGAAGGATGAAAAAGAAGACAGTAAAGTTCTTTGTACTGTTAGAGTTAAACAGAGAGGAAGAGGTGGAGAATTTCTTAAATGCATTTATTTTAATGCTAGGAGCATTGTAAGAAAGATGAAAGCTTAGAGCATGGAATGATAACTGGAAATATGATGTTGTAGCTATTAGTGAAACATGCTTGCAGGAGGGGTGTGATTGGCAACTAAATATTCCTGGATTTTGTTGCTTCAGGTGTGATAGAATCAGAGGGAAAAGAGAGGGAGCTGTTTCATTGCTTGCCAGAGAAAATATTACAGCGGTGCTCTGGCGGGATAGATTAGAGGGTTTATCTAGAGAGACTATTTGGGTGGAATTGAGGAATGGGAAAGGTGTTGTAACACTTATACGTGTGTATGATAGACCACCTAATGGGGAGCGAGAATTGGAAGGCAAATTTGCAAGGAGATAGCAGATAATTGTAGTAAGCACGGGGTTGTGATTGTGGGAGATTTTGATTTTCCACACATAGACTGGGAAGCCTATACTGTAAAAGGGATGGATGGTTTGAAGTTTGTAAAATGTGTGCAGGATAGGTCTTTGCAGCAATACATAGAGGTACCAAATAGAGAAGGGGCAGTGTTGGATCTTCTGTTAGGAAATGAAATAGGTGAGGTGACAGAGGTATGTGTTGGGGAGCACTTTGGGTTCAGCGATCACAATGCCATTAGCTTCAGTATAATTACGGAGAAGGATAGGACTGGATCCTGGGTTGAGTTTTTTGATTGGAGAAAGGCTAACTTTGAGATGAGAAAGGATTTAGAAAAAGTGAATTGGGACAATTTGTTTTATGGGAAGGATGTAATAGAGAAATGGAGGTCATTTAAAGGTGAAATTTTGAGGGTACAGAATCTTTATGTTCCTGTTAAGTTGAAAGGAAAGGCTAAAAGTTTGAGAGAGCCATGGTTTCAAGGGATATTGTAAAATTGGTTAGGAAAAAGAGATATCTACAATAAATATAGGCAGCATGGAGTAAATGAGGAGCTCGAGGAATATAAAGAATGTAAGAAGAATTTTAAGAAAGAAATTAGAAAAGCTAAAAGAAGATATGAAGTTCCTTTGGCAAGTAAGGTGAAAATAAACCCAAAGGATTTCTACAGTTATATTAATAGCAAAAGGATAGTGAGGGATAAAATTGGTCCCTTAGAGAATCAGAGTGGACAGCTATGTGTGGAGTCGAAAGAGATGGGGGAGATTTTGAACCATTTCCTTTCTTCGGTATTCACTAAGGAGAAGGATATTGAATTGTGTAAGGTAAGGCAAACAAGTAGGGAAGTTATGGAAACTATGACGATTAAAGAGGAGGAAGTACTGGCACTTTTAAGGAATATAACATTGGATAAATCCTGACAGGATATTCCCTAGGACCTTGAGGGAAGTTAGTGCAGAAATAGCAGGGGCTCTGACAGAAATATTTCAAATGTCATTAGAAACAGGGATGATGCCAGAGGATTGGTGTATTGCATATGTGGTTCCTTTGTTTAAAAAGGGTTCTAATAGTAAATGCAGTAATTATATGCCTGTCAGTTTGATGTCAGTGATGGGTAAATTAATGGAAAGTATTCTTAGATATGGTATATATAATTATCTGGATAGACAGGGGCTGATTAGGAACAGTCAACATGAATTTGTGCATGGAAGATCAAGTTTGACAAATCTTATTGAATTTTTTGAAGATGTTACGAGGAAAGTTGACAAGGGTAAAGCAGTGGATGTTGTCTATATGGACTTCAGTAAGGCCTTTGACAAGGTTCCGCACAGAAGGTTAGTTAGGAAGGTTCAATCATTAGGTATTCATATTGAAGTAGTAAAATGGATTCAACAGTGGCTGGATGGGAGATGCCAGAGAGTAGTGGTGGATAACTGTCAGGTTGGAGGCCGGTGACTAGTGGTGTGCCTCAGGGATCTGTACTGGGTCCAATGTTGTTTGTCATATACATTAATGATCTGGATGATGGGGTGGTAAATTGGATTAGTAAGTATGCAGATGATACTAAGGTAGGTGGCGTTGTGGACAATGAAGTAGGGTTTCAAAGCTTGCAGAGATTTAGGCCAGTTAGAAGAGTGGGCTGAATGATGGCAGATGGAATTTAATGCTAATAAGTGTGAGGTGCTACAGTTTGGTGGGAATAATCCAAATAGGACATACATGGTAAATGGCAGGGCATTGAAGAATGCAGTAGAATAGAGTGATCTAGGAATAATGGTGAATAGTTCCCTGAAGGTGGAATCTCATGTGGATAGGGTGGTGAAGAAAGCTTTTGGTATGCTGGCCTTTATAAATCAAAACATTGAGTATAGGAGTTGGGATGTAATGTTAAAATTGTATAAGGCATTTGTAAGGCCGAATTTGGAGTATTGTGTACAGTTCTGGTCACCGAATTATAAGAAAGATGTCAACAAAATAGAGAAAGTACAGAGAAGATTTACTAGAATGTTACCTTGATTTCAGCACTTAAGTTACAAGGAAGGGTTGAACAAGTTAGGTCTTTATTATTTGGAGCATAGAAGGTTGAGGGGGGACTTGATAGAGGTATTTAAAATTATGAGGGGAATAGATAGAGTTGACGTGGATCGGCTTTTTCCATTGAGAGCAGAAGAGATTCAAACAAGTGGACATGAGTTGAGAATTAGGGGGCAAAAGTTTAAGGGTAATATGAGGGGGAATTTCTTTACTCAGAAAGTGGTAGCTGTATGGAACGACCTTTCAGTAGAAGTGGTAGAGGCAGGTTTGGTATTGTCATTTAAAGAAAAATTGGATAGGTATATGGACAGGAAAGGAATGGAGGGTTATGGGCTGAGTGCGGGCCAGTGGGACTAGGTGAGAGTAAGCGTTCGGCACAGACTAGAAGGGCCGAGATGGCCTGTTTCCGTGCCGTAATTGTTATGTGGTTATATGGTTGGCCTGACCTCTGGTGTTGGGAAGATGTTGGTTTCAATTGTTAAGGATGAGGTGATGGAGTACTTGGTGATACAGGACAAGATAAGACAAAGTCAGCATGACTTCCTTAAGAGAAAATCTTGCCTGACAAACCTGTTTGGGATTCTTTGAGGAGATTACGAGAGGTATAGATAATTGGGATGCAATGGATGTTGTATATTTGGTTGGAGCATTGGCTGATTGGTAAGAGACAGCGTATAGGAATAAAGGGATTGTTTTTTGGTTGGCTGTCAGTGACTAGTGGTGTGCTGATGGGGTCAATGTTGTGACCACTTCCTTTTTTTTATTGTATATCAATGATATAGATGATGGAATAGACGGCTTTTTTGCCACATTTGCAGATGATACGAAGATTGATGGAGGGGCAGGTAGTGTTGAGGTAACAGGTAGGATGCAGAAGGACTTAGACGATTAGGAGAATGGACAAGAAAGTGGCAAATGAAATACAATGTTGGAAAATACATGGTATTGCACTTTGGTAAAAACATAGAAAACCCACAGCACAATACAGGCCTTCCGGCCCACGATGCTGTGCCAAACATGCACTTATTTTAGAAATAACCTAGGGTTACCCATAACCCTCTACTTTTCTAAGCTCCATGTATGTATCCAGGAATCTCTTAAAAGACCCTATTGAATTCACCTCCACCACCATCGCCGGCTGCCCATTCCAGATACTCACCACCCTCTGTGTAAAAATCTTGCCCCTGACATCTCCTCTGTACCTACTTCCAAGCACCTTAAAACAGTAGCTCTTATGTTAGCCATCTGAGCCCTGGGAAAAAGCCTCTGACTATCCACATGATCAATGCTTCTCATCATCTTATACACCTCTATCAAGTCACCTCTCATTCTCCATCGCTCCAAGAAGAATAGGCCAAGTTCACTCAACCTATTCTCAAAGGGCATGCTCCCTTATCCAGGCAACATCCTTGTAAATCTCCTCTGCACCTTTTCTATGGTGTCCACATCCTTCCTGTAGTGAGATGACCAGAACTGAGCACAGTACTCCAAGGTCTGGCCAGGGTCCTATATAGCTGTAACATTACCTCTCAGCTCCTAAACTCAATCCCACGGTTGATGAAGCCCAATGCACCGTATGCCTTCTTAACCACAGAGTCAACCTGCGCAGCTTTGTGAGTCCTATGACTCGGACCTCAAGATCCCTCTGATCCTCCACACTGCCAAGACTCCTACCATTAATACTATATTCTGCCATCACATTTGACCTACCAGAATGAGCCGCATCACACTTATCTGGGTTGAACTCCATCTACTACTTCTCAGCCCAGTAATGCATCCTATCAATGTCCTGCTATACCCTCTGACAGCCTCCACACCATCCACAACACCCCCAACCTTTGTGTCATCAGAAAATCAATTAACCCATCCCTCCACTTCCTCATCCAGGTCATTTATAAAAATCACAAAGAGAAGAGGTACCAGAACAGATCCCTGAGGCACACCACTGGTCACCAACCTTCATGCAGAATATGACCCGTCTACAAACACTCTTTGCCATCTGGGGGCAAACTAATTCTGGATCCACAAAGCAATGTCCCCTTGGATCCCATGCCTCCTTTCTTTCTCGATAAGCCTTGCATGGGGTATCTTATCGAATGCCTTGCTGAAATCCAGGCTTTATAAGGCACTGGTGAGACCTCACCTTAGGTATTATGAACAGTTTTTCACTTCTCATCCAAAAAAGATGTGCTGACATTGGAGGGGGTTCAGAGGAAGTTCACAAGCATGATTCCGGGAATGAAAGGGTTATCATATGAGGAACATTTGATGGCTCTGGTCTGTACTCATAGGAGTTTAGTAAGATGTAGAGGGGGTGTTCTCATTGAACTTTTTTGAATATTGAAAGGTCCAGACAGAGTAGATGTGGAAAGAATGTTTTCCATGGTGGGGAGTCTAGGACAAGATGGCAAAGCATCAGGATAGAGAGGCATCCACTTAAAACGGAGATGCGTAGAAATTTTTTTAGCCAGAGAATTTGTGGAATTTGTTACCACAAGCAGCTATTAGAGGCCAGGTCATTGGGTGTTTTTAAGGCAGATCTTGATGGTTTGTTGTTTGGATATGGCATCAAAAGTCACAGGGTGAAGGTCGGGGAGTGGGATTGAGGAGGGAAAAGAAAGGTTTGGCCATGATTGAATGGTAGAGCACACTCGATGGACCAAATGGCCTAATTCTGCTCCTATGTCTTATGGTTTTTGGTCTATATCTAGAAGCTTTTGTCTCCTACTTCATTCCATGGCAAATGCAAACTCCTTGATTCCAGCCTGTTGACCAGTGTCCCACTCTTGGCCATGGTATCAATAGCTGCCTGGTCCCGTTCAGGAATTTGTTTCCTGAGCCCGACTGCTCCTGTCCTTAGATGATCCCTAAATCCTACGGCTTTTGTACATTACTCATAAAAAACTGCTTTCAGCTCACTATCAGTATCGACCTGAGACATCAACCATCCTTTTGCCTTCACAGATGCAGCACAAGCTGCTGAATTCCTCCAGCAGTTTGTTTTTCTGTTCCATATCTCAGCATCGTCAGTCTCTTGCATTTCTCACTATCTTTCACTTTCTAATTACATCTCAATGAAGATATCCTTGGATGATTTTCTCACAACAAATGTGTTGTATAAATGAAAATTGACAACTTCTTTGAATTTATTTCCAGCAACAAGACCCAGAGCTCTTAACTTTAAAACAACTGTTCAGAAGCAGATATGTGTGTGACACTGACAGCTGAAGTGAACCAGGGACTTCAGCTATGCAATGAGTACAAAGTTCAAGTAAACTTATTGTCAAAGTGCATGCTGTTTTTATCACCATATACAAGAAATGAGATTCATTTTCTTGAGGGCATTCACAGTAAGTACAAGGAACACTGTAAAATTAATTGAAGACCACACCCAACAGGACAGACAAACAACTAGTGTGCAAAAGACAACAGGCTGTGCAAATAGAGAAAGGGGAAAAAAGAAATAATAAACAAATAAATAAATAGATAGATAGATAGATAGATAGATAGATAGATAGATAGATAGATAGATAGATAGATAGATAGATAGATAGATAGATAGATAGATAGATAGATAGGTAGATAGATAGATAAATGGGTGGATGAATGAATGAATGAATAAATAAATAAACAAACAAACAAACATAAATAAATAGATAGTTAGATAGATAGATAGATAGATAGATAGATAGAAAGATAGATAGATAGATAGATAGATAGATAGATAGATAGATAGATAGATAGATAGATAGATAGATAGATAGATAGATAGATAGATAAACAAACAAACAAACAGACAGTAAATATTGTAAGTATGAGATGAAGAGTCCTTGAAATTGGGTCCGTAAGTGAGGGAATATTTCAATGATGGTGTAAGCGAATTTGAGTGAAGTTATCTCCTCGGGTTCAAGAGCCTGGTGCTTGAGGGATAGTGACTTTTCCAAAATCTAGTGGTGTGAGTCCTGAGGCTCCTGAACCTGCTTCCCAATGGCAGCAATGAGAAGACAGAATGGGTAGATTTTAGGGGTCCTTGATGATAGATGCTACTTTCCTGCAGATATGCTCAATAGTTGTGAGTGCTTTACCCGTAATGGATTGGGCCGTATCCACTACCTTTTATTGGCTTTTCCACTCAAAGTCATTGGTGTTTGCATACCTGGTCGTGATGCAACCTGTCAATATAGTCTTCACCACACATCAATAGAAGTATGACAAAGTTTTATGTGACATACTTCTATTGAGAACTTTGAGAACTCTGAGAAGCTTTGAGAACTTCTCAGAAAGTAGAGATGCTGCCGTGATTTCTTTGTAATGGCGCTTACTTACTAGGACCAGGACAGATCCTCTGAAATAATAACACAATGGAATTCAATGTTGCTGACCCTGTTTACCACTGGTTTCCTCCTCCTGAAGTCAATAATTCCTTCATCTTGCTGACATAGAGTGAGTGGTTGATGCTGTAGGACCACACAGACCGATTTTCAATCTCCGACCTATATGTTGGCTCATCACCGCCTTTGATTCAGCAAACAACAGTAGTGTCATCAGCAAACTTAAATATGGCATTGGAGCTGTGCTTAGCCTCACAGTCATAAGTATAAAGTGAGTAGAGCAGGGGTTAAGCACACAGCCTTGTGGTGTACCTGTGCTGAGGGAGACTGTGCAGGAGATATTGTTGCCAATCTGAATAGACTTGCTCATGAAAGACCAAGCAGCACTCACCAGCAAAACATTTCCTCCTCCCCATTTATACAAACAATCATTAAAATGACAAAGTTACTGAAACAAATTATTCCATTAATCAGTTTTAGTGGCTCTTTTTAACTAGTTGTTAATTCTCCTTTGACATTGAAAGTGAGTGGCAGATTTCTGTTTAGAAGCTGCTGGAGAGAAGAATCCTAGCATCTTTTTGAGTCTTCCTGAATTATTCATAACTAATCAATGTCTATCCAATAAACATTTCACAAGCTGCTGCTGTAGGGAAAGTTTGACAGAATATTTTTCACATCATGAAAACAAAAATGGGCTCTTCCTGAGCTTTGATGTTTTGAACACTGAAGAACGGTGGGAATTATACTTTGGGACTGAGCAGCACACTACACAAGTTAAAATTCATTTCTGCTTACCATTAGGGAAAATTAAATTACAAAATCGAATTCCCTTATGGACCCTTTGGAGCAAAATAACTTAGGACAATCTTTGGGATATTTTTTAAAATTTCTGCTTGTAAAGTTATTTGAAGCATTGCTTCAGTTGTGAGAATAAATGCCTCAAAGTGCACAAAGCTCTATGGAATATTAATCATCAATTGCCCAGCTCAATTCAGCCAAAACCATCAAAATTAATCATGTTTATGAGCTTTTCGTGCTCTTCATGCATCATTAATTAATAATGCACTGACTAATGATACTCATGATCAGCTATGAATAGATGAGTTTTTCTTTCTCAGTCCACACTGATGCCATATGCATCATTTTAGTCATTACAAAAGCCTAAAAGTAATTACATGAGCATGAGAAATTATTTGTCACTTTGCATTATCAATGTTATCTGTACCTCAGTTTATAAACATGGATGTGTTTCTCTGTGATTTTAATCAGACCATGTTAATGCTGATATACCAAATATTTAATTATGAGGAGTGAGGGTAATGTAGCTTTCACATATTCATTCTTAGGCACGCTTCTCAAAAAATGGGGCAGCTGATATCTACCTATGTAGGCAACATTTGCATGTTGGCTGATCAGAGGCAAAACAAATGCTGCAGACAGTTGACTATTTCCAATGAGAGAGTCCAACAACACTCCCACACGTTCAATGGCTTTAGCATGGCCAAGTCTCCTGTAATCAACATTTGTGCAGTTGTCATTGAGTGAAAACTCTCAACTCTCCTGAAACTCTCAAACTCATAAAAACTGTAGATGCGAGGGTAGATCAGAGGTTGGATAGCTGTAGAAAATGACTCATACCTTCATACCCAGAGTTCTTTCCACTATCTACACCTGACTTGGGCCCCTGAGGATAAGTACTTTGCAATTGCCTGGATGAGTGCAGCTCCAACAACATTCATTTATTTGGTATTAATGTACTGGTCCCTAAATTTAATTCAATAATCCCTGATCCACAGTAACAACCATCCAGGGATCAATTCATTAGCTGAACTATTTCCTAGTGTCATTATGGCTTTTTTAAAAATCAGTAACTTAGCCAATCACTGTTGTAAATAGATAGCTTTATTTTTTATGCTATATGGAACACTGCTTTACCTATTTAACGTCAATGTTCTAACCTGTGTTACTGAAACATGTTTTCTAAAATAGCCATATTTTTAGCTGTTTTACTGTGAGTCATTAATAATTACAATGTTATTTGCAGAATCCAGTGACTTATTCGAAAAGATCTTATATTCTTAAGCATCAGTGTTGTTGGCAAAAGACAGAAACCTATTCTTAAACGTATAAGCCTTTCCACCTGAACAATGTCCATACCCTTCCATCCTCTGCACATGTATGTGCCTACTTAAGATTCTTAAACTCCTCTATTATTTTGCCTCCTGGGAAATCTATGCTTTTAACTCCCATTCTGATCAGCATGGGCCAAACTGAACTGAACAAAAAATATCTATAATGCATGTCTCTCCTGTTTACAAAATAGTTTATCCTATATATACAGTAAATCAAGAGCTGGGTGCTTTTTTTATATTTTGCATATAAAATTGAAGCAAAAGTCTTTTAAAATTTTCTTCAGACCCATTCTGAGCAAGAATTAGGTATCAGTTGCCATTGTAGAAAGTTGAAATATTCCACCAAATCATTTAGAAAGAATCAGTTGACCCTATTCATAAACACAAGAGATTCTGCAGATGCTGGAAATCTTGAGCAACACACATAAAATGCTGGAGGAACTCAGCAAGTCAGGCAGGATCTATAAAGGGAACAAATAGTAGCTGTTTCAGGCTGAGACCCTTTGTCAGGACTGGAAAGGAAAGAGGTAGAGACTGGAATAAGAAGGTGGGTGAGGGGAAAGCTTGCAAGTTGGCAGGTGATAGATGAAAAAAAGTGAGGAGGAACGGGGATTAAGTAAAAAGCTGGGAGGTGATAGGTAAAGATTTAAAAGGCAGAAGAAGAAGGAATCAAATAGGAGAGGAGAGTGGATCATTGAATAAAGGAGAGGAGAGGGACCTGTGGAAAGTGAGGAGAAAAGGTGTGAGAGGGGAATCAGAATGGGGAATGAAGAGATCTCTCTCCTTGCATATAAAGCTGCAAATGGGACAATGGCTACACCTATCCTAAGCCTCCTCCCTCCTCTCCACTCAGGGCCCCAAACAGTCTTCCAGGTGAGGCAACACTTCACTTGGGTGTCTGTCAGAGTCATCTACTGTATCTGGTGCTCCAGGCACAGCCTCGTCTACATTGGTGAGACTCAAGAGAGAGTGAGAGCCTGTTTTGTCAAGAGCCTTCACTCCACCTGTCTCAAGAAGCAGGTTTTTCCAGTGGCCACCCATTTCAATTCGACTTCGCATTCCTATTCCAACATTTCAGCCTATGACTTCATATATTGGCACACGAGGTCACACTCTGAAGAGGCAACACTTCATATTCCATCTGGTTAGCCTCCAACCTGCTGGCATGTGCATTGATTTCTCACATTTTTTGATAATTTCCTCTTCCTTCCTCCTCCTTTCTCTTTCCTTTCCCATTCTGGATACCCTCTCACACTTCATCTTCTCCTCACCTGTCCATCACCGCCTTTCTACATCCTCTTTCTTCCATGGTCCACTGTTCTCTCCTTCAGTTTCCTTTTTCAGCCTTTTACCTCTTCCACCTATCACCTGCCAGGTCCTTACTTCATCACCCTCTCCCCCACCCACAGAACATCTTCCTTACTTGGTTTTACCTATCATCTGCCAGCTTGTACTCCTCGTCCTTCTCTCACCTACTTATTCTAGATTCTGACCCCTTGCATGCCATTCCTGATGAAGAGTCTTGGCCCAAAACGTTGACTAATTATTTCCCTTCATTGTACCTGCCTGACTTGCTGAGTTCCTGCAGCATTTTGTATGAATTGTGGAAAATCTTTCTGTAATGTTTATTGCTTTTTGTCCACCCTGAATTTGCAGAAACAAAATTCTTCTCCCTAAGATTAAGAATAATTGTAGTGCATATTTGTTTTGTCATAAGCTTGATAAATAACCTCAGTATGCTTGATCCTACTGTGACTGACGTATAATTATCAACACTTTTTTAATATCTTAATATCTTCAGAATAACGAATGGTTCTACTACTTTTAATAGCATCATTTATTTACAGTTTTAATCCATAAGGTCATAAGTCAAGTTAATTGTGAGCCTACCACTCTTAATATGATGCTGTTAAACCAGACAGCAGAATCCATTTTAACATTATCTAGGGCATTTCTCATCTCATTGACTTCAGTGGGATTGCCTGTGCCCTCATTATTCATTAAGGTGATGCAAGAAATAAATTCCTTAATAATGACTTTGTTGCTGCCGTTTGACAATTTTTAATCATAATATTGTTTCACTTAGATGATCTGCAGGAAAACTGTAGGTTACTGCAAGATTTGCTTCATCAATTTCCTCCTGTTGTTATTGCAGAATCTCCTTAATGATGGTCCTTTTTTGAGAATAAATTTTCAATGCTCTGGAATTATTCTTGTTCATGTGATTTCTATTACTCCTACTTTCACTGATACTATTCATCATATCTCTACCATTCATTGTGATAATGCTGTAGCCTTGGCAATACTTTCCTTATATAGCATGGAACTCTTTAAATCCAGCTTCACAATACAAACCTCAATAGCATAATAGTTTTCCCTTACATCTATCAAGCTTAACTTAGTTATTAACTATAGTGTTAAGTCTGCATTGGAACTACTTTCAATTTCATTTCAGGAATACTGCTGTACAATAATATTTTCCTTTTTTAAATTGTTTTAATTCTTTCAGAGGTCAACCCGTAACAATATCTTTGTACACTTAATATTAATCTCCATTCTCCCATTTAACTGATAATAATTTATTTTTGTTACAAGTGATTAACTAATGTTAAGGTTAATATTACAGCAGTACTTACTTCTTTATGGATCTAACAGAAATCTGCTTCCCTCCACTATCCAGGTGGAATTTTCCTCTTTAACCTTCAGCACATTAATACTTATAAATCCTTTGACATTCCTTTTCTCAGAACAATTATGATGCTGTCAGGTCCAATTTTTATACTAAAGAAACTTCCCGCACTTAAGTATACGAAGTTATCTTTGCACTGTCTAGGCCTAATTACTAACATATTTCACCTGGTATCATGTGGGTCACATGGAAGTTACCTTTTTATTACATTTTGTACATGCGACATCAATAGCTTTAATAAGGTGTATAGTTTTTGAATTGTTTATAATGGACTTAGAACCCCTATAATTCAAATCACAAAGTATTATTCAAAATTATATTGTTTAGCCCATAAGATATAGGAGCAGAATTAGGCCATTGGGTCCATTGAGTCTGCTTTGCCATTTCATCATGGCTGATCCAATTTTCCTCTCGGCCCAATTTCCTACCTTCTCCCCATTTCCCTTCATGCTCTGATCAATCAAAAATCTATCAATCTCTGCCTTAAATATACATAAAGACTTGGCCACCACAGCTGCC